>NC_133752.1:165280789-166665789 GCF_036562045.2 Rhinolophus sinicus
TTTGAAATGTCAAAAAAAGGGAAATGGGGATGATCCCTTTCTAAGTTTTAGTGGCCACTTTTTTGCACTAGCTGTCTTAAACTAAATTTTGGCTTACTGTAATTTCCCCTTTTGCTGTGAGGAGAATAAGTGTATTTCTAATTAATTAGGTCCTATTTGGAGAAATATGTGCAATATCCCTCCATTTGATGTTGTTTCAAGTAAAGCAGGGCTTTGAAAGAATTTTAGCCCTTAGTGTTCCTATAAGTACACATTGCAATTTTTAAATTTGAGTTCTTATCCCAGCATAAGTTCATTTTTTTGAACTATAAATAGAATTTTGTTTGCCATTAAAAAGAATTCAAACTTTGTATTCTGTGTGGTGAATTTTTTTTTGAAAAAGCCAAAAAAAGCCAGGATGCATGATACCCAGGCTTTTTTTCATTTTCATGAAAGCTACCTTCTGTATAAACATTTGTTGTATCTGACTATGCAATGCAAGCTAGGTGCTAGACCAGCTGGTTAAAAATATGCTAAGTCAAGCTGTTCATCGCTCAAACAACTGAATTTGATATGAAAAGACGAAAAAAGAAAGGACAAAGATTAAAACATTCTAGAAGTGAAGCAATGGAAGAGAAGGATACTGAGAATAAAATAATGCTTGAATGTTGCCAAATATTAGAGAAGCCAATATTAGATCAGGGAAGAAAGTAAAATAGCCAACATATATACTTTGATACTGTCTTCTTTTTTTCATTTCCTCTTCATCTTTTTCTTTTTTTCAAATGAAGGTGAATCCTCACTAGATAATTCAAGTGAGTAGTTGAGCTTGCTTAATAGTTTTGAATTCATATTTTCAAACTTCTATGTATTAACTCTTTAAAGTAGCTTTTGTTTGCAAATATAGCCTATTTCATATGTAGATATTGAAGTTATTAATATTGGATCATACTATTGCTTACTGTAACAGTTTAATATCTCAGAGTAAGTGTTCTAACATGTGTGCAGAGTAGCACTTAAATAATAATATTCTTGAATTGTATACTTTTTGGAAATAAAACTCAGAGTCTGATTTGTAAGAGTGTTTAAAAGACTGTTCTTATAAAATGGTAGTTACATATTAACAGGCTGTAGCCTATTTCTCTATACAGGCAAGCTTTCCTGCTGTGAACTTTATTTGTAGTTTTCAATTATCTCTTTTTAAACTAAACTTTTCCTTTCCTATTCTGATTCTTAAATCTCCTAACATTTTTTTTTTCCTTCCTGGTGAGAATTTCATTTTTCTTTTTGTCACCCAGAGGCATGCTTTTCTAACTGGCTAATTAAATAAGCAAGTGGTAATCAATAGAGTTGTTAGTATAGACAGCATATTTGGAAATATTAGTAACTAAAATAATTTTGAAAAATGTCATAGAATATAAAATTTCTTAATAATTTCCCCTGTGGTTATACTTGGTAATACATACAAAAATCTCAGTAAATCATTACTATTTGTTTACATTGAATTTATGTGTGTGAGTTTGTCTCCAGTCACCCATATAGAGTATATCTTGCAGACTCAATATGGAATATTTATATTCTCCAAAGGGGATGTATATGCTATAACTACATTATCACATGTAGTCAGCTATTTTTGCCTTTTTAAATATTTGCATTTTTCACTGAATAAGTAGGTTATTTCCATCGAGTGTTAAATTTGATTCTATTTACTCACCTGCTATAGATGAGTTATTCACTAAAACATAGTCAGAAATCTGAAAAGAGACTTCTAAATTTCTTTATGAAATAGAGAATTTTGTTCTAGAGGATATAAACAGTTTGTTTGGGGTTCATGTATTTTGGAAGTTTTATGTGATCTTTTTTTTTCTAGATGCATTGGTAGAGTCTTGTCCATCATCTGTTATTCTTGGCAACCTGTAGACTATTTGGAACTTTAAAGAATATTCAAAACTTAAATTTCAGAATCAAAATTAGGATTTAGGTTTGTTATATCTGTATTATTGGCCCTAGAAATGAACATGATCAATACTGTCAGACTAATAAACAGTTGTAAAATAATTCAAAAGTAATAACAATTTCATTGTCTGTTAAAATGTTCAAGGTAGAGCAAATTAAACAATGATTCTAAACAGTAAAGAAGTTGGAAAAATTTATTTTTATTTTCATGCATCCTTGTCATAACTGATTATGACTAATGAAAAGCACAATTCTCAGGTGGGAGATGAAGACACAAAGTATGTTCTAAGGAATTGTTTGTAAGCAAAGTCTTTTAAGTCATGCTATTTAGAGGAAACATAACTGGCAACATGGTCTAAAAGTAATAGCATCATTAGAATGAATGCATGAACTCTCCTAAAAATTTTTAAAAGAAGACAGTGAAATTATATATTTACCTGAAAATAAATAACAAAAAAAATGTGATTTAGGATTTTTCCTTTAGGAATACCATCTACTTTTTTCATATTCATAGATTGAAAATATTTAAAATTTGCCTTAAATATCAACATTAATTTGTTTCTGATGAATGGAAAAAAAAAACAATTTTGATACTCTTAGTAATACTGTATTCTATTTCTTTCCTTTATATTTATATTTATTCTATTTGATAATGTAATAGTTTTATGCCTAAGCAACTTGTTACACTTTCTAAATGCTTTATGTTAGAGACTTAAGTAAAAGGCAAGATGATTCCTTAAGAAGACAATTTGATAATAAATAGAAAGAAAAAAATTGGGTTTCAATCTAGTGAGATGAAGCAAATTAAGTTTATAGTATCACCTATTTGACTGCTTCTCTCAAAACGGGAGCAGACAATAGACTGCTTATTTTCTACATGTTGAAGGTAACACTACAAGAGTAAAACCTTCTGTAATGAAAATTTAACTTATTTACCTTAATTATCCATCAAATTTATTTGTGGTTATATTGACTAAAGAAATAATTTTTTCACATTAAGAAACTTTTCAGTGTTTTTCTGAAGAAAGAAATACACATCAGGTACTGTGAAAAATTAATCTATTGAATGACCATGAAAAATTGCTATTAGCAGTCTATAAGAATATCTCTGACATTAGCAGTGCTTGAATTACCTAAAGTTTGGCTATAGTAATATTTTTTTTTTTTTTATCTAGACAGATTTATTCAACTTAATTAGAACAAATTTTAAACCATTGTGCTCATGGTATAAGTACATTCAAGTTAGCAGGTAATCTCTAGGTGTGAATCAAAGGAAAGGTACCTGTTCACATTTGTCACCTAATGGCAACTGTAAACCTCTAACTTTGACAGTATGTTTTCAGGACGTTTTGATATCTGCCTTTGTTAATTTTATTATTTTTTACTTACTAATACTTTGTAAAGGAAAACTATAACTGATTACAGATTTTAATTACCATCCCAATAAGTTGCAAGCTAAGTGAGCTAAAATATTAGTTTGGAATGTAATTTGCGTGAAGCAATGGACAAACTACACTTCTGTCACATTCATGCTGGAATACTGTCCCCAAAGACTTAGCAGGAGACCTGACTGATACCAAGAACAATTAAGGAGTCAATGTCAGGTGGCATTATATACTTCTCAGTGTTTAGCAGGTTGATCAATATAAAAATGTGTGAATATTATTATTACTTCACATGTTGGTGTGTTCTGTTTCTCAAATATAATAATCATACAAGAAAGTATTTATCTGTTTTTGGGGAGCCTTTAACTAAAATCTGTATGTGTGTGCATCATACCTGAGAGGCAAATATAAAACCTGTTCTAATACTTTAGCACATTACTCCTCCATAGAGTTGGAAGCTATTTCAAATGAATTGCATTCATAATGCATTTAGAAAATAATATTACATTTATGGATAAAATCTGATTTTTATTGTTTATTCTTTCTACTGTCAATTTTCAAGCCACCTAATGAGTATATGTATAATGCAGATGTGTATTATGTAGATTGAATACCACCCTTTCTAGAGATTAGTTAAATAAGTATAACTGATGGATTTTCCTTTTCTTCCATAATTTGTTATTCATTTATAATTTCAATGAGGTTAACTGAGAGTATGAGAAATAAACTAATTTAGATATTTATCTTGTACTAATTCACATACAGTTTAATATGTCAGGTCACTGACTCCGATGATGACAATAAGATAAAAAGATGTTCAAAGATTTCAACACAATATGAAATATCTTTCTCTTAATAGAAATATTTTGATGAGCAAGAAATAGAGTAAAACAGCAAATTCTTCCTTGCTTCGTTCGGTCTTTCCTTTTCATTGATTGACATCATCGTCATTTATATTAGATGTAAATTTTGAATGTTATATACGTGAACATATAGTGGGGTTACTAACATGTAGTGTTATATAGATGATCAAATAGTGTTGCTAGAGAAGAAAAAAAATTAAAGACTGACACTGTTTTGCTTAAGCGAACAGTGTTTCTTCGGACATCCTTTAGGAGAATATTCCTTCACTTAAATCAGGAACTGATAATGGTTCAGTAGACATTTTTTATTCCTTTCTGAATGCAGTTTGACTGTGTTTTCTCCTGCAGTTTGGAAGCTGCACTCCCTTCCCTTTAAAATGATCTATTCTTTCTCTTCACTTACTTGTTGAGAGTTCATACATCTCCTCTGGAGATACTGTGGCTGTGGCGTATGGTTCTGCTTGTCCAATAGGGGGGTGTTGCATTTCTACACATTCAGTATCCTTTTCCGTTGGAGCCTGAGTAAAACCTCAGCAGTGCTCCCTGCCTTTGCCAGCCTGAGGAGTCAGAGACTCAAAGTTGTTCCCAGCTCTTGCGCCTTCATTGTAGAGCTGCGTTCTGCTCAGTGGGCTGCCGAGAAGGACCAGACCGACACAAGATTTAGAAGAATTCTGGTGAGAACTGTTTATAGGGATATGGTATTTTAAAAGAATGTAGTAAACAAACAGAATTGTGGCATAAACAAAGATAATTAGCATAAACAATGTCGTTTTAGGACAGGTGGTTTAAAAAAACAAACAAAACAAAAAACCCAAATATGAACCCAACTTGAATGCTGCCAGTTTGGAACCACTGAACCTTAATCTGTACTTCATGAGAATTACCCAGGTTTGTTGATAAACTTGTTAACATGCTTTTTCTGTTTCTTTTGTATCATTTTCCGGTCATTATGCCCTTTTGTCACCCAGCTTGAAAGCAATTACTCTATTACAAGGTAGTTTAAGGACTTTTTCCCCAGAAAACATGACAAAAGGAAAATTAAAGACAAAAGCTTGTAGATGTTCATAGACATTTGAAATCTGTGTCTAACCGTCAATCAATTCAGACCTAAACTTGGGCTCATTGTATTTCAAATCTTTCTTTTATCTGAGTAACATTTCAGGCACTTGGCTTTTTAGTGTTACTACATTTACTTTTGTCTTGCCTTAGAACTCAGAGATTTTTTTTTTTTTTGGTATGGCTATATCATCACTTGTGTTACATGTTTATTTCTAAGTGTTGCTTATTTCATCTTCCTATTTTTCTCTATAACTTAGTGAAGGTGTTATAACAGTATATAAATGTAGTTGGTGATCATGCAACGTGAGGATGCTAGTTATTGTGAACCACGTTATCTAAATCTATGATGCCGTCATGATGAATTTTTATGTGGAGACATTTAGGTTCATTACTAAATGATGTTTGTTCTTCATGCTTTATGCTGAACTATTTTGACTTAAATGAAATGTGGAGTGTGGTGAATAGAAATCTTTTATTTTTTTGCATTAAGGATGAAAATTCTTTATGGAAGTTAATAAGATTGTTTTTCTCTTCATTTTATCATGGAGAATGGGCACCAGGAATTCAAGGTAGTTATCGCTGGTATTCTGTAGCCCTTCTCATTGCTGAAACGAAAGCATTTGTGAATGAGTTTTAGTTTCTTGGAGTTATAAAGATGTGTGTAAACTAGTAAACCATGTCTCATTCATGTGCTATGGAGATTTCTCGTACTTCAGGGACAAAAATAATTTGGCTACTAACGAATTAGGGCTACCTGCCAGTGCCAACACATACTGTAGGTAAGAAGAAAACTATAAAGAAAAGCTGCTGGCAGCAAATCCGTTGAAACTTTCATATGTAACAGTGTTTCTATTTCTGCTTTTAACATCTTTGAAAGAATGTGTGTTTTTTTTTTTAGAAAATGTTAAAAAACAAGATATGATCTTTCTTAAAAATATATTAGTAGTTTCTTTTTTAATATTTCTTATTGGGGAGATGCATAGGGTTTCATTATAGTCTGCGCATATGTGACTGCTCTACCTATCCCAATCATTTCTGTCACGTTGAAACCTAAGAATCAGATGCATTGGGAATAGTTATAATTGGAAGAAATGAAATTCACTATATAAGGCCAAAAAAAAAGGTACCCTCAAACCTTATAAATTTTTTATATTGGCAGTTTAAGAGTTAGATCAGTTGGGACTCTAAGCAGCAGTTTCATAAAGGATATGTCCTATCCTTTAGGGCTTCAGGAACATTACTGAGAAAAGAAAGGAAAGGGTTAACCTGCTTTGCTTGTTGATAATTTTTTAATCTAGAAGTAAAAGAAGACATCGCCCAAATAGTGTTTTCTTGGTACATTTTTAGTCAAAATTCATTGTACAATACAGTAAATCATGTACTTTAGTACTGATTTTGGGTTTGTTTTCTGTTTTCTGTTGATTGGGATGAAGATGCTAAAGTGGTAAATTGTTTGAGAACTGGTTGGGAACTTTCATATGATCTGTTGACTTCATTTTAAACAATTTCATGTTTATCTAATAAAAGGGCATTCTAATGAAAAAGAAATACAAACACTGAAAATGAGAAATACGCATTCACACGAGAGAACACAAATGAAAAAAGTAATGCTTTATTTATGCTATTAATTTTTCATTCACAATTAATATAGGTTGCTTGAAAAAACTCTAAAATATGTTTATTCTAATTCTTGAGTTAAGATATTACTTGTTTGCCCACAAGTCTTCCTTTGGTTTATTTACCTGAGCTAGAGTTTGTTGGGCAATAATTTACAAAGTCCAAAGACTTTTTTTCCTCTTTTCCTGAGGTCCCTTTGTTCCCCCCACCCTCGTTTTTTTATTTGCTATTGAGTTTCATAATATGTTTGACAAGAGTTTGCAGGAAGATGTCCCATCAAACTACTGTTAATATTTCTTTTCTTCTTTATCTGTATGACGAGAGATAAATGTTGAAGATTCTTTAAGATAATGTATAGTGTTCATATTCTTTAGGAGAGAAAGAAAGAACTGCACTCACTGGTGATCAAACTGTTTAATTTCTGGTTCATTCACTGATTCAAACTTGAATGCGTGATAACGGAATATACAATATCAGATTCAGATGGTCATCTCTCCCATAGTATAATCAGGATATGAAGATAAGTTTTATGTAATATTCTAAGTACCATTAATCAAACAGAACACCTAGGAATGGAAAAACACAGATAACAATAATGAATGCTGTTTCTGAGACGAGAACTTCTATTTCCTTCCAGTCCTACACATAGCTAGAATTTGGGAAATAAAGGAAAGATACTGTTTTTACAGCGCTAAGGATTATGGGGTATAAATATTATAGTTTAATTGTTTCTTAAAAATGTAGCATTACTGGAAAAATAAAATGGATCTAATTTGACCTATAAACAGTTTAGGAAAATGTAATGCTTTAAAAGCATTCTTCTAGAGAAAGAAAAGCATATGCAGAAGTCCTGAGAGCAATTTAAAGAGTCAAAGTGAAGGAGTAGACCATGTAGATTTTTATAAGTAAATTAAAGAACAATTGGGAGTCAGTTAACAGTTATGAGAATAATTTATTTTGTGTAATGTAATAGTTAATACACACATGCATATAACAAAAGTTTGGAATTCAGGAGAAACTTTTTCACTTATAGAGTAATTGAAAATTGAATAAATTGATTTTGAATAAATCCTACCAAATACTGATGAAGCCACTGTTTGGGAGAGAAAATCTTGAAAGAAGAACTATTTTGTAGAAATACAAAGAAGATCCACTCCCACTTTCTCATTTACAATAGAGAATCCTATGACATGAGCTATAGGGACATACAATAGCATTCCAACTTTAAAAATCTTAAGGTGGTATTGTGGTGCATATTGAAAGGAAGATTTGAATTTAAAAAGTTGGGTTAATCAAGGTATGCTTGAGTAAAATTTGAGATTTCAGGTTGCGCAGAAAAAGTTGAGTGTTGAAGTCCTAGGGCATGCATATCAAATTAACAGTGTTTTTTTGTGTGTGGATTTTGAGTGTTTACTCCTAAAGCATAGAACAATTTGCTCCTTTTTGGTAAAAATATACATTTACCTATCATCACTAATTTTTGGGGGAAGCATAACGTAATAGAAAGTGTTATTAGCTGGGTGTAAGATCTCTAGTCCTAGTTTTTCCTTACAGATTGAGAAGGTGTTTTGGGTCATTGTGTATGCATCTGTAAAATGTAGAGATGGGCTGGATAATTTTTTAAATCTCTCAACTTTAAAATTTCATCACTTCGAGCTACATTTGAAAGATCTCTAACTCTTTACTCTAGTGGTCAGAATTCTTGAATTTATTCAGCTCTTTGGAGACAGTATCCCACATAACCAGCCTTGACATGTGGAATCACTTCTCAATTTACCTGTCAATGGAGGGGTGGTGTGCAGAATCAAGTAACTATGGTCTCTTTTAGGAGTTTGAAATCTAAGTATCATGTATAATTCTTATTTAGGATTAAGTGCTTAAGTTTGCAATGAACTATTTTGAAGCTACATCTTTCAAAAGATAAGATTCATATTTTATGTATTTGAAACTCTCAGGTGCATCAGGTCACCATCCTCACCTATTACAAATATTGTGAAAAATAGATTCTATATGGATTACTGAACAAGACACTGTGAGGGAATATGAAAAGCGTGAAAATGACATTTTGGGTCAAAGTGCTGCAAGTGTATTTGTAAGGATAAGATAAAAGAAAAAATAGACAGTAGAGCATTAGGACAACACGGGCTGTATAAACAGTATATGTCTTTATATAAATAAATAAAACATTGGGCGAGAAAGTGGCAAGATCAACTGAGATTTTAAGTGGTTCTCAAAATAAATTAGACAATTATTAGCATTAGCATCTGGCCAGCCAACCAAATATGCATTAGTTGGTAGTTGGCAATTTCAAGGTAAGAACTGTTAAGCCCTATGAAGCAAGCAGTAAAGGAACAACAAATGAAATGTGTTTTGAAAAAAGCTATATTATCTGAGAGGAGAAGCTTCACATATTTTTAATATCTTAAATTCGGCAGAGTGCATTCTTTTTCTTTTAAGCACAGTGTTTCTAAAGAAGTACAGTTATACCACCAGCAATATAATCTTTGACTATGTATCCAGACCTTCTGTATTCTCTGTACTTTGAAAATATGAATATGGTATCATGAAGGCTTTGTACAAATGAGTTTCAGGTTTTAAATATTAGTTCGTATATTTGGAATAACATAAGAATTAGATATATGTTAAAATTAATTATTTGCTTAATAATTATGTTACAGACATTTTAAATTGTATTCCCTGCCACTTTAAATTTAGGAATAAAGAATGTGTGCGACTCTTTTATTCTCCTAGTACATAAAGATTATAAAAAATAAACAAACAAACAAAAAGAAAAGAGCCTTATTGAACCAGAACTACATTTAGAACTAGGACCAAAGGGAAATGTGCAAATATCCTACTGTTAAACAAGAAAGAAAATCTGGAAATCATTCAGTTGGACAACTTACTGCTAATATATTTTATCATGCAGCATTTAGTGATACACAAAGTTGGCATATGTTCCTACAGTTCCTAAATCAAGAATTAAAACTTTGTGATGTATAAGTTACTCAAATTCTTTGGGTTTCAGCCATGCGTCTATAAAATGGGCTTTAAAATGAGTATAACATTATTTTTCCTTCAGTGCTAATGAGTCATCTTAAACGCAGAAAATTTAGAAAAATATTTGGATCTTTCTGAATGCAAGCCACTGAATTCAAACTTTGAAAATTAGGTTGAATTTTTGGCAAATATAAAATGATCAGCACATCAATAAAAATTATATACTTTTGTTTGATAACATAATAATCTGATAGTTGAAATGATTTTAGCATATAAAATAATACCTATAAGAAGTCTATTGACTTACTTTTTTAATTCTGTAGTTAATACAACTATAATGTTTTAAATGCACTTATGATTGTTGATCCCAAGTAACTTGCACCTAAATAGCACCAATATAGCTATAGTTCCCTCTGACTGCTGACTGCTAATAACGGAATATTTTAAAAACACACTTCTTCCCATTTTATATGTAGGAAATCTGATACACTAAATGTTGTTTTTGGAAGTATCAGTAGTAGTATATCAAATATTAAAATAATGAATTTGCTGATTTAACATGTCCCTGTGCTTTAATCTATGCAATTTAAAATTCATTTATTTGTGTATAATCATAAAACTTAATCATTTTTTAGGACAAATTATTGGACGACAAAAAAGAGTGATTTTCTGTTAGGGTAGAAACTGTCACATGCTATTGCTTTTTAAAGTATTATTTGTACAAATATTTTGAAAATTAGAAAATATTCAATAACTTAAAGAAGCTCACCTATACAAACATAGTATATCATAGGATTTCATAGTAAAAGTAGCATGAGAGGTTTTTATATTAGCTAGCTACCTATTCCTTAGACTGTAGGTAAGCTTGGGCAAATTTATAGATTTCTTTTTATGGGCAGCTGGATAACAAGCAAACAAAAACGTCTGAGAAAAAGGATGCTTATTTTTGATGTAAAATTGTTTTCCACTGAAATAATCTGTTGAAAGCCAGAAGCCATCCAAAGTGCTGATACCAATTTAAGAAGATGATCTTTTGCCTTAATTATACATCTGGGAAATATTAGCTGAACATTTTGTGGAGAACAGTGAATACCTTAGTTGCCAGTTGTCTAAAATTCTGCTAATGATCGACATAGTGCCAGTGTTTTGATGGCTAAAACCTAGGATGAATATGAATACAAAGAACACAGTTGGGGGAGAAAAGCGCACATTTTATACAAAACAGATTTCAACCATCTGCTTGGCACTTAAGTTTGCAACTATAGGCGATATGTGAAAGAGACCACTGTCCACGTTATGAATGCTATCACTTTTATTGGTACCTTAGAAAAACCATAGGGTTTGAAAGCATGTAGAACCAACGATTTTCTTCAGCTAAAATAATGCAGGCAAGGGCCTCATCCAAAATTTGTTCTCTCTATAATCTCTTGTATGCCAGTCTTCTTTTCCTAGCAAAATGGGTTGCGCTAATAAAGTAGGTCTTAGTGCTGTACCTCAGGATATTAAAATATACCAGACAGCACTATGCAAGTGGCCCTAAGGACATGAACCCCAGATGGTTATGAGATAAAATATTGTTTGCTTTAGGAATAGGTTATATTCCTGAGTCTGTTGCCCGAGTACTATGGTGCATGTCAAATCAGCATGGAAGTTAATGGTCCAGAAGCACTTCTGAAATTAATGCTTTCCCATTTGTTCGGAATTTATAGTATAAAATCAGACCAGTGCTGTTTCATCACTAGTTCAGTAAAGGAAAATCATGCCCTAGATAGTAAATTAGAGGCAAAATCTAAGTATTTCACCGATTTCATTTGTCTTAAAGATATGGGAGAAATCTTCAATAAAAGGATATTGGCAAATAGCATATACTAGAAGCTTTTACATTTAGAGAGTAATTGGTAACAGCTATTATAGGCTGTTTACTTAGCACAACATAAGCAAAAAATAAATTTTTGACTAAGTAATTTCACCTATTTTATTTTCCTTAGCTGAAGTCTATTTTCTATTTTTAAATATTAGGAAAAATGAGCTATTAGAATGCGTTAGCTTATTGATTTGTCTAGACTGTATAATTTACCATAGATATATTGAGAACCTTTTAGCTCTTGAGGAAGAAGTATGTGCTTTAGTGAAAAGTATAAAGAAATGCTCTCAGCATCCCTTCATGTCTGTGCTTTCCAGTATTGTAGCCACTAGCCACGTGCCCCTATTGGAGTACTTGAAATGTAGCAAGTCTGAATTGAGATTTGCTGTAAATATAGAATACACACTGGATTTTTGAAGACTTAGTTTGAAAGAAAGGATGTAAAATATCTAATTTTTAAAAATATTTATTATATTTTGAAATCATAATATTCAGATACACTGGCTTAAATAAAATGTTATTAAAGTTATTTTCACCTGCTTCTTTTTACTTTTTTTTTTTTAATGTGGCAACTAGAACATTTGAAATTACACGTACGGCTTGTACTTGTGGCTCACGTTCTATTTCTATTCATGGTGCTGTTTTGTCCCTTTCTGTGGAGGGAGGACAACGAAAACTTCTATCTGTATCTAGAGTCTAGTAGTTCACAGCTCAGTAGGGTAGCAATGAGTCAGAAAGACTTAAGTTTTTATTAACGGTCTTCCTTCTTTGCTTTCTTCCACAAGAAGGTGAAATCGTCTCACATTTTAACCGAGTAGGCACACTGACCTGCACAGATGTGTATATCATTTACTGAATGAATACTGCTTCTTCAAACTTCGATGGACTTACAATGGAAAGGAAGATCTTTGATTAAGGGTTGTATAGATTTTAGAGAATATAGGTTTGAAAGGGACAGTTATATTTACGTTTTGTAATGCCACCATGTATATCTGAAATGTCTCCACAGGGTTCAAAGAAGTTTGTGGTTCGGTAGGAATACCTTCCCCTTTTGTGTCCCAGCTGAAACTCCATACAGTTTTTACAATTGACTCACAAGTTGTGATACAAGCTCTTTCTTTCTCTATTCTATGGAGATATACTTACGGAGATAGATATAAAGATAGCACTGACGTTCAGTATACGCTTATTATGTGCCAACCTTAGCCTCACAGAAACCTTATTTGTTATCCTCATTTCGCAAATGAGGAAAATGAAACAGAGAGAGTTGCCTGATTTTTCACAGGAAATAAGCGGCAGAGCTAGGATACCAACCCAAACAGACCAGCTCCAAAGACCTCACTGTGAATCATTAAATTGTAGTATCGATCCACATAATAAAGCGCTTCCAGAACTTTCTAGTCTATTTATTTTAGTGGCAGAAATGTATTTATTCATTCAACAAATGTATTTCGAAAACCTATTGTGCCAGGCATTATTTTAGTTACTGAAGAAATATTATTAAAATGCAGACACTGTAAATAAATAACATACAATGGTTGTGATGTAAAGTTCTCATTTCTCCTCTCTGAATTCATTCATTCATTCATGGCACAGGTGATGTGCTAGGTGGGAATCCAGATGTGTGGACAGTGATGTAAAGGTTTCCTGGTAAAGGCTGTTTGGAGCTGTGTTTGAGAGAAACCAATGTCCAAATGCACAAGAAGTGTAACAATGTAAAATTTCTCAAATCTCTCTCTCTTAAGTTCTTTACAGTGGGCTACCTATGGAAATAATGTCTTTATAGATAGGCAGTGTCTTTTCGCAGAAAGTTTATCCAATTAGTTTTTGTTGTCTCAATGGGTAGGAAGCCTCTTTAGAGTATAGTAACTTTTAAGAATGACAGTGTCACTCTCTTATATGGTGTTATTAATATAGAAAACTTTGTGATGAATTGGTACATAATGATACAATTGATATATGAATCCTTTGATCTAATTTGTAGCCATGACATATTGATTTTAATGAGTAGCAGGCAGGAGTGTTGGTAATTTTGAGTAGAAAAGTCAATCGCGTGTGAAAAAAATAATGTGACTAAAAAAGACTGCCGGTTCCTGGGAACAATAAGGCATTTGGGAATGAAGATGAACCTCTTGGTTTTACTCTGTGGATTTAAAAAATTTTTCTGTTAAATTAATATATTGTAATATAGGTTTGAATTGTTCAATGAGTCACTGTTTTAAGTTTTGATCTTTCAGATGTTTTCCCCTATGTAGATATGGCTGGTCTCTGATGCTTTCTCTGATTTCTAGATACCTTACTAAGAAGAGGCCATGTAACTGTAGTTACCGGTGGGGTTTACAGTCAACACGCTTAAACTTATTTTACAACTCTACTGCTTATTAGCTGTATGAATTTTGCGAATTACGTAAACTCTCCATGACTTAACTTCTTCGTTTGTGAAATAGGGATTATAATAATTCCCATCATTTAGGTCATTTTGCTGCTTAAATGAGAAAGAGTGTGAAACTTATCATGCTCAGGAAATGTATATTATTACGTCCTTGAACAGATTTTAATCATGTAGAAAGAATCGCAAGAATATTTCACATAAATGGCAAATGATATTGGGCTGCATATGGATACATAAATATCAAGTAATTAGTACATAATGTTAAAGCCCATGTTTTTTACAGGATTTATTAGAACTTCAAGTACTTCCTAAAAGGATTAAAATATTTAAAATTAAATATTCATGTCGTAGAATCACTTTTATTTTACATATTACACGGATAATACATACATTTATGTTACATTAAATATAATACATATTTAATAAAATTATATATTATACATATTATACATACCATATATATTATGTGTCGATAGATAGATAGACAGATAGATAGATAGATAGATAGATAGATAGATAGATAGATAGAAAACATAAGGGAAGATATATTTTCTAAAACAATGGCGAAGAATAACTCCATATTACCTGACAAACACAACAAGGTTAATAGTTATCATTTCCAATTGAAAACAAACTTATCATTTTATCAATAATCACAATGTTGGGGGGAAGCAATGATGTCTGAGGCAGTAATTTATTATACGACTCTTTAAATTGTCTTTAATAGAAATATTACAGACGATTAATAAGGCATTTTTCACATTGCCATTTTTAGTCGAGACCAGATAAGAGAAAGAATATTAAGTGATAACTAACTTACTGAGGGAAGGCATTTCTATAAGTATAGAATATAAGTAAACTGATGTTTGCCAGGTATGCAGATTTCCTGGTGAAGGGATACTTCTGGCAGAGATCTAAGAAAAGGCTAGTATGTCCCTTAAACTATTTCCTTTATATCCAGGCTGTTGCTAAGAGATGAGGAACAATCAGTTCTTGACTGAGTTGTATTCTTGCCTCTGTTTAGGGCACTCCTACCTCTATCCTTACATTGACTAGATTTAGGAGTACATAGAGACAAAGCAAGAATTTTCCTCAGAAAACACTTTTGGATCTGCTTGAGTACCTGAAGAGCACCTCATTGAGACCCTAGAGTTTGGTATAATACAACATAGCGGGGGATATCTTCATTTGAAGGATGTTAAGGCTGTCTATTATTATTTATTTGTGTTGATAAATGTGTTGTTTCTGCAGATTTTGAGCAACACAGCATCTCATTGGTCCTCTGGATTGATTTAAGTTTAAAAAGTCATACCAAGTTAATTTAAAGAAGTTAAAGTAGCATTTAATTTTATATCCTTTCATATGATTTAGTATTACATGTACATTTAGAGTGATGTGGATAGAGAAACATTTCCATCTTGATTTATTCATTTAAAAATATTTAGTGAATACTTTGTTTGGCAATATGAAAGTACACATCAATGTGAATAAAGGAATAAGAGGAAGTGACAGTGCAGGAAAAGTACAGGATAAAAAAATATTTACAGTTTACCATTTTATTTATATGGGAATATTATTTACAAGTCTCTCTATTTTCCATTTGTTAACTGAAGTACTGGGGTGCCAAAAATATGTATACACATGGATGCTTTGGTAAACGTTGCTCAAGCAGTAGTTCACCGTAGTTAGAAGTGTCTGGACGCTGATGGTAACCACTTTGAGCACCTCTTGTAATTGCAGAAGTCACATGTGACTTGTACCCACCTTTTGTTATTGGTATATATTGAGTATTACAATTTTAATGTTTTTTTTCCTTTCTTAAAATGTGTATACACTTTTTTGGCACCCTCTGTATAGCCAAAACTGATGGTTTTGATTTAGGTATAATTATTTTAGAACTGTTCTTTATGACATTGAGGCACTTTATAAATCAAGATGGCAGATCTAACTTATAAGCCCAGAAGATTTTTGACATTATATTTGTTACGAATGAAAACATTCTGGTCATCTAAAATATGTCACAATTATTTGGATATAGAATTTTTCTTAATGTTTTACTCTCTTTATTAAAAGAATTCCAAATCTACAGAAAACTTGAATTATTAGTATGATGAACATCCATATATTTTTCAGGTAGTTTTTCTAATTATTAACTTTTGACCCTTTGTTTTCTTTTACTCTTTTTCTTTCTCTATTTCTTTTTCTTTTCTGATTTATTTGAGGTAAGTTGCAGGGTAGCATTAAAAACTGGGACATTCTCCTACATAACCATAACATTAGCACATCCAATAAATTAACATTAATACAGTAATATAGTTTGATATAGTTCATAGCCACATTTTCTAATTTTCCCTATACAGCCTTTTATAGCTTTTTCTTTGTTTTGTTTTTGTTTTGTTTTTCCGTCTTTAAGTTCTGGAGTAAGTCAAGTATCAGTTATTGCATTTACTTGTCACATCTTTCTAGGTCTCTTTTAATTGTGAACAGTACCCTGCCATGTTTTGTCTTGACATCAACATCAGCATTTTTGAAAAGTTCAGGCCATTTGTCTCATATAGTATCTCACTATCGGGATTTGCCTGATTGTTTTTTCACAATTAGATTCAGGTTACATATAAACTTTTGGGACAGGTATTAAACCATCGTCCTCTTTAAAACCACTTAAGATTATAAGTATGTCTGTCAGAAGTAGGTATATACCAAGTTGAAATTTTGGTGTACCAAGTTCATGGAGACATTTTCTTTTTCCTTGGGTTAGATTTTAAGAGATCTAGTCTGGGATCAGAAAGCTATCTGAGCCACAGCGATTTCTCTTGCTGAGAGCTGTTTGGCAGTATTTGAGGACACAGGGTTTCCCTAATCCAAGAAACCATCACAATTTGTCTACTTTGAAGATGACCATAAATGCCAAAAAATTTGCAGGTAATAACCTAAAAAAAATGCTGTTTATAAATTCTATGTAACAGTGTTACACTATAAGTGTGTGCATGTTGTTAGACTGGAATTCTTAGAACTACAGTGTTTGTTTTTTTATGAAAAAAAATGTTAGAAGTCAAAACAAATTCAGTTATTTTCCTTTTTTTTTTATTCACCATTCCCATATTTTGAAAATCAAAAATATTTTTAAAGTTTCTAAAATATTTTGTAGATATTGAAAAAATTAGATGCAAGAACAGGCTATTCTTGTCTGTTTTAACAGTACCATTGTACTGTTTGATAAATATATGTTAAGCTTATGGAATAGAGATCTTTTTTGTCACCAGCATTTTCCAGTTCTATAAATGCTTAATGGCATGAAGCAGTTATTCAACCAGAGACTTGAACAGTTTGAAAATTTCTCCTACTTAGGGGTAATGTACAGCATAGGCTCTAGGATCAGATGCTTGTGTTCAGATCCTGGTTGTATAGTTCCCTACTGTATGATATAGGGCTAGTTACTTAACCTAACTTTCATTTTCCTTTCTGTAAAAAAAAATAAAATTTGAGGCTATTAAGTAATTGAATATAAATAAAATACTTACAATTGGACCTCTGATAGTAAGCACTGAACGCATATGAGCTATTATTATTGATGGTGACTTGTCAATATTTATAGTTACTAATAGAAATTTCTGAATGGCACTTGAGACAACAGATTTTTAAAGCACTAGAAAAATATTTGTATATTCCTTTTTGAAATATTTATTGAATACTTTGTATATACTAGACAGTGGTAGTTTTTGGAGGTTTAATAATGAACAGGAGACATATGGCTCTTGTCCTCATCAAGCCTCTAGTCTGAAAAGGGAGACAAACATTAAGCAAGCAATTGTAATAAATAAAGGTAAACATTGTGAGTGGAGAAGTTTAAGTGCAAGGTGTTATGGGAGAACACTAGGAGAGCTAATCCTGGTCTCTGTGTTAGAGCTTTTTGGAGGAGGGCTGAGAATTGAAGATGAAGAATAATAGAATTTTCCAGACCTAGAGTTGTATGGGTCATGAATGTGGGCTCTAGAGTAAGATTGCCTGCTTTACAAACCTGGTTCAACCATATGGGTTCCCTTGGGTAAGTTTTCTCACCCTGCAGTGCCTGCTTCAGTTTCTTCATTTGTGAGATGGAGATAAAAATACCAGTATGACCTACCTCATAGGGTAGTTCTGAGGATTAAAAGAAATGATTCATGGACAACTCAGAACTGTCACTTTGCATTGTTAAGTACCCAATAAACGTTAGCTGTATTATCTGAGGATTCAGCTTACACAAAGCCCTGATAACACCAGTATGATAAACTGAAGGACTAAAGTGCTTTAATGTATTTCTTAGATGTAACTGTGCCATGATCTTTTGTTACAAATTTCTTTCAGTTTTCCTTCTTCCCCTATAAATGATTATAGCTTTCTTTTATAGGTTTACATGAGTCTGATCTTCAAATCATGTCAAAATATCAAGGTGAACGAACGTATTTTTATTTTTCCTTGGTATGTTAATAAAAATGGCATTTTGTGATAGCAAAAAATAACCTAGTCAAATTGCTGTAGTCAGGTAAATTTTAAAAGGATTTGAATGAATTAAAAATGAAGCATTCTACCAGTGTTCTTGGAAAGTTTATGGAACAACGTCTGCTTTACCAATGTGAACAACTTGGCCATTTTCTTGGCATGTTGCCTTTCTCCCCACATGACTCAGTAACATAGTTACATTTATTGGTTGTTTACTTACTTTTAATGCCCTTCATTCCACTAAGGTTTGTGAGGGGTGAGAAAGGGAGCTTTAGAATGCATGGCTTGAATTGAAAAGAGACCTTGTGTGGTCAGAATGAGGATGAGTAGAGAAATTGTAGGGAACTTTTAGTTTTGAACAGCCTGTTGATTGTCCCTTTTTATTGAATGGAAACACTAAAGAATGATTTAATCTGATGAAACTGTTGGTATTATCCCGCTCTTTGATGGAATCTGATAAACCTCAATGCTTTTTTTGTAATTGCAGAATTTCTAAATATAACATTTTCTGTTGATACAATACAAGCTGTCATGTTAGGGCTCAAAAATTGTTTAAAAAATGGTTTCTAAAGATATGAGATATCCCCAGGTGAAAACATGTATGTTCATAAAAATTAAAAATTGTTATACAAGTACAGATTATATTATCCATGCATATACTATATAACTATGTTCTCTGTTATGATCTTATGACCAGTTGTAGTTCATGTTTGGAAAAGTTGTTTTTCGGGTTTTTGTTTGTTTGTTTGTTTTCTTTCATAATGGTCTTTATTTCATGTTTTGTATATTGGATAGATACTGTTAAACGCTCAGATAAAGGCTAGCCCCATGATATGTGAACATTGACTCATATTTGAAGTCCCCTTAATTTAATTGGCTATTCAGTATTATTCAGCTCACAATACAGAATTTAAGCATATTTTTCATTAAGAAAAAAAGAGTAAGAAATAAAGGAGCAACTACCTTTTTAACAGTTTCTCAACTGGTGGTTTTTCTTTTTTTTTCTTTTTCAACTTATGTCGTGGTCTAACATATGACTGCCTGTTTCCATAATGTAACATAGTTTTATAAGATTTTTACAGGTTTTATATTACTTTGTTGATTTTACAAATTTTAATGTAAGAATATTCTATATTTGGGGGAAAATGGGCTATTGTTAACTAAGGAGTTGTTCTCTGTAGGCTAATACCAAATTCTCTGCTGATTGTTCCACTTTGAATTTCTGTATCAGTTTTAAATACTACTACATTTTTAATGTCGAGCTTTTGTTTTTGTTTTTCAGAAGGCAGATTAGAAAATTTTACCAGAAAAGCCGTTTAATTTATTACAATCTCAATTTGGATATTATTTTTATAATTATATTTATTTGCATAAATTAGTAACACAGCTAATCAATTATGAATAGACAATTTTAACCTAGTAGTGGATAATAGAAATCAAGACACCTCTATGATAATTTTTTTTCGGGTTCCTGATTTTTAAGGGTTGAAATTTCTACTTATTAGCTATAAGAACTAGAATGATTCAAGATTACTGCCAGAAGGACAAGTAAAATTTTTTAAAATTAAAAGTCAGGCAACTGGAAATGCTATCTGTCCTACTGTGCCCAAGAGCATCCAACATTAATTTTACTTATAAATGACTATTTTGCATACGGAACAACTTTTTTAAAAATCAAGAGAAAGGGTTTATATTGTTTTAATAAATTTGTATTTTTCTATACTTTATCTATTTTTACTTTGAGAAGACTAAAATACATGAAATTATTTTTAAAGGTTTAGAAATTTAGATGTCTGATAAGGATATTAAAGGTGAAAAGCTTTATGCAACTTTCCAACATCAGTTTGTTGGGCTTTAATATTAAGGAGTTCTATTTCAGTTAAAGTGTGACTTGCCGATTCCCATAAAATTCCTTGGCCACATGCAAGTACTGAGCTCTCTTAAGTCCAGAAAGGAAATCCACATTTCTGTCTCCAAAGGGCCTTCTGCTAATAGATATTGAATCTTTGAGATCTCACTTTCCTTGTCTGCTTGGACTCAGAGCAGGTCTTGTGTTTTCCCTTGTATCTGGCCCTATTCAGACATTTTAGTTTTTACTCTGTGTTTTGCGGTTCTGATCTAGCTTCACCTTCAAGTTTTGTCACCTGTTTCTCCTGGGAGTCAAGCTACAACTCAGTGTCCTTCCTCATTTGCTCAACGTATTTTCACTGGGGAGCTCCATGACTGTTATATGCCCTGGTTCCGTCCTCTCCCTCTGCTCTTTGCTCCTATTACTTTCGTGTGTATTTCGCAGCCCTGGAATGGACTCTGAATCTTTTGGGTTCTGGAAAATGTAACACTCTTTTGGAGAGAAATGAATTTCAAGGTGAGCTTCTCTGTGATTTTGTAAGGATCTCTACGTTTTGTACTACAAATATAATATCACACACTAAAAGATGTAAATAGAGATTGGTTCTAGTCATGACCTTTAAAGTATAAGAGGCTTATAGCAGACTACCAGTAGTTCTTGAACACCTAGCAAAATCAAACAGAACTATTTTGCATATTTGTTAAAGATGGATTTTGACATCATAGCTTTTTTCTTTGGAACAAAATATAGTTATAACTTGTCATTAAACAGTGATGGACAGTGATTTGTAGGTACTATTATAACTTGTGAAGAAAACAGGAAAATTAAAATAACTATTTGAGTGATCATCATCATTTTAACGAGGTGGAGTATTTTCCACTAATTGCAGAAAGTATACTGTCTCAGATCTTGCGTCTTGTAACCCTACTTCTATGTATGTATGTGTGTATGTATGTATGCCTATAAAATGAGAATGAAAGACAGTGAGAGTAGAAGAGTGAGAAAAGAGAGAGGGAGGAGGAAGAGGGTGTGCCAATTTGAAGACAAACAGAGAAAGTGAAGAATGAGAGGGAGTGCCTTTAGTAAAATACTATGAATTCTGCACAGAAGTGATATGATTCCAGTGGAAAGGGCAATCCCACTTTCTCTAACATATAGAAGTTACCATAGAATTAGGATCCTCCCCCAAACAGGTTATGCAGCTTATTTCAGGTGAATTTGCATAGTTGCTATGATGACTAGAGTCAGTGAGAAGGGACTTTGCTAATTTATAAGAATTTTTGATAAAGTTGACACATGTAATCTAGGCTACCATCCTTTTGGAAAAACAAAGAAAGGAATGTCCATTTTAATAACCAGGTTATCAAATTCATTGTGATTGTTTTTATTTTTACTTTATTTGAATTATCTAGATCCTTTTTATTTTCTTTTCTGTACTGAAGATATTAGAAAGGAATCAGGGGGTCCTTTTTTGGCATGCAACATAAAGTTCTTTAGCCTATTATCTAATTAGATCTATTTAAGTCCTCTTTGATATAAGGCTTCTTGGCATCTCATTTCTGAGGTTGGTGAATCTTCCAATTCAAGTTTTTGAGAATTGTGCTTATGATAAGCAAAACTCATAGGCAACCTTACCCATATGTACTCTTTGACACTATTAAAAAAATTACTCCAATCTATTATCAAAATGATGCTTCTTTTGACAGGAGAAAAGTAGTAATGCTTTAAATCAAAGTAACAAAGTGCTATAGAAAAAAAAAACATAGAATATTGAATAGACTATACATAAATCACATATTCAGTTGTCTTCAGTGGAACGTTGGTCAAAAGTAGATTAAACCTGTGGATCGAGAAGTTTTTTTAACTTTATATTTATTTTTCCCATGTAGATGATTCCTTGCCTGAAAAACATAGTTTATTTTTTTTCTCTCCTCCTAGTATATGTATTCCAGTCTCTGACAAGTCCTACAAAGCAAAACAAAACAAAACAAAACAAACAAAAAACTGGTTTAATGTAACATTCTCTTAATTTGTTTGATGAAACATTTTTTTTACAACACCCATTTACTTCTTGAAAGATGTACATTGAATACAGTACTGAAAATGCCTATGTAAATAGAATGTGAGGGTGAGTAATAAGACTCCCGATTCAACCAAATACAATAATATAAAAATTTCATAGGAAATAAATATGAGTTAGTTATTAATTAAAATACCAAGTCATCCTGGTGTTGTGGAAACATCACATTCATTATGGATATAGAAAATTCTGGCATCTTATTTATGCTTACTGAGTCAGTATCCTCATCAGTACGTTGCAGGGCTAATATGTAGCAGCTATGGCTCTATTGGTTGTTGATAGCCAGAACACATTCTGATTGGTTGCAGCCATGCTATACCCCCAATAAGATATTTGAATTATCATCTTTAACCACAGGTTGTCGTGAGGATTAAATGAAATAAAATATTATATATAATATTGTCAGGACAACATACATATGTATAACATTTGCCAGTTTGTTTCCAAGATGCATTTTTTTATAGGAAAATTGGAGTAAAAAAATAAGTTTTATATCAATTCTTATTAAATGTTATTGGATTTGAAACAGATTTATTTTGGTAAAATCATTTATGGCTTTGAATGTTCACCTTGAAACAATGTAGTGTGGTTGTAAATCTCTCAAAATTTAAAGATATCACGGTAACTACTTTCCTATGTACAGATTACTATTCATCATTTACATTTACTATTCATCTTCATATTTAACTGCACCTTGAGATGGAGTTTTCAAAGGAAAATTCTCCTTCAGGCACCTATCGCTAAATTACCAATTATATGAAATTGCATGTGAAGCTTTTCTTGTTATATAAGAGAAGAGTATTAAAGAAGATGATGTCAGTGATCAACTATGAACCACTTTGACTATTAAGGAGATGTTAAAAATCACACTGATGGACCACTTGCTTTCCACTGATTCTGAACCCATTTAGTAAATTAATTCAAATATAGCACACATAGAATTATCAAAACATTGTATGCACATTTGATGTGTAAGAGACATTCCATTGAATTTTACCTTTCATGGAGAGCCAAAGTGGTATGCTGATGTATGGGGTTATAATTGTGGTTTGTGGCTATATTATGAAAACAGTATATAGCTATGATGATTGCAAAAATTCAAATTCATGGTAACATTTGTGATAATTTATTGGCATGATACATGGAAAATATCCCATGGCTTGGATTTTCTATTAGCCTGTTTTATGAGACAAGAATAAAAGGAATTTAAATTTGAAATATACGGGTTTAACTATTTGAGCTTAACCAAGCTTTTGTTAGGTTGAAAACGTTGACTATGTTGAACTATGAATTTTTAGATGTCCTGAAGTCAGTGGTGATAATTTAAATATGTAAAATAAAATGTCTCTGCTATATTCATTCTGTGAATTCCTTGATACATTTTTTTCCCAAAATTTATTTCCCTTATATTTAACATTTGAACAAATGTTCATTTATCCTCCAAGGATTATGATGAATGGAAGGTTAAGATATTAATAGTCTGCAATTTATAGACCTCACAAATGTATTATTTTTTCATTGCATCTGATTTAAATGTGTATCATTTTTACTCTGAGGAACATCTGTTAGAAAGAGAAAAAAATATATTACCTCAATATTTTTGGTGTTTTCACTAAAATTTCACTTTAATTTGTCAAATTATATAAAATTTATAAATTTAGTTTCAAATATTGTGTTCTTAATGTCACCTTCTGTAATTTTTTATATTGAAAAAGATTGGGAAAGTTTACCACAATAGTTACACAGGCTAAGGAAGAAGTGACTCTATAGTATTTCTAATATAAAGGAAGCAATTGATGTCACTTCATCTCTGATGTTAAATTCATATCAGATTTTTGATATTTCTGTTACCTTCACAAATCTTTAAGATAACTTTTTAGAAAGAGAAACAAGCATTCCTAAATATTTAGTCTTAATATAGTTCATTGAACATATACTAACACAAAAACCTGCTTTATATAACAACTACGATAGATACAGATTATCATGGGAGCTCAAAGAAGGGAAAAATAAATTTGCACAATGAAGATGCAAGAAGGTTACATAACGGTGCTGACTTTTGATCTGGGTCCTGGAGGTTGTACAGGCTCTTGGAGCACCTGGCATAGGGTTGAAAGATTGCGCACTGGCCAGAACCTATCATAATGATCAGCTTTGGGCATGTCAAGAATCTTGTGTGACTAACATGCAGGTTATAAAGACTTAAGCTGGGGACAGGCGTTGGAGGGTCCCAAACTCCAGGATGGGCTTTTATGCTGTAAGCAATGGAAAAAGATTTTTGAGCTTGGGTAAGTGATTACATGATGGACTTTATGGTAATGTAGCTTCTGGTCATAATACTTCTTAATTTAGTAACTTCTGATAACTCTGCAGCGTCTTCACGCTTCAATGTTAGGTTTGGTATTCAAGGGATGTTCATGAAATAATCAGACATTACTCTGACTTTCTGGCTATTTATTCTACCATTTATCTAGTTATTTATCTGTCAGTTCCCGTCTGTACCCTAGTCTCTAGCCACTCATAGAAAGTAACATTCTATACTTTCAATTCTGTGCTTTTTTTGGGGCAGGGGAGAGGGGTGTATAACCTCAATTTTTAAGCATCCCTTTGGGTGTTATCTGCTTTCTGGAGCCTCCTTTCACTAACTGGGCAAGTCATGCACTCCATGACTTTCAAAGGATCTTTCTTTCTACTTCTATTTGTAGTGTTTCTCAGTTGTGTCTCCTCATTAGGTTGTGGTATCACTAGACTGTGAGTGCATTGAATATGATTTACTCATCTGTATTTGCTCACACCAAACACAGTATCAACACTCAAAAAATACTTCTTGAATTGGATTGAATTTTTAAACTATAAATTTGATGGCAGTTTTAACATAGGGTAATATCTGACACATGTAACATATGAATATTTTGGAAACTATCATTTATCTATCTCATTTTCTCTGTAATAATATCATCTAAAGACTTCATTAAAACTTCAGCTATACATATGAAGCTAAACGTAGTAAATCATAGAGAGAAATATTTGTAAGGCACAAGTGACCCATGAAAGCAGGCGGATTTCCTCTTCTCTTTGTACTCACACAAATAAAGATACTTTTCTTGACAGAGAACCCAAGGTTTATTTTGTGGGTTGTTGATTCTAAATTTAAAGGGGAAAATATAAGCGCTGTGTGTGGGTAGAATTTCGAAACTGGTATCTTTTGAAGAATCATAGTAATATACTTGTATTCTAAATGATATGTTGATAATCAATGGCAATATGGCATTAGACATTTTGTTCTTTACTATTATTTTCTTTCTTTCCTTTTTAAATTAATTAATTAATTATTATTATTATTTTTTTTTATCAAGGCTGAACAGCAGGAAACTGTTGGCAACCACCACATTGGGTGGGATTCAGGAGGAGGTATACTAGAAAGGAGTGAAAACAAAGATTGCTTTGGTCTTTTTTTAAGGAGGAACACACTAGCTAGTTTATAGTATTATTCCTTTTTGAGAAAAACGGGAGCTGAAGGGGAAATTGTCCAGTGTGTCAACTCTCCATTTTTTCAGTCCTGCAGACTGCAATCATTGCTGTATTCTTTGCTCCTAATTAAATAATTGTTATATGCTGGAAGTTAGTGATTGCCTTTTTGGATAGAATGAAGGAGTTTTACTTTGGAAAAAATAAGTTAGTAATGGAGTGGCAGGGAAGAAAAGACAGAACAGCTTTTCTGTTTTCCGGTTTGGATTCTGTTAGTGGCTTTGCTGCCTTGCCTGCAGTGATGGGTATTGCCAGAACTGGGGAAAAACAAAGCTAAAATGGCAACATCTCTTAGGAAAATCTGTAAGATTGTAAGAAGGCTGGGTGGTTGTGGGGAGTGTGAGTTGGAGAGCAGATGCCTTTGGTCTGAGTTTCAGTCCTCACAGTCTGTTTGCTTTCTTGCTTTGAAATATTTTTTGTTTCTACCTCCTTGGTTTACAGGGAGCTGGGGAGGCTCGTTTTTGTTGTTGTTTTGAAATGTAAGTTTGCCAACAAGTGAAATAGAAAATAACTGCTGTGACAGACATGTCCCCTAAGACCTTTGCTTCTAAGGGAAACACCTCTATTACATGTTTAAAAACAGACACCCCCACCTTGGAATACCAGATTCTTTTTGTCTGCAGCACAATGTGAAAATGTAAAATTGTCCCTTTGGATTTTTAAAAAATTTTAAAGGTCATATCAACTTTGAGGTCTTAAAGCAATGATTTTGCTGCTGCCATGATTTTCTTTCTTTCTTTTTTTCTCTCTCTTTTTTTTTTTTTCCACTTTTTAATTCATAGGGCAGACATTGTTCTAGTGAACAGCTGCTTTAAATTCTACTTATGACGGAAATTTGAGGTTTTTAAATGCTCTTACTTAATCATGATCAGACCTCCTCTGATTGATGCACTACTCCTGTTGATTATTTTTGTACTTCTTTACTAGGCTTCCTCAGCGGCTCAGGTTATTAGCCGTTATCAGCATTGCTTATAGACCTTAGCTTAATGAACAAGATTTCTGTTTTTCGTTTTGTTTTGAATCATGCTATTGTACGTATCTTTTATAAACTGCTTATTTTGAGGCCCTCAAAGTCAGTATGGCATTTTAGGTCTAGGTAAGGTGTTTTTTTTTTTTTTAGATTTTTTTCCCTAATGTACTTTGTGTACTTTGTGTTCTTCCACTTATAGACACTTTTTGGAGGTATGTCTCATAAGCGCTGGTCCACGGATCAGGCTTGTTTTTGGTTTGCTCTTCACAGGAAGATTCATGGAAACAATATCAAGAAGTTTCTGCTTCCAATTTGTATACAATCTGTGTGAAAGTTATGATTCCTATACTCAACTGAGACCTAAATCAGAATGGAAAATTAGATGGCAGAAGCAGAAATGTCATTGATCTATGCTGGGAATTTTGTCTTAGAGAGCCAGTCTATTACTAATCTTAGGGAATTACCTGTCGAGGGCTTACTAGAGTAGGTGAGGCACTCTTAAAGTTCATCTCTTACTTGAAATATGTCAAGGGTCATCTCCAAGTGAAATGCAAGCAACATTCGGTCAATTAGGAAATTGTATTTTAGGTAAATTAAAATTAAATAAATGGCAACTCATTATAAATATGGATTTTTTTCTATTTGGCATCATTTTTTTCTATTAGAAAATTTCTATTTAGAAGCTTATTACAACTCATTGCTTTAAATCATTTTTTTTTCTCTTTTGGCTGCAGAGATGATAAACTACTTCAGGGAAGAGCATATGCCATAGGTGAATAGACGTTTAGGCAAAAGGAGTGCTGGTTAAATAAATGCTGATATTTGGCAACAGGGCTACAGACAATGTATTAGATTTAAAATAAAGTCTACTAATCATATGTACCAGACTTTTTTGGGACAATTTAATGTCAAATATTATATAATGGACCATCCACATCATCCAAAAGTTTTAGCATTTTGGAGTCTAAATTATATTTTCCAGACTTCATTGTTCATTCCTAAGTGGTACAAATATATTTGCCAGAAGATATGTCAATTTTTGGCAGGTTTGTTTTTTTGTAAAAGTTTGTCTATTTAATGCACGTCATAGAAATCTGCAATAGTAACAGTGTAGTGGTTAAAAGCATAGACTCAGAATCCAAAGGCTCAGGATTGAATTCTGCCCTGCTACTTGCTGACTGTATGACTTTGGGCAAGTCATTCCACTCCTGCCCCGTGGCTTCCTTAGCCATAAGTAGGGTCAGGAATATTGACTACTTGCAGGGTTTAAAGATTAGATAGGCAGGTAGGTTGGTAAATAGGTAGGTAGGTATATAATAGAGATACACTTCAGTTCATGTGATATTTTAAGTTCTGTGTAAATTTTAGCCACATTTTGTTGTTATTATACCACATTTAAGTGAAAGAGCTATCGCTAAAGTGACATCAAGTATTGAAAGATTCTGGGATAGTTCTAATATCAAATATTCTGTTCACTGTTAGATTCACATTAAATCAAAGGTCACAAACTGATATAGACTGGCTGTGAGTGTTTGTTTTACTTCTGATTTTAGAAATTTTACTAGCATTACAATTTTGGAGATTTCTCATACAAATCCAGATTTTTGTTTTTTTCCTCATAATTGAATGTTTTGGTCACACTGAGTCAGCAATCTGACCTGAAAACCGTGAACTTGAGCGATGTCACAGCAGCCTCTCTAGTCTGAGCATATATTCTGCACCTTTCTACAGTCTACCTGTCACAGACACCCCAAAACAATGCAGGCATTTGAACAGTCATGGTCTTCATCCATAATGTTACCTTTCAGCTACTAGGTTTTTGTGACTTTCCGTTATGCAGTTCTAATTTTTAGTTGATTTTTTAGGTAATGTTGACTATTTTAGGCAAAATATTAAAATGGATGGTTTAGGGAACATTATTCTCCTTGCATGTACGTTTCTGAAATATAAGTGGATAAAACATTTGAGATGTATGATCAAACGTAGCAGAACTTTATACCAAATCCTTACACCTAAAAATATAGTCAGCAAACAAAGAACCAGATTCATTATGTTTAATGAGCTATAGGGTAAATTTTCATTCTGAGTTTTTGGTTGATCCCAAGATGTTGATTACTAGCCTCAGGTATTTTAACTGGCTGGCAATTTAAGACTTAGTATCAGTGCTTTCTTTGTAGTAGACGATTACATGACCTGTAGAGGGAGAAAAGCGAAGGTGTTAAAATCGCATGCCCATGTAACCTCAAAATAGAAATCTCTAGGAACCATATGCTTTGAAATTTAAGAAAAAAATACTTGGAATAAAGAAAAAAAATCTAGATAAAAGACCTGAACTTCATTAGGAAATAGAAAAACTAATTCAAAGAAAATTCTAGAGCTGTGTTGTTAGGAGGCATAAAACATGCATATAATATACTCATATGTCTCCCTATGTTTGTATTAAACAGCAATGCATGATAATGGCTTGAAAGAAGAATGAGGAAAGAGTAATCATTTCAAATATACCATCGGTCTTAGAATATAACTCGTATAAACTATTACCAGTTTTTGTAGTATTACCTTTAAAAATGAAGGAAAGTATACTGTATAATTTATAAAATATTCATATTATCAGTTACCATATTATGAGGAATTATCCATAATTACATAATAGATGTACAATTAATTGGGTTTCATGGAAATTCTTATTTGTACCCTTATAATTTCTATTTTCCAATGTTTTGCACTGTCATCTTAGACCCATTAAATTCTGTTACTCACGGAAACATATACCATACAAGAAATATTAGCAAATCATACTCTTTCTTTTTAAGAAGAATAAAATTCCGAGCCATTGGAAGGAACCATAAAGGTCACCTAGTTCAGCCTTTTAAAGGTAGCATGAATCTTCTCAATAACATTTCTGTTATGTGATCTACCTTCTGTTTGGATAGTTAAAGTGTTGTGGCACTCATTATCTCGTGAGACCATGGATCCCATTTTTGATTGGCTCTGACAAAGGATTCTCTTTAACGTTGAATATAAATGTACCTTCTCTTAACTTCTGGTTTTAAATTTATTTTTTCTCTCATCACTATTTGTAAATCTTTTGTATATTATATAGCATTATAATTAATATGCTAGCTTCCACAAGATACGGCAACCTGGCACATAGCAGACCTTCAATAAATATTAAATGAATGAGTGAATAGTTCTGGTACTGTTCTCTAAAACCATGCAAAATAAATACAAAATATACTTCTGCCAAAGCAGAAGGTTGGTTACTTTTCAGTCATTTTCTTTGATCTACAGAATGAGCTGTGTATGCTGTATATAGTACAAAAAAGTCCATGTGTAATATTTTAGAAGTTAACAATTTTTTAGATATTAAAAAATCCCTGATAGAAATTCCATAGGTAGAAATTGCCACACAAGTTCATAAAAATATTCAAGATCTGAACTTTAGTAGAGGCTCTGGGATTGACGCACCTGTCAACACTGAAGTAGGAATTCTAATAATGCATTCCTTGATTGTGCTCTGTGGCTTTCCGGGAATCAGGAAGACAACATTGAAAATTTATTATAAAACATTTTACCCAATGTTTGCAATTAAGACAATATTGGCAACATTGAAGTTCAACAGACAATATAATTTAAATATATTAATTTTCCCTTTACTGTTTCTTTTATTTCTCCACAGAACCTCCAAAATATGAATGAAGGTTTACATTTCTTGACAGTACCGTGACAGCAGTGCTTATTAATTCTGAATAGTTTCTAACTACTCCATGAGCAGAGGGGATATAGCCCATATGGCATGTAATTGGTGATGTTTAAATTATCTTGACATCACTCCGTTTTGAAGTAGCTATTATTTCAGTCTGCTTTTTGGTGACAGCCAGAAGATACCTACCTGCAACTGTACATTTTAGATTGATTTTCTTATGCCAAATGATGATGGAGCATTCTAATTCAATTGTTTTCTCTTAGAGTGTCTGTGGTTGTATTCCTTCTTCTGAAACATTTTATTAGAAGTAGAAAATGTTTTTAGATGACCTACATGGTCATTTTGGTAATGAGTATGGCTGAAATGTCTGATGATAATTTATAGGGAAAGAACAGTGTTAATCAACTGTTTCATTAGCTAAATAGTTACAGAGATTGGAAAAGGAAATTCTTACTAGTTTTTGTTGTTGTTGTTGTTTTTTCTTTTCAGCCTTCTGTGATAGCTTGATTTTTCTGGTCAAAAATTTTCCTTTCTGGGTTTAGCCTCACAGTCTTTGGATGGCCATACAAAATGCTAGGTATCAATCTAAGCCAAACTGTGAGTTTCATACAATGCCAGTGCAGCAAGTCCAGTGAAACAATGCACCTGGGTTCCACATTTATTCTTTACAGTTGAAACCCATTTCTTTGTCTGGAAGTCTTAAGTCCTATACATAGAATGGGGAAATTGTTTATATGAATAGCAATTTCTAATGAAACTTTTACAATGACTGAATCTTATAATAACACGTACTACTGCTTTCCTTTATCCTAAGGGGATTCGCCCTACCCTCAAAAGCAGGTGGAAGGAACCTATTTTATATAAGTGGTTTGGAAACGAATGTCATGCAGCAAAAACCATATTCTGAATTCCTAGCAATGGGATGAGGTTTTGATACATTCGGAGAAGGGAGACTGCTGGCATATACCTCTCGGTGTCACTCAAGAGAGATTTCTTTTAACTTTGTTTGAAACTAAAGTTATTTGAAGGCCGCACATGTTGCAGTGCCAGATAGTAGAACTTGATTACTCACTTTTCTAGCAAAATTTAGAAATCTTAGTCTTGCGCAGTAAATTCTAAATCTTTATTTTTTAATTCAAAAAAAATTTGGCTGTATAAAAATATTAAAATAACTCTTGGCTCTTTCCATAGGTCCAAATATATTAAACACAGATGGCTTCTCATAGCTAATTAGATTGTGTCATACCCTAACCTTAACTATGCTTTACAACAGACTGGTTTAAATTAGATTTAATTCAATTCAATTCCAAATAACACCAATAATAATAAATAGCATTTATCCATACATATAGTGTGTTTGGTACAATGCTATATGCTTTTACATTACTTATGTACTTCCTTTAAAATGCATAACTAATATTTACTGCAGTAAGAAAGTAGATTCAGAGAGGTTGAGAAATATGGTCAAGGTCACAGAGCTACACAATAGCATAACTAAGACTCAGCCCAGGTTTTTAAAATCAAAGTTCATGCTCTTAAATATTACCCCCATGCCTCCACTTTGGTTTACTGTGCTTATACAAAATCCGGCATTCAATTGAAAAATGAATAATATTCTTTGTGGCTCAAAGAGTTTACAATTCAAAGTGAATAACTCACAAAGTCACGAAGTTCAAAATCCAAAGTGAGTAAATTCATTTTGATTTAGGTTGCAAAGTTTCTTCTGGATTAAAAAGCCTGTTAGATGGATTTTAGTATTAGAGATAAAGACCAGAATGTGAGGGTTCGTATTTAAATCTAGAATTTTCAAGTAGATTACTTAACTGTAGTACAACTTTTAATAAAAGTTGCACAAAATTTGAACAAAGATAAAAGTAAATAAATGTGAACGACTAGCACAGATTTGAAAAACAATTCTTTAATAAATAATGATAATAGTAATTGGTTTTTAAAATATCTAGGTCCTTGGGAATCATTAAGCGCCTTTGCTTTATTCCTCTTATACACAAAATTTTTAATTGTTATCTAATGTCTGTGCCTCTTCCTACTAATTCATTTCTTTGTTCTCCACCATGATAGAGTCTAAATTATTTTTAAAGAAATAAAAATTAAAGCACTACTTCTAGATATACCTCAAGGAAATCCTGAGTTCTAAAGTTGTTTAAAGTTACTTGTCCAGGCAAATCAATGTATATTTAACTAAGCCTATGTTGATTTTACCTAAATCAATTCAAACTACTAAAGCATCTTGGAAATATATCATGAAATATTAATAATTGAGTACCATCTTCTACTTTTATAATGGTGGAAATGTATTTATAGATGAACAATTTGGTTGGTACAAAAATAATTGTGGTTTTTGCAATTATTTTTAACCTTTTCAACCGCAATTACTTTTGCACCAACCTAATACTAAGAAAAAAGTTTTAAAAACACAGCTTATACATTACGCTTCCCCTCTATAATTTTTTTTAAATGCTTGATTATACAGCTGGCACCAACAATAGTTAATTTCATAGGAAACTAAATAATCTTGAGCTGAGGATGGAAGAGACACATATTAGCAGTTAATGATAATTATTTTGGAGATTATTCCACAAATTTTTTACAAAGATTGTGATTCATTTAAAAGTTTCCTCAGATAAACTGGAGGTTAAGTTACCTTCCCAAAACTCAATCTTGTGTTAACAAGATTAAAATGCTCGATCTAACTGCTCCAGACTGATCTATTGCAGCAGTACAATAATATATACTAGCTTCTATAAGCATTTAAATGAAGAAATTGGTAAAAACCAAAGTGAAAATTGATAACCTACCACTGGTAACATGTCATGGGAGAATAGGATGTCGTCTGTCCTATTGTGTATTAGGGATGAGCGGTGATATATGGTGTCTTCTGTAACAATCATTAAGTATTTGCTCATCACGGTTCTAAAACAAAAAGATGATGTTACAAAGAGTGTACAAAAAAAGAACCTAATGAAAAAAATTAGCAGGAAAAAGAACATTATTTAGTGTAGGTCTAACAATAGTGTTCAAAAAAAGCTTGCATTCAAATCAAAGCAACAGAAATGATGAGTATATTTCTAATTACTATTTGGAGAGAAAATCATTTAAAGAATATAAGTTCCTTCATAAAAAAAATGTTCTGTAATGAAAATGTCATAATATTTGGATCAAGTCTAGCTCCAAATTCTATTTCAGCGCTACAAGACTTTTATTAACTTAAGTAAAGGCTCTCAGCCAGTTGCCATAGGTAAAATAGAGGTGTTAATGTTTTTAAAAATTACTTTGAGATATAACTTGCATACCATAAAATTGACCCAGTTAGTGTATAATTCAATGATCTTTTTTGTATATTCAGAGTTGTGCAGCTACCACAATTTAATTTTAGAATAGTTTCATAACTCTAAAAGCCATCTTTTATCTTTTAGCAGTCCCTCCTCATTTTCCTTCATCCACACCACACCCCCCATCCTAGGCAACCACTAATCTGCTTTCTCTCTATATATAGATTTGCCTGTTCTTGACCTGTCATATAAATGGAATGATATAATATGTGTCTTTTGTGACTGGCTTCTTTCACTTAGCATAATGTGTTCAGGTTCATTCATGTTGTAACCTTCAACAATAACCAGTAGTGTCAGTACTTCATTCTTTTTTATTACTGGATAATATTTCATTGTAGGGTATGCCATGTTTTGTTTGTCCATTTATCATTTGGTAGACATTTAGGTTATTTTTTTACTATTATGAGAGTAATAGTGCTGTGCACATTTGTGTACAAGATTTTGCATGGATATATGTTTTCATTTCTCTTGGATACATGACTAGGAGGGGAATTGCTGGGTCATATTGTTACTCTATGTTTAACTTTTTAGAAACTGTCAAAATATGCCAAAGTGGTTGTACTATTTTACATTTCTACCAGCAATCTATGAGGGTTCCAATGTCTCCACATCTTCTCCAACACTTGTTACTGTCGTTTTTATTTCAACCATTCTAGTGGATGAGAAGTGATATTGTATTGTGGTTTTCGCTTGTGTTCCCCTAATGCTAATGATATGAAGAATCTTATGTTCTTATTGGTCGTTTGTATATATTCTTTGAAGAAATGTCTGTTTAGATCTTTTGCCCATTTAAAAAATGGATTATTTTTTCTTTCTGTTATAACAGTTGTACAGTAGGTCTTTATACATACACCGTGTTTCCCCGAAAATAAGACCTAGCCGGACCATCAGCTCTAATGCATTTTGGGGCAAAGATTAATATAAGAACTGGTATTATATTGTATTATGTTATGTTATATTATATTGTATTATATTAACTATATTATATAAGACCCGGTCTTATATTAATTTTTGCTTCAAAAGACGCATTAGAACTGATGGTCCAGCTAGGTCTTATTTTCTGGTAAACATGGTGTGTGTGTGTGTGTGTGTGTGTGCACGCGCATGTGTGTATTCTTTATATATACGTTTATATACATATGCTTATGTATATATGTGTGTATATATATGTATATAAGTGTATGTACACATACACACACAAGTGGTTATAATTCTTTATGTATTCTGGATACAAGTACCTTATCAGATATATGATTTGCAAGTATTTTGTCACATTCTTTGGGTTAGCTTTTCACTTTCTCTATACTATCATGTCCAGCACAAAAGTTTTTAAAGTTGAGGAAGTCCAATTTATCTATTTTTTTTTCTTTTGTCTCTTGAGTTTTTCGTGTCAATCGAAAAAACCAATGCCTAACCCAGGGTCATGAAGATTTATTTCTTTGTTTCCTTCTAAGAGGTTTATGATTTTAGCTCTTACATTCAAGTGTATAGGCCAATCGAGAGTAGTTATGATAACCAGAAAAATATCCATGTAAAGCAGTTAGCACAGGGACTAGAACATATCAGCGAACAATGAATGAGAATCACTCAGCCCTCTGAAACCAAAGTGAATGAATTTGTGCTAGAAATTATCTTTAGGTCTCTCTCCTAATACTATTTTTTTTGCTACTTATGGAAGGAGATCCAAATAACAAGAGTTGCTTGTTATTTTAAAGAAACATTTCCATAGCGATTTGAATCATTATAGGTATTTATTAATAAGTCATTTAAAATAACAAGAATGCAAAGAGATGGAAGAAAAAGAGATGACAAGTTTGAGCAGATTTAAGATTCTACTGTTCACTTATGTAAAAGTTTGTAAACATAAAGACATTACAGTATAATGAAAATATTCCCTTTGGAACATGTATTTCAATTGAGGAAATTTGGTTTATATATACAATAATTTAAATTATTATTAATTTTCTTAAGATGTCACAGAATTACGCTATCCCTAGTGGTTTGGTTTTCTTTTTTATTATATTTTGGTGGGTTTTGTGAATATTGAATAGATTATCCACAAATATTTCTGGAGAGATTCCTAAGTATGTTAAAGGAAAGCAAGGTTGGAAATTCATGACAATAAAGAAGTGAGTTTTTAAACATTGCTCCCTTTTGCAAAGGAGTAAATAATTTTTTATCTCTGTTCTGCTTTATTCTGTATGATGATTTGAATGACATTGGCAGGTAGTTTTTGATATAGTTTAATATGCTCAGCTTGTTTCATGAGAACCAAATATTTATTAGAAAGGAATTATTCAACTGTTTCTGAAAGTAGACCACCTGCATGAAGCAAGTTGAACTATGAGTGGCTGTTGCTCTAGTACCTACACCAGCCATGGATATAGGACAAGATAAATTCTGAGAGCAATATAGTTTACTCTAAAAACCTATGTTTTGTATTATAAATATATGTTTCATGTTGAACAGAAAAATGTACAGATTGACAAAGGAATCACATTTTACCCCATCTAAGGACAACTCCTTTAGATCACTGGCAGGATAGTGTGAAGAAGTCTTACACTGCAGCTGCAGCAGTCTTTGGATAAATAGAGGCTTTTATAACACTCAAATATTTGTCTCAACCTCAAAGGACACCCTGAAATAGAACTTTACAGATGATACAGCTCTCTCCATATAGGTCCTGGTGGCTCTTGCCCAGGGATTTCCTTAGACATTTAATATGTCTCACTGACTCTACCCAATGCAGTTACGGTAGCTCTCTTTGAATGGAAATTGGCTTCAGGCCTTCATAAACAATGTCAGTGTAGTGTGTAAGAATAACAAACGTGAAAATAGGAAATGCGTATTTAAATCTCTGGAAAGTCATCCTTATGGTTTGATGTTCTTGGACACATGAGAAGTAAGTTTTGAAAGGATTAATTAGGTCAAAACTTTCCTTGAAACTTCAGAACCATATCTCACAGTCGCTACACACTCTGAGTGTGCACACAGCCAGCTCCCTTTGAAATACGCATGCTACAGGAAACACCTTCTTTAAAATGTAAGGTACAAACCCTTGATTCCAGCACTCATTCTACCTCAATTATGTATGCTTTCCTGTCTTTTAAAGGAATACGTCATTTTCTAGAGTTCTTAGAAGAAATAACTATCTCACAATCCAAAGATGTTGATAATATTTTGGTCAAAAGGAATCCAAAGCAAGTTTATGTAACCATTAAAAATGTTCTAGGGAATGATGTGTGGATTGTTTAATGGAGAATGAAACAGTATTTTAAGAAGTCTTTAAATGATCATGACTCCATAAAGTTGCCATCAGTAGAAAAACAAAACAAAACAAAAAAACCAAAAAACAAAAAGAAAAAAAGAGGAAGAGGGAGGTTGGGGAGAACTCTGCCCCCTTTGGAACACAGAGGTCTTTCATTTGTGGGGGATCGGAATGGGGGTGTTTGGGAAAAAAATGTTCTAGCATGTGGTAATGAGGTTAAAAAAAAAAAAAAAAACTGCAATGGATGATTACTTTTCTCCATCAAGGCTCCTTTATCCTCATAAGCTCAGACAGTGGTCAGCATGTTAGACACCCCTCCCTGTTTTATCCATCCCTTAACTGTGTTCTTTGACAGGACTGGTTTATACAGCTGGGCCTTTGTTAAGCTTTGGGGGAAATACTACAGAACAGCAGAAAATATGTCAGAGTTTCTACAAAACAGTAAATGATGAACACTGTTGAGTGCAGGATTCCACCTTTAAAGTTTTGCTTTTGATTGATTAGTTTTTCTTTTATGGATTTGTAAAGTGAACATCTTTAACATGTTTGATTTTTGTACTGACAAAAATATGGTGATATTGGTAAGTTGATTGTGTTAATCCATAAAAGTTCTTATTAACTATACTTTAATAACAGAACAGGAAAGAACTCAGCTATATTACTGACTGAAATTTCAATAAAATTAGACATTTTGATTGCAGTGATGCAGTATTTAAAAAAAAAATCTACATTGTGTGTATTTAGCTATAGAACTGATTAGAAAGAGAAAACTAATAGGAAAAGCTATTTGCTTCAAAAAGTTTATATGACATACATAAAACAAATTTAATGGAAATTTGATGGTGACATTACTGTTATCTGCATTTGAAATCTAGTATAAACCTTGTACGGCGATCTTTTTGTGTCTTTATCTTCGTCATACCTTTGCAAGAGTTGGATGATTTTCTTCTCTACAGTATATGCCATATCCTTTGACTTCTTCTTTCAGGGGCAGGAAACTGGTAGCATTGAAGTTACTACTGAACAGTTTTTACGCATTTAAAGGAAAGAGCTAACATTCCTAACTCGTCGACAGTGGTAGTATGAACCATACTTTTAAAGCGGTTTTTCCCCCCTAAAACAACAGGGAATATGCTAAAACCAGAAAGATTAATGGGGGAAGAAGATAAACAGTTAAGACGTTAAATGAGTTTAGAGGTCAAGCTAGAAAAATAAGAAAGCTTATGGATTTAATTCATATTCATCCAAGCAAAGAAGCTTTGGCATGAAAGGAACCAATGAAGAGGCTCAGCATTCTTATAACATCAGCCATAGCTGCATCCCGCTGTTTTGGAGTTTGGGCTGATAGATGCTCATCGTCTTTGGCACTGCACCCTTACTTTTGGTCTTTTCATGATTATAATGGCAAATTCTTCATTTTGCCGAGAAGTTCATAAAATGTGTCTTTGCCTAGTATTCCTGTCTCTCCCATTAGAAGCTGTTGTCCTAGGAAAGATTTGTGCACTGTATATATGTCCTTTGCTGTCTATTTTGAATATAACATAAATATTTTTTTACTTCGTTCGTTTTTCAACAGCTGTTGTAGAAACAGACTGCAACCAAGTCTGTATGGGGCATGAAAAGAAAGAGTGAGTCCCCTACATTGGCCAGAATTTAGCAATGTATAAACTTTTCCTTGTCAGGGTTATTTGGATTCCAAAGAGGGTACGGGTCATAATATTTTTCTTCATTGGACTACTTAGTCATTCTTAACAAATCTGACGCTGATGTTCAGTACTCCTTTTAGCTGTGAGCCTCCTTTCTCATTTCTGCTAGGAAGAAAAAAACAACAAAAAAAACACAACACACCATTCTCTAGAGGTTTGCTTTTGAAGGCTTAACTTGCTTGATTTCACAATGACCTTTGAAAACAAAAGAAATTAAAACTAGACTGGTTACTTAATTATTTTTGTCATCATTATTAGATCCTAAATAAATTAAACACACCACAGATTTTATTTCAAGACGTACACCATGCTAGGAATAAGTCACTTTTGATTATGGAACAATTTGCTATTTATTTAGACTTAGCCAGTAATGTGAGAGGGGACAGAGCGGGGGGTGGGGGTGGAGGGGGGAGTTCAAGAGGAGGCTTAGTTAAGGAGCAGGGAGGGAGGCTCAATATAAGTACTTAAGGGTATTATTTTGGAAAATAAAATTTTATATTCTATTTGCAGTTCTGCAAAGGGAGAGTCCTCCTGGGAGACTCAAAATGACAAAGTCATTAAAATAAATGAAATTATATTTTTCAGAGGGGTCGATATCATTAAGCCAAAGTAGATATTCTTCCCTATTTAAAACTGTTTTTTTGCATATGCACCTCACCTGACCAGTGATGTTCATGAATGAAAATCTACCTTCTCTTACTATGAATATGGTGAAAATGAACTAGTTTTATAGGTTATTACAAACATGCCCACATGTATGTGAACATATGTAGACTTGCATATATCCTCAAGAGGATAACATGAAAAAATGACTGGCATTATTTTAGAAAGCAGTAATTAAGAGATTAGTACTAGTCACTGTAGTAGTAATAGTATGTATTACATTTCCTTTTGCTTTTATTCTTTTATGAGTTAGCAAATTGGAAGGAGTTTGTTTCTACTTCTCTATTTTTTCCTTTAAAATACACAAAACTTTCGATGAAATAGTTTTGAATACATAGTAAATAACAATTGTTAGCATATGATTAGGATTAAATTAAGATGGTGCTGTCTAATTCTTAATAGAGAGGTTCCATAAAATAAGTATATCAGTGCCGATTAGCATATCTTTATACAGTAAAAGTCTTCTGTCTTTCTCCTCCTCCTCCCTCTTCTTCCTCTTCCTCTCCCTGCCCCCACACCCACACACAGGTGCCACAGGTACTCTCAAGCTTCCCTGAAAGGTCATTCAAGGATAGAATAAAAATTGAATTAATCCCTGTTTCACTAGCAATTGTTCTGATGGGGAACAGAAAAATTTGTCCCTTTGCAGGGAATCCTACAGATAATTTTTAAAGATATCTTTTCAGAGATCTTGAGAATAGATATGCGTTTCGTACAATATTCTTTCACTAGTCATCTATCCAGTTGTCTATAACCTGAAATTTATACATGTGGCAACCATGTGTCTCAGAAAAATCCAAAAGGCTTCTGACTTTTTAGACTTTATTTCTTTAACTCTGAGGCACAGAATTACTGTGAAACTATTTGTCCCGACTTTTGTTTCAGAAAAATGGTACTCATGTTAAATGCAGGGTTTTGTTGTTGTTGTTTCTTCCTACAATTAATACAAGAGTTGTACAGCATGTACTGGAAGAGAGAGTTTTTGCAATTCCCTAGATTTCCTTCCTCCAATCCTCTGTCTGTCCCAGGAATGGAGTATGTGGCTACTCAGTGCTCGGCTTTCAGACTTACAAGGAGCCGAGCATCTGGGGAAACTCAGGAGGTGAGCACTTTCACGCTGACTCAGAGACCAGCCGTATGACTCCAGTCTGGCGCTGTCACGCCTGGTTATGGAAAGGCAAGAACAATGCCTCCCTTGAGAAGGGGGAAAAAAGTCTAGTGCAGTCCCAATTTTGATGTAAAATTTAAATCATCCCTCCACATCCTGTGGACTTAGAGCTGTCAGAAAGGCAAAACCCATGCTCAAATGGAAAAAGCTTTTTATTTCCTTAAAAAAAGTATACCCGCTCTCACTATAATTACAAGTTTCTAGAACTACAAATCTTAAGGCTCGAGTATTCGAAGTAATTTATAAATAATCAGAAGAAGAGGACTTTGACATTTTTAACCTGTGGATGGCTGAGGTTGGACATTCTTTTTCTGTTTGTTTTTGATTAATGACAAACATATAACAGTACATGAATTAAATAATTCACAACAAATTAGTATTTATGATTTTGATTTTTTTTCTTCCAGACGCATGCATTTGGTCATTTACTGACAACCTAAAAGAAATTTGTCTTCAACACTTAGAGGTCTCAATCATTTCTGTTATGTTTTCTTCAAATAGATTTGGTTGAAATTTTGTGTATTTGGTGATTTGAAAGATTCTGTGATTGAATATTTAATAACTCAAGAATAGGTGTTTTGAGATAAGGAAATAAAATTATAACAGTTATTAAATGAGTCAAAGTTAGCTTTTTGTTTGTTTGTTTTGTTCTGTTTTAAGTAGAAGGTACTTCTTGCCATATTCTTATGTTGGTAATCAGGAGAAAAGTTTTGATAATCTTTTTTCCCAAAAAAATCTAGTATTCTGTAAAAACGTTTACTAGCTCTTTTCTTTGTGAAAATGACTTTGTATTTACGAGTCATAAAAGTCCCCCTAACTAGTTTTCCTGCACCTCCTTAGATTCATAATGAACGTTATCTTATTTTAAGTATTAGAACATTGTAGAATGATTACAGTAGATTTTAATGAAATTTAATTTTTTTTTACCTTTTTTATTTATCAGGAATACTATTGTTGTAGGCACTTAGTAAGTGTGGATTAATTTTAAAATAATTCAATAAATTGTAAAGATGAAAATTTTTAGCTGGCAGAGACATTCGTTTCCGTAAGTTTGGGCTCTAGAGCCCAGCTATTAGAGTACTCATAATAAAGCAATCCTCTTATTTAGAAAACGTTTCTTGGGGTCTTCATCCAATAAAACATGGTCTGTCTTTGGAGTATGGAGTACATTTTTAGTGATTTACAATTATTAGTGAGACAGAAGAAGAAAGTAGAAAAGGAATCAAATTTTGAATTCTGAATCATTGTAGGATGGTATTTTGCTTCCATAAACTATTCGTAAATACTTACCTTTGGTATTTGTCTCCCTTGTTTAGAAAACAAAACAAATGGACATTTGAGACTTAATTTTATTGCAGACTTTAGGTACATTAATTTCAACACTTCTGAAATATCCTATTTCCAACTAATAAAGAGGCAATCATTTCTCTCAGGAACTGACAAGCATTAAATTTTATTTCTCATTCTTTCCTTATCTCTAACTTCTGATTTTTAATTTTTTTTTCCTTTTCATTTTCCACACCTTCCTTGGAGAACACTGTACCTCCTCATTTTTTTTTCTTCTTAGCCTCCCTTCCTTCTTTGACTCTTTGGTGGTTTGGACAAGGCTGGGGAAAGCCATTTGGTAAGAGCAGAGATGCTAGCAAATAGAAGAGCAAAAAGGTGGTGAACCAGGTGAAAGTGGTACTGTTCTTATCAGAGAGAAGGAATAGTAATGAACTACTTGATCTCAATGCAGAGAACATCTCAGAAACTAAACATATGACAAGGTAAACACAGGAGACAGCCTTGGTAAAAGTCACTTTGAAAATTCTTGGTGACTACAACATTTTTAATTATCACAGTTTTAAAAACAGTTTAAATTTTTGTAATATTTATTACGTGTTTTTCTGTACATTTTTTCTGTACATTATATTCTAGAATGATATTGTAAATTTATTCTTAGCTAGCTGTAGCTCAAAAATTACTTTTGTTTTTAGATTTCAATGTTATGGTAAGTTTTGTTTATAAATACTAGTAGAAACAAGAATCTACTCTGGTGAAATGTATAATAAGGATTATAAGTGAGTCTTGTCTTATGTATTATTCTGTGTTGTCTGTTTTTATATTTCTATGAAATCTGTGTTTCTACTTCCATTTATAGTTTATGCGAGGATCTGATGAACTTGTTCATGCCTCTAGATAACAATAAAATGAATGAGGTGCGATGCGATGGTAGAGAAGTATAGAGATTGACATGTTCTGTATCAGAAATTGATGGCAAATAGGATTTATAGCAAGTAGAAGAAAAATGTTAAGACTACATGTTTACGACAAATCAATTTTCTACTTAAAAGGCTTCTAAATATTACGTATGACAGACTTGGTTATAAAATATACATGGAATGTTCACTGGGTAAACACAAAGCTGACTCTCAACTTAGCAGGAAAATGAAGGTGTTCAAAACATGTTATAATGAAAAAGAGCAAACCATAAGATATGAATAATAATTGAAATTCAGAGCTAAGGGTGATGAAACTGATTTTTTTTTTAATAAAATAGTATACTAAATTTGTGTAATTCTGTTTATGAATCACATACAAGTGCTGGTTGTTTCATTCATTTGAATCAAAACCTGTCCAATCATGCTATGTGTCTATGTTGAGTTCTCGTATTGGATAGGTAATATTCTATTGTGAAAATATCTTTGATGAACAGTAGCGTTTAATTCCTAATCTTGATTAGCCTTCTCATATCAACATTAATTAAAGGGAACCAGACAGGTAAATGTAAATATCCTGAACAAATAGGCTTATTACTTGAAAAACTTGACGTACATAACTTCTAGAAAAATAGTATAATCTTTGGATATGGAGGATTGCCAATTATTATTTTATTTTAAAATATCTGTATTTGTTGTTCCCATAAGTTGATGCAGTCTTTCAAATATTTTCAATCATTTTAAAAGTGTGTTGTGCTATGCTTAAAATTTGACATGAAAGAGTTGAATATTAAAAATAAACATTTAGGAGAGAAATTAATGGAAGTTATAAGTTAAATAAATGCCATGATCCAAAATTTTAAGGCATCGTATTTAGAATGTTTAGTTTTGTAGAATTGTTGAGAGAATAATTATGCTGCTTTGCTTACAACTTTGACTTTTCTTTATCTGTCTTCTTTGTTCAATTCTTTTGATATGTTATTCTCCCAAACTTGGATGGACTGTAAGATTCAGATTTTTTCCCCCCACTTTGCTTTATTTTCTTAACTATTTTTCCCATGGAGAAACCATTCTGTTCTTAAATTCTCTGTTATAATGCAAAGACCGAATAGTGTAACAAAAGTTATTTAACCAGTTTATGACTCAGTTTTCTCTTTTATAAAACAGGAAAATAAAAATACTGACTCAGAATGTTGAGGAAAAAGTCAGTGGGAAATAATTACAATTATTGGTTAACTCTCTATTTGTATTTACAAGATGACACTGCCTTAGTTACTTCCACAGAAGTCCTGCATTTTCTGGTTATCTGCTATTTAAAAAAAAATACTATTCAACACAGATTTACTTCTAAACTGAATTTCATATTTTCCTCCAATTTGGCATTTTTTCTAATTTATATATTTCTCTTTTTAGCAACATTCTCTAAATTGTATGTTCAAGTAATCTCTTTATCTATGAATTGTCTCACTTGTTCCCCATATCTGCTTCCCCCTCTCAATCTTCTATCAGTTACTAATTTCTGAAGAATTTTCTTCCTAAAATACAATTTTGATTTTGTTACTGTGTCGCTCACAAATCATCACCAGTTCCTTTCTACCTTCAGTATCAAATTCAGTTTTGGTTTAGCCATTCAAAATTGATAGGATTTAACCAGAATCACTATCATCTGGTTCCTACCTTTCATCCTAGAAGATGCTCCTAGAATCTGCTGCTTTAACCAAGCTATTCTGGTCACTATCCCATATCATTCTATAAATTTCTTTAATTTGCTATTGTCATTTCTCCCATCTGCAATCTTCTCTTCTTTTCTGTATCTATTGACATATAATTTATCTCTGTTACCCTGTTGAACTCTCATAATTTGTAGGAAGCGTTCTCTGATTATTTTAACAAGACATTATCTCTCTATTATAGTACTCATTTATAAAAAGTCATTTACCTTAAAATATTCTTTCTTGATTTCTTAATTATGTTGATATCTAAAGGCACCTGTATATTCAATATGTATATTTTTTCCATTAATGAATGAATAGATAGGTGAGTATTCTCAATATATCTTGTCTTTTCATCTAAACTGTATTTCTTTAAGGGTAAACCAGAAGGGTCTTCTTATCTAAGTTGCCTGTTTCCCCGTAATACAAAGGTAATTTGCTTGGCACAAAACAGACCCTTATTCAGTTCATTTATTTATTTATAGAAAAATACATTGAGTGATAACTATGTGGTAGGAATTGTGCTGCACATAATTAATTGCATCTCATTAAGCATAGAGGATTAGACTATTCAGGGATGCAATACAGAGCACTTTGGAAAGACCTTTATGCAGTCATGTCTTTAGTGTTAATCTTGGAAAAACCAGGTGAAATGGTCCTGTACTTAACAAAATCTTACTAAATTCAAGATATTAAATGTGTATAGGGAATTTAAGAAATTTTTTAAAAAGATATTCTTGCATTCCAACTGTTAGTATTCTAGTTTTAGATACTGTGTATACTAATAAGAAGAAAATAAAAATATTAAACTATTGAATCAATGTAACAGGTTTTACTGATGTTCAAATTTTTCATGTGGGCTACTAACAAGAATCCACATAGATTGTGGTGGGGTGAAATCACTTCAACTATGGTGATACAGGAAGGCTTTTGTAGAAAAGCTGGAATTTGAGTTTGCTTTTTACAGATTTTTTTTTCAATTTTTATACAAAACTGCAAGCCTTAAAAGAAATAATACCATGCCAAAAAAATAAAGAAAGAACCAGTAGAAGGCACTGCTTCCTAGGACTTTATCTCTGAATTAACCAAAAATTAAAATATTTAGAGACAGAAAGAAACATTGAAAAGAAACTATTATATAAGGAAAGCAGTTCCTACTCTGAATCTTTCATTTTATGTTTCCTCCATATACAAATTCCTTTGACTTTGTATATGTTGTCATTTTTCAGAATAATTTCAGCAAAGAATAAATGCATCCTAAGCAGACAGAGTTAAGTTTAAAGCTGTAAGTACATGATTCCTTAGTAATAAGTCTATTAATAATGAACTCTGTAGCATTTTTTATAAAGTCACTTCACTTTTATAGTCTTTACTTAGGCGTTTAAAAAAGAACTATACAATTTTTTTCACAAGTACGTTATAAACCTAATTAAACAGGGTTTACCAATCCTTTACATAGAAATTATTTAAATAAAGGATACTTACGGTACCGCTGAGCTTTATTTCCTTTTTTCTGACAATATTAAGACATTTTCTAAGCATACTTGTCCTGTAAGCCTAGATCATACAAGTATTAATAGAGAATAGTCAAAGAGTTCCTGGTTTTAGTTAGTAGCTTTCATTTCACAGATATTTATTTAAAGACTACTATTTTCAGAAATGATTCTAAGTACCGGGTGAGTAGCTGTGAACAAAAATAAAGTATGGCTTCATGTAGCTTATATTATAGTGGGAGTGACAGATAATAAACAAAGAAATAAATACAAAACATGCCAGATGGTGGTAAGTGCTGTGAACAAAGCAGAGAGTCAGGAGCAATAGAGGATGGATGTGCTGGTTTAGGTGGGAAAGCAAGGAAGACCTCCCCGGGAAGAGATGGAGGAGAAAACTAAATTAGGTAAGGAACAGGTGAATATACATCTTGGGTAGGAGTATTTCAGATTGAGAAAATACCAATTGTGGAAGAGATATACTTAAATAAGTAGTATATTATAATAGTTTCCTGTTGCTGTTGTAACCAGTTACCACAAGTTTAGTGGCTTAAACAGTACACATATATTCACTTAAAATCAAGGTGTTGGCAGGGCTCATTCCTTCTAGAGGCTCGAAGAAAGAATCTGTTGTATTTCCTTTCCAGCTTCTAGAGACCACCTACATTCTTTGGTTCATGGCCCCATCATTCATTTTCAAGGCCAGCTGCATAGTCTCTTCCAGTCTCTCTCTCAATGACCCTCTTGCCTTCCCTTCTTATAAGGACCTTTATGGTTATTTTGGGGCCACCCAGAATATCCAGGATATTCTCATGTCAAGACCCATAATTTAATCACATCCGCAGTCCCTTTTGCCTTGTGGATAACATATTTACAGGCTTCCAGGATTAGGATTTGGATCTTGGGTGAGGGGCATTATTCTGACTAAAGCAAAGCGTTTGCAAACTTGACTGTGTTTTAGAGTCACCTAGGAGCTTTAAAAATTTCTGCTATCTCATGTGTACTCCAAAACCAATAATGTCAGAATTTCAGGCAGTGTGACCTAGGCAGCAGTATTTTATAAACCTCTCCTTATAATTCCAATGTGCAGCCAAGGTTGAGAACCACTGGTTTAGTTGTCCGTCTCATACCCTTTACCCTACCCCTAAGTTTGCTACACACGTCTGAATACCATTCGGGATATTCTACTGACAGACGATTATGATGCACAGAGAGCCTTTAGCCAATAGCGAAGAACTCCAGTACTTTTAAAATTACTTTCACATATGGACTAGAGTAGTCTGCTTGTGCAGATTGCTACAAGGACAAGTAAAGGAAAAGTGACTTCTTGTAAAAGCAAGTTGCCCCATTGTATAAATGCACCACAATTTCTTTATCCAATTGTCTGTTGATGGGCATTTCAGTTGTTTCCATATCTTCATTATTGTGAATAGTGCTGCAATAAACATAGAGATGCATATATTTTTTTGAATTGGTGTTTTGTATTTCTTTGTGTAAATAGCCAGGAGTGGAATTGCTGGGTCATAAGGTAGTTCTATTTTTAAGTTTTTGAGGAACCTCCACTATGTTTTCCAAAGTAGCTGCCTCAATTTGCAGTCCCACCAACAGTGCATAGTCATGGGGATGTGAAATACAGTATGGGGAATATAATCGATAATGTTGTAAAGATTATGTAGGGTGCCAGATGGGCACTGGACTTATTGGGGTGATCACTTCACAGATTGTGTAGATGCCTGACCATTGTGCTGTACGCCTGAAGCTGATATAGTATAATATTGAATGTTAAATATAAATATATATATATATATATATATATATATATACATATCTACATCTATCTATCTATCTATCTATCTATCTATCTATCTATCTACTATATATATATATATATATATATATATATATACACACACACACACACACACACACACACACACACCAGGAGTGTCAAAAAATGTATATGAGTGAACACTTTGGTCAACATTGCTCAAGCAGTAGTTTGCTGTAATCAGAAGGGTCTGGACGTTGATGGTAACCACTTTGAGCACCTCTTGTAATCGCAGAAGTCAAACATGATTTGTATTCATCTTTTGTTATTGGTATATATTGAATATTACAATTTTAACACAGTTTTCCTTTCTTAAAATGTGTATACATTTTTTTTTTGGCACTGTGTGTGTGTGTGTGTAGTATAGTCATAGAATGTAAACTACAGCATAGGGAATATAGTTAATGGTATTGTAACAGCAATGTACGATGTCAGAAAGATAGTAGAATTGGGGGGGTCATCACTTTGTGAGGGGTGTAAATGTCTAATCATTTTGTTTTATATGCCTGAAACTAATATAAATATTTTTTTAAAAAATTAAAAGCAAGTTGCCCCTTACAAGGGAAGTTGTTTCTTATCTATTCCATTCATGCAACTCAACAGCTCCAGGAATGTTGTAGACTAGAGATGGGATTTAAGTAGAGACCCTGAATTACGTGTTTAAATTCCCATTAAATAAATGTCTTGCACATAGTAAGTGGTCAGTAAATGCTGATGATTTGAAGATTCTCTTTTGTCCTGGAATTAGACGTCAGTCTTTTTAAGAAGATTTTCTTTCTTTTTTTTTTAAAGATTTTATTGGGGGAAGGGGAACAGGACTTTGTTGGGGAACAGTGTGTACTTCCAGGACATTTTTTTTTCTAAGTCAAGTTGTTGTCCTTTCAATCTTAGTTGTGGAGGGTGCCGTTTAGCTTCAAGTTGTTCTTTCAGTCTTAGTTGTGGAGGGCGCAGCTCAGCTCCAGGTCCAGTTGCCATTGCTAGTTGCAGGGGGCACTGCCTACAATCCCTTGAGGAGTCAAGGAATTGAACTGGCAACCTTGTAGTTGAGAGCCCGCCTCCTACCAACTGAGCCATCAGGGAGGCAGCTCAGTTCAAGGTGCCATGTTCAATCTTAGTTGCAGGGGGCACTGCCCACCATCCCTTGTGGGAGTCGAGGAATTGAACTGGCAGGTTGAGAGCCCACTGGCCCATGTGGGATTCGAACCGGCAACCTTCAGAGTTAGGAGCATGGAGCTCTAACCGCCTGAGCCACCGGGCCGGCACACAAGAAGATTTTCTTGTCTTTAAAAAAAACTGAGTTAAAAACTACTAAGTCAGCGTAGCTCCATAAGTTAATTTCATACTGGATTATGTGTCTGCCTCATTTCAGTTTTTTCGAAGTCTGAGTTTTGATCATTGGTAAGCCTAGCACCTACCGCAAGAATGATAGAAATCATCTCTGAATGAATACATAAGAGCATACCCCAGCCTAGATCCTCAGATTGTCCCTAGGTAGCCTTTCACTGCGACACAGCCATGTTGCTTTAGCTGTAGGACTTGGGAACCCTACATATCCCAGATATATGACAAATACATAGACTTTTGCAGTGCTTTCCTAATGCTTTTTTGAAATTAATGGCACTTTCCTTTGTCCAAAATGAAACCCTGTGGTAGATGAATAAAACCTTCAAGTTCATTGTCTTAGACATTATAGATTTTGCTTCATAGAATTTTTATACATGTACACACTCACATGAGTGTGTGCGTGTGTGTGTATGAGAGAGAGACTGTTTATCCAGTTATATATAAAGATAATTTAGCTATTGAAGTGGCTAGAAGTTTTGAGAAGAGTAGTGATATCTTAACTGTCTACCTTATGTCTGCTTTTGAACTTTTAATTTTCGTCATCATTATTAACAATATTAATAAAGTAGAAATCAGTAAAAAAGGTCATACCTTCTGAAAGTCATAAAATGGTGTATTAGCAAAGGCCAGCTGATGTAGCTTTCTGCTTTGGTAACCTGGAGACTGGCTCGTGACTATAGCCTGGCGTTTTCAGACAGGAGGAGTCTGATTGTGCACAAGACTAAGGTAGACATCAGAACACCGACTGATTAATTCCAGCAAGAATGATAATTAGTCATAATGGCCATCAGAATGGCCACACAACTCATAAATGCTGTGGTTTGTATAACAGATGCATAATCTTCTTGCATTCAAGCTACATGTGAAGCCAAGAAATAGTTAAAAGTCCCTTTATTGATTTGCTCTGATACTTCACAAAGACCTTAAATATTTTAAATCTGTTCCTTCAACCCCTTTTCTACATGGGAATCAGAAGTTTGCTTGGAGAGCATGGAAGCAGAACAGTGGGAGCTAAATATCTCTAGTGTTTAGAGATGATATGCATAGGTTAATATATCAATTTGGTGATAGATACGGCGTTGCTGAGGAGACTAAGATTGTTGGAATTGGGTTAACTGCAGGGCCTTATTTCCTTTCTCCATACTTATACTTGAAAAAACCTTGGTAATGAGATCAGAAATAGGTAAAGACACCTGCAATATGTCGGCCCAGTCTGCTGCTTCTTTAGACAGTGCTTCATGGTAGCCATCACCATTTCCTCCTATTCTCTGTTCTTCAGCTGACCCCTACTATTAACATTTCTTTTTTTTACACTTGCTAATACATTTTATCTGTTTATTGTCAAGTATGACTGGTTATGGACCATTTCTCTATTGGGAGACTTGGTATTTCATGCTGATTTCACAGTTTAACTCTTAGAAGGCAATCCACTTTCCTCATTTTGGAGGGTTTTCTTTTCTTCTTCTTCTTTTTTTTTTTTTTTTGTTTGTTTTTTGAGGGTGGCTGTGGGCCACACTATAGTTTTAAAGTTTGTGAAAAAAAAGCTATTGTATATTTAGTGTCTTACTCTGTATTAAATGCTCTACAAGTCATTTTTCATATGGTGCACAGTTCATGCTCCAAAAGCATTACAAGTTGATATATATCTCACTTTAAAGGTGAGCAAATTGACGTAAAGAGATTAAAATAAGTCTCACAGCTCGTAAGTAGTGAAATCAGTATTTTAATCCATACTTGTCTGCATCCAAAGCTCTTTTTTTTTTTTTCAGTACTATTGTTTCTTAAGAAAATATCTTCAGTACTTGAATACCTTTCTTTTGAAACTTCTAACACTAAAAATAGTATTAGTCAACAAAGGTTAGAGGCATCTCTTTTGGTAATACATTTTTAATTTAAAAATCATTGATGTATATGAAAAAAGTAGTGTTGTATTTAATTAATACTTTCTTGCCTCCTGTCATACTGTCATAATGGATGATTCTGTAAACACTCTTTGTTGAACAAAACTTATAGCTTTTTCAAGGTCATATCAAGTTGTAAATAGAAGACTTTCATTTTTTATTAAAAATTTAAAGTCTGTATAATCTATGTAGAACTCCTAATGAAAGGAAAAGGAACTCTCTATTTAGCTGAAAATATCCACTACATATTTTAACCTATGATAATATTCTCAATCAGACAAAAAAATGTTTAAAATTTTTTCAGTTATCTAAGTGCATTGTCATATAGGCATTAGCTCATCAAAACAAAATCCTGGTTTTTTCCACTCTTTTACTTCGGTATCTAAGGAGCACACAAGTCTAAGAAGCCACATCTTAATCTTTTATAGAATTGTGGAAATAAAATTGAAATAACTTTATATTCTCACGTCTTTTACTACTTTGCAAATTTGATGTTAGAACTAAATGCCTAAATTGGGTGATTTAGAAGGTGAGGGAAGAAAAATTCTCAAATGTTTCAAAATTAACAGTGAGTGTAAAATTCATTCGATTCTAAATTAAGCTTTAAACAAATATCAAACTTTTTATCATGTGGTCTGAGGTTTATGAATAACTGATGTATCTATATTTCACAATAATCTCGCTTTTAATAAAATGTAAATATGTTATAATGGCATGCATTCATTTATTTTGTTTACTTTTTGATGAAATAAATTTTAGTCCTTTTTTTTTCACTGCCAACATTATTTGCTATTCATAGATGTTCTGTCTTCAGTAAGGTCTATCAAAGTGTAAAGCTAGATGACTATTTTTCTTTCCTTTAAAATGGAATGGTCTTTCATTATGCAGTATTCTTAGGTGAATTCTCTTGTTTAAGAAGCCAGAATACAAGAGAGTGCTATATTAGTGTATTATTCTCACAACAAACAAGCACTGTTCTGTTGCTACCTGCTTGGCCATTGTTTCTGATTGTGTGCTTTGCAGTGGTATTTGGATAGTTTCCTGCTCTCTGCCAGCACAAAAAGGCATTTCTGTTACAATGGCCCCTAACCACACAATGACGGCATTAAGGATTTATGTGGAGGTTTCATTATTTTCTCCTCTTTTGTTCCTTCCAGGATGTCTTCCAAGCGACCAGCCTCTCCGTATGGGGAAGCAGATGGAGAGGTAGCCATGGTGACAAGCAGACAGAAAGTGGAAGAAGAGGAGAGTGACGGGCTCCCAGCCTTTCACCTTCCCTTGCATGTGAGTTTTCCCAACAAGCCTCACTCTGAGGAATTTCAGCCAGTTTCTCTGCTGACGCAAGAGACTTGTGGCCATAGGACTCCCACTTCTCAGCACAATACAATGGTAGGTTTCTCATGGTCTATTGTGCCTACACTCACTTTTTGACCAGTCTAGTCTTCTAATAGTTTGGCTTCAGTCCTTTGCTTTATAATCATCTACTTAACAGCCATACACAAGATAACACTCCTAACATCTTAGAATTCTTTATAAGTAGATTGATTCCAGTAGGGAGGATAAGATAGGCTATATTTTTTGTTTGTTCCTTTTTTTGTTTTTCACTAATTCTGCTTTTGAGACACCGATTTAATTAGAGGAAAAAAACCATGTAAATGTAAGAATAATGTTAAAATAAAGTAACACATTTAAAATTAGCAGGCGAGATAGATTTCATTCTATTTCTAATAAAATGTTTTTTCCAGATAGAGTTACAACGTAGTTTGAACATTTCAACCACAATAAATCAGTGTTTTTCAATTTTTTTGCTTTGCTCAGATTGAATTCCAATGTTCCTTATAGTACTGGGAATTTTAGAGAAGAATATATTTCATAGACACTGTAATTTTCTAATGGGACCACAGTATTTTCTAGTCCCCTTCATGCTGTTGTTTGGATAATTCAGTAATTCCCTGGTGCATCCTTTTCCAGAATTTGAAACTCAGGATAATTTTTCTGGCCCCTCATTCTGGGGTTTGGATCACTGGGAAACTGTGGTTTCATAGATAAGAAGAAAGAAGACAGCAAAGCACCTTGGCTGAAGCTTAAACAGTAGACGTACACAAATAAGGCTTTTAGGGCAGTCTTAGGAACTTAATTACGTAGAATCAGCATGTCGGCAAGGTGACAGGGCACTTAGCTGCCGGTAAAGCTACCCTGGCCTTTTCAACGTGGCTGCTTTGATGGATGTCACATTTTTGTGACCTCTCCTCCTCTTTAACTTCAGGAATACCCTTCATTTGAACTGGTTTACACAAACAAACATGTTTCATCACACATTTTCATACCTTTAAAGACAGCTCTGTTTCTGTTAAATGCCTTTTTATGGCTTTCTTTAGGAAATGATTATATATGATAAATGTGTTTTATACATAATACGCCCACTTGTTTATGTTATTACATTACTATATGTGGAGTCAAATCAACAAGAAGAACCAGATGTCTTCTAATAGCTGTGAAATAGATACTGTTCTTTGATAGCCACATTAGATTTAAACACTCTCATTCAACATTTTAAGCCTTATAGGTAAAAATTTCTCTGGGTAATTGACTCTGTGCAAGATTTTTCCACCAAGAATAATGGATTAACTGACACTTATGTAGCATGTATATTGATGTGGTGCTTTAACCACATTACATATATTAACTCATTTAATTTTCACAATAATTCAATGAGGTATTGTTATTAATCCCATTTTACAGAAGAGGAAACTGAGGCACAGAGAGGTTAAATACCTTGCTCCAGATCACAGCTAGGAAGTGGGAGAACCGGGGTTTTACCTAAGCAGTCTGGTTTTGGAGTCCATGCTTATAAACATTATAAGCTCTTTACAAGAGCACAGGCGTATTTAATTTTCTGATGATTTCTTATTTGGCAAGTTAAATCATACTATCCATAATTTCTCCCTTCTTTCTCTACTATGAGTTCATGTTAGTTATGTGCAATTATCTAATTTTTTGGCCTCCTCTCCGAAAAGGTTAAACTAGGAAAAGAAAGGGGAAAATGGAAGTACACAGTTCAATAGGGTAAGGATGTCGGCCTCTCCACTTGATATTTCATCACTGCTAATGCCTTTGCCCTCTCAGTATTTTGATCATTGCCTTGTCTCAGGGTGTACCCTATTGAGAGTGCTTCTCAGTTTGGTTTTTGTGTGATGCTGTTATAAACATAAACACCCAAATTTGAAGAAGTGGATATAAATAGTTATGACTAGAAGAAAACCACAAAGATAAAGGGGAGACTATTTTAAGTATACTCGAGGGTAAGTATAAGAAAGTATATTGAATTACATACTGTAGTTGGCATGAAGGGATGCTGTGATGCAGGATATTAGTGAAAATGAAACCATTCAGTTTGTAATGGAGTGTTCAGTTCAGCTAAATAAAAACTATGAACTGCCTACTTTGTACCAAGGTTTTTTGTTGAGTACTATGGAAATAGATTTGAATGAGACACAACTCCTTTCCTCAAGCAACTTCACCTAGAGCAGAAATTCTTAACCAGGGTGTACGGATAACCTAAAAATGAATGGAGAATTCTGTATGTGCACATGTGTGAGTAAGAATATGGCTTTCATCAGATTTGTAAGTAGATTTTAACCCAAAATCTGTTAACCCAAGATCTTTTAAGTAGATTTTTAAGCAGATTTTTAACCCAAAAAGGTTAAGATCGACTCTTCTGGAAGTCAATATAGTTTGGATACAAATGATTTAACTTAGTTTTAGTGGCCATCAGCACTAATGTTTTTTCTCTTCTTATATGCCTAATTTGTTTCTAAATTTTCTTCTGCCTCAAATGTTTCTTGATTCCCCCAGCTTTTCATCTCTTTAGTAAACAGTTGGAAGAGTCTCTTGTACGATCTCAAATTTTCAGCCTCTTCTCTTTCCAGTATTTTTTCATCTTCCACTAGACTTGCATGCCTGAGAAATGAGTTGAATTATTTATCCCACTTTGGAAACTAATGTGTCCTTGTTGCTTACAGGATTTAGTGTAGAGCTCTGTGTAGACTAGTACCAAACTATGGCTTTAGTCTCCTCTCCTGCCACATCCTGCCATGGACCCAGTGTTCCAGTCATGCCAAGCTTTTGATATGTATTCATAAACATACCAAGTGACCTCAAATGACACAGCTTTATTCTTTCTACTAGAAAACCTCTCTGGTTTTATATCTTACCTTCCTGGTGAATTGTGTATCTCCCACAAGACTGAGTTCAGAAATTGCTTCTTCTTAGATGCTTTCACTGACCTCCGAGGCAGAATGGTTGCTGCATTATTCTTTTATCCATGACAATTGTTTATATCTTTTCTTATGGTCTGAAATATATATATATATATATATATATATATATATATATATATATATTTTATGATTACTGATTAAATGACAGAGTTTATATGGATGATTAAATATATGTTTTGGGCAAAGTTGTTAAGATACTATTCATGGTAAATATGCTGATTTTTCTAGAAATTTTAGAACTAAAAAAGAATCTACTAATGTAGTATATTCAGAAAACAGAAAGTATGTCATAATAGTTATGATATATTCAGCTGTTAAGCTGATTAAGATATATTTTACCCAATTATCAAAATGATTGAATATATTTATAGAATTGTTATACAACACAAATACTTTATTTTTTTCTGGATACTAGGCCATTGTCATACGCGCATAGCAGGTCCTTTTATTTCAGTAGGAAAATACATTCTCTATTTTTTCCTATTCATTATCCTTGAAAACAGAGAGAATGTTGCATGGTCTTTATATCATAGAGTTCAATTTAAGGGGAAAAAAAAAACTGGTTTCCAGATTTCATTGCCAATTTCTCTGACATTCATGCTCCATTCTTGAATTAAAAAGAAAGATATTGAGAGGTCTACATTTTTTATTGCCCACATAGTTTAGAAACAAAGTAAAACTGATAAGTAATCCCTGTAATGATGGCTTGAAGTTAGAGAGATCCTTTTATAAAAAATTTAAGTTCGAAAATATTTCCTGAGGTAAAGTTCTGTATACTTCATGACAGTTGCCATATAAAGACTTTAAGGACTTAGGGTCCTGTCTTCATATTCAGGGTATTAAAGAGTTAACATTTGGAATTGGGTCAGAGAAGGATGCAATTCTTCCTTTCTGAAGATGTGTTTGTTAACCTTAATATTTTGTATAAGCTAAGTGCCTAAATAAGAGATACTCTCAAACAGCTATAACTGATGTGAATACTATGAGTCCTTCTATTCTGGAAAGTTTTTACTCACTATTCAAAGTACACTACAGATGAACTGTACTAAGCAACTTTATATATATATATATATATATATATATATATATATATATATATATGTATATATGTATATATGTATATATAGGCATATATATACATATATGTATGTTCTGTAAGATTTCCAATCCATATAAGTTTGAGGCACAGATATTTGTGTGTATGTAAAAGACTATTGGTTCCTTCTATGAAGCTCTCATAATCTTGCAAAACAATTAATAGCAAATTTTGATACTCATATTATCTCCAAAACGCTAAAAGGCAAGGTTGGCAAGTTTAATTGTGACATGAATGGAAAGGCAGTCCGGAGGTTTGTTTTTATTGAAGGTCAGATATACTCTTCTCTCCACCCTACCCCCACCTTTTTAAAATATGGGTTCAGAGGCTTTCACTTCAGTTTCAGAGACAAGCAAGAATCACCATAATTTCTGGTTCATTTTTAGTAATAGTTCTAACACAGGTGGATTTATTTCATGATGTAAAGAACTATCCAGAATATGTCCTCATGTCAATCAAAATGATTATTTATGAGCACCGGAAGGGAATAGAGTCTGAGAAGAATCAAGTAGAGCATTAGAGGCAGCCAGGGGAACTCGATGGTGGCCATTTTGGTGCTCATTTTCTATTTGGTTGCAAACTACTTCCGTTGGATAGATTGTTGTTCGAGTGTCAAATGTGATGTGAAATGAAAGTCTTGCCACCTGTGATTGCTGAATTATCAGTTGCCCTTTTTTCTTTTCACAAAATGTCTATTCTTATCTCAACCAAACTTTCTTTTGACTCCTTAAGTTCTTCCTGAGTTGAGTGAAGTTTGTATAACTGTAGAGTGGCTGTGTCCCACAATTGATTTAAAAACTACAAATATTTATTTTAACAATACAATATTTTATTAAAAAATAATTGGAGTTGCCCATTCTACAGATAGCTGAATTTAATGTGAAACAGAATGTAAAGAACTATCCAAAACATGTCCTCATGTCAATCAACATGAGTACTATGCTAGTGTGTAATTTTTTAACATTTAAATATCTATTTGATTTGGAAATATGATTTGATAATATATTTTAGTATTTCATTTATTTTTTATGTTGATAATATTTTCCTGGAATTGTCAAAGAACTCTGGGTATAATGTATGGAGTTTAACAATACCCTTGATGTACCTTAATGTGTTTAAACATTTCAGGGACACTAGTTATCATAAAGCAAAATATAATGTAAGTTAGTTTCTTCCTTGAAGTTCATCAAAAGGAGAAAAAAGTGTTTTCTTAAGGTGATAGTCTATAGAAGTTGAACATGTAGCTGAGAACCAAGTATAACATTATAGCAAGGTTTCAACATATGAAATGGGAACTTAAACACTGAAAGAATTCATTCAGTGCACACAACACAGAGAGGCTTTTACTTGCTGAGGCTCACTGTTAACTTCGGATTCTTTATTTACCCAAAATAATTTTAATTGCTATATTATAGCTGTGTCTTGAAATACCCTTTATATATATTTTGCTTACAATCTAACGGTCGTTAGTAATGTATTTTTGATGTGTGACTAGAATAATGTTATGTGTGAAGTACTATTCAGAAAACTTAAGAAGGAAAAGAGAAAATGCATGTGTTATTTAAAAATAAGTCACAGAATAGGGCCTTAATTATGGTATGGTAAAGATTCCTATTTTTATATGGTGGTTTTTATAAGCTTTTAAATTTCTTGTTACCTTTGTACATCAAACTTAGCATTAGTTTTTGTGATGGTATAATGCGTATTGTTGTTAATACCAGTGTGGTTATTGTGCCAGTTCTAATAATGAGAATTTCATTGTTTAGGGAGAGCAGTCTCCTCCACTCTAGACAAAAGTGTAATTACTTTTGAACGATGTGGAATGTGCTCAATTTAATAGCATGGAGAATAGATTCAGAAAGATTCAGATAACGTAAGCTTGGAAGCCATATGTGCAGTGTGGCAGTATAAAGTCATGATAGTAGGCAGTATAATTCTACACACACATCCTGGATTTCACACGCTTTATCTATAAACTGTTGTTTTCTGTAAGAGATAGCCTTGCTTATCTGAACAAGGCCAATCCCACTGAAAGGAGGTGAAAATGGTGACAAGTTTGTATTTGTTTTTTTTATGGTAAATTGATGTTTATCATACAATGAAATTACATTGTTACAAACATTATTCTGTAAATGTTGTCAGAAAATACCACATGAAGCTGTTTATCTAGATATAATTCCAGGCTTGTGTTTGAATGTAAGTGGTTCAATCTTTTTACTTGCATTGTTTCTGAAAATTACCCCCAGGGCTAACAGGCATGAGGACATGTGAAAAACAATCAGTTGGGGTCCAACAAAGCCATTGGATAAGTTGTGCAATAGATAGTTGTGTCCCGGTGCCATACAATTCCATTCTATCTGGTTGGGGGAGGATCTAATATCAAGTTGAAAAAATTGATTCATATTATGTCCACAGGATTCGAAGTTTAGTTGAAAGTTAAGTGGGTCTTGAGTAATTAATGAATTACTCTCACATAAAAACATAGCTTTATATGGGAGGTGCAAGACAGTTCAGGACACTAATGAGGGTCTACTGTTAGTATCCCCACATAGTGCTATGCAGTGACAGGGGAATCAATAAGAACTTCTAATGCTGTGGTAATGGGGGAGCATGTGTTTGCTTAAGAAGACTTAGCCTAATGACATGTAATTGTTTTCATTTAATAGGGAGTGTTGTGAAAAAATTCCACTCAAAAACTTACAATGAATACCTATCAGCAGAGATACAGAAATAAGAACTAGTCTCTTCCCTTTTGTAGCTTTTTACGAGGTGTGATAAAAAAAATACAGTGAATGTTCAAAATTAAAAAAAAAAACACCATATTACACTAAAAGACACATTGCCATTAATCCCCCTCAAAATACTCCCTCTCGCTTCAAACACACTACCCCATCGTTCTTGCCACTTTCTGAAGCAGTTCTGGAAAACCTCTTTCATGAGTGTCTTTACTTTATCCTCCATCATGAGAACTCTCCATATCTGACATTGCTTCTGCCACGGCAATTTCTGTCAAATAAAAACACGGTGTATCGTCATCCACTTTATTCACCGGATCTGGCACCATGTGACTTCTGACTCTTCCTCAGAATCAAAATCACCATGAAAGGAAAATGTTTTGAGTTGATTAAGGACAATGACAGCGCAACTAAAGACACTCACCAAAGAGGACTTCCAGAATTGCTTCAGAAAGTGGCAAGGAGGACGGCATAAGTTCAAAGCGAGGGAGAGAATATTGAGGGGGATTAATGGCAATGTGTCTTTTACTGTAATTTTTTTTTTGGAGGGGAGGTAAGGTAAGCACAAAAATCACTATAATGTTAGTAGAAACTTCATACAACCTAACAAATGCTAAGGAGATTCACAGTTGAAAGATATCTCATTTGTGGGGATCAAAAATAGATTTATTTGAAATTGTTTCCACACACTAAAAATTACTAGGTGCCAAAATATTAAAAAATATATACATGCTGGATCAGTTATCACTAATACAGGGTCTTTAATGTACAGTATAGTTTTGTTTTTGCCATAACATATGGTCCCAAAAGAAACAAGAAAGAAAAAAAGTTAAAACAATACTGAAGATAAATTATACTGTAAAGTTCTTAATGTAAAACATGGGGAAGTTAGTAAAATATGTTCCTCATATTAATAGGAATAAAAACAACAATTTTAGTTATTTGAGTTTTAAGTATTTTTTTTTTCTTTTTCTCGGTGACCACCTTGAATGAAATGGAAAGAATGATGAAATAGTTGGCTAGGATATTGGAAATAGGGACACTACAGCAGTGCTGGAAACTTACTTGAATGATGTTCCAGATTTTGTGGGAATGGATGTGTTCATCTTTATCTCATTTGTTATTCTAGGACCTGCATAATAGGATCATTTGTATTTGGATGTCAAAAAAATGAAAAGCCTGGGAACCAACCTTCGTTCTGTATCTTTGATGTTTTGTTTTCAGTTCTTCATTTTCTTCCTTTGATTCGTTTCCTCCTTTGCTCCTCTTCTTCCTCTCTCTTTCAATTTCCCTCTATCAGGAAACATTTTTAATGGGTCCTCTTGTGGATCTCAATGGAGTCATTATCAAGAAGGAAGACAGGGTAGGAGAATCAGCACCATTGTGCTCTGATATATACTTCCTTCTTATTTACATATATTGCCTCTTGGGGATTTGCCAAACCTTCCTGCAGTCAGCCTAGGTTTCTCCTACTGTATGTGATTAATAGGTCAATTGATTCTGTGATAAAGTTTTCACTGATTTTTAGTGAACAGGGACAGGGTAATGAATTCTTCACAAAACTGCCTGGTATATTTCTTCAATTTATTCAGATTATATCCCTTTACTTTTATAAGCCAATGTTCGTAGTAAATGATCATTTTATTTTTAATTCCCTTATTTGGGAAAAAAAACAACAAACGAAAAATAAAGACACCTTAGAATTCTATGTTGGTTTCCAAATTATTTTTTTGAAATTGTACTTATCAGTGAACCCAAATGTCTGGAATCTAGTGCTTTAGTGACTTCCTGTGCTCTCTATGTGCCTGTACTGGCTTCCATTTTAATTTTTTTGAAAACCACTGTCAGTATTTTCAATCAGTTCTTGACTGTTTCTTTAATTTAGTTGATTTTTTTGTCTTCATATTTCTTTCCTAATTTGAAGTTTTATAGAGATTGATAAAAGTAAAAAATAGAAAATAGACATCATTTTCACAACTGGAAAGTAATTATGCTGTTAGTGTCACTGTATTAACGTAATATGAGTGATAATAGCAATGTGTTTGTCATTATTTCTTAGTTTTTTACTTGCCAAGAACAGTCACTAAGGGAATCCAGAATTAGGAATTTTACAGTGTTGGTGCCTGAATTCTAGTAATTGGAATGAAGTCTACAAGACTCAGTAACCCAATTGCCAATGAGACCTCAAAATATTTCAAATAATACTTACATCATACTTCCTCTTGTCTGTATCAGTTAGATACAACTATCCACTGTATCTATAAAGGGAAAATGATCTTTTTACAGCAGTCTCTTAAAAAGCACAACCATTTAGCTGTAAATGTGGATCTTAAAGTGAAGTCATAAAAATAATGTAAGGAACTATTTCGCTGTAATTTCTTTTTCTCACTTAGTTTGTCAATTAGTCTCATACAGCTTTCTCTTTTAAAAGTGTAGACAAAGACAGATACCTGGATTGTGGTGGGGGGAGGGTAAGTTCAAAAAATAGAAAAAGAATTCTATAGGATAGAAAAATCTAATAGGAAGATTGGAAGCACTGTCAATAGAAATACTTCCCTAATAAATGACAATCTGAATTCAAAATGCTTAGAACGCTATTGGTACCACATTAGGTGCCTTTAAAAGCATTAATTTTAAAATATTTAAATTCCTTACTTCCTCCACAAGGTCTGAGATGCCCATAATTTGTAACAGCATTAAAGTTGGTATTAAGACTGAATTCATGACAAAATTTCAGTATGCTATCAGTTTTGATCATCTTGTGCCATCCCCCCGCCATTTCTTGTTTTAGAAAGTAAATTTTATGTTTTCTCTATTCTACTAGATATGGGGCATAGGTGTTCTTTAATATTTTAAATGGGAAATAAATGTAAAGGTACCTTAAGTCGACAATTATAATCTGTCCCTTTGGTTATATATCTTCTTTGTACAAAGGCAAAATGTTTTTAAAAAAATTCCCATAAACCATTTTTAGGAATGATCGATGTGAGCAGATGAGGTGTGAATCTAGGGAGAGCAGGCTTGGCCAGCTCTGTGACACTGACATCACATGATAAAGTAAATGAACACAAGTGACTGGATTTTCTGTCGTATTTAGTCAAGGCTGCTTCTGTGGCAGCAGAGCAAACAATGTTATCATTATATAGAGAAGCAGTGTTTACTTCAGTTTCTCTTCTTAGCTCTTAAAAACCCAGCCTGTGTCCAGATAAAACAGTTAATCTTGTTGGTCGATATCCCTAAATGAGAAAATAATATTCTAAGGGTTAATACAAATTTTAAATGGAAGTAGGATATGAAAAAGGGGTATTGTTATAAAGGTACTGTTAAGTAGTTTTGTATGTATTTCCAAATATAAAATATGTATCATGCAAAAAGTCAAAACCTTTGTCAATGAAAACAGAAAATAAGTCACAACAACTTACAGCATTACGCTTAATAATGTACTAAGCCTGGTACCCACCTCTCTTGCCACTACTGGACCCTATCTTGTGTATAAACATATATCCTGGAGAGGGGAGATTGCTGGTCTGTTACAGTATCCATCTTTCGGCTTTGTGGCAGTGGCTGGCGTGCTTTGCACACGAGGGACACAGAGTCAGAGAATATGCTTCTTCTGTATCTGAGATTCTGATTTCCCCAGGGTCATCAGTAGAACATAAGAAGCGACTTTGAAAGTCTTATGTGAATATATCTTACAGCCTAACTGCAGTCTGAGAGTTGCAACTCAAACATGAAAGATTTCAAACACTCAATATTCTTTAGAATATGGTATTTAATTAATTAATAATAATAGGAATGTGTAATATTTCATGTTTTCTATGTATCAGCCACCTTACCTTTATTATTTTGGCCAATTTTTATGTCAACCCAGTGAGTTTAGCAACTGTGATTATCCCCCCGGTTTACAGATGGAAAACAGTATTAGATAAAGTGATTTGTCTAATAAGTAAGTGGGAGAGTTGGATTTATGAGTACAGAACCCAAGCACTTCATAACTCTGCTCACTGCCTTGCCACTCATACAAATATTAAAACATTTTTATAGTTTATCAGAATAAGTCATTTTAATAGCCTTTAGAAATACTTGTAGGGAATGGGGATGCAACAGATGTTGCTTGATTATTCTACCTTCACTCAGAGATAACTTGATTTTTAAAAATCTTTCGAGGTACATTTAAACGGACCAAGAGATTAACTATTTCAGAATGTGTACTAGAAGTTTTACATACGATGTTAGGCAATATATGACATTCTAAAGGATTATTTGCTTAAACCTTTCTCATAAAGATTAGTTTTAATTTGTGCTCTGGCTATAGGACTGTTGTCATGACATTGTGGTTTAGCACAGGGCCACTAATGACAAAATTACTGAGTATATTCCAAGTTTTGATGTTTGATATCTGTATGATGTTTGGCAAGTTATTCTAACTTCTAGTACACATTCTGAAATAGTTATTTTTGCCATCTGTAAAATACGGATGATAACAATAGCATCTAATTTACAGCATGCTTGTAATGTTTAAAGTCAATACATATAAAGTGCTCTGGTGGCTGGAATATAGCAGGAACTTAGTAAATGTTAGTTAAATTCCTAAAGAAATGTTTGTTCTGTGATCTGAGAGAAAAATGGTACATTGTACTTAACTGGCATATGTTTTTAATTCTTATAAATTTAAGCAACCTACAAGAAAATTTTAAGCTAAGGAAAACTACTTTTGAAATGAGAAGTTCAATAAAAATCTCAATCTGTTGTCACTAAAAGGGTTTTTAAAATATATTTTTAACTATTAAAAAAGGAGATCATTCAACCTGAGATGCTGTTTCTCAAATACTTATGGCATACTCAATTACAGTAAATATTGTTCATTGCCAAGTTTTTGCTTAATGTTGTTAAGGCATTTCACCAGCAGCAATCACTACCACCACCACGGCCACAACAACCAAAATCCACCGAAGCCAAGTCAGAAGTGAGTTTCGATAAGATTATGAGATGCAAAAAGATCCTAGACTCCTTAAACTGTTTGGGTTCCAATCATAATTGCACAATTATGAGATGTGTGATGTTAACTAACTTTTGTGGCATTTCTCTGTGCCTTTGTTTTCTCATCTGCAAAATGAAGATAATAATAGAATGCCCCAACATAGATGTGTTTTGAGGATTAAATGGTAGGATTTTCAGCAGTGGTTTTGAGCCATGCCTGCCACATAGCAAGCACTTAATAGATGCTATAGTTCTTGAATACTTTGTACTCTGTTGACTAATTACCACTAATTACCAGAACAAAACCCTGTGTTTTCTTTTGGGCTCCCAGTAGTCTCGGTCAGTATTTTGGCATGTAGGTCATCTTGAGCATGAGATTCAAACTCATTTAAAGGAGAAAGCTCCGTGCCCCTTGGGGTACTATGTCTGTCTCTTTCAAGACTGTTCCCTAGAGTCTGGCACAGTGGCTGACACAGAGTAAGTATCTCAAAATGAATGAGCGAATGTCTTTAATGCCTGTGCTCGTAGAAGACACCCTGAGTGCAATTTTCCTTTTCTCCATGTTGAAGTTATGATATGTAACTCACAGATAGGTGACAAAACAATTAAATGCAGTAATTACGTAGCATAGTACTTGTCATGTAGTGAATATTCAGTTAATGTGAATTCCCTTTCCATCACCCTTCTAATTCTCTCAGCCCAATTGCTCTCCAGATCATTCATACAAGATCACAGCATTCTTCTATGGGTTCGTATATTACACTTCTCCAAGTAGTTTACCAGAGGAAAACAACATCAACCAGAAGATAACAGCACAAATATTTTGGAACAGAATATACTTAAAAATTCCTTCAGTTTTCTTGTATGAATATCCTAAAGGATAAATAGTGATTTTCTTTTAAGACATAGCTAATGAGGTTTCTGTCTATTACTGTGGTTTTATTAGCATATCCACTTTTTTGTTTTTTGTTTTGTTTTTACTTTTCGGTACGTTTTTAAATTCCTGTTAGATTTTTGGAATTTTAGAGATACTGTGGGAAAGTCAGTCCTTTGTTTATTAGTATTTTGTTTATTGCATTTTATTCCTTTGTTATCTCATTTCTGTTTACCCATAAGGGCAGCTTGAGATGACTTAAAAAGGATGTGATATGGATAAGAGGCTTAATACAAATGGATTTAGATACTATAACATCTCAACCTGTCAGAAATCTGATACGTTGCATCTAAAACTATCACACCTAACCAAATTATGTACACCTCTAGCTGTTAATTCTTGATGATTAAACATATAACTCTGCCTTTGTTTTAATGGATAAAGCTTTGACTTGTCACTTTCCTAATGGGCTTCATGAGATCTTTTTATTTCCTATCGTATAAACTCTTCCCTGTTCGTTTATGTCCTCTTCAGTGATTCTATAATTATTTTTGTTTTACATAGATAGAAACATGTTTTTCCCCCTTTTTTACATATGGTGTTTTGCTTCATGAAGAGAGAACTACACAGATGACATTTTTTAAAATCCAAATTTTATTCAGTTTTACATTCTTATGTTTATAACCCTGAATATCTCCAAAATATCCTTACCTAAAACACTTCATAGTTTCATTGCTAGATTTGTACCAGTAAAGATATAATACATCAGCTTTCTTAGGGATAATCTTTAAGCAGAATTTAGTAAGACAAGCTTTGAAAACTGTCATTCCTGGGAAAGTAAATCTCAAATCATGAAACATCAGTTTAATCTCTCCCCTTGACAGTTTAACATGACAGATTGAAATATAAAAGCCTATGCAAGTGGGATCAATGGATTATCTAAGTCCCTAAACATCTTCCCTTAAATTGGGGGACTTGACAGAGTGATTGTGAGAGGGGTGTGTATTGTGTATTCCTCGTCATATGCAGAGCTTTACATTTTCAGAGATTAGTGTTGAGTGGATGTGATCTACCTGGATGGGAAGCAGGGAGAAAGAAATTGGGAGGGGATGAAAGGGAAAAAGAGGGGGCTACAGGAAGAGAGGCATTGAGAGATTTACATGTGAGAACTCAGGGGGCTTTGTCATGGCAATTGTATAAAGTGATATACAGTGCAAATCAACTTGAGCATGTCCCCGGATAGCAAGCAGTTTACAGCCTCCATGAACTGAGATTACTGCTTTATCTTGTCATACTAAATTAACATGGCAGCACATTGTTAAACAGTGGTGACCTCTTCATCTGGGGAAATTGCTGCCTAGAAGAGAGAGATGGTATTAAGTCTCTCTATTCCCACCCCCACCCCCTTTTACCCTTAAAGCATTTTGGGGTTAGACTGTGGCTATTTTTAAATTATAGAATATATATATATATATATAAAGGTAGCAACTGATAGGGTGCAATCAGATAAAATGGACAGAAAAAAATTGGGTAGGATAATAAGATTTTGCTTACACAATGTTCTGAAAATGACATGTGATCTTTATAATTTATAATTAAGAATATATTTGCTGTCATTTTAATTCCTTGTTATTCTACAAATAGCCTACTAATTTGTGCAAGAGTTCATTTCTCTACTGTCCATAAGAATTGATTGGTGGTTAAAAAAAATAGGAAAAATAAGACTCAGACACTGGTTTGCCCACTAGTCAGGTAGAGGGATAGCTAAAGAGAACTAGCAATAGAATTATGCCTTAAATTGAGTACCCAAGTTATCGCTTATTCCAGAGTTTATCAGGTACTGTTTCATTCCTCAGATTCTTTTTTTACTTCTTTCTTGAAAGGAGAGAGAGAAAGTCAAGGTCATACGACTGATTTGCTTCATTTCTGTGCCAGAGAGCCACTGTTCCCTTCATGTGTTTTCTAAGTTCTGCTTTATTGAAACATATAGGATATATACTCACTTTTTTTCTATCTTGAAATGTTTATAAATCAAACATTTGTTTATAAATCAAAATCCACTGTATATATTTCTGTGCACAGTATGTGCTATTGGAATTTGAATCAAAGGAAGGGGCAAAGTAAAGCTTCAAGATTCCATAATATGAGTGTCTATTTCTCTACATCCCCTGGCAGAGTTGAAGATGTTCTATCCCTAAGGGGTAGCCCCTGAACTGCTTCCTCTAGAGCAAGTGTTTTCAACCTGGGTGTTAAATCACTTTAAGGGTTGTAGGATGAGCTATATTGAATCTGTGACCTCCCTGAAGCTATGTGATATGTTCACCTTTCTAGAGAGAGTACCCATAGCTTTCATTATATTCTCTAAGGGGCCTGAGCCACCAAAATAATAGATTGTTACTTCTTTACTGCCTAGGTCTGTCTTAGAGTATTACAGTAGTGCATCCTCATATTGGGGAGACAAATATATGTATGCATGTATGTATATATATATATACCTTTAAACAGAACTTAATAAGACAAGCTTTGAAAACTATCATTCCTGGGAAAGTAAATTTTGAAACATGAAATAGTTTAATCCCTCATCTTGAAACACACACACACACACACACACACACACGAGGTGTGATCAAATACGGTGAATGTTTAAAAAAAATTATTACAGTAAAAGACACAATGCCATTAATCTCCCTCAAAATACTACTCCTCACTTCGAACATGTGTATCCCATCATTCTTGCCACTTTCTGAAGCAGTTCTGGAAGTCCTCTTTGTGAGTGTCTTTAGTTGTGCTGTTGTGGCTGAATTGATTCAAAACACTTACTTGCATGGTCATTTTGACTTTGAGGAAGAGCCAGAAGTCACATGATGCCAGATCCAATCAATAAGGTTCATGAGGACACACCATAATATTTTTATTTGACAGAAATTACCATACCAGAAGCGATGTGTGACGCGGAGTCTTTCTGTTGTGATCACAAAATATGGGGAATTCTGCTGCCGAGTGCCATCCAACAGAATGGCACGGATCTTCAATATGGGACGTGATGTGTCAAACCTTAGTAACAGTGTGTGACAAGTTTCAACTTGTTCAGTGCAGTCAGTGGGGTGTGAGCTACGGTTGAGAGGTGTGTTTTAAAGTGTGCTATAAATTATCTTCCATCACAACAATGCTACATGTCACATATCACTTATGGTATGGCAATTGCTGTCAAATAAAAACATTACAGTGTGTCCTCATCCACCTTATTCACCACACCTGGCACTGTACGACATCTGCCTCTTCCCCAAAGTCAAAATGACTATGAAAGGAAAATGTTTTGGATCGATTCAGGACACTGAGGCAGCCACAACAACACAACTAAAGACCCGAAATAGACCTTCCAGAATTGCTTCAGAAAGTGGCAAGAATGATAAGTGTGTGCTTATCGAAGCCAGGGAGGAAATATTCTGGGGGGAATTAATGGTAATGTGTATTTACTGATATATTTCTTTTTATTTAAACATTCACCATTTTTTTTTTGTTTGTTTGTTTTTTATCACACCTTGTATCAATTAAAATACTGACTTATAGACACAGTTATGGCCCTGCTTATTTCATAATTGGGAAGTGTATTCACTAAGCCTGCCTTGGAGAGATTTCTTAGGGTTGCCATATGGAATTAGTACTAGAGTCTAGTTATTGATTCTGACCAATTAAAACTTCTTAGCATCCCTTCCTGGGTCCAATTTTGGAGCAAAGTGGCTCAGGAGCCTGACTATAATTCTAGGACAAGGATGGGGTTCAGTACTCCAGTATCCTGGATTCAATGTACAGACCCTAGAAACACAAAAAGACTGTTTAGCTTGTGAGGGATGTAGAACAGGGCACTTTTTTTTTTATTATTGGCAAGTTGCTTTCTTCTGCCCACTGTCTCCTCTCCCCTTTTTTTCCATGTCAGCATGTTACCAGAACTATGAAAAAGAAAAGATATATTAATTTAGGAGTGACCTGAGTAAATTCCTCCTAGGATGCTCTGGTATAATACTGTTTGACTAACGCAGAATTTTTAATGTCAAAGCAATTTGCTTATGTTCAATATTGTCATAAACAGAGTGTTTTTTTTTCAAAAGAAAGAAAAGAAAATGACCAAAATTTTCACCAAGTTGTCTTTGTATATCATAAAGTGACTATTAGACTCAGTCTTTTTCTTTTTCTTCTCCCATTGAAAATTTCTTCTTCACTAGTATTTTTCATCAGATTAGATGCATTAGCAATTCTTTTAGTTAAAATAGAAAAATCAGTGAATAATCACAGTCTCCTATGTTTAACTCTTTCTAGCCCTGAGAAGTAATTCTCTTAATTAAGTTCAGGACTTAGAGGTTAAGTTGATATTTAGCTTTTCTTTATCCCACACTTCCCATTCCATTTTATTTATTTAATAAGTATGTTTAATGAGTACTTTACACACTCATATATTAAAACTTTGAAGGATAGTTTTCAGACAAATTGTGAATTTAATATAAGAAGTCATGGAAGATAGATGCAATTTTATTTCTTATGAAACAGTCACATGTCAAAAACTAACAGCCTTGGATCCTGGAAAACTATACTATCAGAGCCATTCTGGGCATAGTGGGTAGTAGTCTGAGGGGCAGGTGGCCCTAACCACTTGAAATGTGGAATGGTAGCCTTATTCTGGGACTGGATGCCTGCATTAAGTAGAAAAACTGAACACTAGAGATTCTTTTTAAGGAGATTCTTAATATTCAGAAAGTCAATATGATATAGTATTTTCCACAAAAACAGATAAACTAAGAGAAAGAGGGAAAAAAGAAATGAACGAAAAAGAGAAAACCTGTAAAGAAAGAAGTATAAACAGTTGGCGTTTATCATACTAAATATAAATGTGTAAACTTTACTTTTGAAATAATATTTTCTGAATTTGTTTAAATCCAGTTTCATAATCCTCAGAAAGTCAAATATATAACAAAATAACATAGATATGTTGAGGGTAAAAGGAATGGTAAAAACAGTAGACATCCATAGACAGAAATCAGAGGTAGCATTATTATTATCAGACCAATTGAATCAAAAGCAGCAATAGCGTCCTTTTATGTTGTTATGCAGGGATAAAATGACATGAATATTTATGCATTAAATGAACTACATAAAGGAAAACATTAATATATTAACTTACAGAAAGGGAAATATTAGAAATAGGAGGTGTTGATGAAAACAGAAATATATTGAGAAAGATAGTAAAGTATCCTTTTCTTTTCCACAGATGGATTGGACTGAAAAAACAAATACATAGAGGATTTAATGAACATAGTTAACAAGGTTGACTTAATGTCTATCTATGTATAAATCACTTGAACTATTTTAGGGATGTACACTATTAAATAATTCTTGTTTAAAAATGAAAATCAAAACTAACTACAAGCTGCTTAAAAAAATCATAGCATGACTATGGAATATTAAAACTTGTGTGAAAGTTTTACTCTGGGCAAATTTATAAATTTAAGTACCTTCATTATTAAATAAAATGAATGGGGAGGAAAAACTAAAGCATTTAACTTTGGAGGCAAAAAATCTTTATAATAAAAGAACTCCAATGAAGGCATAGAACAGAACCTGAAGAATATAAGAAAGTAAATAAATGAACTGGGAAGGTATTAGGCAGAACTTTCCCTTGATTAAAAAATGAAGAAGAGCAAATACAAAACATAAATGGAGAACCAATAAAGGGCAATATTATGATAGTTATGGAGATACTATAAATTATTATAATATATTCTAGCATTTTCAAAATTGTGTTCTAAGGAATATGTGTAACATACAACATCCAAGACAAAGGTTCTAGTGTGTAATCAATTAGGAAAGCATTTCATAATATATCCCTCTTTTTTATATTCACGGTCCACATGGTATGCTGAAGGTTCTAAGAAATCAGTCCTGTTGTTCAGAGAGCTTGTTAGCTTTATCATGCACACTTAATCAATCATAGAACCTATATAGCCTCTTGAATCAATCACTGGAAAATAATAACCCTTTGAACACACACTGACAAATGTGGCTGTATAAAATTATTTATTGATACATTGAGAGTCTTGTTGAAACGTATGATTTCAAAGGGCTACACAGAAAGTAGGAAACCTAAACAAACTATCCATGAATGAAATCTATAACCAGCCCAAGTATTTTCAACTTCGAAAGAATTGACATTCCCATGCTGTAATTTCCATGCTGGAAAACTTTTTTCCAGACCAAAAAGAAAAAAGTTTAAATTAGCATAACTACAATACCAAACCCCCCCCCAAAAAAAAACAAAACAAAACAAAACAATCTCACCTTAACTTACATGCAGAAATTCTAATTAAAATATTAGAGAAAGTTTTTTCCTAGACTTTTTTACTAGACCAGTCTATAAAGAGTTATTTTGGGGAATGCAAGGAGAGTTTGACAAAAAGAAATATATATTGGCATAATTTCTAGTATGAGTCAACAAACTACTACTCACTAGATTGCTGGTGAAATCTTGCTGCCCACAGCTTGTATCTGTAAAAAAGAAAAACAAAAAACAAAAATAAAACGTTTTATCAAACAGAGCCGCACCCATTCATTTACTATGTCTAGGACTGGCTTTTGTGTGACAATGGCAGAGTTGAGTAGGTACAACAGAAGCCCTCTGGCACATAAAGCTGAAAATATTTGCTATCTGGCCTTTTACAAAAAAGCTTTGCCAAATCCTGGTCTGCATCCTCACTGGCTCAAGGAGAAATCTTATATAAAAATGCTCAGAAAGGTCCTTGAGAAAATTCAACAAAGTCTTTGTAAATAATTAAAAGAGTGGTACTGGTACAATCTCAAACTAACAGTTGCTTCAAACTTAATGGTAAAATTCTCTAGTTCCCTTTAAAGTTTGGGATGTCAGGCTTGCATTTTCTCCCTCCTCCCCTATCTTTCTCCCTCCCTTCCCTTCTCATTTCTCTCTTCTCTTTCTTTCTTCCTTTCTTAATAATAAGAAGAGCTACTGGAACTTTCAAGGAATAATAGTGGGGAATTTTTCCAGAATAATAGAACTGAAACTCATGTTCTGAAGTCCTTAGTTATCCTATTGAAAATCTTTCAAGAGACTACTAAGTTTTGTTGTGATACAGAACAAACGTCTTTCTCTATACTCTTTGGTGTTTTTTGTTTTTTTTTTTAGAATAATTAATTTACAGTTTCTCTCGATAATATCTATGTGTGATTCTTTTTAAGTCAAATGATTCTAATTCATAATTGTTGAACGGAAACTTCCTGCTTTGTTTTAAGGTTCTCACTTCCAGGGACAGAGTAAAACTCCCTCTTAACTATTTGTTACAGGTAAGCCACACATTTTCAATTTGAAATATGCCAAGAAAATCTACAATCCAGTGGATACAGCCTTGAGCTGGGACCGTGAGGTAGAATGCGGATTTCTGGTTCACTCTTAAATTCTTCACTGTTCCTAGAAAATGTCTGTTCAAAGAGCATAAGGACAGATTTTTTTCAAGCTATAAATGAGTATGCACCCACCCATTCCTGTTGCCTTTTCCCTCTTTCTTTTGGCATGCAGTGGTTTGAGTTGGAAACAGTATTGATACCGGACTTCAGGGAGTATGTTTTATGTACATTCTGCCTTTTCAGAGCATTTTCTCATCATTTATAGGACAAATCGTTTCCCTTTGGTTCAGATTTAAGTAGTCTCCATGGAGAGTATATTTACACTCAGCAGAGTCCCTGTACTCACCTTTGCCTCTTTGGCCTCATTTTGGGATCTAGATATCTTGGGATCATCCATTCACCCTACCATCCTTTCTGTAACTCTAGCTTTTGGTTAAACTCTCTTCTAAGCTGCTACTTGTAATATTTTAAATTTCTTTTCTATGTGCTAGGCCTTAAACTACTGATGAAACCTATCATGTTACCAGATGTTCCCTTCCCATTCGCTTTCATTGTAGGACAATTTAAAAAGACAGTCGTTTTATTGGGTCCCTCTCAAATGTCATAAGGATTTCTAAGAGCGACTAGGTTATAGTGTTCTCTATTGTAGGGATTCACTGAACTTGATTGCCTCAGTACTGCCAGGAGTCTGAAACCAGCAGTGACTGCCCAAGGACAGAATGTGGCATTGAGATTGATTTCTTCTTTGACTAGCTATGGTGTAAATTTATGAAACACAAATAAACAAATATTAAAAGACTGTTTCCATGATTGTTCACCTAGGAAGTTAGATGAGTAAATATCATGTTGAATCTTGCTGGAAATGAATTATCCTATGAATTATATCCCAATAAACCTATGAATTAGGTTTCTCGGCCAGGGAAAAATTATCCTCATTTTTTTCCTTTTCTTTGTGATATGATTTGGCTTTATACATTTTCTTACACTTATTTCTCATTCCTTGATTTATTACACAACAGAATGTAGTTTTGTGACTCACCATCTTTGAAGCACCTACTAGTTAACATGTTTTATTCAGAAAATTCACTCAAAAGACTCTCACTGTTAACCATACTTTTACCAAAGAGCCTTTAGCTTAATAGTAAAGTCCATCTGGAGAAAGTCTTTATATAATCAAATTATTGCAAAGCTTTTTAATTAATAATAAGTTAAATATTGGTAGCACATTGACCAGTTAGCCACATGTAGCTTTTTGAATTTGCTTCATGAATCTTTTAAACAAAATTTATCCAAATATGCTTTATACACTTCTTCCACAGTGGTAGTAATCCTTTACCAGTAGCCTCCTATATATCCTTGTAGCAAAGAAAACAAAGTGATATAATCTAAACATGAAATAATAGATTGTTTGATTAAAGAACAAATATTGCATGGAAATTACAGTATACGCAAAGAATTTACAGTTGAGGTGTGCATGGGAATGATTTCCTTGACTGGCAGACATACCAACTGGTACTTTATAATAACAGTTCATTAACATGTAAACAAGTGGTTTATTTTTGTTGTCAGCAATGACACTGTAGTTGATTCTTGGCACTGGAATCCAGTGCTCAGAGACACTGATTTAATGAAAAACAAATATCAAGCTTGAGTTATAATATTAAAAAAAAAGGCATTTTGCCTACTACCTAAAAATAATGGAACTTTTAAAAGTGATTCCTTTTCATTTGTTAAAGCAGTCTCATATGAGGAAAGTAAGATATTGAACTAAACTTTGCTAATATTTTACAGATTTAGAGAGTTTGAGAGCAAAGGTCATTTTGATTGTGCATTCGGGGGAAAACATTTAGTCCACTAGTTTAGCATTAATTGGTCACTGAATATGAAGACAATCTACCAGGAATATTTATCGCCCCTTTGATTTCCAGGGTTCATCTGGCTAACATGGCTGGCTGGATTTGTGCCTCCTTTTCTTGAAGCACTATACAGCCTTCAGAAATCTTTTGAAGACAGCCATCTACCCAATTGTTCTAAAATCAAGGATATATTAATAACTTTGTGATAGAACTCCCAAGCTGTATAGTAACTAGTTACTGAATAGTCTATCTAAACAGTCATAGGATCATAAGAGTGGGTAGTAAGTATCTGTGACTTCATACTCCAAGAAAATCATGGGGAAAAAACTTGAAATATAAATTAATGAACCAGTTCTTTATAGTTCTACTGGCAGTTTGTATCCAGAACCAACACACAGCTTTGATTTGTTTTTTTGAATGTTTGATCTCATATCGAACCATAAGAGAGACTAGATTTTCAGGTATTTTAAGGGCAAATAGTATAACTTCTGGAAAAATAGAAGCAGTCTGGTTATATGTGTGTTTTTGCTTGTATTTTTGACTATTTGTGATGAAATCTCTTAAAATAATTAGTCAGCAAGTTGAAGGTATGGAAGTAAATAAATATAACATGTACAAAAGATTCAGTGAGAATAAATGCAATATCATGCTTCTGTGAAATCAAGCTTTGCAAATATTTTATTCTGCCAAATGTTCTTAGAATAATCAGAATAAAGAAAAGATAAGGAGGAAATATATTGTAATAGAGCCATGTTATACATTAGGCACAGCAGCCATAGTGCCAGGAGCCCATAATACTTTCAGGGGCCATTGAGAATGTTTTGATTTCTTTTACAATAAGAAGGAAAGCAGTGAACTTTTAGGTTGAAGAAAATGTTTTAATATATAATTTACATATGTTTGTTTTTAAACCAGTGGAATCAAAAACATTATTAAAATTCTCTTCCTTCCTTCCTTCCTTCCTTCCTTCCTTCCTTCCTTCCTTCCTTCCTTCCCTTTCCTTTCCCTTTCCCTTTCCCCTTCCTTCCTTCCTTCCTTCCTTCCTTCCTTCCTTCCTTCCTTCCTTCCTTCCTTCCTTCCTTCCTTCTTTCCTTCCTTCCTTTTCTTTCATGTAGTTAGTTATTTTCATGCAAGGAAGGGGTTTATGAAGGCAAAAATTCATAGGGCCCAGGAAGGTTATGATGTGGCCCTAGTGGTGGGTAAAACACCTAAAAAGATTTTCAAACTGTGTTCAGAGATGCCTTGTATCTAGTGCCCCTACCACTTTTCTTCTGTCTCATCTCCAATCCTCATACTCACCGTTTTACATTCCATGTTTAATCATTCTGTGTCTGAAACTGAATAGTCATTCTTATTTCAAGTCACTTCAACCATAATCCGTTAGTAGCTGGAATTGTGATATTGGCCAGCTGATCCCAATATTGATCTACTTGTCTAGTCCAAAACAAAGATCAGGTTATTTCTCAGTTTAGACTCATGTTAATTTGTATATTGCATAAAATGTAGCAGTTATACAAATAGAGATTGTCAGTAACTATATGTGATACATTTAACAATAAGATAGATAAAACACATTTAATAAAAAAGTGAAACAAAAATGTTAATTTAGTACTATTTTTCTTTCCATATTCTTTTATTTCTTCTTTACCTGTTGGATAGTTTATTCAGACATAATGAAACAATTAAAAGCTAACATTAACAAGAAAATTTTTGATTATTTGTAATTGAGATGATTTTAATCTATGAGCTATACATAGGCATTTAGTTTCTTTAAATATTTCCCTCAAATATATTGTTTATTATTTTTGAGGAAAGTACATGCCTTCAAATTTTGTTTTATAATTTAAAATAAGACCCAGTAGTCCCTTCATCTAATTTTGAATAGTTAAGTATTTTTGTTACATTCAAATAGCTACTAGATTTCCATGGTGGATAAGGGGATTTTTATATGATCCCTGTAATTATGAAGAGATTTCCTTAGTGAGTGAAGTGCCTCATTTATGCACCTCTACTGAAACACACACACCCCACACACACACACATACACACACACACACACACACACAAAACCCTACATCTTAGTAAATCTTGCATAAGTAGCAATAGTGAAAAAATGGAAAGATCAGTATAACCAGAAACCATAGCTAAAAAATATGAGCGCAGCAAAACCACTGGGAATGGCACAAATCCAATTTAGAATAAAATTTAACACCGACTCCAAACACCTGGTCTACATAGCTAAAGGGAAAAAATAGGCTGAGCAGTTATTGTTGGCTTATGATAAGAATCTTAGACCTATAGCTTAGCTACAAATAGACTCATCTGTGGTGTTCTACTTTGCAAGTGGATCTACATCAGTTTTCTGGTGTCGCCTAAGTAGTTAGAAATAGTGCATTTTTGAATTGTAAAAGCTATATGTAAAGTTTTAGATAGATAGATAGATAGATAGATAGATAGATAGATAGATAGATAGATAGATAGATAGATTTTTTTTTTTCCATTGCTCTTTACAACTTGCATTGCTACATGCTTTCTTGTCTGAAGGATGAATGGGTAGAGTTAAGAGTTTTTATTTGTTGAGGAAATTTGTTAAGCCTTGAAAGACCTTTAGGTTTATAATGGAAAGTAAAAAATAAAAAAAATAAAATAAATAAAACCTTTGGTATAGGGAAAAAATTTGGAAATCAGGTATAATCCTCACTGTACTTACACTTCTTCCCTATTGCCCATCTCCATAATATTCTAGTTGAATTACAGATCATTTCTAATACTGTGTTTAATTTTTGAGAAATTGTTCAACTCTCCTTTTCCTTATGGTTTAGACTCTTATATACTCTTTTCTTACTTCTATTTTCAGTTCATCTCTTTCTTAATCTTTGTCTCATTCTAATCACCTTCTATATTTTGCTCTTATTTCAGTACTCTCATTCTAATATTGTAGGCACTTTAGGTGCATTATAAGTACCAGTATGATAGGAGAAAATTGTCCCAAAAGAGGTGGTCATGTTTTACCTAAATCTTTTTTTTTTAATTTATGTTATTATTATTTTTTAATGTTTTTTATTAGTTTCAGGTTACCTAAATCTTAAATGCCTCATCCTTCAGTGTAATGACTGGGAAAGAAGTCATGTCAACTATACTAAGATTTATCGACTATAGCTCGTGTATAAAATACGTTGGATGCAAATATGAAAGAGGCACGTTTTCATTCTCTGGGAACTCATAGGCTAGTGGGGAAAATGGATGCACACGTAAATCGTAATTATAGCTTTGATAATATTGTGGAGAGTGTACAGATGGAGACATTTATGATATGTTATAGGAGTTTATGGGGGAAGAACATCTTCGGACTGGAGAAGAAAAGGATATTGCTGAGCAAATGGTTCTTAAACAGTGCTTCTCAAAATGTGGTCTGTGCTGCTTCCTTCATCGAGAAAGTCTTGTTATGAAAAGAACATCAGTTGAATGAACAGGGTGCTTAGTGATATAATTGATATCCACTCTGGAGCAGCTCCTTATCTTGTAGACGGATGCTTGAGGATGACTCTTCTAGGGGAATGTGGAACACATCTAATCTACATGTTCAAATCATGATAAATCAGAAGTGAGTGGGCTCAGTTTCAGAGGGGCAGTAGGCTGGTACTTGGAGGGGTTTCATTGAGAGAGTGGAAGTGAAGAAAGGCTTCCTTAAAACTAAGATAATTAAGCTGAGTCTTGAAGGATAGGTATGATTTGAAAAAGTAAGTAGGGAGGAGAGAAATTGAGGGGAAGGAGATATTACAAGTAGACTGAAAGAGCTCACAATAAGGAGCAGATCTTCTAGGTATGATTAGGAATATTATGTAGTGTACAACTTGTACTACTGTTTGTGTCTTTCCAGAGAATTCCTGGGTATGTGTGTGGAACACTAGGCAACTTAGTTTATGTGATGAGAGTGTGCTCTCAAGGAGTCTAGTAAAAAGGAAATATCATTTATCAAAAAGTAAATACGGGCTAGGTATTATTTTAAGCATTCATATTTATTGTGTTATATAATCTTTCAACCTTCTGTAAAGAAAGTAGTATTATTCCCATTTTACTGTATGGCTACCAAAGTGGAGAGAATAAAATAAAGTCACAAAAGTCACACAGCCAGTAAGAATGGGGCTGACTCAAAAGACCGTGTTGTTATGGGAAAAAGTTGAAAAGGCAGATTAAGGCCAGTTTATGAGGGGTCTTGAATGCTCTCAGAACTTTGGGATTTATATAATCTACAATTGTTGGGGAACCATGAAAGTTTTTGAATACACAGATGTCTTTATAAAAATCCTATCTCATGAACTAAATATTAATTTATTGTTTAGACTCTAAATATGTATTAAGGGGAAAAAAAAGAGAAAGAAGTCTAATTCTGGTTTGTTTCCAGACTTGATCTGTGGAAACAAAATTGAACTAGGGTTTATTTAGTTCAAGATGGGGTGAGAATGAGGGGAGGTGAGTGTTCTGTTTAAGAAAAGCCTTCAACTGTTTTGGTTGGTAATTGGCTTACTTGTACTTTAGAGAAACACATAAAGTAAATTCTCTGAAAAAAGACCAAACATTTTGTCTGTTATGTATCAGAAAAAAATAGCTGCTCCATGTAACCCAGGATTGGATTATACAGAGATTGCCACAAACAAAAGTGAGTAGGTTTTGTTAAGAGTCTGAGACATAACCAGGAGTATCTGTATTTACTTTTCTTGCTGAATATGGAGAAAATAATTTCCATTTGCTTGAAAATATTTGTAATATATTTTCTTCCCAGCCTTAACATTATTTATTCAACCAGTCCAGTCAAAGTATGGCAAAATGAGATGAATAGTTAAGCATTTTAGAGAGATCAACAAAAATAAATCTTGATTATCTTATTGTTCCTAGAAATACTGAGTAATTGTGAAATAGAACTGCAACCAGAAAAGGAAATATGAAATCTGGATTAGACCAGCTATTATTAAAAGAAGTTGAAGTTTTAACACATTTGCTGAAGAAAGAAGGAAGGAAGGAAATTAGAGTTATGTCCCTAGATTTTCATCATCTCTTCATATTTTCTTCAAAATGTCATTTTCTTTTCAATTGAAGTTAAAACTACCTGGTTGTTAGTCGTATTTAGCAGATAGATGGATGGATGGATGGATGGATGGATGGATGGATGGATGGATGGATAAAAATTAGTGTGATCAAAACTATGGTGAATGTTTAAATTTAGAAAAAAATTACAATAAAAAACACATTGCCATTAATCCCTCTCAAAATACTCCCCCTCACTTTGAACACACTTGTCCCATTGTTCTTCCCAATTTCTGAAGCAGTTCTGGAAGTCCTCTTTCATGAGTATCTTCAGTTGCACTGGTGTGGCTGCCTCAATGTCCTTAATTGATTCAAAAAGTTTACCTTTCATGGTCATTTTGACTTTGAGGAAGAGCCAGAAGTTGCATGGTGCTAGATCCGGTGAATAAGGTGGATGAGGACACACAGTAATGTTTTTATTTGATAGAAATTGTCACACCAGAAGCGATGTGTGACACAGCGCATTGTCATGATGGAGGCTGAAACCGTTTGACCATTTCGTATTAATGCATTGTTTGTGATCCATGATTTATGGCACACTTTAAAACACACCTTCTCTCAACCATAGCTCACACCCGACTGACTGCACCGAACAAGTTGAAACTTGTCACACACTGTTACTAAGGTTTGACGTGCTGCTTTTCATATTGAAATCCTGCCTTTCCGTCAGATGTCACTGGGCAGCAGCATTCACTGTATTCTTTGATCACATATACACACACATACATACATACATATATATGTGTATATATACATATCATTAGCAATAAAAGTAATAATTTTTATGTTAGTTGTATGTTTATATGCAGAATTTTTGTAACTGTCTCCTTTGTTATTCATACCCATCTAGAACTTAATTTACGTATCTGCTTTTCATAGTAAGAGATACCACTGTCCATTGGTGGTGGCATATAGTTCCTAGGGAAAACCGTATTACTTTCCATAGGAACAGACTTAGGCCATTTAATCCATTTCAATGGTGGCCAATAATACAAATTCCTAATTTATCTTACTGTAAGTCCAGATATTTTTTAATGTGGACTATTTGAAGAAAGATAGAATAATACAAGTTTTAGAATGATTAAAAACTGAAGGTAAGACCTGTTGTGTTTTCATATATTTACCACTCACAGACTATGGAATTTAAACCTAGCCCTGTAATTTAGACAGCTCTTAGTTCATATCTCTCATTTTGAGATAGGGAAATAAAATAAAGAGGTTAAAGACTTGCTTAAGTTCAAAAGTAGTGATTTTTCCTTCACTCCTGTGTGACAGGGATAATGTTGGTGCCACCGCCAGGGAAGGAAACAAAAGTGAGCCAAGAGCAACAGCAGGTTTCGGTGACAAAATTCTGAGTTCACATTTATATATTTTAGGTTTGAGAAACAGATATTTCGGTGGAAAACAGACTATTGGAAATATGTAATTGAAAATTCCCTGCCATAAGATGGAAATGTGAAAATCACCTGCATAGATGTAAGGTTTGAAACTGTAAATTTACGAAGAGTCGTTCGTATTCCACAAATCTTCATTGAGAGTTTATAGTACAGTTCACCTAAGCCATATTTTAAAGCTTGAAGTTGTCTTAAAAGAAGCAGGGGCAGGGGGTGGGAAAATAAGGAGTGCATGGCCTGTGGAGAGCAAGGAGTTAATTATGGTTGTATCACTAAGTGGAGTGGAGAATAATGATGAATAAGTTTGTGTATCATCCGAAGGAGTTCTAAGTTTTTCCTGAAAGCTGAGTGGAAGCCACTGAAAGATCTTCAGTGCACCATGTCAAGATCATATCCCTGAGAGAGAAAGAGAAGTAGGAAGTTATTATGGTTATTGAATACATTTCAGAGGATTTAAAGTCAAAACAGGAAATGCCTGGGATATGAATGATAGACAGAGGGTGGGCCATCAAACATTCAGGGGAAAAAAAATGTTTCAGTAGTTGCAAACATTTTGAAGAAGTTATGAAGATGTTGCATTTGACTACTAGAAGGTTATTTGCGTTCCCTCCAGGACTCAGTATGATGTTTTTCAAAAACTACACACATGGTTTATAAATTTGTGTTCATGCCTCACTGGTGTGTGTGTGTGTGTGTGTGTGTGTGTGTGTGTGTGTGTGTGTGTGTGTGTGTGTGTGTGTGTGTGTGTGTGTGTGTGGTGACAGGGGCAGGAAGTGAGGGTGTTTAAAATGTTATTAGGAGTTTGACAAAAATGCTTAATTTTCATTTGGAAATACAAATCAAGGAATTTGAAATATAAGATGTAGCCAATGAAAAATAGTATAGAAAATTGAATATGTTAATAAAATACATTATGAAACTAAACTGGCATTTTAGAAGCACTGTTTGGGATTGAGTTGACATATATGGAGATAAAACAAAGTTTGACTAGAAATTTAGATTAAAGTTAGTAAAATTAGAATTAGGTGTCTTCAGTCTGATGAGAAGCTGTCTAGCATAATGATGAAAATCACAATTCAAGGAATCAGAGAGATATGGGTTCAAATCACTTATCATTTTACTTGAAGTATACAGCTTAAAACTCAGTTTCTCTATGTGTAAAAGCAATAATAATAATACCTACTTGATAAGTCTGTTAGGAGGGATCGATGTAATAGCCTACTAGGAACCCCAGTATAGTGATTGGCGCATTCACTTTAATAAATGGTTCTTTTATTACTTTGCTTAGAATATGCCTCAGGTTCTGTATGAAATCTGAGGTTAATTGTGATAAATAAAGATCATAATGCAAATATAGTAAATGAAAGAATTATCCTCATGCATGTTGCAGTCAGAGTGGTAATATAAGATGGCCATATAAAAATCCACAGTTACTGAAATTGTCAAGTTTTGGAATTGACACTCAAGTGAAAGCATTGAAAGCTTCATCATGTAGGTCATTTTAAACTGGATTCTACCACACTCAAGAAACTCTGTGGTCAAATTCTTATCCTTTCCACTAGTTGCATAGGTCTTCCATGCACAGACCTGCTATTGACTTTCCTGTTTCCATGCACAAAGCTTCTATTCACTTCCAGGAAAATCGGTGGCTCTGTGGAATTGGATAAGAATTTGGCCTACAATGAGTGATTTGAATGAATGAATTTGGAATTGGCAAGAAAACACAAACATATGCCACATTTACTTGGTACATTCACGCTTCAAGAGAACTCAGGTAGCACATAAATTCTGTGCAAAAAGCCAGACATTTTCAGCAGGAACCTATTTCAAAGTCAGCTTAAATCTTCTCCATGTATTCAAAGAACAAGGCAAAAATATTATATGTAATTACTGTTTATTGGAATGTAAAAAAAAAAAGGCTTTTGAAGTAGTCTTTTCTGATAAAGTCTTATATAGCGCCTACACTTTACAATGCTGCTATCAGAAGAGAGGATAACAGTAACCTTACAGGCTGATTTAAGGTGGATTTATTACTTTTTTTGGATACACTATGTTTTAAGCCAGTCTTCAGTGGCTGGATTGACACTGGACTACTTGTAAATTAAACGTCGTCCTTTGCTTTTTGTAGGCAAAATGCAACCAAGGTTTATGGGGGCCCACTTGTGTGATGGCATTAATTTGGAGGGTGTCTAAACCTTTTATTTTCAGTAGTAGACAGATTTTGTCTCTTGATATTATTACTCATGCAATTTTCAGTACCAGAGACATTGGGCCTTTAAAAAAGAAGAGATGTTACGTTTTTGACAGCTTCTCCCTTCCACTGACTGAAACAATAAAAATAAACATGAAGCTGTCGGAATGGCCTCTGCATATAATGTCATTTGCATGTGATTTTCTGTGCTTCTCTAGATAATTGAATTTATTCAGGCAATTTATTTTTTAAATGTGTAGTCTCTGTGAATGGAAACATCTTAACTAAAGACAACCCTTTTATTTCCTCTTAATGAAATATATACATGTATGTGTATACTTCTGTTAGAACCAAGGGAGTAGAAGAAAAATAATGGAAATGCCAAAAATGTACCGTAAAAAAAAAAAAAAAAAAACTAAAGAGATGAAGTGTGACTCTTGTAACCAAATAGTCTGTCTTTGTGTTCACCCCCTGTCTATGTTCAAGGTCTCTAGGTGCTCAATAGGAGCTTTTTAATTATTTTTTTCCCTGTTTGATGTTGCTAAGTATAATGAATAGATATAGCAAAGGACTTTTGTAAGAAGCCTCTGAGTGTGTATCACCTCAGAGCTGGTAAGCATAGCAATACTTTGTTGATTTCCATCCTGAGACTCAGTCTTTATAAATTTCAGCCTTAAAGAGGATGACTAAATTGAGCTCCATTAGTCAGACAATGTGGCTTTATAACACAAGTAAAGCTTATATTCTCTAGGTGTGAGAAATATAAAGAACATGCCTTTTTTTGGAGTGGCATTTTTGTGGGTTATTGAGCACCAAACCAGAATCACTTTGAGATATCATAAATATCCAGGGATATTCAGAACTCAGGAATTCAAGTAGAAATGCAGAAGAAATGTGTTTGTCTAAAATCGAAAATTATTTATCTCCTCTCTATAGTCCATAGAATTTAGTATGCATTAAATACAATTTTAGTTTTTTTTGCACAAATACCCACTAAGTTCCCTTGACAGAATAATGTATTAATGGGGCAAAAAAGCCAACACCTCCTATTTATACCTGTAAATACAACTCATGAAAGTACTCACAGTAGGTTTCTGCAGAATTTTTTTGGTGTCATTATTTATTTAAGTAATATTTTATTATTTATTCAAATAATATTATTTATTTAAATTAAATAATATTATATTATTATGTATTTAAATAACACAGCAGTAGGTTTCTGCAGAATTATTTTTGGTGTTGAGTTTTTGTTTTCCCCTCATTCAAGCATCTGCATGTCAAAAATTTTAGAGGTTAAACACACAGCATCAAAACTCAGCATTCCAAGAGCTAATTCATTATGAATAAGGGTAAGGTAAAGAAAAAACAGTGCTATCTTTTTATCATATTTTAGTCTTCCTAGAATAGCAAAAATCCTTTGTTCTGACATTTGTATTCTAGAGTTTTATCATTTTTTAGTTTTTTTCTCTCCTTTACTTATTCTGTAGGTGCTCATTATTATTTCCATGTATGCATTTTTCTTTTCAAAACATTTTTCATCTTTCAAAATGTAATTATAAATAATGACAAAATTTCAAAAATTCACATGGTAAACCCAAGTCACTGAAGGAGATGGTGATAGCCACTTATAACTGCCATTTTTGACATATGAGTACGTGAAGAGGGCTTGGCCATTTGCTCATCTCCCTGGTGGACACTTTCTGAGAGTTCATGAACTAAAATGGATTTAATCATTCTCCTGGAAATTAATGGTTCACAAGTCATCATTTCACAACCTTTATTTCTTTACCTGAATCTCGTATTTTGAAACTCATCTACATTTGGATGTTCGGCATACAAATTTAAAGATTTCAAACAATAAATTCATCATTGAATCCTAAGGGATTATATGTCATTGTTATGTGTTATATGTTATTATATGTCACTGTATGTCATGTGTTATTTACAGTGCTGGGTCAGAAGTTAGGGCTAATACTTAAGTAACAGACTAATTTAATTATGTGGATTTATTAATGTTTTTAAGTATACTGATTTTATTTCAATAACCATCTCTGTTTGCTAACCATTTTGCTTTTTCAACACCGTAATCATTATTTCAACCTCCCAAGCAAGAAGTATGCTTCTCTTTGGCTTCTTCCTCCTTATTTTCAAGTCATCTAATCCAGTCATTATAACTATAACAGCTACAATCTAGTGGAAAGCTTGTTATTACCACATATGTGGCATGGTAACAATTAACTAGTCAGTGAAGTTCTTTATTTTCTTTTCTACCAAATTAATTTTGCATACCATTACTAGAGTAATCTTCCTTACAACCTGCTTTAAGAGAATCACCTACTATAGAAACTAGAATAGTTATCCATGGCCTATCAGGTCAAATGTAAACAATTCTATTTGATATTCATGATCCTTCATGAAATGAACCTCTTATGATAGTTATTCTTCGTATGTATTATTCTCCACTTATTTGGGTTAAGCCACTACAGTCTCGTGTGTGTGTGTGTGTGTGTGTGTGTGTGTGTGTGTGTGTGTACACACTCTAAAATTCTCTGTACAATGCCTCTGGGGAAGAATGTTGTATATCTTTTCCTTTCTACCTGTTTTTTTTCCTAGGCTTGGACCAAAAGCGTATCTATACATAAATATTAAATAAATTAAGTAACTGAGTCACTATGTCTTTATTAAATACTAATAATAGGGTCTGGGGTACGTGATGAGTAATAAGACATGTTCCCTGCCTTCATGGTATAGAAAGAAAAATAAATAAGCAATCCCAAAACAGAGTGCTAAGTGCTATGATAAAAAAATTTCCACCTTCCTTTGGTTTTCAATGTTCTCTCTTCTTGAAACGTCTTCTGTGTGTATAATTGGCTACTATACAATTTAGTATTTGTTGTTATAATTATCATTACTAATTGTTTCTTGTGTATATATATGCCTCTCAAATTTAATTTTAAACTTGTGGAGGAGAGGAAACCAGCTTTATTTCTTTTTTATACCTTTGGCATCTCTTACTGCCCCTGAGTCAGTTGAGGAACGCAGTATAACTTAATGATGACCAGCATGGATATTAAAGTTAGATGATCTCGGGTTTACCTCCCCAATTTACCATTTCCTGCTAGTACTTTGGGAAAATTACTCTTAGGAGTTTAATTTCCTCATCTGTTAAATAGGAATAACAGTCTTTATGGAATTTCTCTGAGAATTATAAAAGATAATGTCCATAAAACTTTTAGAACAGTGCCTTTAAGAACTCCAGGAGTGGTAGCTATATTTTTACTGAAACACTAGTGAATTTAAACAGATTTTGTGTATTTGGTCAAGAACATTACTAATAGTTTAGAAATATGTTTAAAAGTCTTCAAAACGATCAAACTATATATAGCATTACTCATATAAACGACATGAAAATAATATTTGCAGAATCCAAGTTTTATGTGAAGAATGGCAGTGTCTCTGATTGTGTGCTACAAAATGGTCCTTATGTACCGGCTTAAAGTAGGCTCAGGAAATTATGATTTATACTATGAATAAATAGTTTGGCTAGTTGGGAAATTTTATAAGAGTGCATGGACTCTTAATGTCTTATTGTTACTTTTGGAATGAGAACTGAAGCTTGTGCTTCTTACACTTCAAATCATTGCTTAATATCCATTCATGCTAAAAGTACTTTTTAAAGAAAAAGTGCTAGTTTTGCTATAAACATAGCGCAATATTGAAAGTTTTAATTAGTATAGACAACTAGGCCTTTATTGTTGTTGTTGTTTTTTAATAGGAAGATTGGATTAGTCTAATGACATAATAGAGTTGACTGACACTGGCCTATGAAATCATCAGCCTGATCTACTTAGGAGACATAATGCTACTCAAGGTGTTAATGAAACACAGGGGAGCAAAGCTAGCAAAAATAGTAGTTAATCTATCCTTCCCCATATTGCCTTTGTTGTTATTTTGTATTTATAGTGTAAAGGAACATGAGGATTTGTTTGCAAGAGAACCTAGTGGAGCTGATTTTCTCATGAAGAAAGAAAACTCTTGAAATGTCTATTTCACAAGAAGAAGGAGAAATATGAAAGTAGAAACATGGCATAATAAGTAATGGGTGTCATGTATTTATGAAAAATGATTCATTACTCTATTTTTTTTCAGACTTTGACTTTAAAAAGTTTCATTTCGTAATGAGGAGTAATTGAACATTCTTTCTTTGATCATTTCCCTGAGTTATCACTTTGTAGAGAGCCATGAAACTGTGAAATTTAAAAATTGAGTATGCAACAGAGATAAAAGCATATAAATGTCACATGACATTTTGTGGACTATATTTTTTTCTTTAAAAAAAGTTTGTATTAGGTTATCTTTAAAAATGGGTCACCTTAAAATATTTAAAATATTCTTTAAAAAATTGATTCCATGAATGCAGTTTAACTTCAGCAGAAAGAACTATGAAACTACTGGTATATACATTTTTTTTTTTTGGTGAAGTGGGTGGGGAAGTGATTTATCTCTTCTCCCTTTTTTGCTAAAGGGTCTGGCCTTTTCTCTACTCACTTTTATATTTTCTTTGTTTTGTTCATCATTATATCCTAATACGATGCCTGTAGCATATTTATTTTAACAAATACTCGTATAGTTCTTGTCATTTCCCAGTTACTATTTTATGAGTTTTATAATTTGTAACTCATATATTAACTCATGTAATCCCCTAACTCATTATTTTGTAACTCAATCCACTAACAACAAAATGAGGCAGACAATATTATACTCATTTTGCAGATTAGGAAACCAAAGTTTAGAAATATTAAATAATTTTTCCAGGGTCACAGAGCTAGTGAGTGTGGAACCAGGATTTGAGTGTGGAACCAGAGCTATTTGTCTTCAGATTCTCTGCTCTAAACTGCAAACATTATTATGTTGCCTCACCAATTAGCATTTGAAACATTTTCATTATATGAATGAAATTGAAAATTGAGCGAATGAAATATTATTTCATATTTTTGAATAACTATGTTCATTACTGTTAAATTCTGGAGATCAATGATATTATATAGTAGTATATATAAATTATTTATTAACCCATTTTATAGATGAGGAAACTGAGGTTTGAAGAGTTTAGATAACTTGTCCAAGGTGGTATAGTTAATAAATAAATGACACAGCCTGAATTTGAACCCAAATATCTTAATTCCTCACTCCAGTTTGCTTAACTGCTGCTTTATACTCTTTGCTGACATCATATTTTACTGCATGCGGAATCACAATTTATTTCACTTATCACCGAAAATGTAGTCAGTTCCCAATAATAAGTGATGCTGGCAAACACTTAACTTATTAATTTTACTGAGTATCTGCTCTGTGTAAAAAACTATGCTCATTGCTGTCTGGTATAAAAACAAGTCATTACCCAAACAGATCACAACTTGAGAAATTCCTCAAGTTTTATTTTTTCCTTCAGACTTAGAGTGAATAGGAATTTAGTCAAGTTCATTGACAGATACAGTGATATTCTGGAGGCTTCTTATGAAAATGATAGATGAATTATTACATATAATTAATGGTTAGTTACAATAAATGTTCTTAATTTCTTAAAATATTATTATGTAGCCCACAATACTAGTGGTAAATAGAAGTGTTTTAATTTGTAATCTAATTTTTATTTAGAAACATCTTATGGTTGACCTTTGAGCCCTCAGTGAAGAGATCATCAAATGTCTTAAAGTGTATTTGCTACATGTTTAAACATAAGTAAGACAGTGTATACATCATCAGCAGGAAGATAAGAGGCTGTCACAGCACAAAATGTTCTTTGTTTTTACAGGTTTGATTGGTTAATGTATTAGAATTCTCTAAATGCCACTTTTGCTTATTAAGTGTTTTTGAGAGCACATGAAAACATACATTTTATACTTGAATGCAGCATTTCTGAGCTTCTGAGTAAATGTGATTCTAAAAAAGCAACCATTAGACACCTCTGCTCATGTAGCATCCATGCAAATGAAGATATTTTCTAAAACTATTTTTCCTATTGTACAATTCCTTACTGGATCACAGAATTTGCCCAAAAATTTCTGTTTCACTCACTGGACTTAAATTAGATGGCAAATAAGATATTGATTTAAAAAAATGGAAATATACTATCACATTGTTTTGTATTCATATTATAAATGTGATTAAACTATTAATAAATTCCAACCAAATTTTTATGACATTTCTAAAAACAATCTATTTCTGCAAGGCAATTTTGACATAAAGATTAGATTTTCTAATGAGTATAGCTAGTTAAGAAAAGCATCAAACATAAGCCTGTTTCAACCTGTGCCAAAATAACTGTTAAAAAAAAAATTAAGTCAACGTCATTCTCTGCCAACACGTATTGGTCATTTTTACCCCTACAAGTTTGCTAACTCTTCTCCCTCTCCCCGCCCTCCACTTCCTCTCCTACCTTTCAGTTCTCCTCTCAAATCCACTGATTAAGTCCCATCACTTTTATATCTTTCTTCAGTACTGCAGCTTTAAGTTATCTCCCCCTTTTTTTATTCCTCTCCCTCTTTTTCTTCTTTAACTCTTACAATTTCGTATACCTAGTTCTCAAATTTTATCAGTATATCAGTCTCCCATGGAGAGCTTGTTACATCACATTGTTGGGACTCTATCCTCTGACTTTCTGATTCAAGAAGTCTGGGCTGAGTTTTGACAAAACCATGATATTTCCGGGTGATGACAATGATATGGGTTGGTGGACAACCAATTGAAAATCATATTTGTGCAAATCATCCATCCCTTATTGTTGTTTAGTACCACATGAATGCATTTTAAGAAAGAATGCACTTTTAAATGTTCATTTAGTTTTCTGATCAATAATTAAATATGAGCCAAGCAAACATTGCATCTCAGTGCTTGGCAAAAAAAGTGCAAACCACATTAGACTTTTGCTGAATTTGCATCCTATTGCATAGCAAAGGAATCTTTAAAATAATATATTTTTAGGCTTTGAAGAAACATCAAGCAGCTTTCACTTTTTCTGTTTTCACTGTTGAAAATACATTAAGAAATATTTAAAAATATGGACTACATCCTATATTTGAAACACAATGGAGCCATTTTTATGAAATAATAATCTTTTACCTAATCTAGGTAAGGCCTGTCACTATTTAGAATATTAGATCTTCCCCAAGAATGGGTTGTGCTTGCATTGCTGAGCCAGATGAACCTCTCTAAAGAATACCCACAGTATTCTTTAAAAGTTAGAACTGAGCAGAATATAGAATTAGAAATTTCCACAGATCATAGAGCAAAAGATACAACAGGTACATATTTGAGTATTTTAGAATTTCACCCATTTTTTAATATTGTGATGATTGAATTATTTTAATTATTTAAAGTATTAATTTTCAGGGAATTTCAATAATCTCATAAAATGTTGAAATATATAAAAATATAAGGATTCCTTAAAAACTGACTTTGGTTTCTTATAACCAACTTGCACTCACCATAGAGTAGGCCAGTACATCCATGCTGAGTATCCAATCATCACAAACCCTTATGGAACTTAAAAAAATGAAAAAATAAATAATGCATGTGTAGAGCTTGCTGGTCCCATCCCTAGATATGTAAACCACTCATCTAATATCCGGAATCTCAACTAGTTTACTTTGTAGTTGTTTAGGCACTAAGAATTGTTCATTTTATAAAACTCAGCAAGTTTTACAAAGGTATTATCGGTGGCTTTTTTCCAATATAGAAGGGTGACCAATTGTGATAAGCTTTGTCTCTGTAGATGACTATGGGAATTGCCCAAATAAAACTGTCTCTGTCAGTTTTCTTGTTTTTGAACCACTGACCCTAAGTACATATTAGGAAGCTCCTTTTTAAGCTAAAGTTTAGAAAAGATTTTAAGTTGGATGGCTTTAACACCAGGAATAATCATAAATATAACAGGCACCCATCAGAGATCTGTCTATAAGTGCTGACTTTTGCTTTATAGGTCTTGGGAACTGACTATATCTTGTTCCCAGAATATTGAATTTGATCATATTAACGAAAGAAAGACTTAGTGTTCTCTATAGAGCATTTTAAGTGTTGGTTTTTGCCTCAATATTCATATTTGTATGCTTACATCCTGTTTTCAGGAAAATTTATATTTGAAAATTGAACTGGTACAACTTGTCAAAATGATAAGTTGTACCAGTTTATAATTTTCATTTATAAAAGTTAGCAATTTGTACTGCCTTCCATTTCAAATTTATACATGCATTACCACAAGGTGATTGCTGAGTAAGAAGACAATTTCCATAAATAATGTAATTTTTTTATTCATTGTGTTTATTCTTTAAGGTATAATTAAAATATTGATCTCTTCCTAAATGCTTAGTTAGTGAACTTTTAAGTTATTGACATATACACCTTTAAGTTTATCTAAATAAAATGTTGACAAAATCGATAGTGTGAGGCTCTTTTGCAAATAATCGGTCATTTAAAAATCATCTAATTTGTATATAGTCATGGGTTTATAGTACTTTTCTGGAAAGCTGTACATTTAGATCAGAGCTTCTGAACCTGAGTATAATCCATAGTTTTTAAGAATTTCTAGGGAATTTCATGAGGAAGTTAATAGTTGGAACTATGTGAGAATTTACTCTCTAAAACTGAAATTGTGTGTACAATTGCGTGAGTGTGTTTAGGAGAACATCTACAACCATCATGAAGGGATGTATAATTGGAGAGGAATAAGCATTGCTGGTTTAGGGTATCATGCAGAACTACCATGAAAAATTGTCTTAACCAAGCAAACTTTTAAAATAATTGAATTTTAAGGAATAATTATCCATTTTTTCTATTATTAATACTAAATTAATTTTGACATCTCATTTGACAGTACAGTCACAGTAACATAATTTAGTTTCAAAATGAACATTTATAATAAGATATTTTTTAATTTTTAAAGAGTTTAAGGATTAACCAAATTATGTAGCTTTTTATTGAGATATAATTGACATACAACATTATATTAGTTACAGGTATACAACATAATGAATCGCTATTTGTATATATTGAGAAATGATCACCTATGTCTAGTTAACATCTATCAATGCACATAGTTAGACATTTTTTCTTGTGATGAGAAATTTTAAGATCTATTCTCAGTAATTTTCAAATATACAATACAGTATTATTAACTATAGTCAACATGTTGTACATTACATCTCCTGGGCTTATTTATTTTATAATTGGAATTTTGTACCTTTTGACTACCTACACCCATTTCAACCAAATAATACAGATTTTAAGATATTTTTCAGGTTTTTTTTTGTTTGTTTGTTTTTTGTTTTTTTGCCTTCCCTGGTGATACTCACAAGAACAGCCCTTGCCTAGAAAACACAGTGTGACCATGTCATAACTTGTTCAGCACCAAAGCACTTTCTCCATGGTATCTATAGTTCATATTCTGCAGAATCACCATTAATGAAATTGCATTAATGAGGATCTAGTTAAAAATAGACAGTCTCCTGTAGTGTGTTTTTTTTTTGTTTGTTTGTTTCCCTACATTCAAAACTTTATTGTTCTGGAAAGGATGCTAGAGATGTCTACACATTTTATAAAGTCAAATTGAAAAATCATAAATTCTAAACCCCATTTATTTGATTAGCCACTTACAGGTTAAATCTATGTGTCTGGTTTAAATAATTATTTAGGTTTCATCTTTTTGAATATGACATAAACCAATGGCTATTCGAATCAAGAGAGCTTTATAAATCGAGAATATAGTTGGATTACGCACTTTTAATTCATTTATGTAATTTCTTTTCTTTAGGAATTGAGCATGTAGGGTGAAAACCTCACATTTTCCTACGTGATTATTAAGAAGAAGACAGTGTATCTGGTTCACCCATAGCTATGACAGATTTAGGCACAGTCAGGGAATTTTGTTTTTGCTTTAAGAGAAAGGTACTGTTGGTACTGTGGTTGAAAACTAGAGCTCTGACGCCCAACAGGTTGAGGTTGATGACTCTACCTTTTATGATTCATATAATCTCAGGAATTTGTTCAGTCTTTCTGCCTCAGTTTCTCAAGCTATGAAATACAAATCATAATTAGGCTTGCTGTGAGACTTCACTGAGTTAATGCATGTAAGACACTTAAAACAGGGCCTGACACTAAGTAAATATTCAGTAAATATTGCTTGTTCTTGGCAATTATAGTCGGATAGATTGACTATTAAATGTAATGTTTTACTACTTTGTATGAATTTAATTTCAGTTTATAGGACCAAAAGTAAGCATGATAATGAGTATCTTGAGGCCAGAAGTCAAGGATGAAATGTCATTTGGACAATAAAAGGTACATAGATATCTGGTTGAGTCACATATAATCTCTTTTATCAAATGAGCTCATTCCTTTTAATCACCACATTATCCAAACTAAAATTTGAGCATTAAGGTTGAAATAATATTTCTTTCAAAGTGTTCATAGCAAAATGCTGTCTTTAGAATTAATTAACAAAATTGCATTTTAAAAAAACATTTCAATGAGAATAGATACATAGATACATTAGGCAGATCCTTTTTTGGGGGGTGGGAACTCATGGTTACAAACGTGACAAAAGAAGCAAGATTAAGTAAATCTTGTTCAAGAATAACAGAAGATTATCAACCTGATGCAAAAAGTGTAGAACCCTGTTTTTATCATTAGGTTTTAGAAGTCATACGTCACAGTTCTGAGATCTAGTCTGCAAAATACGGAAGCTTGTCCTTAGAGTTCATAAAACTTAATTTAATACATACTGCTGGTCTGTACCACTAATGTGCTTGTTAGTGGACCCTCTGGATGTTCATTTGGCATCAAGGTGAAGAGAAATGTGCAGTCCTTATTTCAGGTATGGTAAATGCAATCTTAAGGAAGACACTGAGAACTGTAGGACTTCCTTGACTGAAGACTGTGCCAGCACTCCTAAACAAGCTATTCACCATGCAAATGAACAATGGAGTCCCACACTGAAACATCTGTTAACGACATAAAACTGTTAAAGGCATTAACAGTGCTGGAGGCTGAAATGTAATCAGACAGGTGAAAGAGTGATGAGATAAATATTCCTGCATGAAATAGCAGCGATGCTTAATTAATTAAATTATTTTTATCCTGTTGTGGTAACTGAGTTCAGAATACTTGTGAAATATGTTATACTCTTTAAAATACGTCCTTCCTCTTTGCAAGGTGTAGACAATTAGAGACATGGACAATGGGACATTATTGTATGAGTATTTTCCTTTAATTGGAAATATTTTCTGATATTTTAATAGACTTGATTGCTTACAATTTGAGTGCCATTCTTTCTGCTGGGGATGCTACAGAAAGATGTGTGTAATTTTCAATGACGGCAAGGGAAGTTCAACTACCAAACTCTTCTTTGTAAACTTTGTCATCATATAACATGAAAACAGAGTGTAAAGTAGACATGTTCAAAGTGAAGCTAAAACTGGGATGTGTCTGCCTTTGACCCTGGAAATAAATGAGAAGAAAGATCTGTAGGAAATGAATGCAGAGGATTTTCTATATTCTGATTTGCACATTAAACTGAGCTAATGTATATTGTGGACCATTCTTAAAAACATCCCTTAGTTTACTGAATGTGTGATTGGTGTGTGTGTGTGTGTGTGTGTGTGTGTGTGTGTGTGTGTGTGATGTGCGTTTATGCTTTTGCTTCTATTTATGTATGGTTTTTAAATAAATAATTTGAGAAGTATACCTCCACTTAGTCTGTAGGGGCTTGTAATTATTATATTTGCATATTGGTTTCTAAATCTAAGTACCTCATAAGATGAGATTCATCTGTAGATGTATTGTCTATAGAATATTTATTCAAGACATCATAATCATCAGAGGCATATTCTGTAATGTTTGTAAGAAATGGAAACTATTTTAGGGTGTAGAATTATAATTTAAAAAATTGTTAGCACACATTTTTTTACTTTTGATTTCTCCATATTGCCTCGGTTCCACCCAACAAACTGATATTTGTACCAAAGCTAATGTCCTTGTACTCACTAGTATCCATTAACAAAAAACCCTATGAACAGATTATGATTATATTTGTGTTGACATCTGCATTTTTAATCTGTTTTTAAAAATTGGAATGACAGTTTTATCAAGTTTTTTTGCATATTTTTAAGTCAGTCAAAAATGTTAGCATTAGCCCTATAAAAACATTAGATATCAAATCAATGTGATTTGTTACTTTTCTGAGATCAATGTATCCTATTAACATGTCTTAAATAGACAAAGAAGAAATGTGTAAACACAGATTCTGAATGTTAAATATATACAAACTAATATATTTTAATGGAAACTTTTAATAATGTGGAATTAAGAAATATAGTTGGGGGGGACTAACTTCTTCAAAGATCTTAGGATACTGATTTTATTTTTAAGAGGAGCTCTACTTTTTGGGAAGTCAAAGGGTAAAAGATTGTGGAAATAAGGAAAACCTTTAAGAAATTTTTTTTCTTTATCATTTTAGTATCACTCCTCTTGACACTGTCTAAAAAGTCAATTTAGTGCCTTTTATACAAAGTATACCCCAAATACTATACAGATTGCCAGAGTTGTGCTAGAAATTGTGGAGAAAATAATGACAAAAGGAACACCAAAAAATGTGTTTAAATTTTAGAATTATAAAACAAATTATTTTCATACACACACTTATGAAGAGGCAAAGACTTCAAGAAACTATTTTATATGGCACATGAGACTTAAAGTACAAAATGTCAAAGAGTATTGACAGAAACAGTGCTTGAGGTAACAAATGGAATTGGAAATATCTTCAACATAAACAGAAATGTACCTGTAATATTCCTTTCTGATGTCAGAATAACCTGTGTGGCTGATGCTTTCTTAAAAGAATGAGAGGGAGGTGAAGAACCCTCTTTTTATTAGGACTGCCGTCAAGAAGAGGTGGCTACTTAAAATGAAAATTAAAGTATATGTAATGTTGTTTAAGCATTACAATGTCATGAGGAGGTTGAATAGAGATGACTGCTACATTTAACGTTCATAGGAAAATCGAAGACTTTCAAACGAAAGCAGAAACATAAGTGAATCTCATCAATATAGGCTTTGTATAAGTCTATAGTGCCATTTGTGCTCAGTCTAAGGGACAGCATTTCCATATTTTTATTGCTCCGATGAATTGGGCTTTGATTCTCTCTCGTGCTAGCCTGTAGAGTTAATGTATTCTTTGTCAAAATTTCTCTCATCCTTTAGCTCTTGCAGAGTGACATTTCACTCTTTAATGTTTCAGCTGAGTAAGTCACGTCACCCATTTAAAAACGTCCTGAATTTTAAAGATTTTTTTTTTTCCCTTTGCTTCTTCTTGCAGGAAGTTGATGGCAATAAAGTGATGTCTTCATTTGCCCCACACAACTCATCTACCTCACCTCAGAAGGCAGAAGAAGGTGGGCGGCAGAGTGGCGAGTGCCTGTCGAGCACAGCCCTGGGAACTCCCGAACGGCGCAAAGGCAGCTTAGCTGATGTTGTTGACACCTTGAAGCAGAGGAAAATGGAAGAGCTCATCAAAAATGAGCCAGAAGGTAAAAAGGCTGGAGAAGAAAGTTGTTGCTGTCATTGTAAGAGTTTGGTTTTAACTGCTAATTCTGGGTTTTTTTTTGACGTATCCTCTCTAAGTTAAATCGCACAACATAGAAACCTAAAGCCATGAAGATGGGTAGAAGTTTTTCAGAAACATTTCGGTGTGGCCACTCCAATTTTTGCTGTCATTCATTTCTGTTGGGATGTTTTCCTTCTTTTCACACATAATCTGCAGTTGAGTAAAACTTAAAGATCCAATCAGATAAGTGGCATATTCAGTGCTTATTATGTGTGAGGCTGGGGTTACAAGGTGAATGGGAAGTACTTCTACCCAGGAGGGCCTCCCCATTTTGTAGGAAGGAAAGCACACTTTGTGGCTGGAATGGTTTCCTCTATGTTCCCAAGGTACTATTATAGGCATATCTCAATTTGGCACAAATGTGGAGTAGTTTGTCCAACAATCAATCTAATTAGTATCCATCCATTTCCTTTTTACTCCCCTGTGGTCAACAGTCTTGAATGGCGAAACACAGTGAGTAGTGAATTGCCTGTAATAGTATGCAGGTATCCTAATAATGAATTATTAATTAATACACGTGTTGTATGGCTTCACATCAATTAATTGAGGCACTAATACAATGTGAAATTAGAACTGCTAATAAAAATGTTTCATAGTTGGAAAAAAAGAAATAAAATAGAATGTGGCTTGCAGAGCCCAGAATAGTCATTACCTGCATGCCAAATATCTATCGTACAGTTTGTTCATCTCCAATTTTTTCCCCAAGACCATTTTACAGCTTCGTTACATTTTATAACGTTTATATATGAATGCATCTTATGTTACCTTAGTAGTTAGGACTGTTTCTTATATAGTCCAAACTTAATATGGCTAAGCCTATTGCATATATGAAAAATGATTCTCTAACTCTGTTAGCTATGCTGATGTTCCCATTTGTTCATCGTCCAGGATGCCTTTCTTTCAAGATTTTGTCTTCTAAATCTCTTTTAATAGTTACTGATAGTAACCTTTAGGTGATATGCACATGTACTAATCTTAAAATTAAAGCAAACAAACTAATAAAACAGCTGATGTAAGTTGGATAATTTATGCATACCTGACAGTCATCCTTTATGTTACAGCTGTTTACTAAATCCTGTTTAACCTGTGCCCATCCTGAGCATGGAAACTACATTGCACACAAGAACATGCTTCCTATTTCAAACTCAGATGGAAAATTAAAACAAAAAAACAGAGACATAAAAAGACATATTTTATACCAAAACTATACTGCATTTGTACTATGTAGCACTGAGACTCATTTTTAGCCTGTTGTTAGGACACTGGTAAATTATGAGTATATCTGGCATAAAATATGTATTAACCAGTATATTTGGGAGTTATGTGGTGATTAAAATTCCAGATGCATATTTAGGACATGGATTTTAGTTAAAATTGATGTAATTCACATGATCTTGCACTTGGAAGGAATTTCAGAGATAATCTAATCAGCCAAAGACTTTTTGGCTCCCATCTCATGGAGATAAAAAATGGGGTTTTGAGGAGGACCCAGACAACCTTTTTTTTAATACGCTGGAATTTTTTTCTGATATTAAAAATGTTTGTCTTACTATAAGAATTGTTTAAAAAACAAAACAAAATTAAAAGGAATAGAATAAAAATCACTCAAAATCATAGCTCTCTGATATTACATCTTTTAACCTTACGATTTTTAAATCTTTTTTTTTACATACTCTATTCATTTTGCATGATTAATGTTCTGTTTTTAAAATTATTTTGCATATTTTATGTTGTGATACATTATTATTAACTAAAGCCTACAATTTATTCAGATATCTTTGTTTTTACCACATGTGCTTTTTCTGTTCTAGGATGCCTTCAAGGATAACACATCACATTTAGTTGGCATGTCTCCTTGGGCTCCTTATTGGCTGTGACAGTTTCTCAGACTGTTCTTGATTTTGATAACCTTAAAAATTTTGAGGAATGCTGTTCAGATATGTTGTAGAATGCCCCTCCATTGTAATTTGTCTGGTGATTTACCCTTAATTAAACCAGGGTTTAAGGTTTTGGGAGGAAAGCCACAGAAGTGATATACCATTTTTGTCACATCATATCGAGGATACTTACTTCCTACATGATTTATGAATGTTGATGTTGACCTTGATCAGCTGGCTGATACCATATTTGTCACATTTCTTCACTGTAAAGTTCCCTTGTCCCCTTTCCATACCATAATCTTTGGAAAAATGGTGCTATGTGCAACCCAAATTTAAGGAGTAGGGAGCTGTGCTTCCCCTTCTTTATAGTGGAGTATCTACATAATTTATTTAGAACTTTTCTCCATGTTCCCATTTATTAATTTACTCAATAATTTATTTATATAATTATGGATTTTAGGACATTTATTTTGTACTTTGAGTTATAATCCAATCTATGTTATTTTGTTACTCAAATCATCCTAACTTTGGCTGCTGGAAACACTTTCCATTGACTTCTGTGTCACTTTGACATACCACTATTATTATGGGTTTTGTTTCATTTTGAGCACTTCTTTACTTAGTAGCACTATAAGATGCTGCAAATTCATCTAGAATATTCCCTGTTCCAGTTCTGCAGTTTTTCATGTAATGTGTTTATCTGATTTTGGTATTAGGATAATGCTGGCTTCATAGTATGAGTTAGGAAGTATTTCCCTGTTAATTTCTAATTTTTGTTGTAATGTGTTCCTGGTCCAAGACTAAGGCCTAGGAAGAACCAGGGTTGCAGTGGAATGTATTGTCTTACAAAGTAGTTTGGGGTGGGGGTTACCTTTAGATGATGTCCTCTATGGAAATTTGGTATATGACCTTGCTATTCCCCCAGTGTATTATGTTGACTTCCTTCCAAGTAGATGCACATACGCCTAATTTGGAAGTATATGACAGGGCAAAGCCAAGTGAATAATTTCCAACAGGAAAGTGGGCAGGAGACAGTGCCCCCTAATTTCCCTAGCAGGAGACATTAAGAGGTATTGGGAATTAGGAGAAAAGTACAATATCTAGTAACTACACATGCAAAAGAGTGGAAATACAACATCCACAGAAGGAAGAGTTGACACAAAGAAACACTACTATTACATGTGTACATTAGAGTGTCTTCATTATTGCATTTCCTATAACTTTTTTTTCTTTCCCCTGCAAATATAGTAAAAGCTGAGCTCAAGAGTGACTTGTTATTGAATAATATAAAGATTTTGAGAAAATACAGAGATAGTCTTTATAGAAAACTAGGATATAAATTGAACATGGCAAGTTCTGAAAGCATGAGTTCCAGACAGATAATTTTTATATGAATACAGAACCACTAAGATATATTTTATGTTTACCCACACAAGATTCTCAGACGTAGTTTGAGTACACAGAAATGTAAATAGACTCACTTTTCTTGGTAAAGATATTTCTATGGCAAGAATCTTTAAGAACTATAACAACTGGGAGATTTATCAAGGAGCAATTTATGTATTTAAGTAAAGTGATGATCTTAGTCACTAAGAGAAATAATAATGGCAAAGCAGAAAATTGTACCATAGAAAAGGGATAGGATTTTTATTTTTTTAATTTTACTGCAAAGAGAGAAAAATGGGGAAATTATTTTGGGAAATGTGTAAAAGTCTCAACGGTAAGTGGAAAGTTACACTAACTTTAAAGAGTCCATTAATCAAAGGGTAAGGTTGGATATGAGAATGGACACCAAAACCTGACATCATTCAAGCAACAGGAGAGTGACACTGTGTACAGGACAAACAAATGATCTGTACCTCTGTGATGTACTAGAGCATCAAAAGAATAAAGTACTTAGGAATGCATTTAACAAAAGAACTGCAAAATGTATACTCGGAAAACTACAAAGCATTGTTAAAGCTCTGGGATGGGAGCAGCAATATGGGGATGGGGGAGCAGAGATAGGGTGAATGGAACTAAATGTTAAGCTCACAAATATATGCCACAGAGAAATCTTTTATTCCCTCCAGCTATTTTTTTCCCATTGTTTTTCGAAGTCCATTAAAATGAACAGCAGGTTGTGATGAAAATTTCATTAAGCCCTAGCTAAATTATTACGAGGGTGCCACTTTCATGCCTTTGCTTCTTCTCATTGAGGAGGGAGAACTGATTTCAATAGAAAGACCATATTATTTCCGACCTTCTCCCTGCCAAGAGCAAACTAACAGGAATTTAGAAGTTATAGGAGAATAGTGTGTCATACAATAGGAGGCCACTGAGACGAAATGGTTATAAAGATAGTTTTGCATATGAGTTGAAGAAAAAATGGCTCTCTTATCCCAACTAGATGATTTTTTCAGGCAATTAATTCAAATATTTTAACAGTTGTAAGTATTGGGAAAATATATTGATGTATTTTTGTTTGTATCTTTTTTCCTCCATCAGAAGTTTTACCTGGAATTAATCAAAATGGTTCAATGCTAAAGATTCTTATTTGTCTGGTGTCAGTTTAAATGACATGAAGCACACCAAAGTTCATAGTAAATTCACAGTTCAAAATACCTGGTGGATATAACATAGTTATTTTATATTTGATAGTAACTGTGCTCCATCAGATGATTTTTTAACTAGCAGCTAGGAACGACAATGAATTTTAATGTCATAATATGTGACACGTAATTCCTATATCAAGGTTTTGAATAAATTATGACATATTGAGGGAAAAAAGGTAGCATATATTCAGTGCATATCATGTGTTATGTAGTGTTGTATAATTTATTATGAAACACTTCATTTAATCTTTGCATAAACTTTATAACCAAGGTTGCTATGTATAGATATTCCAATTTCAGGAAGCCATACACATGAACTAAATATTGTTTCCTATTATCTCCATTTTCAGATGAGGAAACCAATGATTTAATACGCCACAGGGTGACTGTCAAGGTCCTTATTTGAAATGAAGTCAACCTTTAACTAGAATCCGTGCCCTTAATCACTAGTTATACTCTTTCTTCCAATTGGGAATTTTGCCAGTAATAATTTAATGTTGCTCTTTAGCCCATGTGTGCCTAAGTTCCTTTGAAATATTGAATACTAAAGTAGTATTCAGTAATTTTCTACTAAAGTCAATTTCTCATGGCTCAGTGATGATCACATTTCCAAAAGTTTTTTAATTGAAAATCAGCTTGGCTTAAACTGTTTGAGTTTAAAGTGCTAAAAAACAAAACAAAACAAAACAAAAAAACCAAACCTAAACAACAAAAAAGCAAAAACAAAAACAAAACAAAAACCTTGGAAAGGTATCTTAATAAAAACTTGTTTTAGAAAAATGGGAGCAAATTAATTGTGAAATAAGAGAAATTGGAATGAAATGTAGACACATTTTAGGCTTCTATTATCATTTTTGACAAAGAGGGAGGGAGGGATAGGGAGAGAGAGAAGGGGAGGGAGGGAGAGAGAGAGAGACAGAGACAGAGACAGAGACAGAGACACAGAGAGACACAGAGAGACACAGAGAGACAGAGAGAGAGACACACAGAGAGAAAGAGAAAGTTGGTGTTATAACCAGAATGAGAATTCAATTCACATCCTACAGGTCCAGGTTCCTTTTTTTTCCTGTTCAGTTACACCACGCATTTCAATATTCTTATTCACTTTTTCTTGATCTTTTAGAAATAATGTCACCACCTCATCTTTGTTTTCAAGAGTATTTCACTGTTCATTAAATTTAAACAAATCCACGACAACCAGATATGTTGATTTAGCTAATAAAGCCAAAATAGACAAGTGTTGTAAATCTCCTGTGTTCTCAAGTGCCAGGTAGCTAAGGATGGTCTATAAATATAGAACAGTATTTAAATTTAGATCAGATTCAGACATTAACTTAATTTTCATTCAAACTTTAGGTTCAATTAACAGTTCAGGTGAAAAATAAGTTTACCTTGATGAGAATTTTAGATACCTGATTTAAAATAAAATATTTTAGATAGAAAGATTACAACAGGCTCTTACTTTAACTTTTCTATAATACCTTCTATGCTACCTTCAATATCCCTTTGGGATTGCTATTTCAGCTTAGAGACGCATTTACATCTTCTCCCCCTAGAAACTCAACAAACAAAACTCACCTTTTCTTGATCCCATCCCTTCTATCCGTAATTCTGCTGCTCATCTATCCAAATCTGAGTTGCTAGAGTTATTTGCACTCCCTGTGTTACCATTTTCATCTTTTTAAGAACTGTTACTTGCCTCTGTTATTACCCTTACTTTTCTATAATATAATTCTACATTTGTCAGTTTATATACCTATAGTAAACTCAAGAGTGAAAATAGTGCACATACTAAATATTCAAAATACTTGTTGAAAAGATTTTTAAACTGTTTCAGTGTTGCTCCATTGCTGTTGTGGGGAAAGGAGGTGAGAGACCTTCATAAATATATGATCCTTCTGCCAAACGTTATGTGAGCTACTTCATTTACTACTCAAACACTCTGAATTGGTATCATTTCTTACCTTACAAATGAAAAACTGTGACTTAGTAACTTGTACATGTTCTCGTTATAGGGAGAAGCTAGAATTAGATCAACATTATTATTTTCCACAAAACTACTTGGCATTGTACACAAGAGCATATATAATCTGACTCATATATAATCTGACTTTTCTCTTCATCTTATTTTCCCAACACTCTCCACGGTACATGTTCTCATCCTATCTTGTCAAACTGCATGCAGTCCTTGCAACACTTTATTTTTAATACTACTCTCCCTTTTCCTATGCTGTTTCCTCTGCCTTAAATACTGTTCCCTGTCTTATCTACCTAAGAAATATGTATTCACCTTTTATGACTCAATACTTTCTCTGAACACCTTTATCAGAATTTGGCTTAGTGTACATTGCTAACATGATCTCATCTCTACTACTGTGTTTCTCCCAAAATAAGACCTAGCCGAACAATCAGCTGTAATGCGTCTTTTGGAGCAAAAATTAATATAAGACCCAGTCTTATTTTACTATAATATAATACCGAGTATAATATAATGTAATGTAATGTAATGTAATGTAATGTAATGTAATGTAATGTAATATAATATAATACTGGGTCTTATATTAATATTTGCTCCAAAATATGCATTAGAGCTGATTGTCTGGCTAGGTCTTATTTTCGGGGAAACACAGTAGCTCTTATCACATTGTCACCATTGCTTATTTACTTTCTCTCTTCCACCATGGTAAGTACGTGAATGGCAGAATGAAGAGTTCTTGGTTCAATTATTTGTGCCTCTGCATCCTAATAATGGGCTTGGTCCATAGTAGGTGATTGTTTCTGTTAATGATGGATGACAGTCTAACCACTAAATCACATTTTATTGCCTTTGTTTCCACTCCTCTAAAAAATAACGAGGTTTCATTTGTATTCTTTTTGAGCTTTTACTGCCCTCTTTTCTTCATGCCCTACTCACATTCTTCCTTAACCTTGCAACCTATTTATTTCATTCACCCTATTTTCTCCATCTTTCTTTTCATTCTATGCATACTCTTGTGTAATTGAATCTTTGAGATCATTACTTTCAGTTCTCTGACTTGGAGGTTAAAGTGTTGTCATGGGTCACAAAACTAGATATATAAGATCCAGGATCTTATGTATCACAGAATTAAAATACACATTTACATTCACATTAATCTTTTAAATAACTCTAATATTGCACATTTCTCTAAGGAAATATGTTGGTATTATCTTTGATTTTGAGGCCATAGATAATAATTTTCCTCCACTGCGGTAGGCAAAGTGAGAAGTGAATTGTATTGATCTATGAATAATTTTCCAGAATTCAAATCTATAACTGGTTCTTTAATAGTGTCTTAACATGATGGAGACCAGCACCCTTTTCCAGGTGTGTAGAGCTGGCATGGGAGAGAGAGGTTGTTTCTTATGATGGGCTCAAGGTGGGGGCAGCTTATTTTTGGATCTTTTACTCCACAACACAACCCCCCCCCATACATAGTTCCTCTTAGAAGGGCTATGGTAAAAGAAAAGTAACTGATTCCTTTCAACACCTTGCCTCTTCTCCACAGTCTTCCAAGAACTCTAACATATTCCCTCAGGGTAGAGTTTCCAAACGTAGGATTCATGAATTCCTTCAGAGGTCTTATAAATTCTGGAAAGGTGTATGCAAAATGGTGAGAATATGTATTTTTGTGCATTTTTGAGACATAGTCCATAGTTCTTATCCTACTTTCAATCAATCCATGATGAAAAAGAGTAACTACCTGTGAGTCAGTGTTTGAGTTTTACTCCTGATCCTGTCACTGATTACCATGTGATTGAGGTGTGACATCTATATAGTTTAATCTCTGGTCAATTTTGAGGCAATAAGTTACAAGTATTTAGTAATATTTGTGAATGTCATTTGATCTATTTTTCAACATTTTGAGGAAATGCAATTTTTAATTTGAAATAAGGATTTCTTTATATAAAACTGAGCATCTGCTTTATAATTTACATTGTAAAAAACATTATATTTATTTTTCTTTAAGTTGCTATAATAATTGTGTTAATGTAATGAATATTTGCCCTCAATTGGCAATGCTAACTGCCATACTTTCATCAGAGTGCTGTTGAAGGAAATAAATGAGGTAACGCACAGGAAAGTACTTTATAAATTATAACCAACTTGGAATTGTACCAGTTATTGTCATTATCACATCTTGGCTGGTTGGAAACGTTATTTTAGGTACACTGGAAACATTATATAATTTCCAGTGCTACTCTCCCAGGATGCTTCTATGTACTGAAAAATTCTGATTCAGACCTGCAAAGTTCTGGATATTTAGAGGCTGACAACAACAATAACAAAAATGAAAAAAACAAAACAAAACAAAAAAACAAACAAACAAAAAAACCAAGCAAACATAACATTCATAAAAATTATGGGATTGGTAGTTGCTTTGAAATTTATTACATAAATTTCCCTAAATAAAATGTGCTTAGACAAGTTTCTACCTGAAGAATTACTTTTCAAAAAGAAAGTTTCTTTAAATTGTTATAGATAAAATAGCAAATTGTAACCAACATGAAAGTAGGAAAGGGATTTAACATTGGATTTGTGGATTTGTTATCTTCTTATTTCTACAATAATATGAATGTGTTTACTGAAGACGAATGTAATAGAAGGCTCTCTTGGCCAAAAGTTGCATAATTTTCCTAAGGTTTTAGCTGTCTCTTATGTGTATTATTTGTTCTTCCTTTCCTCCCCTATTTTGATGTGTTCTTTTTATTCTTTGTGTGTGTGTGTGTGTGTGTGTGTGTGTGTGTGTGTAATCCTCCTTTCAGATCCCACATATGCTCGGTTTTATTTAGCGTCTGTATCTGTCAGTGTTCTTCCTTCTTAAAGTGTGCCACCCACACCTCCAAAATTGTTGTGCCATGATGAGGGTACTTCTTGTGTATGAGAAACTGCATTTATTTGTGAAATTTTGTTTCTACTCTAGCTAGACTTTATCATTATTTACACAACAGGAACTTATTTTTCTGAATTTTTTCAGAAAATCGTTGTTCACAGTTGTATATGCAAGATCCTAAAGACACAACCTAGTACCAAAGTCACCCAGAGTTACTTTACATGAAACAGTTCATTGATTTTAGTACAGACTTCACAAAAAGAGTTCTCTTCTTGTGAGAACTAATAAAAATAATGGGATGAGTTGAAAAGTATATATTGTGACAGACCTCAAGCCATCACGCTGAGTCATCTATAGATCCTAAGAACCATAATTGGATGAAGAAAAGACTAGGATTTTCATTCTCATTCTCTCTCTGTCTCTGTCTCTGTCTCTGTCTCTCTGTCTCTGTCTCTCTCTCTCTCTCTCTCTCTCTCTCTCTCTCTCTGTCTAGCAGATACAATGGGGAAGATTGTTCTCTTAGATGGAAAAACATAAATGGATATCACTATGACATCACGTAGTACGATAAAAATTCTCAGTGGCAAATATAAAAAAAATTTACACTTAACTCCATTGCACCATTTTTAGGAATGGGTTGAGCAATTTTTAAGGTTATAACTAGAAGTTTATGAAACAAAGCTTTATGAATTGTTGGTATTGAATTATCCTCTCAAAATTTAAAAATATGTATGGATATTATATAATATATCTTTTCCACATTTCCATCTGTCACATCTATTGAAAATAATAGTTTAGTTGATTGCACCTTCTATGTTACTTTACTTGTGCTTCCCCCCCCCAGATTAGTTATGTGTTAATGGCCTTTCCATTTTTATTACACACGTGTTGACATATAGAACCCTTAGATCCTCTAAATGGACATAAAGCATTTTCCCCTTGTTTTAAGACTTATTTTAGGGTTAAAGTAGAAGATATAAGCAGGCTATTTTCATATGTGGTGTGTTGTAGCATTATATGTAATTATTCTGTGGAAAAGACAGGACCCTGGTGCATGATATTTGGCCTTGTGAACATCCCTGCAGGCATTGCTTGTTTGATGTTTGAGTTTACATTATAAATCACAATGCCTGTTCTTATAATTTAAATGTCTGTTGTTGAACAACCCTTTAGAAATTAAATTGAACCATATTACATCAATAGACAAGTTGACACAGAAATTCAAAATTACCCCCTAATTCTACTAACTTTTTAATTACTATTTTTATAGGGAATTAGAGATTGGCTTTCCTAAATTCAAAATCCCAAAGCATTCCATTAAATTAAGAATATTTGAAATTCACTTTGAAATCCACTCTTGTTTTAAAACCTCGCTTGATGAGGTGGGAAAAAATAAAAAGTGAACGGATCAGGGGAAAAGCCTAAAGATACTTTAATTGGCAGAGGTTTGAGTTGCTTTTGTTTAGTTACTCACTGTCCTTTTGACAAAGTACATGTTGAAGAGGCTTTGTAAGTGCTGTTCCACTGAAGGACAAACAAGGGTACTTTTCAATTGAGCCCTTTTAAGTTTTGTTCCTCACACTCCTGCTGCTGTTAGAGGCTCCTTCTAATGCATTGTGGCTATGTGTTCATCTATGCCGTCTGTCACTGGAAAATGTCTCTCTTTTTGTGGAGCAAGCTAGAGTCTCACCTCCAGGCAACCTTTTCAAAGGCACCGCCGTATGGAAATCGACACTCATAAAATGATAAAGAAAGGAGTTTATTTTTTAAAGATGAGGACAAGAAGACACCCTCAAATGCCGTAGAGCCTATTTCTTCAGGAATAAGTGTTTTAACTTTAGCACACACGGTACGCTGAGTTTGAAGCCTTGTAATTTTTCAGCACTAAAGTGAAAGTTGTTCACTGTCATCTCCTTTAAGTGGTATCCACCATAGTGGTTTCCCGTGATATTGTTGATTTTATTAAGTGTTATAGAAAATTAATTTCTATTTTCTTGCAAGAACTTCTAACTTGGATTGCAAAGGCTCAGGGATAGCCCTTGGGGATCTCTTTCATAGTTGAAGTGTCATCTGTACAGGAAACCCATGTGGTCCAAGAAGGCTTCTATTTTTCTTTGTAACTAGTGCTTTTGTTTTCTAACTCGAAGTTGTACTTTTGTTAGTAAAAATGTAATCATACTTAAGATTATGTCCTAAATGTTTGTAACTTCGGTGAACAATTAAGCCAGCTTTCTTTTCTTAAGGTGGCTATTTGTCTGTTAATATAAGAAGAGTTCTTTCATTCCTGCTCATACATGAGTTTGTCCACTATGACAGGGTTGTATAAATCATCACAAATATCTCTTTACCTAAACATTTCTAATATTTTCTAAACCTTTCAGATAAGGAAGGTACCCCTGTTTTTCTTGTCCTTAACTAAAACTGTCAGTGCCAGACTTTTAGTTAGACATGGATCGTTTTAAAAAGACCCATTGACCCAAGCTCTACATTAGCAATAAATGTTAGGGGAATGCGTCAGCCCTTCTTGTTGCTTAGTGCCACAGCTTTTGGACATATCATTTATTCTAGGGTGAAGAGCCAGCCACCTGTTTTTGAGGCCTCTTTTCCCTCCCCTTAAAGGTTCAGGCCCTCGCTGAATAGTAACACTCTAATCTGGGCAACACACACAGCATTTTTCTGAAACTGATTTGTCAGACTAGACTAGCTGGAGGATTTTGTGTGTTTGCCTGTGTATGTGTTTTTCACTCAGTTACCCTTGAGGCACTTGTCACGACCGTGCATATTAAAATTAATCAGACCTCCTAGGCCTGTGTGGCTGTGTGTTTAACATGAAGAAGTGGATATCAAGCAAATGCCCTAATTAAATAGGCCTGCTTGGTTTTGTTGTAGTGGATGCTTGGTCTTTTTTTTTTAATAGGAGTTGCTTATGGGGAAGGCACGGACAGCACTAGAGTCAGTGGAGAGCTCACTCAGAGTTTCCTTTGCCATCTGCTCCCAGAGTTCTGAGACATCAAGGATTCCCCATGTGCCTTCCTTAACTGCCCTTAATGTGGAGGAGAAACATGCCCAAGATCATGAGGGAGCAATGAAGCTAGGGCAACCCGAATGAGCATATGACCTGGACGTTGGGATTGATTAAGATAGTCCGTCTTCCGTGTTGATCACTTTGGATACCAGACTACTCTGTGCTCCCATTTTTAGATGATGAACTTTTACAGCTGAGAGGAAGATGTAATGTGAAATTCAGAATAAATGCCCTTTCTTTTATGTCCTGAATTTGAAAGTTAACTTTTACTCATCTATCTCTTAATATTTTAATATTCATCTTTTAATATTTTAATTTAATCTTTTAATATTTCCTAGGTCATCTACATATCATATTAAACCATTTATAAGGCACTAACTCATATAGATAGATAGATAGATAGATAGATAGATAGATAGATAGATAGTGTATGTAATCTACAGATAGAGTATATATATATATATATATATATATATATACACACACACACACACACACACACACACACACATACATGTTCATTTCTACTGTCATAGTATTAGACTTAGCCTATTTTCATTTCTGTTAGACTTTTCTTATAGCTTTAGGGAAGACAATCATGGGACATTTGGAAACAAACTTTTATGAAGTGTAAGCTCAAAATACTGAAATTGTCTCTGGCCGACACAACACAGCAGCTTTCTTGTTTGTGTATTTAATGTCATAAATGAGGTAAACTCTTAACACCCTGATCACTGGGTTTATGGATACTAGTCCCAATTCATGCATATTAGCTGGACTTTTTTATATTTTAGAAAATAGGAACGGAAAAATTTATTGAGAATATTTCAAAGTTGATCTCAGTTTATGGAAACCACATTGGAAACGATTTGAAAACTAATGAAAACTCCTCCGTGTTAAAGGATTTGGAGCTATACTTTAGTAAATTTCCAAGTAACCACAGCAAGTTATCTGGTAAAAGATTACTCTGGCAGGACATGGTTCATAAAATTGACTTGTTCCTTCCCAAATTGGAAAAAGTTGAAGAATTCCAAAAAACTAGTGTTTTCCAATTTTTCTTCCTTTCCTCTCATTGTAGCTACTAGGTAAAAGAATCCATCCATTAACCTATGTGCTCTATTTTTTATGTGAGCGTGCAACTCACATGTAGAGAACTGTATCAGCCGTGCCAAGCAACTGTCTGGTACTTGACGGCATCATAGAAACCCCTCCTAGGTTCACTTAAGTTGCTACTGGTTATTTATTAACACAATCCAGACTGTTTAGTGTGGGTGTATATGAAACAGAAAGAAAAATAAAGGCCTTGAACAAGTAAATACATCTTTCATCATTTCTTTTGTTTCGTGTGTTTACTGTGTGCTATTCTTGGTCAATAGAAGTTGTTTGAGAGTTCTGCAAAAGGGTGAGGAACCTTTTCTTGAACTTTATCCCTTCTGTTTTGTCTGTAGAAAAAGTTTTCTATTTGCCATTCTCTTTTTATTGCAGCCTGTCTATCTATATAAAATGTATTTTTAAAGATTGTTATTGCTATTACTAGGACAAGTACAGGTGATTTTGAAACATGGTAGACAATTTTGTCAACTTTGAAATGGATAGTTAAGGGACAGGAATTCTAAGATAGCTTGCATTTCTAAACTTTTTCATTAGAGACTGAAAATGAGGTATACAAATCACCTTTTTTCTCTCCTTCTAAGAATCATACCATTGTTCTCAGGTGCTATGTAAGCTTCATTGAAATACTGAGCCTTGATTTAATTTGTACTTAAGTTCTCTCCTCCCACATATTAATATAATATCAATGTACAGCTCATTGCATGGTATAATTACTAAAGAGATCAGTAGCTAGGAAAGTACACCGTAATTGAGTACGTCTGTTTATCATAGCAGGACAGTGGTCCTATGCCAGTATTTAGTGTGTTAGTAGATAAGAAGTGATTTGTTGTTTCAAGATGTATTAAATCTCTGTTGCATGAGCCTTTCTTTTCTGAGAAGTTATGCTTTGTTTGTAGAAATTCGCCTGAAAGGTTTATACACCACTGAGTGACATTCATCATGTGGACAACCTGAGAGCAGAAAGCTGCGTAAATTAACAAAATGCACCTTCCTCCCTTTGGAATTTTGTTTTCTTCTCGCTTTTTTTGTTTGTTTGTTTTTTCTCCCTAATTTTTGCTTCCATCTTTGCTCTGGCTTGCTAATATTTTTCATCAATGTCAACATGCCATGTGTAAGTGAAGAAACTCACATAAACAGGGAGATTGCAGTGTTGAGAGCAGTACAGTGTAAATAGGAGAGGTCTGTGCTCAGCCTTTGTATAGGAAGGTATAGTGCTCCAAATTCCAGGGAGAAAAAAAAAATGTCCAATAGAAAAATAAAAGAGATGGGGATTAGACATGTTTGATCATGTTTTACCTCCTCCATGCTTAAGTTGAGCTATTCTTGTTCTGTGAGGCAGGAGGACAGCCACCTTGTTGTTTTACTTTAGTCTTTTCTCCATGCAGCTCCTGAGAACCATTACGAATGAGCCAACAGAACTGACCATAAGTTGAAGTTGTACATTTTTAGACAATTTTTAATTCAAGAATATTATAATTAGGAGATACTAAAAAATATTAATTAGGTCAAAAACATAGTAAGCTTTGGAGTCCTTATTTTTTATTGCTAGAATTTTTTTCCTTTGTTTTCTGTATTTAAAATAATTCAAATTAAAAATAATTGCAAGTTTCAAAATATATTGCATTAAATAGAGATGTATACAATCTTGCCTCTTTAAATGTTTTACCTAAATTCTAACCAATGAAACCTTCTGGAATATTGTCTAATAATTGTTTGTTAAGACTCAGAACTTAAAAAGTATTAAATATGTGTCATTTTTTATCGATACCGCATACACAGGACAAAAATCTTGCCAGCTCAGTTAGATCTCCACAATTTCTCTAGAATGAATAAATAACACACACACACACACACACACACACACACACACACACACACAATATATAGTGAATAACAGATTTTAGGAACATTTATTTCATTCAGTCTCCAAACTAAAAATGTTGGCCTAGAACAGTTTTTGACAAAAAGAAAGTACACAGATCAGGATCTCAGTACAGAATAGAACTCCTATTCTGTTCTATATCTCATGTTTTCATTACCTTTGGACTCCTGTTAACATCCTGCATAAAGCCTCTCTTGATACCCAATATGGAGTCAATACTTCTTTTCTCTGCAACCCCTTCGGTTTTTATTTGTTCAGCTATTCACCATTCTCTCATTCTGACAGAAAACATTGAGGTCCTATTATGCACTAGTTATTTTATAGGTTAATGAGAAGATAAAAGTCAAAAATAAAGTTTCTGTCCTTAAGTTGCTCATATTCTTTTGAAGGAGATACAGCATGTCACTTCATGGTGAAAGGAACTGTGAGTGAGGAGGTACAGAGGGCTCTGAGGTAGAGGGAGGATACTTATAGCATATATTTATAATCAATGCCATAATTATTTATCCTTTTAATTGAATTAATATTTACATATTAATACATATTTTTGTTGTTTATGTCACGTATGGAGGTCATGTGGCTACTATCACTGCTCCAGCCAATTTACTTTAAGTGCTTGTGCAAAAAGGTATTACAGTATTCACTGGCTCTATCTCTATGACATAACTTCTTTTAATGTAGTTTCACTCATCATCCCATCTTGTCTGAGTATTTTCAGGTTATTGATTTCTGCTTATCCAAAGCTTTCTGAGAAAAATTTGTAGCTCTAAATATATTATAATTGCTTTCCCCAGGTCATCCAGCTAGTAAGGCTAGACATAATACATTATTTCTCCTTTATCAATCTTTAGCCTTTACTCTCTAAAATGGTAGAGGATATTATCTTTGAACTTTTGTTTCAGTACCAGCAGAATGATGTTTGGGAAGCAGAGCCAAAATCATGATGATGATGACGACGATGGGTGCCTAACCTAAATCTGGCTAAAATACACATAGCTTTGTAAATTCTTGATTCATGTGCTGATTCATTATACAAAATGTAAATGATTAGCTAAAACTCATTAAAAGGTAGTTTGTAATTGTAACCTTAATTTTGAAGAAAACTGCTCGAATTCTAACACACACACACACACACACGTTTCTGTGTATGTTTTATGTAACACATATATAACAGGTACATATAGGACAAAATATTAATACATTTATTCTGACATGCCATGCTAGCAGTTAAAAAAATGCAATCCGTATATTATTTTTTCATTCTATGTCCAAGGAGAAGATATAATGGTGGAGCAGTCTCAGGGATATGGATGTAGAGTTACTTAATTTCTTCTCAAAAGTGGAGAAGAGCTTCAGTTGGCACGGGCCATCCTGTATCTTTTATTTGGTCTCCCACAGATCTGTATTAAAGTGGGTAGGTCGTCAGCCTTCAGTTGCAGTGAGTTCACTTCCTGTCTTGTACTCTCCAGCTTCGTTTCTGTTTTCCTACCATTCCCTGCATCACTGTTTATGACTTTTGCTCTAGTGATGCTGAATCGCCTGTGGCTTTTTGCAGCCACCATGTTTGTTTTTTTTGTGTGTGTGTTTTTTGTTTTTTGCTTTTTTGCTTATGATGTCTAGTTCCAATGCCTTTTACTTTACTTTGCACCTGGATGATGGCTATTCACTCGTGATATTTAGCTTAGGTTTCACCCCTAGCAGGAACTTTCTGCTAACTCCAACAGCCGCCGTCTTCCCTCCCTTAAGAAATTTTGTCTATGTCACTCCTCCATTACATTTTGATCTCCTAGAGCACTCATCAGCAAACTACAGCCTATAGGCCAAATCTAGGCTGTTGTCTGCCTTTGTATGACTTAAGAATAATGAGCTAAGAATAATAATATTTTATGACACATGAACATTATAAGAAATTCAAATATTTTATGACACATAAACATTATAAGAAATTTTAATAAAGTTTTATTAGAACACAGCCATGCTCATTCACTTAAATATTGAAGTAGTGTCTTGTACTGTAATGTACTTTAGTGTTACAATGGTAAAGTTGGTTAGTATAGCCCACAAAGCCCAAATCATTTGCTATCTGGCCCTTTAAAGATGAAGTCAGCCCATGTTCTAGAGGCAGGAATGGAGTCTCAGTCACTCGATTACCCAGAGTCCCTAGCACAATGACTCCTAATTGAATGAGTTAATTAAGTGGTTGAATAGGCTATCTCTGACCTTAATTAAGTCATCCACCAGAGGATTTCTAGCTTTCTTCCTAAAGGAAGTGGAAATACTGAATTATGAAAACCGTGGTGCTAGTTTTTACTCTATCATCTATGTAATCTTGGGCACATGCTTTATTTTCTTTTATTTGAAAATAAAATTATTACATTAAATTGGTTTTATAGTTCTTTCTAGATATAGAATCCTAGAGATATTATATCAATGTTTTCATTAAGTCCACATATGAGAAGAAGAAAATAAAAAACAGAATTGGAGAGCTCTTTATTAAGAAATATGAGCAAAAAAAGGAAAAAGAGTAGCGAACTCTTATAGACCTAATATACACCAAGTTTATTATTGTCAGTATTGATTAGGTATTCTGCAGTAATCCAAATAAAAATAAAGTTTGTTGTTGGACTTTACTATGAAGTTTTAGTACTAATGTATTGGGGTAGAAGATAAGATCTCGTATTGTAAAATTTGTGGCTTATAATTTATCTACATTGCTTTGAGTGATAATTTTGTCCAAATAATGAAAGGCAGACACCTTTAATGTTAGTTTTGCTAGAATCCCGAATTATCCTGTGTTTTCTTCCCTATTTTTAATCATATTCTCCTCTCTTATATGAAGCTGCCTTCCCAGAGGTATTGCAAGATGAAGGGCAATGTTGCTAACCAATGTGCATCCCTTATTTTATAGATTATGAGAATTACAAAGCCCTTACATATCTAAAGTGACGTCTTTAACTCTAACAGGGGTGTCAGTTGTACTCTTGGGCAGTCATAAAGATATACTGAATGAAAATATCACAACATAATTTAAAGACTCTTTGAATGAAAACCTTTTTGCAATTTATACCTATTTCTAACCTATTTTTAAAAGTGATTAAAAAGGCAAACAAAATTAGAATTCTGTTTTAAAATATCTTCCATGAGCATATTCTTGAGTAAAATTGATCATCACACCAACGTAGAAAAATAGTATAGGTAAAATAACTAAAATGGAAAGATAATTTAAAAATATTTTTAAAGTGGGTAATTACATATGTTTCTAATGTTTGTTATATACAGCATTAAAATGTAGCACTGAAATTAAATAAATATAGATAGATAGATAGATAGATAGATAGATAGATAGATAGATAGATAGATAGATTCTGCAGTGTTTGCTAAAAAGCCTAACGGAATGCCGACAATAGGAATGGCTTCCAAATTAATCTTTTCTGGTTTACACACATGTAGGTAGGACTTATATCTTAGAAGTTGATGAATAGAAGGAAAAATGTTTCCAATAATGTAAAAGCCAGTAAAGGAGGTGAAAAAATTGTGTACAACCAGGATGTATTTAAAAAATTTTTTCTAGAAGTTCTATGTCAACTTTTATGAAATAATCTCAAGAAATAACTTTAAAAATAGATAATTTTACATAGTCTCCTCATTCTAGTATTAGGGTCCTGCTGCTTCATTGTCCCACCTTTTCCATGGCCTTCTCCAGGAATCTTACATTGAAAACCTACAACCATTCAGTCGGGGCATCTCATTGGTGGAAGAGAATACATTTCCTACAAACACACCTGCTTCAGGGTTTGCTGTGTGTTCTATCATTGCATCAGGTCAGCTACCAGCAAGTATGTGAAGGGCAATTCAAGAGAACCAATTTCGGAGATTTCATAATGTGCTATGTATAAAACATTTTTAATTCCATAGGGTATATATGTTAGGGGAAATTAGTACTATTCCTACTATTTCTAGTTTTCTCATTCAGATTTTCACTCAACAAATACAAAGAGTGCCAAAAATATGTATACACATTTTAAGAAAGGAAACGATTAAAATTGTAATACTCAATGTATACCGATAACAAAGATGAATATGTCACGTTTGACTTCTGCAATTACAAGAGGTGCTCAAAGTGGTTACCATCAGCGTCCAGACACTTCTGATTACGGCGAACTACTGCTTGGGCAACGTTGACCAAAGTGCCCACTTGTATACTATTTTTTGGCACCCCAGGTACTTGCCTAGCACATTTTTTCTCTATTTGGAATTCTGAATGGCATTAAAAACATAGCTGAACACATCTATGAATTAACATTCTTTTTCCTTTTTATCTTATTTTAATTTTTAATGCATCCATTCCTTCAAGTACTTTAAGCATGTAAGATCATAAATCTCAATTGGGCAAAGACGAATATTCTTTTAATTTAAAAACTAAAAAGCACTTATACTCTTACATTCCTGTTTAGATTTTTCCATATGAAAATCTAATGTCTTAAATGTCAAGATTTGCCTTATGATTTTAAAGGAAAAGATTGCCCTTATTTACTGCATTTGATAGAATTCTAGCCTAATTAAATGTCAAAATATCAACCACTTTGTTTGTTAAAATGTATGCATTTATTTCAATAAGAGTAATTTAGCAAGTATCTCTCAAGTTAGTCACAATATATAAGGAGATTATTTTACTAATGTTAAAAAAGTGTAGACACACACTTTCCAGAACTCAGAAATTAACTTCCTTAAGAAAATTGAAGTATGCACGCTATTTCTTCTGTAGCAAAATGGACATGTATGAGGGATGCCAGTCAAAAAATATGTAGTTTGTGTCTAAAACAAAGTAAGCATTTACATACTGAATATAGGTTTCAACCTCTGATAATGATTCTAGAACAACATGTGCTTGTATTAAAACAGTTTTGAAACAGCTTCTTTCTAAGTATTTACTTTTGCTTTTCCTGAAAACATTTAATGTTCAGAAATGCGGTGATCAAATCCTGTGATTTGTATGTATGTGAACGAGCCAATGCATCTGCACCCTCCGTTTTCCTTATCTTCTCTGGGTCTCCCTGAGCTCTCCCCAAGCTGAGACAGATGGCTGCTGGTTTAGTTATGTGCGTGGGAGAGAGGGACTTCCACATGTGATTTTTACCATTTGGTAGTAATTAGTTTGTTGTATAAATTAACATTAACTGAACCATTCTTCAGGCATTGTTTGTAATTATCTTCTTTGAGTCTTTGAGTTGTATAGAAATAAAAAACACAGGGAAGAAATTACTCCTTATTTTATAAAAGTTTAAGAATCTATTATTAGACAGACTAGATCAACAATTGTTATAGTATGCCCACTAGACAGAAAACTTTGAAATAACTATAAACCAGGGGAAAAAAAATTCTGAAACTGAATGGTGTAGAAATACAATTAGATTTTCTGAAAATGTAATTTTTTTCTAAAGATATAGTTGAATATAATAAAAAGAAATGAAATGCAGTTTGAAGAATTTTTCTTCACATCACTTAACAAATAATTGTTTTCAGTTCTCAAAATAACTTCCACTTGAAGATCACTGTCTGTATTGTCTTTTTTTCTTTATATGTTACATAATTTATGTAGATGTTTTCAAATAGAAGTATTTTAGTGTACATTTTATGAGAAGCATGCATTTTTCTGAGACATAGTATGTTGATATTCATCTTTTTAGGCAAAGCTTTTTATCAATAAATGGGATTTTGATAATTCAGGGTTTGAACTTTATGGAGTCATCATTCTCTGTCCCCTAACCCAGATGAAGACATTGGATATAAAGGAAACAAATAATAAGCAAATGATGCTTCTTAAAATCCCCCTTGATTTTGGTTTTACATTACTCATATTATGTCTGGGTTTGAAATTTTCTTCTGTGCCTTTCTCTAAAGAGATCTAATAACTAATATCATATAACAGATTGTCCTTTAAAACATAAATGTTATTTTCTGAAAAAAATTCCCATCTGTGTTTTTCTTTGGAAATTGCTCTAAGAAACTACCAAGAAGAACATATTAATACTAATCAGACTTTGACCCAAAGTATTTAAAGTGTGTCATTGCACTTTTACTGTTCATAGCACAGTCATAACTTTAATGTTGACCAGAAAATATGATGGTCATTATTCTACCAGGAGGTTCTTTATTGCAGCTGGTTAGGTAATAAAACCTCAATCACACCAGAATTAATATTTGTGTGAACCTGTTATTAGGTCATTAATACAAATAGAAATGTATACCATAAGTAGCTATTTTCTCTCATACAACTTCAGTTACTGGTCAGATATTAGTTGTAGAGACTATACCTACCAGAAGTAATTCATTTCTTGACTTTTTAGAAAATACTGCTGCAATTTATTTCCTGGAAAATAATTATTTAATGGTCTCCAAGATAAAAATATCCCAATACCATTGCAATTTACTTGAAAAAATAAGAACATTTTACCCTTATTTAGAATTGTTTCACTTACTGCTTTTTTTAAAATTAGTACTATGACCAAATAGGAGATTTATGCTTGAAATGCAAGGCAGTTTGACAAATGAAAATTAATCAATGTAATATACCTCATTAATGGAATAAAGGAAAATTTAAAAGAAGAGAAAACATACAAAGTATATTCTCAGGCATGACGGAATTAAGCTACAACACAATAACAGACAGAAAATTCCCAAATGTTTAGAAATTAAACAGCTCACTTTTATCAAAATTAGACACTTTAAAGGATGTTTTTTGTTTTGAGTTGTTGGATAAGTCATTCATGTATTTATATTATTCTGAGGTTAACAGAGATATGCCTTTTCCTATTTTTTTATTTATTTATTTTTTTATTTTAAAGAAATTTGGTTTATTCAGCGTAGCAAAAAGGTATCATAAAGCATATGATTGTTGACTTTGTTAGCAAAAGAGCTACCTTAACTCCAGTAGATAGGAGCAAGCAGAAAAAAATCTAACCTTTTCCTATTTTTTAATGAAAGTGTTTCAAGAAGAGTTTCTGGATGACTCTAAATAAGGTTTGTTTTTTTTTAAGTACTTCTAATGCAGAATTTATATTTATGAAATAGGAAAACTAGAAGTGCTGTGTGCTCAGATGTTGGCCTACCTATAAAGTGTAGCATCCTGCATTTCCCATGATTAATCAAGATTCTAAATCATCCTTTTCTTTTAAATGTAAATTACTTTTGCCCATTTTCAAAGCTCCAAATTTTCTGAATTTTCAAAAAATTTGCCTCCTCGAAAGAGCTTATGCACATATATTTTTCCCCAAATGAGAAAAAGAAAATGATTATTGTCTTATCTCTTTATTTTGGCTGTAAATCAAACAAAAATAAAACCTTATGCTCTGCGTTTTTTTAAATCCAGAGCTGGCTAAGAAGAAAGCAGCCTCAATCCTGAAAATATTCTCCTTCCCTGCTTTATAGGATGGATGTGTATTTTCTTTTAAATTGAATAGGTACAGAATTTAGTCAAATTTTGAAGGGTAGACTTCGTGTCTACTCAAAATTCACTCCATATTCTATGTGTTACCTGCGAATGATATGATTATAATTGTGGCAAAATGCTTTAATAGAATGTATTTTGACTTGTGCATATTCTTAATATCAGGCCAAAATATTTCTCTCTGTGAGGGAAAATAATCTTTATGTTCCTCAAATAAGTTTAGATCCTAGTAATTCCTGGAAGTGAAGCAAAATAAAGACTTCTGCTTCCAGACTGTCTGATTTCACTTTTGTTATGTGATTTCACTGTGTTCATAAGAATACATACATCTAGGCTTACATACACCTTTTGAGGAAATTACAGTTTCCTACCATCCCTACCCATAAACCTAAGTCAGTCTTGTCATTAGTCCCCAAATGAAAAAAATCATTTGAATAGTTTTTCTTTTGGAGGAATAGTTTTTAGATTATAAGTAATCAACTATTGACAAATATACTCAAAAAACCAACTCTGAATAAATTTTTTTGGCAGCCATTTGAAATGCAAACTCGTGTATGACATGATATATTTTGGAGCCAGAGATAAGAAGTGGGGGGTGGGGGAAGCTCTTCTGTGGCTGTGAAGCTCAAAGAGAATACATTAATTAACCCAAGAGAATTTCTAGGAAGCTGTAGTGAGAAACTGTAGCTTTGAAATCTAGTGATCTTTATCTACTGTTGGGTTTGGGTCAAAGACCTTGGACAGAGAAGGGAAAAAAGGAAGGAGGTACTATATAGGAACCAGATGTTAAAAACTGATAAGGGCTGACTAGCTCCCTGCTGCTGAAATCTAACCCTACTTCCATCTAAAAGGTGACATTCTCCTCTGAAGCTCTTATGTCCTTCAAGGAGAAAAAGAGACACAATTCTGGCTCTGCATTTTTCCTTTGGCCTACCTTGTCGAATGGACCTAGAAGACTAAACAGGTGTTATCTACTTTTGATTTCAGTGCATTTAAATTAATCCTGTCAGCTCAGCTGTTAAAACAACTGTCATCTCCAGCTGTTAGTAATTTTCGACTGGGCACTTTCACAGGTTGCCAAGATCTGAGCCTGCATTGTGTGTCTCTCTGAATGCAATAGAGTAACAATCTGGGGCTTTTTTTTTTTTTTTTTTTTAAAGGGGCTTGTATTGTGATGCTACACACATGAAATGATCGTAATAATAATTTCAAAAGACTCTCTGGTGCCATGTTTTGTAGTATATAAGCATGTGCTGATTGCCACTTCTTTCTGTAGTCTGCAGTGTGTTACATAACTTTGAGGGGTATTTAATTTAATGACCAATAGGTCAACGTGGAAAGCATACAAGAAAGAGGTATGATAAAGAAGTTAGGAGATAGAAGATAGTACTGCACCTGCTTACGATGGTTTCTATGTTTCCAGAAACAATAGTTGCCTCCAATAGAATTATGATTTTTCTCTCACTGAAATATTTAGTAAACGTTTTTTGGTTTTTTTTCTTTCTAACAGTTTGGGTAACTGTACTTTGAAGCCAAATACAAGGTTTCTGGGCTAGCTCGCCCCTTGGTAACATTTTAAACCATATGAGGCATTTCTTTTATAATTTCAGTATTTGGGATCTATTTCAGTTAGTAGTATTCGCAGCTAGTACGGTGGAGGGGAGAAAAGGCTATTAGGAAATCCAGTCTCTTATCAACAACTGGAAACCACTAAAAACATGCAGTAATCTCAACTCTATCAGAAAGACTAACAGTTGCCACTAATATAATAGTCTGGAGCCAATGAGTTTTCCTCCTATCCTAAACAATGGAAAAATTGTAAGTTTTCTGTTTTTTTCGGATTTTTTTGCACAGTCTAAATTTTCACTTTTATTTTTTATTGTTAAAAAGTATGTTTCAAAAGAAAAATAAATATATAAGGGACTTAAATTAATTTTAACTTATTTATGTTTAGGAATAATATAATCCAATCGATAATGAAAGCAATTTTCAATGAAATATACCAGTCACAAAAATTCTGGCTAACTTGCAATATTTTATTTGAATTTATGCAATACTGTTATTGAATAAATTTATCCTGATTCAGGAACTGTGCTCTACATTTATTAATTTCTAAGGAACTTCTGATTCCATATTTATTTAAATTTATAAAAAACATAGCTAATATTTGAGAGGACATTACTTGCACAAGGTAAACAATGAAAAAAATTATAAAATGAATATAATGGAAAGTATTTCTCCTTCCTATGCCTGTTCTTCACTCACCCAATTTATGTTTACTCCTGTATATCTCCAGAGATATTCTGTGCATACACATGTAAAAATATGAGTGTGTGTGTGTACGTGTGTGTGTGAGGGGTCATATATATCAGAAGGACATTATACATCATTAACTCTGAATTTAATTAAATAATGTTTAGTCTCCAGCACATGTGTACATGAGCATAAAGGATAAGGCTATAAAGTATGTGTGTATGCAAATACATAATTTATTATCGTTGAGAATTAAAATTCACATTGAATAAATAATATTAGACGTTTTCCGTTAATACCAAAATTACCTTTGACCTAGTAATTCCACTATTAGAAGCTCTATGGTCTCACATGTATGCCAGAATTTATAAGTATGTTGTTTGTGAAATTACAGTTATAAAGAAACTAGAAACTTTCTAAATGTTGGGGGACTGGCTAAGTATATTGTGCATTCATAGATGGCTTTCTATGAGATTGTTAAACATTATGGAATTTTATCCATAGAAATATGGAAAGATATTCATGATTTATATTTTAAGTTTAAAAGGTTGCATAATAGAAAATGTAAGATTATCTAATTTGTTTAAAGTGTATATGTGTACATGTTTCTGTATACACATTCAAGTCTTAAATATTTACCTAAAGTTTATGTAGTAAATTATTAATGCATGTTTTATTGCAGATATTTACTTTGACTATTCTCTATTAATGTTTGACTAATTACTACGGATTCATCTTTTAAAATAGAACAGTCTTTAATAATACTAATAGGAATCCATTACTGATGGATTTTGCTTTTAGTTTCTATAACATTAATTTATATAAGAAGAAAGAGTTATTAAAAACTAATGTAATATAGAAAATATATATGTGAAGACACTCGGTGAGGGGTGATGGGACAGAGTTTGGGGCAATTCTGAGGATCATAGAAAAGGTATAAAAAAGGGTGGTAGATAGAAATAAAGAGTTAGCTTTGCTCCTTTTATTTCTAAATCCATAGTTGCAGAAATATCTCCCTTTAAAAAAATTTGTGGAAAAAGCTCATCTGATGTGCTTGCTCACACAAACATATGCATATCAGTAATATGAAGGGGAAGCAGTAATCCCTGCTCAAAAATATCTTCTGCACAGATTATGGTAAATATTAATATATTTGAATTAATAAGATGCACTTTGCCATTCGTTTCCTAGGGCAGCCATAACGAAATGACACAAACTGCATGGCTTAAAAATAATGGAAATTTATTCTTTCACAGTTCTGGAGGCTAGAAGCCTGAAGTCAAGGTGTCAGCAGAGCCATGCTCCCTCTGTGACACTTGGTAGAACACATCCTTACCTCTTCTTAGCTTCTGGTGGTGGCCATCAAGCCGTGGCATTCCTTGACTTGCAATTGCGTCACGCTGATCTCTGCTTCTGTTATCATATGGTGTTCTCTCTGCATTTCTGTATTCTTACCTGGCTATCTTCTTTTAAGGACCCCAGTCATACTGAATTAGGGCCCACCCTGATAACCTCATGTTAACTTGATTAAATCTGCAAAGACTCTATTTCCAAGTAAGGTCAGGTTCATGGGTACTGGGGCTTAGGACTTCAACAAAACTTTTGTGTGGTCATAATTCACCTCATAGCACTCTTAAAATATGAACACAAATGGGTCGATGCCCCAACTGACCATTCATAGATTTCTATGAATTAATTTAAACATAGTGTGAGTTTAAATTGATATATAAAAACAAATATTGGCACATAAAAGAGGAATAAACAATTTCAGAGTTTAGAGAAGCATTGATATAGGCTACTCCACCTAAACAGACTCTTCAGTAGGAAGTCTGGACACCCAAAAGTTGACCTTCAAGTGGAGCAAAGGTAGGAAATTGTGCTGAAAGGAAGATGAGAAGATTACAAAGTAGAGACAAACACACTCCTTTTCCTTGTAGGAGAAAATGTTTATGTGCCCCTGAAAGTCATCTTGTTGCCCAAAGATGCACCTCCTGGCTTAGAATAGGCATGAAGAAAATTACAGGGCCTTGTGACAGGAAAAACTATAGAGAGAGTTTTTCATTGTAACTTGTATTCTGTTGTTACTGGGATTGTCACTCTATTTTTGCCAAATACCCTTATTGTTTAAAAAACAAAGCCAGAAATTGCTGAAATTTGGTAAATAAAACCCCCTCTTTTTCCCTCCATGCCACTATTCTTACGATAGGAAAGGTTTTTTTGTTTTGTTTTTTGTTGTTTTTATAGAATAAGGATAATTTTTATATTGTAACAGCACCTCAGTTTTTAGTTTACATTTTACATTGATTCCAATGCTATAAACCAAAGATCAAAAGAAATGTTTGAGTAAAGCTAACTCAAGCTAACCTCTTTCTATTTATGTCAGAGTTAAACATGTCTCCCACCACCTATTAGGAACCGAGTGTTGCAGTCAAAGCAGTTCTCCGATGTGAGTGCTCAGAGCTGGGAAGGAGAAGACACGGGTGCATGCTGCCTGACCTTTCCTCTGTGAGACTGACACGTCTTTTGTACTTCTGCCCTGTGCTTTTCATAGCATTCTTAGGAGCAGTGTTGAGGAGTGTTAGGTTTGAGTGTAGAAGACTGATTTTTCATTGAAGTATGGAAGGTTAATGGAAGAAAAAAAACCTGAGAGTGGAAATGGAAGATGCTCCCTTTTCCTTGGCTGTGTAAGGTTATTATTGTAAGTCAAAGCAGAGCAAGAATTGAGAGGATTGCCTCTTGTCATTTGCTCATATTCATTTTACTAGGAAAAAAATACAATTGCTCATAAAATTGAGTATTAAACATTAAAACATTCCCAATTTCATAAATTCAAAGAATGTATTAAAGTGATGCATTCTATCTGTATTTACAGTACCCCAAGAAGTATGTTGAGCAAAGGCTTTCCATAGCATACATTGTCTAATCAGACAAATATTAAAATTTAACTGTGCATACAGTAAATTATTCAGCCAAATATTAAATTTCAAGGCTATTAAGAGGAAGTGATAGAAATATATAGATAATTTGCAGACTGCTAAAGTTTTTACTTAAATGATACTCTTTTCTGAATTATCTTATGTATATTTATATAGACTAGTCTGATTCTGATCTATCAGATTCCTAACACATTGTGTACAGGTTGTATGAAATGTATAAACAATGTTCTCTTTATCTCTGAATGGTAGGGAAAAAAAAAACATTACAAACTATTTTTGATTAGCTTGAAAAATTATACTAGGTGACATTACATTTTAATAACAGTAAATAACATTTATTGATCGTATAGTTTTTTCTTAGGAATCATGATACACACACACACACACACACAGACACACACACACACACACTCATATGCCACTAAAGATGAGGAAATTGATGTCTAGTCAAATAAATTGATCAAAATCTTAGTAAAACCAAGACTTGACCTCAGATAATCTCATGCAAAACTAGTTTTTACCCATTACACTATATCATTTCTCACAGCTTCAAATAATCTGATGAGCACAGTTCATATGAATTTGTGAAGTAGTGAATGAGTTAATTAATTAGTTAATTAATTCCACAGACTTTTTAAAAACACCTGGGCTTGCAAAATTCTCTAAAATGAAAGAAAGCAAGTAATGTGTGAACCTTGTCACACAGATTACATTTTTGTGGTGGTGATTTTTTTCTGAGTATGTAAATAGCTGTACACAATAATAGATAGAGAAAAAGCCAGATATCATGAAATGATAAATTCCATAAAAAACGCAGAGATATGGAGAACAAAAGTGGATTATTTCATGATGGAGTGATACCATTGAATGTGGCCAGTATCTGAATAGTCAGAGATGAGAGGAGGATGGATACTCTAGGGCTTTTTCAAGGGGAGTTGAGTTGGTGTGAAAAGTTTAATAGTTTAATTAAAAGCACAGAGGTTAAAAAAAAAAAATCAGGTATTCTATCAGGGGTAAAAAATAAATAACTTAGTTTTTGGAAATATAGGACAAATAAATTGAGAAAAGGAAAACAAATTAGATCCCAAAGGTAGTTGAGGGTCAGGTTTGAGAAACTCTATGGGAGTATGCGACGGTAAGGAGTTGAAAGCTATTGATGACTTTCCAACACGGGAATGATCTAATCAAAGTTTAGTTCTTGAAAACCATTTTCATCATTGATCATTCCTTCTTACCACACACTCGCTTGAGTTTGTTTGGCTAACAACAATAATCAAACAGCAGTGCCATGCATATGCTGATACAGATCAATATCTATGGTTTTATTTTCCATTTTAATGGGATTTTAGGTGGGGGGTGCTATAGATAGTGTGATCTGTTACCCCCATGTTTATATCATGTATCCACCCTGGATTTTCTGTTACTTCTTTAAAGAACATCTGTTTTTAATATAATCTTTGTAATATTTTCACCATGAGATTTTAAGTGTCTTGAGGCCAGGAAGTTTGTTTATTTACTGAAGAGCATACATCATAGTTGCCTAATTATTGTTTATTTATGAGGGAATTTATGAGGAAATGTTGGATGCTTAATAAATAATAATTTGCTAAATCGATAAAATTTTAACAAAATTCAAACCATGCAACTCTGTCTTGCTCTATCTGCAGGTGTATGGGAACATTCACATCTGAGGTTTTGTGATCATATAACAATTTTCACACTGATGAGATACTGTTAATACTGTACCATCTTTATGAAAGCTTTAACCCCTTACTTTTTTGGGATAATGTTTATAAGTCCTTTCAAACTCAGCTAAACATTTCCTTTTCTAAGAAGGATTTTCTTATCTCTTATCAGACTGGTTAGAAATGTGGCCTCTATACTCATTTTTTATGCTTATATAAGATTTACTATTTATACTTCATAGCACTTAATCACTCTATTTCACAATCTCTTTTTCACTAAATTATAAATGTCTTGAGGACAGAGACTATGTCATTTCATTGTTGTTTTCCTAGGCTAATACAGTATTTGGTAGGTAGCAAATTAATATTAAATATTTGATGAAAGAGTGATGGATTAAAGGTTGGGAGAATTGTTAAGAAGCTATCAGAGTGCTGTGTGATAGATGTAGTCAAGACCTGAACAAAGTTTTTAGCTTTATCAATAGAGAGGAAAATAAGAATTTTAGAAACATATTGAAGGGTGAAAATTAGTAGGACTTGGTTGCAGATGATAGTTGAAGCTAAAAACAGAGAAGTTAATGATGCAAAGTGACTTGCAATGTGAAGGTGCCATTAGATGAAGTAGATGAGTCAAGAGTAGAACCTGATTTATTGCTGAAAGATATGATGAGTCCTCTTTTGGACATAGCAATTTTGAGTGACCATTGAGCCATACTGAAATGGTTAATAAGTATGTAGTAGAAACTGGTACATACTTGAAAGAGGTCAGGAAAGGACATAAGAATTTGCAAACCATTCACACAGTAGTGATAGCTGAAATACATGAGTGGGACAGATTGTAATAGTGAATTTAGAAGAGAGGAATGATTGCATCTTGTGGGACACCTATTGTAGCACATTCAGAGGAAGAGAACCAGATAATAAATAATGAGAGAGAAAAACAAAGAACAATGTCAAGAAAATTAAGTTTGAATGTAGTTTTTGGTGTGCTTTTTGCCACCTATATTGAGGTATAATTGACAGATAAAATTATAAAATATTTAAAGTATACATTGTGTGAAGAGTACAAAATGTGTATGTATGATTTGGTATACATATACGTTGTAAAAGGATTTCCCCCATCTAGTTAATTATGTAGTTTTAATGTGGAGAAGAGTGGCTAGAATAGAAGTTGTGTAATATTCTATAATGTGGTTTAAAAGTAGTTACTGACCAATCAGAAAGCCAGATTGCAAAGGATTAAGGATGCAAAAAGGAAAGCAATAAGATGGTATTAGGTTGGTGCAAAAGTAATAATAAATTATGTGTGTAGAAGAGTTAAGATAAATAATTGTTTATGGGGCATTTGCACTCTCAACCAAAATGACATACAAACCCATGGAGGATGCTTGTGTGTATTGTATTAAAATATATAGTAGAAACACAAACATTTTACAAACAATTACAGTGCCACTTATGTTCTCTGTATATCTGGGAAGACATAAAGAGTAGGATAGACGTTTTTGGAAGATTTTACATTTCATTATGAAAAATAATCATACAGCCAAACCACTCTGATTTTCACAAGTAAACTATGTTTTGTAAATGTGTTATATTTTAAAATACACATGAGACAACAGACATAGTAAATATATGAGGAATCTAGATGGCTAGTGTTTGTAATCGAAGTTGCATGGCATCTATCCATAGACTGGCTAGGTTATAAAACTCTGAATTAGGTCTCATGTGTTAAAATTAAATAAATAAATTAAATAAATACATAAATAAATAAGAGGAAAATTAAATGTCCCTTAAAGTTTGACCCGTATCTAATATTTTGAATTTTATAGTTGTAGTGTGTATTTCCCAGAAGAGGTCTTTTTCTTTTGATAGTTGAAAAGCAGATTCTGAAGACCATCTTTTTTCCATAGGATCGCTAGGACATGGTAGTAGCAAAGATGGTGAAATGAACTAAAATACCTTGTTTGTTTTTTCTAACTATAAAATGTATGAATGCAAGTGAAATCATAAATACCATTTACATATGAAATTAACAGTATGAGTGGAATCTAAATACAAGTATCATGTAATTTAATTTATGTAATAGTAGCCAACTGAAAAATTATCTGTAAACAAATTTTGGTAAAATTAATAATGCTAAATATATGAAGAAAATACTAGGTATAAGAATTAATGTTTTGTTAAAAAGTAAATTTTTGTATATAAAATGTGGGATTTTATGTCCTAATATTTGACTATATCTAGTGAATTTTTTAGATTTCACCAACAAAAGGTATGTTTTCTCAAGGAATCATTCAGTTAAGATTTGAGCACACTCTCTTGAGCTTTAGTATGGTAGATGACCCACTGAATATGTCAGAGGTTGATAGTGGTTGAAATACCACTGTCTGTTGACAAGCAATTCCAAAAAATCTCTAGGCTATCTGGGTTTGGAAGATTGAAAGAAGACCTTATAATTGTACCCTATTTTCTTACTACCTGTTCATCTTCTATATGTTCTATTTTTCTCCTCCTTCTCTTCATTTTCACCCTTTCACTTCCCCTTTCTTTTTATGGACCACTGTTTTATAAATTAGAACGAGTCCCCAATTAAATCTTATATACTAGGCCAGTAAATCTTATGTACTAGGTTTTGCTGATATGGTGTCACTAGGCATGGGTGCTGTAAAACTCCCTGAGGAAACAAGGAGAAATGGGCAATAAGACATCCTGTTTCTTTTAAGGCTTCTCATTGCTTTTTGGGAAAATAAGCTCAAAGAGGAGTGGGATGCAACAAGTGTAGCGATTTCCTAGAAGAGTATTTCAAAAGTGTGGCCCAGTGCCCTACTTACTACTGCATAATGACACATAGTGCTTTTCATTTTAACAAGTTCTCCAGATAACGAAATGCTTTATATTATTATCTAATGTAATTTACAATTCTATGAGGTAGGATTGTCCCAATTTTATAGATAAGGACACAGTCATAAAAATATATATAGGTTGTTGTTTTTTCTAGTTATGATGGCAGAGAAGGTAAACGCTGTGCTTACCTCCTCTCACAACCACTTCAGAATTGCAACTAAACTACAAAACAATCATCATTGAGAATCACCGGAAGTCTAGCTGAACTGAAGCCCTACAACCAATGACATAGGAGAAGCCACCTCGAGACTGGTAACGGGGGAAGAGATGTGGAACAGGCTGGTCCCACACTCGTGTGTGACCATTAAAAATCAGTAGAGATATCTCAGCGGTGGAGTTTCCTCCTGGAGGAACAAGGGGTCCCAGCACCACACCAGACTCCCCAGCCCAGGGTCCCAGTGCTGGGGAGAAAAGTCCCCATAATTGGTGATTGTGAAAATCAGTTGAGATTGTGGCTGACTGAGAAGGAGAGTGGCTGCAGTCTGAGGAGCTCCTCTTAAAGGGCCCACACATGGACTTAAATGCTGACAGACTCACTCACTCTGAGCTCTAGTGCTGGGACAGCAGCCTGGAAAAGTGTCAGGGATACATGGGGAGGAACTGAGTTGTCTGGCTACAGGAAGAGGGATGAAGGGGCAGCTTTCTCCCCAAAGAAAGAGCTGGCAGAAGCCATTGTTTCTTTGTTGAATCTTCCCCCATCTAGGCATGCAGATGCAGGCAACTGCCATATTTGATTCTCCATCAACTTGGCTAACACTGTTCATTCACCTTGCCCTGGTGATTCTGAGACCCCACCCCTCCCAATTTTGGGCACAACCTAGCCGCTTCCAGTGGCTTTTCTGTACGAACTGCCTTCCTTGGCTCATGCTGTGGACTTTCCTAAAATCTCTTAAAGATGCACAAAACCCAAACAAGCAGCATCTGGCTTCAGTGTGTCCTGTACCTCTAGGTGAACAGCCCTAAGCCCAGGAGTAGCAACAGCTGTTCTTGGTTCACAGCTTGGGCTCTCAAGGTACCTCCAAGTATATTGTGGGAGGCAGCTATCTGCAGATTGCTTCCTGGTTCATTTCAGGTGTCCCCGAGCCGGATACAGGCAAGGGTTGAATTTGACCTGCAATGGGTCCCCTCCAAGAAGGCCCTGGGGCTGGCACACCCAATGGCCAGCATCAGACTGGGCTCTGGAGCATCACCTGGCCACCTCCAAGGATGACACACCCAAAGGGCAGACTTGGCAGAGCCCTGCCAAAGGGAATCCTGCTCTGTAGGGTCAACTCCTGCACCACAGCTCCTCCAATGTAGTCACAGCCAGTCCTCACAACCAATGAGCCCAAAGGTCAGTCCCTCCCTTTGACATCCAAACAAGAGCCAAGGCTCAACTACAACAGGAGGACATACAAACCACACAAGGGACACACCTGGAGCACCCAGCTCTGGTGCAAAGGGAAACTATATCATTTGGCTCCACAGGACACCTACTACACAAAGCCACTCTACTAAGACGGGGAGATGTAACAGCCCTACCTAATACATAGAAACAAACACAGGGATGCAGCCAAAATGGGGAGACAAAGAAACATGTCCCAAATGAAAGAACAGAACAAAGCTCCAAAACAAAAACTAAACAAAATGGAGACAAGCAATCTACTAGATGCAGAGTTCCAAACACTGGTTATCAAGATGCTCAATGATCTCAGGGACAACTTCAACAAAGAGATAGGAAAAACAAAAATGGAGATAGAAAACATAGAAAAGAACCAGTCAGAAATAAAGAATATAATAATTGAAATAAAAAATACACTCGACAATAGATTAGATGAAGCAGAGGATTGAATCAGCAATTTAGAAGATTAAGTAGAGAAAACACCCACTCAGAACAGTGAAAAGAAAAAAAGAATTAAAAAAAAATGAGGATAGTTTAAGGGGCCTCTGGGACAACATCAAGTGTACCAACAACATTAACATCATAAGGGTACTAGAAGGAGAAGAGGCAGAGAGAGGAATTGAAAACCTATTTGAAGAAATAATGATGAAACACTTCCCTAATCTGGCAAAGGAAATATATTCAAGTCCAGGAATCGCAGCTAATCCCAAACAAGATGAACCCAAAGAGGCCAATTTCAAGCCCATCATAATTAAAATGCCAAAGGTTAAAGGCAAATAAAGAATCTTAAAAGTTGCAAGGGAAAAGCAGTTAATTACCTACAAGGGTGCTTTCATAAAACTGTCAGCTAATTTCTCAACCAACACTTTGCAGGCCAGAAGGGATTGACATGAAATACTACAAGTGATGAAAAGTGAGGACCTACAACCAAGATTACTCTACCCAGCAAAGATATCATTTAGAATTGAAGGACAGATAAAGAGTTTCCTACACAAGAAAAAGCTAAAGGAGTTCATTACCACTAAACCAGTATTACGAGGAATCCTAAAAGGACTGCTTTAAGATGAAAAAAGATTTTTAAAAATGTGAATAATAAAATGACAATAAGTGCACATCATCAATAATTACTTTAAGTGTAAATGGATTAAATGCTCCAATCAAAATACATAGGTTGGCTGAATGAATAAGAAAACAAGACCCATACATATGCTGCCTACAAGAGACTCATTTCAGATCAAAAGACACACACAGACTGAAAGGGATGGAAAAAGATTATTTCATGAAAATGGAAACAAACAAAAAAATCTGGGGTGGCAATACTTATACCAGACAAAACAAACTTTAAAACAAAGGCTATAACAAGAGACAAAGAAGGACCTAGTAACCCCACTTCTGAGTACGTATTTACCTGAAGAAACCTAAAATGCTACTGAGAGGGGATGTGTGCATTAATATGTTCAATAAGAACTTATTCTATGGCCAAGATATAACTACCTATAGCCTCAACAATTTAAAAGCAGATTTCTGAACCACTGCCTAAAAAATATTAAAGAGAAACGTTATAGGTTTAAATATCTCTATTAATCTGATTGTGACAATACCTAGGCTAAAAAAAAATCATGCTTTCATTTTAGGAGTTCGAACTGTTAGGGCACCACAGAAACAGGAGGGCATCAGGAATCTATTCTAGTAATATGATTTAAACTCATTAAACATCTGGTGATGATTAAGACTACTTTGAAGTTGTATTATTTTTCAGATTTTACATTCAAGTTAGGCTTGTATTTTGCTTGTTTAAGATGTATGAAATACAGTCAGTAATTTCTCTTTAAATAAAAATATCTATTGTGAAATAGTATGGAGCTAAGCACATAAGATTAGCTCTGCTTTCTCACATACATTTATATATTTATATGTATATATATATATATATATAATATATATATACTTGCATTTATAAATATATATATATATATGTATTACTTTAAAGGTTTGCAATGTAGAAAATGTTTAAACACACATTTATAATACTGTATGAGAATGAATAAGCACAGTAAATTAGAATGGAAATTACTATATTGCTGATTCTTTAGGTAGTTTTCAGTTAGATCTTTCATGCGTTGGAATTGTAAAACCCTATCATTTTGCAATTAGGGACAATTGGTCTTCATTAGGAGATCCAGTTTAGGAGCAAAACACAGTTTGAGAGTTTAATCCAGATTTAATCTCTCCTATTTATTTCCTCATAAGGCCCATCGGAATATAAAGATTCTACCATCAGTGATAACTCATATTTTGCCTGCGTGTTCAACAACTTTTACTATCATTAAACACTTTGATATGATTTTTAAGCATTAGCTATGCAACTCAGCTATGAATATGTGCCCTTTGACTTCTGGTAACTTATGAAATTCTTACTACTCATTCATATATGCTTTTCTTTTTCCCTTTCCCTGAAATGTTTCCTCCAGGGATACTTAAAAATCTTTAGAATAATGATACATCTACTTTCCCTGCCTTTCTCCATGACCACCGCTGTTGTACTGGGTTCTGCAGGGCTTTGTCCAATGTTGCATTATACTTTATGCTTCTAAGAAAGAAAGAATTCAGCTGCCAGGCAAGACTTTAGGCAAAAGGACTTTGAATGAAATGGCAATGTATAATTTGAGTTGTAAACACCATGGATTCATTGTAGTTTAAAAGTATTCATCATAACTGAGTTGTACTTAAAAGGATTTGGTAGACGATTGGGTATAGATAGGTAACAGTTAGGGGTTTACCAGACTACCTTTTATGTGGCTGAATGGGAGCTGCATATCAGGCAGGTTCAGACTCTTAAATTACACCCTTTTTTGACCTTGTCGTCCAGACTCCAGAGTATTTTTCAGTTTATTAGTTAAATACTGCCCAGTAATTTAAATACTAGAAAGCTCCATTTTTTGAAGATTGTTTCCAGGAAGAGAAACTGGTGATCAATAGAGATGTTACAAGTAATTTTATATTTTGTGTGCATGTATACACACACACACACACACACACACACGTGCACACATGCACACAAACACACGTTCCTGGGGTGGCCTTCTGTTAACTGTAGCTTCATTGTATAGTAGCAACCTTTGGAAATTCACTAACTAATAATGCACAGCAAAGGCTCTGTTCCACAGCTAGTCCTACCCACAAAACTTCCATTCAGCAGTTTTTCTGTTTTCCTGGATTATTTGAACAGTTAATAGGCACATACACATGAGCACACACTCACACATACATGCTTATCCCACATCACAAAAACCACCCTCACATTTGGCTCTCATCGGCTCCTCAAGCTGGCCACAAGGCAGGACTTAACGAGCTTGTGTTAACTCCATTAAAAGGGTATCCAAAAGTAGTTTTAAAAGGTAAAATTTGAGGAACATAGTTGAGGTAAGGAAAGGGGGAAATTATATTTAAAGTCATAATGTAACTTTTCTGTACTAAACAAAATAAGTCTCTAGAATATCTCCTGCTAGCAATTTTTTAATGAACTCTCTGTTCTTTGAAAATCTTACACAAATTCACTCATCCCCCTGCCCCGCCCCGCAAAAAAAAAAAAAAAAAAATCATGGTTAAAGATATTCTTGTGAATCTGTCCTTCCCCCCCAAAACACTATTTTCAGTGCCATTTGAATTGATTTCTCCAATTTTTCAGAAAATTCAAAGTATTACTCTGTTCTAGGAAGAGGTCAAATACTAGTAAGTATCCGTTAGGTATCCTTCAACATATAACCTTTAGGGCACCGCATATAACATCTTGAACACTTGTGGTTAAATCAACCCATACCACTTTCAACATAAGTGATAGTTGCATCAGATTCTCAATGGTATTACAGTTTATGCTTGAGATTCTCTCATTGTATATTTGTTAGGAATAAGTTATTTTTGATGTATCAGCGGGATTTTTAAAAATCATCTTTCTAATATTAGTTAAATAGTACATTAAATTTTAAAAACTTTTATTTAAGAGATGATTAGCATTTATAGGAGAATCTAAATTTTATTTGACTATGAAGTGATATTATTTTAATGCTCAAACTTCAAAAATTAGATATTCTTTCATAGACTAAAATTCAGCTTTATTGTCAGCTGAATATATGAACATAGGTACTTGCAGTCATATTTTTATGAAAAACACTAAATACATAATTATTTGTGTATTTGTGCAGAAATGCTATTTTTAAATCTTATGACAAACAACACAAAATGTTTCCAGTAAGAATTATCTTTTGTGTTGTTTTTACAGTTATTATATGACTCCTATATGAAACATATACTATCTGTTGAAGGGACTGCTGAAATAACTAAAGACTCATCTTCTAAGACTACCAGGGGAAAATGAAGAATAGCCATAACATTACATGGCAGTTTTTTATGGCATCTCACTTAACCCAGTAGTTTACAATCTATTACGTAGGAGACAAGTGATACACCATGTATTTGTAACTGTTCGACAGCAGGATTTGTGAAAAGTGTTCTGACATCAACTATATGATTGTATTCTTCAAAACTCTCGTAGTAAGAAAATTTGCTTAAAGAAGTTAAGATCTTATAGGGAACTAGAATTATAAGTTAACCTACATAAATATATATGTAGGTAAATAATAATTAGGTAAATATGTGTATAATACTTATTTCTCAAAAAACAAACTAGTAGGAATTGCACACCAATTAAAGAGAAAGTCAATAAAGTATTTCATATCATATATGAGTATATTAAAATAGAGGATTATTCCTTTCTAGATAAAACTTTTTCAATATTCTTCCCCTGTGGTTTCAGTGAAATGCTTGTTAATTCATTTTATGTTAATCATTTCAATGAAGGATAATACAGAAAAAACATACACCTTTACAGGTTTATCTTTAACAGAACAAATGGCCATAGTCACCATATGCTGTGAAAGTAAGAGACCTGGAGAAACATTCTGTCTCTTGGGAATGATGATATAAAATGTTAGTACCTAGGTCACAAAATTTAAGAAGACACTCACTCTATGTCTTGCAAATGAAGAGTCAGCAAGAGCAGGACTCAGAGTGAAGGTCTAAACGTTTGAGCCCTACATGCCTCTCTAGCCTCCTCCAGCTCTAAAGGCAGAGACTACATTTATTTTGCTTCTTGCTCTACCATGGAGTTGTAACACATACACATTTAATTAATGTACTAAATTCAGTACCTTACTTCCTACAGCTTCACCATTATTTTTGCTTAATCCTCACACATTATCTTGCTTACCCTAAACATTCATCAAGCAATTGAGAAAATTCTGCAGAAAGGCAGACACTTTCAGAATTCTCTACCCTTTTCCCAATCTTAGATTAGGGATTTGGGATGGCTTTCCTAAATACAGAATGGCTTTAATGTTTACATAGGCATTCTATGTATTTTTTTTCTTTAGTCTAATTTAGTTAGGTCTTAAATATTCATATGCTTAAAAGTCACTGTTTTAGGGTATCACAAATGTATATTGTAACTTCTGGGCAAACAAAAAATATTTTCAAGGGTTATTTTCCTTATAAGCTACTTTTGACTAATGTGCTGATTTTAGAGTCCGTCCCTCACCCAAGGGCCTAGCAGACAAGGGCCGAGCAGAGTTCATTTCACAGAGTAGGCACTTAATAAATGCCTATTGAATAAATGGCTTATATGGTAACTACCAGTTTTTTACTTTAAAACTTGGAGTTACTCATGATTCACATGTGTTTTATTAGGACTTCTTGCAGCGATAAAAAATGTATACAAATATATATCTACTTATTTTCACATGAGGGGCATTTACAGTTAGGGGAAGATTACTATAATTTTAATGGTAGGTCTAAAATCCCTACATGAAAGTCTCATGAGAGGAAAGTTTCAAGATTTTTTCCCAAATGGTTTGTCTTTGAAATTCTTTGCCTTGATAATTGGGTTTGAATTTCCAAAAAAAAAAAAAAAGGTCTCAGTGATTTTCTCTATAACTGCCCATTTTACATATTATAATTTTCACACAAAAATACAAACTCATAAATACAATTTTAAAATACTTTCTGACTGGGGGGTAAACTTGTAACAGCTGTGGGATAATTTTACCCCATGTCCTCTACTAATTTTAGCTAAAGTCTCTCTTGTCTTGAGACATATTTGAAACCATTTGTCAAATGTGGGAGCATCAGTATTTCAGTTAATCTATGTTAATTGCAAAGAGCCGTTTACAAGTTATTACTGAATCCCAGTAACTCATAAACAAACTGCTTAGAGTGGATGGCCAATCTTCACAATTCAGATCATTTCAGAGATTTTTTTAAATTGACTGAATTTGTAGTCTAATCGATCTAAACTTTAGTATTTGGTGTACATTAACAAGAACACAAAGTGGAGATAAGGAATTTGCAGTAAAGTTTCCATAGAACATAGTCATCTGTACGTACTCAAATAGCTGTCAATGTCCAGCTCATTAAATGCTGCAGATGGAATGTTCTAAAACACAATGTCTCTCTCCAATGAAAACAACTGGAAATTCAAGCATACTTGTATAGTTAGGTAAACCATGTCTTAGAGAGTAGAATTGGAACACAGAATAATTTCTTCTTCCATATTTGTGAGTTGGACCAGAACATTTTTTTCCTGTGTAGTGTGAGTCCTATGACCTTGCACGCCCATGGTGATAGCCACTTTGGCTTAAGAAGAGCTGTCTCTGTGTAATTAACAAGTCTTGACTTCTGGTAGATGGATTAGAAAAAAGGAGAAGTTTACTCTGAAATTTTCATTCTCAGCAGTAGATAGACTGGTAACATGGTTTACTGAGGTAGGGAACACTGGAATAATTGAAGAAATTGAGCGTTGCCAAGTCTAACGGGCAATTTTGCTGATTATTTTCTCTAAGAATATAGGCAACTTTTCCTTAGTTTCAAAGGAATGTTACTTATCTACCTCACAGAGCAGGTATAAGGATTAAATAAGATAATATAATATACATTAAAAAGCTTATTTCTGTGCTTGGCCCTTAGTATGTACTCAGTAATCAGACACTAATTTTTATTATTAAGAGGCAGTCTGATCTGTATATGTGGATGTATGACTGAAATATGATAAGGAGATATTTAGCAGACAGTTGAAAATGTATCTGGATATCATAGCTGGAGAGCCAGGACTAATTTGCATAGAGGTAATAATGTGAGTAGATTAAAGAGTATTGTTCACAGAACTTTCCTGTGTGTGTGTGTGTGTGTGTGTGTGTGTGTGAGAGAGAGAGAGAGAGAGAGAGAGAGAGAGAGAGAGAGAAAGGGCAGGCACTGAAAGAAAGGTCAGTGAAGTTGTAAGAGAAATATGAAAACTGAATATAATAGCATAAAATCGCTATTGAGTTTTACATTGTTTGCATCACACCTAAGTCTTGATATACTTCTCTTTGAAAATTCAAGTAAATTTAATTCAACAAATATTTATTGAAAGTCCTACTAAGTGTCAAGGACTGCACCAAGGGGTTTAAACTTGAACTAATATTAATTTTCAGTTTTCCAAACCAATAATTTTCTTAAAAACTTATCCAGATTTAAGAGATTCTTATGCATATTTTGCAAATCATGCCACTTAAGATATGATTATGAAATAATAAAACTCACATAAACACAGAGAAAATTATTTAAACGAAGAGAAATAATATCTCCTGGTTATTAAGTAGAGCACATAAACCGGTGGGGAAAAAAAAAGCAAGTATTGTTCTATTACCAATTTTATAGCTATAGTAAAATTATCATATTGAGCCTGAAGTTGTAGATACACTGTATAGGAACGTATTTTCTATATTTGATGCTCTTAACATAGAGATAAAAATATATATTACTGGTTTACTTTATATAGTTAGTTGCCTTAAGAATACTTATAGAAAAATCCTGTGGTCGATCCTATATAATTCATTCTAAGAATGACTTGTGGGGTTGAGTTTGATAGAGCTGGAATGTTGTATTTTACTGAGGCACAGATTTGTTGTTTTTTAAAAGTATGGAATGTGTCAATGTTTCTGTGTATATGATTATTTTTTTTATTATTTTCCTCCTCACGTATATCTGGGACTATCCAGATCAAGAAGATTTGATTTTGTTTGTTGCATTCAAACAACAGAAAAAGTGATTTTGTGTTCTATTACCTTTTTCTATGATCTCCTTGTAGACCTTGAAATTGAAGTTGGCATATTTGTAAATATGATTTTCTTTCCTAGGTCTTTTGAAAGTTTATTTACTTGGCAGATAAATTATCCTGAGAATTCAATAGTGACTTTGGCTTTATTAACGCAATAAGGAAATTATCCTTTAGATAGCTAAGTTAGCATTTCTCTATATACTATTATGAAGATAATTGGTTCTAACATGATAATTTAAAAATTGAGGCTCTTTTAATGCATAACTCAGTTCTTGGAATAGGGTAGTCAAGACAGCTAAACTACATGCCACAATTATAAATCTTGTCTGTAGTAGTTTTAATTTTGAAACTGCTAGCCAGACAAAATCTATTTTGAAGCTAACACTTAAGATGGTTGTTTGAATGGACAGATGAATGTTCCTAACCCCTTCTAGATAAACTATAGGAAAAGCTAGCTTGCTTTGAAAGCTTTCCAAGTAGAAGTGATATATTTGTACTGATTCATTCCCATATTCTGGGCTTCTTGTAATAATTACCATGTGGGCAAGGAACAGTTTAAATATCTCTGGCTCAAATAGATATTTAACCTGTGACTTTGTCGCTATGTACATGATGCTTCAATTCAGAGAATAATCTAAAAAGAAATATTGTGTTCTCCTTTAAGAATAAGCCAAAGGCAGATTGTGTAAAAATCACAAATAATAAATCACCCTCTCTTTCATATCCGATGTAATAGAATGTTTGTTTTCTGTTATTATCACTTTAAAGGTTAATACCAGTAACAATAGGAGAAAGCATATGTTCTTTGAATATTGTTGGAAATAGGTATTATTGCTTTTGGACTTACAATACATGTGAAGGACAGGGCAAAACAGGCTTTGACAATGTTAACATAATTTAATGGGTTTTTTGTTTCAAAAAATGATTAGAGTTAAATTAGAAAAATGAATAGTCTTTGATTTGGTCATTCAATGCTCTCTCTGTCGCTCTCTCTCTCCCTCTCCCCCCTCCCTCCCTCCGTCCTTTAACCTCCCTTTCTCCCTCCATCCCTCCCTCCCTTCCTTCTTTCCTTCCATAGATACTCTATGTCATATATTACATCAGATGTCAAGTATAAAGAATACAGCAGTAACAGATATAATTCTTATCTGGGTGATGGAAGTTGCCAAATATTCCCCCATAATTGTGCTATGGTAGACATGCATACAGAATTTTTTTGGGAGCCAAGGAGGGACATCTGAGAAACAGACAAGGAGATTAGTGAAAAATGGCTACCTTTTTCTTCACATAACGTAGTAGCTTACCTATCTTCTTATAAAACTAGATTTTTTGGACATATGTTTTATATCACCATAGAGATTTATGGTTTTTATACTTAACGTTTTGAAAACAGTTTTATTTAAATGTGGCAGTTCTGCTATCCGAAGAAAAGATTCATTGACAAACCACAGAGATAGATTACAAATAATCTCTATGGCCCTTAATATATTTATTTTTATTTTATGTGGGGCTTCTGTAGCTACAATAAACACAGAAACAGTAAAAATGTATTGGTACTTACTCATTTTCTTCATTTAAACTGAGTAGCATTCTCTATTTCCAATGAACGGTGCCTGGTACACATTATGTGCTCAATAAATATTTATTGAATCAACCTCATAAGTAATATATAATTTCTGCATTCCATGTTCTTGTCAAATTGTATAAAGTCTGAACTCTGCTGCTCAATTGTTATAAAAGCTCAGTTGCAAAATAGAATATTCATATCTGATTACTCTAAGTACAAGCATACCTGAAGGTTTCAAAATTTTATCTCTGGATGAAGCAGAATTTCATGTTCCATTCTTAGGCCATTGTACAATTGATTTTATTAAACTATGCTGCGACATTATATCATTAGTCTACAGTGAGGAATTTAAAAATAAATGTTCATTAAAATAACATGCTTTGCAAGAATATAGTTTACTGAGTCAAATTGGGTGTTCCATTAATGAGGACATGGGAAGATTTTCACTTAGGTTTGTACATCAGGAAAAGCTTTTTAATACCTGTGCAACTGATTTGTTTTTATCTGATGGACACTATAAAGCTGTAAAGTTTTACTCTGGTAGCTTTGACTGGTAGAAGTGCTAGCAATTGTACCATACCTTAGGTTTATATATGCTACTCTGTGACCTGACCCCCTCAATTCATTTTATTTTAAATATTTCTTGTTATTTTTCTGTATTTTCTTACTGTTGTTGGATTTTATATCTGTGTGCTACTTCAGGTTTTTTTTTTTCTTATTTAATAAGCAGAGAGCATAAAAAGAATGAATTTTTAAAATACTTGAAAACACTTTCACACTTATTTTGGCTATTATTCAGTCTTAGTTTTTGTTATACCTAGTTTAATAGCTATAGGAATACTGATAAAATAAATATATGAGCAGTTATGCTTCTCACTGTGTTTACAACAACTGTGTTTAAGACAACTTTTCCTCTTTTCAAACTGTTACTACTTTTTGCTGCATCTTAGGTTCAAACAAGAGTATTTTCTCTTTTCCCATATATTTCCCCTGCTAATGTGGGTAATAGACATGATCATTGAGCCTTCAACTAAATTGTATGATTTATAACTCTTATTTTACTTCACAAAAATATATCAGTAATGTTTCTAGATTTCATAGTACATCTATACAAAACAAGTATATCTGATTGACTAGAGGACAGCAGGCACTATGGTTTATTTCTCAAATAAGGCAGTGTAACACACAATGATGTGTTTTCTTAATGATTTTGAAGTCCCATATTAGCAATAGGTGTTCTATGCAAGGAATATAATTATGATTATAATTAAGTTGGTATTCATATATTTAAGATGGCAGTGTTCATCATATGTGCCACTCTTGGATCAAAGCAAATGTGTAATTATCTTTAAACAATAATATGGAAAAGAGATTTTTAATTGCCTTTCTGTATAATATAATTTAGAACATTTGGGGCTAGGATTCAGGAGACATGGTCTAGTACATATTTTTCTGCTGACTCAACATAAAATCTCAGTATCTAGTAACTTTGTCAATTCAGTTTCCCATTTGTTTAAAACCACCCTGAACAATACCTTACAATGACATTTTTAGGATCAACAAGATTTAGAGTCTCATTGCTCTGACTTAAAACTTATTGATAACAAAATTCTTTTTCTTAAGAACTCAAGCACCTTTTAAATTCAATACCTTGTAAAATTACATGACCAATATATTGCACCCTTGATATTTTTAAGAAGGTAAACGAATGTACTGTAAAGTAGAATCATAGAATCTTTAATCGTCAAGCCATTAAATCAGCCTGTAAATTGATACATGAAATTTTATATATTAACCTAAGCAGTATTTCCTGAGTGCCTACTTTGGCACTGTCCTAACTCTTGGGAATAGAAAGAAAATAGGAAAGTAAGATAGAATCTCAAGGACTTGACTGTTTAATTGGGGGTCAGAAAAAAAAGTCTCTATATTACGGCACACCATGACCACTGTTTTGGTAAGACAAAGCTAATGTTCAGCAGGTACACATTAGTAAATAGTACAATTATTCTTCATCATCAGTTACTAGCCAGTCTTTTGCACTCCTGAATGCCCCCTTACTACTCTGGCTGTCTGAGCGCTTCTCCCAAAACCATTTTGACCTCTCTACAATCCAAGAATTTAAGCCTGGCATTTAATATAGGGCCTTCCTGGCCATATTTTACTTATTGGGTCTGCCGTGCTGGTTGTTAATGTGTTTTTGTTTTGTTTGTTTGTTTTTTATCAACATGTTTTAAACATAACCCCAGGACCCAGATATGTATACAATGATATCCAAATCAAACTGGGATCTTAAAGAGGGATTTCTGGAGGAGGCTGTGCTTCATTTGACTGCCATAAAAAAAGAAAAAGGAAGGAAGGAAGGAAGGAAGGAAGGAAGGAAGGAAGGAAGGAAGGAAGGAAGGAAGGAAGGAAGGAAGGAGTGGGCATGAGTTAGAGGAAAAGAAAATGATGACTCTTCGTGGCATCTCTAATCATGAGCTCATCATTCAGTCCTTATTTGAACAAGTCTTGAATGAAAAAACAAGTACTTCAGAAGCCAACTGAGTCTGTCATGGGACACTTTGAATTCTTACAAACTTCTTTCTCTTAGGGGTAAAATTAGTTAAAAGTATACCTTCCACACTTTCATTCTTGTTTTATATTAAACTTAAAATAATTGCCAAATTTGGATCCCATTTTATAACTGGTGAGTTTGAATTGCTTTTAAAAATAATCACAAAAGAATTGATAATGGAAAAAATATACTAAAAGCTCTAGGTATTTCTTAAAATAACATGTTCATACTTCAGAATTTCAGATCTCTTCCCGATACCTATATTCAAAATCTTAAGTATGTTTACCATATAATTTACACTCATCTATCATAAAGACTTGCTTTATCTATTCCTTGTATTGATATAAACCTACAAATAGTTATTTTTTAGTGAGTATTTAGATTTTAAAAATTATGAGGAAGGTATCCAGAAATTATGTGGTTCTAGTACATCTTCTACCCCTCTACCCTTAACATCTGAGACCAAAAGAAGTCCTGTGATTTACCTAAGGCTACATAACTTGGCAGAGGACCCATGAGAGACATTGTCTCCTCCGACCTTTTTGTTCTTCTTACAGACTACTTGGGCAATATTAGGGTTCTCTAACTATGATAATAGTGAACCCAGCGTTTCATGACTAAAGTCTAAAGAGCAGTCTTACTGGTTTGTAAACAAGAGAAGATATAAACATGTTAACAAAAGTGATTTGCTTTATTTTGTTTTTCTTTTATAATTTTTCTCTTAAATCTTTGATACTAACCATTGCTTATCTGATGGCAAGTCAAGTGAAGAATGGTGCAAACAAATATTCATAAAAATTTGAAAACAGTAAGAGTTACTTAACTTAAAATGTGTCTTATTCTTGGATTTGTCAAACTTTGATGTTGTAGTTACATACCTACCCTATTGTTAGAATTTCTTCTAGGAAAACGTTTCCTGATAAACATAATAGGAGCACTATATTGATTTCTTCCACCTGAAAAATAGGTGTTTATTAAATATATTTTTAATTTAAATAAATTAGTAATTTCAAAAATAGTAGCTTACTTCATTTGTTATTATTTTTTCAGAATTAAAAAATTCCTTATTTACTAATCAGAATCTAAGCAATGATTATAACCATTGAAAAGAAAAATATGTTTAAAATGTGGAATTTTTATCATTTAAATAGCTATATACAATAGTTTGACCTTATTTCATAAAACCTGTTACCAAGAGTGCAGAATCTACTTTTCAGTATTCTAAGTGGAAGAATGTCTTTCTTGTATGATCCCAGCTGTTGTGGGATAAACCAATGATTTTTTAAGATCTGTATCCTATTATACTTCATTGTCCTTGGGGAAAGAATTGGGTGAGGAATAGAAAATGAATATTCCAATGGTTCGTTTTAAACTAAAAAGCACTGAATTGATAACTAGAAAAATTGTTCTCATTTTAAATTCAAAGAAGCTTAGATAACTTGTTTACCCCACTATTTAAAATTTCTTCATAGTCTGCTTTCCTGTTTGTAATTCTAGCCCAAGTAAGAAAAGGAAATGTCAACAAAAATGGGAGTTTTTTTTTTTTTTAATTTAACAACACCAGAAAAAAATCTATAACTCTTCCATTCTTAATTTTGGAGAAACTAAGTAGATTTATATGGATTTATTAAAGTTAAGGAATTATGTTATCTTTACATCAAAAGTATTCTCAATACATTGTAACAGTGTATGTGATGTATGTGTATAATTTCACCTCAGTGCTTTATGAGCAGTTTTAAAAAATGAATAGCATTAATTAACATTATTATCCGTATAAGTGATTTATTCACGAGTTTCTAATGAGTGAATTTGTAATTGATAAAAAGCAAAAAAATTGCACAGCTATGTATTATAGTCATATAATTCCTTCTTGGGAAAGTAAATTGTTAGATAAAAAATAACCTTTTGAAGTAAACATCAAAAATTACAAAATATGTGTAATGATTTAGACTTTTTTTATTGAAATGTTTTTATTTAATTTTGCAACATTCATCCGCTTGTTATTTTTTCCACAAATAATTCAATGTTTAGTTTAAACACAAATGACACCAATTCAGCATTCATATTAATCCTATAACAACAAACTGATGGAAATGGAAAAATCAGGTGTTTAAGAAAGTAGATTCTTATTTAAAACTCTAAAGACTAATTTTAAACAGCAAAACATGAGTTCTATGGCTATCCAAACATCTAAATTCTCAATAAGCTCCCAGGTTGGAAAACAATCACCTCATAAAATTTACTTTATATAACTCATGCTATAAGTGTTTTTGAAAATATGTATCAGAAGCACTTGTAGTTGTTGTGGTCTCCAAAGAGGAAGTGCAAAGTTTTTATTAAATAGGTGACCTTTTTTAATACCCTGGAGAAAACATCACAATAAGTAGTCTAGCTTATCTATGGGAGATACAATCCGAGACCCCCAGTGGATGCTTGAAACAATGGATAATACTGAACTCTATATGTCTATTATTTTTTTTCTTATGCATATATGCTTTATCCCTTAAGTGAAGCACTTTACAACTTTTCTTTGGTATATCTAAATTGCCAGCATTGCTGCTCTTGTGTTTTAGGGTCATTATTAAGTAAAAAAAGGGTTACTTGAACACAAGTACTGTGATACTGCAATAGTTGAGCTGATAACCAAGATGGCTACTACGTGACTAACCAGAAGAGAAGAGTATGCAGCATGTATATGCCAGACTAAAGGATGATTCATGTCCTGGGCTGGACGGAGTGGGAAGGCACAAGATTTTATCATGCTACTAAGAATAGCATGCAATTTAAAATTTACAAATTGTTTATTTCTGGAATTTTCCATTTAATATTTTCAGACCACGGTTGACCATGAGTAACTGAAACCATGGAAAGTGAAATCGCAGATGAGGGGGTGTCTACTGTACTTCTTCAAAACTAAATAATCAGTAGACATTCAGAGAAGGCCGTGTACTCTCACAGGACCACTTTTTGCTGCATATCCCCATTTTATTTCTGTTTATATATATAAACGTAATGTGTTAATCAAATAAATCAGAGAGTCATCCATAGGTCCACATGAAACTTAAGAGGTTCTGTCATCCAATCCTTCATCTCACCAGGGAAAGACCTACAGAGATATATATTTTGCCAAAGCTTGGTAGAACAGCCAGAGCAGGAACCAGGTTTTCTGTCAAGTCTGTGCTCTTTCCATTACTCTTTGTTACCTTGTTTTGTTAGGTTATTTTAAACATTTGTTTGGAAATTTCAGGTGTTAATTGTTCAGCAATTAAATTCTGATTGAGTTAGGTTGTTAAGAAGACTGAAATAACTGGGTCACAGAGGTTTATTTTTTAGAGCAATTCTCTAGGTTATAAACTCCATGAAATCAGGTGAGAGTGCCCAGCTTGTTCATTGCAAATTTCCAGATGCTTGTCCAATGTCTGCTACATGGTAGATTCTCTGTAAGTATTTGTTGAATGTTGAAGGAATGAACTTTATTGGCCTATTTGGAGCCTGTCAGTTCTGTGTCAACTAAACAGTAAGAAAATGTCTGACCTATTTTTTCATAAAATTTGGATCAATTTACTGTGAAATTAAGACAAAAATAAAATTCTAAGTACAACTTGTGCTAAATGGTTTTCATATGTAGGTTATTTTATTTGTGAGTTCCTGTCTTGCTTTCTGCTTCTTTACTTGTATTATTATTATTATTATTATTACTATTATGTTCTATTTGCTAGAATAGGGATACAAGCAAAGTCTTCTAGACAGAAGAGTATTTTTCAAATTAAATTCACGTTTGGCTAAATAAAGTGAATTTCTATTTCAACTCAATCATTCAGGATTGTCCAGTGTTCAATATTTTTAAATAGTGATAAACTGAAATGGTTTTTAAATTTTGCTTAATTCTATGTAGTCAAACAAAATCATTTGATTTCTCCTCCTCTCCCTAAATTGCTTCATCTTCCAGGATTGCATAATGACTAAGGTCTTGTTCTTGTCATCAAATTAGTAGTTTTTTTTATACTTACAGAAACTTGGCATACTTCCTCTAGCTTTCATTTATTTAACATTAACATTTAAAAGTTGTTTTTCATGATCTAATCATTGTTTTAGACATCAGAGATATATTGATTAGCAAGAAAGACTCTTGTAGAATACACATTCTAGTAGATGGAGACAGATAAGATCCTTTCAGATAATATGTGCTATGGAGAAAATAAATCAGTATAATAGACAGTGACTATGATGAGCTAATTTAGATACAATGGTCAGAAAAGTTCTGCTAAGGAAGTGGCATTTGAACTGGGAACTGACAGGGACGGCAGTATGCTTTTCTCATAAGAAAGGTTTCAAGGTGCCTTATGGGAGAGTTCATTAACTTGGTGATCGCAGAGTTTACAGGCTTATAAATATGATTTCACCAGCACGATGAGAGCAGATCTGTTTCTCTGCAGTCGATTCACTTCATCTATGCTCAGAAGATTATTTTATTTAACTGGATGCAAAAGTATAGTTTTATAATAAAGAATAAATACTACAAAGTTTAGAATACTTGTAATCCTTATGACAAAACAAACTTTGTCTCTTCCTATAGATACAGAGAGATTCATGTGGTAAGCCAAATAATTGTCTTAAAGATGTTGGTAAGTATGTTATTAGAATAAAAGAATTACATTAATTGGATGTCTATAGCTAATGTAACTACAAGAATAAGGATAGTTTTGCCAATGGGACAGGCTAGTGTTGGCTACAACCTTCTCCACCTTAGAGATGGCCTTACCAATCAATGTCTTCAGACCCTTGGTCATTTTTGATAAGTCTACTTTTCTGTTCCTTTCCTATATTCACCCAACCTCAATCCTTCCTTTCCTACTCCCTCCCCAATTTTTTTTGGATGCCTGGAACTTCCTTTCTGAATGACATTCTTTTAAAAATATGTTAATAATTTCAAAGAGGTTAAATTCTTAAGGACCAAGGAGCCATTCTGTATTTACATGTCTCTGTCTATTACGTTTTGATTCTGAGATTCTTTTTATCTCTCTATTAGAGAATTATACTTTTTACTACCAAATCTTGGAGAAAACATAAAACCCTCACAGACTCATAAAACTTATGTTTACCTAGTTGAAGATGACACAAGATAAAAGCTTATATAGAAGAATGTGATTCTAAACTATTGTTGAAAAAATATGTATTTATATAATATAAATACTTTTAGCTCTGTACGTCTATTGTCAATTTATAACCTTTCCCTAGGGTTGGGAACTGAAGACATACTATGATACCTCATGGTATGCTAATAGAGATTAGAATGAAGTTGACATTTCATGTTTGTTGCATGCCTCAAATGTTCTAGATGTATTGCTATGTATTGTTTTGGAATTGTCCAATATATATATATATATATATATATATATATATATATATATATATATATATATATATATTCTGTCTCACCATCAAATCCCAGTCTTTTTAACCTAAGTTCCCTTTAGTTTCCTTTAACCTTAAAAAGTTATTATTTTCTGTCATTTTAACAATCATCATGACTCATTTCAGTTTAACTTAGCCTAAATAAAAGTAGTGTCTGGATTTGGCCTTTAATTTAGCTTCAGTTTTCCAAATCCTCTCAACTATGTTGATTTAGGAATAAAGAGAAAACATACTGTCCAAAGAAAGACTGATTGTGTTCTAAAGAATGAACAGGGTGGGGGAAATACACATACAGAGACAAAGAGACAAATAAAACATATGCAAATATTTTTTGAGTTTTACTTCGTGTTCAGTTTTCTTTGGCTGATATCTTTCTTCATTTTTAATAGTCTACCTGAAACCATTTTCCTTTTCAACATTTAAAAGTAATTTTTGAATTACTTTAAATGCAGGAAGATATTGGGTGATAAAATTAAACTATGCTTTGTTTTCTCTTTTGTTTTCTTTTAGTAAAAGGCAGTCACAGATGTTTTTAACAATCAGACTTTGTGTACTTGCATGTTTTCTTTACTTCCATGTTTTCTGCATTTATCTGTGAGTAACAGTCATCTGTTAGCAGGATCATAACACAGATTAGAAGGGAGGCAGTTTTCAGCCTCCTGGTTAGTTGGCCAGAGCAGAGATGAGAGATTAAAAACAAAACAAAACAAAACAAAACAAAACAAAACAAACAAACAAAACCCTCTATGGTAACAGAGGAGGTTTTCATTAAAAGCATGAAAGAAATGAAGTACAGAAAAGTGGAGCGAGCGACTTATTCTTCCTTAGGTGAGAAATCTTGCCTTTGGTGCCTTGCTCTTTATCCTAAATACGGGTACTATTATCTCAGTCTTCATAGAATGTTTCATGCTCAGAGATTAGGCAAGGGAATCACCAGGGGAGTGTGAGTACCAGCTTAAGTAAGTGGAATAAAAGAAGTTAATAACCTTCACAAAACAAACTCTCCTGTTTTGTGAGTAGCAATGTGCCATTTCCTGGCTCTTCCCTCCATTGCAGACACTTCTTCACTCTGCATGCTCATCTCCTCAGCTCTAGAATAGAGCCAGTAACTTTTTCCCACCTCTACTCCTACTCCCTACCAAGACCGGCTATCTTGTCATGTTATACAGCCCTACTTAAAGCACTTCTTTGGCTATATTGTTCATTTTATTAATTGCAAACCCTTACCACCTTCCCAAGGCCTCCAAAATCTGATCAAATTAGTTGCTTATTATGCATCAAACACCTACAAATACTACAAAGTAGAACTTTTCTAGTTAGAGTATACCCTTGCTTTATATCCCCTGCTTTTGTGCTTCTGTTCTAATCTCTTCTGCTGATTTAAAATAAATTCTGCCTCATTCAAGAGGTTTTGACTAATTTTAGCCCTGATATATTTCTTTCTTCTCTCTCTCTCACTCTCTCTTTTTCAATCACACTCAAACCAGGATCTCCTGGTTAGTACTTAGTTTTTTCCTTTTTTTCTCTATGCATATTAGCTTTCTTAAAAAAAAAAAAAAAAAAAAATCCGGCTATATTATAAGGTCCTTGAAAGTGGAAACCAATCTCTTAAAATTAAAAACATAATATACAAATACCTAACAAAGCATTGAATACATAGCTTTTTTGACTTAGTGGTTTTCTTTTTTCTCTTTAATAGCATATACTCTGTAGTTTTTTTTTTTAATAGGAAAACTCAAATTCGCTATCAAAATCAATGAAAAATGACTACTACTTATGCTGACACAGAATAAGGATTAACTAGCTTTTAATAAGTAGTATTTATTAGATGTGTTACCTCTATTTAACACATAAAATATACAGTGTCCACATTTTTCAGGTAATTCTAATGACAATATCAGTAATGGTTAGAAATCAAAACTTAAAAATTTTTGTCAAGAGACTATAAACAGACATTGATTTGGGGAAAACTGCTTTGATCATCATGATACCTATTAATGGTCAGTATCAAAAATTGTCCTTTACACAAACACACACACACACACACACACACACACACACACAGAAGTTTTATCTAACTAAAGTACAACATATTAATTTATTAGGTTATTTATCATTATATATGCACATATATATGTCTGTATATATTTATGCACATGTGTACACATGCATATATGTGTGTGTATGTGCATTTATGATTATATACTAAAGAAAAAAAGTAAAATGGGGGGAAATTTTCCACAGCCATATGTTTGAGATCAAAAATTGTCAGAAAACTGAAATTACAAGAAGTTCCCATGCAATTTATTTTAGGCCTATATTTCTTATTCATAATGCACTTTGTGTCAAACCCTGAAAAATTTAATTTCATCATATGGACTAGAAATAGTTTTAGCAGACAATATGACTATTAAAGGTATGCATATTAAAATCACAGATATCTTCATACTAGTCCATGAATTTAATTAAAAAAATGTAAAACTAAGCATGATTGGTTATTTTTAAATTTATATACTAATATTTATTAAAATCTCTTTGCTACTTGTTAATTTATTTGTGTCATTTGAATGTACTCATTGGCACACACTAGGTAACAATTCTCAAAAGTTTTAGAAAGGTCTGAGGTAGACCATTCATTCAGAGGAAGTAAAGTCAAGTGATCTTATTGGATTCGGATGATTTTGTAGTAAATGTCATTCCTCCTTTTTGCAGTGATTACTCTTGAATTTGCTCTTGTGGTTAAAGTGTTGTAAGGAAAAATTTAGTATTTCTCAAAATTGCATTTGTTAAGGGCTCTATGAGGTGAGAGTATTATTCAATGATCGTTTATGGAAATAAGCCATTTTATATTTGGGGACACAAAAGTTAGACATTAAAATGCAATATGGAAAAGTTTTACTTTGAAACTGTCTTCTGCTGGAAAGAATAAAGACACACACCCATCTCTGTTGTTACCATGCCCTTTTACATATTGTTTCCCCTGCTTGGGTGCTACTGTCCTCTTCGTTCACATGGAAAATTCCTCTTAGCTCTCAAAAATTGGCTCAGTTGGCCTAGTTTTGCTTTGTAGGCCTTCTTGGATTAATGTCCTTCCTGCCCTGAGCTACACAGCCTCATTCTGTATTCCATAGCATACTGGGCATCCTTCTGCCATAGCTCCTAGTACAGTGATAATTCATGTGTCTAATTTGTAAGCATTTTTAGGTTATAGAATATATCTTTCATGTTTGTAAACTACCGTGTATAGCTTAGTGACTGGCACACAGTGGGCATAGAATAAATATTTTTTTATATGAGTCATAATGAGCAATAGACATTCCCTCTTCTCAATTCTTAATGCATGTCAACTTTTGAAAAGATTATAAAGATTTGGGATATTATGTCCAAAATTTAGAAAATGAAAGCAAGTGGAAAAAATATATAACTTATTCTCCCTGTATGTACATAATAAAATTTCCATACTTAATCTTTTATTTGCAATCAATAGAGTCACATTTAAACTGGATTTAGATTCTAAAGTCAGTGGAAAGGACAGAATTTCCTACAACTTGGAAATACCTCAGGAACTTCCCACAGTGGAGACCATCACACCATTATCATTTGGTCAGTCTACCAAAGCATTGCAACATGTTTCTGTTTCTTTGGTTGAACCTCAAATGAAGTTGTTGACTTGAGTTTCATGTTCAATGAAAAGTATGTGTCTTTAAACATGAAACTCACTTTTGGCAGAGTGAGATGCTCAACCTGGGAGAGAGGCAAACAGGAACTGAGACCAACTGAAGGAACAGCAGTCTCAAATCATATGTGTCATGTGTCAACTCGGTGCAATTTATTGATGGCAGTGACAAACAGCATCATCTGCCCTACTTAAATTATTAGTTTTCTTACTTTTTTCACGAATGAACTTGAATTTAGAGGTAATTACAAATGTAGATTTAGAATTTAGATTTTAAACTTAGATGTAAATACAAATCTAAATTTAGATTTAGAATTACAAATGTAGTTGAATTTATGTGAGTTAAATATTTGTATAATGTGACTCGACAGTAAAGGAAGAAAAGGGATTTTTCTTTCATTTTACCCAAATAATTGTCACAGTTTTATTGATCTTTCAGAAAACATACACTTGCAGATATAATTTGAATGCATGTGCAATAAGAAATAATGTGTGTATTTGCATGCATATGAGTATACAGAAATTTGGGGACAGGCAGATGTTAAGGTTGCTAGTTATGTCCCTCTGTCATAATTGATGCATCTAGAAAGAACTTAAACTCATCCAACGTTAGGAAAAATTTGAGCCCAGAGTCACTTAGAGGACAAGGAAATTATATGGCTATTAGTTCTCCATTACCTATGCTGTTTTGATTACATTCTCTCTTAATATATTTAATTATAGATAACAAGTATAGCCTTGCCAATATCCAAATGTAACTATTTTGATGTATATCTATGGGAGATAATTAAGGAACTTGGATAATGCAAATTTATCATTTTTTTCTCTACTTTTGAGTAACTCAAAGAATGGACTACCTACACATCAAGAACAGCTTCCAAATTATACATAACCTGAGTCATCTTAAAGCAAAGAGGATCCAAGAGCCTGGCAGAAATTGATACACTCATTCATTCATTCAGTAAATATTTTTGTGTGAGTCCAATATATGCCAGTCTTTGGTTTAGGAAATGGAAGTACACAGTAAAAAAGACAAATTAAGTTCCCAGTTCTTCTAGAGCTTATATTTTAATAGAAAGGAAGAGAAAATAAATAAATGAATAAAGAAGTTTCATTAGAGATAAGTACTATAAAAACTAAAGGAAATCTCATAGAAATTGACTGGAAATGATAGTAGGGCTATATTGCTTTATATGGCATGCCAAAGAAGGCCTTTCTGAAAAGATGACATATGAGTTAAGGTGTAAATAAGAGAAGGAGTCAGTCATGTGAAGTTTTTGGAAAATAGTGTCTAACACAAAGTGAACAGAACTCAAAGTGGAAACACTCAGAAGTGAGGGTGAACTTAGCTAGTTGGGGAAGTATAAAGATGGCCACAGAGGCTAGTGCATGATGGGAAGAGAAGTAGAAAATGGAGAAATAAATGGATGCCAAAGCTTATAGAATGCTATAGGCCTTGATAAGAGGTTCAGATTTTATTCTAAGCCCAATCAGAGATACCCTTAAAAACTCAGAAATCATCACCAGCAGGAGCTCACTTGGTATTGTATTATATACACTCAGTTCGATTTGCAGTATGTCACCCATCATTATTAATAGCCTTATTGAGTCAGTAGTGTTACTGGTTAAGAGAGCAAACTTTGAAATCCAACAGACATGAGCTTGAATCCTGGCTTATTTCCTCACTAGCTGTGTGTCCTTGAAAAATAACTTAACCTTTCTAAGTTAGCCTCAATTTCCTCTCTAAAATAGATGATAGTAATAGTACCTACCTCTTAAGGTTATTTTAAATTAAATGACATAATTACATAAACCACAGTACTATGCATAATAGTCAATAAATATTAATGACTTTATTATTATAGAACCAAAATAAGGAAGAGGGTAGAATGCCTAATATGACTCCAAAATGTGCAATATTTGTGATACTTAGAACATTTGTTTAATTGATATGGGGTTACAAAGTTGTCTCTTTGGTCTTGTAGTATTTATTATTGGTTAAGCTACATAGGTTTTCCATAGCCATTACAAATGCAGAATCTGTTATAAGGTGAATTCTATTTTGCATACACACAAAAGGAGATATGTAGCTAACATTTGCATATTTTAGAAGAGCATTACTGGGAAGACATATTTCTATAAAGTCATGGATTCAGATTAAAGATGTACATGAGAAAAAATTATTTTCAGTAGTCAAATATTTACCCGTGTAGATTATATAATACTACTTTATTCATATTTATTTTCCAATTAGTTGGTATAATTTTCCAGAATTATTATTTTTTCTTCAGAGAAATTAACCTGAAGAACAAGACTCCATGTAAGAATAGAGGACTTCTCAATGCAGAACTGCTTTTTTCCTTAAGGTGATAGAATGTGAAACATTTCTTATCTGCCTTCACTTTCTCTCTTTGTTATGCCAATGCTATCAGAGTATAATAATAGTCAAAACATGAATAAGTTGCCATGATTTTAAATTTTTTGGAGACAGAAAAATACAATTATTTTTCAGTCCCAGTGTTTCATGTGATTCCAAAATTTGAATGAAGCGCATTAGATAAATATTCTGGATAATTCCATTTATAGTTATAGCCAAAATATGTAAAAATGTACAGGTGTTGTTTTTTTTTTCCTTTTTTCCTACTATTGTCCAGTTATAGGGTCCAGATCAAAGCATTGGTTTGCTTTAGAAAACATTTATTTAAATCCACAAATAACTACTTGGAGTCATTAGTCCCAGAGTACTGCTTAATAAGAAAATTGCTCTGTGTACAGGTGTATGTTCACAATGGCAGTAAAAGGGGAATCTGATGGTGTTGATGAAGATGGTCAACATGCTTATAGCACTTATTCTCTATTAAGCACTGAATGTGTAGATACCATTACAGTCTCTGTTTCTGTCTCTCTCTCTCTCTCTCTCTCTCTCTCTTTCTTTCTTTTTCTCTCTTTCTTCCTGTAAGGAAAGCAGGCATCATAATTTCACTTTTAAAAATTAGCAAACTGAAACCGTTGAATAACTTGCCTAAGGCCACTTGTTAGTAAAGAACAGAACCAAGATTCCAATCTAATTCTAACTCCGAAGTTTTCTTCTCCCTGTGCTACACTACCTTTGATAAAGTAATGGAACTGATTTTTTCCTGCTACCTGCAAATGTCAGCCTTATTACTCTTTATTCTTATTATAATTTTAGTGTTTTGTATTGAAATTTAGGTTTCATATTGGCTTTTGTAGCTGGCATATTTGTATCTCCAAAACCTGAAAAATATGTAGAAACTCAACTCAACGTTTTTTGTTTTTTCCTGTTTAGAAGATGAGCAACGAGTTGAACTTAGAGACTGTCCTGGTAATAATGAAAGGACTGCACAGTCTTTATATTTACAATTTACAGGTGTGTTTTTTTTGTGTTTTTTTTTTTTCTTTCAGAATAGATTCTGTTCCTTTTATCCATACTGCCACTGGATTTGGTGAAAAAATTATTTCTGGTCGCAGATGAGGGACAAGAAATTAGAAGCATTTGTGCTTTTAGATAAAAAATAACCAAAATTGTCATGCTTAACATGAATCAAAAATAATTTGAAAGACACTCATGGTAGAAACCAGAATGTTGAATGTTTATATCACATTCCTGAGTTGCAGAAATAAGATTAGATCTTTATTAGAATAATCTCTCTGCTACCTCTGCTTTGTCAATAGTTAAACACGGAAGATGCTCAAGAAATGAAGACTGATGTTACTAAGTCTTTCAAACATGTAAAATTCTTGCAGATACTGATTTTCTTCAAGAAGCACAAGGTTGTTATGAGCTCTGTCACTCACTGAACTGTTTGAGATTTGATTATTTGAGCAGTAAGTTACTTATAAAGATGGAGATGATGATAAGGGGAAGGACCAGGAGGACTGGCGGAGAAGGAGAAAGGAGGAGCAGAGCAAGGATGACAAATGCCTACAAATACTGTGTTGAGACATTTTACTAAGAGAAAGTTATTTAATGCCCCAGGAAACCTAATGGTAGGTATATTTAGTAATACTAATTATACAGATGAGGATACACCGGAGGTTAAATAATTTTACAAAATGTTTAAGCTTGTAAATGAAAGAGGAAGACTCTGACTACAAAGTCGTTGCTTTTCACAATGACTTTGCAAGAATTAAAAATAGTTCTATATAAAGCACTTAAAAGTTAATACCACTTATGTACCACATCAATTAGTAGTTATTATTATTATTGCTTAGCTATTTTTATTGTTATACAATTATATAAAAACTTCTCATTGTGAGTTTAGAGGGAAATTTTTCTCTAATTTTAATTACATATTTAAAAAAAAGACATCTAAATACTTAAAAATATAAATGATTTTGCGTAGTATTGGTTATTCTTAGTTTTAGCCAGCTTTGTTATTAAATTTTGAGGTACTTTTTATATAATCCAGTGGCTATCACGTAGAATTCTGGAAGGAATCTGTATTAATTATTTTAAATTAAAAAAGCCTCAGTGACAAAGATAAGATTACATTGTGTAAAACACCAGTTAATACCAAGCATGGAGTAAAAATGAGAAGCCAAGCTCAAGGTATCAAAAAAAAAAAAAAAAAGTTGCTACCTTACTTGATATTTTCACCATTTATCTTTTCCTATTTATTGAGTTGGAAGGTCCTCATTCAGGAATTTCAGGTTTGTAGAGATTTAGGAAAAGGACTTGCAATTCTATACCTATTTTTTTATTTCTGTCACAACCACTTTGTATAAAGGCAGGCATGCAAATATGCGGGGGTGGAAATTGTACGTCTTCCTGATCTTTGAGAGATATGTCCATGTTGGCAACGGGGGAAGCACACATTTGGATAAATTTTATGTGCACCTCAAATTTGGGTGCTAGTCTGAACTGCCAAACTTGAGAATTTTCACATTTTTAATATACCAAAGTGGGTTAAAAAAGCCTATTAGTATAAGGAGTATTTTTGAAACTGTTGACATTTGGCTACTGTTCTTTCATCCACTGTTCTGTAGTCTTGACAGAAACTTGGTTTAACTTGCAGAGAGAAAGTGAAAGACAGAGAAAGGTGTCTATATGAAATGGTCCGGAGAGAAGCAGAACTCCTGTAAGGCAACATTTAGGCATTGAGTGTGACACTGTATTAACCTTTTTAATGGATGTATGTAATAAAGTGACATGTAAATGGAGCACAAGGGGAGATATGACACTATATCTGGAAAAGGATAAAACAGTTGGTTGAATACTGGGCTATTATAGCAGTTTGCAAACCTTGGATAAACTCAGTCAGCGGTTGTATAATTGGTTATTCAATCCCGACCCTTGTTCACAGCTCAAAGCCAGGAACACTGAGACCTGTTGCCAATTTGAGTGAATATAGTGACTGTACTCGGCCGGGGCCTAACATTGGAGCCAGGCCTTTTCCTGTGGGCTGGTTTCCACCATGTCTGGGACTGGCTCAGTGACAGTGGGTCTTTTGTTGTGAAAGGCTGGCTGGTACTCCCCTCCTTTGCAAAATGTCTAACAGCTACACAAATATAAGAAAATAGGAAAAGGGACTTACTGTAGCTTTTCTTTTAGTAAGTTAATGTGGAATTATTAGTTTTCCTTTCTTTGCTTTTTTTTTTGCTCCTTTTTTGGGAAAGTCTGAGTTAAGTAAACAAACTTAAAGAGTGATATAAAAACCCGCTTTGAGATCAGAATTGATCCTTGCTAATCTCTGTTTAGAATATGCTATGTATGGAGACATTTATAGCAATTTGATTCACAAAATGGGTTTCTAAATAAGGTATTTTTACTTTTCCTCCTTTCTCCTGTGAATGTTCATGTACTGAGATTGTTTTTACTCAATATCTCCTCCATGACTGAAAGATATAGCATGTTTATAAACCTGTTATGTATTTAAGTTTATGAAACAAGTACCCCACGTTTTCTGCCCAAACATACTGGACAGAGGCCAACAGACTAACCACTTACTGTTTCTAGTCTAGTAAAATTTGAGAAATAAATCAGTGAAGATTTTGATTTGAGTGTGAGGTATAAAAAATGCCCAGTCTTCTTATAGTGCCCAATTCATAAAAGAATCTGTAACAAGCTTGTAGTATTTGCCAGTTAGGTGCTGCTTACTGATAGGGTGACAGTTCCCAGCTGCAGTCAATTATGCTTCCATTATTTCTGTTGTTAAAACATACTGAGGGATTCCAGTTCAGAGGATTTCACAAAATACACCTAAGTTCCAAAACAAAGTAAAGAGCATGTTAAAAAAGAAAACACCTAGTACAGGCTGAATCAAGGATGTTTTTTCTAAGCATATTTATAATCTCTTTGCGACCCCTCTCCCCTCCCTGATTCCACCTCACACACCCAGCATTTATAAAATCACACACATAACACAGAGTGTTTGATTTAATGCAGGGTTGCAATTCAATCAAGAGACTGCTGAGGTCATATAATATAAATGGCTACAGTCCTTCTTGGCTCAGTTATAGCCTTGATCATTCAGGGCTTTGTTTTTGTTAATTGAGTAGCCTCCTGCTGGGAGGAGCTCCTAAATATTTTGGACTATATGTCACTAAAAAGAATTTGGAGACTAGGAGGTAGGAGGGGTAGAGGGGAGGGAGGAGGTAAATTTCACCAGCAACGGATAATGGAAAAGGAAAGAGGTTGTTCTGAAACCATGACAGGACAAAGGAAAAAGAAGCAAATTGTTTTTGAATAGAAAATTAATCATTGAAAAGGGACTGGCTATTATTGTGAGGCAAACATAAAAATAGAGGGAGCATTTAACTTGAAATATATGAGAAAAAGCACTATAGAAACTCCAACAGAGGCCTTTAATGGAAAATACACCCGGCCATCTCATTATAAGTACATCCCTGGGAGCCAAGTGTTATGAGCATTAGTAAGAAGGTGGTATTAAAAAAAATTGATTATAATCAAGCTTAGTGTAGTTGAGGCTTAATAAAAGTATTGTACCGAGGTAGTGAGTATCATGGCATAATAGAGACCTCTTAGTATTGGATTGTTCATAAGTATTGTATTTCGTGATGTTGATATGTGGAAGCCTTTACTTCCTGATGGGAAAATAGGAACTTGTTTTGGTAATGAGAAGATCACAGAATTGTAGGCCAGTTCCTATTAACCCCAGAAAATACAATTCAACATATATCTTATCATCTTAATCTCCCAAATACTTTTCTGGTTTATATTATAATACAATACTGTATATAACAAACAGATGTCCCCCCTAGGTCACAGTTTGTAATTTAGAGAATTGTAGGTGTCCAACTGGAGAGCCTAGAGCTGCTGGTGAAGAATGAATGCTTGAGATGCCTCATTAATTTAATGTAGGTAAGAGGCTGGTGGGCTTAAAGGATTTGGTGGTAGCCCCATAGAGAACTACCTAAATGTAATTCAAATAGTGTGGAATCAACTTTTTTTACTATTATTTTTTCCCCTCCATGCTGTGAACCCTCACTGATCATTATTTTTTAGGCACTTATGTGTCACAACAAAAACAGAAAGGCTGAAATATGTATGAAAACAAGAGTTTCAATTAAACTCATATCAAGTATCTTTTAAAGGTGTTGGTTTTTAGTTTTTATACAGCTTCATTTGGCACAGAACTCTTCACAGGTTTTGAGAGTTGGCTTTGCTGCTTTGTAATTTTGAGGGTGCTGCACTATAAGCTTGGAACAATTTGCTGAGAAGAAAAGAGAGAGAAATAAATAAGTCAGGTTTTACATCTAAAATTATGGACTAAAAAAGTAAATTGATACCTACTGTATAATAGGAAAACCTGTTAGATTATGTATCTAGTTTAATGTAATTTATAAAGTTTGGAAATATTTTTATAAAGAATTTAATCCTCTCATTAAACAAAGTAATTTCTCTCTTGTTCTTTGGTAGCTGCCATAGAACAATGTTTTTCCTTTCTTTCTTGAGAAATGGAACTCTTGTTTTAATTTTTAACTTGATAAGCATATATTTAAAGTAGATAATATACCTTTTAATATTCAGCCCTGTTAAGTAATAAGATCAATTTTGCTGACTACAAATTTATTGCAATGACTTACAAATTTAGTTTACCAAAGTCTTGCAATAAATTATTTGCCTTCTGCAAATAAGATTATAGGCAGCTACCATATTTGAAATGATTTATTTGGAATGCTTGTAATTTAACTAGATTCAACTCCTGTTATTAGAATATTTTAATTTATAAGAATGATTAAATATGTTTCTAATTTATCATAATTATTAACAATGTTTTATCTGAATCTTCATCCTAGAAGAATTATGAGATTTTTGCAAATAGTTGAGGTGAGTGAAGCCTTTATGAAACCTTCAGTATTCATCTCAGTTTTCACTTTGGGTGGGAGAACTAATGTCCTATAATAGAGATGTTGTGAAGCTTAAACATAGTCTGCACTTTATGTGAGAACTGAGATAGCAGGTTCTGGGGTGTTTTCATATCCCTCAGGGAAAATTTTTAGAGGTATAAACATTTTTGACTTTCTAGCATGTGGAACACAGTGCTTTGTGGCTTTTGAAAGACCATTCCCAAGTTTGTAAAAGCTTGCTCTCTGACCCTCAGGTCAGAAAATTGGGTGGTCTGTCATGTTGGATTCATCCATCCTTTGGGCTGAAATACTGACCTATATCTTAATTTTTTAACTGCTAATATTGCACTGTATTCCAGCAAAATGCCTAGACTGTTTTAAATAATCCGTTTTTACCTTTTAAAAAAGTTTCATTCTTTTAAATCAGTGACTCTTTAAGACAGCATGGATGGGATACATGTTATAATATGGTGAACATTCCTTGAGCCCTTCCCACCCCACCCACTTTTTCTGCTCAGATACATTTCTAATGAGATGAGTTCAAATTATATATACATATTATATATTAACTATGCCAAATATATGTGTATGTTAAAGAAAAATTTGTGTGATATATATCATTTGTTACCTATATGAGAGTGAAATTGTTCAATAATTGCTTCTGGAAAGCTAAGCACAGGAGAAAGAAAAAATGTTCAACAGATTTCTGTCTCTTTTGCTTTTCCCTCTGGATATTTATTTCTCCTTTCAAATGTTGATGTATCACATTTTCCCCTCAGTTATTAGATTTGAGACATGATTCTATAGATGTTACTGGTTGATGTTTTCAAGAATATAGAAAGGATAAGCAGTTAGACTGCTGCTATGCTGTGTTAATTATATGCAAGGTGCAGATTATTTTATTTTCTGCCATTAATACCCTTCCTAGGATTAGTCTTTTGTTGTCCTGCCAATCCTTTAAATGAATAATGAGGGTATTATTACCACTCATCCTTCTCTGATTTTACCAAATTACTTGTGACATTATTTCACCATTTTTCTCTGAGCCTACCCCACTTCAGTTCTCAGCCATTCAAAGAGAATGTTGTTGTTTGGTTTAGCATCAGATTTCACTTGTTCATCTCAGGACTTTCCCTTTTCTGGTTGCCACTTACATAAACAAATGTACCTCTCTGATGTGTGTGGTACATTAAATTGAAGAATATATGTATGTATTTCTAACATGATTCATGGTCCCTTATATAAGATTTTTAAACAAAATGTTTTATCTCAATGCTCCAGTAGTAATGCTTCGTATATCCCCTTTTCAATCAATAAAATATATTTGAGCTCCTGGTAGTTCATTCTTGCATTTTACCACGACTTTTTAAAAAATTTGCCATGCTACGTACATATCATTGAGTTGTAAAGTAGAAACAGTATTGGAAAATATTTGAATTTTTTAGTGCTGAAATTATCACTTAAGTGACACTGTGATGTTAGCAAAGTGTTTTTCCCTTTCTAAGAATTTAGTCAGTTCTACTTTAAGCCTTACTCACTTGAAAAAAGTTTTCAATTCAGATTTCTGAAGACTTAATTGAGCGTTTTTATCTATATTTTTATATCCTGAGTCAGTATTTACTCATCAAAAAATTACTTCAGGTCTTGAAAACGTACAGATTTCTGGGTTTCAACCATGATATCAAGAGCCAGACTCTCCAGTGGCCCCGGAAATATGCATTTTAAAGAATCTTCTCTATGACGTTGAACTCTTGGTAGACTAGTGTCCACTTTAGTTTTACTCTTGATAATATGCACTGTGCCTGGAAAAATCTCTTTTAATTTAATTTTACATTGTTAGCATGATTTAACTCATATTATTTTTCTAATTATGGATAACAAACATAAAAATTGGCCCCACTTTGAAAATTTTTGCTGAGTAGAAGTTTTTTATAACAGGTTTGATTGATAAATAGAAGACGATTTTTGAACTCTCTACAGCAATATATGATAGTAGGATTTAGAAAAAAAAATCTATCAGTATATTTATTTGCTATTCATTAATAAAATAATTCAAGTAAAGCCTTGTTGTCTTTACTTTTACTTCAACAAATGAAACGATAGGAAAGCAACTCAATAACAGTAGCAATTTTAGTCAAAAGTTAAGTGTCTGGTCACTGTCAATCTGTACATCTACCCCAGGAGATAGAAAGTCTCTTGAGGTGCAGAGGCCATGTTTTAGTGCCTACAACAGTAATGGCTTAAATAGATAATTGTTAGATAATGAATGAATAGATAAAGTATGATGCTTCCCGATCTTGTGTGTATGTGCGCGCACACATGTGTGTGAATTGTGCAAAATAAAGAAAATGGCAGTATTCAATATGACATATGTGTCTTTTAAGTAGACTGATAGTTCTAATAGTACATTTCACCACTAAAAGCAAAGATAACATTAGATTGGTGCAAAAGTAATTGCCGTTTTTGCAATTGCTTTTAACCTTTTAAACCGCAGTTACTTTTGCACCAACCTATAGTTTCATACATTCATTCAATTCAGAAAATAAATGAATATAACAATAGAGTATACATGCCCAATTTTACACCCACTGCATTTAACGTTGAGATTTGTAAGTCTCTGGTGATACAGAAAAAGTGAAAACCAAACTGTACTTTTCACTTTTTCTGTTTATCCAGACTTTTTTCTTTTTTGTTTGCTTCTTTTTAAATCTGTTTTCACTTGTTCTTTCTTAAATGAAAATGCTTCATAAAGAGAACTCTTACAGGTTCATTTTTCTGCTGTTCTGCATTTTGGGGGGCGTCCCAACATATCGTGGCTAACACATGACTATAGATTTCATTGTTGACTAGATTGTGTCTAAGTTTATGAATATTAAATGCCATTTTGCCAGTAAAACTATTGTATTTTCTCATCTAAACTTATTCTAAAAATTACACAATCCAAAATCCATGAAAGGTTATGAGAAACCAAATATAACAAGTTGTTAAGGCAGATGGACTACTTTGGTTGAGAAGGGTATGTACAAATTTAGATATATAATTTTAAACAAATCAGAGGATATTTTTCTTAATTTTAAAATCTGATGCTATGTATTGAACATAAAAATATAATTTGAATTATAAGTAGCTTTTCAGCTCAACTGTTCAACTACCTGCATATCACAATCTCTGATTTATCATATGAATCATGTCAGTTTTTATTGTTCATATCTTTTCAGGCATCTGGCAAGCTGAGATTGCGATTTGTTTTCACATATGTTGTGATAGAGACGATTCAGGATGTGTAGTGGTTTAGCATCAGGCTGTATGTGCTTTAATTCTCACTTCCAGTGGTAAAACATTCTGTCATATTTTTAAAGTACTGGAATTCTTATTCTAATGTATGTTAAGTAGTTTTCTATTTCTATGCATTTTGTATCTCCTGTATCATCTCTACCACCCACTTTCACAATTTTAAACAGCAAAATTGTACAAATATGATCATTAATTTTTTGTTTTCAGCATGGTCTAGATATCTAAATGGATGATTATGTGAATACACTTTTTTATAGCAGGATAATCGCTTCATTTATAATTCAAATACATATTTTGGTAATGTTTACTTAAATATGTCAATAGGCACATATTAATATAATTTGCTTAGAACTATACACTGTCATATTTACTAAGCTTTAACATGTTTAAGGTAAGCTATCTTAAATTTTCCCTGTTTGCTTATATTTTTGTCTTGTGAAATAACAACTTTTTAAAAAATGTCCCTGGTTCTCATATACCTTTTGCTATAATTCTTAAGGCTTGTCTTCTATTTTTCTTTCTTGCTCTATTTCACATATGCACAGTTGAGAAAATACTATTTCAAATAAAATATATGGAAAATAACAGATTTATTACAATTGGTTTCTGAGAAATTTGATTTTTTGATTGGATGAAATAGTAAGAATCATCATGAAAATCTTTTATGAGAAATATTTTAACGTTTATAAGTTGACTGTTATTGATACATCATGAACATCTTCCTCCCAATTTTCTTTCTATCGACTTTCCTTTGCTTTTGTATTCTATCCTTCTTGCCTTAGTGACCCTTTTGCTTCCTTCTACTCTCCACTCTCACCCCTCTCATTGTAACTAATGACAAGAACTTAATTCACATTTCCCCACCCACACTTGACTGACATCATAAATTATTCGGATACAAATGGACTGTATTCATTAGCTGTGCACTTTACAGAAGTACTGCATCCTCCCATTTTTATTAAAAGTTAAAATGTTTTTGCTGTCTTGGGGGTTGGGGTAGGTTAGCCATGATAGAGGACAGGGCTACAGTGCTAATAAATAAAAATAATAACTATTAACATTGGCTGAGTGACCCTGGGATAAGAGCACTATAAAGCTATTTGTTGTTCCCTCTCACTTGTCAACAGCACTGGCTTAAAAGCTTTTGCCATTGTTAAGGACCTAATAGAACCTTTAGAAAGTTACAAAGACAACTGTCAAAAAAAAAAAAAAAAAAAATGGGGCAAAGATTACTTGAGTATTTTTGTATGTCTGTGCTATTTTGGGATAATTCATACTTTTACCTAATGAAAGTGATGACTGTCTTTGTCCCTCATGCTACTTACTACATCTCTTTCTGTATCATCTTTATTGACATGAACCAACTGAAAAATTCATAAGAATGTTATATAACCAGTGAAACTAAGGCTTGTGGGTCATTGTTATAAAAATGTGTAGAGATAAAACTATTATTACCTTTTGATAAGGCTTTGATTTCTGGGTAATTTTAGTGATGGGCAAAGTAAAGCGCGCGCGCGTGTGTGTGTGTATGTGTATAAAATTTGATTTTTGAAGTAGTTTTCTTGGTTTGTTGTATACTAATTGTAGTTGTAAATCAGCATTTTTTAGTTTTATTGTGTGCACGGCACTGTTTTAAGCCTTTTAGGTAAATTAGCTCATTTAATTATTTTGACAATCAGATGAGATAAGTGCAGTTATTATTCTCTTTACAGATGAGTAAATTGAAGCATAGAGAGGTTAAATTTCTTGCCAAAGGTTGCAAAACTAGTAAGTAATGGAGTCAGTTTGTATGATATTAAACTGTTGTTTTTTTAGTATTTAGTAGCAAAACATGAGAGATTTTGTACATGAGAAATAACTCTGCAATTAATTTTGGAAATGCTGTTCTCAAATTACTTATGGCATATTTACTGGGATCTAATATTTCAAACAAGAATAAACCAAAGTTTTGTAGTCTACGCAACTACATGCACTTGTTTTCCAAGTGTAGTCGACAAAACTGTAAGAGTTTTACAAGTTTATCTTTTGATGGAAATTTTTGTGTAAATAATATACAGCAATCTTGTGAGGAGTAATCCCAAAGTTACTCAAGGTATTGATATGTAGCAATTATATCATATTTATTATGGCATATTTAATCATGTGGTAAATAATGTTCCTCTAAAATGTGGTATAAGATTGGGTGTAATTGAAGAGGTATGTTAATAGTTTCAACTTATGCAAAAAGAAAATTTAAGCCTTTGAGTAATGATTTAGATGGTGCAATATTCTAAAAATGTATTTCTTATTAAAAATTTCAGAACTTGAGTCAGCAGGCCAAATAATTTTTTCTTTTTTCTTTTTTCTTTTTTCTTTTTCTGGCACTACTAAAAGTAAAGTACTTCTAGAGTTTAATTCACATCAGGATAATTACATATAAAAAGAGGCTTATTGAAATTCTAATGTTTTGGAATTTCACATGTGTTTCTGTTGTGTGTTGTGGTATGTGTTATTTTTTAACATTTCCTAGAAGAACTTGACATTTCCAGTGGCAGACTAGCTGTAGTGCTTGGCTAATGGGACTTTTACAAGGCCTTCTGGTCTTCATTGAACAAATAACTTTCCAGATATGTAAAAGATTTTACACTACTTCCATTGCATTATTTAATATTTGCATCAAAATGTTGTCTAGAAATGCAGCTATCATCAACATGAATTGAACTCTTACTGATAATGTGATTTCCAGATTTCGCTCAATCTTCTTCTCACAAATAATCTTATGATCAGTTATTTAATAATTAAATAGCAACATATTGAATTGTAGTTAGCCTTTTGAAGAAAAAATATATTTGGCTAAGTGCACCAACTTGCATTTATTCTTTAGTTTTATGGGGCCATCAAGTGAAAGCTTCCAAGGGGAGTATGTTGCCTTAATGTTACCAAATGCTAACAAGGATTAGCCGCTCAGACTCCTGGCATATAACTATTGTCTAAAACTAGATGAGGTGAATAAAACTGGACTAACATTTCATTTTGGATAAATTTGACTCTTTATTAAAAGAACTTGTATATGATTGAAAAGAACACTGAACTAGGAGTTAGGCTTCAAGTCCTGCCTTTATCATTAATTAGATCTGTGATTTTAGACAAGTTTTAACCTTAATTTACAATTCTCGGTCTATGAAATGAATAGTTTGATCTAAACCAGCTATTACCAAATGGTATTGAGCAAAACAGTCATCTCCCAACACTAGTTTCCTGGTCAAATATTTAAATAATACTATGTAATCCATAACTCACTTAAAGGTTGACATCTTGTTAGCACATAAAAAGATCTAAGTCTTGTTGAAAAGAAGTGTAAATTTGTTTAATGTTAATTAGATTTACATGATAATAGAATGCTTATTTTGTTCATTTTAGTTTTAGTTTAAGTGACCAAACAATTTATGTGCCACTTATGTTCAATATGTATTTTAAGTAAATTACTTTTGTGAAATGCTCATCTAAATGATACTTAAAAATCCTTCCAATTTAAAATTCTGATTCTATTGTGACACAAAATCTATATATGTTTTTACTTCTTGATTTCGAAGAAGGTATTTGTAGATTTTGAAGTTTACCTATAGTGTTGCTCCTTTCAAAAGATAACTCCCATTCCTAAATGCACACCCTATCACATGTCAGGAATAACAAAGCTTAGTCTAAGCTACAAAATTAAAATATAAACAGTGGTAGATTTGGTATGACCTAACTCCTGGGACTTTGTTTAAAAAGTCAAATATTATACATACATATTTTTTGCTTGTTTGAGTTTTCAATGAGCTCTGCCACTGCAGCTCAAAGGAGATTAAGGAGGAAAAGCTATATAAACACAAAGCAAAAACCTGAGCGTGTGTGTAAAGCTACTGCACTGGAGCGAATGTGGTTTAATTCTTGGCACTGGCAGCTTGTTGGAGAATTACAATATGTTGGCATGAGTCTCTAGGTCTCATTGTTCCAGATGAGGGAGTCAGTCTTCAGAGTGTTTGGCACTGAAGGGAAAAAGGAGTGAGAGTTATAGGGAATGAACAGGCCCTAAAGAGGCAGGATGCTATTGTAACAATGGCTGGCACAGTTGGGGGGGCCATTCGCTGGTGGGGATTGCTATAGTCATTGATGTGAAGAAGCATATGTGAGCAAAAGAGGCAAGGGTGAGAAGGGAAAAGCAAGCAAATACATCGAAAGGGTCCAGTAGGCAAAAGGGACGAAAGTAACCCAGTTAGAAGCATCTTACTATTAATGTGCTGATAAGGATATCTTTCAGGTCTCTCCTACTTATCTTATAGCTTATTTCTTAACATTTATTTTATTTTTTCTCTTTTCAAGTATATACATATTTCCCTTTCCCTTAACGAGACAGATCCTTGAATTAAGAGGACCTGTTTTGTATTCCATCTCTTCTACTTTCTGCTCAGGTAATGCTGGGCAAAGCATCCTACCCTTAATTTTCTCATATGCAAAATGGACATAATATATACCATTGACAACATTTTTATTTGTATATGATAGCATTCTGGAAATAAAATGCTATGCAAATAATAATTGCTATCACTATGCCTCACATTTATTTTTAATATAAGGAGCCCTAGTTTTTATTTTCACATTAACTATAATATTCCAATGCTTGGGAGAAGTAAATCTTTGGTGAATCTTTAAAAGTTTTTAAATTAAAGCTATGATGTATCTTAACATGAAAATAATGAATATTTCAGAATTGGAACATTTGGAAATAATTCTGAATATAAACATACCTCATTCGTAAAATAAAATACAGTTCGACATATATTTAAACAACACATTACATTTTAGAAAATGAAATATTTAATCAACAACTACTATATCTACTCAGTAGGCACTGAAGCAGCAGTTACATATTAAATTTTTCAAATTCTGTCAAATTTTACTTTACTCATATTCACACATTAATAAACAGGTATATTGTAGATACTGGGATTTTGGCATTTGGTCTTTCACATTTCTAATCATGAATATTCTATTGAATCTTGACCATTTTCAGAGAAATTCAATCATTGGTACATGTTCATCCATTGTGCTCATTATTGTGAGCTCATTTCTTGCCCCTTCTTCATGAATTACCAACGGAAACAAATTGAAATAGTTGTAGTTGGTAGAATACCAGATGTGGATTTGTCTAAAGCCCTTTGTTTTACAGTAATTCAGATAGGGAGGTGAAGTGGGTGAAATGATTTGCTTTGGACCCTCTGAGCTAGCCAATGTGAAAGTCTTGGTGAGAACGCAGATTGTTTGTTTTACAGCCCAATGGTCTTTCCACTATATGAATACCTTTTCATTTCATTGTATATGTCTGCCAAATGGTCATAGGCTTGCCTTTAGATTTGTCAGGAATTCTAAAGTGCAAAGTCATATTGTGGGGCTGCATCCTGAACATAATGAGCATTATAAGAAATTTGGGCTGGCTTTTAATCCCACCATGCTGCTCATAGGTACATGTCCCCTGGGGGAATTCAGTTTGCCCTCTCAAGTTTTAACTTCATCCATCCAATGGAGTTAATAATATTGGGACCAAGAAAACTTTCCCCTTACTCCTTTAGTTCTTCTGGCTGTTTGAATAATTTGCATGACGTAGAGGAGATTAACAGGAGAAAATAAAAATTTAATATGTGTGCATGGGAATTCACCTAAGCAAGAAAATCGCGAAGACAGTGAGATGAAATGAGGCATGTATGTCATTTTGGACTAAGGAGGAGGAAGAAAGCGACTCACAGGTAGATGAGAAAGAGCAAAAGTTTTATAAACAAATTCGTGCAGGGCGACCCAGAAGCAATGGGACACAGAAGGGCATCTCGCTAACAGATTTTTTGCTTGGATGCTTCCAGTCTCCCACAGTTAAGTCATGTGTTCTAAGGTGAACATACTAAAGTTCCCTTCCGGAAGCAGGTTTTTCTATGTGAATTTCTTTAGGCAGGTAGGGAGGAGATTAAAAATAAAATAAAAAATGAAAAAAGAAAGAACGAAAACTTCTTGAGTTTGTTGGGATTTAATTGTTTATAACTGGAAATAATCTGCTTGTCAGGGTGGCCCACTGTGGGGACATGCGCTTCTAACCCCCACAGTAACAATAGTTTTCCCTACTGTCCACCGTAGTTTTGAAGATGAAATGGAATATGTGTGTACTAGAAAGAACATAGATGTTGGGATTCAGTAAGTTGAACTAACTCCATATTGGGCAAGTCATGATAGTTCCCTAAACTTTGGTTCCTTAAATGGTGAAAAAACAAACAAATAGAAAAGAACAGATGTACCAAAATTTAATTCAGAAGATTATTGTGAGAAGTTTAAGATACCACATGGAAAGGACCTGGTACAGCACTTAGGGTGTAGCCCTCAAAATAGTAGTTCTCCTCATCATTTCCTTGTCGACAAGGGTATTTGGAATTTTTAGGAAAAGAACAACAACAACAACAAACACTTAATTCAGGACTCAACTCTACCCATTACATTCTGTGAAACATCAGATAAATCCTTTTCTTCTTTGTTAAAACTGTATAAAGGATATAATAATACAAACTGAGTCTTCAGGTGTTTGCTATGATTAAATGAGAGAATACAGGTAAAAACATCTAGCATAAACCTGGTATATAGGCTGCTCAATAAATGTGTACTGAATCTGAACTTAAAGTCTATACCTCATCCAAATTGCAGATATTAATGTCTATATTCATCCACAGACATGGCAACCCCAAGTTAGTTACCTTTCCGATTTTACATGTTTCAAATTACTTGGTCTTAAAGAAGTGATTCATTTTTTTGTAGTCTATGTTAAAAGCCAGGTACTCGAAAAAAGTGGCTCTGTATTTGAGCCTTATATCTTTATGCAAGTTAATAAAGAGGCCAGGAACATTCTGCAGGTTTCAGAAATCTGGTGGCTGTTTCTTTAACTCTGCAACTTAGACAGAAGACTTCTGTTTCTTTACGAGCACACTACAGTGAATATTTTGTCTAGCTGCAGGGGAAAAGCTTTGTCATGGACTTTGCAGACAATAGCCTTAAAAGCAAAATGGTCTGCTTTTGGTGCTGGGAGGTTCAGGGGCCTATTGTTAGTGCACAATGGATTTCTATTGCTGCATTCCTGCTTTGCAAAGGTTTGTTAGCTTTTAATGACTGACAGTTCTCTATTGCAAATACCACATTGGCTGTGCCCTGTTTACATGCTTCTCAAGAATTTTTGTAGAGTGCTAGAAAAAAGAAACAGTAGTGTTTGTTTGACCTACCCTGATAAGGTTTAAAAAATAATTTCACTCATGAAATGTTTACTAGGAATGTAGAAACATTGGAAATCCTTGCAGAAGTATTTAAAGTTACCTTTAAAGCCTCTATAAACAGAAATATTGATTATAGTATAAGAATATATTTGATCCATTTTATTATTCACAGAATTGTCATCACCATTTTTAAAACAATACAGTATAAAAAAAGGGATAATTTAAGAAAAATAAATTATTTAGGCTCTTTTTTCCTAAAATGTGAAAAAATGGAGATACATATTTTGTTACCATGGAAAAAAATACATTTCACACATTCCATAGGCAAATGTGTGCACAGTAGTTGGGGGTGTGTGTGTGTGTGTGTATGTGTGTGTGTGTGTGTGTGTGTGTGTGTGTGTGTTTGCACCTCATATACAGACTATGTAAAGCAGTAATTGTTCATAGCTTTTTTTTTCACTATTTTATTTTCCACAAGTTTTTGACATGTGAAAACAAAGCATTCCATATTGTTACAGCTATTCCAAGGAAAATTTCACCTTCACTTTATTGAAACACTCTACACCAGCTTTGTGACTCTGATACTGGTAGCTGATGGCTGTAAGAAAAATAGGTAGCATTAGCTAAAGATAAGAGTGAAGATGCCTTAAAATGCATTTTATGTGGGGAAAATTAACCAGTTTCTAATAATCTTATGGTCTCTAGGCCAGACGGTCCCTTTGATAAGTTAACATGTACTCCCTTTATGCTCCTAGTAGGGGGTAGACAAATGTCTGAACAAACACAAATACACATAAACATCAATGTGGAGAATGGCAGTGTATGTCTTAGATCCAGATAATAAGTGTGGGTATTGTTATTTCGATGGAGCATACTGGGACACTTATCTTTTAGTACACTCCGTTTTCTAACTGAATGCAATGCTAATCGTGGTATTGAAAGCCATTGTAATTGTATACCCATCTAAATGCTGACAAGAATATACAATTACATTGTTTGGAACCCAGTTTAATGTTTGGGAGTTTTATTAGCATTTATATTTACTTATACATTAAAATCCAAACACAAAAAGAGAGGGCAAAACCATGGGATATATAGAAATAAATATCAGAGCATAACTTTGCTGTCTAAAATATGTGTACCCTGTTCCAATACAGGACATTTAAAAATAGTGTGATACAAATTGGAAATAAGCAAATAATAGGTTTCCATGATAGACATTACTCCCTAAATCTAGATTTTTACAATCTTTATAAAGCTTCTTTCATACTTACTTTTTTTTTTTTCCCAAATATTCGCCGTACTGGCAAATCTTGACACAGTGTGCTTACCACCACACAATGTTAAACACATATTATAAAGTAGATGTAATTGTAAACACACAGAGGGATATAATTACATGTAGCAGATTTAAGAGCTAATTCTTTGCCTTTTTTACTCTGCATTTTATCAACATAATTATTTTTTGACTGCAGACTAACACCCTGAAATTGACAAGCATCCATTATAGCAGGAATTTATTCACCAAATTGAAAAACAATGAACTGCAGGTTTATATGTACCCATTGTCATAAAGAATTAGAACGGCTTTGTTCCACAAGAGGAAAAAGCTAATGATTTTGAAACAGCAGGTGACAAAACACATTCTTTTTTCCTCCCCTGTTATCAGTTTGTTGATGAAGTCATTATGAACTGGGGCAGGGATAGGGATGGCCTTATTTTTAGCAGATAGACTTTTAATGAGCTCCATTGTAAAGATAGTCATGTTGATTTGCTTTCATTTTTTTTCTTTATTTAGAAACCCCCAGTATTGAAAAGCTACTCTCAAAGGACTGGAAAGACAAGCTTCTTGCAATGGGATCAGGGAACTTTGGTGAAATAAAAGGTAATATGTTTGCAATTATTTTGATCCAAAATGTACCAAAATGAAGTTAATATTTAGGAATATGAATGGTGATAAAGTACTTCTGTCCCCACCTCCTTTTGCTTTGTGAATTCTCTGTCTTTGGTGTTTCTTCTTTCTAGCTAGAAAGTGAATGTATCAGGGTTCTTGTTTTTTCTATTTGTGCCTTATGGGATAAGTGGTATGTTGTTTTAATAGAATAACCCCACTATATCTGTAATAGGCTTTGGTTTCCATTATTTTTTAAAAAAATAAATGATTTGCTTTATAAGTAGGAATGTATCTATGGCAGGATTAAAAACTGCATATTTTGAGATGATTTTTATATACGATGCATATTAGAAGTATGCATGTACATAATCTATATTTAAAACCAAAAATGATGAATGGCAAAAGCTTACTAAAAACTTGCTTTGCAGAAGAAGGACATTTCTGTTTGTTTTTTTTCTTGAGTCAGAAAATATATACAACTAAGAGAAAACTTCTATATGGACTTCAGATAATAGTAAATATTCATATCTTAATAAACTTTTACTAGTAACAAGAGGAGATTTAATTTCTCATATAAAAATATAACCAAATAATCCTTTCAAATTAATTTAAAAGTGTATTTTCTCAGAGCATAGTAGGCAATCTGTGGTTTTCTGTTTGTTGCCAATCGATCACTTTTGATTCTGAGTTCAAAAGGATTATTTTTTAGAAAAATATACTTATTCATCAATATTGAAATATTTAGTTACATATTACCCTGCTTATTTTGTGATAGAGGGTGAATATCTAAAATATCACCAGATTTATATTAATATACTGGTAGATGTAGAAATATGTGTATAAATAATTTACATGTGTATGTGCATGTGTTTTCCCAATGAGAGAGGCAATTGTCACTACATCCGAGCATTTTGGAGAAAGCCTAAGCGTAGATTGGTCTTTTCAAATGTTTGACCTACATGACACTAACATCTCAGGAAATTAAAACTTCCAGAAAATGTTTGATTGAATATTTCACTTTTCATTCATTTATTTGGAGTTTGCATATATTCAGGCTATGGTTACGTGAGTGGGTGGTGAGAGAATGAATAGGTGCTAATCAACAAATTCAGGAACCAAAACTTATAATGGAATCTCATTTAAACAATTAATAATATGCCTTAAGCTTGGAGATAAAGTTTAAATGCAACAGAGACGTTTCTTTTTCTGAGGCAGCAGCTCCCTTATTTTTTTGTTGTTGTTGGATTTTAACCCATTTGCACCTGAGGTGAAGGATGTATTCTCCAAGGTTCTTTATTCTCCTCTGACCTAGGTAATAACTGAGAGGAGAGCAGAGAAGACCGCCTGTTCCGAATCTTGTGATCTCATTCCATTGGAGGACAAACATATTTCCCTCCCTTGTTTTCCTCACAAGTCAGACTTAAAAGCAGCCACAGCAGTAATGATAAGCTGAGAGGAGAGGAGCCCAGCTGTCCTTTCAGGCTTGCCTGTGGGGTTAATTCAGGAAGCTATAGTACAGTCACAAAAGAAGTTTCTGTCTTTAATTTTGAGTTTTTTAAGCTTCGCATTAGAGGACAAGTTTGGTGCTTGTCCTCTGGTTCTGTTCAAAACATTGTTTTCTGTTGCATTTAAAAGCAACTGTAGATCTTTCTTCTGTTGAGGGGCATGATTATTAGGTGCTCAGATCAGGTTTGGCAGAAGACTGGGAAAATTGCGCTGGGTTCTTTTTCCTGCTGACTGTCCATGACAGTTGCAATTACTATCCATAGTTCATAGGTAGCTAGAAAGTGAAGAAGATACAACAATAGTGTGTTGCCCTCTGGGAGTAAATAAATTTGACTTAATGGTTCTTGGGGGTCAGACACAATGATTAGTAGTGCCCAGGAATGTGGTTTTCATGCCACCTCGGAAATTAGACAAGAACAATGGCTTAACTGTTTGGCACCTGTTTGTTTATGAAGCAAATAAAGGTGTAAGTCTCATATACAGGTACACTGTTTTTGATCAGGGTAGGGAAGAAGGAGTATGAGCTTTTTTTTTAAACCTAAAAATATGAACTTGTTCCATTATTAGATGATTTATTGATGATACTTTAGAATAACGTATTTGAATAGAATCTTGGCATATATTAGAATGTGTAGAGCCAGAGTATTTACTGAGTCTTCTTTGGGATTGAAACTTTCTCTTCCATTCACATTGGTCAGTTTTCATTTAACTTTTAATGAGTTCCAGGAAAGAGCGAGTGAGTGAATGAATGAGAGTGTGTGTGTGTGTCTGTGTGTGTGTCTGTGTGTGTGTGTGTGTGTGTGGGTGTCTGTGTGTGTGTGTGTCTGTGTGTGTGTGTGTGTGTGTGTGTGTGTGTGTGTGTGTGTGTGTGTGCTTATGCACCTATTCTCAAAAACTGTATCTAAGACTATAGCCAAGTGAGGACAGAGCTTAGTTCCTAAGTGCTGGCTTCGAGTTGCTGTGAGTTAATTATGTTCAGGGCATTTAGACAAAAATTAAAATTATAGTTTGGCAAAGTACAAAGAAGTATTTCTTCTTACTATTTTCGAAAGTAAAAATTAAAAACTTTTTAAAGTAGGAAAAATAAATAACATTTTGGTTGGGATAGTTTAGCTATCACTAAATTGTTGTCATACTCACTTAAAGGTAATCTCATTTTTTAAGAAACAATGTGAGTTTGTAAAGGTCACCACATCTAAGAGCATAAAATTATTTTTTCCTGTTAGATTATTTTGCCTGTTAGAATTTAAACCATTTTATGGTCTGATACTTTGGAAATGTGAAGTAATTAGGTTTTAAAGTTACATTAGAAACAATCCTCTAAAAAAATACAGTAGATCCAGTTTTGCAGAAAAATACATTTTGACTAAAAAGCTCTGCTGACAGCAAACAATCGGTGTATGTTATAAAATGATAGCTGCCTGGAAAAGTTATTTATTTCTTCTTCTCTAATCAGCCTTATGGTGTAACTGGCCAGTTTACGTTTTTTTTTCCCTTATCTATAGCAGAAGCACTGAATAAAGGTTGTGTGAAAGATGAAGAAATACCTTTTATAGCCTCATAGTTATTGAGCAGGAGAAAAATCAGCGCCCGCATTCCAGTTGGCAACCAATTGTGTCACACATTGTTTCAGGGAGCATGAAATTCCACTGCAATGAATATCATGGCATTGGTACTTCACTTGAGAACTGTGTTTGGGATCAATGGTGGCTTTGACTAATCTAAACAGATAATTTATTTTTCAATAAAGTCATTGAAAAAGTTGTGTTTCACTGGCTTACATTTATGTGTAGCATGATAACAACAATATTAGCATGTGAAAGTCTCTCACATATTTCTACCTTGGTGAGGTTATAAAAGAAGGGCGTTGTTTGAAAGGTTTTCTGGCTAGGCCGCTCAGAAATGCCTAGATCAGTTTCTCCACCGGACTTGTTGAAGAATTCTTTAGAGCCTGGTTTCTTTCCCATCAGTATCCCTGGCAGACAGACCCCTCTCACCCTATTCACAATGAATTAATTTAGGTCATCAAAGTGTTTTATCCGGTTTTAAGGAAATGCCAGCTGCAGTTAGTATAATAAAAAATTGGCTGTTTTTGAAAGCTATAATTTTGTTTTTTCCAAAAGTTGGGACATAAAGGCAAACACCGAACAGCTCTATAAGGCCAATAATGGATTCAAGGAAATAATCAATTCAGCAATACCATAGCCTTTCAGAACTCAGGAATTAAAGACATCGTATGTGGATTCAACATGTGGATTAAAGTAGATCCTCTATTAGGTGACGTGACATTTTGAGATAAAAGAGTTATGTGGCTTGAAAGATATAATTCTGTTTAAATAGCATTAGACAATTTGAAAACAAGCAGACTTGAACAAGAATCAGATCTCAGGTAATCTGGGGGGGGGCAGTGTCTGTCTTCCTCTCTTGTTGGATGAAAGAGCCACTGAAAGAAGCGTTAGTTGTAAATTTAGACTAACTTAAGTTAGTTTTCATTCATTGTATTTTCAGTTCATTCAACAAATACTGCTCTCTGGATATATCTGAGTTTCATTGGTTATCTCTTCAGTTTAAATGTGAACTTTATGAAGCAGACATTCTTGTCTGGCTTACACAAAGTGGCATCCCCAACACCTAGAATGGTGTGAGGCACATATTATAGGAGGAACTCTTCTGTGGAGATATGCTGAATGAATGAAAGAAAAGAGCCAGTCATTTGAGGTAGTGCTCAACTGGGGATGATTTTGCTCTGCCAGGGGAAATTGAGCAATGTCCGGAGACATTTTGGCATGTCATAACTAGGTGGGGTGTACTACCAGCATGGGGCCAGTGACACTAAACAACACAGCTCCCCAGAAAAACAATTGTATCTAAATGTCAATGGTGCCAAGGTTGGGAAACCCTGATCTAGGGGAAAAGTGTTCCAGGGGAAACATTGGCATGCAAAGGCCCTAAGTGGGAGCAAGTTTGCATATTGGTTTTAGAGGAATTCAAAGACGGCCATGTGACTGAAGCATTTTGGCAAAAGTGGGAGGTGATGATGCCAAGGGGTGGGGGGTCTGATCATTCAGGGCTTTATAAGGGTAGGGAGATTGAATCTTACTGTATACACAGAATGAGCTATGAAATGGTTTTATACAGGCATGTGACATAATCTGATTTACCTTTCTAAACGCCACTCTGAAGGTTTGCTTGGAAAATAGGTTTGAGTAGGGGAAGAAGTGGAAGCCGACAAAAGAGTTAGAAAACTGTTGTAGTAGTTAAGGCAAGAGATAGATGATGGTGGTCTTGATTAAGGGTTAGTGCTGCAAATGATGATTCATGGACTGACTTATAGTATTTTCTAGGGTTAAGAGGATTCCTCACACATTAGATATAGAAGATGAGGCAGAAAAAAGAATCCAAACAATATATGGATGGTGATATCTCTTACTGAGATGGGGATGACTGAAGCTGGTTTCCTTCCCTCGTGACTTCTGTAGCATTATATTAAGTCATGTCTGACATGTGCTTCTTCTATGGAACCTGCAGAACTATAAGAATCACCCAAATGATCGTCATGCCTGTGGTTACTAGGCAGTAGGAAGAACTAAAACATCGAATGTATTTGTCTCTTACTTTAGTAATCATTTTTCCCAAGGGAATTGAAACAGGCACTAGCATAGATTAAAATACATAAGAGTTGAAATAACTGAAAGAAATGAAAAAAATGATTATCAATGAAACATACATGAACAGAAAATCATGTCATTAGCTATCTGAATCTGATGGAGCTAGTCCATACATACACAACTGTGTCCCATAGTGTTAAATAATTGTATGAATCCTAAAGATCTCAATCTAAGTAAAGAAACAGTAGCTCCTCTTTTTGTTTTGTGGGCCTCTGGGATTTTCCAGTGATCTAATTTTCTTTCTTTCTTCTTCCTTTTTCTTTTTTTTCTTTTTAAGTCTAGGATGTTTTGTGGCCATTACTAGTTTCTCCAATGTTCGTAGATTACTTATTGGACCCTCCCCACTCACTGAGAGATAATTATAAAGAACATGATAATTTAGAAATGAAACCACAGTGCTCACTCTTTTATCTTGGTTTAGTACTTTTATAAAAATGGGGAAAATTTCTTTTACAGAAGCATAAGTTCCGTGGCCCAACTGTCCTGAGCCAAAACCAGAACACATATGCAAGTGATATAAGATAAAACATCTCCCTACTTCTCTTGGCTACATCACATGCCTAAACTTGAGATTTGTTTAAAGGGAAGGGACTTTATACTTTATGTCATTCATTAAACAGTTTTAGATGAATTTGTATATGCCAGATGCTATAGTAGATAATGAACATATAAAAGTTGGTGATTTACAATTGTTTCTGTCACAACTATGTCTGCTGACTTTAGGAGACAAATGTGAAAATACGATAATACAATGTAATGTTTAAGAACCATAATAAATGTATGTTCTGTGTAGATCCCTCAAAAAGGGAACAACTGTTATAGGTGGGAAAACGGAAAAGAATCATAAAGAACAAGACACAGGAGCTGGAACATAAAGAATGAATGTTTATGTAGTTGGCACTTGTGAATGGTGGCATTTGGGAAGGATGGCAGAAAATTCAGTATAGCTAGAATTTAAGACACACAAAGGAAGTGGAAAGCTGGGGTTATATTTTGAAGGACCTACTTCATTCTTAAGAATGAGTTGACATTTTACTCTGAAGACAGTGAAGGTGTTTAAACAGAGGAAGTGATATGATTAGATTTGTTTTCTAGAAAGATGATTTTGATACCTGGTTAGAGGATACACTTGCAGAGGGAAAAATTCATGACAGTAAGTTAGTTCTATTCAAGTTTGCTACAACAATTCATGAAAAAGACGATGAGGAATGGCAGTGGAGATGGAGAAGAGAAGCTTTCCCTACGTACTGTACAGCAGTGTTTATGTTATATTGCTACTGATGTAAAGGAAAACTGTTATGGGTTGAATTGTGTCCTCCCAAATGTTCATATGTTGACGTTCTAACACCTACTGCCTCAGAATGTGACAGTACTTGGAGAGAGGTTCTCTACAGAAGTAATTAAGTTTAAATGGGGGTTATTAGGGTCAGCCCTAATCTAATATGACTGGTCTCCTTATAAGAAAAGGAAATTTGGATACAGATGTATACAAAGAGAGATTATGTGAAAATACAGATAAAAGTCAGTCATTTATAAGCCTCAGAGAAAGGTCTGGAACAGATCCTTTCCTCACAGCCCTCCGAAGGAACCAACCCTTGTGACACCTGGTCTTGGACTTCTAGCCAATAAATTTAACTTTCTGTTGTTTAAGCCACCCAATCTCTGATACTTTGCTATGGTAGCCCTGGTAAACTAAGACAGAAATATTCTGATGTATGCTTAAATCTTTATTAAAAAAGGTAGGCTACACAAGAAAATAATGATGGTGGTTTCTTTCGAAGGGCAGTTTTGAGAGGAGATCTTTCACTGTATACCCTTTTGTAATTACTGTTTATTTACTCATGAACATAATAATATTGAAAAATAGTTTTAAATAATTAAAGAAAAGCAAAATAAAGCTATTTTGAGGAAAAATTATGATTTGTTGGGATAATGGATAACAGAGATGGGTAGGTGAGAAGAGAATTGAAGATGATGTTAGTAGTAGCTTAGAATGTCAATTGGTTGATAATGTTTTTAAAATTGGAGTAAAACGCAGAGTTCCATCTTATACATGTTAAATTTTAAAACTGAGATCTATACTCAGAGATAATCATTCTACGTCTAGAAATATGTTGCTAGGGCTGGAAGACAAGCTTAGGGTTGGCACGCACCTTAATAGATCACCGACTCTAAGACAATATCCATTGTAAGACTCAGAGAGTTTAAAATATACAAAATAAAGGTCTTAGAATTGTTGGAATGCAGAATTTAGGAATTGAATCATGCTAGTTAGCTCAGGACCACAAAAAAAAAAAAAAAAAAAAAAAGCCAGAGAAAGAATAGGGGTCCTTTCCCAAAAAGGGACTGGGAAGAATATGAGCATTTGTAAGTGGGCAGAAGAGGAAGAACCAGTAGAGAAGATTGAGAAGAAAGTTTAGCTAAGTAGGATTGAAACAGAATAGAGTTGTGTCTGAGAAGTCATAGGAGGTCTGACAACTAAATTCGTGAACTTGTTGCAACAATGTTGCTAAATGTTTTTTGATATCAGAGGGATTATAAATTATGAATTTGTGCCAAGTAGACAAACAGTTAACCATGTTTACTATTTGGAAGTGCTGAAAAGGCTGCGTGAAAAAGATAGATGACATGAATTTTTCCAAGACAATTCATGCCTCTTACATCACAACAATGCATGAGCTCACACGGCACTGTCGGTGAGGGAGTTTTTAGCCAGTAAACAAATAACTGTACTGGAACACCCTCCCTACTCACCTGATCTGGCCCCCATTGACTTCTTTTTTTACCCAAAGGTAAAGGAAATATTGAAAGGAAGACATTTTGATGACATTCAGGACATCAAGAGTAATATGACCACAGCTCTGATGGCCATTCCAGAAAAAGAGTTCCAAAATTGCTTTGAAGGGTGGACTAGGCACTGGTGTCGGTGCACAGCTCCCCAAGGGGAGTACTTCGAAGGTGACCATAGGGATATTTAGCATGAGGCATGTGGCACATTTGCTAGGATGACTTAATGAACTTAATTGTCACACCTCATAGGAGAAGATCAAGATGAAGGGTGGTAGGCTAAAGGTTCAAAAACTTTGAATTGAATATGGATCCTGAAATTAATTTGTTGTAAATCTCAAGTAAAGTTTATTTACATCTATATTACTAAGACCAAAGGATTTTGTTAATCTTTCATATACTGATGCCAGAATGATATTTGTTTATACTCATCATCAAATAAGTGTATTTCTTGACACATTGGTATTCTATCAGTTATTAAAATGCATAATGCCACCTTAAGCTTTTAAATTATTCTTCCATATATGTACATGGAATACATTTTTCTGAGTGTATAAATAATAATATTCATTGTAGAAACATTTTTAAATATAAAAATATGAAAAAAATATTAAAATGACCTGTGAGCCACTATTAATATATAGATAAATTTTCTTCCAGTTTTTTTTCTGTATAGATATAAACATACATTGAGATGTTTACATAGAAGTTTCATTTCTATCCAACTTTTTCACCTGCCTTTATATCATAAACAAGTTCCCATTTCATTAAATATTGTTAAATATTTTTTTTTGCATAGATGCAAAATACTCTAGCATATGGATATCCCATAATTGTTTGATTATTCCCATTTGACATGTAGATTGTTTTTAGTATTTCATTTAAAACACTTATTATTACTTATCTTCATTTCCTGCAATTTTCTTGGGTTAGATTTTTAGAAATGAAATTGCCCCCTGAAGATTATGAGGATTACAAGGACATAATATGTATTATTTTTCCTAGTAAGCACCCTAGAATTGTGGTAGCCATATACTCCTCTACTGACAATGTATGAAGATGCACATTTTTACCATCATTGAAATATTATCATTTAAAAAATATTCCCAGTATTTAGAGTATTTAACATTAGGATTCTAATTGCAATAGTCATATACTTATTATTTTTAGAGCAACTGTTCTTCTTTTTGATGGAATCCAAATATCTGAGGTATAATAAAGTATTACTGGTAATCTATTGAGCACCTGCTCCAGGTAAGGTATTAGGAATAAGGAATGTAAGACATGATTTTTGCCTTATATTTACTAGGATTTGTTTCTTGGATGCTTTTTCTCTAGCTTATTTTCTAAATTACATTAGAAACTTTATTTGTATTCCAAATGGGCACAGGAAAATTATAAACCACTGACTATAGCTACTACTTCCTGAAAAAGCTCATGCTTTTTCAGCATAAATTGATAGGGAGCAATGCAGTGGAATGAGGAAGGACGAGTGAGTTATAACAGATTCTTCTATTTAATTACATATACAGGTGGCAAATGCATTATTAAAAATAATGCTTAGTGTCTTATGTTTCAAGTGAAAATTGTAATTAAAAATATGTTCTCTCCTACTGCTAGTACGTTACCATAGGGGTCTCATCTGTCTAGTGAATTTTGAAAGAAGAATTAAAAGTGATAATGTTTCTGTGTCAGTGAACTGCTCACATTTCCAGTGTATCAAATAAGTATTTTATCCTGACTAAGACAATTCACTGGCATGTTTTAAAATCTTGAGCATGGTATTTATTTTAAATGACTGCTCTGACTTCTTTAAATCATGGATTTAACTATAATCTTGAGTGACCATAATGTGATCTGTTAGTTTTCCAACAACATTACATTATTTCATGATAGACTAAACTTACATCTTAAACTTGAGTATTTTCTCTGCTAGCTGTATTCTATTTTTGAAGAAAGTCTAAGCGGCCTATGAGAAAACAGTCAAAAACTTGATTGGCTAATAAATGTTTTTCTACCCTTTTAATGTAGGATTCCTTAGTTCTGATTTTTAAGATTCTTTTAAAGAATCATATCACTGATAGTAATACCTTGATCTCTTAATCATTATATTTATTAAATGTTCATGTTTTTGTCTGGCTTCTTTAGTTGATTAAAAAAAGAACTACTTAGGTATTTTTTGTTTCCATCAGATCCCAGCATATAACACTAAAAATAGTAGCTGCTCTGCCGACAGTTTTTGATTTATTTGTAAAATAAAAGGAAAAACAAGCTGTAGATTATTATTTGTTAAAATTTAAGAAATCAAAATATTTGTGCATTCTGATATTTTGCAATGGGTAAATAACTATCACTTTTTACTGTTGAGTTAAAATCTAAAAGAAGGTAAGTATATGTGTGTTGAACCTTATATTTGAAATAGTGCTCTATACAACAGAATTATCGTCACTGAAAAATCACTGTCTTCTCATTTCTCCTTTCTTGTATGTTTTATTATCACATTATTTTCAGGGACTCCCGAAAGTCTCGCTGAGAAGGAGAGGCAGCTCATGGGTATGATCAACCAGCTGACCAGTCTGCGAGAGCAGTTGTTGGCTGCCCATGATGAGCAGAAGAAACTGGCTGCATCACAGATTGAGAAGCAGCGCCAGCAAATGGAGCTGGCCAAGCAGCAACAGGAACAGGTGAGTAAGAACTAGGTTTTGTTTTACCTGCTATTTATGTCACTCTCAGTAGGCACACAAAGGTCAATTAAATCCTCTTCTTTCTTCCCCAACATAAATATAATAAAAAGGCAAAACACCAAAGCAAACAAACAACTCTGATCTGAAGGAGCTTATCAACTATTTTAGTGGTACGAAGCATGGAAGTAACTATCATCAAGGTGAAACACTGATAGCTCATGAGAGAAGTACCAAAAAGAACCATAGAGAGCCAAGAGAACATTTCCAGTCAGGGACATTATGAAAGATTGCATTAAACAGGTGTTTGGTATGAGCTTTGAAGAAAAGGTGGGATTCACCAAGTGAAGTAAATTTTCAATTGTGGGGCAGGAATTTTAGACAGGAGGGTATTAAAATATCTTAAATAAGAAGGAGTCAGGATCTAAACTAGATAGAGTAATAAATATGGAAAAAAGAAGAAAGGAATAAAAACCTTGAGCAGCGCAGAGGTTTCACCAAAAAGTTATGGTTAGTTGAACTTTTTGGGCAAAAGAGAAAGGAAGAGTTTTGCACTTGAGTCATAGTTGGGGGAAAAGCAGGTGGCTTGATGATGAGTATGTTGCATTAGAGTTGTTGTCAGGTTGTCTATCTGTAGGTATATGTGAGACAGGCAGAAATACCAGTCAGCAGTTTGGGAGAGAGGGCTGAGCTAATTGGTTGATTATCTACAAATACAGATGGTAGTTTAAATCACTAGAGTAGATAAGTTGTATTTATTTGTTCAACAAATACTAATCAAGTGCTTCTTATGTGCCAGGCACTGTGTTAACTGCTTAGCCTACCTCAGTCAACCAGAAAGACAAACCCCTAAGTTCTAATAGAAAGAGGTGATTAACAAAGGGAAAGAGAAATTAGCAAAATAATTTCAAGTAGTGTTAAGTAATTTGAAGAAATGTAAGAATAACTTGATAAATAGATGACTGGTATAGCAAGGCAGTGTTTCCTAGATTGGGTAGTTAGATCTGGCAATTAAGCTAAGATTTAAATGACACATAAGACAGCCATATTGATACTGGGGCCCAGAGTGTTTCATGCAGAGAAATGACAGGTTTATAGCCTTAAATTAGAGTGATGGTGATATCACAAGAAAGTGGATCCTTGGGAGATACTGGTATATAGCTGGTAGAGAAAGGAAAATGAACATGTCCAGAAGCAAGAAGCTACCAGGTTTGTCATTTAGATTCTTGTCATTGGCCTTTAAGAGTATGGCTTCTATGGAGCTTTAGTAGTAGAAATCAGACAATGAGAATTGACATATAGAAGAATTGATGTATAGTGGGAAAATGGTGGCAATGTATAAGAACTATTACTTAAAAAGAAAATTGGTAGTAATGATAAGGGAAGATAGTGGGTGTCATAGGGTCATAGGGTGAGCTTACATATAAAGATGGTGCATCTTTTCCAGGACTAACTCCCTTTAACATCTCATGCTCTGGGCTCAGTCCACTCACCATCCTAACTGGAGGAGAACCATTTATTTAGTCAAGGATATTTGTGTTCCTCCACAAATACTGCAAAACCTTCTAAACAGCTTTCAAAGTGTAAACTAGCAGAGTGGAAAGAGGTAAAGAAATATTCGGATTATATTTGAGGAGATCCACTTTCATTCAGTTTATTCTACTTGGTGATTCATCCATGCTTGATAGATCACATTTTATTTTTAATGAAACACCTCATAATTTTCCTTAAAGATCTATTTGGCCTATCATTGGCTATGGGGCATATTCCTCTTGGTTTATCCCTATGATTAAACAATTCAGAATGGTTGCCTACGACAGTCTACAAAAACACCACTCTTGCATTTTTAACTATCAATACCTTCAGACATCTAAATTTGGAAAATTCTAGGAGCCTCTGAAACTGTAGGTCTGATGGGGATATTTCTTTGTAGGGTATCCCTACTTTGATGGGCACACTTGTCCTAAAAAAACTGAGCAATCACTAATGGAGAGCAGGTTCCTATCTTTCTCTATCACATCCTGGCCCATCCCTAAATATCATAAAGCATTCTAGAATTTTTTTACTTTCTCTGACATTCTCCTTGGAACTTCAGAAATCCTGAAGTTCTTCCAGAATTGCTTCCCTATATTGGAGATGCCGTACAATGATGCCTGTACAGCCTGAGAGAAGGTCCCTCCTGATAGCTACAGGTCAGATTTCTAGAGCCCAGTCTGTTCTTCCAGATCTGCCCACCATGCAGTGCTGGCATGCCTAGTCACCACACTCATGGTGTGATCTTTTCATCAGGCCACAGGAGATTTCTGAAGGACGTTTAGTATTTATTCCGTAAGATTGAGGTCAGGCTGATCTTCTCTTGAGCACTCCTTTTCTGACTCTCGTCCTAACACTCCCTGCTCAATATAGGGTGTCCCTACTCTGTGCACCCTAGTCTTCCTATTACAGCCCCTAGAGATACTAATGAACTTGTTTACTGATCAGCCTTTCTACCAGACTCTGAGCCCCATTCCACGTTCATCTAGTCAACAAATAATTATTGAGCACCAATTTGATGCCAGGTTCTGTTCTAGTTACTAGGATACAACAAGGAATAAAAGAGACACAAATCTCTCATGGATTGAATTCTAGTTGGGGAAGAGATAGACAATAAATAAATAAAAAGTAAAATATAGTATATATTGATAAGGATTATGGGAAAAAATAAAGCAGAGAATTAGGTCTGAGGGTGCCAGATAGAAAGATAGGCTCTTTTAAAACGAGCGCTCAGGGAAGACCTTATTGACAGGGTGATATGTGAGCAGAGACTTGGAGAAGGTGAAGGGAGTGAGCAATGCAGTTATCTAGGAAAAGAGTGTTTCAGATGGAGGGGAAAGCAAGAGACCCAGAGGCAGGGGTATCCTTGGGAGGTAGGAACATCCTTGGTGTGTTCAAGAGACAGGAGAGCAGTGTGGCAAGCGTAGAGTGACAAAGGGAAGAGAGGGAGGAGAAGAAACCAAAGAGGTAGCAGGAAGCCAAATCATATTGGGCTTGCAGGCATTATATGGACACTGGCTTTTACTCTCAATGAGACAAAGTGTTTTGAAAAGATGAATAACATGACACAATTTATATTTTCAAAGGCTCTCTCCAGATGCTGCTTTATAATAGATTTTAGGGAGCAAAGGCAGAAGCAGAAATAACAGATTGGAGGCTTTTGGAACAATCCAGGCAAGATGCAACACAAGTTTGGAACAGGATGAAGGGTGGAGATGTATGAAGTGATTAGTTTCTTGATAAATTCTTAAGATGCTAAGAGTATTTGAATATCAGCTGAAATACTGGTATGTGGGGGGAAAGAACTGAACTCAAGGCAAAAGGTGATATTCCTTTTTCTATTATCTCCTTTCTTCAGAAAAAAAAAAATGATTTTAGTTTACCACATTCCTAAGATAAAAGAAACCATAATTGTACCAATGTCCATAAGGGAAATAAAAAGTTCATTTTGTAGCCACGTAGACCCATCCCCTTCACATTGGTTCTTTATTCTTATTCATAGTAAAATATTCTACAGGTATCAAATTTTTTTCCTGAATTTTCAGCTTTCTGATACTGAAGTTAAGGAACATACTTCTTTATGAACATGAAAGTGATTTTAATATGAGAATAAGATGTAACACTTATTTATAAGATAATGATAAGTTACATTCTCATGGGAAGGTTTCCTACCCTACATGATGCAAAGAAGTCATGAAAATTGTCTTCTTGTCTATTCAGTCAAGCATTCTTCATCAACTCTTCATTCTATACTCCTTTTGCCCAGGCTTTTTGCAAATGATAAGCAAAATATACATGATCTCTAACATTGCTGTATTTATGGATTTCTACCTAGGAGACAGAGATGTTAATGAAAACAAAACAAAAATAACTATGAAATCATAGTGTGGTATGTGTTAAGTTAGAGGATGTTATCAGAGCAAATAAGAGGGTGATTATGCTAGTCGCTGGCTTAAAGAACACTTCAGATGACCACATTGAGGGCCAAGTCCTGAGTTTAGTTTTAAACCTGTTGAATTTGAAGGACCTTTGGGAATGTCATTGGATAAATGGGTCTGAAGCTTACAGCAAAGGTCTAAGCTAGAAAAACAAATTTATAATCACTTGGCATACATGTGGAAAGTAGGTACATAAAGGAAAATAACTGAGGCTAAAATTAAGCCTTCCAAAACTACAACTTTGGATGGCTGGACAGAGCCTTTGAAGGTGACTGAGAAGGAATAGACTGAGAGGTAGGAACAAAACTAGGAAAATGTGATGTCCTAGAAGCCAAGGAAGAAAGTTCAGGATCACTGACAACACTTAAGTGTTGAATTCTGATGAAAGGTCAAAAGGTGAAGACTGAAAAACACTTCAGAATTTTAAAAAATGAAAGTGACTGGTGACTTTATTAAGAATCATTTTAGTAGAAAATAGGAACAAAAACTAGAATAGAGTCCATTGAAGAGCTGGCCATTTAGGGGTTTGTGGGAAGAAGAAATGAGGACAGTATTTACCAAAAAACAAAACAAAAATACCAAAACCTCACCAAGGAATCAAGCATCTTGCAATACTTTCTGCTACTCTGAACTCCTTGGTCAAGACAACCTCACATTTATGCAATATTCTTTTTTGTAGAAAAGAGCTGAGACGTCAAAGACAATACCTTCTTAATATATTACCAGGAAGTGGGGTTTTTGAAACTCTAGCATTTCATATTGGATTGGATCACCATTGTATTGTCTTAGGTGTCATTTTTTTTTTTTTGGGGGGGTGGCAAATGAGACATAATGGTTCCTGAAGACTAAATGTCTTTTTGATCCTACTTAAGGATGAATTTCTGGTACTGTAGGGACACACGTACATCTGTTTGCATCATCTGAATCAGGCCAGATCACACTTTGAGAAACAGAACATTGGTAATTTCCCCCCAGAGTACAATACACTTTAAAATTTTTCATGTGCAATTTCTCCACAGATTGCAAGACAACAGCAGCAACTTCTGCAGCAACAACACAAAATCAATTTGCTTCAGCAACAGATCCAGGTCAGAAATCATAATTTCAAATATATGTCCAATTAAAAAGTATATATTTGTGTATAATTCTTTCAGATTCTCAGATGAAGGGAACTAAAATGACCTCCAAAGTAAAAATGACTTTCACCCTAGTTCATTGATGTGTTGCCTCCCGTACCATGAGAATTGTGAAAATGGTAGCTCTCTGTCATAGGCCTTCCTGTGGCAGGGAACTCCAGTCTAAACAAGCTGATGGTAATTTTCATTTTATATTGAAGTGGAATTAATGTTAGAAATGTTTCATTTTCTCTATTCTTTAATGTTTAACATGTGCCCAGAAGTGTTCTTATGGGGGAGGTCAAGGGGAACCAAATCAGACGGGTCCATCAGGTTTTCAGTTAAAGAGCAATGGCAGAGAGAGCTTTTTACTGGATGTGCAAGAGCCATGTGTGATAAAGCTGGAACTTTGGTGTTCAAGTAGAATTTCACCCTTAGTATTGCCAGAACAAACCAAGACTGAGGGCTCTATAACCTCCATATTTTCCTTATGTGGCAATTTGCAATGATAAGGAACATCAAACAAGAAGGAAGAAAGCAGCTATATTAGTAACAAGGAAAAAGTTACTTGCCAGGGATACATACCACTTGCTAGCGCCATGAACTTTGACAAAATTTGTATCCTTTCCTGAAGATTCCCTTTCTGAAAGCACTATTTCAAAGAGTGTTTACAAGGATCTAATGAAGTCATGGATGAAGCGCTTTAGTGTAGTGTCAAGGCACATAATAAGTGTTCAATATATAGTTGCTATGACTAGAAAGAAAAGGAATCTAATTTATGGAACTATGAATCCAACTCTATGTAACATCATCCATCTGGAAGCAACTGTTAGATTTGCAGTCAGGTTATCTGGGGGAAATCCATAATTCTCTTGAAGTTATATTTTGAGGATCCAACATAATTTATTAAATGTAAATATTATAAGTGAGAGAGGCGAACATGTCAAGATTATTTCATTCATGTGTTAATTATGTTTAGGCTTCTTTATCAGAGAAGTTTGTCCCATTTTATCTAACTGGGTCAGGTACACTTAATTTCTTTGCCCTGGTTGATATAGACCAATCAGGGTTTACTCATTCTTATTCTACCTGAGATTTTGGTGAGCTGGTCACAGCTTCAGTGAGACAGAGAATCATCCCTGAGATGATCCAACCAGGAGTCTTTGTCTTCCTTAACTGTAATTATGAGCAGCATATTTCTAATGTGACTTGGCCCATCTGTTCATAGCTGGAGTGTGGTAGTTCAATCCAATGGTTTGAACATGTCATAGGATTTTCATGTTCTTAGACTTAAGTATGCTGACTTTGAATATAATTTTAGTTGATGGTAGCAGTTTCTCTACATTGAAAATGTTATTAATTATTGAAAACAATATAATAAAACTGTTATAGAAATGTCTCGTTATAAATAAGATACAATTATATAATCAGCAATATAGCCCTTTGTAAATCACTCAATTTCACTGTAATTTAATGAGGGTACCATTAGTTTTAAATTTTTATAACATTTATGAGACACAGCGTCCTTTGTTAAACATAATTTCAAAAATGCATCTAAACCCATATATATATATATATATATGAAGAAGCCCCAATTAGCTTTGTTTTTTTGACCATTTAAATTTAGCCAATACCTTCAGTACTGTTTTGGAATTATTCCACAATTATGACTACTACATTCATAATGTGGATTTTAAGTTCTGTCTTAATGACGAAATGTTGAAATGGATGGATTCTTGCTCCAGATCATGGAGCACTATAATTTCTCAGAACATTTTTAAAATAAATTGCCTTAAAAATTATCTGTCCTAGAAATGATATGACTATAGAAACTGTATTCTAAAGAGCTGAAGCCAAGTTTAAAGACTTGCCCAAGATCACACAACTAGTTACAGGTAGAAATGGGATCAGAAGCAAAATTTTCTGACTGTTAATAGAAACTTTGCTGAGTACGAGAAATTTAAAAAATAGAATTTCTAGTCAATCAAAATGTTCAGTTCCTGGCTTCCACTAGTTTGCAAAGTGAAAAAAGAAAAAAAGTTCCTAAAGGAAATAATTTTGCATTGATGGTAATTTGGGGAAAACATTAAGAGATATGTGGAGATATTATATCTGTGTGTTTAAGTACAGATAAATGATACTGACAGTCAAAACCCATCAAGCTATTATTTAAAAAAAAAAAAAAAGATAGAAGGAATGTTTCAGGTAAAAAAATATGTACTGACTAAGACTGACAACCTGAAAAGAATTCATTTTCACAGCTTCTAGTATATTCATTAACTAAAAGCATAGTTCTAAAGCATATTTTATAAATTGTTAATTTGGAGCAGTCTTACAAACACTTAATAGTAATGAAAGTCATAATAAATTTAAAATAGTCTATTGAGAAATTGTTCAAACAGTTATGAAGAGAGATTGTTCAAACAGGAAGCACTGATATAATGGCATGTGTAGAAATAGAAGATTAAAAACGTAGAACAGATCCTGTTTTTTCTCACATAAATCCGTACCATATTTCTTTTTATAGAATGTTTTCTCTCCCTTTTCTTCTTCTTTCCACTTCCTCCTTTTCCTTGGCAGCATAGGACAAGGAGGAAGAAGAGTCAAAATCAAACCTGTCCTTATAAAAGGCAAACCAAATTTATAACAAATCTTATTATAATTTTTTTGGTCAATGAATACATAGTCAAATGTTCACAGAAGAATTTACCATAGATTAAATTGTCTTTGATATCTGAATATACTTCTATAGTGTATTTTGAATTTGATCTGCTACATCTTTTTTCTTTCTTAAATATAAAGCCTTAAGACGTTATTCATCCTGATTGCATTTTCTTTGATGTTTTATACTATTGTTGCTTTGGACCTTGGAAAACAATGCATGCCAGTTCCTTTACTGATAGAATAGTGGACTGCAGTGTTTCTGGTCCACAATTAAGGCTGCATTTTAAATTTCTGTTTCAATTATAAACACATAAGAAATTAACTTGGTCCAAATATTGATAGAGGCAATGCAGTGCATTAGATGGGTTAGAGAGATCTGCTAGATGGGTCAGATTGATAGGGTAGAAGAGCAGGACATATTTTCTCACTTGATGGATATGTTAAATGACAGGAGGATGACGTTCCCCAACATTTTTCTCATTCTTTTACTTAGATCTCTTTAAAGGAGAGGTTAATTTAGACATCTTTATTCCATTTGAAGTACACGTCAATCAATTTTTAAAAAGTATGAACAAGTTTGTAAGTGTGTGTATGCACAACATTCATATGCTCTTCACCAAGTTTTATTTAAAATTTATTTTGGCCTGTTGATTCCATGTTTTTTCAACTTCAGATGAAAAGAGTCGTTATGGGTTTTACTCTATCTTTAATTGAAAATAAAATGCCATAAGAATTAGCAAAATAACCAATTTTATTTAATAACTGAGGATTGATCATTTATGAACTATTTTTATCTCTTTAAAAAGCATCCTTAGGTCTAAAATTGCATGATTCTAATTGGATTAAAAACTCAATATAGATCACTTCTTTATAAAGACCTGATAGAGTTATAGTCATTTTCCAGGTTTATTCACATGACTCAGGTTTAAAAGATTTAAGGAAGTTTCTGTTATTCTTTACAATCAGTCCTTTCTACAAATAAAATGATGTCATAATACCAGAAATACCCCATATTCCCTCAAGAACTTGTTCATTTCTCTTTTTCATTTTTTATTTTATTTTTTAAACACTTTTTATTAAAAAATATAGCTATCATACAGCATTATGTCAGTTTCATGTTACACCATGAAAACAGTCTATTGAAAGATTGTTCAACATTTATATACCTAAAGAAGTGATCACCATAATTCCAGCAACCATCTGACACATACTATGCTATCACAATATTATTGACTATGCTGTACATTACATCCCCATGACTTATTTGTTCCGTACCTAGAAATTTGAACCTCTTATTCCCTTTCACCTTTTTTTCCTCTTTTAAAATTTGTCATTTACCATTCACATTCAATATTATTTTACTATTTTATTACAATATTATTTTATTATTTTACATTAATTTCAGGTGTACAGCTTAGTTGTATAATTTAAGAAGTAATCCCCCTGATGAGTCTAATACCCACCTGGCACTATACATAGTTATTGCCATATCATCGACTATATTATGTATGCTTTACTTAACATCCCCATGACTATTTTGTAACTACCAATTTGTATTTCTTAATTCCTTCCCCATTTTACCTACCCCCTCAACCCCCTTCCCATCCGGCAATCATCAAAACTCAGCATAACACCTTCCAGTTCCATCCATGACATTGCAGATGGCAAAAATTCATTCCCTTACATGGTTGAGCAACATTCCATTATATGTATGTATGTACCACCTCCTCTTTATCCATTCATCCATTGATGGACACCCAGGCTGCCTCCACATCTTGGCTATCATAAACAGTGCTGTAATAAAAATATAGATGCACACATCCCTTCAAAGTGGCATTTTGGGTTTCTTTAGATAAATACCTAGAAGTGGGATTACTGGGTCTTTCTTTGTCTCCTGTTACAGTCTTTGTTTTAGAGTCTATTTTGTCTGGTATAAGTACTGCTACCCCAGCTTTTTCCATTTTCATGAAATAACTTTTTCCACCCCTTCACTTTCAGTCTGTGGGCGTCTCTCAATGTGAATTGAGTCTCTTGTAGGCAGCATATGTTAGGGTTTTGTTTTCTTATCCATTCAGCCACCCTATGATTTTGATTGGAGCATTTAATCCATTTACATTGAAAGTAATTGTTGATAGATAGGTAGTTTTTGCCATTTTATTATTCACATTATTTATTTATTTATTTATTTTCATCTTGAAGAAGTCTTTCTAGCATTCCTTGTAACACTAGTTTGGTAGTGATGATCTCCTCTAGCTTTTTCCTATCTGGGAAGCTATTTATCTTTCCTTCGATTTTAAATGATATCCTTTCTGGATAGAGTAATCTTGGTTGTAGATCCTTGCTTTTCATCATGTTGAATATTTTGTGCTAGTCCCTTCTGGCCTGCAAAGTTTCTGTTGAGAAGTCAGCTGACAATCTTATGGGAGCTGCCTTATAATTTACCAGTTGTCTTTCTCTTGCTGCTTTTAGGATTCTCGCTTTGTCTTTGACCTTTTCCATTTTAATTATAATGTGTCTTGGTGTGGGCCTGTTTACAGTCATCTTGTTTGGGACTCTCTGCACTTCCTGGAAATATGTCTATTTCCTTCTCCAGGTTAGGAAAGTTTTCAGTCATTATTTCTTCAAATAGGTCCTCGATCCCTGCTGTCTCTCTTCTCCTTCTGGTACCCCTATGATGCAAGTGTCGTTACTCTTGATATTGTCCCAGTGGTCTCTTAAACTATCCTCATTTTTTTGGATTCTTTTTACTGTTACAATTGGGTGTTTTCTGCTACTTTGTCTTCCAAATGTCTGATTTGATCCTCTGCTTCATTTAGTCTATTATTGATTCCTTCTAGCACATTCTTCATTTCAGTTATTGTATTCTTCACTTCTGACTGTTTCTTTTTTATACTTTCTATGTATTTTTTATGCTTCCTATCTCTTTGTTGAAGTTCTAAGTTCCTTGAACATTCTTATAACCAGTGTTTTAAACTCTGCCTTTGGTAGGTTGCTTTTCTCCATTTCGTTTAGTTCTTTTATTGGAGTTTTCTCCAGTTCTCTCATTTGGAATGCATTTCTTTGTTTCCTCATTTTGGTGGCCTCTCTGTGTTTGTTTCTATGTATTAGGTAGATCTGCTATGTCTCCCAGTCTTAGCCAGGTAGCTTTATGTAGTAGGTGCCCTATGGGATCCAGTGACACAGTCTCCCTGGTCACCTGTGCTGGGTGCTCCAGAAGAGTTCCTTGTATGGGTTGTGTATGCCCTTCTGTTATAGTTGAACCTTGATTGCTATTGTCATATCAGTGGGTGGGATTGACCCTCTGGCTGACTGGTGGTGGTATTCGATAATGTCCACAGCTTACAGGCTGCTGTGCCTACCCAATGGAGCAGGATTTGCCCCAGTAGGCTCTTGTGCTTGTTCAGACAGCCCTTTGTGTGTGTGTCACTTGTGGGGCTAATTGGGTGGTGTACTGCAGTCTAAAGCCAGCCTCCAAGTATGTTGGATCTGGGACCTCTTGAGAAGGTCTCCAGTGCATGCCCAGGTCACCCACTACCTATTACCAGCCAGGGACTACCTGGTAGGTGCTACAAAGCAATCCACAGTTGGTAGCTACCTGTGCTAGACCCGGAGGCTTGTGGGAGAGGCCACGCTATGAATTGACGATGGCTACCACCAATACTGAGTCTGTGTTAGCTCCACAAAAAGCCAGGATACACTGAGGCCTGCTGCTGGTTGTCAGCTCCCGTAAAGTTCAGCTTCTGATAAAGCCTTCTGGGGTAAGGAGTTGGAGGTGGCAGGGTCTCAGTGCATCACCAGGGTGGAGCAAGTGGAACTCACCAGACCAATTCAGATTCAGATTTGGCCATGGGCATGGGGGAGAGCTTAACACAGGAAAGATGGTGCCCGCCTGCCAGCTGCACAGAAGGAGAGCCCAGGGAGAATGGCGACTATCTTCCAGCCCTCCATCTGAAGCCACACACCTCAGTCTGCTGCCCATTTGTCTCCAACACCCTCAAGCCCAGGGTGAATGACTGGACGAGTCTGTGTGGGACCTTTCAGAGGACGTCTAGGTTTCTTGAAGACTTCCTTCCCTCCAAGACAGTTGGAATTCCCACTGTTTTTCACAGCCAGATGTTGTGGGGGCTCTGCTTCCCAGTACCAGTACTGTGGACTGGGCAGCCTGGTGTGGGGATGGGGTCCGTCACTCATCCTTTTGGAACCTCAGTGGCCAAGTTATTCTTCCCAATTTTAATCCACCACATGGATATTTGGGGCCAGCCTGTTTTGCTTCTCTGTCTGTCCTACCAGTCTTGACACAGCTTCTTCTTTATATCCTTAGTTATAAATTCTGTTCAGCCAGACTTCAGATGGTTCTTCAGATTGATTGTTCTATAACTTAGTTGTAATTTTGATGTGTTCATGGAATGAGGCAAGCACATCATTTATCTTTTCCACCATCTTGGATCTCTTTGCCCAACTTGTTCATTTCTTCATGAGACTCTTAGTTTTAGGAACACCAAGAAGTTTCAGTCTTCTTTTTCTATTATTTGGCAATGTTTTCCTTTAATATCGCTTATTATCCTTAAAAAATAGAACATTTTTGCATTTCTACTTACTGTATCAAGCTAACTTTTAATTCACATTAGTATATAAGATGGAATTTATAAATATTTTAGAGAAAAATATCCTTCTAGATTTTTTTGAGGGTAACTTTTATTTTTTATTCTCTTGCTAGTGCTATAGTACCCACTTTTATTTCCTGACTAATGTCTGTCTTACATTAAATAAACCTCTTTCTGATACTGATAGTTAAGTGGTTTATATCTCCAATAATGATCCTAGACTAATGGTTCATCTTGACCTGATTCACTGTTACCAAAACCTTTTAAAGTAAATGAATGTGACCTCTACTCAACTTCCATTATGGCAACAAACTGAATGTCCCTGGAGACTCAAGTTCCCTTTTATCTTGAAGCTTTGGATGGGACAAGATTTCTGTAGCTTTGGGCAAATGTGGGGAAGCACATTCCAGTTTTAAGTTTCTTACTCTTTTTAAATAACACTTAATGAAATTTAAGATTCTTGTTAGCATTTAATAGGGCAAATTCAACAACATACTTTACTGTGAAATCCATTTAAGATATTTTAAAGGGCAAATTTAAAGATATTGTACTTCTTGTCAAATGCATATTTGTCATGATTCCCATACTGGACATTCAGCTTTTGAGCTTTCATAAGAGATTCCACAAATTTGTTTCACTTCTTCTTCTGATAAACTTTTCCAAATATTGTTTATCATGTTCTTGTGGGGATAAGGAATTAGTATTTAATAACTCCTGGTCATTGTTTCTGATTCATAAGTTAGGCATGTGCAGGTCAAGTAATAGTTTTGAGTTGCTGATTCTGTGTGGAACTAAGGGTAGAGCAGAGGACTAATCGCTGTTCCTTTGTATTGTTAATTGGCCAGTGTATATTCCATAGTATGTAGGAAAGAGCTCAGTTTTTTAGGTGATACAGGATTATATTTAACTATATGGAATACAATTTTAATTGTACTAAATGATTTATAAAATGATAGCAGGGTTTCTGTCATTTCAGACATACCCAAATTCAGTCTCTGCATCTCCATTCCTCATCTGCTGTGTGGTCTTGGGAAAATAGTTTTTCCCTCTAAGTTTCATTATTCTCATCTATTAAATGGGAAATATAATACCTAAATCACAACTGGTTTGTCTGAGGATTAAGTGAGATCATGTCTGACATGTAGTGAGCATACAATGTAAAATTTTTTGCCTGAGTCATTAGAGCGAAAAACTTGTTCTTTTGTATTTTTGATGATGGACAATTTAATGAATATTAGCAGCAAAAGGAGAATTTCTATGAAGAAAAGAATATACTCTACATGGCAATAGCCACTGAAAACTGAAACTTAAGTGTTCCAAATTCATACGATTTTAGAATTACAAGGGATTTTTAGAAAGCTTTTATTTATACCTATCTCTCATTTTGACATTTGTAAACTGAAACCAAGTAAGGTGAGATTTTCCCAGTGTCAACATAAGTTGTTACTTGTGGAACAATGGCTAGCTTCCAAGTTTCTCAGTCTTGGCCCAGTTCATTTTTATTTCACTGATATTCAACCATTTAAGGCTTAATGTCCCAAAGTTTTAAAATGAGTTTTCTTTCATTGGAAACTTATTCCTACAAAATAAAAATACGATTTGACTTATGTACAATTGAATGATTAAATTGCAGTCATGGGCCCAACCAATTTGTGACAAAGGTTTCATTTTATTGGAGCCAAAGTTCTCTGAGCTCATTAAGAGTTTTGGTAATTCTTGATAAATTATTACGCAGAACAAAATCCATTGAAATATTGTATTGAAAACATAATAACGTTAAAGGTGAAATAATAGTACCTGACTGACCTGCTGATTTATGATTTCTTTCTCTGAATGTGGTAAGTTGGAAACATTTTACCCCCCCTCAACAAGACCCCACATACATACATGAGCACAAAGAGATTGCAAAGTACCCTTGTATATTTAGGATACTGGAAATGCCAAGAATAAACACCGTGCAATTAAGGTTGGTTTCAACCTGAGAAGGAAATGCATTAACTCCTTGAGCTCCGACTAATGTTTTGCTGTATGAAATAAAAATATACCACACCTGGACAGGATATAGTTCTTAGTATTCAGATAGATTATTAGAGGAGAAAATATGTAAATACAAAGAAGTACCTTTATGGATGACATTCCTCTCTTCCTTGTACTTTCTGGAAGCAGAACGATAGGTGAGAAAACAGGTGGCCTCTCCTAAAAGAGCAGTGCTGTTAACTACGCTCTGTCCTTTTACTCAGAGGGAGCCACTTTTAAATTCTTTCAGCATTCTTTTTTTTTTTTTTTAATCTCCTGGTGATTACCAATGATAGAATTTCAGTCATTCATATTATTTGTCTATTCAGAGAAGCCTATCTCTATAGATAGAGATACAGATAGACTAATATGCGTATACTCATATATTTTGATTTTTATTGCTATAGCTCATACCATGTGGCTGAAAGAGTACAGGAGAGGAATGAAAGCCACCTTCTAGAGCCCAATCCTTTATGCTGTGCCCAATCCTTTTACTCAGAAGGAACCACTTTAAAATCTTTTTTAAGTTTTTATTTTTAATGGTCTCCCAGTATTTACACACACACACACACACACACACACACACACACACACACACAATCAGTCACTATAATTATAAAGCTGTTTCTGACTTATCAACTTTAAATACCATTAAACTGGAAATATGAAGATTTACTTAGTTCCGTGTATTGCCACCCTGACATTCTCTCCTACTCTCCTCCTTCCCTCACAGTATAGTTATACAAGTCATTTAAGTTCTTTGAATAAACACTTTTAAATTTTAAATAGTTAGCTTACACCTCTTTTCTTGTTCAATCAACTATAAATAGTGTCCCTTGACACTTGCCATATCAGATGAGGATAGCACTTTTCTTCTCTCACTCTCAACTGCCGATATCCATTATTTGTATGTTTACTCTAAATGTATATAATATGTGTGTATGCATGTATACACACATACCTATTTGTTTTACCTATTGGTTAATATTAAAAGTTGAAAATCAGTAAATGGTGTTTACATTAAAATGTGTCTATATATTGTCTTCTGAATAGTCTTAATAGGACACTCCTTATTTCCTTTCTATGTCGCTTTGTGCTTTCCAATTGCCTTTGTTTCTTCCTCATGTTATTGCCTTATTATTTCCATAAATTCTCAAGAATAAATCAAATCTCCAGAATCCCCATTTCCTTGATAACTGCTTCCTTGTCCTTTGTCCTCCTGCTTTCATTTAGGTTGGTTAGTCCAGCTAACATTCTTGGATGTCTATTTATGACATGTTAGAGCTGGAATCACTATTTTCTATTTCTTGCTTTATCTCCTTGTTTTGCTCCACAACCACATCAAGGAACTTAATGAAAGAAAGCGAGGGAGAAGGGGATGCAGAGAATATAAAGTTTCTGGTATAAAAATGTTCAAAATGTATGCATTTTTAATAATGTTCCCTTTTATGCCCTACTTGATTGACAGTTTGGCTCCAAACAAAATTTTAAGTTGGGAATCATTTTTTTTTTTTTTAAATATATTTCAAATCAACTAATTCATCATCTTCTAGCATCTATGAGAAACTTGATGTAGATCTGATTTTGTTGTTGTTGATCACGACCCATATTTTTCATTTCTGAAAGCTTTTACTTTCTTTTATTTACTGTGGCATTTTTCTAGGATGTATACAGATTTTTTTTATTTATTATTTTGTAAACACCATGAATTTTTCAGTCTACAAAGTTCTGTTCTTTCGCTCTGGAGAATACTCTTCCCTCTTTTTTCTTTTTGATGTTTTTTTCCCCCTTTTATTTTCTAGTTCTTTTTGGATTTCCCATTAGACATATATTATATTTTGGGGATTAATAATTGCATTTCTTATTGTTCACAAATTTTTGTCTTTGTTTCTTGATTCTTTCTAGGGGATTGCCTAAACTTTATCTTCTAAACTTTTCAATCGAATCTCATTTGAGAAATTGCCTTTTTAATTTCTATGAGCATCTTCTTGTTCCCTGACAATTCTTTTTTTCAGTTTATTCTATTCTTGTTTAATGGATCATTCCTTTAATATCTCAGGGTATACAAATTTGAGAGTGGTTTTAAAAAATTAAATTTTCATTTTCTTAAATTATCTTTTTCTCCATTTTTCACTTGCTGATTGATCTTGAAGTTTCTCATTTAGCTTGAAGTTCTACTGGTGGTTGGTTACCCATTCAGATTTAAACTCAGATAAGACAAATTAGATTGGGAGTTCTGACAATAAATGAAGCTATCAACAGGGGGGCATTGCTTTAATGAGAACAGGAAGCTGGCCATACATTACATGAACACTACATATAAGTACAGAAAAGTCTTTGTTCTAGAATTCCAGTGATCATGGTAGCTATCTTAAGTTTCTCTAGACTGTTAAATTTCTGTTGAGGGAGAGTGATGTGACTGAAGTGCAAGTGGACAGAGGAGAACCACTTTCAACTAATACTACTGTTTTCGACCGAGGCCTCACCCCTGCTGTTTCTCATATACCTGGGGTTCAAGTCCCAAGACTTTTTTTTTTTTTTTTTTTTTTTCAGGTGAGGGGGCAGTTCTGAGGGCAAATAAACCTCCATTTTTTGCTTAATCCTTTCCATATATACTCTAATCTGTTTACCTGCTTACACCAGTTAAAACTCTACAATTACTTTTCATCTTCCAAAAATTTGGTCTTTTCTTGCCTGGGCATGCCTCTTATTCTTAATTATGTTATATAAGTTTATAAATGTATTTGTTTTTATCATTTCATGGTGTCTCAGAAAGAATGGAGATACTCAATGCACATAATCATTCTGTCACCTTGAACAGTAAATCAGGGCATCATTTAAAAAAACCAAAATCTTTCAGTTTAAATAGGAGAAAATATTCAAGACAGTACCCGCTGTCTGGGAATGAAGGAGTCCTTGTAAAGTGGATGAGTTATTGCAGAAAGGTGAAACTTGAGGCTCTAAAACCAAACTTTAACAGTTCTAAGATTTTTATAATGTATATTTTCTAGTTTCCTTGGTGAGAGATAGTGGGGACAAGGGACATAGATACGGAGAGTTTCACGATTCTTTTTCTCTTTTTGATAAATTTGTGAAACCAAATGAATTTTTATTTATATAGAATTTTAAACTATGACCTTGATACTTTTAAGTTTTTTTCAATATCATTATTGAGACCTTATTTTAAATAACCAGATTTGATGACTATATGGAAGTGAGGTTGACAATAGTTTTTGGAAGTTTTAATCCTGGTTCTGTAATTGATTTATCCTGACTTGGGCTCCTCACAAAAAACATAAACAATGAATTTCATAGAAAGATATGTTTTTTTCTCATTTTTTAAGTTAAGTTTATGTTTTTAGTTAAGTATTGTTGATATACAAAGGTGATGCACAACTTGTATTGGTTATAGTATTAGTAGGTTTACAATATAGTGATTCAACATTTTTATACTCACAGTGTGATCACCCTACTCATCTGTCACCGTGCACACTTATCACAGTATTAAAGACTATATTTCCTTTCCTGTTTTCACCCATTCCCTCCCTCCTTTCTGGTAACCATCCCTTTTGTCTCTGTTGCTGTGAGTCTATTTTTTAGTTGTTTTGTTTTTAGATTCCATTAATAAGTGAAACCATACAGTACTAGCCTTTTTCTGCCTGACTTCTTTTTTTCCTCATTTTTTATGTAGAACCTTAGATGATCTTCATTGTTTTCCTTTTTCTGTTATCCCATGTCTGTGTCATTTCTGTGTTTCTACTGTCTCCAATCTTTGCAATATGATTTCTGAAGTGAAGTCTGGGTTCATTTAATCCAATATGGACAGTTTAGGAACACTGAGACTGGCTCAGAAACCAGACTCACTGCAGTTATTTCCCATGACTTTGCAGCCTTTCCCCAAACGACATCACCTGTGGAAAAAGCTGAGCACTGTTCCTCACTGAGCCTCTGCAGTCCATATCTTATCAGTTAACAAAACAGGGTCCATCAGCACTTAGATAAAACCCTGGGAATGTAATTATCAAATAGTGGGAAACAAAACAAAGCAACTCAAGCTTACAATAGGTTTGAGTAATATAGGCCACAAGTCAACATATTGGCCTAAAATGAACCTCTTTTATTTCACCTTGGTTTACTCATTAGTGTGGTAAATGTAACTTATAGGCAATGAGAAACTGACTTTTTACTGTGTGTGTGTGTGTGTGTGTGTGTGTGTGTGTGTGTGTGTGTGTGTTTGGCTCTATTTTTCTTCAGAAAAGAAAGACTAACAGTCAAACCAAATGGGAAAGGAAAGGTAAATAGAACATTAAGAATACCTTTATGATGCTAGGATGGTCCCTAGTTTTCCCTTGAAGGGAGAAGCAAAAAGAAAAACTGGAATTACTTCTTCTGCAGTGAATATTCTAGAAGTGGTAAATTCTCAGTCTTCATCTTGCTTGAGTTCATAGCAGCATTTGGTAAAGTTGATCACTCACACTTTCTTGTAACACTCTTCAGATGGCCTTCAGATGACCGCAACTTGCTTTTCTTTTAAACTTTCTATTCCTCATTCTCAGTATCATTTCGTGGATTCCTCCCGATCCTTAAAAGGCAAATTTGCAGTAATTCTCCATCATCTGACTTATTTATCTTTGCTTATTTCCTAAATGATCTCATCTAATGGCATTGTATGCTGCCCCTAAAGGTAATACTCCAAAATGTAACTTTTCATCCTCCATCTCTCTCCTGGGCCTTAGGGTCCAATATCCAACTGCTTACTCAGTCTATTTAAATTGATAACTAATAGGCACCCAAATTTCACATTTCTGGAACAGAACCTTTATTTTCCTCAAACGTTTTATTTCCCTGTTTATCCAACTGAATAAGGTACCATTTGCCTAGTTGCTATTGCTGAAGATCTGGGAGATATCCCATTCTCTTACACCTCACAACTAATCCATCAGTATTGGTTATTACCCTCCTATATCTACCACTTGACCAACTTTTCCCACCATCACTCTAGTCTAAGGCATTTCTCTCCTGGACTACTGCAGTAGACTCTGCACAAGTCGGTCATCCTATTGACCCCTAAGCAGATATTTTTCACATAGCTGCTGGAGTGATCTTTTAATTTAATTGTGCTATAACCATGCTCAAAATCATGTCATTTAAAATAAATAATAAATCCCCTCACCTTATCTTAGTCTATTGGGCTGTACTTGATTGCACCACTGCCAACCTCTCTATCCCTCCCTCTCTCATTGTTTCCACCATAGAAACCTGTCCTTCCTGGTTTCAAGGAATATGCCAAGAATGTTCTAACATCAGAGCATTTGTATTTGTCTTTCTTATATCCTGGAATGCTTTCTTCAGTTCATTACAAAACTCAGACCCTCATTCCATTCAGGTCTCTCTTCAAATGCCATCCTCCTTAGGGACGCTGTCTCTGTCAACCCAATCCAAAATAGTCCCTGCACCCCGCCCCCATCACCTCTGTCACGTATCCTGCTTACTTTTCATCACAGCAATATTCACCCCTTTATATTTACTTGGGTTTTGGTGTACCCCTGCCATGATCACAGTACACACCAGGCAATAAGCTCCGTGGGGTCAAATATTTTATCTGTCTTGATCACTGCTGTACTCAAAGTACTTACAAGTATGATAGTTCCTGGCATATAATAAGAACTTAAAAATATTTATTGAATGCATGAATGGATGAATGAATAAAGTGGCGTCACATTATCCACTCTGTAGTGTACATAATAATGAGAAATACAGTAATTTTCTCCAGGGATTGAAATAGACGTTTAGGGAGCCATCAAAAATAGATAGGCAACACTCCCTGTGCTGTACATGATTTGTAAAATCATTTTGTACTCTGTACTGTACTGGTGAGAAGGAGCAGTCCATTGCTTATTAAGTGCTTAGCACTTTACAGAGGTCATTTCATTTAATTATCACAAGAATTCAGATAGGTTATGGCATTATCTCTATTTTATAGTCAATGGAACTGAGGAGTGTGTGTGTGTGTGTGTGTGTGTGTGTGTGTGTGTGTGTGTGAAAGAGAGAGAGAGAGAGAGAGAGAGAGAGAGAGAGAGACATTCTGAGATCCTGAGAGTTGAGTGCTATATAAACTAAAAATGGGCCTTCTTCCTCTTTCTCCTTATTGGAGTAGCAGTAAGTGGTTTAATTCAGATAATTCCTAGAAAATAAGTAACTGATCTTATAGAACTGAGTTAAACCTATTAAACTGGCAAATGTGGCAGGAGTTTTTAAAAAATGTAATTTAGTATTCTTTCTACAGTAAACCAAGTAAGAGAGTGCTCTTTTATAAGTGGGGGAAATTAATATTTATAAATGGAGGAAAGATGTGTTTTGCATAAGCAAATATTGCATATCACTAAATCTTTACCTATACATGCCAAAAAAGAACGGATGCCATGTTTATAAAAGATACACATATTTAAAAATAATTATTTTATGTTGACAATCTTGTTATACTTAAAAAGGGATTTAGAAGAGGTGAACTAATGAACTTCCATAGTATACAAATATGTTTAACCAAAAGTGGTGAACTAATTAGCTAATTTTTATATCACATGCATAAATTTAGAGATTTATATTAACATATGTACATGCACGCACACACACACACACACACACACACTCAATGTTCTATAAATTTTTAAAAATCATTACTTTCACTTCATTTTTTTCTGTTTATTGCCAACATATGTATTTTTTTTTTTTCTTCTCCCACAGCCATCATCTAACTCTCACTACTTTTTTTATTCCCCTTCTACCTCTGTATTCTTTCTCACAACTTTGCCAATACCTGGATCCATACCTGCTGCTTGACCATCTGACATAGCTACTAGTCATTTCCTTTACCCTTTCAATTTATTTTCTCTCTCCCATAGTTCTTTTCTTTGGCTAACTTTTCTCCTCTTCTGGCTATGCAACTGGATTTTATGTTTCCATTGAATAGAAAGTTGTTCACTAGTAAACCAATGCAGTAAAAGATTGTTGTTGTTTTTCTAATTTTTAAAGTAAATTATTTGAATTTCTGTGGGGTGGTTCAAGGGGAAGAGAGCAAAAGAAACATAAACAAGCTCAAACAGAGGTTTCACAGAGTGTTGCAATATATTATTGCAATCTTTTCATGATAGAGGGTGTGTTGTCATGGGCACCCATGTCACACAGTCAGAAAGAGAGGAGGGGGTGGTGCTGCCATAAGGTAAATCAAGAGATAACAATAAAATTTTTCTGTTGCCTGGTGGAGGAGTTTAGGATGTGTTTTCTTTATATCTTCATCCGCCCCTAATTGAGGATGCTTTAAAATTGAATGACTAGCAGTCAAAACGTGTTTGCTTCAAGCTGAGAAGAAAAATGCTGGTGTCTCCGCTTCCAAACTGATTGCGCTTTGTACACAACTGACAGCTACAGTCACTTTGAGTGACTGATAAGTAGGAAGCTTTGCCACTTATCAAGGAATGCAGGCTGAAAAGAAAAGACTGGAGTCGTTCAGATGCTTTGGCATGTTCAAAATAACATCTTACATCAGTCAGACTCAGAAGCACTAAAAGACATCAAAATGAAGCAATGTATATAGAAACGTGGTATATGTGTATTTGCATACGAAGAGAAAAACTATTCAACAAGCAAAGCTGCTAAGAGGTGAAAGAAAAGGTGTTGTCAGGGGTCTATTTGTGAAATGAATCAATGGTTAAATAATTTGCACATATTTTGATGAAATTTACCCTTAGGACGTTTATAAACATCCAAATTTAAAATTATGTAACTATTGCACTCCACCATCCATTATACAAGCAGCTAGTTTTGACCAGATGAATTCCTTGAAGCACCTGAATAAAAAATAGTCATCCACTTACGTCGTCATTTTCACCCTAAGAATCCACATTCTCATTCCTTTTTTTGTGTGTAAATATTTAATATTAAACTGTAAGTGTAAAATATTTGGTTATATCTAACTTAAACAGCATGATTATATAATAAAATAGGTTGGGATGAGTTTCTTCTTTTAATTTTAAATATAATTTTGACACTATGCTAACAAAAGAATGTACAGATTCACTGGACTGTATTTCTATAAATAGAAACTTCTGAAAATGACAATTTTTATACTCAGTTATTAGACTTCTATGTCTACTGCATGTATATACCCTGCTATAAATTTTCTAGGACATTCATATTTCAAATATTTTGTCTATTAACACAAGTTGTTTGATTTTCTGTACGGTTTGGATCTCTAATAAGAGAGATGCAATATACCTCTAGTATTTTAACCCTCCCATGAATGGCAGACTGTCTATTTAGATAACTTATTTCAGTTTGAAAACACATAAATACGCTTGTTTTTGTCAGACCATGTGCCCCAATTTTAGGTTTGGAGGTCAATTCATAGTAACCATAGCCAGGGTTAATTCTTCAAGCTTCTTTCACTTGAGGGGGCGGACCTTAATGTATAGTCTTTAATAATTTAAGGAACAGCCAACTGTGTGCTTGAGGGGTATAATATGAAACCTGCAAATTATTTCACTCTTTTCAATTGTTGTGGGACTGAAGACTACTAATGTTTACATGATTGTAAAAACTTTTGGGTATGCTCAAAAATAATCATTTGAGTAAGCCAGAGGAAGAATGTGTTTGGACAGTATGGCCCTCTGACCAACCTGTGAACTGCTACAAGTCCTCAACGGGATAGGAGCTTGCTAACCCCCTTTAATTCATCTGACATTTTTTTCACTGCAAAACTTTCCTGATGAGGAAAGCAGTTTGCTGTTACATCCAAGCTCCTGGCCTCATCACAGATCTTTGAGTAGTACTGCATTAAAGCTCTTTGATCAATAAAATAATTAGTAGTATAGAAAATTAGACTTTAGAGATAACTCATTCCAACTTTTTCTTCTTTTGTAGATGGAGATGATATGGTCCAAAAACGATAAGGGTTATGTCTAGGTCCCATAAGTAATTAGATGTAGACCCTGGTCTCTTTACATGGTTAACCATGTAAAATAAATCAAGATCATTAGCACTCCTGAACAGAGAAAATGAGCAGCAATTCTGCAGAGCCCATCAAATTGACTTTATTACTTTATTTGGAATTTGAAACAGATATTAAGTTTTTTTTGCTAAAGAAATGTGGACTACTATTTGCTTGTTTCCATAAAAATTGGAAATGACACATCACTGAGGAGAAAACAGTTAGGAAACCTTAATCAAATTCTGATTCACTAAAATTATCAGTACATCATTTTGGAAGGCATACATACAAAACTTTCTTAACATGTTTCATTGGTTCATGATGGTTTTTAAATATTTTTTAAAGAATAAATGTTTTACAATGAACTAGTGTCCTGCTTGACCTGTTTTACATCAAAACTTATAACAACATATCATTAGAGCCTAAAAACTAAATAAAGAAGCAAAAAATGATGTTCTAGTGTGAAAATAATGTCTGACGTACCTGTCTGAGAAAAGGGTTCTTTTGATAAATAGTAGCCGAGGCTCTTTCAGAGTAAAACTGAAGTACTTTAAAGAACCTCTTTGACTTCTAGATATGTTTTGAAAACCTAAATTAAGCAGTGAATATTTGGGCAAAGGAAAATATTTCCTCATTATGCAATTGATTTTTTTTCTCTCCCACTGTAAAATTCTGCCCTTTCCTCCACCTCCCCATTCAGGATATTTGATATACGTCTATTCTATCGTTTATTGAAAGCTTTATCTTCCAGTCTCCTATTGTTTTAAAACACCATCTTTCTGTTTTGTTCTCTAACAAGTGCTTCATTCATGGGAAGGAACAGACAGCAAGATCTTTTTTCTAAAATCTTTATCCCTTGAGACATTGAGTGAAGTCTCTTTTGTGCTTAAAAAAAAAGAAAAAAGAAAAAAAGACTACTGCTCTTAAATGCATTACAAGCGCAGTCTTGAGGTCTACAAATACTTCCATCCACACATCATTACTTTAAACTGTCTTCTCTTTAACCTGTCTTCTGCTACCTCATATCTTTGCTTTTGGCAGTGTCTCTTACCCAGTTGCTTTCTCCCCAGTAATTCCCATGCTTGTGACACAAACTCATTCCTAGACAACAGATCATCTCAGTGAGAATTTTGGACAAAGAACACAATGCAGAAATAACTGTCTATCTGATGTTATTTTGTAAATACCTGCTTTAAAAAAAAAAGTGGTACCCTGATAGCATAAAAATGCTAACAATTGGTATAATCATGGGAGATCTTAGGTATCTTGTAAATCTTACTTCTCGCAGTAATATTATATTTTATTTCTCTTATGTGGCCACTGTAAGATACAATGTTAATACGTGTAAACAAAATCCCACTTTGAGTAATGTAGCAATTAGGTTGTAATTCATGTAGTAAATTTCTGCTCCTCCACATCATGACACAATTCAGGTATCTGATGATTTTCTTTTAGCATAGTCTTAATCATAGAAATAACAACGGTGTGTCACAGGAAAAACAGTAAATGATAAAGCCAATCAGTGGACATTCTTTGGTTATTTTTAAAGACAATCAGGATCACAGTATTTATGAAATGTACTGAAGTCCACAAATGCTTGTATACTATTACTTTGCCCACTTTGCAAATGTTATTAATGGCTTTTGATGCTAAGATATGATACTATCCTTATTGTTCCTTCTGTATCTGGTTAAATTCTCAGACTTCTGTGTTTTGTCGGCACTGGGGGAGAGCGACTCTTCTCTAAGCTTTTTAGTGCCACATTCAGAGCCCCATGGGGTTTTCTCCTTTTGCCAATCTTGTCCATATATCTTTATTTAACAGCCATTTTTGCTTTCTTTCTTTTCCTTTTTTTTCTTTTTAAGGCATTTGATTGATTTTTTTTTTCAGTTTAAGGCTTGATTGGAGAACAGAAAAATATGAAAAAAGTAAAACCTCTCCAATTAACAATGTTTGACGTTTTACGAGGATTCTGATACAGACTAATATATAGTGACATAATACCTGTAAAATGGAAGACAGACTTAGGAAATTCAAAATTGTCTGAGTTTTCACAGGAATAGATGAAAGGATTAAATGTAGTTTGAAAATGTTTTATTTTGCCACCATCTCAGTTCAATTTAGATTAACCTTCTGTGATATAATTCTAGTCTCTAAAATTAAGGATCCTGAAATGCTGAACCTATTTGTCCAATCTCTTTTCTAGATGCAAAGATTAGGATAGAAAGTTTGGTTCTTATCTTTAAGGATTTTACAGCTTCAGAATGAAACTTAAATGCCCTCATGAAGGAATAAATTTTGATTTTATTTTTTAATTTATTTTCACTGAGAATATTCTAGAAAGTTCAAGGAATGTGCATAGCCCAGAATCATTACCCTACTTCATTTTTAACTCCCTCTGGTTAGTGACTTATGATAGCATTAAGAAGTGATCATATACTAAAATTTTCATATTATTTTCTATTGGAACCCTCTACCCCTAAACACACATTTATGGTTTGGTTCCCTTTATTGATTCTTTTGAGCAAAGTTTTTAAGAATTAAGTATCTTGAAATTGGAGTATGTCTTTGATTTTAAAATGTTTTAAGGATGCTCATGACATGTTTAAGAATTTTTTTTCCCTAAATAACAACTATTTGGACAATAGAGCAAACATTATAATTTATGTGTGGAAGTCACAAAGGAAAAATACTCATCAAGGAAGTATGTGCTATGGTAGGTAGATAGATATCTTCCCCCCGGGCCATTGACTATTCCGGTAACTGCAATATAGTTAAGAGACTTTCTCTTTCTAGTACTGCTTAACTAAAGGAGAAACAGAAAACTACCTCAGGATGTGTTGCTCTTATTTTATTACTACTTGGCCCTTCTCTCCACCTTGACCACTAACTATTAAGTTTTATTCTATTCTGGCTGTGTTATGCTATACTAAATGTCAGTGGGATGTCTGCCCACATCATATGTTATAATGATCTGTTCCTACTCATAGGGACTCATCCATTGAAGCTCTCTTTTGCAATCCTACATACCCACCTGCTTGCATAGGAAATATAATTCTCCCTTTATGCAATCCCCGAGCTGGTCTTAATAAACATGATGGTGAGAAATGCTACAGGCCTCTTTTCAGTTTGCTATTTAATGACTTGCTAAAAGTGAAAGAATAGTAATTAAATAAACATACAAATGCTTGTCATTGGTGGGTAGTTACTGAGGCAAAAGAAAAAAAAATCAAGGTTGAAGATTGGCTAAAAATAATGAAATATAAATTATATTTTCTAAATCATTTTAATATAGACATTATGATTCATTACAGTGTATATTAGGAACACAACTGGAATTTTTTTTTTTTTTTTGCCTTTTAACATTCAGTGAGATTATTTACATATCTTTATGCAAAGAATAAGAGACTTCAAAATGTTATCAATTAGGTAGGGATCAAATAGATCAGATATTCTACTCAACTATGAAGACGTTCTTGTCACCTTTTAAACAATGCTGACACATTACTAAGACTTTCAGAATCCTGTGGGAAAAGCCAATAATAGCTTCATTTATTACAAGAGTAAACTGAGGCAGTTATTGTAGCTATGAGTATTTCAAATCTTGAAGGGCGAAAGTAAACTAGGGGTGAGAACTGACTGGGTGGTGAACACACAAAGTGATATATAGATGATATATTGCAGAATTGTACACTTGAAACCTATGTAATTTTACTAACCATTGTCACTCCAATACATTAGAAACACAAACAAAAAAATAAAACAAAACAAAACTAGAGGTGAGAAACACGAGCAGAAAGGTAACAAAAATACAAAAGACTTGGAAGGACAGCATAGACGTGCAAAATCATTTCTTTGTGTGTGGATGGAGGTCATCTCTTTAAGGAAGGGTACCTTGAGAGGGCGCATGGGGACAAAAATGGAGAAAGAATGGTGGGCTTTTCCTTGAAAGGCTCTGCGTGCTGTACATAGCGCATAGGATTTAGAAACTGGAGACTGTACTATTTTCTAATTGTATGACTTTTGAACAAGTCATTTAATGTCATGTATTCTAAGCTTCTTCATCTGTAGGTTAGAAATTTTAGTATCTCTCACATGATTGTTTAAATAAAACAATCAAATACCATAAGGTGAGCAAGCCTTAAAATTTGTAGAACACTAGAGCACATGTTTGTTGGTGGTGGGAATCTATTTTCTTTCCTCTATTTCATATCATTATTCTGATATTTAAGTAATTTGAGTAATCAGCATCCCAGAAAGGTTTTTATTTCTTACGTGGCTGTTCCCCCAGCTTAGGGGGAGCAGAGCAGGAGAGAAAAAGCAGAATTATGAATTTACTTTACAGTTGATATGATTAGCTTTAATTTGTAGCATGCATATTAATATGTATATTAATATACACAGTATAGTATGGTGTCTAAAGGAGTTTGCTTGATTACAACCCCATCTATTAATGTACGTGTCTGCTTTTTGTCCAGAACAATGGTTAGACAATATCATTAACTATTCCAAGATTTTTTCTTTCCTTTTATTATTAAGAGTGAATGCTAACTTTCAATATCTTTGTTGATTTACATCTCTGAATTAACTTTGCCCTCAATCAAATTAAATTTAGGTATTAGCCTACTTTCTAAATATGTAATTTGCATGTAAGCTCACTATTATATTATTTACCAAAATTTAATTTTACTTTCACAATGGGTCACACAATATCTTCCGTATGTTGCATAACTTAAGGTTTCTCTGTATGTTTGGATTCAACATTTTGGTAAATTTGAAAATACTAGTTCATCTGTAGGAAGAATTTAAATGAATTTTTAGTTATGGAAATGTTGTCAGCTCTCTAGAGACCAGGAAATAGTTAAGCCAAGTCCAAATGTAATGTAATATATTATTAGTGATAATCATGTTTGGATGATAAACAATGAGATTAAAGTTCTTTAAATATTCAGTAAATTGTTACAAATTCTTGTAAGCCAAGCATTACTTTGGAGGAATGACTACTCTTTCCTTTTAACATCACTTCTTGGACTCTGTGCTAAGTTCCTGCATGCTTTACTACTAATATTTCTGTATAGAATTCATTCATGAGAAGGACCATATGGGAGCAGTTGATTGCTTCATCACAACTGGCATCTTGCTTCCAGCTGCATCCAATAACCTGGCCTAGCTGCATTTAGTGGATAACTACTAATGTTGTTATTGGTCATAAAAATTGTTAAGGTACTTAGAATAATAATGGGATCTCTGCATAGTAGGAGTAGAAATATACTTCTATCTAACCTTTTCAATGTTGCTAACACATCCTATAACAAAATTAATATAAATGTAAGTTATAACCATTTTATTTTAAATATTAAGTTTCTGAATTTGTTAGAATTTACTGCATCCTATTTCACTAATCAAGTGGTATGAAATAAAGAGTCTCAAATTTAGTTAAAATTATATGAAAAGTAACTTTACCAATGCCATCATGGGATCCATTTTTTTAAAAAGTAGGAAACCATATGCTTCACAAAAAGACAATCAGTTGTAAACAATTCCATTATACATTTATTTTTTTACATAAAATTAATATAGATTTCTCCTTACTGGGATACCTTACTATATACATAGATATTTGATCAAAACTTTATAAATAAATATCTTTACTAAAAAAGAAATGACACTTCAAAGTTTCAGTGGAGCACTTAAAAATACTTGCATTGACTTATTCTTTTGAAAAGTAAATATTTCTTTTCACATATAGATAATTTCTCAGTATATTTTTACATTTGGATTTTTAATACATATCAAATCAAGTTATCTCACAGCCAGACATACTCTATGTAAAATAACATACAACTGTAGACATACTGTTAAAAATTACTTTGAAATATTTCTAACTCCAGTGGTAACTTATGGTATAAATATTAGCCTATTGCTATTGCATTTCCATTATATTTTAGAGAATTATATAGAGATAAATTTGTATTGTACATTTATACTATGAAATACTGCATAGATACATTTTCTCAGCCTTACTCTTTTTAGTATCAACCAGGAAACATGACCAATATACATTGTTAAGTGAACAGTGCTAGTCATAGACATAAAATATATTATTTAGCCCAAATAATTTAAATACAGAGAGAGAGAGCGAGAGCGAGAGAGAGAATATGAATGAAAACACATCTGTCTCTAATACTATTGGTGGAACATAAAATCTGAAGGAGAATTACATAAAGCCATAGGATCTATGATTTAGATAATACTAATAGATTTAACATCCCAGACATGCTCTAGGGCTGCATGAATGATGTTAGACTCTTTACATCATCCAAGACTGTAAGAAAGTCTGTACACTCCAGTACCATATATTGGGGAAGTAAAATTTTCATTTACTAGTTTCAGAACCGCTATTGTGTTAGTGTCATAGGCTTGCCATAAAAAAATCCACACAAACTTGGTGGTTCACAACCACAGAACTTTATTCTCTCACATGTCTGGGGGCCAGGGTCTGATATCAAGGGATTGGTAGGGATGGTTCATTCTGCAGTCTCTGAGGGAGAATTTGTATCATGCCTCTCCCCTAACTTCTGTTGGCTATACAGCATCCTTGGGGCTCCATGGCTTGTAGATACATCACTCCAGTCTCTGCTTCCATCTTCACATTGCTTCTCCCCTCTGTCTCTGTGTGTCTCAAATATCCCTCCCCATTTTCTTATAAAAGAACACCAGTGTTTGGGTTAGGGCCTAACCTAAATCCAGATTGATTTCATCTCTAGATTCTTAATTCCATCTACAAAGACTCTGATTCAAATAATTTTGGCCATTGTCACAAGTAGTAGGGATTAGGACTTGGACATATCTCTTTGGGGGGACACAGTTCAACCTGTTACAGTTATTAAGATTACTTATACATTGCATTACAGTTATTTTGACTACTGGGTATCTTGTTTCTTTGAAAAAGTATTGAGCAGAGAAGAATGAATACATGACTCTCAAGAACACTGTCAATACACAAAGCTGATTTCTCATCCTATACATATTTACATTTTAACTTTGGTCAGACTGCATAGTTGTTTTTTTAGTGTGGCTGCAATTTTTAATGGTACAGAATTATTATTGAGTCATATAGTTGATAGCATGCTGAACTTAGCTATAGTTTAAATCTCCATCACTTAACAGTTGCATAAACTTAGAAAGTTATTCATACTTTTTGAGTTCCAATTTATTCATATATAAATTCTAGATAATGCTAGCACGTGTAAAGTTCATGATTAATGATGATTATTGTAATCGTATGTTTCCTCCAGGTGGACTCTGGCTGTTTGGTTTGTCCTGAGGTTACAATCAATAGAGGTCTCTTACAGTCTGGCTGCTGAGCATGTGCACACAGCCTAAGGGTCATTCATACCTAACCCATAATTGTTCAGCTGATGAAATCTGCACAAGTTGCCTTTATTATTAAGAAGTTTTAAATATCAGCTTTACATACTTTTTATTATTATTCTTATCATCATATTCTTATCATCTAGAAAGAGAATTGCATATCACTTTTGGGCTGTATCTAATATTATGCCAAAATGTTTGACGAATTCAATCAGATTGTTAAACAAGTGATCTTGAGTGACTAAATTTTTATTGAGTGGTGGCTGGTGTATGATCATTGTTCTGACATGGTTATATCATATGAGAGGTGTAGTGAAAATAACAAGAACTCTTCAAATAGAACAAAGTTTAAATGGCTGTGTTGCTAGCCACTAGGGATATGGCATGCACAATTTACTCTCTCTTCATTTCTAAAATGCAGCTAATACATCTTTGTTTCAGGTCTGTTATGATCATTAGAAATAAATTAAAGCACCAAGTCAGTGCCCAGCTAACAGAAGGTGCTTAATAAATGGTAGTTAAAAAGAAAATATTAATGCTGCCTATGTGGCAAAGATGATGATGATTAAGAAATAGAATTTCCAATGAAGTGAATTGTTTTATCTCCTTTTGCAGTAAGAGCCAGGATTTGTCATGTTGTGGTAGGATGATTACTTTATCAATATAATAACATAAAGCCCTTTCATGTCTGTTTTCGAATCTCAATTACTTCAGATTCCTGTTAAAATTTTTTGTTTAGTTTTGTCGACATATAGCTAACATTCCATTTTATGTTTTATAAGCTATATCAAGTTAGTCAGAATGTTTCCCTAAAATGCATTTATATACAGAAATATATCTAATGCATCAGAAGATGCAGAAATACACTTTTAATCTCAAATGTGTTAAAGATTTAATACATTTTGCCTCAGAAATCTACAGCAGATGTGTTCCAACATTGTTGCTTTGTCATCAATATGTATTCAAATACATAACTATTTTCTTTGTGCATAGACACACATACACACAATTTACTACCTGTATTTAAAGTTTGACAAATATCATACCAAAAGCAAGGCACAAGAAGTGTTTTTTTAATTATTAAGTGATGGTGCTAGGTTGAAAGTTGTATGAAAACTATCCAACTGTATTGTGTGATGTGGATTCCTTATAATTTATTTTCTATTTGGGAGGTATATGTCTTAATCAAGTAACAGAATTTTCTTAAAGTGACCCTTGACGATATATTATTTTTAAAGTAAACATGGCAAAAAGGCAAAATAGAAGTATACTCTCTTTGAAAATAAAGTACCTCTTTTGTTTTTGTTATGAGACTAGCACATTTATAATTGAGAAAAGATAGAACTACAAAAATTACATTTCTAATTTTAAGAACTCCTTGAACTGGTGGATCTGTACCAAAAATGATAATTTTAATATATGATACACTGAAAATATACCAGGCAAAATTCTGTACGACATATAACAAACTGTTCTTCTAATCCAATAGAGAATTCATTTTTTTATTCCTCCATGTATAAGTCTGTGTGTGTGTGTGTGTGTGTGTGTGTGTATGTATGTATGTTTAACTTCTTATCCTGTAATAAACCCAGGAATTCTTTGAGCAAGTGACTTTGTCCATCAAAGTACTTAATACTTAATAAAAGATACTTAGTACTTAATAAAAGAAATAATACTTTTCTAAAAACTATGTTTTCATGTTAACAGAATTATGAGAAAAAGCTGAACATTTCATTCTCTCTTAGCTTCAAACTGTTTACATATTGGACTGAGCAAAACTTCAATTTAAAATATATTAGTACTAATAACAATTCAATTACTATTCTTCTGTAATAAAATGTCTAAAATTCATCCAATTTTCCATGTCAATCTTACATCCAAAATATTACTACATAACTATATTAATGCGAGAGGGACTTAGTATTTCCCATACTGATTTAGTCATTTTCCTTGTATAGGCCATAGCCATGCATAGAAATGCACAGACAGTGCACATACCATGTTTCCCCGAAAATAAGACCTAACCGGAAAATAAAGCATAGTGTGATTTTGCAGACTGACATCCCCTGAACATAATCCCTAATACATCTTTGGAGCAAAAATTAATATAAGACCCAGTCTTATTTTGGGGGAAACATGGTAACTTCTAAACTAGCAGAAGTATCATTACGTTAGGAATCATTTTTAAATTAGTGATATTAGAATAATGTTCTTATTTTCTAAACCCTACACTGTCTATATTTACTCCCACTGAAGTAGAATTAAAGTTGTTTTCTTAAGATTTTTGGTCTCTCTTGGGTTATTTGTTAGTACATCTAAACCATGAGGATACTGCCATTCGAATACAGTTTTCATTTTGTTTTTTGTAAAATCTCAAAGATCTGGGTGCACTAACGGATACTTCTGTAATTAGGTTTCCCAAAAGAATCCTGAACCTATTTTGTTTATTCCTAACCTCATATTCTGTTGGAAATAGTTCTGGACTTAGCAAAGAAATGATTCTTAGTCTTAGTCAAAGCAACAGGCTTCTAGCTCTATGAAATATGAAATGATTTCCCTGATGGTGGTATACATTGAAATGGAATGTGATGTAGCCAAACCATGTATTATCATTCTGTCAATGAAATATCAATCACAGGTTAGATGAAAAAGTTCTAGTATTATAAATTTGTGGTCTAGAAATAGCTAATGATAGCTCTAGTCTCCTAATCATTTAACTTCAAAACTTTCAATTTATTTTTATGTCTTCCTCCTCACACTCCGCTTACTGTAACATGAGTGTAATGATTTGCCTTTGTGATATCCCTTACATCTTTCCTTGTTTCTCCTTTCCTGCCCCATATTCAAGTTTTCATTCCACTCATTCCCACAATGGTTATGTAACTATTCTGTCTGCCTCTAGTAGCTTTACTCTCCTGTCTGCTTTGTGCACTGCTGTCAGATCAGTCTTAAGAAAAACTTCTCCTAATGTCCATCTCTTACTCAAAAATCTTTGACAGCTCTCAATAATCTACAAGATTAAGTGGTTAATTATTAGTCTATCATTCAATATACTTTACCATTAGGTGCTAGCTTACTTTTCTAACTTGATTTTCCCTTGTTTCCTTTTATGAACTTGATGATCCAGCTAACTTAACTATTCGTCTGTTTTTCACATTTTCACATTCTCCGTCCTCTGTGTTTTACTCATGTGTGTTCCTTTTCCAGAAATAGTATTCACTATTTCTTCTCCGCATGTCAAGTACGATCACATACACTAAGACCAAATTTGCATGTTCTCTAATCCATAATAGTTCCCTAATCTTCCTAGAACACAAAAAATTCCTCTGAATTCCTGTAGCATTTACCATTCTACACTTCTTAATGGTCCTACTACTTTCTACCTTGTTATACTATTTAAGAATTTTTCTTTTTTATCTTTGTCATTGAAAGGAGAATCTTGATAGATTTTATCTTTGTGTTTTCACTGCATACATTTGATTCTCGTGTGAGAAGCACATTAATTACTTAATAAAGACATCAATGAAAAAGAATTAAAAGTCCCCAACTTCTTTACCTATAAAAGGCTGGTAAAAATAACAAAACTTCTCTCCCTAAAACTCAGTGGTGCTTTAATCAAATTGAGAATCTTTACAACCAGCAACATTTTCAACTTGGTTTTTTAAAATCTGTATATGTACAAATCAATTTAAGTTAATTCATTATGAACATTGAAATAAGGGCCTATTTTGAAACACTAGTGTCATACTGTACAAACAAATTCCTGTATCTTCTATTCTTACCTCTAGTGTAGAAGGCCTTGGCCTACACAGGATGCAGTTTCATGTATCCTCCCCCACGCCAAGCTAAAACCATGGAGATCCAGTCTGGCACACACTCCTGAAACCTAGACTAACTAGTTCACTCGGTGGCCAGGATGAAGGGGCTCAACAAGCAGGCATTTCTGTAGTTTGCAGTGGTGTTAAGAAATTTATCTTAAAAGTCTAGTCCTACGGTAGGCCTCCCTTGGTATCTAGTGTCAACTAAAGATTGGGTGACCTAAACACCAGCCTAGATGCAAAAGAAACCTCTCCGTGAGCCTTTGATGCCGAGAAAATGGGTAGGCTTTTTCATTAGGACTGAGGAGACAGCTCATGATGGTGGCTAAGGCTATAATTTCAGTAGAATAAAACTTAAATGTGGTCCTATAATCCTAGACAGGTTAATTATTTAATTCTTTATTTCGTAACTACACATATGTAGGAAATCTAGTTCTATTGCTGGCCATGTGGACATCATAGAGAATTTTTAAAACCATGAGTTAACTTAATATCTTAAAATACATGTATTTTAAGTGTGGATCTACAATTTGAAGTGTTATTTGTAACCATATTAGTTGTAGGTTGCATAGATATAGGTATATCCTCTATTTCATTCTGAAACTATTTCAAATATATTTAGAATAACATTGGATTAGGGCTAAAATATGTCATCCTCAGATAAACAGAATTTATATTGACATAAAAATGCTAATAACACTTTATTAAATATACAAATTTCCAATCGTTAATGTTTTTAGGTTTTAAAACAGAATTTTTATGAATACAAAAATTTTAAATACTGTTTGTTTGAACTTCTTTATATTGACCTCATGTGTTTTAAGTTAAATGCTTAGACCTATTAGAATAAATATATCTTTTTTAGTACAAAAATGTTTAGAATAATTTGTCATTACACAATTAAATTTTCTTTGTTTAGCCAGGAGTATCATGAAATGCAGTATATTTTGTTCCTCTGTAATAGACGTTCTGATATTTTATTAGTCGTAGGAATTTTGTTGTAAACTTCATGGAGCCAGGCATTAGACATGCTTTCATTTTAAGTTAGTCCATGCTACCCAATCCTATCAGAATTTAGCTGCCTAACAAGATAGAATTTATCTAGCAATTGACTAAATATCTTATTTGTGGGATTTATGTTCATCTTAATAACATTTGGTCTTTAGTTTCAATAGTGTGTATAAGTAATATATGCTAAACATAATATTTCATGCCAGGGCCAGTAATTGGGAAAGATCATCAGATGACTGTAATTTGTACTCTTTTATCTACTTTTATGGTTGGCATAGCTTTTTCCCCCGTCTTTGCCTTTTGTTTACTATATTCCAAATTGTTTTTAAACTGTTACACAGAGGATTATGTCCCTTGGGAATGGTCCATTACATTTTGAATATCAGTGCCATTCCAAGTTATTTCAACCATGGCATTAATCTCACTTAAAGCAATAAAAAGCAAATAGTGGTAAGAGGCAAGATGCATAAAGCATTACTTTAAACAGTTAAAAAAAAGATGTTAAATGTTCCCTCTCTAGGAGCTCCTGCAGCTCTTGATACATTTGTGTGCAACTGAGCAAGAGAAAAGTAGCAGTGGGATTATTAGTGGAAAGAGAAGCTTACAAGGAACATGAAAAGGCGACCGCTTCACATTCTGGCTCCTTTCTTCTTGCATGCAGTTAAAAAAGAGAGAATCATTTAAAGGAGCTCCTGTAGAACTCTCTTTCATTGGTGTCTTTTCTTACATAAAGTTACCAACAGGTTCATTCATAAGGTGATCTTGAAGGTTGTTTCACTGTCACTGAGCCACAGTTAAGGTGGTTTGTAAAGGGTATCACCCAAGTATAAAGATGCCTGGTAGGAAAATAAGGCCTTTATACAAAAAGAGCAGCAGCCCATTAGATCTTTGCTTTTCAAACCAGGCAAGTTTCCCCTTGGAAAGATTAATTACAGTCAGGTTGACAGGACAGTCTTGGTGTCTGTGTGTGTGTGTGTGTGTGTGTGTGTGTGTGTACCCGTGTGCACGCACATGTATGCACGTGTGTGTTTTTTTCCCCCTCTAACATTAGAAAGATAAAGGGTGTGATTAGTGTGCACAAAGCCTCTGATCAAACCAGCTCAGAGGTTTGTGACAGGAGGTTCAAACACTTGATGGATCACTGGTGCTGACAGGTAGATCACACAGGCCTTAAACAGATGTTTAGTCAGAAGATGAATGTGTGAGATCTCAAACGTGCAGCGCTCTTTTACTTGGCCACTAGCCTGTGAAGTTTTAAACATTGCTAAAGAAACCAACTCTTCCAAAAAGGGTGAGAAAGTTACTAACAAGCTTCCATTAAATATCAAACTTTCTTCTCAAACTTTCTTTTGTTACCAAGATTTAATACAGCATAGATTTGAAAGTTATCAAACTTTCTCCACGAATTAATGAATATGACCACACTTTATCTTAAAGTTTATGAAATGCTTATTAATTAGTTTATGAGTGTTCCATCCCATGAGCTATATTTGAGAAGTTAGAAGGATAGATAGAATACTCAAGGCAAATTAAATATAGCCAAAACCCAAAAATATTCAAGTAATATCTCTTAATATTTTAATATACAATTTTGAAATAATATGGTATGAAAAAATTCATAGTCATGAACATATACCAAGCATATATATTTAACTGAATTTCTGTAGTGAATTGTGTATGAATAATTTTATAAATGTTTATAAATAAGAAATGCTACAAATGCCTTCTATTTCCTTCTTTGACAAGAAGTTAAATGTATATAGTGTGTATGTGTCTGTATGTTTATGTGCATAAATGTGTGTATATATCCCAGAGCTGAATACATAGTACCATCAATTATTATTTCATTACTATCACAGAAGAATGTGGACCTGAGTTGCTTGTGGTAACAACTTTGCGAGGTATTATGATGAAATGCCCTCCCCTTGTTGTACCAGAATCATATGCACTGGTAGAAAGGAATAGTCAGCTGTTCTTGGCACTGTTAATACCTTACGGCCATGGCTCTATGTACTTGTAAATTCTTAGGAAAACATTTATATATGATCTACAATATAAGGGAGAATTAGTTCTGCGTATTTTGCACTAAAAAGTATAGTTGTCATTAGAAATGACAATTTTTCAACTCTTTCAACATTAAGTTCAGTTTGAACAAAATGAAGTTCAATCTGTCAACCTCAAATAGAAAGATTAATAAACTAATATAGAACTAATAGAAAGATTAGTAACCTTGTAGGCATAGAAGATGATTGTGAAATAGTCTATATGAAAGCACTTTAAAAATAATAAAAACTTTATACAGATGCAAAATATTAAAAGAGGCAGAAAAGAAGGGTGAAGGAAGTAGGAAAGGAAAATAAGAAACAGAAAGGGAAGGATAATAATGTTTATTTAATGGGAAGAGCCCTGTAGTTCTACCTACTGCTTTCTATTACGGTATCATCTAAGTCTCTTAGAAACCACATTATATAATCTCCTTCCCCTACCCCAATTCATTTTTAGTTGTGTGACCAAAATCACTGACAATCCAAAAGTGTCTTCTGCATTTAATCAATGCTTAGTGAAAATAGTACTATGTGCTAGATACTATTAACACTGACAGACAATGAAAAGATGAGTAAGATGCAGTCCTTGTTCCTGAGAAAGTTATACGTAGGGGTAAAGGTGCTTAATAGTACTGGAACTTAAAATTGTTTTGAAGTACTTCTCAAGTTATATCATGGTGTGTGTGTGTGTGTGTGTGTGTGTGTGTGTGTGTGTGTGTGTACGCTCACTCGTGTGTTTCCTGTGAAAATAAGGGGGAAGCCTTTGGTATAAAGCTCAAAAGTTCGTATTAAAATGCACTTTATCTATCCCTAATTTAGTCTGTCCAAATATATGCTGAATTCCAGTCACCTTGAAGGATCCGTTCTGTTGCAGTTTAATTCTTAGTATCTGGGAAGTCAGACGGGAAACAGTTTTACCTCGTCGCAGTCTCTGTCCTTCAGCTTTTACATTCACTATTTTTTTTTTCTTTTCTTAAAAAGAAAAAAAAAAAAGATGTAAGAGTTGTTAGTAAGCAACTTTCACAATTATTTCTTACCCAGAGTGTGGGACTGCCTGTTTGAATGTTTCCAAGAAAGTATTGTTCTTATGTGACAACAGGTCAGAAAGACTCTGCATTAATTACACTAACATATGGTTATTAACAGATTCTAGCTCAGGGAGCAATACTTTACAATGTTATCTTCCACATAGTCAGATGTTAGCCATATTGTCAGTGCTGGCAGCTATTGTTTCACTCATTTACTTCACAGAGCTAATTACTCCCTAATAATAACTTTACCTTGGAGTTTTTCACTTGCTTGTGCCAGCAAACCTGTTCACACTACATATGCTAATTATTGGCACTTATTCATTATGTTAAGATAGCTTTAAGTTCAAGCTGTGCAGCCTGGCTTTCGGTATGGAGCCAGCTGGCTGCAAAGTTCCACCTTTTTTTACTAAAGTCATTAAAAGTTTTAATATGGGCCCATCTTGTTCTCTTTACAAGATTCAGTCTTTCAGGAATTCAAATGAATGTGCAGTTACCCATGGACAATTACAAATTATAATAAGAAGTTCTTTCATTTCTCTGAGAAATTCTTAAAGCTTGCACTCATTGTAGTCTTTTCTGTTAAATTAGAAAAGATGAGTGAATTCTTTTACATTCACGCTATATGGCCACTTTATTTGATTACTCCATGCACAAACATACATGCATGTGTATACACACAAACACACACATACTCTCATGTTGGTTCATATTACTTCAGAATAAGTTTAACTCACTGGTGGTAATTAATTTATGCATGTCTAAATGATAGAGAATCTGGAATTTTACTGTTTGTGTAACATTCTTTCTCAAGTTTATTTTCCTTATCATTTCAAGAGACAGTATTTCTGCCAGGGCCAAATACTGTCCTTGAACTCTAGTCAGGATTCCCAGTTATATCACCAGGAGTTAATATTGAAGTATTGTTTCAAAGTAAAACACGGTTTCTCTAGTTTTAATGAACAAATAGCTTCATTTGGTTCATATCCAAATATAAGTATTAACTACTACCATTAAATTAAATAACCCAACTTTGAAGTGCATGAATCAAAATGGATTTAAAATTTTTAGGTGGCAAAAATTTGGGAGTCTTTTGAGAACTAGAAATGAATATAGTATACTCAAGGCATCAATTCTGTTTAAAAGTAGTTTTTATCTTGAAAAGATAACTTTTAAAAGATTCAACCTTCCTAATTTCACCTTAGACACAAGTCTCTTTAGTCTTTTGTATTATTTAATAAACACGGGCATCCTTCATATATAGGTACTTAATAAAATCTGGTTGAGCCATGTATTATTCTATGTAAAAGAGGAAATTAGAACATAATTTATAATTATCTTCTAATTTTAAAAATAATTAGAAGAACCTCTTTCAACCAGAGGTAAAGGTAAGAGGCTTGGATTATGTTTTCAGCTTTGTATTCCATGAAGTAAATCTTTCTTCATTTTTTTTTCTCCCTAGTATCTCCTATATTTTGTTACTCAGTAATTTGTTGCTAGAATGTTAATGAATAGTGTTCAATTTAGCCTATGAAATGCTGACTACCCAGTTCAGGTATTTTTAAGGATTGGTGTAATTTAGTGTGTGTTGGGGGTGGGTAGAGGATATTTGACAACACCTAGAATTAGAAAAGAAAGGGGAGAAAATGTAATTTTGGGTAGTTTTATACTTACCAGGAGCTCCCGATGAGTGGTGGTGATGGTTGGAGAGAGCCAGTACCAATTACCAGTATGTGGAGAAGGGGTTGTATGTCCATACAAATTCACCCTAACTGTAGGGCCCAAAACTGTTTTCACTGTCATCTAACCTCTATGTAAAGGTCTTGTTTACCTTCTAAATAATTATATGATAATATAATTGGCTGATGAGAAACTATTAGTCAATATTGAGGGAATTCATGATTAATTGCTGGTTGTAAATATTGACCCAAGTTGGGAAATAGGCTGCATTTGAATTTAATAATTATGTTTATAAAGATTAACAATTCATTTGGTTTAATTTTTCAATATATGAGTTATCCATTGCTATGTTCATGATGGAGACAAAACGTTTGGAGAAGATAAACAATGTGAATAAAAATAACAAAATTTAGGTGCAATTTAAGAAAAGGTACTTTTTGTTTAAATTTTTTTTCAAGAACTCTAAAATTCCAGTTTGTATTTGTCATTGCTAATAAAGGTTGTTTGTGAATTTTGGTTATACTTTGTAAAAGATAAGAAAATGTGGTTGCTATGTAACATGTATTGGCACACACGAATATTACCACAATTTCTTTTTAGAGTGGCTGGAAAGTTTCATCAAAATAAAATTACAATTTGTTGCTAGAATGTTAATGAATGCTGCAGTTTTTAAGAGCTGTAATTGAGAGGTCTAAATAGGTCACCTCAAATTCCTCGAGGTAATTTAAAAATCTGTTTATATAGAATGAAATTACAGATAAAAAAGTTCAATGAAAATAGTAAATTTTATTTTAAACCATTAACTTCTCCATCAAAAGTTATAAGACAGGGATATATGTAATATTTTTCTATTTGAGGCTTTTGAAACTTTTACTAGCTATCAGCCTAATAAAAACAGTTAATGATACATAAGTAGCCACAGTGGACTACGGAAGACCTCATTTGGACTCTTCTCTATTTTCTGGGTAATCCCGTTTCATGTTTTTTCATTTGGCTTGAATAATTTTGTCACCTTGATTCTTCTCTATATGCTTCTAGAAACTATGAACCCATTCTTCACTTCAGAAAGGAAAAGGTTTGATTATTTTTTTTACCCTCTCTTCCATGTTTTAACATTTAAAATTTCAGTGGCCATCCCTAAAGGGAAAGAGGTTTTTGGAGTTCTTGTGATTACCGTATTTCCCTGAAAATAAGACCTAGACGGAGAGTCATCTTGAATACGTCTTTTGAAGCAAAAATTAATATAAGACCCATTAATATAAAAATAAAATTAATATAAGACCAGACATGGTAGGAGAGAGTGGTCACCTTCTGCTCTCTTCTATCCATTCACTCCACATCGTGGGCTTTTACCTGTGACTGTTTGAAGGAACAAGTTCTCAAAGCCTCCTCATATGACATGTAAGCTCATGTCTGGATAAAAATACTTTTAAATGTACTTCTGCTCTTACAGGAATTAAAGGGAAAAATCTCAGGATTTAACTATAAGAAAGAAAAATCTTTAAGGTGAGTCCAGAACATAGAGGAGTGCACTATAAGCTTTCACAACAGCTGGGCTTCCCCCGGGGCCAAATACAAATCCCAACATTAATAGATCAGAAAATAAGCTTTGGATCACCAATGAGGTGTGGTGGAGCTTAACCTGAGATGTCATCATTAAGCTTAGGCTAACTCATGTTACCGTACCAACAACAAATTAGCCCAAATCTTAGAAATATAAATTTCACTCATATTTATGACCATTGTGTGTTAGCAACAGATGTGTTCCACATTCTCTTCAACCCAAGATCAAGGCTTAAGGCGCAGCTCTGGTCTGGGACATGATAGTCTGACAGAGTGGAAAGGTCATAGCAGAAATATGGAAGAGCTCTTAAGGTGTTGCTCAAAGTTGCACCCATCATTTTCTCTCGTGTTTTATATGCCAAAGCAAGTCACATGGCCAAGCCTGACATCAGTGGTATGAGAAGTAAACTTCTCCTGCAAGGACCCCTGTAAAATAGGGCATCAACCATTTTTAAAATCAACTCTATCACATAGGGCCTTCGGTGTTCAAGTTTAGTATAAATGCTCCTACACACCTAACAGAATCAAATAAATACTCTGGAGAAAAGTATCTCTAATATAGTTCCCCAAAAATCCCACAAAGTAAGATTAAAGAAACATACACTCAAATTAAAAATTGCAGAACACACAAAGAAACAATCCATAAAGAATGAGAGTCAGCAGAAATACTGAAGTATTCAGCCCTACCACTCCAGGGACTTCAGATATTGGCAATGTCGTATAGAAAATATAAAATATGCATAAACTGCTTAGGGAAATAAATGATGAAGTCACAGAGAGAACAAGCATCAAAAAAAACTCTCAAAAATTAACAGGAATGTTTGAAAAAGAACTTAATAGACGTGAAATCTATGATAATTGGGGTTAAAAAATTCAATAAATGGACAGCTTCTGGCATCTCCTTCCAAGGACTAGAAAACGATCCCACTTTAAAGAACTACAAAACCAGATAAACATATGAAACAAAAGTATCCAGACACTGGGTAGTAGACACTTCAGTGTTCCCTGACAGCAAAGCCATAAATGAGGAGCGCCTAATGAATATCCCCAGCTTCCTGCCTGGAGAGCGGGGGGAGCCCAGGCAGAGCCTGACAGTCTTTCTGAATTGGAGAGATACAGCAAGTTTCAGGAATACTGAGGCAGAAAAATAAATATATTTGCAGGACCGAGCCCTGGGGAGGAGAATAGCTTTGCATAGGAGAGAAAAAGAAGGACAAATCTCTGGCAATGTGGAGAGCGCTTTTCTGTCAGGTCTTGACTGGATAGTGATCGGTGCATAAGCATGTGAACAACTGGTGCCAGGTAAAGAACCTTTGGAAAAGAGCTAGCAGAAATGATAATCCCCAGTTCTCACTAGGAATATTTTGTGTTTTCACCAGCCATAATGTAGAGACTCATACCACATGGGGCATTGGGTAGTCTTTGAGAAGGATACTATCTTACTAGTGGAACCAAATTAATTTTAAGCTGACATCTATTCTAAACCTGACCTCAAGAAAGTTTAAAATAAGACTTGAAAGGATCAAATTGTTTCCAAGTAAATAAAATGCATCCCAGAACAAACCCCAAAGATATTTTTAATGAAATTACAAAAAATAAAGGCAAAATTCAACATGTTTCTCATCCAATCAAAAAGTAGCATGCATGTAAAGAAGCAATAAAATATAATATATAATCAGGAGAAAGTCAATCAATAAAAACTAAACCCAAAGTGGCACAGATGTTAGAATTAGTAGACAAAGCTGTTGAAGCAGCTATTACAAATATACTCCATATGTTCAAGATACTGATGAGGAAATGAATGGAAGAGATTTTAAAAAGTCAAGATTGAATGTTTAGAGAAGAAAAATACAATATATGAGATGAAAAATACACTGAATGGGATTAAAAACTACAGGTGATCAGATCAGTGCATTTAAAGACAGCAATAGAAACTATTCAGAAATAAAACAGAAAAAAAGTAATAAAAAATAGAGTATCAGTCAGCTGGGGCAGAGGGTAAAGGGAAGCAGAAAAAAAAAAGTATATATTTGAAGAAATAATGCCGCCAAATTTTTCATATTCTTTTATAAACTATAAACTCATATATGTAAGAACCTCAGTGAACCTGAAGCATGATCAAATTGATGAAAAGCAGTGATGAAGAGGAAACCTAAAAGCAGCCAGAGATAAAAGACATTCCATACAGGGGAAGTAAATTCTTGAAAGGTTCTTCTTATGCTATATATAAAGTGGTATAACATTATTTGAAGTAAACTTTGATAAATTAAATAGGTATACTGTAAAGCCTAGAGCGTCCACTAAAACAAAACAGACAAGAAAGGAATACCTAATAAACTATTAATAGAGATAAAATGCAATTGTAAGAAATAGTCAAACCAAAGGAAGGGAAGAAGAGATAAAAAGGAAACAAAAAACAAATGAGATACATAGAAAACAGCAAGATTTTAGATTTTTTTCACACATGTCATTAATCACATTAAATGTAAAAGATCTAAACTAATTAAAAGTCAGGGATTGTCTTATGAGGTTTTATAAAAAATCAAATCAAGACCCACCTATATGTTGTCTGCAGGAAACCACTTTAAATATAACGATATAAACAGGTTAAATCAAAATGGTTAGGAAAAGATATACCAAATTAACCCTAGTTAAAAAAAAAATATTGGAATGTCTATACAATAAAAAGTAGATTTCAGAGCAAAGAATAAAAGGGATATTGTATTTAATTTCATGATGGTCAAGAGGATATAAAAATCCTAAATGTTTATGTACCTAATAACAGAGCTTTAAATTCTGTGAAATAAAAGTTATATGACCAAAAATGAAACATACAAATCCACAATTGTAGTTGGCTATTTCAATAACTCTCTCTCAATAATTTATTAAGAAATTAGAAAGTAAGAATCAAACACTACTATTCACCAGTCTGACACAATTGACATTTCTAGAGCCCTCCATTTAACAGAAGCACAATAATTATCCTTTTAAAGTGCACATTGAAAATTGAGGAAGCAGATCAGATTCTGCAACATGAAAAGTCCCAATAAATTTAAAAAGATTGAAATAACTTAAAATATGTTCTCTGATCACAATGGCATTAAATTAAAAATTAGTAAGTCAATGAGATCTATGAAATTCCACGTTATTTGAAAAGTAATTAACACACTTCTAAATAACGTATTGGTCAAAGATGAAGCCACAGGAACAATGAGAAAGTATTTTTAAATGAAATGAAAATTCATCACACAGTCCAAATGTGTGACACATAGCTAACATAGTACTTAGAGGGGAATATATAGCATTGATAATTTATATTAGAAAAGTAGAAAGACTTAAAATTACTACCTAACTTTTCTCTTTAGAAACTAGAAGTAGAACAGCAAGAGAAAATTAAACCCAAATTATGCAGAAGGAAAAGAGTAGTAATGATTGGAACATAAAATAAAGAATAAGTGAGAAAAAAGTAAATTTGAATGTTGGTTCTTTGAGATTAACAAAGTTGATAAATTTCTAGCTGAACTGCTAAAACAAAAAAGACACAAATTAGAAATATCAGGAATGAGAAAAGACATCACCGCAGATTCTACAAATTGTAAAAGGCCAAGGAGCTATTATAAAAAACTCTATACTCATAAATTTGGCAACTTAGACACAAAAGACACATTCCTTGAAAGACAAACTACCAAGACTCACTCAAGAGGAAACAAACACATACCCTGCATACATCTATACTATTAAAGAACTCAAATTTTTAGTTAAAAATCTTCCCACAAAGAAAATTCTAGGTCAAGATGGCTTCACTGGTGAATTTTACAAAATATTTAAGGAATGAAATATAATGCCAATTCTACACAAATTCTTTCAGATTATAGAAGAAGAATGAATATTTCCCCAAATCAAATGAAGATATTTCAAGGAAAGAAATTTATAGACCAATATCCCTCACAAATATAATGTAAAATTCCATATAAGTTTAGCAAACCAAATCTAGCAATATATAAAAAGGATAATACATTATGATTAAGTGGTGTTTTTGCTAGAAATGCAAGATTGGTTATCCAAAAATAAACTAATGTAATTCACCAGATTAACAAAATAATTATGTATTATAAATTGATTATCAATAGATTAATCATCTTAATAGATGCAGAAAAAGCATTTGACGAACTTCATCATCTATTCATGATAAAATCAGCTGAGCAAATTAAGAATAGAAAATTTTCTTAATTGATTACAGAATTTTTACAAAAAACATAACTAACCTCACATTTAATGTTGAAAAATTCAATATTTTTCCCTAAATTTGACCACTCTTACATTTTTATTCATTATTTTACTGGAGGTCAAATCCTCCAGTGCGATAAGTCAACAGAAATAAATAAAAAGCATGCAGATTGGAATGGAAGAAACTGAACTGTATTTATGCATAAATAACATATTTGTCTATGTGGAAAATCCTAAGGAATCTATTAAAAAGATTCTAGTGAGTTTAGCAAGGACACAGGATATAGTGTCAACATACAAAATACAGTAGTAGAAACAATCAGAAATTGAAATGTATAAAAAGCATTTAAAATTCCATCAAACATATGAAATATTTGGAGATATATTTGACAAAAGATAAGCAAGACATATATGATGTAAATTACAAGGTTTTGCTGAGATAATTTAGTGAAGACCTAAAGAAATGTAAAGATATGCAACGTTTGTGGACTGGAAAACTCAGTATTTTTCAGATGTTACTTCTCCATAAATTTAGCAGAAATTCAATATCATCTGACTTAAATGTTAGGGTTCTTTTTTTTTTTGTCATAATTGATAAGCTGATTTAAAAAATTTTTATTGACATTCAAAGCGCTTTTTAAAAAGATGAACAAAGTTGGAGGATTTACACTTCCTGGTTTTGGCTTACTTTCAAGCTATGCTAATCAATACAATGTGCTGTTGGCATGATGATGGCAGATGTACAGATCAGTGGAACAGAATGGGGAGGCCAGAAATATACACACACAAATGTGTCTTCAGTTGATTTTTGATAAAGGTGCCCGGGCGATTGAATGGGAAAAAATAATCTTTTCAACAAATGACTCAAGGACAATTGGATATCTATATGCAAACAAATAGATATCAACTATTCTCTCTCACCATGTACAAAAATTAATTCATAATGAACCTATAGATGTAAATATAAAGATAAACCATACACTACCTAGAACGCATACGAGAATGACTTTAGTGACCTTGGTTAGGCCAAGATGATTAAATAGAAACCCCTTAAAATTACTAACCATAAAAACATATAATAGATTGGGTTTCACCAATTCTAAACCCTTTTTGTTGTTTTTTTAACACTATAAAGAAAATTAAGAAATAAGCCAAGACAGACAGAAAATATTCACAAAGCATATATATACGATAGGACATGTATTCAGAATATAACAAGATCTTTTTAGACACAACAATAAGAGAAGAAACTCAGTAAAAATGGCCAGAGTTGAACAGACTGTTAACTGAAGAAGATTTAAGGATGGCAAACATATGAATATACACACTTCGTTAATCATTACAGACATGCAGATTAAAACCACAATCAGACACCTGTACACACATAAGAATGGCTAAAATTAAAATACCACAATCGAAAGATTGTGGAACAACCAAAACTCATAAGTTGCTAGTGGGAATTCAAAATAGCACCATCCATAGAATGTTTGAAGGTCAAGGAATGAAAAGAGTCGTAACACGGAAATTCCAATCTAAACAAAGCCAAGGAACTATATCGGTATCAGAAAATATAGACTTCAAGCCAAAAAAGCATTACTGCTACAATAATGACAAAAAGTTTATCTCACCAGGAAGATATTACTGTTCTAAACTTGAATTCATGCAATAAAATACTCTCCAATTATGTGAAGCAAATCTGATAGACCTATAAGGAGAAATTGTGAAACAAACTATCATTGTGGAAGACTTTATTTTGCATTCTCATCTCAATTATTGGGAGTTTAAGTAGATACAATATTATTAAAGATATGGTGTATTTGGAAAAAGTGAAAAACCTGATCTAATAGAAATTTTGGAACCCTGTGTCCACTATTTAGATGATAATATTCTTCTCAAATACACATAATCCAATATAATTTTTTAAAAACTAGTTATATGCTAGGTCTTAAATCATTTCTCAATAATTATTGTAGAATGAGGTATCATACAGTGTTTACTGGCAATAATGTAATTAACTTAGAAATCAATAAATATAAACAAACCCTCAAATATCTAGAAAGTATTAATGCCTTAAATAATCTATGGTCCGAGAAATAAATTTGGTGTGTGGGGAATGTTTAGAAAGAAACATAAGGGTTCCAAGAACTTATTGGTAATAACTCTAATTTCTAAATTTTAGCATCTAGCTATAATAGGAACCTTCTATTTAATATCAAGTTCTTACATATCAGTAAAGAAAGAAAAATAACTTGCTGTCCATTTAAGATATTGGGAAAACAATAATAGGCTAAATGCAAAAATCTAGAAGGAAGGAGTAATAAGTAGTAGAGGAATTAATAAATTAAAACCAAATACGTAATACAGTGGCTCAATAGAACCAAATGGTGTTTTTTTTATGAAAGAACATGTAAAATAGACAAATCTTTAGTGAAATTTATCACTAATAAAACAGGCAAATAAGGTCTGAGGATCTGATATATAACGTGCACACTGTAGTTGATAACACTATTGTATAATTCAAATTTGCTTAGAAAGTAGAACTTGAATGATTTCACCAAAACAAAAAGGGGGGGGTAAATATGTGAGGTGATGAGTACACTAATTAATTTGATGGGGGAATCCTTTCACAATGTGTACATGTATCATATCATCACATTGTACACTTAAAATAACTTACAGTTTATCATTTATACCTCAGTACAACTGAAAAAAGAAATAAAGAAGTAATACAAATAATAAAAATATAAATTGAGTTATAGCAAAAATTAAAAATATAATAGTAAAGCACTATGAATAGCTTTTGCTAAAATTTTTATTTAAAAAAGAAAAGAAGTAGACAAATTCATAGGAAAAATTTGAATTTATGGAAACTTCAATTAGAAATAGAATGCCTAAATGATCTTATAATCATTAAATCAACTGACTTAGTAGTTTATCTTCCTGCAATGAAATATTAGGCCCAGATAATTTTATAGATCCGTTCTACCAAATATTCAAAGAATAGATCATTGTAATTGTGTACTTATTCAGACACTGAAATAGAGAGACTGTGCTTTAAGTTGTTCAATGAATTAGTGTAGTAGTCTTGACTAAAACCAGTTGAGGTTTCAGGAAAGGAAAATTATATTCTGTATATCACTTTTGATATACAGGCTAGAATTGTGACAATTAAACAAGACAGGAAATAATAGTGTTTGATAGAGTGACATACAGTTTTGGATTTTGCTGCTCTGTTTACCACTGCCTTGTTTCATAGCCATATCCTCTGTCATAGTCCTTTTAATCCCCTCCTTGCCTCCTTGCCTTCGGCCTAGCTGCCTCTCCAATTTCTTCTCATTGCTGCTATCCATTTGGTTTTCCTAGAAGAGTCTCTACCGTGTTTAAAACCCTTTATCAATTTACCATTGGTTTTACTGTACTCTGAGCTCTGTTCTCAAGATGCTCAGACCAGTTGATAAACAGAAGAAAATGAGTAATTGTAACTAATTGTGGTGATTGAAACAATGCAAAAGTGTGGTCTTTTTCTTCAGTCTGGGAAGGGTTGGGTTGAGCAGAATCTGGAATTAGTAACTAAGGAATGCCTAACCTGAGGACGTCAGCCTGAGCTGAATGCTGAAAGGTGAGTGTGAGTGAGTCATTTAAGTGGGGAGGAGGCTATTTCAGGTAGAGTGAACAAAATGAGTAGACCGTTGAGACACTGGCAATCTGGAATGTGTAGGAAACTGAGTCTTCAGAGGGTAGTAAAGTGCAAAATGAGGCAGGCAGGACATAAGGCAGGAGGAAGTTAGGTCAAGACCCCTCTATAGGTTGAGAAATTCGTGTTTTATACTCTAGGATAGAGAACTATTGGGTAGATTTAAGGTAAAGATATTTGCATTTTAGGTACACCTGGTGTCTGAGTGGAAAACAGTTTTAAAGCCTGTGAATAGTGAGAGAGATTAAGAGGGTCTAAATTACAATTGGAAATTGGTAGGAATAAAGGGTAAGGGATGTATTCAGTAAATATTTATCAATTTGGCAATTGATTAGACCATTTCTTTATATTGTTGTCTAACAATGTCTAGCATATAAGGGGCAACAAAATCATTGAATGTAAAATTGAGTGAATGAATGAATGACTGTTTTGCATATGTATTACATGGAAAATTGAAGGGATAGACTTTGACTGTCACTTAAGCCCAGTTCTGGCATTTATGTCAGACAAATATTAACTTGTATTCTGCAGTATGAAATTGTAATTCAGTGTGATGGAAAATATAGTACAGATATGTTCCCTCCACCGAACTGGGAAGAGACAGAAGCATGAATAAAGATCCAGGGATCAGGGAAGTCATCCTAGAGAAAGTGAAGCCTGAACTGAATGTTCAGTGCTAAGTAGGACGTAGGCAGTGAAATTACTCAATTCATGAAGCGGCCCGGCTTAGGATAGTGATTAAATGATTTTGAAGCAGATTGTAAGGAAAGTGTCTCAACTCAGCTTTATCCATATTGAATTTGAGGTCCTTGTTAAATGAACAATATCCAACATGAAATTGGATGTGAATATCAAAAAGCATTTCCTCCAGGTATCGTTAATGCTAATATTGTGCCTTAAGTGTAGTTTTTTTTTAATTGAACATGTCTCTCAGTATAAGATTATCTATTTACCTCCCTCTACAATATACTTCCAAATACTTTTATTCCTTTTTCTTATCTCATGTTTTTCTCTCCTTAGCAATGCCTTTTTCCTTTTTCACACTTCTCTCATCTTCTTATCATGGCAAAGCTCAAACAGTGTATGAGGTGATGCATATGATGTGTATTATTGGGCTTTGGGATGAAGACTTACAGCTTGAATGACATGATTGAGAATACACTAATTCAGCTTTATCTGACCGTAAAAGCATAGGAATAAATGAGAAGAGGTGGTTACTGCTCCAGAAACTGAGATAGACTGCAAAAGGACTGAAGTAAATTGGTGCACATACAGGGGTTGAGGGGAATAAACAAGAAATCTGTGAATATTAGTTTATGAATGAAGACAACAGAAGCAGCCCTGAGCCATCGAAGATAACAAGTTGGGCAGGAGATAACTATCAAGTGTGCCAAGTTATTTAAAATTTGATTTTGAAAGTATGTACTAGGTTGGTGCCAAAGTAATTGCGGTTTTTGCAATTATTTTTAACCTTTTAAACTGCAATTATTTTGGCACCAACCTAATACAATACTACCTGGTTAAGAATATACAACTCTGTTATCCAAATTACTATGTACAGGTATGAAAGTTGGACAGTTAAGAAGGCTGATAGAAAAAAAAAAAAGGATTCATTTGAAATATGGTGTTGGAGGAGAGCTCTCTGATACCCTGGACCGCCAGAAAGACAAACAGGTGGGCCCTAGAACAGATTAAACCTGAAACATCACTGCAGGCAAAAATGACAGAACTGAAGCTGTGTGACTTAGAACACGTCATAGGAGGCTAGGTTCATTGGAAATGACAATGATACAGAGAAACATAGAAGGCATCAGGAAAAGAGGAAGACCAAATATGAGATGGATTACTCCATAAAAGAATCCATAGGCATGAGTCTATAGGAGATGAGTGAGGCTGTTGAGGCTAGGACATTGGGTCATCACTCATTCGTAGAGTCTCCAAGAGTTGGAGCCAACTCAACATCACATAACACGCGTATCTGAAGCACAAATTCCTCAGTATGAATTTAGTTACACCTGTAGGAGAATGCTGAAACCAATCTGGTTGCAGACAAGAAAACAAAGACTACTTATGCATTAGGAAAGGTTAAAGAAACTAGATCTAAATGGCCCAGGGGCAAAAAAGAATACTGATATTGACTTAATAACAAACGTCAAATATAAGAAAGAGCTGTTTCAGTTTACATGGATGGGAAAATAAAAGAAAATGAACTTAGTTTGGGGAATGTAATCAATAATTTTGTAAAGATTTTGTAGGGTATCCGACGGACACTTATCTTATTAGGGAGACCACTTCATGGACAGTGTTAGGTGCCTGACCACTGCAGTATACACCTGAAGCTGAAGCTGAAGCTGAATAATAATGTGAACTATAATTTTGTATATATACATTCACAGGATGTGGAGTACAGCATAAGGAATAGAGTCACTGGAATTGTAATAGCTATATGCGATGTCAGAGGGGTAGTAGATTGGGGGAGGAGGGTTATCACTTTGTGAGGGGTGTAAATGTCTAACTATTGCATTGTTTTGTACACCTGAAACTAATAATAAAATTTTTAAAAATGAAAAGAAAATGAGCTTATGCCACAGCTTAGTGATTCTGTCAGATAATAATATTCTGAAAGATATGCTGTATGAATTATTGGAATAGATGAGGAAGGCTGTACAAAATTTCCTGATCTTTTAAAAAAAAGGATGCACTCCACCTATTTAATCCTCATTCATTTAACACATTTATTGAACAGTTGCTCTTTTAGGTAGTCCTTCTACCTGAATGGCATAGATGAAATTACAAGGAAGAGATTTGCAATCGCTGTCCCCAAAGATCATACAGTATAGTGAATATATAAAATGTCATTTGTGTGATTGTGGATATATTCAGATGTGCTTTTCTAGTTAATGATAGAATTATTCACACAAAAATGGAAAATGTGAGACCCAGTTGATGGCAATTACTTCGGCAATATTTAGCAGAAGATCTCTAATAACTTGCTAACCTACTGGGAAATAAATAAGGGAAAAGAGAGGTATAGAATGTAAGTCAGGCATAAGAAACCAGTAGTTACATAGACTGATTAGACCATTCATGTAACTTTATAACCACTCCCATTTTATCACTTAAATTTTATTGTTATGTAGTCATATGAATCTGATGAAATTAATTTACAGTAGAAGAAAAAGTAACTATCTTGCTCATAAAAATTGCCTAAGTAAAATATAAGATTTGCACTTTTTTCGATACTGGGTGTATATCAGAATCATTTGATTAACTGGAGATGTTACTTCCTGATTATTTAATGACACAGTATAGTTGGAAGCTTATCATTAATGTTGTCATATGTCTAAAAAATAATTTTATAAGTGCAGTTCAGTATTAGAGGTGACTAAATATCACATTATAATTGAGATGAGAACTAAATATCATTGTATTGTTGAATTGTTCATGTCAGTCCATTCTACTTCACAGCCCCAAAGGACCATATAAAGCATTTGCAAACAAGATGTAAGTACGCTATGAACATGATTGTAGCCAAACAGATCTACAGAAAGATCTGTGTGTGGGACCTGGAGGTCCAGCTGTTCTTGAAGGATTATCAGGAATTAATAGCAAGCACAGATGGAACCAATACTATTGTCTAGAGTATTCTAGGACAGAGGCTAATATGTGAAAGGTGATCTAGTGGCAGGCTGACTGTAACACAAAACAAAACATTTTCGTTAAGATAAAAAAAATGTGAACCTACATCACCCAATAATACTGATTCAGAGGAAATGGTCCTCAGTGCTTCATTTTAGCCATTGTAGAGCTGGTCATGGGTGGTGTACAGCTGTGTTTTTTCTTCTGAAATATTAGAGACGGAGCCCATTATTCTGGGTGTTTAGGCAGTTTTATTGGAGATGGACCATTGCAATGGTATCAGCTCTCTGTTGTGTAATTACTAATTTAGAGTGTGACCATAAGCCAGCTAGAAGACCCATGGCTTCTGTGAATGAATGAGTCATGTTGAAAAACAGACTCTAAATATGCAATCTCTAATTTATTATTTACTAAGAGTTTAGGTATATTTAAAATTCTGTTAATTCCTTGCCAAAAGTTTAGTTGGGTTTAGACAATAAAAGTGTCTTGTTTTATAATCAATTCATCCAAAAAAGTGCTTTTGAAAAGTAATACTGTCATTTCTATGCTAAGTGTAATACTGTGTGTGTGTGTGTGTGTGTGTGTGTGTGTGTGTGTGTACATGTATGTGTTCTTGGACTTAGGCATGCATTTATAATAATTTTGATCATGAACTATTTTGCCTTAAGTTCACAAAATTCAACCTTGAAACATCACTGTTGTCACACATATAGGCCTAGACATTTTATTAAGATAAGTGCATTACGATGGCTGTCCTATTTATAATGTATATGAAAACATTTAAATGTCATAATGCTGGTTCAGTGGACCTCAATACAGTCATGTTTGCACATACCCAACACTACACAGTGAAGTAAATCTCCAGTAACAAACCGAGTTTACAATGGTTCGTGTGCAACTTGAGACAAAACTCATACCAGAGGCCCTCTTTTTCGCAAAGGCAGTCAGTCAGTAGAAATAATTTTTTTTTTAATGTGTTTGGAATTTGTTCTAATGGAAAAGCACCTGGCCATAGTGAACTATGTTTTATTCAGGGTTATTGTCTCCTCCAGTTTTTAATAGTAAGTATATCTCTTTTCACATTTTTTCTAATCTATGTCAATAAAAAATAACTTTTGAGAGGCATAATGTAATCTTGAGGACTACAGAAGGGAACTCCCCTTTTTGCTACTGCCCTGCTCAAAGAAACAATTAATGCAATGTTACAGAATAAAGAAAAGATATGTCATATGCTTCTCTTGAAAGAGAATTTGTATTTCTGTGAAAGCAATTGATATTTGAATCATTTCCTAGTTTTCTTTTGAATAATTAAAATCAGTTTGAGAGCCCAGTATTTGCGAAGTTTGAATGGCATTAGAGAGTCGCCAATTGGCATTGCTTGGTAGTTCTACTATTTGTTTCAGTTTTGAGTTGGGGAATATTTTTGTATTCTTGGAGAAGCTGTTCTAAAATATGTCATCCATTTCACATTTTCCCTTCTTAAGCTGATATTTCTATGCAATACAAAAATAAATAAATAAAACACTGGGACTACAGGATGGCCATAATATCAGAAAATTGGCCCTCAGCCAAATTAACCAGGAAGTGGCAAGAATGTAATCTTTTTTTTTTTCCAATCTGAATTTAATATCTCGCTCATTTTTAGGCAAAATTCTACACTAAATTGAGTTATTTTCATTCAGAAGGACCTGATACTACTTTGCCATTCTCTTTTTATAGTCTATACTCAGTTCTGTAATTGTTTGCTCTCTAATTATAGCTCACTTCAATACCTGGATTAAAGAATTAGAAATTATACCAGGGGCTTATACTATATTGTAAATGGATTTCATGCCTAAAATAATTTTGATTCTGTGACTATTGTTTAGAAGTTGCTGTGCTTGATTTTTACTTAGAAGGTATAAAGACTATGTTGGAATAGGCCTGTGCGTTATTACCAGTTACAGTCTGTATGACACCATAATAACTGAGCACATGATTCTTTCAGTTTGACATAATATTGTGTAATATATCATCTAGATCTTTAGATTTTGTCACTGAATACTAGTAACACAGACAAGTGTTGAATCAGTGGTTTTCAGATTATGTAGACAGGATCTCATGGGGTCCATGGAGACCTCTGTGATACCTGCGGTAGGATCGTGATATAAGAGAGAGAAGGCCAGGTGGGTGTTGGTGAGACTGAGTCTCTATGCCAAACTTGTTCTATATTAGATTTGTCTGGAAAAAAAGGTTTTTGTGGCTTGAAAAACTTTTGAAACCAGTGCACTTAAAGTTCTCTTTGTAGATTAACATAATTCAGGATGTCAGTGATCTAGACATAAAGAATCCCTTGTCAGTATATTTCACTAAATTATTGTTATTTGTTCATCCAAATATATAGATAAACACAATTAAAATTTTAAGTTGACAGAATTCTCAAGCCTCTTTTGTCTTCTCTTCTCGGTAAAGGGGTTATCTTTATGTTTGAGATCTTTCTGATTGGGGGGTGTTGTATCTTTACTATAAGTTAAGATGTTTCTAACAATGAAGTAATTATAATTTCTCTACCCTCTTCCCTGTCCACATTTTAAAGTAAAAGTAGGAGAATAAGAAGACCAGAGAAAAGAACACTGAGAGAAAAAAGGAGACCTGTTTCTTTTAGGATCACCTATTTTCATCAACAACTACCCTTGACTACTCACTGTCTCTATTCCCCATGGACTACTTTATTTCTCAGTAGCTTCCAAGACCTGCAATACAGGGCTAATCTGATAGTTGTCTGTGCTTATGACAAGTAGTCGAGGGAGATGACAGTTTCAATATGCATATATTTTTACACAGGTGCAAAAATTATTTGATTCTGTATCTCTAAGTATTTTCATAGTGATATGCTTTGGCCCCTACTTTTGGGTTCTGATACATTAAAATTAATATTAAACAAAATAACAATACAAAGATAACTTCAACAGCCATAATTATATGAATCACCTTTGTTTCTATTTAAAAAATTAAAAATATAGAATGGTTGACATTAAGCCAGGTGCACTGTGAGGAAGTCATGTAATTTAAATGATATATGAGATCACCCGCAGTTCAGAAGCCTTTACCATCATTTTAAGCACAACAGGATAACTGTAAGAGTTTTGAACTTAAAACTTTTTCAATTTGCAGTTCTTTATATTAACTATCATTATGTTATATTTTTAAGTAAAATTTTGAATTTATCTATAGACCTATATTTCCAGACACACACACACAAAACTCACATTCTTTTAAAAATATGCAAATATGTAACTAAAAGAACAGAACACATAGCAAACCCATAAAGGGAAACCTGCAATTTATCATTTTTGTTAGGACAGATATATGAAAGATCCTGAAAAGAGACACTGAGCAGAGCAATACTAGAAAGTTCCAGCTGATCTAGTGGCTGCCTTTATGTAAGACAATAGATCTTGTGAATATTCCTCTTTCTCTCCAGGCAGCTAGCTAGTCTGGTTAACCGAAATTGTTGAGTAATTGTTCTGTGGTTGAGAACAAAATGCTGAATTAAACTGTTCCCAGTACAATAATTGTGTGATTATAGCATTTATGTTGCTGGCCAAAGGAACAGTCATTAGGTTTGGAAGACTTACCAAAACCACAAGTACAAAAAAAAGAAAAAAAGAAAAAAAATGCAAATCACATGTAAATTGCTGTTTAATACCTATAGTGGCTTAGAAATGGAATTAAGAGTAGAACTCATTTCTAGGTAAAAGAGATGGACCTGGAAATCTTGATTATACATTTTGTTATAATACTGAAACTAGGGAGATGTTGAAAATGCATTTTCTTTATGTTTTCCCTTCTCTACACTGCTTATATTCTGTCATATATTTATTTCTCTCCCATCTCCCCCTACCCTTTCTTCCACACCTAGTCCCATCTTTCTTAGCCAACTTTGTTAACTTCAATATCTTTTAACTCTGTATGCCTGTCTGAAAAGTTTTATTTTTCTTTTTATCCCTACTCAGAATTATGTGGTGAAAAGAACATACCAACCAATGGGATATTAAGCCTAGAACAGAGAAATATTTAATAAGAAAACTGTCAGCAAATACATACAAAATGTCAAGTAAAAACCAATTGCTAATAAAATTGAAATACTATTATTTCTTTTCATTCTGAACTATTATGCTTTCTATTGCTGATAAATGCATGCACTAAAACATTGGGGCTTTTCCTCCTGTATTCTGCAAGGTGAACCATTAATAGACTAAAGTCTCCCTTTAAAGAGGATCAGGTTTTGCTAAATACATGTGTGGTATTGAGAACCACATGCGAACTTTAGGACCAGAAGCCATCCAAGCAATATTAATGGTCATAAGACTAATAAAAGAAAAAAACAAACAAAAAACCCAGTAGTTTTAAAAGATGAATGACCCAATAAGAATGTGATAGGTACACTGACATTTTTCTAGATCAGTTATGAACTTAATTCAAAGATAGGACCAAATGTTTTTGCAAAAGTTTTCAGAAGACTGACACATTTCATTTCATTGTTAAAAATATAAAATAAAATGTATTGAAGAATAACCCCACTGGCAGTGAGCACAATCACCAAAAGCAGAATAACTGAGGGGATGAAAATTCTTTGTTATGCATCTTCCTCATCTATAATTAATATATTTAACATCAAGAATTACACCAAACTTAGGGCTTATTTAGTTTTTCTATCTACTTGCATATCACATTGGAGAATTTACTTTCTTTATAAATCTGTGTAAAAACTACCACAATAATTATTTAAAATTAGTCCTTATGTGCTATTTCAAATTGATATAAATATGGTTTTAATAGATATCAAAATATGCAGTTATAGTTTTTGCCTGTATTATGCATGTTTTTATTCTTTTTAAAAGTGAGTTGAGCTCAAGAGGTCATTGAAAAAATGGGGATATAATGAGAATGTTAAATATTTTAGTTTTATCAAAATCTGTACTCAACTTGTTAAATAGCATTTTATTTTACAAGATTAGATCAACTTTTACTTTCTGTACTGTTAACACTTTATCAATTTCATTTGTAAGATATTCTTCAAATTTTTGAAAAACATTTTTATATATGTCATATATTTTTTTTCAAACACCTACAATGTTTTTAGCCTTTTTTTTTTTTTTATCATTTCATTGAACAAAATATTGTACAAAGAGCTTAAAATATGTGTCCAGGGTTGAAAAGCTTTGTGTGTGATGATGACTTTTAAAAAAACACATAGTGGCTTTAAATTTATTCTTGATTGTTTTCCCCAATAGTACAATCTTAGAACTGTACAGGTTTTGAATTGCTAACCACTACATGACATTAAGTAACCTCTAATTCCTGCCAACCACCCACACATTAATTAGAAGAAACACAGCAGTTTTAATGATCCCACTTGTCAATGGTAAAGCACACTTAGAAAATAAAGATCCTATATCAGTAATCAAATTGCATTTTCCATAGAAATATAGACTCAATCCCCAGGTAAATATTGCAGTCTCTTCTAAAATATACCTCATAAACCTGAAGTTAGACACTACCACTCATTCAAAAGCGAAATTGTTATTCTTGGAGTCCATTTTTAAAAACTAACATTTTTCCTCCATCTAAAACCAAATAGTTTCATCATAATTTTGTACAGTACTAAATCTCTGAAGTCTGTTGGGTCCTGCTTTAGTGTGTGGACAATTTTTATAAATGTTCTATTTGTCTTGGAAGTGTTTATGTTCTGTAATTATTGGGTGCAGAATACTATATATGTCTTTTAGATTAAGCTTTCTAATTGTGTTGTCTAAACTACCTATATCTTTACTATTTTTTTGTGTCTACTTGTGCTGTTAATAATTAAGAATGTTGTTCTAAAATGGTCCACGATAATGAGGGTTTATTAATTTCTCCTTGCAAACTTCTCAATTTTTGCTGTATAAATATGAGGCTCTTTTAATGAATGCATCAACTTTAGAATTATTAAATCTTCCTGATGAATGGAAACTTTATTGTTTATCTGGGAACTCTGTATCCACCATAATCCTTTCTATATTAACGTTTATTTTGTATCATACTAAAATAGCTACTTTATACTATTTTTTTTACCTTTTTAAATGGTTAATATTTGCCTGATATATTTTTGCATCCTTTTTCAACCTTTCTTTGTCATGATAGTGCAAGTATATCTCTTTCTTGTAAACTAGAGAGCCAAATTTTCTTAAAATTTCAGTCTGTTAGTCTCTGTTTTTAAACTTATGAGTTTAGTCCACTTACATTTATTGTGATTAAACTTAATTCTGTTGTTTTATTCAAAGTTTCTATTTATACCATATTTTGTATGTATCTATTTTCCGGTTTTATTATTTTTTAATGTATTGATTTTTTCAGTTTTCTCTTATATCATGTTTTTCTCTTTATTAGTCTGAATATTATCTACTCTATTTCCATTTTATATGGATTGTCTTTGAGAATTTAACATGTCTATTTATGGTTAAGAAAGTATAAAACTAACAAATATTGTATTTTTCCTCTTGAATTATAGAATAATCTTATAACTCCTAACTATGAATATTTCTTTCTTATTTTACATGTTATTGGTTTTGGATTTAGGTTTTGTTTTTTTTTGTTTTTTTTAAATCCAAATACTGGACATTATCTTCATTGAACTAAGTGTTTTAAATTTACTCACAGGTGCACCAATTTCTTCACTCACTATTCTCTGTAGGTTTCCTTTCTTTCTTTCTGAGAAACATCCTTTAGAAATTCCTTTAGTGAAGAAATTTGTGATAGACTCTTTCTGGAAAAAAAAAAAAAAAAAGCTTTATTTTGCATTTATTCTTCAAAATGTTTACTGGGAAAACACTGAAATTAACAGTTACTTTGTTTTATCTCTCCATTGACTTCTAGTACTACCATTTAGAACAGTTTTGTCAATCTAATTGTCATTCCTCAGTCGATGGCTTCCGTCTGGCTCCTTTTAAGAGTTCTCTGTGACTTCCTTTTCTGCAGTTTTATTGTAAAGTATTAAGTGATTCTCTCTTTCATTTATTTTGATTGTGTATATATTTTGCCTGTTACGTGTGGGGGCCTATATCTTTCAAATTCAGAAAAATTCGAAATTTTTAAGTTTTGGAGTATTACCTACCTTTATTTATTTAGTTTTTTCTATATTCCTAAAAAATCTAACTAGGCATTTGTTTGACCATCTCATTCTAGTCTCCATGACACTTAACTACTGTTTCATATTTTCCATCTCCTTGTCTCTATGGATTCAAATCTGGCTTGGTTTGTTTATATCTCTTTTCCAGTTAGTAACTTCTGTCATCACCTGTGTCTCTTTTGCTGTCTGCCTATCAAATGAGTTTTAAATTTTAGTTATTTTCATTTCCTAAGGTTGTATTCAATTATTTTTAAAATTTTCCTGAACATCTTTGATAGTTTTTTAATGTCATTAATTTTCAGTCATCTTTTATACTTAAGTAAATATTTTAAGCTTATTATTTTATTCTTTATCTGATAGTAATCCAAGACTCAGGTGACTTTGAGTGTCTAAATCTGTTGCTTCTTGAGTCTGCTTTTACATGTACTGGATTATTTTTCATGTATTTGTTAATTTTTGTGGTGAATTTATGTTTGGCTGAACTTAATCTATCGGAAATCAGAATATCTAAATTGGTGATGCTTGTCTACTAGACTGAATTATTCTACCAAGTTCCATGAGGCAACACAATCCAGAGATCATTTATTTTTAATTTTGTAGCTTGGGGTTTTCACTGACCATATAGGAAATTTGATTTGAATTGCAGACCCAAGTGATGCAAGATCTGTGGTTGAATAATGTAAATGTATTATTAGTATTTTATAGTAGTAGAATGCAAACCCTCATGAAATCAGGGATTTTAATCCCTTTTTTTTAACTTTAGTTTTTCAAGTAACTGGGAAAATGTCTGGTACATTGTAGGTACTCTATAAGTATTTATCAAAGAATCATCATCATCATCATCATCATCATCATCATCATCACCACCACCATCATCACCAATGGTTATCCACCAAAGCTGTTATGGAAACATCCCAGTATGGTTTCCCTTAATTGCATTATTTTCTTTTTAAGCTCATCTTTTACTAATGGTATATAATGTACCATTATACCATTAGTAAAAATCCCTCTTTGATTATCCTGGGTTCATGCAGTAGTCTGAAGTTTAGCTTTTCGGGACCTAAGTCTTCATCTAGTTTTTCAAATGCTGTTACCTACGTATGTTACCAAGTTAGCCCTCATCCTCCCCACCTACTTACAATTTACTAGTGCTCCCTTTCTCCCATGTTGAACATCCTTGGAGGCGCTGCATCAAAAAGTATATTGTTATTATATAACCAAGATCTACTTGTATTGTAGTAGCAGAGATTTCTAGGATATCTAATATTTAATACAGTTTTTAGTATACTTTTAAAAATTATGTGTTGAAATAATTATTTTTAAACTTTGTCAAATTTTTATCTTTAAGTTTTTGATATAAGATTTATTTGTAAGTATTATATCCTATATTTGTGTGCCTTTAAAGCATAGTGGTTAAAAGCATAGTTTGTAGCTAGGCTGCCTGGATGTGAATCCCAGCTCTCTAACTAGCTAACTTTTCATTTTAGGAGTGACTCAATTTCTTCATCTGTAAAATGGGGGTGATGGAAGGGTTTTTGTGAGTTTGGGTGATTGAAAATAAAATTGTGCAAAAGTCAACATGAAAGAAACTTGGGAAAGCAGAACAAGTATTAACATTAAGAATCACCTATCAAATACTTTAGGGTAAGGGCAGGAAGATAGAAAGAATTCATATAATGATTCATCTAATAAAACACTCATATAAAACCAGAATTATCACAATTTTGGTGACGAAAATAAAAATTTTTTCTGATCAAGAAAGCAGTCTATATATTTAGGAAAATACCTATGGTATTGCATAATTCATCTTTATTTAATGTAATTGTGTGTAGGCAAGTTATCGTGGTTTTTGCTAGAAAGTATGAAGTAAATTTACCAAGTAGTAAAATTAGCTGTACTTACATAGATTGTTTCAAGTAGTGTATACTTCTGTATTATTGAATGTATTTACTATGGTGCATTGTAGTATAATCCTTCTTGACTAGAAAATAAAAAAAACTTTTTTATAAATGATTGTTCAATGGACAGTGAATTGTCCAATTACAAAATAATGTCACATTTTGAGCTTAAGAAATATCGACTATGCCCTTTCTTGTAATTTCACACGTTTTATTTTCAGTGACAAATGTTCTAGTGAGTGGCTTCCTGTTAGAGTGTCCTGAGATATAGAGTTAGACAAGCAACTGAATACTAAGGTCCAACAGAGACTGTTAAGCAGCATCCATTATTACTCAAATAACATGGATTTTTCACATCCTAAGGAATAAAACTGGACAATAACTTGTCCCTACTATGGTTGCATTTGGAGAAGACGTTTGAAATGTTATTTTTGTTTCTGTTTGAGGGAATGTTGCCGTAAGGGCTTCTTCCCACATATATAACATTTTTCATTACTGACTCAGTATACTCTGCATGCTACAAACAAACAAATCCCCATACAATAGCCATTCACACCAATCTAGCACCTGCTAGCTAAAAAACTGAAATTATGAACTGGGAAAACTTTGAACAAAAGAAATGTAAGCAGTATAATCAGTTATTTTCTTAAAAATAAGAATAATATGCATAGTTTAAGGGTGCAGCTATTCACTTGATTTTCTTAGTTAAAAGATGGTTTTTTGGTTTTGGAGCACATACAAGTTCATGTCTATGCATTCTTTATGTATTTCCATACCTTTAGGTAACATTGCTTTATATATTTTGCTGATAACTGAGATAGACAAAAGGTCAAGTGTATTTAATGGCACAGAGTTTCTCTCTCACATGTGAACTTATTTTCTAATCTTTTTTATGTGTGTATTTACAATTTTATCGTAAATAATATCTAACTTCACTTCTTGGGTTATTTTAGTAAGGACACATCAGAGTTCTTGTTTCTCTCATTTCCCAAGGAATAACAAAGTGCACTAAATCTGTGATGAGCATAATTGACACGAAACCTAGGATCTGAGGAAGGTAATGGATTGGGTGGTTAAAAAAAAAAAAAAAAAAAAAAACAACCTCATTTATTTGACATGTTTCAGGGTAGTTTTTGAAGAAATATCTTGAATCCTGAATAAAATTGAAAAGCTTAGGTACACTATATAAAAGGAACGCGTTAATAAACCACTTAGTATTATAAGAAGAAACTAAAGCTCAAAACATGTAGAATTTTCTAAAATAGTAAATAGCTTTTTCTATAATCAGTTCAATTGACGTGTATTGAGCATCTACAATGTGCTGGGCATTAAGCTGGGTATTGCGGATAACAATATGAGTTAGCTGTGCCCTGCCTGTGAGGCATCTTGGCCATGAAGACAGACACAAATAATTTCAACCTAATGGGATAATTATATGGAATACAGACAGGAGAAAGAAACATTGTTTGTTGAACACAGCATGTACACTCTTACATTAGGTTTTTAGATCACCTCTTGCATTTGCTTGAAACACTTTTCCCCAAACAAATGAGAGGTTTATTATCTCACTTATTCCGGGTTTTTATTTATGTCACCATATCATTAATTCCACATTTAAACATGCAACCTCCATTCTAGCATTCTTTTTTTTCTGCCCTCGCTCTAATTTTTCTATATACTTGTCTGTCTTATTCATTGCTGTATTTCCACACTGTGTCCACAAAGTGGACACTCAAAAACTGAATGAATATATTTTGCTTGGAACGTTTGGGTAGTCTTCATAAATGCAGTGTCGCTTAAGCTTGGTCTTGAGGAAAAAGTAAATCCTGAGTCTAAGTCAGGTGAAGTTTTCCGCTACGCTTCCTAGGCTCCAATTTGAGAACAGGTTGAAGAATAAAAGGTCTCATGTCCAGAAAGAATCATAAATCCAGTGAGGAATTGTAAACTAACACAAGCAAGAAACGGAAAATATTAACAGGTTACATAATCTAATGCTCATTGTGTCGACATAAGAAACGTTCAAACCTGTAGATAATTTTTTATAAGAGTTTATTTGAGCCAAATTGAATACATATGCTGGATCTCAAATGTTCTGCAGAATAACAGTTTTGCAGCTTCTTTTATGCATTTGAAATTAAGCGAAGTAATTAAGATTACCTGGAGGTGGGAAAAGCTAAGGTGGGGATTGAATTACAGGTTGTTAACAAGATTGTGTGCTCTCTTGGGGATATTTACAGTTTGTTTCCAAGGTAGGTTAACCAAAATGCACCAGAATAATGGACAGGGCTAGCTTAAAGCCTTTCACTAAAGAAGTTACAGGCCTTCAAGGCCACATTTTGAAACTATCATCATTACAAGACGGACGAATCCTTGATTACTGAGTCATAGAGGCAGCCAGGAGAACTGTCCATCTAACACCTGCATTGGATTTTGGTGATTAAGAAATAAATTTTTATTATCTTATGTAAAAGAAAAAAAAGTTATAGGTCTGGGGAATGACTGACTACCCACCATGACCTGCCCAGTTAAGAATTTACGATCAGATCACCCTGTGAGGTTACTTTCTTTTTTTTCTTTTTTTTAATTAAATTTATTGGAGTGACAATTGTTAGTAAAATTACATAGATTTCAGGTGCCATAGAAAACCTTTTTTGAATCCACAATTGTACAGAATAAATACTACTGGTGTAGGATATTTCAGCAAGAAATAAAATTATTAAAGGTCAGAGTAATTGGTAATGATTTCAGGGAACTGTGAAGTAAATGTTAATACATACTTTTATTGAAAATCAGAGTGAAATTTTTACATTTTATTTTCAATCTTTCGTTAGTCAAATATCAAACAATTTTACTCTATTTTCTACCAAAATGGGCAACAAAGACTCATAATTTAAGATCTTTAGGATACGGTCTGTCAAGCAATTAATACAGGATAACAATTCCTAAGTTAAATATCCTTCTGTCATATGCTACGCATTATGATGTTCTATTGCATCTCTGTTTTTCTGATCAATTTTCAGATTATTAAAGTGATATGTGTACATATTGAAAATTTTAAAAACATTTTGTACAGAAAACATAAATCAAAATAAAATGTAATATAAAGACAAATTCCTATAATATAAAGAAATTTCTGTAATATAAAAAAAATTCCACCCATACTACAAAAATCTCATAAAACATAAAATAATTTATCTGATAAAGATAATTTAAATGTTATCCTTTTTTATGCTCAGCAAATATATGGGAATTAATTTTGTCAGAACGTTTTTGTACTCTTTATATAAATCTGTATTTTTATTTCTGAAAATTATTCTAGTTTTGTATTCTAATTTAAGAAGAATCAAATAATTTAAGATCTAGACTTATTTTGGCTAGCTGTGTGATCATGTGTAAGCCTCCAAATTATTTGTTTTTCTGTCATTTTCCTCATTAATAGAATTGGAAATGACAACACTTATCCTGCTGATCTCCCAGAGTTGGATATAGTATAAATAAACTAATGTATGACTTTATAAAAGTACAAAACATTATTCTAATATTAGATATGATTATTTCAAAGCACATTGAATCCTGCTTCTGGCAGTAGTAAAGTTACATATTTAAGGTAGTCTTGGTCTTTTATTTTTAATTTTTTTTGCTTTGGTTATTTTTTTAATTGAGATATATAGTAGTTTACATACCATAAACTTCACTCTTTTAAAGTGTACAATTAATTGGCTTTTAGTATATTCACACTGCTTTGTAACTGATGTTGGTCTCGTTGGATCTGCTAGCAGTTTCTGAGTGTCTGAGTGTAGGCCGGGATTGTGTCTCGTGAAGCCGAAGAATGGAAACACGGAGCAAGGAGAGGCAAAAAGTTTTAAAAAGAGGATAGTTTATTAGAGGCAGGAGAAGAGGTTGTAGCTCCCGAGTGGGAGGGAGGGGGTCCCGAATGGGGGTGCCCGTGACTGAGGCAAAAGCTCTTACTTTTATACCTTCCCTTGCCTGTTTGGGGAAGGGGAGCTGTTTGAAGAAGGGAACTGAAGAAGGGAACTGGCGCCTTCTAATGAAATTTGTCTACCACGTTTGTTCTGCTTGCCCATGCTAAAGAAATTATCAAAGTAAACTATTCTTTATCTATCAGATCTGCTCCATTTGTTAGGCCAAAAGGAATTTTATGATTAATCTCAGGGCCTTGTTACATTTTGTCCTGGAGCGAAGGAGTGATTTCAAAACCTGGAGTTTTAGGATATGGCTGTCTTTGTTTATTCCACTAGGGACCTCCCTGTATACCTAGGGATGTGCTAACTATCCTGTATCATAACCACCACCACTAACTCTAGAACATTTTCATCACTTCAAGAAGAAACTCCATACCTATTAGCAGTCACTCCCATTTCAACCCTCCCCACAAAGTGATAATTTTTTTAGGTGTAATATTTTAAAGAACTTATGTCGAACTGAGATTTATAGTACGTGAGCAAAATTATCACTAATAATCTACTGTAAGCCATTGAGCAAAATGTCATAAATCAGAAATTAATAAAGAGTAAATTTTATTAAGTTTCTAATCAAGGACTCGTGAGAAATACCACTGAAAAGTATATTTCATGTTGACCGTTATATTTTATGTTGTCTTTCATGTATGTGTAAATGACAATTGACATAGTAATGCATGATGTAAAATGAGATTGTATTACTATTTGCAAAGCCTGATTCTGTTCCTGTGAATAGAGAACCATGCATCCTCATTTGAACCAGGCTGTTTTGTTATCAAGAACCATAAGTACTACAAGTAGTTACACACATCTGAGGAAAAAAATAGAGTGCATTAGAAAGAAAGACTGGGTTTTATCAAATAACAGCTATCAAGCTATCTAAAATATTGCCTTTAAGGAATAGATACAAATTTAAATAATGCATCATGTGATATAGTTTAATCATTGCATTTTTAAATTCTGTCATTAGGCTCAAAATTCTCCTTGACCAGTAAAATAGCTGTCTCTGTCCCCTACTCTTTCTCAATTGCTTCCTTGCTCAACACTGTGTTTTTGCCACCCTTAAGTTTCTATGATTATCAACTTTTAAAATAGAGATTTCTTTTTCCTGACGTCAACAAATACACTTTGTTTAAGCGTGTATTATACATGTAATAAATGTCATCATTTTGGTTAACACGAGTTTAATATATGTTAAAATGGTGCATTATAAGAAAGTAATGCTTAAGTTTTGAGAATAAAGGGTACTACTAGTCAAGAAGAATATTAAAGTCAAACTTGCATAGTATTAAGAATAAATTTCATTGCCTTCAAGGGACAGAGGTCTTAACTCTACATTATTTGAAAGTTGTTGTATCCTAGTAACAACGCCAACAATAAACACATCATGCAAAAGTAAAAATGCACTAGTGAAATGAGCCATTGAAAGGAAGAGTCAGTGACCATATAATATTTCAGTTTCTATTATATCTAGTAGCTATCTGGTTAAAAAGAAATGACAGTTGCCCTGAAGGAAATAAAGTGGAGGTATTATTGTAGTAGTAGTTTGGAAAGAAAATTGCACTGTGTCTTGACTGGATTATTTCTCAATCCTTGGGAACGAACTATCTCCACCTCTCTCTGGTGCTGCTTCTTGCCTTTTTTATACAAATTGAATTTGTATCATCTAAACTCATAGGGCCCAGGGGCCCTTTGGTGACAGGGAGGAGGAGGAAAAGGGGAATTACAAAAAGAAAATGTGACAGGCAGTTTTGAAAAGAAAAGCAATTTTCTTGGTGTGGGACTTTTCCTAAATAGTTCTTCAACGCAATATTTTGCTTCCGCAGGGTAATCAGTCAGAATCAAGTGCTTGTGCTGTTTTGTGGGGCTTGGCACTGACAGGTTTTGTTTAGGAGGGGTAGGAATACAGGGGGATCGGATGTGGGGAAGTTAGTATTTTGGCTATATCAGCCCTGGAGGCAGAGTTAGCACTTGCAATGGGACAAAAGTATTTGCAGTCATCAGATAACTTTGCAGTCAGCTTCAATAGCATCACTCTTTTTTTTTAAGGTTTGTTTTTTTTTTTGTTTTTTTTTTTGGCAGCCAAGCTCTTAGTAGAACCATCTGTCTTTCTATTAGTATTTTTGAGGCCTGTTTTGAAGCCACTTTGCTTGGCAAAGTCACTTTCATCCTTGGAAACGATTTTTTAAAAAAGTTCTGTGGCTTTTTGCCGAAGAAGAGTACTATGTAAAAAAAATCCACATGGCTGTTCATTTTTGTTCTAAAAGAATATGGCTATTTTGTCTTTGTCTTAAATCAAATGCAATTTGAGGTGATGCAACTCCAGTGTGACTTGTTGGGAAGTGAGAGGCTGGGATTGCAATTTCAGCTGTGTTTTTTTATGTTCCCATATCTCTCAATGAGCTTTTCTTTAGTCTTCCTAGTAGATTAATTGGAAAATAAATTGACTCCTCTATTCTTAATTTTAGTGTAGTTTTTGTTCTTCAGTTTTTTTCTAAAGACCATTGCATTGGGTAGGATAAACTGGCAAATTGACTTTCTGTTATATGAAATGAAAAATCACAGGCTATTAGTGGTCGTTGAAGATCCCATGCCTCTTCTTCTTAATGGTGGAAAGTCAGCTTTGTTATCCTGGTTACTCCGGTTTGGGTAATTAGATCCTCCCTACCTAAACCCCTGTTGTCATCTCATTTGGATATTATATTTTTCATTTTCTCAGAACTGTTGTGTAGTATCGCTGTGTGCTTCTAAACAGCTGCTATGCTCCCCACCGAAGGTGGCAGAATATCAGTTGTAGGTGAACTGATCCCTAAAGATGATATGTGCTTGAACACTAGTACTCATCAGACTAAACTCTTGAGGAACATTTGAAAAGTTTTAATTTTACATTTCATTTGTAATTGTGCTGACTTAAATCACAGCTCTTTCACTTTGACATCTGTGTATGTACTACTTTAACCAACTTTTCTACCATAACTTCCTGTTGTGTTAGCCAAATTGCTCCTTGATATCATGGAGTCCCTCTATTGTTGGATTGCTATGTTTTTCCCAGTCTAGTAATGCCTCCCAGGCTTCGCTTCCTGGGGTAAAGCCTAGTGCCCATCGTTGTTCAAAAGCAACTTTGATTTCCTCATAACCTGTGCTTGCCGATGTCCCCCCAGTCTCATTTTCTTCTCCAACTTGAATGCTGAAATTCACCTTCTCTGAATTTTTCTGAGAAAAATCAAAGAAAAGGGAAGACCGGCAGCATCATAATTTAGGTGGTCACTCCTAAGGCCTTAGTGTTTGCTGTTACTTTTTGAATTGTCCATGGTTTACTTTCTGTTTCATTTCTCGCAGTGACCATCCAAAACAACCTTACCTTGCCTGAATTCCCTTCTTCAACCCCAATGTTTCTTTTTCAGGATATGACCTTGCCCACATCATTGAGAAAAGTTCTTCCATCAGGCCTGTTTTTCCTTATTTTCTCATTTCTCTACATAGAAAATAGATCTAAAACATATCTGCTTTATTCACTTATATAGATCCATTCCTCAGCACCCTGAGAATGAAATGTCATTCCCATTTAGAACCAGTCCCTACTCCCCTGCTTTGCCTTTCAGCCTCCTCTGGAATTTTGATCTTCCAATTAGTTCCTCGCTTACCTAAATTTAAAATTTTAATTTCTGTTTGCTCCTTTCAACCAAAAATGGGCTCAAAACTCTGCTACCTAAATAAAGCCTGAGCATCCTATGCAGCTGCTAACTTCTCTCCTAACTTCTCACTCAACCTCCCTGAAGAATAGTCTACATTTGCTTTCTCCTTTTTCACGCCTGTCATTCAGTCTTGTCATTCAGTCCTCAACCTTTCTCAACATAGTTTCTACCCTCTGTTATAGTGGACTTGATATCGATAGATTCATCACTACCTTCTAATCAACAATTGCAGAAGATAATTGTTTTTGTTTCTGAAATACTCTCTCTTACATTTTTCACTATTAGTCAAGTCTCAATGTTGTAATTCCATTGGAATCGTGATTTTCTTTATTCTTCTCTTACCTCCTTGCTTGTAGACTTCTCTTTCTCTGCCCTTTGTTGAATTATTGTTGCAACACAGATGATTTTAAGCTGCCTCTTGTCTTTATCTTTCAGGCCCTCTCTAGATTGTGTAGTTCACTCTCATCAATGAATGGCTCCCCAAACTACATGGTGAAAACGTGGAGGTGAAGAAAAGGACAGAGTATAATACATATATATTATACACACACACAATCTCTGTACCTAATATATATTTACATATATTAATTTATATATATATATATTACGTTATATTAGTAAAAATGTTGATATATATTACGTAATATATATAAATTAATATATATGTTATATGTAATATTTAATATATATATTAGGTACATAGATTTGTCATATATATACACATACATATACATATACATATATCCTCCCCCATTATCAGTGTTCCCCAGTGTTTCCCTAAATATTTTTTTGTGTTTTTTCTCTTCATTCATAACCTTCCTATTACTGATCAAGCCCTCTTAATCGATTGCCTAGTTGACCATATTAACTTTCCTACCTGGTTTCTGTGCTTGGCCTCGCAAATCTCTTCTCCTTATACCCATAAAATATTCCATCTAGCCTACTTAAAATCCTTCAATGGTTCCACAGACCCTACAGGGGGAATCTCAAGTTTCTTACCTTGATACACACACTGATTCAGACAAACTTTCTCACTACTAAGTTCCTCTTACATTTTTTGCTATTCTAGACTGCTGTTTGTATCCCCCTCACTTGATATTTTTTCTTGTCCCTGTTCCTTTGCTCATGTCTCCCCATCTTTTTAGAATTATTTTCTCCTGCTCCCATCTATTTGCCTACTAACTCCTACTTATCCATTCAGTCCCTACACCTGCTGTACCTATCTCCATGAAACCTGCCTTGATTCTGTCTATGTTAGGAGTCTTCTCTGTGCTTCCATAGTACCTTTTGTTGAATTAACAGCAGTGTAACTATCTATCCATTTGTCCCACCCGACTTAGAGTTCCTAGAGAGCAGTCATTGTGTGTGAATTCACCTTTGTATCTCTAGTTACCAAAAAAATACACTTTTGGCTTAGTGCAAATGTTGGTTGAATGAAGAAACCAATGAAAGTAAATAAATAATCTTAAATATCTACTTGATATATTAGTTTTAGGAAGCAAAGGGTTTTACAATAGAACATTTATATAAAATATAAAATGTTTAATTATGAATAATTGATAAGTATTTACTTGTTCTTATTCAAGTGTGATAATGTATTTGGTTTGTGTTGGATTCTTAATATTTTAGAGGACAAGAATACATTCATTTTTTATGTGGTAGAGTTGTAAAAAGTGTTAAAATATATCATTTCATCCTAAAGTTTAAAAAAATATAGGAATAGCCTTTTAAGTTTACGATGTTATTCTAACTTGTGAATAACATGTCACCATAAAAAGACTAAAACTTAGTTACAAAATTATCTTATTGAAACTTAATTAAAATGTCACACATTTTAAACCTTAATTAGGATCATAAAGGGAATTTCATCCATTAAATGAAAGAAAATAAATGAAGTTAATAGTGAGAGGATTTGGAAATATTCAAAATTGGCCAATATGTAAGAATGAATTACAAACACTATCACTAAATTAATTTTAAAATTTATCCAGAAAACATTATACTGTTTCTTCCAAAGAGTGGCTAAATTTTAGCAGTACTGAACTGAAAGTTAAGATAGATAGCAATAATATAGTTGGTGCTCATTATTTGCACTAGTCATGTTCTATAAAGTAGCCATGAACACCGAATTAGCGAATACTAAACAGTTATTCCTGAGGGAAGTACAGTTAGGTTACTGAGAGCATTTTGTCACACCATTTTCATCACCTGATCAATACATAAACTTATTTTATATGTGCTTCTATTTAATGACATCTTGTTAATATTTACTATTGATTTTAAATGTATATTAAACAATGAAATCACCAACACAATTTCTCGCTGTTTTGTGCAAGTCTGTGAGTGACCGCAAAAGCACTGGTACAAGTAAATTTTAGTGAGAAGGCAAATTTGCACATACAAAGTCTGCAAAGAATGAGGATCAACTGTATTTTGAAATGTATTTTTAGTTGCACGTATGGATTAACCACAGATTTTGGATTACATTTGTTTTACTTTATCTTGAATTTTATTACTATTTTATTTTATTACTAATTTTATTATTATTATAATCTGTTCTATGATATTCTAAGAAAACCCATCATTGGGACTATGAAATTAGGCTTATTTTTTTCTGTCTTAGTTCCTTTCTTTCCCTTGTAGTTCCTCCCTCCCAACTCCTTCTCTCCACTCTGACATTTTCCATTGTGTGGGGAAAGAGTACTAGATTAAGAGTTAGAAGATGTAGCTCCAGTGTTAACTCCACTCTTACCTAAATGTGGGATCTTGAACAATTGTTATGATCAAGCTAAGTCTTATTTCCTTATCAGCACAATGATTGTGTTGTGTCGGATAATCTCTAGGATCTTTCTCAGCCTTAAACCTCTGTTATTCTATATATGTGGATCTTGGAAAATATAGACACCAAAACAAATTACAGTACTAAAGCAAAATTCATTTCAATAATCAGAATAAGACAAAAGTTTAGAATACAAAGATTTTTAAAAGCCCCCAAATTCATTGCAATTTATTCTTTAAAATGCAAAAAAAAAAATTTAGCTGAGAAATATTATAAATTATTAGTGTATAAATGAAATACCTGGATAAAAACTGTCACACACAAGTAGATAGGCTTCTGTATACAAACAACCAGTAAACACTATAAGAAAATGTTCCCTTTACAATAGCAATAAAAAAAATATTTTTTAAAAATCTTAAAAATAAAGTTACATAGGAAACTACAAGAATTATATGAGGCAGGAGAGGATTTAAATAAATTGAAAGCTATAGCCTGCTAGTAGCTATCAAGCCATAAGGTTAATGAATTCAAATAGAAATTTCATATTCTAAAATTAATGTGTGAAAATAAATGTTAAAGAAAACAGGATATATTTGAAAAAAATAAAAGCGTAATGATAGAGTACAAACTGTTATTAAAACATATTGTAAAGCTATAATAATTAAAACATCATGTTACCAGAACATAATAGGCATGCATATCTGTTCATTACAGAAGTATGTAATAAATTTCTCATATTTCGGGATTACTTTTTTATTTCTTCATGTATGCGTATTCATTATTCCAAGAATCATAGTTGTATCATAATGTACAGGACCATTTGACAAAGCAATTGTTACTCTATGCTGCCATTCTTCTTGGTGAAATTGAATTCCTTTATGGTCATTAAATAACTTTATTGTCCAGGTGCTTTTTGTGGACATTTGGAGTTGGTGCGTGAAGATATAATTAGAAATATGGGACTACATAATTCATTCTTCTTATTTATTTATGAATTATCAATACATATAATATTTTCAGCTGCTGTTTTGAACTCTAAAGGTACAATAATAAGTATGTTACAACCTCTTTCTTTATTAAGCTCATAGGTCATAAAGGAGACTTATGTTACACAAGTAACTATTATTCAATACACTAAGTATTTTATATTAGCTTTATGAGGTTAAAAGAAGTAACAGTTCTTTCTGCCTGAAAATTGGCACCATAAGAAAGAAGTGCTTCACGGGCAGAGACATTATGTGAGTCTCAAAAGCCTTTGAAAAATAAGTACAATTTTGCCAAGAAGAAAAGGAAAAGAGAAATCACTCAAAACATAGGAGAAAATACTTCTGAATGTGTTCAAGTGTGGAAAAACACCGAGTATGCAAGGAACTCTTCATGATCCATTGAGGCAAGAGCACAGAATATCTGAAATGCCAGGAAAGATAGACGGGACAAAGTATGAAGAATCTTGCTGAGGGGATTTGGTAATTATTTTCTAAGTAAAAGCAAACCATCAAAATTATTTTACAAGAAAAGCATGTAAAATACAGATACAAGACTCATTTAGAAGGAATTCTATGAGGAACACAGCTTAATACCTGGTTGTATCCTGTGGACACCAGAACGTGTAAAAAGTCAGGCAGCCTCCCTTTCAATTACTTACATATCTGAAGGTGCTTTGTAACTCCAGGCAAAAATGAAGAAGACAAAACGATTTGTTGACTTTGATGGAAAGTATTCTTTAAGACCGGACTTTTCAAACCTGTATGCGCATTGGAATCATCAGGGGAACTTTTAAAAATGCTGATGGCTGGGTCTCACCCCTGTTGATTGAAATTTAATTGATCTGGGAAGCAGTCTGAGCATTGAGAGTTTTTTAAAGCTTGCCTGGTGATTCTAATACACATTCATGTCTGAGAACTACTGCAATTAAATAAGAACCTACGGTTTTTGCAATTCTAAAAGATAGTTTTCTCAAATTTTAAGGAATCTGAAATTCCGATGCCTCATAACCCTTCTATGTGTTTCATTTGAAGTTCCTTCCTTCTTCCCTCTAAAATGCTCCTATTAAATTTAAGGTACATCTTAGAACCAATGGTGTCTTAGAAAGGAGGAGATGTACTATATAAAATATAACTTACAAACAATGAAATATAAAGGATATACAGTAGCTGGTGATAATCCTTAACCAGTGTGGCTGGTTTGTTGTGTGTACCTTTGCACGGTCTGCATCCTCTGCTTACCTTATGCTGTTTTTGCCTTCAAAAGTCTACCTCTTGTTTTAGGCCACTTATTCCTACAAACTTGCTCAATATACAGTTGTCTTATTTTTGAGCCTTTAATAAGTGCTTTTCATTGGTTTCTACGTAAGGTTTATTTTTCCTCCAGAATGTTGAAAAAATGCTGTCTGTAATGGTATAACCTTTAGCTCTACCCTTAAGACACTTTTTGTTTTCTTGGTTGTTTTCATTCTTGGTTGTTTTAGTTTCATTTTAGTGGCAGTGATAAGTTTAAAATCCTGTTGGCTAAAAGAAATGCTTTCCAATTCGGAGTCATTGCTGATCTCTTATTCTTGTAGTGCTCATATGTCTCTCTCTCACTTTCTCTCACTCTCTCTTTCTCTCCTCCTTCCTCTGTCCATTCCTTTCTCCCTTCCTCCCACTCTCCCTCTCAAACTGCACCCCACCCTCCAAAGAAAAGCACCCACCAACCCAAATCTCAGAAATAGCTTAAAGGTTTACTGCAAAAAAAATAAAGGAGAAACTGAAGATAGACTTTTAAAGTGAGAAATGGTGAGAACTATAAGAATCATAAATGCCCTAAGAATGTGTGATGCCACTGGGAGAAAGGGAAAACAAGCCTGAGAAATATATCTCAGAGTTGCTATTAGGATTAGCCACTGAATGAATTTGTAATTTTTTTTTTTTTTGTATATTTGTTTGTTTTGCTTTTTACCATTCTTCCCACTGCAATGTAAACTCCATGGGCATAAGATTTTTGTTTTCTTGTTCACTAGTATGTCTCCACTGTGTAGCTCATTTTTTTGTACATAGTAAGTGTTTATTAGATAGTTTCCAAATAACTAAATTAATGTATAGAAGGAGTAGTAAGGGAAAATGAAGTGTCAAAAGTGTAATTTTTAGTATGATCCAAAATTCTCATTCACATATTCAGTGACAAACACTAATTAATAATCATGTTCACTAGGGAAATCTTGCTTAAATGTGTTAAAAAATTATTCTAGGTATTTTAGTTAATGACAACCTCTGCATTAGTCAAGAATGTGACATAGTTGCAGAAATGACTGTGTGAGGTTATACTACTGGAAATTCCTGTTCAGTTCAAAGACGGTAGTGATTCATTGTGCTATATTGCTCATTTACTAATGTGAACCCCATATTGTGAGAGTGACACCAGCTAATTAAGGTATAGTCCAAAGATGGCAACCAAAGCAGAGCCATGTGGTTTGAGGAATGACTTAATGTTTGAAAAGCAATAGATGAAGACAGAAGTGTAGAACAGAGCAGGATTCAAGGGACTGGATTCTAGACCTAGTTTCGACTATTCCATTCAATGGCCATGGGCAAGTTAGTTGTCTTTTGGTGCCAGTTACCTCTTCTATAAAAAAAAAAAAAAAAAAAAAAAAGGAGGAAAGTCTTAATTACACTCTAAGCTTTCTACAGCTTTTGTATTCAAGAATTTTTAAATTTCAATATTATGTGTCAACAAGAGAATTATCTTTAAGTGATGAAGAGCCATTTGTATATAAAATGATACCAGTTTAGTTGGTTTTGTTTTAGAATGTAGAATTATTCCTAACAGGTGGGATTTACAGAAGGAGATTTTAGTTCAACCTCTAAGGGATAATTTTTAAACCATTATATTAATTCAATCAGAAAAAGGCTTGTTGTGTGAAGTAGTGATGCTTCAATACTCTCCAGGATATCATGCAGGGAAATTATCTATCAGGTTAGAAAGGGAACTCGATAACACCTTCTCACTATAGTATATTTTTATTCTCCTAAGAGGGTCCTAAGGCATACCCTCAAGCCTGGTGTTCTAACAATGTTGTATGCCAGTATATTGAATTGAGTAAATGATTTTCTTTTTATCATAAATTAAGGAGGGTGGGAATCATGGAGAACCACTACTTCTTCTCTTTGATCTGCTTTATCATGTTCAGCAGGTTCAAGGTCAACTGCCGCCATTAATGATCCCTGTATTCCCTCCTGATCAACGGACACTGGCTGCCGCTGCCCAGCAAGGATTCCTCCTTCCTCCAGGCTTCAGCTATAAGGCTGGATGTAGTAAGTACCATTGATTTTTCATTTGGGAGTGGGTGGAGGGTTTGGCTTTAAATTAGGCAATGTAATATTCCTGCCACACCAAGAAATGAGATCACCCATATAGCATTTTTATTTTAAAGAGAAAACACACAGAAGGTGTTGAAAAGGATTTATGTTGGTACATATTTAAAAGAGCTTAGATTATTTCAGTGCTTCTGAAGACAGTATTTGCTCTTTAGAATTTAGTTTCATAACTTATATTTCCATTGTATTTTTAAAATATGAATATAATTTTCAAGTTCAATTTATTTATGTATAGATAAGATAGAAGTATGGTTTTCAATAGCTATCCATTTTCCTTTAAGATAAACCCGTTTCCTAATGTGAATAACTTGTCCTTCCATTAACTGTCTTGGCTGCATGTTTACAGCCTGATTTCTCACTAGTCTTCTTTCAGTTCTTAGACCAAACCATACTTTTTTGTTTTGTTTTGTTTTTATTCTGGGCTTGCATTGTCAGTGTTCACTCTGTTTGGTATTCTGAACCTCTTTTTAACTCAGATGAGGGAGAACTTGCCTGACCTAGGTAGATCCATTTCTCCTTGTTTCTTTCCATCCTGTATATTTTCTCTCACTTTACTTGAAAGCTCTATGAAGGCAGGTGCTGATTATTTCTTATTATTATACCTAAACTTTTAGTATAACATTCAACTATTGAATGAATAAATGAATAATGAATGAGCACTCATTACAAACAACCCAAGTGCATTTTTGCATTAACTGATGAGTTATACAAAGATAACTATTTATATTGTTTATTAACTTTAGATGCCTTTGATTTTTATAACTTTTCTCTTTTTTACAAAAATAGAAATTGTACATTGTTAGTTTTGGAAACAATCTAATATTTCATTTTCTATGAGTTAAATAGCCAAAATGTCAACTATATTCTGTTAGATAAAAATAGTAACAAATTCCAAAATGGAGCTAGATTGCTAAGCTAAATACTTTCTAAAAGATCCTTAACATGGCTAGAAAGAATATAGAGAAAGCAAGTTAATTGAAATATTTTCATTGATAAAAGTAGAACACCATTGGAAATAATTAGTGAAATAACATCATTTTAGATATTTATATAGAATATCATTTTGCAACTACCAGTATATTCTGGTTAATTTATATATTAATAAATTGTCCCATTACCATCTTACTATGCTTCAGTATTTATCGCATTTGTGAAGCTCTATCCAACGTTAATAGAAATCAGATCTAAGTTTCCTGTTAAACGATGTTTTGAATTTTCATAATTCATATTTATTCCTCATCTTTAAATCTTTTCTATGTAATATTGAAGATATTTGGATGTAGTTTTTTTAAATATACAAAGTAATTTGAGATGACTATATTGCAACTATGAAGTCTGGATAAAAGTGAACTGAACTCAGGACTATAAAAATTCACGTTTTTATGGCACTGTACACTTGGCAGTTTTTATATTGCTTTTGCGCATGTTTTTCTTGATTTTGGTTTCCTATGTTTTAAGATGGTGCTCTCGCTCTGCATCCTTATTTTATCCATTTAATATTATTTGCCAATCATTCTACTTTATAGATCGATTCATTCAGAAATACCAACTTTTTTATGTAATTAAGCACTATATATTCTAAAATATAAATTCTAGGAATAATTTAAATTCTAAAATTAGAATTTCAAATTCTATTACTACTCTAGATTCTGAGTTTTAATCATAAAAGATTTTTTTCATTTTGTGTTGTTTCCATTTTCCTAAGGAATTACTATTCACATCAAACACATGTTGCCAATGTGTTTTTGGTAACCTTGGTTACTAAAATGGAAAGAAAAAGACACTTTTAAAAATCATCAGTTGCCTCAGACTGCACCTGCAATATATACATATAGATTAGTTCTGCTTTCCAAAAAGAAAATTTTTAAGCAACTATAGAAATAAGTCCCATTAGCAAATATTGTGCTGAGGAGAAAACCACATTGAATATGAACAATAGCATAACTGTAGGCCTGGAAAAGGTCAAGAACACCTCAACCGCACTCCCATTTGGCAGAATTGGCACGCTGTGTTTGTTCAGTGTGGATGTAATGTGGCATGCAGAAATTTTCCCTTTTCTAATATTGTTAGCATATTAACTACTTGATATTCATACCTTCAGTGCTTAAAGTTGTAAAATGATACCACTTCTTCTGTAACCCTGGAAATAAAACAGCATAAAGTCTCTACAGCTGCTGGCAAGCTGGAAACTAGCATCACGCCAAACTGTAAGAAGCCAGTAGCAAAAGAAAGTGCCACCCTTGTTGACACCCTGGCACTTTGGGTCAGTTTGAATGAGGAGCTATGTGGAAGCGATAAATCGTTCAAACCATGTACTCGCTAATCACATTGAGGGAAAGGACTAGAGATATGAAAAGAAACAAATTGTAACTTCTCTTCAGTGGGCCTTCCTTTGTTATCCCCCCCCCCCATAACTGTCAACCATATGTGACTTCTCTGGTTGTCAATTGTTTTAATTTGAGTAATATTACACAGTTGTAAATGAAAGAGACCAACCCATTTTGCTTGATTTGAGTTTCAAGTAAATATGAAAGATAGACTATTTGTTGGCATCAAAAATTCAAGTGTTCTTCATCAATCCATTTATAGAAAGTATTTATGATAAATTTTCCTGTTTAGATTATGTGTCTTGATAAAATATAAATCTCTGGAAACATTTCTCCGTGAGAACTGGAGGATGGTTGTCACCATATAATTCTGGAATGTTACATATACATTGTTACACTCAGTTCTTTCTACTTTTTAATCATTTTACATTCTTAAACCAACAATCTAACTTCCTTCAGATGGGGAATTAAAATAATTGACTGTTCAGGTACCAAAGCAATCTTTTAAAAAAATAAGTATTTACAACTAAGTCAGCAGGTTAAGATTCCTACTTAGGCGAACTAAGTCAGGTTCACCTAAAGTCTTTGGTTTATATGATGTTTGTATGATGTCTGGGTGTAAGGAGTGGGGGCAGTGAGTAAAGGGAAGAGCTGGTCACACTAAGTCTAACACACACAAACACAGAAGCCTGAGATATGATTACATCCTCTTCTCTCTGCTTATTTACCAAGAATCTACAATATGTGATCCTGACAACACATGTTTTCTATTTTGTCAGTTTGATAAAAGTATACCATGTCAACAGTTTTTAGCTTGTGATTTGGTGATTGTTTCAGCATTGACTGTCACTGACCTGTATGTCAGCTGACACAACTGACACAGTTAAATCAGAAATTAGCATGCAGCCTCCTAAAATGCCGGACACATGCACCCTTTGCACAAGAGAGATATAATGGAACCCACATGATACCCCCATTAAACAATAAAACATGTGACATTAACTAAAAACAGGAACACATCAGCAAATATGCCTGAGGAAGTTTATGGTATTTAACTCCTAAACATTAATTTTATTGTGGTAGATGAGGAACTAATTAACTGAGAGTTTCCTTTTTTATTGGAAGCGGAAATACTGTCCAGAAAAAATGACGAAGAGTAAATACAACATATTTTAAGTTTATTAAGCTTGGCTCATCGACTTCTATTTACTTAAGCTAATCTCATAAGGCAATTAAATATTCCAATCAGTAACTTTATATGACTATTTTATTTAGCACATTTCTGAAAACTTAATCGATGTGTTAAAAGTGCAGAATGAGTATGTGAATATATTTCTGGTTTCATACAGCCAAAACAATGGCTAAATACATTTTCAAAAAATCATGGGATTTTTTCCAGCATGAGCTCTGGATAAACAGACACATGGAAAATGACAATAGAAAAAGTTTAAAATTTGATTATAATGAAAATAGTTAAGGTTCAGGTTATATTTACATAAGATGAATGTTTCCATCAGCACTGTAATACTTTTCTGTAAACAATTATGTTTTCCTAGGCAGAGGAAGCCTCATCCAGGTGTGGCAGAGTGAATTTGGTTCTACATACCCTATGAAATGCAATTAATTGCTCAGAGGGATTTTAGACTGGAAGAATCTTTTTTTGAAACAGGATCTGTGTTTTGCTGGCATTATACTCAGTATTTATCATTTATAAATAATAGCACAAACACAATGCTAGGCCATATATAACCCTATTTAATCTCTGTAATGATTTAGTAAAATGGGTGTTATTAACCTATTTTGTAGATGAGGAAGCTGACGCTCAGTAACTTGCACAGGGACATTAAAGTAGCAGAATGAAGCAAAACTGGATTCTAAGTCCGTGCTTTGTTATTCCAGTACCTCTCAATTTGTAGCTGCCTTTTAGAGATTGGGTCACTTAAATCAAACACACACACAAAAACAATTGAATGTATGAAACCATATTGACAAAATAATCAATTGTTTTAAACATATGAATCAGTTACTTTTCTATATACGTACATAGCCTGTAAAAGCAAGATACACTTTGTTATAATACATATTCTGCTCTGTAGTTGTAATATGATAGGTCAATAACAACTTCTCAGTAAAAAGTTCATGATAATTTTAAAAAATGAGTATATACTAGACTAGGCTCAAAGTTCCTAAACTTTCTTGGATTCAGGCACTATCGATGGCTTAATAATTTTTTCATGGCAACCTTAGGACAAAAGAAACATCCAGCTACCTTCCTTTGTTATTCCCCACATAGTTGTCAACCATGTGACTTCTCTGGTTGTCAGTTGTTTTAATTTGAGTAATTACAAAGTTGTCAACGAAAGAGACTGACTAACCCATCTTGCTTGATTTGAGTTTCAAGTAACTATGAAAGACATACTATTTGTAGGTATCAAACATTCAAATGCTTTTCCTCAATCCATTCATAGAAAGTATTTATGATAATGTTCCTGTTTAGACTGTGTCTTGATAAAATAAGTAAAATATAAATCTCTGGAGCTACACAAAAAAGTTACAATGTTCTCAACAGGGAAAAACAAAATAAAAACACAAGTTGGGAGATCTAACCAACATACATTTAGCTAACATCTGTTTTCCAAAAAAGAAGTATTTTGTTGGACATAAAGATATTTTCCCTTTAAGAAATATAATGGCAGAATTAGAAATAGGGTGTGGAATGGAGACCTACAGAAGGTAGCTGCTAGACTCTCTCTTAACTGCTAGAATACACATCATTAAAGAGTATAAGAATAAATTAATAGCAGCACAGCCAGAGACATCAGAGCAAACTAGCTAGATAGAAAAGAAGCTTTAAAGAATGTTGTACTCCATTGTTATCCATGAATATGTAGGATTAATTTACAAACATTGATATATTCGTATAATCTTGGATAGTGTTTTGGCATTTGCTTTTAATGAAATCAAACATTCAACCTCACTTCTTCATGGATCTGTATCTAGTTATTGCTTTTCCTACTTATTTCTTAAAAACTACTACTTTCAGACTTCTAAAGAGTTAAAAATAATGGTGTATTATTAAATGGACTGCTTTTTAATACATATAATAACTTGAAAGGTATTATGTAAAAACACTGGTTTAATCAATCAACTCAATTCAGAGGCCATTTTATTCAGGGGGAAAGATTAAATAATTCATATTTTTAACTTGTTAGTTCTATGAAAACTGTGAAAGTTGCTATATATAAACACACTCCAAATTTTGTATTACACAATTTAAAAATCCCAATTTTAAATTATATTTATGAATACGAGTGCATTTTAATTAGAAAACAATTATTAGAGTCCTGAAATAAATTTGAGAAACTATATTTAGCTAAGGTTCCAATTCTGAATTATAAAATAAATTGGTGTATAAATGAATTGGTTCAAGTACACTTCGAATGGCGGAAGAGTCCATTTGCCTCTGCTGGAACGTCTGAGTGGAATCTTAACCTCTTAATGAAAGACTTCTACCTGTGAACTGAAAAGCTGGTAAGAGGTAGATATTTTTTAAATAAAAAGTACAGACCTTTGACACCTGCAGAACAGTTTTCTTATTGGTAGGAAGACACCACTTTTGTATTTTGCTCATCATAGAAAAAAATCTACCAAAATTAAAAATATTTTTGAATGTGTATGCTGGTTGTGGACTAACATTTTAGGTTTGAGAGAGACTTTTGAGATAAGGTGCTTGAAAGTCGTAAGTTTGATCAATACCAGTTACTCTAACACCAACTTCCATTTCTCTTTCCGTAACACACAGCTTCCTCACACCCCACCCTCAGGTTAATCGTTGTTCCTTCAGAACACATATTTTACAGGCATAATGAAAGGAATGGGTGCTTCTCTTTTTACTAATGACTACAGTCCTCTGCCTTTCTCCTTTCTGTCTGGGTGTATAATTTCTAGTCGTATAATTCTAATAAATGCTTTAAAATCTTTTGACATGAAGCCATTTTATGTGGAAATAAAAAAATCTACAGGGAGGCAACAATCCAATTAGATAACCCATTTTTCTATATATAGTATAAAACAAACAGTTGTAAAACAGTTGGCTTGATAGTTTAGCCCAAAGTGTCAAATTAAATGTGTCACATAGCTACATATATAGAGTCTTTCCCCACAAGTGGGCATGTGCCTAGTGCTACAGTTCCCAAACTGTGTGCTAAGGTACCAGGGTGCTATAAGTAATTCACAGGGGTACACTGAATATTTTAAAACTTCAAGGAAAATGCAGAGACACTACTAAAATTACCTTAGTTATTTAGAAATGTCCCTAGGTCAATAACATGTTTTTTGCTAAAATAGAGTTTACAATAGTTTTACAAGTTTCATCACTGAGAAAAAGGAGATATATATGTCTCTATTGTGACAAAGTGTCATAGCATGGTATAAAATAATTATTTATGTTGTGCCTTGTTGTTTATACCATAAATACATAAGTAATTTTAAGCATCATAACTGTGAGATGATAACTGAGCTATGTAAGTAACCATTGTTTGAACAAGTCTTTCTTGCCAGCACACACTGTCACCACAAACACTCACACACAAGCAAACAAAAAATAAAATCTTTCTTTGATAAATCCCTCAAATTTTATTAGACTGTAACTATATTTAATCTTTTAATCCACACTGATTTTTAACACTTAAGACCATAAAAATTCCATTCAATGTAAAAATAAACCCATTCAGCTCGTTTTGTTTTTTTTGTTTTTTTCTTTCTGACATGATTCTCATTCTTGGTAACTTACATGTGTGAAATGAAAGGAGTGCTTGGCTAATGACAGTCTGCTCACAGTCAAGAGCCCTCAAAATGTGGTATTACCATATGAATTTGCGCTAGTCTAGTCTAACCCTCAGAATTCTAAGTTCATATTTTTGTTGCCACAACAAACATAAAATCTCACACTAACTAAGGTCATCAAACTAAATTATAAGCCCAGAAGACCAATATATCATTTTGTTTGACTAAATGTAACTGTTAACTATACTAGACAGCTCTATTCTCCAGTAGGCGTGTTCTTTCACTGTAGGAAGCTCCATTAGAAGGCTAACTGTAGTGATAAGGTTGATAAGAAAGTGTGAAAGCAGAAAAAATATATAATAAAACAGGCTAAGAGAGCGTTTTGTTTCTAAGTATACAATAGATACATATCTCCGAGAAACACTGAACAAGTCATGCTCTTGGAATATCATGTGGAATCAGATACTGTATTAGGTTTCCCTATTGTAAAAGGCCAAAATAATACTACACATGGTAAAGGATTATTTTTTACTTACGTAATAGTCCGAGCATTGCTTCTGTGGTAGCTCCATAACGTCAGGTCCCAGGCTTGTTCTCTTTTTATTACACTGCCTTCCACACATTATGGCTTTCATCTCATTGACTGTGACATATTTTCTAGTTACCATATCCCCTCTCCAGTCAGTGGAAAGGGCAGAAGTGGGGAGAACTATAGCTACTTGTTAAACAGTACTATTTCCCTAATAATTTATTTTCACTTTGTTTCCAAAGAATATATTTAAATTTTTCCTAAACCTATTTATATAATCAGCTCGTAAAGGCCCTTCACATTTTTTCTGATATATTAAAAACATAGCACTTGCTGACTGCACAAACCTCAAACAATGTAGTAGAAATATAGAAAACAGAAACCAAATGTTTTCTATCTAGATATAGATATGTAATAGGATGTGAGCATATCTGTATATATATATGATATGTACTACGTAATACATAATTTATGTGAGCGTAAATTGACTATATTCTACTCATAAATATAAAAAAAAATGTATGTATTATGGACGTCTTTCTTCTTCCATACTTTTAGACCTAAATTATCCTGCATCATATTTCATTAAGCTGCATGTACTATATTTTATTTGTGTTTCCCACTAAGGAGCATTTATGATTGTCTATGATACTTACAGCTTTAAACGTTCCCATAAACATTTTTGTATACATGTATTTGCCCCAAACAAATTCTCCCATTGCCAGTATATTGTATTTTACTTTTATTTATTTGTTCTTTTCTGGCCATTTTTCACCTGAAAGATTGCCTCTAAATTTCAATGCTGAATTGGTTAATGGAGACTTTAAAACTTTCAAAATTGACTCCTCTGAGTTAATCTATGAATAAGCACCAATGAGACATAATCTGAAACTTATCTGGATTTAATAAATTCTGTCAGAAAAAAAATTAAACTAGATATCAGAAGACCTTGGTAGTCACAGTCCCATATCATATTATTTTATGCCCTTGGGAAAGTCATTTTTCTCTTTGTGCCTTAGCTTTTTCATCTTTAAGGTAATTACAGTAATGTCCGGCCAGCTCACTTCACAGGAGATTGTGAAAAATAGGTGGGATGAGTGTATGCTTTTCTAAAGAAATTAATTATTGTATAAGTATAATATACCATTATTACTTATTAAATGTACAAACCCATTTTGAAAATTTAGAATGTGACCTAATGGAGAGGATTTTAGAAGTCTATTCTAGGTCATTGTATTTCTGACCATTCAGGATATTTACATTATTTGTTTTTCCCTTCTTAGGGAAGGAGAAATTCCATAACATTTCTTAATTTCCACAGGTCTGAAGTGGTGCCTTAGTAGTAATGCTGGAACATAGAAGGAAAAGGAAACTTTGATACCTTTTCAGGGATTCTCAGATTTCTTAGATAATTAATCCAGGAATTTTCACTGGTACTAGAATTCATTCAATTTATGGGCAAAGAGGTAAAGAAAGAATGCTGTATCTTTTATATCCAGAAATGTCTTCCCATTTGGAAAGGTGTTTCTTAAAGGGTTTATAATCTCTTATTAAACTAGCCAACTAGGTGACTATGAAATTAAGTAGGGTAAAATTTTCATTTACTATGTTACTTTGAAAAGACAAAGATATTTTCATTTTAAAAAATCTCTTACTGAAAAATGTTAGCTTGTGACAATGCAGTTAAGAACTAATAATTACCTTAAAATATCTTTTAAAATAGCTGTATAGTCAAACGAGATAATTTATTGATTTCACTTTCTTAAAGAAGATATGAAATAGTTATATTAGTTACTTATCATTTTATGAGTTTACTACAACTCCGCATTTCTCATAAAAATTCCAAATATTAAGATAATATTATACTATTCCAGAAAATCTACTATGAAGGTATTATTGATTTTCTGAATGTAGAAACCCCTTCACCTTTACTTGTGTATACCATATCAATTGTTCTGAACTTCTTAACTTGGATTCCACAAGATGATTTAGGAGAATTACAAATTTAACTAACTAAAATGAGGGCAGAAGTATAGCAAAGATTATTGCTACAAAAAAGCAAAGTACAATTTGCTTAGATTTCAGAAAGTATAAGTGATTTGATACAGTCACTATGATGATTTGAAACAATCAAGATGATAAAAGATTTTATTTTTACTATTTGTTGATATATAACGTCTTTTCTAGTAGATACTTTGACCATTCTCAGATGCTTTAATGACATCGTAATAGTGGGTTTTTCTTCATAGCAGAAATAATTTTAAAATTTAAGAAATTCATATTTATTTTTACTATCCAAGGGGATATGAATTATTTTTTAAAATCAAATTTTACCAAAAAAGAATAATTGTGGAATATTATAAAAGAAGCATTCAATGTATGAAAATACTTTACAGAAGAGTCTTTAAGGACCTCCTCCATGTCCTTCTTTCCTCATATCTCCAAACTCTAGGCCTCCTTTTCTCTCTTCGTTTCCTAGTCTAACTTTGTATTTTTGGAAGCTGATCTAGAACACCATTATTGTTTGGAATAAACCCTGTACAAAAAATCAGTTTGCTCCTTAGCATAACTATTTGCTTACAGTCTGTTTCTTTCACTAAACCTTGACCTTTCGATAGTTGAAAAGTGGTCTCCTGTTTTTGATATTTGTTAATTCTGAATTAAATAAATTGTTCCTTCATTTGTTCAGTCAGAAAAACATTTTAATAGCCTGTACTACATTTAACAGAAATGAGCATTTTAACAGTTTCTATGCTAGGAACTGGGGATTTAAAGACAAGTAAGACATAATCACTGCTCTTAGAATGTGCATTGTGTAGTTGGGGAGAATGGGATATAAATAGATGTAATATAATAGACATATGCATAGAATTTTAACAGAATCAGAGGAAAGGGAATGAATTCAAATCTAAGAGTGATGGAAGGTGTCAGGGAATATATTTTGGAGTGAGGGACCCTAAGTCAAATCCCAAAGGATGAAAGGCACCTAAGCAATTGAAGAAGTTGTTGAGGTGGAGAGATACAGAAACAACATTAGCAGCAGAAAAGGGGAAAAAAAAGCCTGGATAAAGTCCAAAAAGCAAAGGTTGAAATAGGGTATACATGGATCTATAGGCATTTCAGTGTTAAGAGTAAATTGCAAGGCAAGAAATGCCAAGGGAGTAATAGTTTGAGGACATAAGAAGAGACAACTTGGAAATATTTATAGACCTTACATGCTGGAGATACTGAAAAACCATTGAAAGGCTAAAAGCCAGAGTTGAAATCACACTGGCATTTATCCATCCATCCATCCGTCCATCCATCCATCCATCCGTCCGTCCATCCATCCACCCATCCATCCACCCACCCATCCATCCAAGTCAAGGCATTCTTTTCTTGTTCACTTTTGTAATGTTCAGTCCCTAACACAGTATATAGTCAATAAATGTTTATTAAATTTTAATTATGACAAATGCATATTTATTGTGACTGTAATGAATGTCACTGGAAGCTGAATAGAAAATTTATTTAGTAACAGGACTAGAGCCTGTAAGAAATGAAAGCCTGGGATTTATAAAACAAAGCTTGTGATTGATTAGCCATGGATGGTGAAAGGGAGGGAGAAATCAAGGATATTTTCATATTTATAGCCTACGTCACCAGGTGTCACCAAATGAAATAGAAATTCCAGGAGTAGACGTAGGTTTAGTGAGAAAAATGATGAATTAAGTTTTGCACTTGTAAGAATGAGCTTCTCATGGGGCAGTCTGGGGGAGAATGTCCAGAAAAACAGTGGTAAAGGTCTAGGATGGAGCCACTGATTTGGAATACATTAGGTTGTATATGGTAGTTGGATCATGAGATTGGATAAGGTCATTCAGATAGTGAATAGAATGAGAAAAACCAAGCATCAAAGATTAGATCCTAAGAAATACTGATATTTAAGGGATGAGTAGAGGAAGGTAGAATAGCCTATTGCAGAAATAATAGTCAGCATAAGCATGGCAAGAGGAGAATCAGAAAAGCGTGTTCAAAGAAAAGTCAAGAGCGTATAGATGTGGTTAAATAAGTAAGGAATCATTAGCAGTATCAGCTGTTGTATAACCATGTCCATTAAAAATTGGCAATTTGGAGGTCATTAGTAAATTTACAAAACATTTCCAGAAAAGTTTATTCATTGAGAACTAAAGTGTTAGAGAATGATTTAAGATTATAATTGAAGACTAATTTCTAACAGTTTAGATAAGAAGAAAAAAAGTAAATAATTTGTTTTCTTACTAAACACTAAAGAAAGTGTTTTACAGGGGTTTTAGAGTCTAGATATTTGTTTTTTGTTGTTGTTGTTTTGTTTTGTTTTGTTTTATGATAGGAGGTAATTGTGCATATGTTTAAGGATATGATATGTATAAAACCTTATCTTTGTATTCAAGGTCCTCAATAGACTAACCCATCTTCTAAATATTTCTTGGTACTATATGAAATAGGTATAGGTGCAGGCTGATGCATTAAGACGCGTTGCTCACTCATTTCTCTTATCCTTCCTTTTAGACTCATCCATTCAATCATTCAGAAGTTAATATATTATCTACTCTGTACTAGGCATTGCAGCTCTTGGACTTTTCCTTTTTTTCTAGTTCTAACTTTTTATTCAAGACCTAACTGAAATCCAACCCCTTCTCATAATCTTTCTGTAATAATTTAAGGTGAAATAAATGTCTCTCTTCTTTGGTAATTACTGCCTTTCTCATTTGATTCTAATCATATGACTTGATTCATTTCACTTTCCATGTTTATATTTCTTATTTTTGTAAATGGAAGTGTTAGGAAGGCAAAGATTGTGGCTTGTATTTCTTTGTGTCCTCCATATAGTGTTTGATGCAAGTTAGTTGAATGAGCATTAAATGATATATCTATTTTGAAAATTAAAGTATGTATTTTCGTAATGCTCTAAAAAATAGTCTGTGGTGTTTTCTAAAGCTTAATACTATCCTTACTAAAATAGAAATAACTACAGTACCTATTAACTGTGAGATCTTGGATACTTTTATTTTAATTTGGAGAATAAGAATAATACTTACCTTACTGAGTTATAAAGCTTAAATGAGATTTTATATACACACATATGTAAATACATTCATATTTATATGGAGTTGTATATATGTATATTTATATGTATATATGTAAATGTTTTAACAGAGTGATGAAAGTCAACAAACATTAGTTGCCCACTTTTCAAATCAGTAGAATAAAGAATTATTCAAAAATTATGTTGGAACAATTGAATAACTCCTTGAGTAAAAAATTATACATTTTTAAAAACTATGTAGTAAAATAAAATACAAGCCTAACCTATGTTTTTTTCCCTTCTTCCCCTCCCTCCCCCATATCTTTTTTTCCCATTAAATTGGTCATCAAGTCTGTTTTCTAAACTTGTTCCCTCCTCTCTTTCCTTTTTGATAAGTTTAGGCCATTATCGTTTCCCACTAGATTTGTGGCACTAGTTTTGAACATGTCTATTTGTTTCCAGGCCCCCGCTCTTCCAATCAGTTTTATCCCTTGCCACAAAATTGATCTATTTAAAACACAAATCACACTATGCCACTTCCCTGTTTAAAATCTTTCCACGACTTAACCTTGCCTTCCAAATAATCCAGAAGATTCTGCAAGATATGCGGCCAATCTGCTTTTAGCTGCATAGCTTACCATTCCCTTTCTGCGTCATTACACCGGGAGTATTAAAATAACCCTGGAAGCAGGGGCCAATAAAGAATAGTTATTCATGTTAGCACTGCCCTATCAATGGCAGGGGGCTCCTTCCGAGTAAAAAGAACCCACCGATTCATCTGTTAGCCCATGAGATGAAAGAAAGGAACTTCCTTCAAAAGTTCCATTCATAGTGTCCTTTTTAAAATTTATTCTGTTTTAGACTCCTAAGGAGCTCCCTTCACCTGAAAGTCAGAGTGGTAAGAGCTGAGTGTTTTAAGTACCAATTTAAAAAGATTAAAAAGTGTAATCCAGGTTACACTAAATAGCAGACGCTTACCGTGTGTCTCTCTACAGAAGACATGGAAAGTAGATGGTAAGATGGTCCTGAAAGATAATTTGGTAGTGAACATAGTCATTTTTTAAGAAGCACTTTAGCAAATAACCTTCCTCGAAACACTTTTCTGAGGTAAGTTCTTTTCTTGAGGTATCTAGAATACCTAATACACTCGTCTGCTTTGCTTATTGTATCATTGGATTGGTTTACATGTTTATCACCCTCACTTGATTAGGAATTGGTCTAGGGCAGGGATTGTATGTGTGTATGTGTACAGGTTTTAATTTTTATATGTTCCAGCACCTAGAGAACAAAATCTGGTATTTGTTGAGAAGCAAAACAAAACTAAACCAAAAAAACCATGGAAGGCTATTAAGGAAATGAGTCTCCTTATTTCAATGAAGATAATACCATAAAACTTTCCAGAAACTCTATATTAGTTCAGTGGATGAAAGGGTGTGTGTCCTTAACCCTGAGTAAGAACATACTTGCTTTGGACAGTCTTCCTCAACTTAAATAAACTTGTTGAAAAACATTTTTTTCTTACTCTGTGTTATATATAGTGTAGGAATGAATCCTTCATAGTGTCACCAGAGATAATAACTAAATATTTGTTACTTTAATACTAATGCAGTTAACATGCATCCTGAGGGGTTGAGTTATTTAATACTAGCTATATCCGTTGTATCAATAGATACTGTGATTTAGCTTGTATTCTGAAAACAATTGACTCATGTGCCTCAGTACATTCTTCAACTTTTTGAAAAATTTTATTTTTTAGCTAGAATTTTCCGCAGTTGGCTTTGAAATAAGAAGAAAATTAATTTTGGAAAGTCTTAGGGAAAAACTGTTCAAATGGTTAAAACCTAGGAAAGAGTAAAATAAATTTCTTTTAACTAGTTTAAAGTAAATTTGAATAACTTACGCACGGTTGAACTTTAAAAGTCAGAATTTTCCATTACTAATTTTTACTAAGTAAGTACCTAATGAGGTATTTAGAAAATAAACCTGTTGTCATATTTTTTAATGCAGTTACTTGAGGGATGGCATAAATAGATGACAGTATTTACTTCAATCAAAGATCTTTTTTCGTTACCCCCAGCAGTTTCTCGACTTTTCTTTTACATTGAAAACTACCTTTGACCTTGTTTTTAAAGTCTTATAGATTCTGTGTCCACTTTAGAAAATTGACACATGTACATATTTTGAATTTAATTAAGAGTTAAATTGATATACTGGCCATTTTCAGTTGTTGTATTTGTGTTTCCTTAGTAACTTGGGGCATATTTCAAACACACTAGTTCTGGATATTCTGAGCTTAAAATCTTGGTGATAAGGTAGACATGGTTCAATTTATATATGTTTGTATGTTGGATGGATATAGTGTCAATATTGTGGTGCCTTAGACACAAAACTTTGGAACTTAGATATCCTGTCTATGGTTATAGATTTATACCTTGGAAACTATGTGTGATTAAAGATAGATACTAGCTATGGTAGTCTTGGTAATTCCCACTGCCAGTCTTTTGTTTTCTCCAACTCACTTAAAAATCGAATACTTTGATATGTGGCTATATATGGCACACATATAGTATTAGTTTGCCAAGGCTGCCATAACAAAATGCCACAAACTGCGTGGCTTAACCAACAGAAATTAATTTTCTCAGTTCTGAAGTCCAAGAGCAAGGTGTCAGCAGGATGGACTTGATTCTGAGGCCTCTTTCCTTGACTTGTCGAGGGTCATCTTTTCCTCTATCCTCACATGGTTGTCCCTTGGTCTGTGTTGTTTGTGTCCCAATCTCTTCTTCTTAAAAGGACAGCAGTCAGATTGGATTAGGGCCCAACCATATGACCTTATTTTACCTCAATTACCTTTTAAAGACCCTATCTCCAAATACAGTCACATTCTGAGAGACTGGGGTCTATAACTTCAACATATAAATTTTAGTGGACACAATTCTGCCCATAACAGATATATAAAATTATTTATACATATACATTTTTGCACATATACAATACAGCATGTGTATAACATAATATTTATTCATACACACACACGCACACACACATGACCCTTTATCGACACGGGAGTTAGAGCCACCAGCCCCCATGCAGTTGAAAATCCACGCTTAACTTTTGGCTCTCCAAAACTTAGTTAAGCTTGATATCCACAAGAATTTGGTTCCAGGACACCCCTTTCCCCACACCATGGGTAGCAAAATCCGCAGATGCTCCGGTCTACGATATACAATGGTGTAGATCAATGTATACAATTGGACCTCTGCGTCCACTGACTCCCAACCACAGAGAGAAAACAGTACAGGTGTTTATTTTTAAATTTCACATATAATTGGACCTGCGCAGTTCAAACCATGTTGTTCGAAGTCTCCAAAGGAAAAATAACTATATTCATTTCATTAATATACATTAATAAATTCAGGAAATGAAAAAAGATAATATTCTAATACATGCATTTTTAATATTATAGAATAGTGTACATTTTAACTAATGAGCTTTAAATGTACATTTAATACTCAATTTGTTATTAACTATAAGATGCCAGTAATTTGTAAGTGCCCCAAACCTATGCAGGTATTTGGTATCGATCCAAATGTATAAGTCTTTGTCGCTAGGTTAGAGATCCAGGTTTATCTTTAAGAACCTCCTACTATCTAACCTGTTTAATGATACTTGTTAAAACTTCATTTCCTATTTATCACCTTTTCGTATCCAAATATCCTCAAGTCTGAATAGTTTCCTAACTCCCTGCCTTTAATCTCTTTTCTCTTATTCTATCACCTATCAATTAAATTGGTTTTCTTTGCATTCCCTCAGCATGTCATAATCATGCTTTGATGCATTTCACCCTACATAAAATATCTCTCCTTCCCGCTACCTGTAAATTTTAAAGGCTGAGCTCACTCTTATTTTTACTTTTATTCTCTAAAGAGAATAATTAGTTTTCCCTTAACTCCTATAGCACTCACTGATGGTCAATACTATTCAAATAAGCACTTAATTAGAAAAGATATTTGTGTAATAGAGAAAGATTAATTTTTCCTTTGTTGTGTTTTGTTGTTTTTATTTCCGAGAGCACCAAGCAGAGCTTTGGTCATGTGGTAGATGTTATAAGTGCTTATTAATTAATTAATTCACAACAAAGAAAGGAAATTATATGAAATAAAATGTCATTTGAAGAGCACCACAGCCTCTATGCTTTTACTATACTTAATTTTAAGATTATATTCTTTAAATGAATAATACAAATGAATTACATAGTTTTAAGTATTTAAATTGTCAATTCTAATAGTCATACTGTAATGTTTGTTGTTTCAGCTAGTTTGCATAAATACAAATTCAGCATTTAGACATCTAAAATACTCTTTACTTTATAAAATCTGGTAACAGTGTTTTCTAGGTTTAATATTAAAAATACCAAATGATAAGTAAAGCCTTATCGTGTAACATCAGTTGCCCCCCACCTCCTGCATCATCAGTGTTTTCCCTATTTACTGTATGTTTCTCACTTTCTCACTGGCATACAAGCAGGCTATAATTTTTACAAGTATATACATTTTAAATAAAGTTTTTTTTTATCACACATCCTTCATCAGCTACTGCAAAACACCTTAGTGCAATTGTCTATTTCAGCATTTCTAAGTGAATACAAATCGTGTGGGTCTCTTGTTAAAATGCAAATTCTAATACAGAAGGTATGTGCTCGCTGCTTTAACATATTATCATTCTTTCGGAAAAATCTTTCTTTACTTGGTTTCTGGAACATCAAATTCACATTTCTCTTCACTGTTTCTGCTACTTACCTATTTCCCTGACTATAAATGTTAGCATATCCCACAATCCAATCCTTGGGCCTCTTTTTATTCTATTAACTCCTAAATGGTGTCATGAAATCTATGTCTCCTATGTAGATGTCTCCCCTAAAATCCTATCACGTTTATCAGATGCCTCAATGAACACCTCTACTTGGCTATCTACTAGTAATTTCAAACTTAAAATTTTCAAATCTGGACTCTATCCCACCCTGCCTTATCTTTCCCCCTCTACTAGGCCCACACTGGCAATCTTGCTTCTCATCCATGTTTGAAAACCCAACAAGTAGTACCACTGTCCAATCAGCTGTTCAAGTGCAAAACTTGGGGGTCATCCTTGCGTTCCTCTTTCTCTCATTGTCAAGAATCATATCGTAGTCTCAGTTCTGCCTCTTAAATATCACTGACTTGCCCCATCACTCTCCACCCCCACATCATCGTGCTGATCCAGGCCATTATTACACATTATACAGAGTTCTGCATCTTTTTATTATTAATTGTAGCTTCCAATAGGTAACCAAAGCGTTTTTACTCAACCTGTCTTTTTTCCACGTTTATCAATTCCCTTATTCTGTGGGATGAAGCTTAGGTTCTTTAATACTGTTTATGAAGTCGTACATAATCTGGCCCCTGATTCCTTCCCCAGGCCTGTTTATGTCTACTTCCTTACCTGCATTCTGAACTTCAGCAGTGTAGGGACTGGGCTATGAGGTAATGCTGCCATTTGACTCAGAGCCCTCATGAAGATTGTTCCCCTTCCTGGAGTGCTCTTCCTTCCCTTCTTAGCCCAGCTAGCTTTCACCTAACTCAAGTTTTAGCTTAAACATGACTGCTTCCTGGAGGCCGTCTTTGACCTCTTAGACTAGGTTTGGGGCTCCCACAATATAGTCTGTAGTGTTATATACTTCCCTTTCTTAACAGTCACTATATTTTATGCGAATCTTTATCTTTTTCTTTGGAATTATCCGTATCTTTTTCTCCCATTAAGCTGTAAGATCTGGGAAGGCCAAATCAGCAGAGGTAGAGTCAGGTATTGGTATTTTGAAGCCTGGAACATATAATTTGGGGAGCCCTCTTTATGAATAAAAATATAAAAAATAAACATTTATACACTTAAGTTAAAAATTGAGTACTCTCTTATAAAAAATCCCAACAAAGTAAAAAATTAAGAAAGACAAATATAAAAATATATGACCCTGTGAACACACTGCTAGGGCCCCTCCCGAGAACCCCTAATATTAAGCTTCGTTAAATTCCCAGTAAATACATATTAATTAGTCTTCTCTGCATATTAATTAGTCTTCTTTAAAGCTCTATTTCTAGTGTTAAAAGCAGTGCTGAACAGCATATCAGGTACTCAATATTTTTGAATGAATATATTAACCGAGTTATTGTCTATTATATTTTTCATCCGTTTGGCATTAAACAAGTTTTCCCAAATCAGATTTCTAAAACGTGTTTCATACATTAGAAAATTATTTTTATAATTATTGTCAATTATTTGCTATAGTCATATTTCAAATACTAATAATGTACACACTGTTTGCATATCCTTGGGCTCTGCATAAAGTCTGTTGCACCTCTTTACTAAGTGGAAAAAAATTTTGGCATTAAATAAACATTATAATTGTCTTTATGTGTGTATATGTATATATGTGTATGTCTATATCTTTATGGATCATATATATTAAGACTTTAAAATTAATTTTGAATTACTAAGATTTATTTTTTTAAAATATTTCCACAAACAGAAACCATTCGTGCAGAAACCATCTATCTTCTGTTTTCTTTATATTTTTATAAACATTTGTCTCTGGACTAATAAAGATACCAATAGTTTATATAACTTAAAAAGTGCATTAAATGTTTTCTTTATTATGAATTTGTCCACAAAACATAATTTAAGCGGTTATTTGAATCAAGACAATAAGAGCATTCAAAAGATAAGCTCTTTGGCTTAAATCTTTAGAGTTTAGTTTGTTAAAATAGAATTAAGTTGGTTAAGTTCCTTTTATAATAACATTTTAAATATACTAAAGAGTTACTGTGCTCATATCAAGATTGTCAGGTGTGTGTGTGTATGTGTGTGTGTGTGTGTATAATGTGTGTGTGTGTGTGTGTGTGTGTGTAAATGTGTTATAAAGTGCAGCCCTCTGATCAATGCACACTTTTTCCTCCCATTTTCCTAAATACATCATGAAAAAAGGATGAGGTTTCCGCCTTAATTGCTTGTGCCTTTTATTCACATTCCTCTCTCAGCCAGAATTGTGAAAAGAGTGTTAGTAAAAGGCTGCACAATAGAGCTTTTCATTAGGCCTCAGCAAGGCACACAAAAGAAGGCTTTTGGAAAGAGTGAATGCATGAGTTTAATTTGCAGGTGGAGAGTAGATAAAAGGTGCTGACGCCTCTATTATTCTCTTACTTAGGTGACCCTTACCCTGTTCAGCTGATCCCAACTACCATGGCAGCTGCTGCCGCAGCAACACCAGGCTTAGGCCCACTCCAACTGCAGGTAAGTCAGGAAACAATATGGAAGAGATAAAGGTTAAGTAAATATCAAAAATAGCTAATTATCCTGTTAAAGCAAAAGAAAACTGACTAGTGATAGTTGTCGCACACTTTTTTATTTTTGAATTTATTTGTATGGATCCTCAACCCAAATTTGAGATGTTGATTCTTTTAATTTTTAGCCCTGTTTTCTGTACTAATGATAACTTATTGTAATTTTTTTATTGCCTGGTATGATTTAACAAAATGAACTGTACTTTTGCTTTGATTATCATGTGCCATAATTTCCTCACAGAATGGGCCTCATCAAGTAAAAAGAACCAAAAAAATCTACAAAAGATATTTTTTTAAAAAAGGTATTCAAACAGATACTTACTATGTATCAAGGCAACTTAACAAAAATTACATTTAAAATTGTTCAGTATTACTGAAGCTCTCGTCACGTCCCTTTATTTTCCTGCCAATGCCAGTTCAGTTAGGCAAGCAAGGGTAAGTAGACCAAATAAGCAGATACCTGAATGAAGATAACTTTATCCAGACATCCCAATTAAGATCTTTTTTATCCCTGCAGCATATACATTCCAAAAATGTCAGTGTTAACTTTACTAGATGACCAAGTGATTTTGGAAATTTTGTCTCTGGGGTTGAAAAGAATATCAATACAATTATATTAAAGGTATTTTTCATTAACTATTTAAATATTTGAATCAGCATCCTATAAAATCTTCCCTGTTTTCTGCTGTTATAGACTTTACAGTTATGCAATTAATAGGAATAACAAATCATCTAATAATAAATCTCCCCTTTAGAGAAGATTTTTCTTTTTTTCCTGAAAGACACAGTATGCCTGTGAAGCCAGATATAAAGCAGTTATGCTTAATAAAATTAAATCATATTCATGGAAGTGCATTGTCATGACAGATGACCTTGGTCAATACAGAAGCATATAGTTTCACAGTATAGCGTCAAGAAACAGATACATCTGGTCGGCAAGGGGGATTGTCAGAAGACCTGGTAGGTTTCTGAAAACCCAAATGAGCCTCAAAAGGAACACAGGAGGAGCTGAGACATACTGTGTTCTACAGAGGTCATTCCTATTTTACCTTTTCTTCAAAATGCTACAGTGTGAGTTTCTGTGGGAAACACCTTGGGAAATGTTGGAGCCAGGGGACAATAAAAGTAACGTGGCATTTCTTATCCTTTGAAATGGCATCTGGGAAATAACTACAATAGGGAAAAGTGGTTGTAATAGTTACAATTAAAAAAGAGTAGTGGAATTAAAGAAAAAGGGAAAAATATTCAGCAATCGATTTAAATGTGAAAAATAAGAGTTTTAGAGATTTAGGATGTCTATTTTCAAAGCATGTTAGACATTCTCATTTCTTTTCACCATTGGATTAGTGGTGAAAGGGAGCAAGGTGAGTCGAAGGCATCTCCTGTGTTTTATTGCAGGATTCTAGCAGAAGGTAGGTTCATTAGGCGGCAATCCAAACTTGGTTTCCTATAGAGAAGTATCATATATTAGAATATTTGACAAAAATTAAGTTTCATTAGTCCTTATGATATTATGGCAGATTACCTTAAAATTTAAAGATATATATGTTTTCCTCTTTCTCAGAAAAAAAGACACCAAACTTACTTCCTTTATCTACAATTTGATCTATAAATGAGATAAAGATCCTTTATATAAGTGGCCTTGTAGCCATTAAAATATAAACTTTTAATTAGGATTTCAGTAAATTAACACTGTGGTATAACAAGGAAATTAATAATCCAAAACTCATTCATGGTAAGCTATTAGCTGCTGTTAAAACACACACACACACACACACAAACACACTTTTGCTCACGATTGAAAAATGGTACTCAGACGCAAACACATTATCATGGCAGATACTCTGGCTTTTCTTTGAAGTGGACTGACTCTGACCTTTGCCAGGATGTCTACACCAGTTTACTTTCTACTCAAAGTCCTGACACTATATTCACAGAACCCTGACCTTGACTTCAGCTTTTCCCAGAGCTGCAAAGGAGACCTGTAATACATCCTCTCCCCTTACTTTAAAATAGCATCCAAATTCTTTTCTTCTCTATAAACCTCCCCAGGTGCATCAGAGAAAAGCTGACTACAATGCCTAATTAGAAGTCTTATCTTAACCCTTATCCAACATTCACCCTTATCTTGGGAACCTATCTCTGAGAAGTTTCATCTCAGTGGAGTATAATGTATGAGCCAGTTTTGATTTTCTGCAAACTCTACTTTCAATTCTAGTCTGCTAAATCTTCATTTTCCATTCCTTAGTATACCTTGAGTAGACTTCATCACTTTCAAGTCCCTTTCAGTTCTAAGATTCTCTTTCAGTTATTAAGATTCAGTCTTAGATTCTTATGCTAGAGTCTCTGGTAATGCTTTCACAAGGATTATCTCATTTCATTTTATTATACTACTCTGTGTTATGTATTAATATCTTCGTTTGATAAAGAAGAAAAGTGAGTCACAGGGTTCAAAAACCCATGGTTTTTGAACAATTATATTTGCTTCTCCAATACAGGGGATATTGTTTTAAACTTTGGGGGCATAGCTCTTCTTAGGACATTTGCTAACACAGTAACCTGCTAGTCAAATTATAACAATACTGCTGATTAATTGGCACTAATACAAATACTCGTTATGACTTGCAATCCTAAAAAAGGAGCAGGATCCATAATGATAGCTATCTACTTCAAACTCTGCATTTTTCACTTCATACCTCTTTCCAAAGATATATGTCCATTCAAGCCTCTCTTTTTGAACATCTGGATCTAAAAAGAGATACTAGAATATATTCCTAGTCGTGGTTGACTTTGTTTACCTATCATTTGTTTTTGCCTTTGAAATAATCTTTTGCACACAATTGTTCAGGCTTGGATAATATTATGGCAAGTAAAACTCATAACCATGACCTTTATTAAAAAATAATAAAGATAAGTACAATTGTTTTCAAAGTAGAGCAAAATGACATGTTTTAAATTAAACCACCTTTTATTAGTTAAATATTGTTTATTGCTCCTGAATACAATAACGAAATATATACCATGTAATAGAAGTACTTTACATTAAAAAATAATGTTCCTGTGTACTTTTCGGTACAGTTAAAATAGTCAAAGTATTGATGTATATTTATTTTTTATAGGAAAAGAAATAACATTCAGATTATATTCATAAAACCAATTAACATTTGGCCAAGGCACCATTTTATTTATTTCCTTTGTAATGAAATACCTGTCTGTCTCTTCTGCCTTTTAAGTCTTTCCTGAGCTTTAGATCCATATAGCCAACTATTTATTGGCTTTTTTGGGGGAGGTGGGTTATTCAGAGGAAACATATAGATGTTTACAGACACTAGAAACAGACCAACGTGGAACTAGCCAGTTCTTTTCTTTGCCCCTTAGATCTGCTCATTCTCTGGTCTTGGTAAATAAATCCATTCCATCTATTGCTCAATCAGGAAACATGAGAGCTCTCCTTAACACTTGTTCCTCCCTTTTCCGCTATACCTAGTCATTCATCCCACCTACTAAACACATCAAGAATCCACCTGTTACTTTTCTATCTTTCTTTCCTTTGTAACTGTCACCCTTTTTGATCAGGCTACCCTAATTGCTTGCTTAACTTACTGCAATAGCCCCAGAATTGGTCTTTCTGTCTTCAGTTTGCCTCCTCCAATGTACTCTCTACGTTATTCAGAATGATCCTTCTGATTTTAGAAAATATGAGCACATTCTCCCCCTACTTAAAGAAAGGCCTTAAATAACTCTGTGGTGGTTTCAAATGATCTCTTCTCTCTGGATCTTTACATATGATGATTCCTTTTCCTAAAATTCTATTACCCACCATCTTTATCAAGCCAACTCCCACTTATTCCTGTCGTTATGAGTTAAAACATCACTTTTTCAGGGAAGACCTCATTGTCCCCAAGTCTGGATTAAAGCAGCTCTTATGTGTTCCAATAAGACACTGTATTTTCTTCTCTTACATAGCACTTGTAGAATATGTTTTAAATCCTACTTTCTGGTTTCCACCAGATGACAGAATCTATGAAGTCAGTGACTCACTATTGTTTGCACTTAATCCAGTGCTTGAAGTATTTTATAGACCAATAAATATATATTAAATGAAAGGGTGAAGAGTGAATCTTAACATTACACTTTCAATAAATTATGCATCTGTTATGCTCAAATAGCTGTTCTGCTTGATAATATTAGAATTAAGCTGAATATTAATAATTGCTTTCCTATATAAATTAATCTTCATCCTTTAAAAAAGATAACAGCAGAAATAGAAATATCAAAGGCACCATTGGCTCATAGAAGAAAAAAATTAGTAGTGTGAATTCAATTTAGTAAGACATACATTGACATTTTATAATAAAAATGATCCTCATGTAATGCAATAAAAGAAACTTAAGAAAACACTACATACCTAGTACCATGTTTAGCACTACAGTATTTTAAAAAAATATTTTTATAATAGTTTTGCTTCATACTACTTTATTCAGTCTGCTCCAACTACACCAGCCTCTTTCTGTTCTTTGACTTGCTAAGGCATGCTCCCACCTTAGAGTTTTGCATTAGCTGCCCCTCTACCTGACATGCTCTTCCCTCTGCCTGGAAGGCTAATTTTCACTTCATTCAAGAATTTGCTCTAATGTCATCTCTCTGAGGCCTAACATAAACTAACCTATTTAAATCATAAAATAACACTCCCAGAAATACCACACGCCCTATTTACCTTATTCTGCGTTTTTCTATAGCATTAGTCATCTTTAAACATACTGTATACCTTACTTATCATATTCCTTATTCATTGTCTGTCCCAAATATTCTCTAAGCTCCACCAAAGCAGGGATCATAATATTTTGTTGGTCAGTAATGTCTCTTAAGTGCTCAGAAGAATGCCTAGCAAATAGCTGGTACTCAATACATATTTTTAAAATGAAAGAAATTATCATGAGCTAGAGGTCATAATCATTTTTAATAGAACAACAAAGCAATATATGATTAATTTCTGGAACAAACGATACTAATTTAAAGACCAGAGAACTTCACACTTTTTTCAGCCCGTTTGGAAGATTCTTAGTATATGAGAAATCTCTAACTGTATCTCACCCTGCTCTTTCCTCTCTTTTTATATTACCATAACCATGGGCTGCTGTGTAAAGAATACATTTTAGCATTTATTAAAGTTTATGTACTTCCTTTAAACTCATTATATTTTATTTAAAAAAAGACCAAACGTTGCAACATTGATTATTCCTACATTGTTTGCTAATGAATGAGAATACATGCATAACAATGTAAAAAATACATAAGAATATGAGTTACTTGGAGGTACTTTTGACTCCATATGGCTCACCTTGCCAATAGAACACTAAAGTAAATTATTTCTAAATAATGAAAGGATGTGTTATCATAGTAACTAGCCAAATAGAAACACATATACTGCATTCACTTTCTTTTTTTACTTCCTCCCCATCCTTTTTTTTTTTTTTTTCCTTTCCTCTTCCTCTTCAAACTACTTTTTTTCTCCCAAAAGCCAACAATGCTTTTGACATTTTGGGGGGGTTCATTTATATGGAAAACTAATGTAGCTTCATTTCAGTATTAAAAAGTGAGTATTATTACTTAAGAAAAATAAAGTTATACTTTGAAACTTTTGGACATTTGTGACTACATAAAATGAACTAAGCATATTGTCTATTTCAATTAATAAAACCAAATGATGGCAATAATCTATCTAATATTTATTTCTTATATTCATTGTCATTAATTTGCGTTTTACTTGTTGGGCATCGTGAATTTTTTTAATAATAATAGTTGTGTAGTATACTATTTCTAATTTTTAACTAGGCTTCTAAAATTTGAAATTAGAAGGAAATATTTGTCTACTTATTTCTCACTTTATAAATACTGTATTTGTGTTAGTCAAAATATGGCTGCCACCTGTTCTACCTATAGGAAGCGAAAAATGTTGACTCCAACCAGTGACTAATAGTGATAAGCAAAGGACAAAAAGATTGAAATTCTTCTTGAATGGTCATGTTTTACTCAAAATAAGCAAGTAATGTTCACTCAAGAATTTATTAACTTTTTAATGGTTTTAGTAGGATTATTTTTTAAATTTATAATGTTTTTGGAATAAAGACTCAACATTACAAGTTGTCATGAATGAAATCACATGGGCCTATAATTCTAGTAACCAGTAACATCAGTAATATGCATTCTCTGGGATAGAGGGAACGACAGATGACATGTGATCATAGTGGAAAATGAAACATACAAAGATCAGCTGAGATCAATCTTTTTTCATGGACGTCATAGTGGAAATGGCTTAAGCTTCTATCTGATCGGGAGTAACATCAAGGTAGATATGGATGAAAAACTGAAGTTCATCTTTTTATCAACCTCCTGCCGGTCTCTGAAGCTCAGTAATTATGACAGGACAAAGATAACTACTTCATATTTCCCAGAGCACTGTAAGTTTCAAGTTGGTGCCAACATAATTGCGGTTTAAAAGGTTAAAAATAATAGCAAAAACCGCAATCACATTTGCACCAACCTCATAGCTGACCATGGCTTTATGAGTCTGACCAAGAGAAACCCCCAGAAAATCGATAAGGAAGAAATACCTATGGAAAGGTCTGGATGTGAGGATTCTTAACTTCTTATTGAAGGAATTACTTACAAGGATAAACACTTATAAAGTATTCATCTTTAGCTACCCAGATACTCTACTCTTCAGCTTAACTTTTAGATCATAGTCGTTTCCATACAGGGTGAAAAACGATCAACTGCTCCTCATTTCAGTCGCAACCCTGGGGTGCTATTTACTGTTGGACTTCTGTCTGCATGAATGAGTTTTCTTGCAGGTTAAAAGAATGAATTTCCTCTTTTCCTCTCCCTTCGACCCTGAGCCTGCAGGGCAGACAGACAGAAGCACACATATGATTAATACAGCACAGCTGCAAGCGTGAGTCATTTGCATATGTATTAATAGAGGCAAAAAAACCCAACAACAATTAAATTATATGCAGAGACATTCTGCATACTAAAGAACATGTGCAAATAGGCCTGAAAAAGTGCAGCCAACATTTTCTCTGACTTTTCCAAACCCATATGGGCTAGAGTCAAAACCCAGCCGTGTTCAAGAATCTCCTTTAAGGAAGAACCTGGTAAGAGCTACATCCATCGTTATTACCATCCCTAGGGTTCCTGGGAACTGTTTGACATTTGGACAATGGAGACAGTACAAGCAGTGTCTTTTTCATGCTATTTCTGTATTTGCTTATTTCCAGCAGCTTTATGGTATCTCATTACATGCTAACAAAAACATCAGTACACGTGTGCTTTTCCCCAGTTCCCATTTTTATTGTAATGACCAATCGAATAAATGGTAAACTTCAAAATTATATTTGAAGTTCCATCATTGCCTACACTAAAGTAATATAATTATTTACCATTGCCAGGTTTTCTGGTCATAAGCCATGCCTATTCCTCAATGGCATTCTGTCTTCTCTTAATCAAAACATGGTTAGGTTATCCTAAAATGTTTCTGGGCTAATTATCATACTTGAAAGGATTGCTAGGCTCAAGGCCAACAGTAGATGCAATCCCAGGAACAATACCAACTTACTGAAATGTTAAAAGGATACAGTTTTTTAAGTATACAGTGATTTTATCAAGAAAAAGAGAAGTACTCAATTTTTTTAGTCTTGGCGATACATATAAGAAGAGAGAGCAACTAATATTCTTCAGATTCACAGATTGTATTTTTATTAAAAATTTGTTCTTCAACCTAATTGTCCATTTAGTTTATATTAACAGTATCATTTAATTTATTCAAGGAATGTTTTATAAAGACAAATTCAACCTTAGTAGTAAAATTTTACCTAAGTAAAAGTTATCACCTTAATATAGGACCAATAAGAATCTTGAGACTAAAGAGCCCAAATGAAGACAGATACCCCTTAAGAGGAACAAATCTTGGGTTTGTTGGTACCAGAAAACTGTTGCATAGTATCCGTGAATATTGTCTATTATTTGTATGGCTAAATTTCAAAGCATGCAACTGGAACATGTAAATTGCATTACATACAACTGGTAAACATAGGATAGACATAGTCATCATTAATTGATCATATACAGAAAAATGTAGTCTCTCAGCAGGGGATAATTAGAGAGAACATAACATAAATACCAAAATAAAAGTTTTTATTGTATCAAGGCATTATCTTTGGATTAATATTTGAAGAGGCACTATTACTAAGTGAGAATCATTATAACATAATGGGTCACACGGTGATGCCTGCAGTCATCTGTGCCCTTAGTCATAATGCTTCTGCTATTTACTAGCTCTGTGACTTTAGGCAAGTTACATGACTTCTCCCTGCCTTAATTTCCTAATCTCTAAAATATGAGTGCAAATGATATCTTATTGTAAGTATTAAATGAGATAATATATGTAAAGAGTTTAGAGTAATAAAAATATTAATTACCATTTCTCAAATACTATGCACTAGGTAATAATAAATGCTTGGTATTATTAGTTGATTAATAAGTGTTACCGGTATTAAAACTATTTTTTATTGCTTAAAGACAGTCTTGCAAATGAGGTCTTGGCAGACTTTTCACATGAGGAAATACTTTGCAGGGCAGCATCTAAAGCAAGTTAGTAAAATTGAGGCATATTATCTTATGAATGAGGGAATAATTCTATTCCCCTGTGTGGCATAATATTAAAACCCATTGCAGGAATGTATAGGAGAAAATGAGTTTACTTAACAAGAACAACAACAACAACAAATCTGAGTGTGTAGTTACTTGGAGTATATAGTGTTCTATATTTTGTTCTTGTTCACTCTTTATTTCAATATTTATATTTATAAAATAAAAATAATGTCTCCTGTCAAGTCCTATTTTTCCAATGGTATAATGCAAATGAATTGTCTCTATGAGCTTCCTCAACTATTTTAAATAAATACGTTGTAAAATTTAAAATAAGTTTTTTACATAGATGCTTTCTGTGTAACATAAATTTTTAAATAAATAATATAAGAAAGATTTTCTTGAATAACCCTTTCAAGCTTACTCTTTTTCTAGATATATTAGTAAAATATATTCTAAGGCACATACCTCTCATTCTGCTCCTTTATTGTGTATAGCTAAACCATTTTTCATATAAATCTGAGAAAATTTATAAACTTTCATTACTGTCTTTAAGGAACTAATTCCTATGTTTTCAAATTTGAATGTGGAAGCACATTATTTTTATAAACCCCATAGTACCCTGGAAATTTTATTTACTCAACAAATATTTATTCTTTGTAAGCTAGTAAGCTGAGTATCATAAGGAATGCAAAGATGAGTCAGTTAAGAATACTTGGTGGATCATAGTGGAGCTTGAAATTTAAAAGAATATATTGAGTGTGAGAATGGAATAGAATTTCAAGAAAGTCATACAACCTCCTGTTCTAACAAGTATATTTGAAGTGGAAAGGACCTCAGAGACCTTTGAAAACAGTTGTTTCAAACTGTTCAAAGGAGTTCGTGTGACTTTAAGCACCCCAAACAGTACCATTCACTTTTATTTGTTTTATAGATTGACTTCTACTGGCTCAGATTGTTTGAATGAAAGAGTCTACTGCTTAAAGAAAATTTAGAAACCATTCTTCTTTTCCAACTCCTTATATGTATCGATGAGGCAATTTAGGCTCTAAGTAGTGACCCGGCTCAATCAGATATTAACAGAAGTGTGCCTGGAATCCTAGCAACTGAAAGCTAAATCTAGCTTTTTCACATTTTACCAGGGTATTTTTTTAAAATGTATATTATTTTTAAGTTGTTTTGTGTAAAATGAGGGGAGAAAAATTGCTATTTTTGCATTTAGACTACTAAATTAAGGGTGAATAAAATAATGGGTAGGATTTGCATATTAGTAACAATGGCAACCTTCTGAATTGCTTTCATTTTGCTGAGTTCAGTGATTGTGCTCTCTGAATTAATTCTTTTGTGAAAAGCTATTGAAAGATCAAGGAATTCAGAAAACAAAACAACAGAGAATCGTGCTGTTTCATATCTATTTGTTCATAGAAGGTTCAAAGTGAGATTGTTTACATCACAAGTCTTGTTGATATTTTATTTGCTTCTTAGAAGAAAGATAGTATTCAATGATGATTATATAATCATGCAGATAAGATTTTTGCAGTCATAAATAAACTGTTCTAAGAGAAAGACCAAGGAGAAAAACCACATTACAATTTTGAGTTGTGTTTGGTTGGCAAGTGTCTTCACGAGACTTGAAAATAGAGCTTTATTCGATTCCTTCAGATAAAAAGCTTAAGTCAGCCCAGCATATTTCAAATGTCCTGTTTCCTGTGGAAGTTTCTCAGCATTGGCCTGCCAAACTGAGGGCATGAAAAGAAGGGGGAGGAGGGAAACAAACTCTGAATTATTCCATCTTTCTTAATCCTGACCTTTCCCTTAATGTCATACTCTTTTTTTTTTTTTTTTTTTTTTTTTTCTTTTTCTTACCCAACTGTTTCTTGGATAAAGAAAATAGACAAGAAGCAATGGAGGAACAGACTCAAAGTATGATCCCAAATGATTTGCTACAATGAGCACTGGACTAACATAATTAATGCCTCCAACATGCAGCAATGTTCTCTCTTGCTTTGCCATTACTAGAACTTCTTCAACATAGACTGCAAAAAGTAATAGTGATAGTTTAAAATTACAGTGATTTCCATTTTGGAATGAGACAGAATTATTGAAAGTAATGTCACTCTATCTACAGTAGTTGCTTTAAGATAACAAGTTTCCATTGAAATTTGATTATACTATGCTCTACAACTCCCACTACTGCAAATATGTGTCCTAAATATTTTTCATATGATTAGTTTTCCACTGAATTTAGTTCTTTGGTTTTAAAGGAATTTTGAATTATTAGAAATAGTACAGCTAAAACATTTGATTAACCTTCAGAAGATAAGCCAATACATTTAATTAAATAATAAAAAAGCAAAGGCCCTTAAATGTTCTTCATTTTTTATTCTCACCTTGATTTGGTTCACCTTGCGTCTGGCTTACCTCCAGAGCATTTTAAATTTGGGTGTTTTACTGTCACATTAGACACACGCTAGCGTTAAATACACTGTGAAACCATAACATACCTAGTTTTCATAGGTTCTGTCTTTGCATTGTAACCACTTATTAGTATATGGGTAGAGTAACCAGTTAGATGACTTACGCTTTTTTCTTTCTTTAAAACATGTGCCCCAAGTTTTATTTAAACATTAAAAAACGTTAAAATAAATCTTACAACTAAATAATATTCAAATGGTGTATATAGTATAATGTGCTATGAGCTCGAGCTCTATAATAACAGCCCTTACTTATGTGTGTTTTTGCTGAAGTTACTGAACACCACTTAGTCTCAGTTTCTTCACCTGTAAAATGTGATAATATTATTCCTACATGATAAATCTATGGTGAGGATTAAATGAGGTAGTATATACAAAATGCTTAGCATAGCATAAGCATTCACCCTCATCATTATCTCCTGGATTCATGGATTTTCCACTGTCAGAAACAAACCTAATAAATTCTCCCTTATTTCAAGTTAGCAAATAATTTTCCAGGATATACCAATTATGTTCCATAGTACAAAGGTCTATGGCAAATGGAGAAATCCATCTTAATTCAAGTTTGGGTTGAACACCTTCTTTGGGAGCGAAGCCCCCATATTTAATGCAAGCAGAAAGTCTTTATGAAAATAAAATATCTTTTCATTATAAAAAAAAAAAACACACCTTTCTTCTACATGTAAAATTACAAAAAAGCTATGTTCAGTTCTTCCTAAAAATAAAAGAATTTATCTCTCCATTTCTTTCCATTCCATAAGAATTACTAGAGCATCTTTGCTTTTATGACATTATGATTATTTGTGAAAGGAACATACTTTTTCTTTTGAAAGGAAAGCCTTGTGTTAGTGGAAAGTTATAGTGTTTTGTTATAATGGGGACCATTTTCCAGCAAGAATGGATAGTTAGAACATGATAAAGGCAGCCAAAGTAGTTGGTCTAGCTATCACGATCACTCTAACCTCCCAAATTGCTCAGCAAACACAGCTCAACAAACAAGGGTTCTAGTCTCAACCTGTCTCTGAAATAATGTGTGAAACGGTCTCAAGTCAATTAACCTCGCCAGTTTTATTTGTAAAATACATATAAGTGTAGGTATCCTACCTCTATATCATGGAGGAAAGTGGAAAAATGAAGCAAAAGAAACTAATGAAAGTAGCCAAGAGAAACCTTTACACCTACAAGTGAACTCTGATGCATGGATACATTTATTCATATGCTGTGAAGGAAAACATGAGAGAAGTGTGATGAAGCAATTATTGATCTGAGGCATTCAAAAGACATGCTTTAGAAACATGAAAATAGTTAAGCTAGCTCTGAAGATCCAATTAGGAAAAGAAGTTTTAATTATTCCCATTACATCTCCATGGAGTGAGAACGAAGATGTGCAGGTCAGACCAGTGCCAGATTACCAGAATATCATGTTTACACACAAGAATAGAACAGCTATCTGGAAATAAATAGCAATTTGATGTAAAATAGCATTATAGCAGTAATCAAAATAATATAGCTGTTATTTTGAATCACACAGCCAACTGGTTGGGCATTCTATAAACTTTTTGGTCCTTAGGGCTGTTAAAGATTTTAAAATAGGAAACTATTCAAAACAAAACAAAAATCTACCTTTCTGTCCTTATTTCTTGAAAATCTTTCTCCGTCTTTTTTACTTTTGTGTTCCTTTTTTTTTTCTTTTTCTTCATTTAACTTTCTCTCTCTGTTTTTAACTACCCTCCTCTGTTAATTCTTCTCTAACTCTCTTCCCCTCTCCTCTTTTCTTCATTTCTTTTCTCCTCTCTTGTTCATCAAATTCTGGGCCTCTAGCTACTTTTTTTATTTTCCCACAATTGTGAAAATGGAAGAACTATCTCCTTTCAACATATTTGCTGTTGGTTAAACAATTATAATAGAAATCCAGATATGAGCAGATGAGTTGAGAGTTGGAATAGGGCATACTAACTGGCAAGGATAGAGGCTTTCAATAGAAAAATATATCTGGCCTTTCTTTTTTTCTTTCTTTTTGGTCTAAATGGAATTGACAACATCCTAAATGGTCTTAGATATTACTAGCCTGGAGATATTTTCATCCATAATTTATCTTCTCTATTATTAAGCCAAATAATGCCATGAAAACATCAATGATAGAGGCTTTCCTTTAGACCATAACACCAGTTAACAGCCCTATTTGTATCCAGTCTTCCATTAGAATTGGGATGTTTTCAAATTGTACTTCAGAGATTGGGAAAGAAGTGTGAGTTCTCTTGGAAAGGAAAAGCATAGATGTGGAAGCACAGCTCAATTTTTTTATACTAAGAAAGTACCGCACAATTGTTTTCTTAGCATCACCTTGTTTATTTAATAGTCTATGATCAGTACTTTGTACCCCTATTATCTCAAATGGAGGGGGTGGTGACCTCTGGCTGCCTGGTCTTCTGCACACTCAAATTATTTGTTATTCATTCTTTATATCCATATGAACATATTAGAGATATAGAGCAATCATGTCTAAATTTTGTAATTTTTTAAAAAATATAATCTGCAGTGTTAGCAAATGTCTATTTTTCCTGATTTTTTTCTTGGCAGGGAATGCCAAAATGTTTAAGAATGCCAAGTCAAAGTTGATGAGTAAGATCCTTTGTAAGTGTGTTTGATTTTTTTAATTTCTAGAAATAACATATAGTAAAATTGACTGTATTTTGGGTGAACAATTCCATGATTTATAACCACCACCACAATCAGGACACAATGCAGTTCTATTACCCCCCCAAAATTCCCTTGGTCTCCTTGACCACCTCAGAGAGGAATTCTCTCATCTACTACCCAGGAAGTCTAAGCCTGGCTGACAGGACAACTGAAGCTGAGAGAAGCCAGCTATCTTACTGTACAATAGGTGTTCTTTCAATCTTGCCATTTTAATATGGCTTTCAGCTCTGTCTACTGTCCTTGAATCCAGCATTTCTTTCTTCACACCCTAGTGAGTAAACATTTGATTTTCTATTTATATTAATTTATCATCTTATAAATATTTAATTTCTGCTTTTAATTTTATTTTTTAAGTTTTGATTGTGACCTAAAACGTGGCTAATTTTCATTAACCTTCCATAGATTTTTTTTTATCATGATAAAATATACATAACAAAATTTATCATTTTAACCATTTTTAAGTGTACAATTCTGTGGTATTAAGTACATTCACGTTGTTGTGCAACCATCACAACTACCCATCCCAAGAGCATTTTCATCATCTCAAACTGAAAGTCTGTGCTCATTAAACAGTAACTCCTGTTCATGACTATTCTGCTTTCTGTTTCTATGAATTATCTATTAGAGGTGCCTCATTTAAGTGGAATCATACAGTATTTGGCCTTTTGTATCTGGAGTATTCATTTAGTATAATGTCTACAAGGTATATCCATGTTGTAGCATGTGTCAGAATATCCTTGTTTTGTAAAGCTGAATAATATTCTTTTATTGGTACATACCACCTTTTGTTTATCTATTCATCCTTTGATGAATATTTGGATTGTTTTCACCTTTTGGCTAATGTGAATAATGTTGCTATGAACATTGCTATAGAAATATCTTTCAGTCCCTACTTTCAAGTATTTTGGGTGCATACCCAGAAAAGGGATTTCTGGATCATATGGAAATTCTATGAAGAATTGACATAATGTTTTCCACAGAGACTGCACCATTTTATATTTATTCCAGCAATGCACAAGGGTTCCAATTTCTCCACATCTTTGCCTACCCTTGTCATTTTCGTGTGTGTGTGTGTGTGTGTGTGTGTGTGTGTGTATTGATAATAGCTATCCTAATGTTTATGAAATGGTATCTCATTGTGGTCTGGGTTTTTATTTCCTTAATGATTAGTGATGTTGAGCATCTTTTCATGTGCTCATTGGCTATTTCTATATCTTCTTTAGAGAAATGGAAGTAAGATTCCTTTTAACAGAAGTTCTAGGAATTGATTTCTGGATAATGTTTGCTTTTATTATACATTGTTCTCACTTTAGGTAGAAGTATAATTCATATTTTTGACTGAAAGAGAAATAAATCAATCAATAAGAGAATAAGTACTGCCTCCCATTATCATCCAGAGCATTTGAGTTCCATTAACCACTAGGTTTGCTCTCTGGGAAGGCTCCTTAACTTTGCTGGGGTACATTTTCATAATCCATAAACGGGGATAGTAATACCTGCACCCTAAGATTGTTATACAGATAAAATACGATGTAAAACACTAAAAACAGTAACATATCAACATTAAATTAAAGTTTGTTAATAAAACATGTAGTTAATATTTATAATTATCTAATATGTTTAAATTTTATAATAATACTTAAAATGCTGACTTTTAATCCACTTACATTTTTTTTGTTGTTGTTCATACGTTAGAAGTACTCTCTTTAAAAAAATTAAATATTTTTAAAATGTAAATTTCGCAGGAACTAGCTCAATATCTTTCAAGAAATATCTGTTAACTAAATTAAAGAATGATGAATGAGTGTGTAACTTCAAGTTGTGTGTGTATGTGTGCAAGTACACACACACATGCACACATACACACACAACTTGAAGTTACATTTGACCTATATGGATTAAAAATTTCACTATGTGGCTTTTCTTATTGCTTGCAGTGAATCCAAAATATTGCGTTGCCTCTATTGAGTCGATATTTAAAGAACTGATAAGTCTCTGGTAAAGTACTGAGTAATAGGGAAAGAACAAAAGTTGGGTTTCGGTTGTTTTCTTTTAATGGCTAAAATAATAAATTATAGGTGACTTTATCTGAATTTTGTGCTTGATGTTTTTTTCTGATTAATTATATGGCATTGGTAACACCATACCTTATTCTCTAATTATAAAATAATAGTAATAATGTTTACTGATGAAAATGAAAAGGCTCTGGTGCAGCATTTATAGAGTATTTTGTGAACCTTTCATTAAAGTTTGTAGAAGTGTGATGTACTAGAAATGTACATGACCCATAGTAAGTCAGTTTGATGTTGATAGACTTTAATGGGTAAGTTGTCCCAATTATATGAGAGGAAACACTACTGAAAAATATGTGTTCCCTATACTATTTTCACTTTAAATCAAATTGACTCAACCTTTATTTATTTATCATCCTTTTTATTTCAAACTGATTGAGATCTGAGGTTTATGTTTACACACTGATCTCAACCAAACAAAGTATAGGATCAGAAGAGGAATAAAAGATGGGCCAAATAAAAACAGAGAAATGTTAAGATTTAAAAAAAACACACACAAAAAACGCTAATTTGTCACTTCACTCATTGAGTGTGAACTGAATAGACTTCTAACCCTTAAAATACTTTTTTTTCTCTTTTTATTGCCTGGAATCTTAAGAGCTTTATCATTTGCAGTCATAAAATGAAAATATACACCAAACCCTCAAAGGGCAAGTATGAAATTAAATTATATTTGGGCAGCTGTAACCTTTTAAAACGATCAGATTCCAGTTAATGTATTTCTTCCTGTTCCAAGTGCTGCCATAGTGTTTGATGGTGGGAAGCAGTCCAAAGGGCATTGGGAGATAATAAATTCACTGTAAATTTCACCCCAAGGCATGTCTCGATACACCAAGGCCTCCATTTAGCAAGGCTGACCTAAAACTCTTGTCACATCCAAAGGTCATTTAGGTTGGGGTTGGTGTGTCCCATCTATCTTTCCTTGATGTAAAGAGTGACAGTTGAAACAGGATTGAGCTCATAAACAGCCATCTGAATATGAAAAAGAAGCTAGCTTTGGAGTAGGAGAGGAAAGTAAAGAGAGAACTACCTTTTGCAGTAGGACTGGAAAATACTGTTCCTTTTGCAAAGTCAGTGACGGCTCAACATGATTTTGCAGCTTTGTTTTAGAGCAACCATTTTATTTACATATGTTTCCAAAGCCTAGGGTAACTTTTTAGTAAGTATTTGTAAAAGATTCTAATATTTCCAACCTCCTTTTACTTTAAAATAACAATACTTCTTTCCCCCATTAAATGTGTTCTCCTTCATTGATGTACAAAATGATCCAACACATGGGAACAAATTAGGAGAAAAATGTGTTTTAAAGAAATAAGGCTTAATGTGGTACTGGAAGACAGTGATGTGTTTCTGTTTCCTTCTTAATCATGTACTTTTTTATTGTGGTAAAAGATGCATAACAATAAATTTATCATTTTAAACATTAAGCCATTTTAAATATTACTCAGTGTACAATCCAGTAGCATTAAATCCCTTCACAATGTTTCAAGAATTTTGTAATCATCCCATATGGAAACTGTACTCATTAAATAATAACTCCATTCCCCATCCCCCTTCACTCAGCTCCTAGTAACTTCTATTCCGTTTTCCGTCTCTATGAATTTGCTTATTCTAGGTACCTAATATAAGTGGAATTATACCATATCTGTCCTTGTATGTCTGGCTTATTTCACTTAGCATGATGTTCATCCATGTTGTAGCATGTATCTCTCAATCAAGCACTTTTAAAAATAAAAGATTCTGTCAAAAACAATATTCTTGCAAATGTTAAGAATCATGGAAACATAAATTCTCCACATAGTAATTATAAGTAATATATAGTGTCATTTGAAGAAGTATTAGACAACTACGGGATACATATGTTAAAAGATTATAGTCTTGGGAAAATCATTAAAAAATCCTTTCATTAAGGCAAAGATCTCTGTTCACTGATATGTTTTCAGGGTCTAGAACAGTGCTTTGCATATAATAGGTGCCCAATAAATAAATATTAAATGAATCAATCAATTTAAGTCAGGAGAGCAGAAGTTACAATTGCTGATTATTTCTCTGGGCGACTTCAATGATATATGAGAAACGTGTCCTGTGCAAAGGAAGCCTGTTATGATCAGAGGAGCTAATGTAAGTCAAAACACATTGTAAATGCAAGTTGTTATTAGAGTGTGTTTATTGTTATTTTAATTGATTTAAGAGTAATGTGTGATTTTGGTAGTGTAAATGGCTCCTTTTTAATATATCTTTCTTAGTCTGTTTAAATGATCTAGAAAAACCAAGGTCAGTGACTGTGAATTGTAGCAAAATATAGATTTAAACAAATGATTAAATTCTTAGTATACATTATACAAGAAAAAACAAATATTTAAATAAGGATGAGACTCACAATGTTGAAAACTATATATCCAGATTTATTCTATAGTTGATTTTGAATCACTTTTAAATCACGTAAGGAAAAAAAAAGTGATTGGGTAAATGTTATTCCAGTTAAAAGTGAGTTGTAGGTGAAACAAAACCCTTTCAATCAATTCTCCTTATTATATCTAGACTAATCTTGTGGAAATGCAAATCTAATCATGTCATTCCTCTTCTTAAACTGTTATTGCTTCCCAACTATCTTTCCAAACAGCTCTCCCACCCCACTGCAGCCTCACTGGCCCTCTTCCAATAATAGCCTGTATTTGTCATGTTCTCTCCCACCACAAGGTTGTTCTGCCAGTACTTTTTCCTACTGTATGTATGTAGCTACATTATCTCATCCTCTGACCTCTAAATAATTGTATTTATAGGGAAGCCTTTCCTAATCAACTCGAGTATAATACAACTCCCTCTCACATGCTCTTACAACACCATGAATTGAAAAGAAAACCAAACTAAAACTTTTTTTTTTCTTTTTTACTGACAGTAACCAAGGGGAAGAAGGAACATGAAAATACTAGGAAAAGTGTCCTCTTAGATACTTCTCACTTCCTTCCTGCCCTACATCTGCAATAGTATAGGTATTTCTCATCAGAAGAGCCCAGCCTCTGTCAGAAGTACTATTAGAATTGCCCTTCCTGGGCTTGTCTAACTCTTTACCCAAAGCCCCAGATACTATTACTTTATTAAAATGACCAGAAAAGAGATTCCTAAGGCATAGAGTTTAAGAGTTATGAGCTCTATAAAAAGTCTTGCATTCTAACCTCTGCTTTGCCTCTTACCTATGTGACCTTGGAAAAATGACTTTTACTTTCTCTGCCCTCCAATGTCCTCCTCCACAAAATAAGAATAGTATCTATTTCCTAAGGTTGTTGAGAAGGTTCAGAGAGAGAACAGCATGGGTTTGGCACACAATTAAGATCCTATCAACTTTAGCTACTAGGATTAGTTTTGCTGCTGCTGTTATCATTCTGTGTCCAGATTACTCTTGAAATCTAGGTTAATTTATCTTAATTTATGTACTCAAATAGCCAACACTAATGTTAATATGCAATATTTTCTTTTTAAAATTATTTTTATTTTTTCAGTTGACATACAATATCATATTAGTTTCAGATGTACAACATAGTGATTAGTCATTTATATAACTTATGAAATGATCACCCTGATAAACCTAGGACCCATCTGACACCATATATAGACATTACAATATTATTGACTATCTTCACTGGGCTATACTTTACATCCCTGTGACTATTTTCTAACTACCAGTTTCTACCTCTTAATCCCTTCTCCCCTTCACCCATCTCCCCGCTCCCCCTCCCATCTGGCAACCATCAAAATGTTCTCTGTATCTATGAATTTATTTCTGTTTTGTTCATTTGTTTATTTTGTTTTTTTTAATTTCACATATAAGTGAAATTATATGGTATTTGTCTTTCTCTAACTTACCGCACTTAGCATAATAGCCTCTATTTCCATCCATGTTGTTGCAGACAGGAAGATTTCTTTTTTTTTTTAAAGATTTTATTGGGGAAGGGGAACAAGACTTTATTGGGGAACAGTGTGTACTTCCAGGACTTTTTTCCAAGTCAAGTTGTCCTTTCAGTCTTAGTTGTGGAGGGCGCAGCTCAGCTCCAGGTCCTGTTGCCGTTGCTAGTTGCAGGGGGCGCAGCCCACCATCCCTTGCGGGAGTCGAGGAATCCAACTGGCAACCTTGTGGTTGAGAAGACACACTCCAACCCTCTGAGCCATCTGGGAGCTCAGCGGCAGCTCAGCTCAAGGTGCCGTGTTCAATCTTAGTTGCAAGGGGGTAGAGCCCACCATCCCTTGCGGGACTCGAGGAATTGAACTGGCAACCTTGTGGTTGAGAGCCCACTGGCCCATGTGGGAATTGAACTGGCAGCCTTCGGAGTTAGGAGCATGGAGCTCTAACCACCTGAGCCACCAGGCCGGCCCCAAGATTTCATTCTTTTTTATGGCTGAGTAATATTCCATTGTATGTATCTACCACTTCTTCTTAATCCATTCATTCATCTCTCAATGGGCACTTAGGTTGTTTCCATGTCTTGGCTATTGTAAATAATGTTGCAATGAACATATGAATGCATATGTCTTTTAGAATTAGTGTTTCAGGTTTCTTCAGATAAATACGCAGAATTGGGATAACTGGGTCCTTCTTTGTCTACTTGTGATAGCTTTGTTTTAAAGTCTACTTTTGTTTTAAAGTATTGCTACCACAGCTGTTTGTTTGTTTTCATTTTCATGAAATATCTTTTCTCCATCCCTTTATTTTCAGTCTGTGTGTGTCCTTTGATCTGAAGTGAGTCTTTTGTAGAAAGCATATTTAAGGGTCCTGTTTTCTTATCCAATCAGCCATCCTGTCTTTTGATTTACATTATGATATGTCTTTGTGTGGGCCTATTTGGGACTCATCTTGCTTGGGACTATGCACTTCCTAGACTTGTATATCTATTTTCTTCACCAGGTTAAGGAAGTTTTCTGTCATTATTTCTTCAAATAGGTTTTCAATTCCTTGTTCTCTTCTCCTTCTGGTACCCCTATGATGTAAATGTTGTTAGTACGCTTGATGTTGTCCCAGAGGCCCCTTTAACTATCCTCAGTTTTTGAAATTATTTTTTCTTTTAGCTCTTCGGATTGGAATTTTTTGCTAACTTATCTTCTAAATTGCTGATTCAATCCTCTGCTTCATCGAATCCACTGTTGATTCCCTGTAATATATTCTTTATTTTGGTTATTGTATTCTTCATTTCTGAATGGTTCCTTTTTATGTTTTCTATCTCCATTTTTATGCTTCCTATCCCTGTATTGAAGTTCTCGCTGAGATCATTGAGCATCCTTATAACCAATGTTTTGAACTCTGCACCTGGTAGATTGCTTGTCTCCATTTTGTTTAGCTTTTTTTCTGTTCTTTCATTTGGGACATGTTTCTTTGTTTCTCCATTTTGGCTGCCTCCCTGTGTTTGTTTCTATGCATCAGGTAGAGCTGCTATGTCTCCCAATCTTAGCAAAGTGGCCTTATGTAGTAGGTGTCCTGTGGGATCACTGTCCACAGTCTCCCTGCTCACCTGAGGCGGGTCCTGAAGGTGTGTCCCTTGTGTTCATTGTGATTTCCCTTCTGTTGTAGTTGAGACATGGTTGCTGCTTGCATGTCAATGGGAGGAATTGACCTTCGGGCATATTGGTTGTGAGGACTGGCTGTGACTATAATGGAGGACTGTTGTGCAGGGGCTGCCCCTATGGAGCAGGATTCTCTTTAGCAGGGCTCTGGTGCCTGCCCAGTGTGCCCACTGGGTGTGTCATCCATGGAGGCAACCGGGTGACACTCCAGCTGCTCTAGGAGGCCCTAAGTGTGCCAGCCCTGCGGCCTCCTGGGAGGGGTCCTACCATAGGCCAAGTTCAGTTGCAGCCTGTGCCCGGCCTGGGACCACCTGGAATGAGCCACAAAGTTATTGCCAGATGGCCGCCTCCAGAGGTGTCTTGAAAGGCTCAGCTTCCAACAGAGGCTGGCTGCCACTAGTACAAGGCAGGCCAAGCCAGATGTGGTCTGTTTAGAGTTTGTGAACCTTTTGAGAGATTTTAGGAAAGTCTGAAGCTTGAACCAAGATTGGCTGCTTGTATGGAATGGCTACTGAAAGAGACTCGGGTGGGCCCACAAATTGGGTGTGGCAGGGTCTTGGGGAATCACGGGGGCGGGGGGGATCAGTGTTAGTGAGTTTGATGGAGACTCAGATTTGGCCCTCACCTGAGTCTACAGGCAGGGAAGGCAGAAGACTTAGCAGAGGAGCAATGCCCTCTGCCAGCCCTTCTGTCTGGGAGAAAGCTACCCCTCTAGCCTTCTCCCTCATCCTGAAGCCAGACAATTCAGTTCCTCCCCTAAGCCCTTGGTGCCTTTGAAGCTGCTGCCTCAGCACTGGCCTCAGAGCAAGTGAGTCTGTCAGCTAGTAAGTGTGTGCACAGGCCCTTTAAGAGGAGCGCTTGGGACTCACTCAGCAGCCACAATCATTGCTGGTTTTCACAGCCAGAATGTATGGGGACTTCTCTTTCCAGCACTGGAACCCTGGACTTGGTAACCTGTGTGGGGCTGGGACCCCTCACTCCTCCAGGGTTGGGGGACCGTTGTAGCCCAGATACCCTCTTGATTTTTAACCACCACATGTGAGTGTGGGACCAGCCCATTCCGCGTCTCCACCCTTCCTACCAGTCTCAAAGTGACTTTTTCTGTATGTTCTTAGTTGTAGGACTTCTGTTCAGCTAGACTTCAGGCAATTCTCAATGATAGTTTTTCTGTAGTTGTAATTTTGAGGTTATCATGGAAGCAGGCAACACAGCATTTACTTACTCTGTCATCCTGACCAGAATCTCCTCACTATACAATATTTTCTTAATCTTAAAGGTTTATGGGGGGGAAAATGAAGAAAAACATGAGGAAATCCATAGGAAGAAGTCTTTTATTTTTAACCTACCAAAGGTGTTGTCTACTAGAACTAGCAATAAAACAAAACAACAATGATAAAAAACAATCTTGAATGGCTGTGGGCTTTCTTCAGGAAGAGTAGAGTTCTATCACCAGAGACTCAAGAAATCTTTCATTCTTAAAGCCTTAACCCCTGTTCTTGGAAGCTATCATTGACTCAGAGATGAGGGAACATCCCTGTTTCCACTGGCCAGCAGGTAGAGGAATCCCAGTGCAATAGAGGGAGATGAATTCATCACATAAAGCTTAAGTTTTGAAAGCATGTTCACATAGTAACATGGCTACCTATGTAGTAAGTTTATATAGCACATACTAGAAAGAATTATAAGGGATTCTCAGACTTCTGAAACTACTTGTTGTTTAACCTTTGGCAAGTTATTGAACCACTGTGAGCCTTCATTTTCCCCATTGAACACAGAATTGTTAGGATGATCCCTGAAATAGCGTGAGACTTCTAGGTTGGCACACCATAGTCACTGAGAAAATCGTGGCTCTTACATTTCTCTTTGCTATATGTGCCTTGTATTTTCAGGAATCCAGCAATTATGCAATCTGCAAATAACACTGTTTTTTATAATATACAAAATAATATATAGTTTGATTTGATATGAACTAACACTCAATTTCTTTTTATATTGAGATCAAATGCTCACTGTTTTTAATGTTTTGATTATTATTACCCCCCTACCCCCAATCTACTGGGATAAAATGAACAATGATTTCACAAATATGAACTTAGGCAAAGATATGTGTTTGCTGTAAAAACTTCAGCTTTCCTATATTAAATGATGCATATTTGGTAACAACAGAATTATTTCCCCCTGGTAAACAAATATTTATTTTCTTATTGTTACTTTGAAAGGAAATTCAGCAGTGTTTCCCCCCCCATAAATTAAACTAATTAAAGATATGAGTATAGAAATGGATATGTAAAGCTTTGAAGAGCTTTCCAGCCAGTGGCCTCCTTACCTTGCCAAATGGAGATGTATTTACTTGTTGGTGACCTCAGGAATAGATGCAGTGTGTTCATCCTCCCACAGTAATGAAGAGCGAGTCTGGAGTGGCATAAAAAGGGTCAATCGAATAGGTCATACATCATATGGGGAGGCAGATGTTGGAACATATTGTAATGGATTACTGTGCAGTACATGAAGATAGCTTGTGGAGTATGAAAAACGAGGAGGGAGGGAGTGAATGAGAGATAAACTATCAGTTGGTGTTTTATTGCATGACTCTCACAAATTGATCTGGTCCTTTACGGAACTGCTTCAATTATAAAAGTCAAAATGTTTTTTTTTCTAACTGTTCAAAATGTATTGGTGTGTAATAAAATGAAGAAAGCCTTTTAATCCAGTACATTTGAAGTGTTTCTTATTTATATACTTTAGTATCTGCAATGTGACAGAAACAGCATGAGAGCATCCTACCTGTGAAAAAGGTCTTAAGAGTTAAATAAGTTCAAATGTATTCTTTAATTGTTAGCAGGATGTCATTTTCTCACCCTCTCAACACTCCAACCTTCATTGATAGCTCCGTATTCCATCCAAGTATCATCACACTGAGTGGGACTGAATTTGGAGTAAAATAACAAAAATGGTCTCTGTGTTATTATTTGATGATAATGGCTGTACATAAATAATATTACAGACTTTGTGCATGTATTCACTTTAGCTTTTTAATGATGAATCTGCACTTCAGCCAGACATAATAATTTACTTTTGTATTCCAGCTTTTCCAAGACCTATTACCCAGGAGTGATATGTTTAAGGATGTGTGGATCATAATAGTAGCAGTTTCTGCCATGGAGCCCCTACCAGCCAGCCCCTTATTTCCTCAGGCATGTTTTCCTCGGGCATGTTTCCTGTTTTTCTGAAGGTGGAACTTTTTTTTTCTGAAATGGATAACTTTTATTTCCCCCTGATGGCTTGTTCTCCTGCCATCTTGAACCCGCCTCTGGATGTCAGATGACCTTCCAGCCTTTTGGAGGCTCTGTCTGCTCAAGTCTTTTCCTTGTATAACCTGCTTTTGAAACACTTATATTCCAATAGCTCCAACTTGTTCTTTTTTATTTTTTAGTTTGTTTTTTGTTTGTTTGTTTTCTTTTTTTTTCGCCATTGATAATTGCTATTAGTTTTTCTCCATTTGGGCAAATCTGTATTAAGTCTTGAGTCTACTTACTCTTTCAGTTTGGTACATTTCCTTCTTGCCTTCAAGTTTCCTTAGGAATTGTGTGCAAATACAAAAGATCCTGAGTCTCCCACACTGTATGATCTGGCTCCTCCAAATGATTGTATTGTCCCTGGTACACCCAGGCTGCCACTCCTCTCATTGCCTTGGGAAACACTCCCCAGTTAGAACTTTAAGTAAGAGATGAAGTGAAAACCCTTACCAAATTCCCCCCAGGCACCTTCCACCAATCACCGTCTCCCATGGCCTATGTTAGAGCCAGTGAAGCAGCAGGAGAAATGCTTCACACCCCCAGCTCCTGCAACACTTCTATGGGTTAACCACCAAGGACTAACCAGCTATTCCCTCCTCCAAGCCTTTCATCCTTGCACAGACTAGCTGTCAACTCTGTTTAGTCTTCATTTTTCCCAGCAGTCACCATAGTGGTTCATAAAAATCATCAACTCTCAGAGCTAACTTTGGCATGCTTGTGTTTCTTAGGGGTACAAGAGCTAGTATTCTGTTGATGCACACTTAGGTTTCTTCTACTTTTCGGCTGTTGTGACTAATGCTGCTCTGACAGTGGGTGTACAATATCTGTTCCAGTCCCTGCTTTCATTTACTTTGGGTATATATCCTAGAAGTGGGATTGCTGGATCTTATGATAGTTCTGTCGAATGTTTTGATGAATTGCTATACTGTTTTCCCTAGCAGCTGCATCATTTTACATTCCCACCAGCAATGCACAAGGGTTCCAGTATCGCCACATCTTCACAAATTTTTGTTATTGTCTGGTTTTTTGACAGCCATCCTATTTTGAAATGGTATCTTTTTTTGGTTTTCATTTGCATCCAGGTATTTTGAAGGTATGTTTGTCAAGACGGGAGAATGAAACGTTTTATTAAATACTTCATTAGCTTAATTTATAAAATGTAGATTTTTATAAATTTGGCCTGTGAGTTTCTAGTTGCACTTTTGCTGTGGGATCCAGTAAATTTAAGGCCTATCCTATTTTTCTTAGTATATACTTGAACAACATCAAAAGGAAGAGCTGACAATGTTAGGGTAAAAAATCCATGTTTAAACTCAAGTTGCTTTAAAATTTTTTCGTGAAGAAACATTGTGAAAAATAATGTGCAAAGCAAATTTATTCACATTGAAACATGCTGATATGTTTTGAAAGATTTTCTCCAGTTCATTAGTTTCTCTTTAAACTCCACATTTAAGTTACATTAAGAAGCTGAAATTAAGCTATAAAGATAACACTTATGGAGCCTTGAAATTGCTTTCTGAATTTTTCCTCACAAACGTTATTTTTGTCCCTTCTCTTAAAAAAACAAACAAATGCTTTTCTTACACATCACATCTAACATATATCTTTGAAGTTTGATTTAAACTTTAGTAGTACATATTTACCTATTTTTAAAATCATAATGTGACAATGCACACATTTTAAAATCTCTAATCCAAATAGTTACACATTGAATATATGTGAACTTTGATTGCCAGATTTTAACCCATGCACTTTAAAATACACACCTGCCATTTTTGTGCATATATTTGAACTTCAAGTACAAATATTGATCAGGGAGTTTTAAGCTCTATAATGTTCTTTTTGAAAATTCAAGTCTATATGTGTTTGCTTATGCAAGAGTTTAGAAATGGCTACTAATTTTTGAGGGAGGGCTTTCTTGATCACCAAAGGTGATAAAAGGACTTTAACTTTCATTGGTATACCTATTTAAATTATTGGGATAAATTAAAACAACCTCATTGGTCTCATTTGTTTAAATTTTGAAAATGTGTACAATTTATTTATAGTTATAGTTAGTACACCTCTTTTTTCCTCTCTTTTATGTATTGGTGTTTGATATGAGATTTCATTTGGGGAAAATGATTCTACTTATAAAAATAATTTTAAACAATTTTAGCAAAAACTATATTAAATGGTTGTACAGTCTGTTAGCTATCTCCATTCAGATAATAGCAATGTAAAGGTCCACAAGTTTTCTTAAAGAATCAGTATGTTTTACCATATGGCACTTAGGAAAGACAACGTTTTCGGTCATAATTTTCATGTATTTTTTTTTTTCTTTAAGTAATTTTTGTACCCAGCTCTCCTATCTAGGGTGATGAAGATAGTGATATAGGCAAAAGAGATGTGGGGAGTCAGAAGAGGGGAGAGGGTAAGGATGAAGAGAGAATGGTGGACATGACTTATTTTGTACTGTTTTCCCATTAAAACATGAATGTTCCTGTTTCTTAATCCATGCCTGCAGTAAGGGGTAGATAAGATGATTGGATCAAACCATGTACTGTAATATGCTATTGGCTCCTGAGTAATTGTCAGTGTGTACAATTACTGTGCCTTTACTTAGATTTTTTTCACACAAAAGGGAGACCTGGAAATAGATCCCAGTTCAAAAAGAAAATTAAGCTTTGACCTAACCAATAAAAAAGTCCCAAAGAACAACTTACATCTACTAACAACCATACCTCCTACTAAATTAGAGAGTAAAATTAGAGAGTAAATACCTTTTTACTCTCTAAATAATAATTATTTAAGGTTCAGTAAGTAGTTTATATCCACTTATCAGAAATAAGGCATTCTCATTTGTCTTTCCCAAAATATTTAAGAATATCTATATGCTTAAACTCTCTGTTCTATCGTCTTTTAAAAGGGTAATTTTTTTTTCTAATAATCTTTACCTATTTTTTTTCTGTTCATGATTCCAAAATGACTTTCTCACTATTAAAATTATGGCTACAATGAGTGTATTATACTAACTTTTTTTCTTATGCTGATAAAATTTTGAAAAACATTTTCTTTGTCACTTTTTAACTAAATGAGGTGAATGTATCAATGAGTTTTCTCAACATCACTGATAAGCCTTTTCCCCCCAATTCTTCAAATAGTAAAAACATGCCAATTTCTTTTCCAGATTTTTAATTTTTTAGTCACTATCGTTATTAAATTTATATTAAATATGTACTGGAGATATATATTTATTAAAAATAAATGATATCATTTTATGCAGTTCATTTCTGCCTTTATTCATTTCTGCTTTTCCTTCTAGGATTTTCTGAGAAAGCATTAAATAATAGAAACATAATCCCTGCCTTCAAGGAGTTTACTAGTCAGTAAATGGTTTGAGGGAACAAATAGTGATATTTTCTCCAGTACCTAATGCTTTGAATCCAAATACTCCAGATGTCAGTTAGGTACTAGGCTAGTAGCCAATGTGAAAAGTTGTGTTTTGAGCAATTTGGGGAAAATAACCTATTAGGGAAAGATGATAGGAATTTACCATCTCAAGGAATTAATGAAATAATATACCTCAGAATTTAAATAGGCTGTTTTGTGGAATTTGTTCACCCCTAATACTGACAAGTACTAACCACCAGCTTAGAATGTGTGTGTAAAATGCTTACCTTCGTGATAAAATACAATAGTATCTCACTGTGGTTTACAAGCCATGTCATCCAAATACAACTGTACTATTTTCCCCATATTAGCAATTAATTAATTAGTGCAAGTTAATTAGTACTATTACTTGTACTAATTAATTAGTACAAGTTAAATTTGTTATTTATCATCCCATCAGACTTTTTTTGACCCTACCCTGGACCATTACAGCTGAACAAAAAGAATGCCTACTAATTAACTGTCAGCCCACTGCATTACAAGAAAAAAAAATACTGACTAGGTTTGCCTAAGATAAATACAATTCAAGCTCATGTTGTTATAGATACAGTGTGATGTTCTTAATACTTGAAGAGGTGTTTAATGAGCTATACTTTAGGAGAAGCCCATGACTGAATAGTTCTAGCATTTACTATACAATACAAAATTACAGGAAAATTTCTATGTGTGACTTACTTCTTTTTCAGAAAAAAAAAAGAAAATGTATGTGTTTTGGCTGTTTTACAAAGATAATACAATGACTATATATACTAATGAGAATGGGTGATAGGTGAATACTTACCTATCTATTATATTTATGATACCTATGAAATGAAGACTTTGTATCAATTATACTATTCATCCTGTTCTTCTGTTTATTTTTTCTTTTCCCCAATTAGTATTTACTTAGAATCAGTTTTGCCCTCTTCATTTTCACAACTGTTATTTCAACTCAAGTTATTGCAATTATCACTACTAAAATTTAATAACCTCATAACTGATAATCTTGTCTTATTTTAGTTAAAAACATCATATATATTGCTCTCAAACAGTCAGTGGCTTTTTCTTGCCTACATATTAAATTTAAACTCTTTTGCCTGTATTTCAAGCTTTCCTAGAAATTGACTTAGCCTACATATCTAGTACTATTTTACTCTTCCCAAGCAGGGTATGCACTCAGTTTGGTGGTCGTCCTTTCTACCTCCTCCTCTCTACCACTCACTGTCCCACACTATCCTCTGTATTCCCTTTGCAACAACTGGCTCCCTCCTGCTCCTGTGCCTTTCTTTAAATTATTGTTTGTTCCTAGAATGTCACCTCCATTTTTATGCCCAGCTTAGCTACATCTCTTTTATGAAAATATATCAGAATGTATTAGCTCACTTTCTTTTCTTCACACCTTTAACAGTGGCATGCAGTTATAGTACACTTACAGTTTCATTGTTTCATGTTTATCAGTCTTTACTTAGGGAAGAAACTGTGTTTATACCTTTTCTGTATCCTCCTGTATACCTACTATAGTCCAGAGTATATAGTAGGATGTCAGCACATATATATTAGCTACTTAGTTTCTTTCTTGGCATATTTAACTTAATAATTATTACTTATTGATCAAACATTCTTTGCCATATGTTTTTCTGAATGTTTTGTATACATTATGCAATTTGTTTCTCAGCAACCCTGCTATGCTCAGTTTTATTTATCCCTGAATTTACAGATTAAGGATTTGTGCCTCAGTATAGTTGCCCAAGGTCACTAGCTCAGAGCTGGGATTAGAATTGAGGTTTGCTTTACTTTTAACTGCTCCACTAGAAGTACAAACCATAGTACTTGAAGGAGCTTAAAATGCTGAAAGACAAAAATGTATGTTTATAGAACAATTTGAGACAAAAGTGAGAGTTACTTACATGTACATATATAAACCTACTTAGGAACATATGAGCACCAAGAAGATACTAAGTAATCAATGGATAGATTTAATTTAATCTTATGTGATTGTTTCCTTTATTAAAAAAATCATTTTCTGGGGTAACCAGATGGCTCAGTTGGTTAAAGTGCATGCTCTTAACAACAAGGTTGCTGGTTCGATTCCCGCATGGGCCAGTGAGCTGCGCCCTCCACAACTAGATTGAAGAACAATGACTTGGAGCTGATGGGCCCTGGAGAAACACACTGTTTCCCAATATTCCCCAATCAAATTAAAAAAAAAATCATTTTCTGAAGTAGGACAAGGATGGGGGAGGGAAAAGGAAGAAGTATGCAATATTTTAAGTCATAAAAAGACTAGAAAGCCTAATGCTCTGTGGCATTGGGTATTAGAGATCAAAACAAATCTATAACACATTAGTTTCCAGATAAGAGTCAAGTTATTCTACAAATTATTCTGTTAGTCTGGTTAACTTCATGATATGAGTGCTCTATGTAAGCTTTAGCTTTTTATGTTTAGGGTCTCTCAATTTGTTTCTGATGTTTAGAACAGCTTAAGTGATAAAGTATATTTATCATAATATATCTCATATTTAACTCTGGGTTTTATCTGCCATTCTTTAAAGAAAAATGTTAGCCAGATTTTGTTTTAAATTAGATATAGATAGATAGATAAATAGATATAGATGCAGATATAGATATAGATTATAGATGTAGATCTCTCTCTCTCTCTCTCTCTCTCTCTCTCTCTCTATATATATATATATATATATATATATATATATATATATATGATATGTAAGTGGGATATATAGTTTACAGGATGCTTGTTCCTTTGGGTGGCTTTACAGTCTCCACTATATTTCGCTCCTTCACTCTCAACAAGGTCAACCAGCCAGTAGTTCTGTGATTGTAGACCTCACGCAGTACAGACACCGATTAGTATTCCTGATTTTGCCTCAAGAGCATATAATACATGAAATAAAATATTAATTACCTCTTGATTCTCTTGTTTTAAAGTCAGTCAACACACACATTTTAATGGATAGACAGATGAACTTAATTTTTGAAAGGTTGAATTAAAACAAGTCACAGGAGCATTTTTTTTTGGTAAGTTGCCCACCCTTACATATATCGCCACGTATGAGAAACAATGTCAACCTCTTTAAATCCACTGAAATTTCCTGTTAACTTGTGAAAAGCTAAATTTGGATCTAGCACTATTAAATTGGGAAAGAATAGCTCTATATATTGCCCCCTTGCATAGAGAAAGTCAAATATGAGGAAGGGGCTATGGAACACTGAAAGGAATGAAGAGCTACCAGTGTCAGCTGCACTCTGATTGAGTAGCAGACTTATGAAATCTTCATCGTAGATTACTTTATATCTCTGTATCCTGTAGAAATACCAGTAAGGTGGATTATGCTATACTGCTCTTGCAGAAATATTTATGTACGTAGGTTCATCTATTTTTCAAACCTAGTTTCTTCCTTTTCTACTAAAAAGCATTTTTTAGGACAGTTTCACTTAAATAAATCTTAATTCATATTTAAAAGCATGAAACATAATAAATTTATTTGAATGAGGGAAGAACATAAATGATTTTATTTCAAGTGTATACCTTCTTCAACTTTTATAATCAGTAATGTGTTTCAGAGTATATGTACACTTTTGTTTTTAATAGTAATTCTTATACTTCTTTAGAACATATAAATCAGTCTATAGTGATTGATATTTAAACATTGAATACCTTTTATGTGTTATTGGTTCATCTATTTATTTAAAAATGAATAGTCAATCATTTTCGATATTATGAAATAATTCTTTATAATCTAAATTTTAATAACTCTTTTGTTCACATTTTCTTTATTATCTAAATTTTTTTTAGACATTTTAAATCTCATGTCATCAGTAATTATGAAACGATCTTATTTTTTAGTGTACACTATACCAGTAATGTATTGTTTTCCTCTAGGAATAATACCCACTGGAATCATTTTCAAAGACAAAGCTATAATATACAATACAATATAAAATTTATCATATTTAATAGAGGTATTTAGCCAGTTTTTAAAAATACATATATTTTCTTTTAATTTAGTGTCAGTACACGTTTTTTTGTTTTTTTTTTAATTAAAGTTTATTGGGGTGACAATTGTTAGTAAAGTTACATAGATTTCAGGTATACAATTCATATTTTACTGGACAGAATTTTAATTTGCAAAGTTGTATCCTAGGATAATTGGTTATTTTCTTAATGACTTCATTAAACACTTCAGGATGATGACAGAAAAAAATAATTTTTGAATTGTGGAATATCATGCATTGGTTTTCAACACAAATGTGGGAAATGGATCAACTTTGATACTTAAAATAATAATAAACTCCCAGTCATCATATTTGACATCATATTCTTTTATTCTTTATGGCATCCAAACCTTATTCTTTTCTGTGATTGTCTAACATAAGAAATAATATAATTATTTTAACACAAAATGGGAGAAGGGACAATCATTATTGATAGTATAAAAATACTTCTCTTGCGTTTCATTTCTTTGTCTGGAATATATCTTCCATTACTTGGCATTAAAAAAAACATAATTTTTATCAATAATTCTAATGTCCTTTTTGCATTTAGACCATAGTATCTGGACATTGAACAATGTATGTGTATTTTCATGTAAATATGAACCTGTCTTCAGTTTTCGTTATTTAATTTATAGAGAGACCCTCCTTAGCAGGGTTGGTGGTGTCCCTGAGCAGTTTTATCCTTTAAAATTTATCTGTAAGAGAAAAATCAAGATAATCCAGAGAACTATTTCACAGTACTTTCCCTTGAAAGCCATTTTCTTTAGCATTGGTCTTTTCATTATAGAAGTTCTAGCTTGCATAGTAAATGCTATCCATGGAATCTCAAGACAAATGAGAAACAGGAACTTGGGTGGATACACGCACGCGCGCGCGCACACACACACACACACACATAAATAATAATTCCTTCCCCATCCATATTTTAAAATTTTCACAATCTGCTAAATGAAGGTGAGGAGTATTAATCTAAATGTTTGATATGAATATTTGAATCTAAAACAACCTCCTTTTTTTTAAGATACTATAACATACAGCTGCTATCAAAGTAAAAATGTTGTTTATTACTAAATTGACTTGTTGAAAAATATTTTATTGGTTATTTAATAAGAATTATTATGTGATGGCTTAGTGGAAGAGTGTGTATTTTAGACGGTATTCCTTAAAACCCTAATCCTCAAGATAATTTCACGTTTGTCTGTGTGTATATATCATGAAGTAAAGTGGACTTCTGGAAAGCATCCAGTTAATTTTTATCAATATAGGTAGACTGACCAGATAATGTTTTTGAAATACATTCCTTCTATTCTCTCTCAATGGCTTTTTTGTATTTCTATACAACTAATGATCAAAAGAAAATTGTTACAGGTACCCATTTTAACAAGTCAAAGAAAGAAGGTACAGGGTTTGAACAATATGGATTATAATAAAATTACTTTGTCTATGAAGCTGCATTCTTTTGTAACACACTGGGTAAAATTTAGAATAGAGCCAAAAGAGGTCTTGACCATATGATGATATACTTGCCTCCCACAGACTTTGGGAAAAAGTATGATAAATATGGATGACTATTATTTGCTTGGGGTCCCTGGACATACTGAAGCTGAAATTCCTTATGTATGATATTTGTCATTTCTCCCGAGAAGTAAGTCGTGAAGATTGAAGTGACAGCTTCTTTCTTTACATATTTCAGAACACTAACCAAAAATACCCATAGGGAAAAAAAAAATACCACATCTGAATATAGGTGCTTTCTGAGAGAATCATTTCTTTTATTACTGATAGTCTTTATTTTTCCTCTCTATCTCTCTTTTTCTTCTGTAGCAGTTATATGCTGCCCAGCTAGCTGCAATGCAGGTATCTCCAGGAGGAAAGCTCCCAGGCATACCGCAAGGAAACCTTGGTGCTGCTGTATCTCCTACCAGCATTCACACAGACAAGAGCACAAACAGCCCGCCGCCCAAAAGCAAGGTACCCTTTTGAAGAAGCTACATATTTTATCATTTAGACTTTGACTTGTCATTCAGTGACATTTATTGAGTATCTATTATTTCCCAGCAACTCAGTCTTATAAAGAATTATAGATAAAGTACAGTGGATGTTACGAGGACAGAGAGATTACCTTCAGTGAGAGATCCTGGGAAGGGTTTCCAAAAGAAGGGACAACTGAAGTAACATTTAAAATATGAGTACAATTAGAGCATACAGAAAGTATTTGATTTAAATATCAATAACTGTTACAATGTGATACACTATAGATATAATTTTAGATATAGCATTCATCCAATGAGATTATCCTGTAAAGATATGAAGACAATAACAGTGTTAGAAGTAAGACTGTTTAGAAATAGTTTTGTTTGGGGAACAAAAGAAACATTTACTGAGAGAGCATGGAAAAGAACAGGGCAATAATTGTTTCTTGGCTTAGAAGAAGAAAGATGCAGAAAAATTAATTTGAAAACTTTTTGTGTTTCTGAAGATCTTACTTGCATGATGAGATATGAATATATTAAACGTCCTATGAATGAAGTAAGAAGAGCAATCATAAGTAGTTTTCTGTGAGATTACTTGGAGAAATAATCACACATATTTTCTATTAAAAACTATTCAGCAAAAAACTAACCCAGTTAATGTAACCCCAAAATAACAATGTTTTTGTCGTATGCTGAATTACTTAGAAAATTGCTTCTGTTCTTCATTTCATGAATGCCGTTCTCAAATGTCTAAAGAGTTAACAATTTAAGACTAATCATAACAGTTGAAAAAATACACCGAGAAAAATATTAGAAAATATTGAAAGAGAAAAAAATCCAAGAAATGTTTAAATCCTCCAGTGCCCTGGCAGATGCTTTTCACAGTTACCGTATTAATCCAGAGAGAAAATTGGGAAAGAGAAAGGATCAGTTGGGAAAGTGCACTCCAGCCTTTATCTTCTCAAAACTCCAAAGTCCTTTGCTGTGCTATTAAGAGATAAATATATTTGGAAGTATAACTTGACCCGGACAAGGACCTTAGAACCTGATGCGCCAGCAATATGAGCAAATGTATAGTGCAAAATATTGTACACACTACTGTGACATTAGGAAATATACATACACCATTTCTAAGATCTCATTCAGCTGTGTTATGGACCTTGCATGTTATGTGCATAATATATACCTAAGGCCTGGTCGGCTTTTCTTTATAATGATAGCAGAATATACATTTTTAAAGCTTGGTAATAATTATAACATTTATTTAATAAGATTTGATTTTAAAGCAGTGATATTTTGGTGTCTCCATGGACCAGCTGTTTTAATATATTACATGTACAGGCTAACTTTGAATAAAATAAATAGCTGTAGTGGCACAGTCATTGTCACATACAAATAACTCTGTGAGGTATTGGTCTCTGTTTTTTTCCTTGATTTATTAACGTGATTTTACCTCCTGCTTTATAATGATGCTTTACATTAGAACATTTCATTTTCTTACTTATGTATAATTTTTTTTAAATTAGCATTAATGTCTTCTCCCCAAATCACTTAATCATGAAGCTTTTGATGTTAGTTAACATCATGCATTCATTCATTCACTCATTCATCCATCCAGGTATTTATGGAGCAGTTGCTACAGTGATACTTTCTTAGGTAAACATGGCAAATGTCAAAGTAACTGAAGGTTTGCTTTGCCAAGATTGGGGCATTTCTTTATGCACTATATGGTTCTAAACATTGACAGAACCCCATAGACTAGGTACAAAGACTGATTATTTAAGTAATATTAGAATTCTGCCACATTTTATGGTTTCATATACCTCTGTTTATTTAGTACTAATGAAAAAGTGGACTGTGTTTATTTTGCTATGATTACACATAATTTAGCAAATATATTTATAAAGTTCAGTTACTGTTTGAAAATTAGCCCTCATGAATCTTCTGTCATACGAAGTTTAATAAAACTGTGGAAGTTGCATATCCTTCGATCTGCAATTATTATAAAATACATAAAAATTTAACAACGGGTAAAGTGCTCCTTTTTAAGTAACAACAATAATTTGATGAAATATGTTCTTTCTTGGCTCAGTGTCCTCGTGCATGCTGTCTACAACTTCTCTTATTGTCAGAAAAAAATGTCTTAAATGTGCTTGTGTTTTAGCTCAGCAGTAAAGTTTAGTGGGTTAAAAACAACCAGACCAATAAATATTACTATTGTCATTTTAAGGAAGAACATAGCCAAAATAGTAAAACCAACAGTAAACAAAGAAGACCCATTACAAAGCACAAATTTAGTTTTTTGCAGCCTGGAATTGACATTTGTACATAGTGTAATAAATATTTTGACCTCACAAAGTTATTTAACTTATATATAATGACTGTCATTTATTATAATATTTTTATTTGATATGATTAATTCTTAGTATCGTGGGGGTATTTTCTGTGTGCTTTATTAATGAATTTTCATGTCTATATTGCTATGTTACAGAATTATTTTATTAAATGGCTGTGTGCTGTCTGCATACTTATGTGGCATAAACCAAATTGATGGTTTACCTTGAAAGTACATGCATTGTTTGAAACAATGGAATCATAAGCCACATCCATGTGATGATGTAAGGAAAATGATCTTATTGGCAGCTGTCAAAACTCAACCATGTTCCCTGGGTTTTATCGCCTGCCCTTCTTCCTAGGTGTGCCTTTGCCTTTGCCTCACAACTCTAGAGAAGGACACAAACAAAACTTATTTGCAATTTGCAAAAAACGGAAGGGGAGAATCAAAAGGAGGGGGCTCCAAAAGACTGTAAAATTGTACAGCATGAGTCCTCTGATGCATGCTGTTTTCAATCTGCTGTGTGCCAGTTGGAGGCTTGGGGAGTGTGTGCGCGCGAGAGAAAGGATAATGCTGAGAAATGATAGAGTGGCTGTGACCTCCAAGCTCAGCCTGGAAATCCAAGACATTGATTTCACTTAGCATTCCTGCTGAGAAATCTGGCGGAGTTCAGTTGTAATAAAAGAACAAGATTCTGTTCTAATGGTAATGGCGTATGACAGACATATCACTTTGTCTGTCCTCAGCACCAGAGAGAGGAGAATTGGAGAAAGGTCACCTGACCTGCCTGTGGTATTGTAGGGGTGCTGTACTGAGCTTTGAACTGCCTCCTAGGAACATAATTATTTATAATATTAAATGATAAAGAAACCTTTAGAGGACTCACAGTGAACCTCTAAAAACTACACACGGGAATTGTGTTCAGTAAATGTGAAAACATGAAAAGGAATCTGGTCTCTTCAAAATCTGCATCGGAGAATACGGATAGAGTTGCTTATTGAGTTATACATGAGTATGTCCTTGAACTTATTGTTTGTGAACTGTTTTCATTAATGCCTGACATATTGTCATTGGTTAACTTTTCTTTCTTTCTTTTTTTTTTTAATGCTTTGATTGTATTAGGCACAAGCCAAGAAAAGTGCTTTTTTTTTTTTTTACATAATCTGTTTTGCCAAAGATTCGAAATTCAGATCATCAGCAGATTTTTAAAGTTTCTCAGCTGTTACATAAAATCTTAATACATGTACACGTGTCTCATCAGCAGTTATTTAATTTTTTATTCTGTCAATTCTCTCCAGTACTATCTCTTTTTCATTGACCAGAAAAAGGAAATATATTTAATTCTTCAGAGTCTTCAGAGATATTCTAGTAGCTGATATGTGTCCTCACAGCTGTGTTTATGGCTAAATATTGGTAAATAATGTTGAATGAAAGTATGAAATCTTGAACTTTTGTGCCCAAGAAATTGTGTTTAAAGGAAATTTTAGAAATAATTCTACTTCTCCTATTGAGGAAAATTATTTAATTATGGTATTGTTTAGCGATATTGGTCCTTGAATCTCATATACAATATTGTTGCTTTGAATCTGCTTATATTTCTTAATTTGTTTATTGTTTATGATTCTGCCACAGTATGGACACAATACATTCAGTGACTTTCATTTCTGTACCACATATTTCTTTATTTAAATGGTTTTCTGTATCATTTGCTGCAGTCTTTTAAGAACCTCGATTGCCTTTGCCTTGTGATCGTAATTGATCTCTTTGATAACATTAGTTTTGTCAGCATAAGATATTTTTTAATAATAGAATTAAAATCAGCCTTAAATTAGTTCTTTTGGGAAGAGAGCGTTTTTACGCAGTTTCACACATAGCTCACACAATTGTTGGTAATAAATAGGCTTATCATCCCATGTTATCAGGAAGTCTTCATATGTGATAGAGGTACGAACCACCTGAACTTCATATTTTAAGTGTTTTTCCTTTGCAAAAGTAGCCATCTCTTGGGAAAAATACAAGGGCAACTTGTAAATACTAGTAAGTGTCTCTTGGTATCTAATGAGAATTTATATATCGCCTGCAGTAACCAAGAGTAGTTAGTTTGAAAAGCTGATGATAAGGCAGAATTCCTGGGTGCTTTTCTTTTAACCTTGCTCTGACCCTAGTCATACCCCTGATCCAGTTGTGGCTCTATCAATGACAGGAGCACATAGATTGTCTGAATCAATTTTTTGGGTTCTTTTCAAGTACTTCTGGCTGTGATGTTCCCATTTGCTCAGCAGTAGCACCTGGGAGTTATGACAAGAAAAAGAAATATTTTTGCAACAAGCCAGAAACAGTTCTGGCCAGCTTACCAGACAGAATCAGATTCTTCAGCTGCAATATCCTTGGAAATATTGCTTTGAATTCAGAAGCAAGAAGTGGAGCTCTATTTTCATCTGATCCTCTTTCAGAGGCACAGTAATGAAGATATCTTCTGCTTTGGTAGCCACGTGCTTGTGTTAGTGATGTTAGAAGCGCCAATGACTCCTATCAGGGTCCCTATTTTTAGCTGTGATGGTACCAGTCACATAGTTTCATGCTCTCAAGTAAGCATTATGTCAACACACACTGATCTGCAGGGTAGAACTTTGTAGTTTAATAGTATGAGTCACAAACTGTGGTTCACATACACACAAGATTACTTAGCAATATGTTGGATGAGAAATCAGAGGATAATCCTGATTCATCTTAATTGAAAATGAGTTCTAACAGGAGATTTGGGAAATAAAGCTTTTTTTCCTAGCTTTGAGACAGTGTTCTATATAGTACCAAGGGGAGGGTGAGGCTGAACACAAAACGTGCACATGCAGCGTAACCACAGCTCAGTCAAACCACCACCCACGCTAACTATAAAAACACTGTTTTTAATATTTGACGAAAGCGTCCTTTCAAGATAAAGCACAAGACATCAAAGAGATTTCATAATTTTGCAACAGAGAAGTGCTAAGGCCTCCACAGGAGTAGTTCCATGATGAAAAGTTCAAAAAGCACTGCTCAATGTAACTATAACTTCGTGTAGTGTTTTCCACATTTTATCTGGCCGTGAAAATTTTTGAGTAGTAGTAGCTGCTAAGATGTAATTTCCAAAATGTAGAAGTCCCTTAAATACTGCATTTGACTTGTTCTTAGAGCCTTCCAGGTCAAAATCTCACACATTTATTACTCACCACACAGGGATAGAAATGTAGTATTTTTAAGTAATCCACAATGCTTAAATACTATTAATAAAAGAGCAGCTGCCATCCATCTATATATGTAAGCTCAAATAAAATCACTGATCCATCCTGAAACTATTGGACCTGATATATTTTAGCTTTCATTTCTCCTAAAACTCCAGAGAAAGGGATGTTAGTCTGAGCTAATCATAACTACATACAAATTGGCCATTTTCTATTCTTATGCGTTAAACACTGTCTGGTATATCAATTAAATGCTAGAATCTCCCTAATACCTTGCTCTGTACAGCTGCTTTGTGCTTTGTTGAATAGCTGTTGAACACTCCTCTCGCTGTCGTATTTCAATATCTGTAAAATAACTATGTTGTGAGCCTTAGAGATGTGATATGCCTGTGTCATACACAAGAGGTGAATTCATTTGAGAAAAATCACCCCATAGTGTTAAACTGTAAATGTGGCCCGTTATCATTATCATAATTTCCAGGGTGGGACCTATTTACTGTGGGTATAACATAGTCTCCCTGTCATTTTAAATCAAATAGTTTTCTTTTTGTAGTCCCATGTTGCCAAACTGAAATATGTTAAATGAAGTGTTATCAACAGAACTCCTGTGATGAGCCTCCTTCTTTCCTTTGTGTCTGAATTCAGTTGACAGGATTCGCAAACAGCTAGGTACTTAAACAGAGGCTTTTCTGCGGGCAGTGGTATTAAATATACAAATAGGCCATTCAATGATATATTCTTATGACCCAGGAAGCAGGGGGTTCGTCACTTTGTAACATAAAACCAAAAATGATAAAACAGAGAGATAGAGTAGTCATATTATTGACATTTTTTAAAAAGGTGAAATATACAGAGGGAGTTAGGTAATGTCCTGAATTCAGTTGGACCGGCCTATGCTTCCCAGGGTACTGATTTTTGTCTTGAACATAGCAGCCCGCTCTCATGAGCCAGGTCAAAGTGTTTGAATAATGCGAACCAAGAAGATGGGAGCATGTACAGACCCAGGAAGAGCCACACAGTCACATTTTCTAAGTGTCAGTGGCCCTCTAAAATAGGTCCAAGCTGAAACAGATTCACCATGCAATTAAAGCATTTTAATTCTAAAACCAGACAGTTAACACCTAAATAGTATAAGGAAGAAAAAAAGAACAATATGAAAAGATCTTCCTATTACAGGAGTGAATATCATGGCTAAACATGTGTTGAACAAAAACTTGCACGGCCAACGCTTTTCTAAAAGAAAATGTTTATCGGGACCGATGCTAGCCAGAAAAAGACTAGGTCCCGGGGAATGTGGTATAAACCACCAGCAGCAGCTTCACGGAGAAGACATGTGGTCCACATCCTGGGGTTGACAGGGCTCTTTTATACAAACAGTGTCCGGAAGGAAGATGTAAGTTGCTTTGAAAGAATTTGCATTGGCTGTAGATAGAGGGTGGGAGAAGATGAAGCGGGGATCGTTGTGGGATGGATAGGTGCATAGCACCTAAGGAAGAAGTGTTTGCTCTTTTGGATTGGTTGTGGGCAACAGTCTGGCAACATCATAGGGTAGCAGCACCAGGTGGTCAGCTATTCGCTGTTGTCTCTAGAAAATTGCAAAAATAATCACCTGGAAGTTAAGTCCAAGTTTCAACATACATTTGGGGATGTTATCAGACTTTTGTTGGTTTGTGCCCCCAGCTGTTAACTCATTAACCTCGCTTGTCTCTTCCTTCCACCCTCAGGCCTGCTGTAATTTAATTTAGGACATCTCAGAATTTTCTCCTTGTCACATGATGTCAGAGAATTAATACGTCAGAGAATGAGAAAGCAAAAGCACACTTCTGTTATCTTTTAGGGAATCATTTATCATTTTAGCTTCCTAAAGCATACTTCAAATTAATTAAAATATTTTATTTCCTATCCTAAATTATTGATCAGAGCCTCAACTGAGCTACTGATTTTTGACCTTTTTTCACCCCTTTATCCCCGACCTAGCTTGAAACTGTTTGAGCAGAGGATTGAGAAGTGACATGATGGAGGGCTACTCTAAACCTCAACTTTGAGTCTCTATTTGTTTAATTAAATATATTCTGTTTAAACATTCTTTCTTATTCATAAAGTAAGAAGAATTTAAATGGTCTCTTTCAGAAACACTTGACAGTGTAGATTTGTTGTTAAAATTACAATAGTGTCATATTTAGGTTATGAAAATAGTATATATGCATATTTATTTGATAGATTTCATCATGAATAGATTTTTCTTGAGAGAGAACAAAGTAGTTTACTAATGCTTTGGATAGTGGACAGTGGGTAGAAAAAAATACAGTAATTAAACATATAGATGTAAGAGTCAAAAAATAAAGAGATGTAACATTCTAAGGTAGAGATAAACAAGTTCAAAATCAAAAGTATTCAAAAGTTTCATGCATTTAACAAAATGCACCAGCTATTTTGTTTATAGAATTACGGAGGCTTAAGTAAGAATGAAACCCAGAAAGTATTTAGTCTAACACATAATAACCAGTCACGGGGTCACCTTGCCTCTGCTTAGACTCCTACAATGAGAGGAAGTCTACCAGTCCATGAGGGGGCATTATTGTATTCAGAGCAACTCTCATGTCACAATATTCTTATTTAAATAGAAATGTAATCCACTTCCAGTATTTCAACTTGTGGCCCCATGAATGGCAATTATATTTGGTAGTGCTCTTTCCGTTGCAAGTGATAAGACAATCAAGCTCAACTGGATTAAACAAAAAGGAAATGTATTCATTCACATTTTTTTAAGTTATTCTGAATTCAACTGTGGCTTCACCAGGAACTCAAACAATAGCACGTAGAATTGGTTTCTCTTAGGTCTGTTATTTTCTCATTCTTCAAAGGACTGTCCCTTTTAGTGTTCTGTAGCCCCCTTTGCTTGCATTTACCACTCATTGATTCAACACATCTTGATTTATGGCTAGCATGTGCCAAGTTCAGTTCAAGGCAAAAGAAGTACAGCTACTACATCTGAGAACATAACAGTTTGTTCTCTCAAGATTTTGCAGGTTAAGGGGAAGAGGCAAACTATAAGCAACTGGACGAAGAGATCCTTTCATATATTGGTAAATGCTATGAAGAAAGTAACACATGGTAAAAGATAGAGTGCCTGGGGACTAGTGAGGGGTCCTTTCTGAGACAGAGCTATCAGGGAAGCCCTCTCCGTGGACTTCTCTGAATCATGAAAAGGAAAGTACCTACAAAGGGCGGAGGAAAAGATATTCCAAACAGGAGGAACAGCAACTGCAGAGACCCTAATATGTGAGTGAGGTTGACAAACTCAAGGTTTAGAAAATAGGCTGGGGTAGCTAGAAAGTAGTGAACATAAGAGAGAATTAGAAATGAGGTGGGGAATGAAACAGACCAGACCATGTAGGACTTTTTCATGTTAAGGAGTTTGAATTATATTCTAAGTGTATTCATTTTTAAAGAGAAATAATGTATTTTTCATTAGTTATACCACTTAGTAAACTGTTGTAAATACCTACTTATTGTCTTACTTTCTCGGGGTATTATTTCTTTGAGGCAAAGGAAATTTTTTTTTCTTTTATCCATAAGTTGGATCAATTAATATTTTAAGTTTCTCTACAATACTTTCCTAGAAACACTGTGCAATTTGAGCCCTAAAGACATATCCTGGACCTTGCCATTGGAGAGACAAGACAATTTCATTCAGCAAATATCTGTTAATTTCCTATAATGTGGTGGTCAGAGTCCTTGGACCTGAGGATACTGGTGAACAGTGTAGATGAGCCCTCATAGAGCACAAATTTGTAATGGGATATGGACAAAAAGAGACAATCATATACAGCTTTTTAAGGGCAGCCACTAAGTGCCAGGAGTATAGATTTAACAGAGAATATTTCCTGGGTTCTTTTCACATTCACTTTCTTTATCAGGGTTATTTCAGTAGCATAATAGCCTAAGAAAACACACACAATTGATAGGATCTGTCACTGCCTATAAGAAGCAAATTAAAAGGTTGAGTTTTGGGAGTGATATATATATATTTTTTTTTACTTTTTTTTTTTAAATTTTATTTTATTAAATTTATTGGGGTGACAATTGTTAGTAAAATTACATAGATTTCAGGTGTACAACTCTGTATTACATCATCTATAAATCCCATTGTGTTCATCACCCAGAGTCAGTTCTCCTTCCATCACCATATATTCGATCCCCCTTACCCTCATCTCCCACCCCCCACCCCCCGCCCCCCTTACCCTCTGGCAACCACTAAACTATTGTCTGTGTCTATGAGTTTCTGTTTCTCATTTGTTTGTCTTGTTCTTTTGTTGTTTTTGGATATTTTCATACTAACACTAACACCTGAGTATTGATTTAAACATTGTCACCTGAAAAAAATATAATTGCTATTTACTAGTGCTCATAAGAGTTTTGGAACTCTTATTCTACTTAATGTCTTTTGAGCAGGTTAACAAGCCACTTAAGAGACCCTAATTTCTAATTAAACTGATTTTTGCTTTTGATATATATATATATATATTTATTTTTTTTATTTTACCCAAAACTTTAAAACTCAGTGTGATTTCAACAGATCTGCCGAGTACAGCAGATTTTTAAGTAGTATATTATAGAAATCAGTGAAAAATGTGCTCCAATCTTAAAACAACTAGAAGAGAGTTAGTTTTTAAATAATGAGTAGCATCATTTTTATCATTGGGATGAACTGGCAGTCTCCTGAATTGAGAATTTCTGAGAAGACAACTTTCTTTCAAAATGAATCTCTCTCTCTCTCTCTCTCCCTCTCCCCCCCCTTTCTTCCATCTCTCTCTCTACCCCCTCCCCTCCTTCCTCTTCTCTTGTCATATAAATATACAATGCCACTACTTAAAAAAACAAAATAAAACAAAACTCATATAATGTTTCTGTGAAACTTCCATAACTATTGTGATTATTTTGTTGGTTAAAAAACCATTATATAATTTATTTAAGCATGTATATTCATTTTTTAAAAGAAAAAATATTTTTTATTTCAATCTTAACTACATTTACTAACTAATGGGATTTGTGCATCATTCATAATGCACTTAAAATTCTATTTATTTTACTGATATTGAGTTTATATATAACATTATGATATATCTATTCTGTTATATTTTGTAAAGTGAGATGCTTTTTTTAGTTATACCTATTTTCACATTTCTTCATGGACATACAGTATGGAAGTGGTATTAATTGCACTGTTAATTTTAAGAAGTGGGGACTATTTTAATCTAGTGCTTGTCCAAAAAATTATAAGACAATGAAGTTCATCATAGTTCATAGAGTTTTTCATTCCCTCTAAAAATCAGCTGAAGAACACATATTCTTAATTATGTTTTCTTAAATAGAGACCAGAAATTGTATGATGGTTAGCATTAAATGTAAAAAAAAAAGTCTTCAACAGATGCAGAGTGAATGATGTAATTCACATTGACAGTGGATTATTGTTTAGGGTCTGCTTAATACAATCAGGGGAATTTGCAAGCACATATTTCTTATCTCATGTGTCTTAAACTTTGAGAACATAGGAGATATAGAATAGCATTCAAAATATAGAATAGCTCCTTTTTTCTAGGAAATAGGGAACAATTTTATAATTCTGTTACTTGAAAACATATTTGCGTTTTTTCTATACTGAAATAAGAATTTTGCTCATTGAAATTTTAATCTTATGAGTATTATATTTGAAAAGTACATTCTTAATGGCTCAGAATATTGCATATTGAAAACCTGTTTAACAGGTGCTGCTTGGAAAGCAGCATGCCTCCAAATTCAACTGTCTAAATATCATGAACAGTGAGCAGTTTCCCTTAACCTGAATCCTAAAGTATCATAAGATTCTCATGGGAAGAATGTACCCTTTTTCTAGTCCTGGATGCCTCAAAGATAATATAATTGGATGCTTCTTAGAACTACGCACTACCCCTTGTGAGCTGCAGGACTTACAAATGCAGTATCCCTCAGCTTTTGGCACTTGTACTTCCAACTATGGACTAGCAGATTCCATAGGATGATTTTTTTCAGAACCCAAAAGTTTAAAAAATCCTTTATTTTGGTTTTCAAAAGGAGAAAGATAATATCTGTAAATTTAGAGAAAACAAAGACCAGAATTTTCATTTTACAGGTTTTACATAACCAAAATATTATAAAGAAAAATATATATATACTCAAATAGATAAAATTTTATTTTCTCCCAAATTGTTTGCCAATAACAAAAAAGACTAAGAACCTTATGTTTTTAATAAAACCACAAAACATTTTTTTTTATTAAAGCTCTATTGTAGTTCTTTGCAAGTCCAATTATCAGTACTGAGATTCTGTATGAGGCTTTCATTTAAATTGGGCCTTTCAATAACCATCGAATCTTATTTTTTTCTACTTTATTATATAATTTTAGCTGTTATGGTTTGTTGCACAATTTTGATGACTTTTGGCAGTGTAGATATTTCATAAATAGGAGAAAAAGAAATTGAGACCAAAAATAGAAAGGATGAAATACTGCAAAACTTTTTCTCTTCTGGTATTTCCAGTAGCACTTAAAATAACATAAGAAAAAAATGCAGTTGTGAAGTATGTATAAAAGCATTATGACCAGAATAGGAATGTCCTTAAATAGATACAGATTTGTGTTTTCTGTACTTCTCTGTGCAACTCTTTTGAGGATCAAAGTTTCATTTTAAGTCAGCAGGAGCTCAATATTCAGGTCAACCCTGTATAAACACAGGGCAAGACAAGAATTTGGGGTCAAATGATGGAATTTTTAGTGCCAATTTTCATGCAAATAGTGCTGTCATTTATCTAAAAAATGAAGGTTCTGATCCAATTTTAAGAGAACCTCTTGGTTATGTTTGTTGGATTTGGTTTTGCTCGTCTTTTCTCTATTAGCATTCACGAAGTTTGAGTGAACTACAATTCTGATCTGTTATATCTGAAACTATAATTTATGGACTTGAAAAAAACAAAGTGAAGGAAAGATCAATTCCATAAGATTGATCATATTAGATACACTTTCTTTATCCATTGAATTTTAAGTGGCTTGTAATATGTGCTTAATAAGTGTTTATGCGATTAAATGTTTATATTATACAACTCGATCTTAATATAAATTTAAAATTTAGTTATCACTGTTTCTGATATAGTTTCCACTATATGTCTATTTTTGCAGTAACATGTATTAATATAACATGATTTAAGATAATATGTCTATATGAGGATTTTTTAAATTTTCAGTAATATGTTGTTGTTTTTAACTCCTGTCAGGTGAATGCTGGGGCCTTTGGTCTAACCATATTATTTTATGTAATTCTGGGCATATGAAATAAAACATTGGGAATTTAATGAGACAAAAATAAATATTTTAAGAAGTTTTAAAATATTCTTTCAAAATGTATTTGAATCCTGTTTTTAAAAAACAATATTCATTTAAAATGCAGTTAATAAAATATGATTTATCCTATATGAGATATCTTCTACTAGGAAGAGAATGTCTTCCTTTGAGAAAAGCCGTTCCAATCAATAGACTTTACGTTTTGCTTGAAACAAAACTATATGTTTCTTAACTGGTTTATATAATTTAAAAAAAAATCACATGATGACTATGTTATTCATAGATGAGGCTTCTAGAGTCACTTTTAGAATATGTCAAACAACATTTATTAAGGTTTATTCAATAAACCTTTTGAGCAGCTATAATATGCTAGACACTGATAAAATAAAAAAGAACAACAATCAATACCTTGTACAGTGTAATGCGGAAGACAAACAAATAAACAATTGAAATACTATGGGCTAAGTACTGGTCAAAGAAGAATATGGAGGTAAGGAAAATAGTTCCCAGCACAACCTGGGGAGAAATAAGATAAGGAAAGGATTCCAGAATGTGTGCCATTTTGAAGGTTTTGGCAGGAGAATGAAATAGCCTGTCTGAAGATACATAGGTAGGAAAGAGTTGAGTGTTGGATTTCATCTGAATTTTAAAGAAATAAGGTTGACTGTAATGGATCTCTAGAAGTTTGGGAGTGAACTTAAGAAAAATAAAAATGTAACAATAGAAGGGTCTAAAGTATGAAGTTTAACCTCTGTACCATGGCATTCTGTGATCTAGCTATACCTACCTCACTAGCCTAATTTATTACTTTTGATTTTCTCCTAATCCTGCCTGCGATTTGTGCTCCAAACAGAATCACGTCCTCTCATGTCATGTTGTTTCACCTCCTTTGGACTATGTTTGTGCCAGTCTACCTCTCTGGGTTGCTTTTGCCCTCTTCATTCCACTTTGCTTCTTGCCTTGCACCTTCTCATAAGATCACCTGTATACAGAACTGGCTATTCCATCATATGTGACCCCACTGGACACATACATACTCCTAGTGTACTGTTATAGCACCGTTATAACACTTGATTGTACTTTTCTTTCCTTATATGACTCTGAGTCGCTTCAGGGTAGGAATTACATCTTATTTATCCTTAGCACTAAGCATCATTCTTGACATGTAATTATTGCTCTAGTTCTAGTAAAAGGATAAATAAACAAATCAGCAAATCATCTGTGGAAGTAAGCCAAGATATCATGTTCAAACATGTGACTGACTTTGAGATTCCTTAGGTGGAAATATCAAAGATCAGTGGTTTGGATTATTGGACAATAATTTCAATGCAGCATGAGCTGCATATGATTGTACCTATGAAAAATGAAACCATCATTGCTAGTGTACTATGTAGAAAGACCACGTGCACAGTAAGATTATGGAACACAAAAGTAAGATTTGTCATTGTTTATCCTGTCAATCTAGGCGAGATATACTTGATACAGGAAATATGAGCATTCTGCTCATTGGAGAGATATTATCTGTATGATAATTTACCAATCCTTACTATGGTCTGAATAAAGCACTCACTAATTACTTCTTTTTTGCCTTGATTCTGATTTTGCAATTTGCTTTTTCAGATATCTTGAAATTAGAAAACTATTACCTTAAAAAATTCAGCAATATTCTGGTCAGGTATAAATTAATTCATTGGCATTCTGGTTTGTACATTAGTCTAATGAGTTTGTTTAGTATCAATACATCTTCAAGTGCACAGCATCCCTTACATATGCTAAAGAATTAAGTGGATGCTTAAGTGAAAGGTATAGGATTATAGTAATATTGGTTGGTTTTGTTATATTGTTTAATTGACAGTTCAAATAAAGTTTCAGAAGGGAAAAATTTTGTTTTCCTCTCTTATTTTTATAAGATTATTTTTCTCTGCTTCTCTTTTATGCTAAACAATCTAGCTCAGATATGGCAGAGAAATATTTTACCTACACACACACACACACGCACGCACACGCACACACACACACACACGTTTCTTAGTACAAAAATCAAGAATGTAGATTCATTTTGTTTGGCAATCTAATGACCCAAAGCAGCATTCAAACCAAGATCAAATCTAAGGTAAATGCCCTCATTCTTTCTCCTTAGTTCAGTCTAAAGATATGATCAAAATTCTTATGTAATAATATCATTACAGTTGCTATTTAAAATATTTTATGCCATCCAGATTGTGAAATGTATTACTCTTTTAATGGTATAGGTTGGGAAAAATTAAACATGAGACATTGCAGCTGAGTTTCACTACATATTAATTATTTTAATTGACTATTTCTTGAATGAATATCTGATAAATCAATCTTGCAATTCCTCATGCTTCATGACATGCTTAATATAGACACTTAAGAATCATTATTCTGTGAGAACTTTAATACAAATTTGAGATCATTATAATTAAAATCAGACTCTTACATGATGCTCAATTCTAAGCCTTTTCATGTTCATTGAATTTTCTTTGGCCTACACCTTGAATTTAATATTGTAACAATGACAGGCAGAATATATAATCATGCTAAGCATCCTCAATATGTTGGGGGAATAAATGCTTTGTCTTCAAGGCACAACATAAAAACTGGCCTTAACTGACATTCTATATAAATAGTCATCACCCCTTAGAATTCTTTTAAGACATCAGCTCCCTCCTGGTCACTGCCATGAAGACAAAGAGTGCCTTAATGACTCTATTGTAAGGTTATCATTAAAATAAAAGGATATTTTCAGACATCAGCGATAAATCACTATAAAATGGCCCGTGGGTAACCTTTGACACAACTCATTTGAAGTAAACCTGGCATGGATTCATTGCCTTCGGTCAAGCCAGTGGGTGGGCTGAAGGTCTTTTTCATCCTCTCCTTCATTTCTTGCAATATTTGTTCCTCTTGAAAGGAATGGACATCATTTGGATATAGATAAATTGACATGTGTTTTATGTTGAAACAAAGTAGGGCCATTAAGATAATAGTGTTGATGTTTATGGCATTTATTTGAAATATTTACACTTTTGATATATACTTCAGATATATAAATGCATTTGGAATCTACTTGTAGCTACTTTGTTAAAATATTTTATGATTTGGTATTTTAAACATTTTGCAAGGTCTTAGAGTAATGTTACCCAAATTGAACTCTTGCATGATTACTATCATGATGGGGTATAAAAATGTATTTAGAATTAGGAAGAAATTACAAGAAATCAGGGATTAGTGGGATTTTTCAAAGAAATTATTGCTTAACAATACTTTCCCCTGTTGGCCTTGAGATAGAGAAGCAGCTCTGAAAAGTTGCCTAAGCTTATACCCCCATAATTTGGGTTCAAGTCCCAAACTTACTAAAATTAGGACTATTGGCAAATCTTTGAATATCTCTAACCTCAGTATCTTTATCTAGGAAGTGGGATTAATAATACTTTCATACTCTTGCTCTGAGACTAAAGTAAAACAAAATATATGAGGATGCTTTGTAACTTTTAAAGTAAAATATAGATTTCAGGAAGTAAAGTGAATAGTATTGGAAAATCAGCATTAAAAATCAAAAGATATAAAAATATTTAAATTACTTTAAAATGTATTACTTTTTATGTTACTGAGCTTATTAAATGTTTTTTACATGTTTTGTAATATTTAACTGACTCCCCCCCACCTTGCAAATATTTATGTAACCAAATGTGAATAGACCTACAAGCATTACTTCTTTGGAAACTAACTCTCTTAATGACAAAACTGCATTACAAAGTCTGCATTTCTTTTGCAGTAGGGAGAAGTTCCCAGGTAAAAATTCCATAATCCCTGTATTCAATTAGATATATACTATCTATATTTTTCCTTTTATTCACTCTAATAGGTTAATTATAAGGGAAGGAAAAAAGCAAAAAGAAAAAAACCACACACACATTAAATCAACAATAATTGGAAAATAATTGCTTTTGATGAATATCGTGGAAAAGAGAAAATACTGTTTATTTCTAGCAAAAATTATCTAATCCCAAATGGCAAGTTTTATAGGACTTAATGTCCCAAGAACTCATGCCCTTGATACTTTTTTGTGTTTTCAGACTCTTCAAAAAAAGTGGTATGAGGAGCCACAGAATAAAAAAATTGTAACCTTATGAAAAGTTCTGAAAATTGCAATTAAATATGTAACATCCAAAATCTAAATACCAATCCTAGACTAGTGAATCAACCACATTTGTGACAAAGAATTCAGTCTAAATAATCCAGATTAAATTAAACACAACCTTTTTTCAAAAGAACTGCCTTCGTGACTCTTTTAGATTAATCACATGGTATTTTCTTAAATATTAAAATATCTAGCAATTTACGTGGCCTTAGACTGTTCTCTCACTTAGTGTCTATATACTGCTTCACCAAATGAAATATAAACTCCTTCTCTGCCATGGCTAACACTGTTGGGAGTAATGCCTAAAAGATGCTTTTGTAACTAATTAAAGAATAAACCTACTACATGAGGGGGAAAAAGGCAAATGGGACAACTCTTCTAAATCTATATTCAGAAAGGAAAATCGCTAATACTGCTTTTATTCTGAAGGGTGAGACTCAGTCGGGGTTAAAGCAAGTGGGAGTGAGAAGTGAGTTTTTCATTTAATTTTATTTTTACTTATCTTTGGACTTTTTATCTTCAATGACTGCCCCTCTTTCTCCGTCTGCAATAAATGGAGTGAGAGAGTTGTAGTTTGGATGTACTGACCTAGTAAAGTTTCACGTTAAATTAATAGGAAGTCTGTCACTAAGGAGTTCTGACAGTGGCTCTGTTAGCTGACATCTCCGACTAGAAAGAATTGAGTCCCAGAGATTTCAAGCCTTCACCTCTAAGCGGAAAGAAAGAAGGAAAGGGAGCAATGCTCTGAAGACTGGAAAGAACTATGAAATTCAATTGGCGAGAAGAATTCATTTGAAGAGATATGAATGTGGGGGGATACATCCTGGTAGTGCATATGCTTTTGTTTTGTTATTCACTAGTCAAAAGGACATTTGCATTGTATGTGGATGTAACAAATTTTTAAAACGCTTTATGAAAAACAATAGAAAAACTTACCAAGTTTACCAAGAGTTAGTCATTGATTAATCTTGACTACCCATTAATTAAAATTTAGTAATTCACGTTTATGATTAAAATTTAGTAGTTTATGTTTAGTATTTTTTTCTTTTTATTATTCATGGCATATGTGGGTGATAAAAAACAATATATTCATGCCTGTCCTCATGAAAGTTGTCCTGTAAAAGGTGAGAATACTCAGATCCTCCATGAAGATCTCCTTAAAGAGTAGTCTTCTTAAACTATTTAAAATCTGATTATTTTGCCATCAACAATTCAGGAAAACAACTAATGTAATAAAGTGAAATACAGTGGTATGAATGTAACCACCCTCAAATCTATTACACACACAGACACACACAGACAGACACACACACACACACACACACACACACACATACACACACACATTCTTCCCCCAGTTTGTATGCCTTAGACAATTTGGCACTTACTCAAGTCTCCCAAATATAAACCAACACACTTGTTAACTTCCAAAACCATCATTAATCATTAAATAGTCAGTCATAACAGGTTCGCCAAACTATTGGGGATTTGTGCCCATTAGAACCTGTACACACATGTATGTGGGCATTGTAAATGAGGTCTTCAATTTAATTAATTACAGTTAATAAGTGGCTTATGTATGATCATGCCTTCTATTTCTTCTCCCCTTTTCTTCCAGGTTGACCATCTAAAGATGGTTTATCTTCTTATAACCAGACTGAACATTTCTCAGAATCTAGAGAAACTTCAATTCCTGAAAGAATCATAGATATTTTTTTAAAAGAAACTTTTTTAGGCCTCTGAGGGTCTTCCACAGTATTTTGTTTGTTTTTGTTTCAAGATCAACTCATTCTTTTAATGTTTCCATGAGTGTTTTTCCCCCTGAATAATAGGCCTCCATGTGATATATTTCCTTCTTCTTTATATGACTCCAGTGGGGCACAGAGTCTATAATCATTTGTATTGGTATTGTTTTTATTGTTCTACTGCCTTTTGATATTCATTCCCTTTGTAAGTTCAGGTAGAAAGGTTGGTGTGCTCATTTTGTATATCAGGTACAGGTGGATGTGCCATCCTCAACACAGAGTTGATAATAGAATTTGATCAGTGTGTTGTTGTTGTTTTTCTTACAGTCTGTTTTGTAAATCCGTATTGCTCTGAGAGCTCCTGCTTTATTTTGTTTGTGAATCTATTCCATCATTTGATCATTTTGTAGTCTTGATTAATTTTTTTACGTAGTTCAACTGGAACTAATAAGAAAGGAACAGTGACAAATGCTTTTTAATTATGAATTTAAGGATTGATTAGGTGGTGCCAAAAAATTATACTTTTGTACACGGAGTGACCAACTCTTTAATTTCTCTAAAACATTTTTAAAAAGCTTTTGGAGCTTTACATTTAGAAGTTAGTAAGAGGAGCTGGTATGATCGCAGCAGTCCCCACTTATCCACGGGGAGTATGTTCCAAGACCCCCAGTGGATGCCTGAAACTGTGGATAGTACCAAATCCTATATATACTATGTTTCTTCCTATACATACATACATACATACATACATGCATACATACATACATACATACACTTTATGGCTTCTCTTTGGCATATCCGAATTGTCAGCATCACTATACCTGCACTTTGAGGCCATTATTAAGTAAAATAAGGGTTACTTGGACACAAACACTGTGATACTGCAATAGACGACCTGATAACAGAGACAGCTACCAAGTGACCAATGGGCAGGTAGTGTATGCAGTGGGCAAACACTAGACAAAAGGATGATTCACATCCTAGGCAGAACAGAGTGGGAATGGGATGGCACAAGATTTCATTATGCTACTCAGAACGGCATGCAATTTCAAACTTAGGAATTGTTTAATTCTGGAATCTGCCATTCAATATTTTCAGACCATGACTGAGCAGAGGTATCTGAAATTAAGGAAAGCAAAACCTTGGATAAAGGGGAACTATTGTATTAACATCAGATCTTACTGATTGTGTTTTCTTTTAGCCTCTTGGTAGAACTGTTAATCATTTAAAAAGATAATAGCAATTATCCAGATGTAAGGAACACCACAAGACAAAATAACCATTATTATTAGGAATTTGAAGCTGTCTAGGGACCACAAATTAAACTAAGTTGAATCTGAAATACTATTTTATACTATTCTCAGCAAATATTATTGCTGACAGTTATATTCCTCCCATTCTTCACCTTTTCAAATATAGTTCAGAAAATTTACAGAACTTCTGTAGGTGTGTTTTTATTAGTGTGAGCAAAGATCTTCTCATATGACATTCTTCTAAGTAAATATCTATATATTTATATGTTACATATATATATAATATATATTTTTAGAACATTTTCAAACTTAACAATACAGGTTACATAGAGTTAATCTAAAAGTAAAGTCTTAAATGCTAAGTTAGATATGCTAAAGATAAGGGACAGGAAATATTAAAAGAAAAGGAAAAAGTTAAAAGGAATGACATCTAGTTGCAAAGTAAATAAGTAAAACTGAGGAGGAGTCATGAAATGTATTTACATATATGGTTAAAGAATGAGGAACCAGTATTTTTCCAGGAGTCAAAATGAATTCATGGTAAAAAAATGCTTTGGAATCATGTAAGAACTTAAGTGTATATTGGCTACACTTATTTCATAGAGGATGGATTAATTATCGCTGCCTAACAAAATACCCCCAAATTTAGTGGCTTTAGACAATAAACATTTGTTTCCACAGTTTCTGTGGGTCAGGAATCTGGGAGCAGCTTGCCTGAGTGTATTTGGCTAAGAGTGTCCCGTGGTTACAATAAAATTGTCAACTGGGATTGCAGTCATTTGAAAACTTGACTGGTGCTTATATATCCACTTCCAAAGTGGTCCTCACTCACATACCTAACAAGTAAGTGCTGGTTGTTGGCAGGAGGCCTTAGTTCTGCCCAGGTGGACATCTACCTTCCTAGGCTGTTTGAGTGTCCTCATGACATGGCAGCTAGCTCCCCCCTGGAGGTGATTTTGTCTCCTGGGAAACATTTAGCAATGTCTGCAGGTATTTTGGATTACTGAAACTTGGGCAGGAGTGCTACAAGCATCTAGGGGGCGAGGCTGGGGATGCTGCTAAACAACCTCCACTGCACAGGACAATCACTCACAACAAGGAATTATTCAGCCCCAAATGGCCGTAGTGCCAAAGTTGGGAAACCTTGCCTAGAGCAAGTGATCCAAGAAAGAGGAAGGTAGAAGCTGCAGTGTCTTTTATGACCTAGCATCAGGAGTCAAACTGTCATTTCTGGAATATCCTATTAGTTATGTACCCCCGCCCTATTCATTGTGGGAGAGGAATACATAAGGGCACAAATACCAGGAGGCAAGAATTATTGGGGGGTCATCTTGGAGGCTGGCTCTCACAGAAGAACTGTGTGTGTAGAAAGAATGGCATTATTTTTTTTTCAGATATTTCAAAGCAACTCGTTAAATTAAAAAATGAATGTGAAATATCATTGATGTTCCAGAGCCATGCTCTTTATTCTTCTCTATTTGTTTTCAAATATATATGTGTGTGTTTGTGGGTATAATTTACAGTTCTGAGGCATTAAATCGACGAAGTCAGAAAAAGGAAAATATTACAGTATTAACAGAGAAGGAATAGGGGTCATTTTAAACAACAAATTAAATGATGAATACTATTTGAATACCTTCAAATTAAAAGAACCATCAATTTAAATGTAAAAGCAATGTGTAATTACCACATTGAAGCAAATGTCCCCCAACTACAGTACTAACACACACTTTTGAAAGAAACAAGTGTACGTTAAGCAAAAGTGTAAAATGGCAAAATGAGGAAGCCAAATGGGAAGCTAGAACATATTACCTTCAGCTAAATAACTTAAGACTTGCACTTAAATGGTAATCAAGTCTAATGGTAGCATTAAGACAGCAAAAGCATACCTATCAACAAATTCCTGGAGCTCTATCTGCCTGGTTAGCAAGGCATCTTGCAATCTGTAAGTCCAAAAGCAAGCATGTGTTCATGAAAGGGGCTTCAGGACTACGTGCTCTGTGAGATGATGGACTTGATTTTTAGGTAACAGGAACCTGCTCCTTAAGTATGGAGTCGGGGTGGCCACATCAGCAGGATTTCTGATTCTTCAGGGGCTAAAAAATAATAATGATATTAAAGTTAGTTTTATATTACTTTGATTAACTCTTGCACATCAATGTAAACCTTTCTCATCTAAATTCTACATGAAGGAAAGGTCAGGGACATGCCAATCTTTTTGGAGATCCTTATGATATTTCTGTTTTGTTTCGCTTTTCTCTCTTGTAAACCTCTACTGAACTATAGAAAGAAATGCCTTATTTGGGTGGAAAAAGTAAGAGAGGGCACCCCCAGTGAACAATAGGGATAGAAGAAGAAAGGGAAAAAGATGAATGTGACCACAAGCTAGGGAAGAGAGGTGCGACAGCAATGACCATTATGCAATTCAGCCTGCCACGTAACTTCCCTACTTACTAATTTAATATGATTATTTCATCAGAGAGGATAATAGCAGCAGTATAATTAATTTTGCAACAATGTTTCATGAATGCTTTTACTCTTCCCCATATGTTATTATTGCTATTAAGTTGGTGCCAAAGTAATTGCGGTTTTTGCAATTATTTTTAACCTTTTAAACCGCAATTACTTTGGCACCAACCTAATACTTACTTTACATGAGTGTTTATGGTAAATATGAGGACAAGCATAGTTTTCAAATTGTGCAGAGGAAGTAGCCTGAAATTATATATATAATTCAATCACTATATGGCTATAAGAGAATCAAAATATACTGATAAATGAAATAATATGTTAAATGCATAGACGAAGTGTCTTCAAAGAATTCCATGTAAATAAGATGCAATTCCACATATGTGTACACCTAGATCTCAAATGAAAAGTAAGTGCATTTCTTTGCTCTTTTGTTACTAACCACACAAACTCAAAGCCTCAAAGCCACCTGCCTAGATGTCAAGTGATTTGTGTTTTTCTAATGCAAAAACAGGCATTAATAAACAGCTGAAATTTCATTTAATAAATAAAGAATAGGTGAATCAATAATTGAATACATTTATATGTTCTCGTCCATTGCCATAGAATGCTATAAATTTGTTAACTACCAAAAAAATGTTTGCTTTTCAATACTACTTTAGGTAAGTGCAATTTAGAGACAATTGTCATATGGCATAAACTAGATCATCAGTTAGATAGTGAGAATGAATAGAAATGTAAATAGAGATGGAATTTTTCTGCTGGAGGGAACAGTCCTTCACACATTCTTCCTGGTGCATCTTGTGATCCAAGGTCTTGCATGCAGGTATATTTCCAAGTTGTTAAGAATGCAAATAGAAAGACAGGAGTAGATTTACTTAGGATACTGGCATCCCTAGTTTTTTAGTTCTCTACTTAGCAAAGAATGAATGAAGGCTAAGGAGTGGAAAGCGAGAAATAACCCTCCAGGATTCTGGAGAATGATTTTTCTTTTATAAATTCTGTTTGATTTCTATAAGTAATCAAACATATCAAAAAATGCATTTGGTCGTTGTGCATTATAAAATTGTGAATATTATACAATTATGTTACCATAACATGTTTTTCCTAGAATAAACTTATTACTTGAAAACCATCTAACTGAAATATATTTTACAGTGTTTGCTAAGTTTACATGGAATAATCCAGCATTCGTGATAACAATTGGGATTTCTTCAGTGCATCTAAAGCTAAATATTTGTATCAAATTATTTTATTTTCTTAATCTAATATATTATATGTGTGGGGGATTTTCATTGGCTGGTATACAAATTAATTAGGAATGCCACAATATTTTTAGTACTTTGATTACCAGCTGATAGTAAGTGAAATGTTTGCTTTCAGACAAGTTATAGTAGCTATAAGTAAATGGAGCATGCCTGAACTATTATATTTGTTTGGATTGTACTTGTTTTGCGTTCTATCCCAGATAACTAAGATTAGAAAATACTTTATTAGGGAAACTTATAACTTAAATAGGTTCCTAAAACTAGTATTTGAATACAAAATAGTAATCTCTTGCACATTATTGTATGAATTATTATATATCTGGCATATTGTACACAAACCCTTGGTATTGTTCTCAAAAAATAGTCTAAATTAACAACTCTTTAGTGTAAAGAAGGAAAATTTTTTTTATATATATTTTATTGGGGAAGGGGAACAGGACTTTATTGGGGAACAGTGTGCACTTCCAGGACTTTTCTCCAAGGCAAGTTGTTGTCCTTTCAATCTTAGTTGTGGAGGGTTCTGTTCAGCTTCAAGTTGTTGTTGTTTCAGTCTTAGTTGTGGAGGGCGCAGCTCAGCTCCAGGTCCAGTTACCATCCCTTGCGGGAGTCAAACCGGCAACCTTGTGGTTGAGAGGACACGCTCCAACCAACTGAGCCATCCGGGAGCTCAGTGGCAGCTCAGCTCAAGGTGCCGTGTTCAATCTTAGTTGCAGGGGGCAAAGCCCACCATCCCTTGCAGGAGTTGAGGAATCGAACTGGCAACCTTGTGGTTGAGAGCCCACTGGCCCATGTGGGAATTGAACTGGCAGCCTTCGGAGTTAGGAGCATGGAGCTCTAACTGCCTGAGCCACCGGGCCGGCCCCTAAAGAAGGAAATTTTTAATGCTATATAGTATACAGAACAGAGAAGCACAAAAAAACACACAAATAACCAATGTGTACCTTCATTTTTAAACTCATGTGTAAAATAGTAAACATGCATATTAGTTCATTGTATTGCATATATATTGACCTTTATGTGGTTATGTTATATGGTTAGGCCTTAATTTTAGCAGTTATATTTCATCAACATCGTTTTAAATTTAAGTTTAAAGTTGTCATGTAAATGATGAGTATTATTGTATCTTTAGTCTGAAACCCTGGGTTCATTGGGAAGTTTCTGAGCCATACTTCCCTCTCTCAGGTTATCCATTACTTTATAGTATTAAAGATTAAGTAAATGATTTGGAATCTTTATAATTCTATACATATAAATAACATACTTCTATTACTTAAAACTTGCTTACCTTAGCCTACAGATTTACATTAGCTTAAATGCTTGTTTTATATCATATACAAGTTTGCAGCTACTCAACAGATGCATAAGATTCTTAACTATCACTTTGTATATAAATGAAATAAATATGAAATAGGCTATTTTCAAGAGATTCAGCTGGTAACATCATTTAGCAATTGGACAAGTAATTAAAAGGAAATTGCTTTCCTCACTGCTTGGTGGTGAATTTGATAGAGATGTCTTTTCCAATGTTTTCTTGACCTTGAAAATTACTTACATCCTTTTATATGTAAATTATTTATTTATATATATTTTAACATTTTATTTATTTTAAAATATTTTATTTTATTTATTTTAAGTTTTTCCAGGACCCATCACCTCCAAGTCAAGTAGTTGTTTCAATCTGGTTGTGGAGAGCACAGCTCACAGTGGCCCAAGTGGGGATTGAACCGGCAACCTTGTTGTTAAGAGTACCGCGCACTTAACCAACTGAGCTAACGGGCCACCCCTTATTTATATTTTCAATGTATATTTTATTTGTAAAAATATGGGTTAATCATGCTAAGCCTTCAAATTCCTCCTAAATAAGATATTACAAATAAAAAACAAAGTAGAAAAAGTCTTACCTTTGGCATGTATTATATATATTCATAATTGTGAAAATGCATATCATAAATTGTCCACCTCCATTTTACAGTTACGGTTTTTAAATTTGCATCCAGTCAAATAAAAAATAATTATTAGAAAATAGGAAACTACTGTAATTTTTGTATTCTTCATAACTAATAGGCATTTGGTACAGTAGCTCAGTAAATTATTAAAAGAATCAAATTATGAAATAATGTGTAATGGGTCAAAATTATTTACATAGCTACCAGTATAAGTATTAAGCATGTGGGTTCTTATTAATATACCATTAGACTGGTCACACAATGAAACAGAATGAAAGGGTAATTATAAATGACATTTGTATCACCTTTGAAACTGTCAAACTCTATTATGTCCTTCGGCTTTGCACTTTGTGGCTTTCAGACATGTGTGCTGCCTTGACTAGAGGAGAGCATTATGAGTTCCAGTGGGTCTCCTGCTTTGCTGACTGTTTTGGGTAGTCAGTTTTTAGTATGTGCATGTAATAGTTCTTAGTGCTTAAAGCTAAGCCTGCGACATTTCACCCCATCAGCACCCCATCTGCCTCATCTTCGTGGACACCACCATTCCCTTTTGACACACACTCACACTCTTTCCTCTGTGTTCATAAATCTCTCTTGCAACTCTGCAAATCTCTTTCTTCCTCTCTCTGTTTTTCTGCACAGTCAAGTGAAACAGCCACCTTTAATTTCTCCAAGTATCCCCTCAGAACTTTTGCAAGAGTTGTGATGCTGCCAAAGGAAGTTTTCAGGATGTCATGACAAAAGCCAGTGGTTTTATGCAAAACATAGTAAGCAGGTACAACATTTGATGGGAGAAAATTGCCTAAAATATTGATAGCTGCATAATAAACAGTCAATGAAGCTCCTATCTGACAGGGTATTTGGCTGAGTAACAGGGAGAAAATCTGGATTCTAATCCTTATTGGTTCACTGAATAGCAGTAGTATTTAATTTATTATGCATATGCATGTTTTCATTTCTTATTATTAGCATAAGGTATATTCTGATAAAATTTTAAACCCTGAGATAATATTACAAATTTTAAGGTTGCCTCCTTATATTGAGGAAGTTTTCTTAAAAGATTTTGAAGCCTGAAAAATGTATTTTTTTTATAATCTCCCTTTATATTATATAACCCAGTGTCTCTCAAACATTAGTGTGCAGCAGAATCACCTGGGAATGCTTGTTAAAGTACAGATTTCTGGAACCCACCTCCAGAGATTCCAGGGTAGAGAATTTGCCTTTCTAACAAGTTCCCAAGTGGTGCTGATGGTACTAGTCCAAAGACCACATTTTGAGAACCCAGTCATTCATACTGGAGTATAGGGAAAAAACGAACGATATACTCCTGGCTTTCGGCCAACCATAGCATCATATAAAAGAATTATGTCTGAGCAGCTCAACTAAATGTTCGCATTGAAAGAGCTAAGAATGATTTTGCTATGTACTTTTTAAAATTCTAAAATAAACTTTTCAAAATTATATGTTGAACTGGTCATGGGATTATCTTACTTAACTTCCTTCCAAGATTCTATGAATCCATAAATTTTGTATAATGGTCACTATCTTATTATGCATCTAACACGATCCCAGATTGCCATTTGAATTAACTGATGGATTTTCAAATAACTCTTCTTTTCTCTGAATCAGAAAATAGAATTGAAAAAAAAAAAGTTAAAAGAATAATTTTCCCTTGCCTGTTCATGGGCTTCCTAAATGCAATTAATCATGGCATCTAATAACAGGAAACCACTTTAAAAAATACAAACCTGAAACAGATATCATATTACACCATTGTATCATTCTGATAAAGTGATTTATTCCAATGGTTTTTGGTAAATATATACATAAAATTTTTATATGTTAACATTTCCATGACCAAATCATACCACTTGATTCCAACTTGTACTACTTTCAATAAGTTATCCTGCTACTACTGGTAGATATTGAATGTATTTAACTTACGAAGATTAAACGGTAGCTAAGTGAAATCTGTATTTTTATTGTACAATAATACCTATGTAAGATTGGATATATTGTAAACAACGTATAAAAAAGTATAAATATGTCACATATTGCAATGTTAGAGCACAGAAAAGGAATGACTTTCTCAATTTTCAATGAAAGAAAAGTGATATAATGTTAATATTATCTGATTCTTATAACGATAAAAATGTGAACGATAGTTGTAGCCATAAATATTATGTATGAAATTACATAAAGGCTAATTAGATAAGTATAAAACAGAATGTAAATTACGTGAACTTTACCTATTCAAGCATAAAACAATTGGAGATCACCATACCTGCTGAACTGACCATATACAAATCTTCAAATGTCCATGTACTACACTGTAAGAAAAATCTGGAAAACAAATTGGGATATAAAAAGTACAGAGAGTTTGGAAAAGTGTTGCATATAAATAAATAGTACATATTAATCTAATGTTAATTATGATTATTTTCATTTTTAAATCAAATCTAAACTGTTTGTGTGAATCCTAAGAAAAAAGATTGTTTTCTAAGAAAGAAAGTTGTTTGTTTGTTTTTAATGTAAGTTGGACAGCAGTTCTGGTCAGAGTTACACACCATTTAACTTCTCCATCATGGATATTCTAAGTACTTTACTTAAGCACCAGGGTACAAAGATGCTTGGAATTTAATCCCTATTCTTCAGAGGTTGGAAAAAAACTATCTGTATCATAACTTTATATGAACTGTGCATTTTCTCTAAACAAAAAAGAATAGTACAAATAATAGCTCTTTAAGAATATTTCTTACAGGTGACATCAGTTACGTGCTTTCTGGATGGTTGAATGCATGTGCACTTTATCTTATACATAAGGATTTTCATAATATGACATTGTTGACATTAAAAGTGATGTTGTTGACAACTGACCAAACACTGTAATGTTCAGATTGAATTCTAAGATCACTGATTGGTGGAGTAATTCCATGAGAAATGACAGAATTGTACACCTGAAATCTATGTAATTTTACTAACAACTGTCACCTCAATAAATTTAATAAAAAAAAAAAAAAAAAAAAAAAAAAAGGAAAAAAACTTCTCCATCATGGATATTCTAAGTACTTTACTTAAGCACCAGGGTACAAAGATGCTTGGAATTCAACCCCTATTCTTCAGAGGTTGGAAAAAAACTATCTGTATCATAACTTTATATGAACTGTGCATTTTCTCTAAACAAAAAAGAATAGTACAAATAATAGCTCTTTAAGAATATTTCTTACAGGTGACATCAGTTACGTGCTTTCTGGATGGTTGAATGCATATGCACTTTATCTTATACATAAGGATTTTCATAATATGACATTGTTGACATTAAAAGTGATGTTGTTGACAACTGACCAAACACTGTAATGTTCAGATTGAATTCTAAGATCACTGATTGGTGGAGTAATTCCATGAGAAATGACAGGCAGTATACCTGTGTTTTTCTAGCCGTTTTTAATCAGCCTTTCGTTATCACAACTCATGTTCTAATAATTATTGCAGGATGAAGTGGCACAGCCACTGAACCTATCAGCTAAACCCAAGACCTCTGATGGCAAATCACCCACATCACCCACCTCTCCCCATATGCCAGCTCTGAGAATAAACAGTGGGGCAGGCCCCCTCAAAGCCTCTGTCCCAGCAGCATTAGCTAGTCCTTCAGCCAGAGTTAGCACAATAGGTAAGTTCTTTTTCTTTTGTTCTTGCTGATTTTCTGTTTATGGCAATTGAATGAAATCATCTTTTAATGGCAAATCAGACAGACCCTGTGCATGGCTTCAGTTCCATAGGAGATTTCCAATTTTATGAACCTCATAGGTCTGTTATAAACATGCAAATGAAATTTATAACTGAAGTTCAAGTTATAATGCCCCCCTGAAAAATCTAACTGACCTGGTCATTTGTTGATGTTAAACTTATGTTATAAAGTTTACACAAAAGAATCCTAACTGACTAATCACAGAGAGCAATGATTCCAGAATATGGTTGTTAAGAGACTTGCCTTTTCCATTACTGAAATTTATTTCCATTTTTTGTAATGTGTACAAAGTCTACATAATGGTAAATACATTCTGCCTAATCAGCAGTCAGTCATTAAGATGTGAAGTTTGTTCAGTTCCGTACTGCTTGAGATTTACTAGAACACACAAAGAATTATAAAAATTAGATAGCTTCATTTTTCCATAATTGTCATTTCAGTAGATTAAGCAAATATGAGAAAATGCTTCTAAGCTAACTTTTTTTTAAAAATCCAATAATTTGTATTTTGGTAACACATAAATTAGACTATAAATACTTGCTTCGGCCCACAGTTATAGATATGTTTATTATTTTCATACTGTTATGAGGAGGTTGGTCCAGGAACTCGGTTTAGTTGGGGGAAAAGTCATCTATTACATAGCCGAAGTCAACTACCGTAAGTGCTATTTCAGTGCACAGAAACAATCCAAGAGTCAAAAACAAGAGAGAGTTGCGTTCTACTAGGGAAGGATCTAGGAGGGCTAAATTGGAGATAACCTAATTCAAATGGAGCCGTGAAAAGGAAACACATTCCTAGATATTTCAGCCTGTAAGAGAAAACCCTAAGTAAAATACTATATTTGTCTAGAGTATAAAATGACTGTGCAGTGGAAAGTGATCAAAACTAAAATAGAAAGGGGCAGGTGGAATCCGACTGAATGGTATCCTAAGAAATTTTGACTTTTTCTCCAGATAGTAATCTAATCAGAACTTTAAGCGTATTGGCAGCAGAAAGATATTGGAATCAGGGAAACTATTGTTTTAGTGGAGTACAAGAGTGAGTTACATGGACTAGAAATAGGTATGATAAGCAAAGGAGAGAACAGATTGAAGAGATATTATTAAAGAAGAATTGACATAAGTTATCCACAATAGAATTACCTGGTGAGCTTCAAGTTGGAGGTAGAGGAGTCTAGAATTTTGAATTCATCAAGTATTAATAAGAAGGATAGTGCTTTAACTGTGAAACAGAAGACTAGATTGGAAGCAGGTTAGGGGGAAGACATAAATATAAACATTTAATAAAAGTTGAATTTGAAACACGAGTCATTTAAGTCGCAATGTTCAGGAGGAAATTATAGATGTAAATCTGATGTTCAAAAAGGATGCTAGAATTTTTGACATGAAAATGATCCCTTATTGAGGTTGTTGAATCAGAGCAAATAAGTTCATCAAAAAGAGTGTGTCTGGTAAGAAAAGAAGTGGGGTAAAGAATCATGGGTAGTACCTACTACGTTAGTTATCTATTGCTGCATAACAAATTAACCCAAAACTCAGCAGGGTAAAACAACCAACATTTATTACCTCACAGTTTCTAAGGGTCAGGAATCCGGGAGCAGCTTAGCTGGGGGATTCTGACATAGTCTCTCTTCTGGTTACAATCAAGATGTTAGCCAGGGCTACAGGAATTTACTGGGGATGGATGACCCTTTTGCAAAATAACTCACTCACATGGCTGGAAACCTCTGTTCTTTGCCACATGGGTCTTCCCATATTGCTGCTCTAGCATGGCAGCTAACTTTCCCCAGAGTTGAGTGATCACGAGGAAAAACAAAAATAAGCCAGTGCCTTTTATGACCTGGTCTCCAATATCACACATAGTCAGGTCTGCTTTATTCTTTTTGTTATAAGATAGTCACCAAGTCTAGCCCAACTCAAGAGAAGGGGAATTAGCTTTTATGTCTGAAGGAAGAATATCAACGTATCTTTGGACATATTTAAAAACCACCACACTTTTTTAAGGGAGAAACCTGATAAAAACCCAATGAGTGTCTTAGAATCAGAATGAAGATAAGACAGTGTTATGCTAGCCTAAGGAAAGGAATAGTTCAGAAAGGAGGGGTTATTCAATGGTGTCACATTCTGCAGAAAAGTTAAAGAATATGAAGAAGAAAAGCATTAGGATTTAGCTGGAGGTCATAGGTAGGTAGACTCGGACAGAGAAATTTTAGTAGACGGGTTTAGCAGAATTCCAATTACAAAGATTTGAAGAACATGAGGAAAGAAAATGTGGTTAATGTATTGACCAATCTCTTTGCAAGCTTGAGGTGAGAAGTGAGCTTGAGAAGGCTGAGACAAGTTTAGAGTAGAAAAATCATATAATGTATATTTTCAAAGAACACTTTGAGAAACCTATAGATATAAGAGTACATAGGTGAGGGTAGAGCAAGGAGAAGAGAGGAGAAAGGATTAACCTTGGAAAGGAGAAAAGCCCCTTCTTTTTTCTGAGACTGAAGGAAATGAAAAACGTGTACAGTTACAGAGAAATTGTGGGATGGACAGAAAGAAAGCTAAAGGAGTGTATTTAAAATGCTTCCATCTGCACAGGGTAGAATTCCAGATTTTTTGTCAAGAGGAAGTCAGTCTGGGGCAGTGGGGCAGCAGTGAGAAGAGAAACAATGAAAACTTAAGTTTTGAGATGTTTGAAAAGGTTTGGGGTACACATGTGCTTTTTATCATTATGCGCCATTCTGTTACGGTCTGACTCTCAGTTACTCAGCTCAACATCCTATATGGAACCAAGATAAGACTTGCTTTCATGTCCTCAGCATGTAAAAGAAAAAATATTTTATTTGGCAAGAATGATTCATTTCCTTAATAGACAAGAAGGCCCATAAATATCACAATGTTGGTGTACGAGCTACTTTAGCAAGGTCATTCGGACTAGAATATTAAACTAATGGAATAACTAATATGTTTGCATTTTTATCCTATGATGATGTTTTACTTCAGCATTCCAGGGATGAAGTATGACAAAATATTTTGGAAAGGCAAGAATGTATTTAGTGACATTTATCATCTGACTTTCTCTTATTTCTTATCCTGAAAAGTCCCTTCACCACATACACATCCCTCATATTTTCCAAGGATGTGAGGCCACTACAATTTACTTTTCTCTTTTCAACAAGTGCAGATGTTGAAAGCTGAAACTGTAATGAGTAATAATGTAGTTGGATAAAAGCTGTGAGCATTAATGGTATTGTAAAGGTCACCCCTGAAAGAAGAATTAATGTGTTATGCTATTAATAAAGCTTGGAAAACTATGAACCAAAAGATAGCTTAAGATATTGTTAGTGGCATGGGGCTCTTTGCTATATATCTGTCAGCTACAAATATAGAAAGTGAGTTTTTGAGGTTGGAGACCAATATTTCAGTGTATTCTATAAGAATGCTTTTGATACGGTACGCAAATGATAGCCAGCTCCAAAGAAAAGGAATCCTTAAAAGGCATGAATAGTTCAGAAGAAGGATGGATAATTTTAGAATCTTTTCACTAGATGTTATCTTTCCTTTATTGGCCTTTTTCACTTATGTTGTACATATGTACAATACTTTTAACTTTTTTCAAAGCGTTTTTAATCTATGTTCTCACTGCAGCTAATTTTAGAATTATAGACCCTTAACTGGATAGAGCAGATATCCATATTGTCTAGATAGAACTTATTTTACAGATAAAGAACTGAGGCCTAAAGAGGCTAAGTGCTTACCAGGGATTCTAAGTAAGTTTCTGTCACAGTGTAGAAAGTTCTATGATTCTATTTTTATTCCTCTGATTTAATTTCAAGGAAACATATGTCCATAAAGATCTAGTAGTTTGCCCAAACTCATAGCCAGTGGAGGTTGAAGCTTTACAGTCATAGTCTCTGGGTTGACATGCTTTTTTTCAGTTATTGCCTATTGGTAGCCTCTCTGCATTAGATGCTTTACTCAGTCATTTATTTAACCTTCCACTCATTAATTCAATAAATGGGTATTAAATATCGTCTCTATGCCACACATTTTGCTAATTCTGGAGGATAAGCAGACAAAAGTGTTGGACTGAGGCGTTAGATGCCTACAGTCTTTGTTCTATCATGTCTTAGGAAAATATTGGAACATATTCTTACCCTTCGTTCCTCAGAGGCATTAACACATGATAAGTAAAACTTTACCTGAGCAAATGTGGTAGACGCCCATAGCGTCAATAAAATGAAGGGAAATATTTTCAAGTACTTTAATTTGGTACTTTATTCCTACAAATTACTAATTTAAAATATGATGACACGAACGAGGATATTACCTTGAATATGTTTACATTTTTAATGAGAAAGACTTCTGTGAGGGTAAATTATTGAACAAGAATATTGTAATAGTTTCACAGAAAGCTTTTCATTGGATTATCAGGAAGTTAGGGGTATTAGTCAACATCTGGCAATTAACATTTGCATAGCATTTTGCAATTTACAGATTGCGTTCACATTTATTATTTAATTAATTTTTGTGAGGCCCCACAGAGGAAGAAATGGTTGCATATCAGGGTGCCAAAAATTTGATGATGATGTGACCTTAAAATAGGAACAAAGGTAATATTTGTTGAAAATAAGTTGAAAACCTCTGCCCTTTCTTTTACTTATAGCTGAAAAGTCTTATGTAAAATAAATATCTAGTAAATAAGAATGTGTATTGCCCTGAAAGCATCTGTTAAGTCCATGAATTTTAATAAATCTGTGTCATATGGTATAGGCTTCCACTGATATGATGACATGGAAAATCAATGAATTTGGAATTATAAAGTTTGATACTTTCAACTTAGAAATATGCTTTTGTACCTTCAACAGACCCTGCCACGGGCCAAAGGAATAAAAGATTGAAAGGGAAAAAAAGTGCCTTCAAGTAGTTGACAGACTGGTGTGAAAGGCAAACTTAGAAAAATGAGACAGTGTGACAGTTGAAGCATTTATAAAGTTTTGAAGGAGCATGTAAATGGAAGCTCTCACGTTGCCAAAGAGCATGTCTGGGGTATGTCAGGGAAGTCCTTACAGAAGGGGTGACATTTGAATAAATTCCCAAACACACCAGAGAGAGAGTATTTCAGTAAAAGGGAAAAGCTTGGGAGACAGAGGTGGGGAGGGAGGAGGAAGGCGTGTGCTTGGAACGGGAAATAGTCCTGTGCAGCTTTAGCACACAACTCCTAAGAGACCAGCAGGAAGTGACATGGGAAGGATAAGCAGAATCGATATCATGAAGAGACTTTCAGGCCATTTTAAAGTGTTTGGAATTTATCCCAGAATGACGTTTTGGGGAGAACCTTAAAGAGTTTCTTGTTCCAGTATATTTGGGAAAGTCTGCATACTGTTGTTATTTCTTGAAGATTCACGAAGCCCATTAACGTATTCAAGATTTTGAGAATTCATGCAATGTAGAAAACTTTTTAACTTTAAATTAGCATATCCCACACTTATTTGAACATGGAATTTTTTTTCACAGAATATTACAGATCATCATCTTATCAAATGCTCCTTTAAGCATTAGGGTACAGAGAGGTGGCTTTTTAGTCAAGTAAAGTGACACGATCCAAATTCCTTATTGTGGAATATTTTGGACTGCTTTATCTGGAAGCAGAGTAGAGTCTCCCTGAAGATAGGGAAACCAATTAGGAGGTTAAGTCTTTAACTTGAGTGAAATATGAGGTGGCTTTGGCAAAAGGAGGGACCATCGAGATGGAGAAGATGCATATTTGAGAGCTGAGGGGGAGGCAAAGCTGACAGGACTTGGTTGCCTTTTGTTGGTTGCCTGGGTTAAAGGAAATATCTTAGATGACTCCCAAGTGACTGGACTTACAACTAGAAAGGAATATGAATACAGAAAAAACAAATCTGGATAGTGGGAAAATGATGAATTCTAGACAATCTGCATTTCACGTACTCATGGGACATCCAAGTAGAGAAGCTTAGGAGACAGGTATATGTATCTGGGAATCAGAAAGGATTTGAAGCAGACAATAGATGTTTCACAGTACTAAGGATCGCCCCTTGATTCTGCGGGGCACATCTAAGACCAATGTGGAATATTGGATTCTAAGGCCACCGCAACAAATGATCATAACCTGGGTGGCTTAAAACAAACATATTCTATCACCATTTCGAAACTAGAAATCCGAAGTCAAGGTGTCAGCAAGGGTGAGTTCCTTCTGGAGTCCCCAAGGGAGAAGCTGTTCCTTGTCTCTTGCCTAGCCTGGCTCCTAGTGGCTGCTGGCAATCCTTGGTGTTCTTTGGTTCATAGATGCATAAATCTAATCTCTGTCTCCGTAGTCACATAACCTTCTTCCTGGGGTCTACACACCAAATCTCCCCCTCCTTTCTCTTATAATGACACCAGTCATTGGATTTAAGGCCCACCCTAAATCTAGGATGATCTCATTTTAAGGTCCTTAATTTAATAACGTCTGCAAAGACCCTAATTCCAAATAAGGTCACATTCACAGATAATAGGGGTTCAATAGGACATGGACATATCTTTTTGAGAGACACAATTCAACCCATATAAGTAGTTTCCTGTTTTTCCTTCTACCTTTCAACAACTTTTTCCATTGTGGAGCAGCCATTATTCACTCTTTCTGTCTATCCCCTCTAAGAATAGACTTTCCAGTTTGCCCATTTTTCTGTCCCTGAAAATGTGTAAAAGGGGCCTTTTTTTAATTTTGGGAAATTTGTTGGTAATGGTTAAGAAGAAACACTGAGACATGAAAAATCAATTTGTGTTCAATTTAACAAGATTACAGATCTCACAAATTTGTTATCTTAATGATTCCTAATCTGAATGTCCCAAATCTCATCTGAGCTGCTGACTGGAGCCATATTGGCCTTTGCCCTCCCAAAGTTGAGAGAGAGAGAGAGAGAGAGAGAGGTGATTTGCTTTTTCTAGGAGGAGAAACTTAAGTACTTACAAGTTGAGGTGGTGGAGATGGTAGAAACTATCAGATAGATGATATAAATGTGTGAGACAATAACCGATGGTGAGGTATAGGAATCTAGAACACGAGCTTAAAGGATTTGCCTTGAATGAAATTAGAGGTACCATTTTCATGGAAGCAGAAGGAGGCAATGGGCATAAGTGGAGATAGATCTGAGGGTAACATGGTATAGAAACGTGGGGGGCGGAAGGGAAAAGTTCAGCCTTACCGATCATTCCAAAATCAAGGTGAAACCATTTGCCAACAGAGAGGGAATCAGCAAGATTTGGAAATTTGGTGACCGTGATCAGAACAAAATGTAAAGAACCAGCAAATAATCCGATTGAGAGTTAACTCTTTAATATACAACTAGCTTTTATGATTTAACAGAGCAGATACAAATGTATCTTTATATACAAATGTATCTTTATAATAGTATATTTCATATACTATTTTAATTAAAACTCAAGAGTCTCTAAAAGCAAGAATGTTTGTTTAAAGTGAACACCTATTTCCACTTGCACATGAACACACACCTCAAATTAGAAATAGCCATTACAGAACATATGTCTGTCCATCATTTATCCCCATAATAACTTGCAGCCTTTTTGCATCTCTATTAATCATTTTTTCCTACATAAGGTTGTCTTGGCAGCAACTAAAAAGCATAAAGAATTTATATTTTTGTTCAATACCATGTGCCAAACCATTTCACATCTATTTGTGCTTTGGAGAAGCTACGACAAAAAATGCATGATGCCAGGATGTACATAAATGGGGGTTGGAGGATAAGAAAATCAGGCTGATCTTCTTCGGATCTTACTAAATGAACGTATACCAAGACCGTCACTGTCATATACGAGGTATATTTCTTTCTAGAGTAGTAGTGTTTGTGAACAGAATAGTTCAACAATAATATGTTATGAAACTTGTTCGAGTCAGGATGTTGAGGATACTATAAGGTTAAAAACATCCATCTTTTATAGTAAATATTAACCCTAATGGTCTGACCTAGGTCTAAAGAGTCTTTTATGATTTGTAGTTTATTTAAAATGAGCGTGGACGTTTTGTTCTTTGAGTAAGTTCCGAAGAATTTAACTCTAAAAAGCAAAATGTACAGTAGCTCTCAAGTTGCCTACACTGGAACTGATCTTTCTGCCTGAAGGAGATCAGAGGACGAGGTCTAGTCTGTGCACAGTAAGGAGGGGTGTGGGGAGAGGCACGGATCATTTAGAAACCTGCCAGCACTGAAGCACTGCACTAATCTCCCATCAGCTTCTTCAATAGAAATGTTTAAGAAGCAAGAAAGTATTCTATGTTTTTTGGCAATGAGCAGATCAGATAGAAGAGTCTAGCAATACAACGAGGATGTGTAATCTGACATGATTAGACAAGGCTCTTTAGTACCAGAACATTCATAATTGAGACAAAGAAAGAGTATTAATAACACTTTCCTAACACGGCAGTTAGCCATTTTATATTTCCTTTCTTTAATCTTAGTGTTTTTCAACAAATCATGGGATTTAATAGCGTGTTTTGGCAGATTAGAGGATTTATGGCCCAGATGTTTTTTGTTCTAAAAATGGATTAGGGTGTAAAGTTTGCTGGAATCCACGGAACATGTTGAGGCAAGCCGGTCATTTTATGTGTGATTAGTGCCTGCCTTCTGTCTCACAGTCCCTCCATCTGTCACAATTCACCAATGGATCTGGTTAGATTTAGCCTCATGTCACAAACAAGTCCCTTTTCTGGGCAATTTCATGTTATACATTCAGTTTATACCATTTTATGCCCTAGTTAAAAGATAGGGAGAGTGAAAGATGAGATATTAGCTTTCCTTCCAATATTTGCAAAAACAATCTCTTCTCATTGGTATTCTACCCTAAGATAATGCATATTATCATAATAATGTGTATCAAATAAATAAATGACCAGTGTTAAAATTAAAATTAAGTTAAAATTAGTTTTGCTCCTTATATCTGTTATTCTTTAAAAAAATATTGTGGCAATTTTTTTTAATTTTTTTTTCTAACTGGATTGTGGAGCTCCAGACGTAGGCTGGTCATTTGACCATCTTATTAAGAGTGTGAATTAAGTGTGACTATAGTTACCAGTAACCACAATTTTTTTATCAAACAATTACAGGTGCTTGGTTACATTCTGTGCTTGAAATTTAGCCTCTTAACTATTGCAAGTTTTTGTCCATAGCCAACCACTGCCACCTGTGGTTTATTTCACCACAAATGGATTCGGGGGAAATGTGCTTCTTTCAGTCAGTGAATAATGATTTATTCTTTCTGTAAATAACAAACTTAGTAGTGCTATACATAAACTCTAAATTGGCCATTCTAATGCTATGAGAGTGTCAATAATTATAGTGATAATTATCAATATTCATAGCCTATGGTAACATTCAAATAATCCTTCCATTAAAAAAAAAAAAACAAAGATAGGTTTTATTTTTGCACTACAAAATATTCAGATAAAAATGTTTATTTAAAATTATACCTTAAATTTATTTCCAAATGTGTGGAAACGACTATATTTCACTTAAATATTATATTTTTACTACAGATGTTTGGCTCCATGTTTATGTATGACTATGTGAATTAGTCATCCTCAATTACTTATTCATTCATTGATTCATTTAGACAAATTCCATTGGGAAATCATTATATGCCAGACACTAGCCATTACCCAAAACGAAGTGATTTTTATGGTTAAAGGTTAACCTATCGATGCATTTGTACAAAACATACCCTTTGTTCTGTCATATCTTCAGGTTATTTAAATGACCATGATGCTGTCACCAAGGCAATCCAAGAAGCTCGGCAGATGAAGGAGCAACTTCGGCAGGAACAACAGGTGCTTGATGGGAAGGTAGCTGTTGTGAACAGTCTAGGTCTCAATAACTGCAGGACAGAAAAGGTTAGTTCATAAAATAACCGACTTTACAAAGATATTTAAATTGCCTGAATGCTTTTCTTCTTTATGATCTTTTCATTTTCTCATCATCTCAGAATAATGATTCTCCCTCCCTTTTTCCTTCTGTCAATACAGAAATCTCCATGCCCATCCTAATCAAAACCAACCAAAAATAGGGTTTTAATTCTCTGGTATCCTATTAACAATTAACATCTTCTTTTCTGTCCAGTCTGTGTTAAAATGAAATGGCTTTTGAGATGTCTGAGTCTGAGGGAAAGTTTTGTTTTACAAAGATGCTTAACTTGTATTTGGGGATGAACTGGATTTGAAAATACTGAATCTTCTTTAATCAGCATAAGCTTGGTTGATACCCATGCTCATAGGCTAAGTATCTGTGATCCTAAGCTTGTCATATGTTTCTAATGCAAAGCACGGCCAAGTTTTAGGTGACTGCACAATCAGAAAATTTGACTTTGTTATAAAACAAAATATGCTTTCTAAAATGGGGACATTGTTATTCTACCTGAGCCCAGGAAACTTCTGAATTGATTTGAGATTTAATCATTTTAAACTTTTTTGTCTAAACTAGATTCTATTTTATTCAGAAAAATATTATAGACTGCTCAGAGTGATGTACTTCTTTTGGTAATTTTTGATATGTTTGAATTGAAATTTTGAAGTGTTATTGAATCCCCTTTAAATAATCCTATAATTATGAGTAAATAGATATGATAAGAGAAAAAATGATCAGCTACTTAGTTGATCATCATGGAAAACTATTGAGTCAGAGTCAAAGAGTATTGCACAGGGTGAGCTGTTTACTAATTTGGATAGCTTTCTGGTTTCCAGGGATTTGCATGGAATTTGATGTATAGTCTCTAAGAAGCTAGCTATAGGCACAGTGAGGGTACAATGTATGTGTGATCCTATCCCAACCATACTTTTCCTGTGGTCCAAACGTGGGTCAAATGTTGGAGAAATGACTTCAATTCTGTTCTGTTTCTGGAGGAGAGAGTAGAACATGGGTCAGTATATCATCCGTCACAGTCTCACAACAGAAGAGGAGCAACATTGGTGCCGTGAGACGGGCACAAAATTTTTCTAGCTAAGCACCAGAAGGGAAGAGGAAAAGCAAAGTGACAGCTCTAAGAAGGAATGATAGCAAGCATAAAGGAATTTATATTCAAATATTTAAACATTCTTGAAAGGATGCTTAAACAGAAATTCCTTTTCTCTGCTCCCCATGTAGAAATGAGTTTAACACTCAGCCAGATGCTAATGCAAAGTGACTCAAGCTATTCCTCGCAAGCATAGCTAAATTGCCATTATTTGTGAAGCGCATTGAATTCAGCAGTGGATACAGCAGTTGGTTGCATTCAGCAAGCATCTGTACCCTTCATATATATACATATATATACATATGTATATGTATATATATGTGTATATGTGTGTGTGTGTATATATATATATACATTACATATACATATATATATATATATATATATATATATATATATATATATATATATATCTCTTCCAAAGCAGAGACAACTCTACCTATCTCCCCCTCTCCTCTTCCGGGGCTGGCTGGGAATTGTCAAGTGACAACCGACCAAATCCTTTTGGACAGGAAGCCTTCATCCTAAGTTCTATATACTTACAAAACAGGCCTTGTGGTTGGATCAGGGAGCCCATTAAAAGCACTTTGATGGTATGGAAATTCATCTTCATGAAGCTCCCAGGCCCCTAAGCAGCATGCTGTTTAGGTGTGGTTACAGATCAGTCATTCACATCGGAGGGCAATAATTGTGCTGACGGCTTGTAAGGCAATGGAAGTATATAAAATAATCCTGGGCCTTCCACCCTGGCACTGGGAGTTAATCTTCTCTAATACAGATCAGCTGTTGTTCTAACACACGACTTTATGCCGGCTCCAGTGACTCTGTTCAGCCTTTTGATTAAGTAACGGGAGTGGAACCATCTGCATTCACTTTATTCCATAGTTGTCCATTGTTAGGGGACCTTATTTCCACTTCTGTGCCACCTCCACAATCATACTTTATTTTTCTGATTAGCGCTTCCTATTTGAGGTGTAGGAGTTAAGAGGTGCCTCTGTAGAAAGCTACTGCTTTCAGTTTTCCTTTCTATTTTGTAGAACGATAACTTTTTTAAAAGTCTATTTTTGAAGTAATACCTGACAAAATCTACTGGCCCATGAAGATGTCTGCATTCTCAAGGAGGTTTTCATTCTCGAATCTCATCACCATGTACTTCGAATGCTGTTGAGTTATATCTTATGTTTTTATCGGTTTTTAAGTGAAAATCTTAAAATATAAACAGTTCCATTATTACAATAACACAGCAAACTCTTGTAATGTGTAGGTAAACCTTCTCAGCAGAAGGATCCAAATTACTGTATCCCTTATGTTACCCTTGATACGTGAAAATAAAATGAGATTATTGAAGCTCTTTTAGAAGTAGGTATTACTGTGGTTGCCTTTTCCTGTTGAACTAGCTTGGGTGTCATTTCTATAGTATCAATGACTGATCTATGTCTGTGCAACTCATGGAAATGAGATAATGTCCAAGTTGTATCTTTTAATTAGCAATTATTTAACATCAGTACCTCCTATGTATTAGGGACAGTGCTGTGTACTTAAGGTACTGTATTGAACAAGAAAATATGTCCTCTGCCTTTATAATGTTTACAGTTTTGATCAAATTTTTATTTTGACTGATAATCATGGCATATTTATGTGTGTGAGCCTGCCTGTAGGAATTGAATAAAGACCCCATATTGCTTAAGTATATCAGATCGGTTACATACCTGAGTTGGCAAAGGAGGATACTTGTTATTCCACATGAAGTGACATCACTATACATACTGTGTCATTATTTTCCTAATGCCTACCATTTTAATAGATTTTTATAATCACCCAACTTTACCCATGGCCAAAGCGAAGATAGCTCAGTATTTGGTTTGACATTCTACTTGATAGTTCTTAATGAAAGACAGAACATATGATAAATTCCTCTTAGTTTGATCTTCTCATATCACTTGAATCCCCAAAAAAGGTTATTTTTCTCTCTAAAATAATACTCCCAACTTCCTAAACCCAGAAAGTATGTGAAATGTAAAGAATAGGTGTTCTAAAAGAGAGAAAAGATGGAAAGGAGCTAGGAGAAAGGAAAGGGGGAAAGAAAAGAAATCCAGCCTTGTTCTTTCCATCAGTCTAAAAGTTGGTGGTATAACCTGAGATCCAGATAATTGGAATCCTGTAGTGGAGATCTGGTTTCTTGAGAACACGTCTTATACACATTAACTTTTTGTCCCAACTAGATGGTCTGAATTCTCAAAAGCTGTAATTGGATAGTGAAAACAATTAGAGGTGTGAAGAAGGGACGAATGTTTTCCAGTAATATGTACCAAAACACATATTGAAAGTCATTTTTACTGAAACAGATTTTAATTGAAGACTTCTAAAAGATTTTTTCATTTCTTAACTTTTCTTAGAAGTGTTTCAACCTAACCAAGAACTGTGTATGTCAGGTTTCTTGGAAACTCTGGGACACAGCATTGTTTATAATTGTCATCTCTGGTTAATTATAGCCTGATTGTATATTCAAATAATGTTATCTTTTGCCACACAGCTCTGTTACAGATTAGTGTTATGGATGAATAATAGGAAGGATCAGAGAGAAGACCCTTACACATTTGTTTCATAAAAAACACCCACTTTACTTCATTAACACCAAAGTGGTAGTTTTGACCATCCAATCAACTACATACTCAGGTTCTGACCTTATATTTGAAGGTATCCATACCTAATAGGAAATTCCACCAGGCAATATTAATGTAATAGAAGCCTAATGCTCTGAACAGAAATGAGGACTAGACTAGAATTTTCCTGCCCTTTTTTCTTACCCCCAATGTTCTTATCCTAGGAAGATGATTCCTATGCTGCTGGAAATGTGTTTCATTACATGTATCAGGAACTCTAAATACAGTAGCTCCAACAAGGATTACGTTTAGCATATAATGAAGTTAAGGATTAGTGGTAGCAGGTTGGTGACATTAGTTCATCAGTTCCCTGCTGTCAGGGTTGAAATCTCTGTGATTCTCTTGGTTTTCCCCTTCGGGTCACAAAATATTGCTGACCTACAAATATCCCATGAAGGCAGGAAGACTCAGGAAGGGGAATTCGTTTTCTCATTGCTAAATTCCGCCTTCATTCACATAGAGATTTTTTCATTCTTCCTTCATTCACATAGGGATGTTTTTTACATTATTCACTTAGGGGTGTTTCATTGCACCCCTCAAACTGACTTCCACAGACATCTCCTTTGGGTAGAGTTGGTTCCTATGCAGCTCTTTAAGACAATTACTGGCCAAAGGAAGAGAGACTGCTTTAAATTGACCGTGAATTATTTTCTGAGACTGAATGGAGACCGTCTCCTATCCTCCCTGAGACCAAGGGGTATCTTAAGATCAAAGATTATTTTGGCAGGGAAGAAAAGAAGCACCAGAAGGGCAGTTGGGTCGAAAAAGGCCATTGTGAGCCACAGCTACTTTAGAAAAATGATCTCAAAGCTCTCGAACGTGGTTTATTTTTAATTGGCTTATATTTGTTGTCATCTACCTAACTGGTTTTGCTCATCTGCTATTATACGTTCAGGACCTTCCTTACAACTTGTCTGTGGTTCATAAAGAATTAAATTTCATACAAACATGTCCACAAGAAAACATTGCTTGGTGACAGGTTGAATCAATGAATGTGTGTTCACAGACATCTCTCTATGTGTTAAGACCAACTTCTCTATGGCTTTTCTTATATAAAACAGATATCACTCACATGCAAATGTGTGCATACATTTTAAAGTAGAGAATTTATTCACCCAACATTAATTGCCTACAGTATATCTAAAATCTAAACACCTACACATGCTACGATTCATCTATAACTGCAAAGGTTAGGAAAATGTCTTACTTTTCCTTCTGAGGTTCAGTGAAAATTCTTTGCAAATTCCTATAGAAAAAGATGAAAATTTGGTGAATAGCATGTATATTGTAAATAATAATTTACCCAGTAATGACATCAGTTTCTTTTTTCAGTTGTCAGTCACACTCATAAGAATCCTCACCACAGATTATATATGTAGGCTGATGTGTAAATAAGGATTAATTTTATTACTCTGGCACTTGGAAACTCTTCTATTACAATCTCCTCTTTTCTGCCATTGTCAACCCTTTTCTTTCCCTTTAACAGAGTGCCAAACATGAAATGACAGTGACCAATGTTGACTTAATGTGGATGTTTAATAATGAAAAAAATGTGTCAGTCGCAGTATTAGTTACAAATGGCAGTAAGTGTATCGGATGGCAGCCCTGTAATAATTTTAGATCCATCATTCTTTCCTGATGCTTGGCTGGCCATCTGATGGATGGGACAAGCAGTGTTCACTCTTCAGAAACTGACACAGTATATCTAGTTCAGCATTATCTAACACATGTCCCTTCCTTTGGTAAAGGAGAAGGCATGTGATGAATTGTGAATTACACAGGTTTTGCTTTGAAAAAATAAATATAAAGGGACTCATGCCTCTGCATTCAGTGGAAGATTCTACAATTAATTAATGATTAATGGATGGCTTTTTGTAGATGTTGCCTTTAGCTAAAATGCATTAGAGAAGTCAAATTAGAATTAAATATTTCAATCCTTAGAGAAAAACTTCATGAAGGAGAAGTTCCGGGAGGGAATGAGATACCATTGCAACAGTGTGGCCAAGCAGGAGCTTTTACCAGGGTGTGTGTGTGTGTGTGTGTGTGTTATAAAAAGTCCCTAAACTATTCAATCCTCTGGTTAGAATTTGCCTAGGAACAAATTAAAATATCACCGATTGATATTTTATTTTTATAAAAGTGAGTACATGTTATTTTAAAATCTCTACTTTACATATGATTATTTGTTTGATGACTTTAACTAAAGGATACATAAAATCTTCCATTGAATATTTGCCTTTCCTTATTGGAGCCTCTCTACTCTGAAAATTTATATAAAATGGATGGGGAACTGCTTTCTAGGCAACTGATTATTAGAAAATCTTGAGCAGCTTTTTATGTGCAAGTTGGCATTTGATCCCTAGGTTTTCTTTTCTTTGTTTTTCATTCATAAAACCTTCTTAATTCTGAGTGTCTTAGCTAGGGAACACTTCTTATGGGACAGAAAGGGAGAAGAAAAACCCTCAGTGAATATTATCAGCACAGTGCAGCCAGTTTTCAAAGACCATGACAAAAAGGCAAATAGGTATTATGTCATCACACATCCATCACTCTATATGTCAGCCTTTCAATAATTCCAATCGACGTTCTCGACAGGCTGGTACAAGTTAAAGGTGCTGTTTGTTTCTAGAAATTGAGTATAGGCTGTCTATAGCCTTTTGTTCCAGATGGCTTTTCTCTGTCTTTTCATTTCTTTCTTTTTCTTCCCTTTCTTTTTGGGGGTATTTAATCGAAATACATGCCGAGTTTGCAGACTGCAAAGATCAGAGCTGTTTTCGTCCAGCAGTGGTAACTATGCATTAAACATTTTGATTTGTTTGAGCTTGAAGTTTAGTCCTTTTTTGCCATTTGCTTCATGGAGTTTGTGTATATTTACAGCCTCTGCATTTAATGGCCACATGCCTTATTTTCACAGATGGCCAGTGGAAGACTTTTTCTTTCTCTTAGTATAGCCCGCTTTCAGTTTTGCTACATTTGTCACAGTGCCACTACTTGCAGCTAGCAAGTGCCCACGCTTGGTGGGGAGCAATTATGGTGTGAGTTTTTAAGGAGCTTTTTAAAGGTTTTTTTTTTCTTTTTCTTTTTTTCAGTAAACTTTTTATGGTTTAATTTTCGAGCCTAGAAAAGCTGTGCGTGTTTTCAAACAGAGAGTCTTGTGTTCTTTACATCATTCTGGTAGAGGGGTTAGTGCAGGATGGTCCAATAAAATGAGACACATAGGGCATGCCAAATTGGGCTTTCACATAGGCAGGCCTCTCCGATGATTGAAATTGTCTATTCACTTAGAGATCTGAGGCTATGCTTACAATGGTATTCTTGAAAAAAATGGGTTTGAAAACACCATGTAGAGAATGATCTGAATGTTTTAAAAGCACATGTCCACTGTAGACAGAAAATAGACTGGGAGAAGAATAAACAATGGTTATGCTAAGGTGATGGGATTGTAAATTTACATATATGACCCCACATTTCTGATTTTTCTAAATTTTCTGTAAGCAAAGTATAAATCACTTTTATTGTGGACCAGCAGTCTTATGTTTCAAAACCTGGTCTCTTAAAAGTGGTCTTTCCTTACCTTCTCCCCTGCTTTCTCCCTCATTCTCAAGATCAAACAGGTGTCTTCACAACTGTTAAACACTAAGACTCTGAACTAAAGAGACATTTGTTTTTCAATCACCCTCTTACATTTAGTAGAAGTATTGCATTCTCTATTGTCATTTATTGCTACTTTACCAATATGTATATTAAAAATTAGGAGAAAAATACTCTGACTTTAGCATTTACTGCAAAGGGTATTATTGACTCTTTACAATTACACTTTTCCTCCAGTTTTACAAATGAGACAGGAATGAGTCATAGGAATAATAACGGCTATTGATATGTAATTTTTGCCTTACCTTTATGAGAGTAATTTCACATCAAATTTCATTCTTGGATATACTGTAATATAAGCAGAACAGTATTCTTATATTTGTTTAAAAATTTTAAAAACCTGAGATTTGAGACAATGACAGGGATGCAAGTGGTAGATCAGTTTTTAAACCAAGGTGCTCTGGCTAGAATTTCAGACTCTTCTCTAATAATGGATCGTGCTGAAGAAGCTTAACAAAGCAACCCAGTGCCTGTTTTGTTAGCTTTTTCTCCAGTGTTCGTTGTGTGGATTATTTAGTGTATTTTTATTTTTTTGAGGCTTTATCACAAAAATCTCTTTTAAGCAATCACCATCTCCACAATTTGTATATGTTTTTTCCAATTCTTTGTTTTTCCTGTTTCTGCTCCTTTGTAGGTCTTCTCTTTACCATGTAGCAGCCCTTTCACTAGAGAATGAGCTAGGAAAATAAAAAGAACATATTCAGTCTTATTTTGCTGCTCATGTGCAGTTTTAGCTGTTCGTTAAAACGAGATTTAAATAGCTATTCTAATCTACGTTTTCCTCTCCCGTCCCCTAAAACTACCATGGATGATGGAAGGGTGAACTATCACCCTGATGTGCCTGCTTCTGTTTGTCAGACCCAGCATTTCTGAACCAAACTACAATTCTTTGAAGTACAAATACATGGTGATGGAGGGAGAACTGACTCTAGGTGGTGAGCACACAATGTGATATATAGAAGATGTGTTACACAATTGTTCCCTTGAAACCTACGTAACTTTACTAATCAATGTCCCCCCAATAAATTTAATAACAATTTTTAAAAATTTTTAAAATAAATATAAAGTAGTCCAGTTATGCTTATTTAACTGAGGTAACTGTTGGCTACTGAAAATACATTCATAAGAATGCTGACAATTTTATAGCTTTCCTTCCATGAAAAGGAAATATAAAGAGAAAAGTTATCCATGTTTCTGTAGCCCAGTAACTGAGTTACCCATTGTTTGTAGAACAATTATTATCAGACAGCATTCTAATTGGGTGTTTACATCTGTGTAGCCCACCCACTTGCTGGATATCTTGTGTAGGTTGTGAATTCTATTATTTTTCTTTGTTGGCCTCCTGTTTTTCTCACATTAACCTTTCAGATTTGACTCGTTGTGCACAACATCTATATCTGCCCTGGTTCGAAATAACAGCAAATAATTTTTTTTAGACTTTGGTTGAATGTTGACCACATATACAGGCATTTGAAAACTCGAGTCTTAGTTTTTTCCTCTCCTGGTTTCCTTCTTCCACATGGACGCACCATAAACACCATTACAACAAATATGCAAGAGCCAATCTTTTACCGTGAGAGTATTCATGCATGCCTTCTTTGTGAATGATTTGTTTCCCACAGATTCCTTGAGTGGCTTTTCTGTGCATTATACCCTCAGGCCTCAGTGACTTCTCTATAGCAGTGTTTTCTGTTTTAAAGACGAAATCATAATATTGAATTTGGGTATATAACTGTGCCTTTCATGAAGTACCTGAATCTGTAAATCTGATTATTATTGGACAGTCTGCTCACAAAATATATTTCAATAACCATATTTTTTTCATAATTTAAATACCTTCCTTGAATTTAGGAGAGTGATTATAGAATTCTCAATTATAAATGGAATCACTTTAAGTTTTGGAACTTAATTAACAACTTTTGGGGAAATTGTCATTTACAGATAGAGAAAACATGTATAGTTTTATACATTTGTCAAATGTATGACTCCCATTTGTTTTAAGGAGTCCAGTCAAGTAGGATGTAGAATTGCAGGTTTGAAAGAAAATGTAAAAGGACCTTTAATTCAACCTGTCATCTGACATTGAATTGCCTCTTCAATATCTCTAATATGCCAGGCAGGTAGTCATCTAGCCAATACTTGAAAACCTCCAGGGAGGTGAAAGTTTTTACATCCTGAGGCAACCCATTCAATGGATATATAGTTCTGACTATTAGAAAACTCTTCCTTCAGTGGTGTTTATCTTCCACCTAATAACTTATAACCATTGGTCAATGCACTATTACTTAACTACATATGGTTAAATTCTATCTCTTTCGCAATTAACAGGTGTTTCTTCTTTTTAAACATGGAGGTTCTAAAGATATGTACAGACAGCTATTGTTGATCTCCTCTTCCCACCCCATTCAACTCTCTTTTTGAGGGTATTGTGCAATTTCTCCATCATGGCAACGGGGTATTGATAGGAACATAATCCAAAACTGAGTTAAGGCCAAAATATTATGGCCATTGAGCTACTCTATTCCGCACTCCAATTATTATTGAAAAAGAAGCTGAGGTCATTATAACATTGTTTTTCTTCATGAATCCATATTAGCTTCTTGTTGTAACCACATCCTCTACTAAGTGTTCTTAACTAATCCTTATAACAGCCAGCTCTATCTTTTCTGGAACATGCATTGTCACTGTTCCTCATATTTCTCTCTTCATTCATGAAAATCGAAATTCGTTATGTGTCGTCAACTTTATAATATTTCTACCATTTTAAAATCAATTTTTTAAAAGTCATAAAAAGGGATTCAATTTTATTCATAAGTCATTTTACTGTCTTGGGCAGTTATTCATCTGGATTAAGACTTGAATTCATAGAAACTGCATTTCCTTCAAAATCATTCCATCTATCTTCAGCTTCATAATACTTCTTAAGAAAACTTGATCTGCCAATACATTTAAGTTGTATCAGATTGCCTGATGAAACTAAGATCCTAAGCAATGTAGCTAGAATTACACTTCAAGAAACATTTCATGAAGCTGGCGACCAAATTTAATAAAAGGAAATTACAATGTAGAGTAATATTATGGGTTCTAATTTTTCCGCTAGGAGAATCTCTGGATTTACAAGGGGGAAAAGATCAGGATTAGAGAGATAAGGCTGATTGTGTAGGTGACTAGACCAGAAGACATTTATGGATGGACCTCTCCAGCCACTTAGTTCATATATCCCTATAATTCTCTGATGGAGAAAATGAATGGGAAAATATTCCTAGGGGATACCAGATTTCAGAGAACCAAAGTGTCTGGGAATATCCTAATGGATAAAGTACCATTTGACCAGAGTAAAATTAGTGAAAGATTTCTTCAACTTGCATTTTTGTTGATATTGGAGGAAAGGGTACGTATGTATGAGAGTGTGTGTATGTATTTGTATAAAATTTATATATAATTTACAAGAAAGCTTTTTCTCCCATTTGTGCTGGTAGATTATGTGTGTGGATAGTTATTTTTTAGAAAATGGTGATCTCAATAAGCACGGGTGAAACAGAGAAGTTGAGGAGGTGGACACATGCATTGTTTCTTTGTATTTCACTTAAGCTGATGAAAAATATCTCCAAGTGATAAATCATTATGACGTTATAAATTTTTTTCATCTTCTTTGGTGGCCTGTGAGGTTTACATAAATGGAGGGTTAAAAACCTTTCTTTTTTTTTTCATTTCTTTGTTCTTCCCGTGTCATTAGTATAGAAGGAAACCATAAAAAAGTTCAGCCAGAAGGGTTTAACTGTTACTGAGTCAACATTTGACAGTCACAGTCTATTCTGTCATTTCATGCATGTGCTTTTTATAGCTTTGTGAGCTTTATTTCAGGGATGTCCATTATGATAGCTGATCCACAGCCCATATCTCCCTTTGTGTATGTGTGTCTGGTGGGGAGCAAAGCTCATCACTTATACAAGTTCCAATTTCAAGGAGTAATAGAAGAACCATATACTCATGAACTGTGTTAATTCAGGCTAAGGAAATATCTACCTTCTAAAGTGCAGTTTGTGTAGGGTTTTTAGTTTGTTTTGTCTTGACTCCTCTATTAAGTATTAACAAAAGGCATGCATTTGAGGCTTTAAAAACATGCTGAATTTTTAGTTGTTTTCTATATAAGTTGAAGTAATGGAATAGAAGAAATTTTTAATTTAAATATGTAGTAGACTTACGTTATGGAGCTGTAAACCATCATGCCTGAGCATCAAATGGAAAATAAAAAACTATTAAATACATTGTCAGAGATGATAGACAAGAGGAAAGAAAAAAATCTCAACAATTTTTAGAGTTGTTACCAACATTCTCCTTTTTACTGCATTAGTCCACTACTTGGCCATAGAGAATAGTCTATCATAACCATGGCAGTGTGCTTAAAACTCATATTGCACTATCTGTTTCTGTAATCCTGTAATTTTTACTGTTAGGAAGAATCTTTATCTTTTCAATTTCCCTCATTGACTTTTTTACCTAGTATTAAAAGTATATCTTTCTTAGAGAACTGACTCTGGGTGGTGAACACACAATGTGATATATAGATGATGTATTACAGAAATGTACACTTGAAATCTATGTAACTTTAGTAACAATTGTTACCCCAATAAACTTTGATTCAATATATTTATATATAGATATAGATATATAGCTATAGATATATCTATCTTAATTTTTTAACTAACGAGAATCTATTATATATTTAAACCCCATTTTATAAATTAGGATTCTGGGATTTAGGGAGGTCAATTGATTTGTCTAAAGTAATACAGCTAATACTGTATATGGCAGAGCTTGCTTATTAAGATGTGATGTTGCTGATACCCAAAATCATTATTTTCCATATGGGTTATTTTCTATACTTTCAAATATGTCCTCTTCCCCTTAATCCCTGTGGCTTTTTGCCATTCAGAATGTTGTTGGCTTATAAAGTACAGCTCTTTACTGACCACTTCTAATCAACTCCTTGGCCACATCTCTTTAGATATTTCTTGGCTCTCCTTGTTGATTCCCACCATAGCCTGGTGTCATTTGCAAACAATGCATGTACTGTTTTCCATTATGCAAGTTGCTGGGTAAGTCACAGAACGCAAGATCAGCTGCCAAATTCCCTAAGTGGATATTAACACATCAATAATAATTCTTTGAATGTTGACTTTTAGACTTACTCATTTAACCCCAAGAAACTATATAGTCTAAAACTTTATTTTCTTCTGTAGATAAGATGCAATTCACTTGGATTTTTGTACAATATAGGATCAGAAGATTTTTCAAGTAAAAACAGACTTTACCTTATGTTTCCCCTTGATCTTAGTAAACCTACATAGTTGTGTAAGATTCGATTAACCAGATAAGAATCATCTTTCCAAAGGAAGCCTAGTTGTTATCCAATTGCTAGTGTTTATCCAAGAGAGAAAATATACGGGTCATCTTGTCTGGTCCTTATTTATAAATCCTCAAGACTGTTTCATTTTGACTACTTTGTAGTAATTAATCTGTTTGAGCCCTCTATTCTGAGATTACTCAGAGCAGTTCAGAATTTTGGCAAGTATTTAAATGTTTTTATTTTTCTTTGATTTTTGTTTTATATCTAATAGAAAAAAAGAGGAGAGAAGACCAGTGAATCTTGTCAGTTTCAGATTAGCATTTGGGTGGTAGTGAGAGGACAGTATAGTGTAAGTGCTGTACTAGATTTGTGGTCCAAAACACTGATCTTAAAATGGGGGCGTGGGGCTTTCCTTTTCTATACAAATTATGACTAATGTGGTTTTTATTGGAGCCAGTTAGAACTAAGACTGTACGTTTGGTAAAAATCGTTACCTGTGCCCATCAACATTTTTTTCTGTTTCCCCAAACTCAATTTCTTTGGTGTTTACCATTGTCAATATTCTTCTATATACCCACTTCCTACCTAATATATACTGCCCTCATTTTGTTTCAGCTGCCTCTATTTAGAGAGGATCAATTTGATCATAAGAACATTGAGAATCAAAATATTACCTTTTCCAGTAATATTTCCAGTAACGTTTGAAAAGAGGCTTTTGGAAAGGGAAATATTTAACCCATGGAACAGAATCTCAAATGGTTGGGTTCTAGATATGATAGTGCATAGGTGGACTCCAGAAGGGGATAGCCCAGCATGTGTGGGATGGGAAGGAGTTAAGATGAGAGGAATCTTCCCAATGTACCAGCATTTGTGCTTTATAACACTTGGGTGATTCTTTCTCCTCCTTCGGGTCTAAATAAATTCAATTTAAACTTTGATAACTATTCTTAAATCAAACTTAGTTCTTTTGGTGTTTCAGTATATTATCTAGACTCCTATCCACATGTAGATTTATATTTACCTCTATACATAAGAAATAAATATAAACACTACAGGATCAATTTTTATATGGAATTATAATTATTTACCATATAACCATTATATTTACATATGCCATATATTTAGCGTATAACCATTTGGGTTTTATTATATCCCACTTACCTCAGTTCCTTTATGATCTTCTAAATTTATAGTCAGTGAGGGTTTCTAAAATGTGGCAATGTTACCATTTTGATTTACATGTTATTGTAAAGTGTTGTAAATAAAAACACCCTATGCGTGCTCTGATTCCTCTAATCACCTCTCATTTTCCCTGTTCACATGTCTGAGAATTAGCGTAAGTGGCTATACAACAGGTCACCAAAAAAAAAAAAAAAAAAATGCATCCTATCTTGTTACTTCCACTATTTCCCACTGACATCCTCTTGAGAAGTATTGTAAATTCTACTTTTGGGTAACTAATGGAATAATTTTATTATATGATGGTTTATAGATAGATAGTTATTGTAAAAACTTGTTGAGACTTTCCTACTCATCATTTGCTAACTTTAGCCTCTTCGTAAGATGGTACAAGATCCATACAAGTCACTTAACATTTCATTCTTTTCTTACTCTGATTGCATTCATTTTGCTTTCTCTTCTTGAAAGACTTCACCTCAAAAAAAAAAAAAAAAAAAAAAGGTCACTAGAAAATATGTAGTATTACTGTCCTAATCACAGTTTAATCAAAATCTGAGAGGCAATCCATGCCAAGTATATTCCCCAAAGAGAGTATAGTAAAGTCTTCATTGGCCCGGGGACCATCATATCCTGTTGATGGAGTGTGGTTTTTCAGATGTATCTGTCTTCTACTTTAACAGCTACATTTACTATAAAGAGAATCTGTCAAGCTAGTGTCCGTGGTGCTTCTGAGCTCTGCTGAATGCACGCAAGAGATTCTCAGCAAAAGAAATCCAGAACATATAAAGCACCTGAAACTACCAATTTCACACACAAAACAAATTAGATTAGCTTCTACATTTTTAAATATATAACTTATTTCAACATTATACTAAATAATCCTTTAGAATTAAAATTGATAGAATGATTTTATTTCCAGTTTCCCTACTGTGTTTTATAGTGAATAACAATTAAATTATTTTTTCTGTTAAATCATGGACAGAATTTGATGAATAGAGAACGGGAGTTCCAAGGCCATTCAGAAATTTTTTTCTCTAGTATGTACAACTGTAATACTGTCAGATTTTGTTGAGATAAAACAGGTACTGTGCTACAAATTTCAATACCCTATTGGCTGTTGGTGGGAGCATTAGTTGGGCCTTTTACCTGTAATACAATTATCTTAAATCATTGTTTATTTATTGTGAATATTTTATTATGCCAGTAACTGCTCCACAGTGTATGTGGTTCACTTCTTCAATTCATGGCTGTGTTCCTCAGTCAATGAGATGAATAATTATAAAGCAATATGAGCAAATTTTATAAAATCCAAAAGATGCTTTTCTTAAAACTATTTTGGAACTACATCATTCTCAAAGCAATGATGGAGAGTGCTAGAAAAAGTTTGTAAACCTTTCATTGTATCCTCTTTCTGTTCTTAAAATCACCCAATTACTTGATTTAAACATAGTTTAATATGTCTTGTGGTTGAAATGAAGCATTATGTTTTCCTCAAAAATAATTTAGTTTGTAATGCCATGTTCTCCACGAATTCACATCATGCAGTACATGCTTTTAAATGACTTGATGTCTGCAGATCTAATTTTGGTATATTTGTATCTCAAATAATTCGCCAACTCAATATTTTGGCTTAGCAATCCAAATCAAATTGTGGTCCAAGTAGCAGGCACTCACATTGAATGTACAGAGACTTGACAAGCAATTAGCAATGAATATTTAAATGTCTTCATTACCCTTGCATGAGGAATGCAGATGGCATTTAAGGAGATGGCAACCAGAGGGCACTACTGTGAATTCTGTTTCTATCAGTTGGTCACCTGACTCTTGGAAGACTTTCTCTTGGCCCCATGCCACCTCTGTACTGTCTGTCTAAAAATAAAGCAGGCATTCCAAATGTTGTAAAACAGGTTGCTTCCATGAAATTTCTATGTACAGTTTGTGATTTGGGAAGGTGCTCACCAGGATCCCAGCATATATCCTTTGGGTACACCAAACCCAAATGCCAAGACTGTAAAGGATATTATAAGAATCAGAGTTCCTTCAAAACTCCTGCTGATCATTTGCTTCAATTACATAATGTGCTGAATATGCAAAGGTGAATAAATCAACATCCCATTCCTTCTAGAAGCTGATGTATTATCTATGACCCAAGGAAGAAAAAAACAATGTCTTTGAATAATTATAATTTCTAGATTCAGCTCTTAATTTTTTATTTATTTATTTTTTTTTTAGGAAAAAACAACACTGGAGAGTCTGACTCAGCAACTAGCAGTTAAACAGAATGAAGAAGGAAAATTTAGCCATGCCATGATGGATTTCAATATGAGTGGAGACTCTGATGGTTTGTGAAAATTGTTTATATATATATTCCAGTAGTGTACAGTAGTATCTATTTAGTGCCCATTAAAACTACTGAAAATTATACAGGACAACCACCTCATACCTGATCATTACCATAAGAGCTCATGTGTACGGAGCAATTCCCATACGCCAAGCAGTCTGCTGAGTGCTTTGCATCAATCATCTCATTAATCCCTAGCATTACCTGTGAGATAAGTTATAGTGCAGATAGAGAGATCGGCCCTTTGGAATTTTGAATCATGTTTTCCAAGGATACAGAGCTATAAGTGCTGGAGGCAGGTCTTGGATTCAAGATGGCATGACTCTAAAGCAAATACCCTCCATCACCATCTGCCCTGTCTTTCTCTCCCCGAAACAAATTTTTCATAAATTTGTTTATATAAGCTCATTTTCCAGTTTTCTTTTGTCAAACCCTGACTGGAATACATGGCTCAGAGGACATTTTTAGGATAGTTTCTTGCATTTTGTAACCCTTCCCTCTTATACTGTCTACCATACAATTAGGTGTCCTGCCCGCCCTCTGTAATCCAACTACTGTGTTTCCCCCAAAATAATCAACTCTAATGTGTCTTTTGGAGCAAAAATTAATATAAGACCGGTATAATATAATATAATTTAATATAATACCAGGTATAATATAATATAATACCGGTATAATATAATATAATATAATATAATATAATATAATATAATATAACGTAACATAATACCAGGTCTTATATTAATTTTTGCTCCAAAATACGCATTAGAGCTGATTATCCGGCTAAGTCTTATTTTCAGGGAAACAGTGTATAACTCCAGCTGTGCAGCCTCTTGCTTTCCTCCTTTGCCTCGAGACTTCCGTTGTCTGCATCATCTCTGAACATTCTAAACATCCACAGTGACAACTAATTAAATCAATACTATAATTTTAATAGCACAGCAAAGAGGGAAAAAGAAAAAAGTGCTATTCCTCTTAGACCGAGCCCCAACTGGAAACCTCTCTCCAGGTGACATATGTGATTTAAAGAGCTGTGTTCTCAAATTTGTTACTATTGCAGAGGAAATTGCCTGCATGTAAAAAAGATGGCACCAGGGAAAACCAGTGAGAAGTGTACGTCAGGACAGAGGTGTGCCCTTGAATCTCCAACAAGTTCTATCTTATGCCTTGGGCCAATTCTACTTTTAAGTCCAGATCTGCACTAGCCAATGAGCTAGTTGAACTTGAGCATTTAACCAGATAATGCTGTCAAAACTGAATTTTATTCAGTGGATAGCCAAGAAAAGTCCATTTTTCTGGTCTATTGTATCCAAACATTTCTTTCTATTTTCTCCTTCACTTGGATAAGATAAACCTGGCCTAACTACATACAAAGAGCTTGTTTAGCTTTGATGAAGTCACATAATGTTCATTTTATTGCTTATGCTGCTGTAAGGTGTAAGAGCAAGAAAAGGCAGATGTGCAAATGATCATTTGCTAGTTACAAACCCATTTTAGAAAGCTGTTGCCATGTATTAGCATTCATTTTTGTCAATAAAAAGACATTTACTGGTAATAACACATTTCATAAATTTTAAGTTGTATTAGCATGATAAAATGTACCCATAGTAATCACCATTAAAACATCAAAATTTTGTTGCTGTTATTTGTTAAATTCAGTCATACTTGTGTGCAAAATATTTTCCTATCTTCATCAGACCAAAGAGCATATAATGAGTGAGAAATAATTAGAAACTCCACCAACACATAGGCTATGTTTTTTTTTTTTGCTGTTTTAGAGGTCTTCAACTCTAGGTAATTTTGGTTGATTCTTATTCCTTTAAATTAAGAAGAGAAAGGAAAAAAATATGAAGGAAGAGAAAACAAAACAAAAAACAATGCTTTTATTGATAATATACGCTCTAAAAATCCCAAATTATTTTAAAACTTTATATGGTACCAAAACCTCTCTTCCATCTTTTGTAATGATAATCCTAGAAAACTTACTGTCAACATTTTATGTTTTCTTCTGCTTCTCTCTCTCTTCTCACCACCCACCCCCTCCTCCCTGTCCCCCAAACTCAAGTACCTCTGGAAGCTGTTTCATCTGCTGAAGCTATTCTACAGAGTCACTTAAAGCCTAGAGGAGTGACTGCAGCCCCCTAAGTTTCCACTATGACTCTTGGTTGTGTTTTATCATCATGAGTCTTGCTGATTGGAATGTAACTTTCAGTAGGTCTCTGGAGAACTTAGACATTAGGGCAAAATTCAGGGGAATGAATATATATATATATATTTTTTTTTTTCATATTAAACATGTGGTTGATGACTTTTTAAGAAATAGTAATAATGTAATTATTCATTTGTTCTTTTCCCTACCATTTTCAAATATCTTTTGGGGAGCAGATTATCATTTCTATATCAGTATATTTCATACATTTATTCACACATAATTTCAAGTACATTACAAGAGAATGTCTATATTATATTTTAACCTAAAATTTGAGTTAGCAGCATTTTTATCTATATGACTTCAGAGAGAGGAAACAGGCATGAGTATTCTACGTTTTGATACTCGCTAGATAGCAGAGACACACACTTACCTGCACTCATCCATTCTGTTGAACATATTAGTGTTTCACAGTTTTGTGAGCTTCTTTACCTATTTAATATTTCTACAGTGCCTGCATGTCTGTTGATATAATCCAATGGTTTTCTTTTCAGTTTACATAAAAGATCATATAGTCTTGTGTAAAAAAGGGAAATATATTAGACACAGATTAAAAATATAAATATACAACATTTGCCACCACAAGACTTATCACAAAATCTTCATAAACAAGCATCTGTCTCAAGAACTGGAAGTACCATTATCAGATGTACTTTTATTTTCAGATATTTTAATAGACTAAAACACAGCAATGCAAGGAATAAGATTGCCAAAAGTTTTCATACTAATGTGAAGCAATGTTCCCTATTTTTAGGAAGTGCTGGAGTCTCAGAATCAAGAATTTATAGAGAATCCAGGGGGCGTGGTAGCAACGAACCCCACATAAAGCGCCCAATGAATGCCTTCATGGTGTGGGCTAAGGATGAACGAAGGAAAATCCTTCAAGCCTTTCCTGACATGCACAACTCCAACATCAGCAAGATATTGGGTAAGAAAAGTATTAAAGCTTAAGTGATATTTAGAATAAATGTACAGTTCTGTTTTCTGCGCTTATTGAAAGATAATGGGTTTCTAGTCCAGGCAGCTCATGTTATCTGCTTAACTAAAAAAAAGCACCATCACTGAGCCTTTTCTTCTGACGATGAAGCATTCCATGTCTGTTGAGAAATGTGCCCAATTACTATAGCTAAGTTAGTTGTGTGCCTCTATACTACTAATTGTTGTAGTATGTTCTCTTCTTTAAAAATTTAGATATATTTGTACTAAGACTAGGAACAAAAGTTTCTTTCAAATGACTCACTCGATATTGGTTTAACCATATTTATTCTTTTCATTTTTCAACTATAGAATTCATCATGTGGTGTGGGTGAGGGTGGATGTGGAGATGATGTTTGTTCTAGAACTATAACTAAAAATCAGTTTAGATTGTCAGGACACAAGAAGCTACAGTGTGCACTTCTACGTACACTGCCATTGCGGCTTTCAGCTTATCAGATAACGAAGTACTTATTTACCATACATACATATAAACAGTGAGGCACACAGAAAAGAGAGGAAAATGTTGCTCACTATAAAGAGACCTATTAGAGAACGATCTGAGTCCCAGAAGAAAGGAAGGGAAGATTCCATTTCTTTTGTGCCGTTCTTTTGAAATCATCCTCACCATCATTGATGTTATCATCTTCTTCATCTTCATCTTCATCTTCATCTTCAAGTACTGTGGTGGCCAGGTTCTAGACAACCTAAGCAAATTTCAGTTATCCCCTGCCTTCTAAATACCAAATAATAAAAGTAGAATAGGAACACCTAACCTCTATCAACAAATTTCAGCTTTCACAAATAAGTAACAAAATCTGTCTAAGGTATTAAAACCCATAATGCACCTGGAATTACATGTAGTTAATGTAATGTCCCTTTTGATTCTTTATATGAAGGAATTATCTAACAGTAGTTATGAAACATACACACTTGTTTTTCTGATCCCATATTCTCAACAATGGTAATAGATGCCAACCGGTCCACAACATGAATTTGTACAGAGAACAAAGCAAACAAAAAATGTAACCACTTAAACTTGTGTTTCAGTTTTCATCTAAAATGATTATGAAATTTTTAGATGAATGTTATTTCAAAAATATGAGGATATAAGCTTTAGATGTACATAGAAAATGTGAATATCTATGTATAATATATATATATATATATATATATATATATATATATCCATGCATAATAAAAAAACAGAACTGATCAAAAGGAAATGCATATTTTTTTGCAGCTCTTACCATCTATGATCCATTTGTCCTCTATACTGCCTTCCATATGGAATGTTTCATTATTTCAAAAACTCCATACCTGTGTTATTTGGAAAAACTCTAGAAAAGAATAAAATGCTTTATGTAATCACATTTAATATTTCAATATATCAATCATTTTCAAATTAGAAATCCCAAAATGTGAAAATAAAACCAATTAAATACTAAGATTGTTTAAATTGTCTTTCTATCACTCAACTCACGTGTCTGAATACTAAAATGGTGATAATCACAGATTAAAACTTTATCCTAAATATAAGGGAAATACCAGTTCTGACGTGAAATATTTTAGGAAAATTTAGCAAAAAACTTTATGGGAAAGAGATGACTAGCTAAAAGAATTCCTTTCAGGTTTGAAGGAGAGAATATTACAATAACCACATGATTATATTATAATAGGCTGCATGAAAGAGAGTGCTGCCTAATTTCAGACTTTTCAATGAAATTGTATTAATTAAATGTATAGAAGGAGAAAAAAACAGTGAGGTATTTGGGACCTCAATATTTAGTCATAGCTTTAAATAAATAAGTGATCTTCAAATACCCACAAGATTATTCTGAATGGTCCATTTCATATAAAAGTACAAAGAAAGCTCGATGTTTTCCTCTTTACTGATTATTTTGGATAACAGCCTCCGACAGCATGCCACTAATTCATTCTGCTTAAAACAGGCGCTTGAGCTGGGTTGACATTTTACGTAGTCTCTGGGGATCCTAGTTGACATTTTAAAGGGCTTCTAAGCATTTTATAATACCCTAAAATCTGGTTTTAATAAGCCATTCTGCTGAAATTGTTAACATAAGGAATCACCTTTTACTGTTTGGCACTAGATCAGGGGATGGGGGACATCTTTTTCTGATTAGATATACAGTAGTTGGAGTAAAATGTGCAAATTCATTACAGACCCCATGGAGATGACAATGAGGCTCAGCTCAAACTCTTCATTTTTATTGTATTGCCAGATTTAGAAAGGAAAAGAGCACTTTCAAGACCATCTTTTTCCCGCATATTTTGAACATCAAATATTTTTTATTGAATCTTCCTCTTTGTCATCAGAAGAAATACCCAAATGTCCTTCCCTATTTTTAATTGTAAAAGGCCAGCCTTTTGACAACAGGGGACTTACTCCCTGCACATAGTCCAGGGTTAGCAGCGAGCCACACCCAGACCAAGTAAAGGTTTTCATCTCTTTTGGAAACAGCTGAAATGCTTTCCTGCCATTCCCATATAGTGGGCTTCAGGGGTTTACATGGCAGCTACATGCAGTGTTTGTTGTACCTGCAAAGCCACTGAAACCAAAACCTAACTTGTCATTTGGTTAACCCTATTTAAAAGTTATTAAATGAAAACTGTATTTGCCACGCAACTGAAACACTAACTTGCCCTGTTATAAAACAGAGTAGTTGGCCATTTTGCCCAATTAGTGCTTAGGCTATGTTAATTCTTAATTTTAAAAGGACTAGTAACTATGACATGGCCATATTTAAAGTGTAGCTAAGGATTCTGTGATACTTCCAGAGAAATTATATTATCAAATATTTAAATATTTTGTGATTCTGGGTCATGCCAGATTTAGAAGCCAACTTCTCTGAAAATTTATTCATCTTTTATTATAGAGAGATGGATGGATGGATCGAATTTCATATATCTATGTATTATATATACACATACAGATACATATATACCCCTTTTTCTCTGTATTTTAGCCAGACCAAATTTCTTTAAATTCTTCTAATCCCGCTTCCCACTGCAAAGGCCCCAACCATCCCATTCTCCCTCCATAGAATGCTCTTCTCTTTCTGATACCTATAAGAGTAATTTCTGCAGCAAGGGCTTCCTCACCTACAGAAGATTGATCCCACATCCTTATCATATGTTCTCATAGCATCCTGTACTTTCCACAATTATAATTAAAATATAAATTTTGTAATTAGCTGTTTAATGTATTTCTTCTCCACTGTAATCTAAGCTCCAAGAAGATAAGAACCATAATGATTCAGCACTGCATATCCCATAATTAATATAGCATCATGAATATAGTGGGAAATCTAAAGAGAGTTCTCACATCCCAAGGCAGGTTTTTCTGAGGCATGAACATTTCCTTTCCTTAGAGCAACATATTCTTTTTCAGTGTACACAGCATGTAGACTTAGGAAAGAATCATTGGCAATTCCTATTGTAAATGAGGGTGCTAGTTTCTTTGTTCTATGTAATGATAAAGATAGCGAGTGAATTTGGGGGGAGAATTATAGAAAATGATTCTACTTGTAATTTTTAACCCTCCCACTGCCCTCCCCCAATTTTAAGTCAATCATCCTTGATCCATCTTTCAGCATATTCCTATAATTATTTATTAGGTTGGTGCAAAAGTAATTGTGGTTTAAAACATTAAAAATAATTGCAAAAACCACAATTACTTTTGCACCAACTTAATAGTAAATTACTTCTCATAATCTCACTTTTTCACTCCCTAATAATGAGGTTCAAAATTCTGGTATACTCTACATACTTGTAAGAAACTCCACAAGAAGAATTTTTCCAGTTCAGTGGTATTATAGTTTCGCCTGTGTTTATATTTGCCTTGAGGACAACATAATCGTTTTCTGTACCTCTAGAGAATAATGTTGGGCGAGATGGAATTTGAAATTATACCTACAAATGATACGGTCTGACCAGCTGACAATGTTGGACAGTGCTATTTAAATACAAGTTCTGTTGTAAAGTCATATTGGCTGTCTAGACTGGAAAAATCTGTTTATAAATCTTTGTAACACCTATGTGTATATACTTGCCCAGACAACATCTGTTCCAATAGGAAAAACTTCTAAGGGAAGAGATATTGTCCCTTTCACTGCCTTCCTTTAATAAATATAACAGCCCATGTTGGGGAATTCTCTGCAAGAAATGTTCATCAGTAAGCCTTTTGCATTTGAGATATGGAGTTATGGCTGCGTAATGAACCTATTCAAAAGCTTTTAAGATCTTGCTTAGATGACTCTGGAAGGCAGGTAAAAGCAGCAGTGCCAGGGAATACTGGGTAGGATCTCCTCATTATTTGGATCTTTTTGCACTTGGGTAAGGTTGAGCTGAATTCTTACAGATAAACACACTCTATCTGCAAATAGACAGATTTGTTTTTCACATGCTTAATAAAAAATAAACACTATTACTACTACTTCTTTTACTACTACACATAGTCAGACTAACAGAATCTAAGCTTTAAATCACACCTATATTTAGAATCAGCATAAACTATTTTTAATTACGCTTCAAACAGTTGTTTTTTGCAATCCTACTTGAATCCAAGTGAAAAGAAGGGGAAAATCAATTTGGGTTAACATTAATGCGTACTATGTTATAAGAAGTGACATCTTTATATATTACTGACAGTGTTTTATTAAGAGCCAAGTCTTGCTCACATATTATTAATGTAATTCTGGCGACTGCTCAAGCGTATCTAGTAGGTGGGTATCGACATCATAGGTATTGAAAGACATGCATTTCAGCACACTTTCAATTTCAACACACCTGATTCTGAGTCACAGACCCACAATTTAATAGTTGTGTGACCTTTGGTAGAATACTTCATCTATTTCAACTTCAGTTTTCTCGACCTATGGAAATAGGTATAAATTCTGTCTATCTTACTGGATTTCGGGAAAAGGTAAAAATCAGACAATTTATGTAAAGTTTTTAGCACGGTATCTAGCACACAGTAGTTACCCAGTGCATGTTCACTAATATAATATTTTATAATTAAAATTTTAATGTAATGAATTTTTAAATTGTAATCATTCATGCAAGCATACTTAAACATTTTGAGACGAATGAGAATTATGTATAATGTTAGAAACCTTTGTAATAAGTAATGTACCCCCATATTTAAAAAAATACTCAATAACTAGATAATTAGCCTCAGATTCAAAATATGTAATGAGTTTTTGCATAACTTTTTAGTTCACACTTGAATTGTATAATTGTCTAATGTAGAAATGAAAGCTACATCCATTAAATTACCTGTGAGCTCTTAAGTATATAATATACGTTTGGCTCAATTGTTCATCCTAGCCAGAAAAAAAAAAAAAAAAATATAGGTTTTATTTTTGCACTACAAAATATTCAGATAAAATGTTTATTTAAAATTATACCTTAAATTTATTTCCAAATGTGTGGAAACGACTATATTTCACTTAAATATTATATTTTTACTACAGATGTTTGGCTCCATGTTTATGTATGACTATGTGAATTAGTCATCCTCAATTACTTATTCATTCATTGATTCATTTAGACAAATTCCATTGGGAAATCATTATATGCCAGACACTAGCCATTACCCAAAACGAAGTGATTTTTATGGTTAAAGGTTAACCTATCGATGCATTTGTACAAAACATACCCTTTGTTCTGTCATATCTTCAGGTTATTTAAATGACCATGATGCTGTCACCAAGGCAATCCAAGAAGCTCGGCAGATGAAGGAGCAACTTCGGCGGGAACAACAGGTGCTTGATGGGAAGGTAGCTGTTGTGAACAGTCTAGGTCTCAATAACTGCAGGACAGAAAAGGTTAGTTCATAAAATAACCGACTTTACAAAGATATTTAAATTGCCTGAATGCTTTTCTTCTTTATGATCTTTTCATTTTCTCATCATCTCAGAATAATGATTCTCCCTCCCTTTTTCCTTCTGTCAATACAGAAATCTCCATGCCCATCCTAATCAAAACCAACCAAAAATAGGGTTTTAATTCTCTGGTATCCTATTAACAATTAACATCTTCTTTTCTGTCCAGTCTGTGTTAAAATGAAATGGCTTTTGAGATGTCTGAGTCTGAGGGAAAGTTTTGCTTTACAAAGATGCTTAACTTGTATTTGGGGATGAACTGGATTTGAAAATACTGAATCTTCTTTAATCAGCATAAGCTTGGTTGATACCCATGCTCATAGGCTAAGTATCTGCGATCCTAAGCTTGTCATATGTTTCTAATGCAAAGCACGGCCAAGTTTTAGGTGACTGCACAATCAGAAAATTTGACTTTGTTATAAAACAAAATATGCTTTCTAAAATGGGGACATTGTTATTCTACCTGAGCCCAGGAAACTTCTGAATTGATTTGAGATTTAATCATTTTAAACTTTTTTGTCTAAACTAGATTCTATTTTATTCAGAAAAATATTATAGACTGCTCAGAGTGATGTACTTCTTTTGGTAATTTTTGATATGTTTGAATTGAAATTTTGAAGTGTTATTGAATCCTTTAAATAATCCTATAATTATGAGTAAATAGATATGATAAGAGAAAAAATGATCAGCTACTTAGTTGATCATCATGGAAAACTATTGAGTCAGAGTCAAAGAGTATTGCACAGGGTGAGCTGTTTACTAATTTGGATAGCTTTCTGGTTTCAGGGATTTGCATGGAATTTGATGTATAGTCTCTAAGAAGCTATAGGCACAGTGAGGGTACAATGTATGTGTGATCCTATCCCAACCATACTTTTCCTGTGGTCCAAACGTGGGTCAAATGTTGGAGAAATGACTTCAATTCTGTTCTGTTTCTGGAGGAGAGAGTAGAACATGGGTCAGTATATCATCCGTCACAGTCTCACAACAGAAGAGGAGCAACATTGGTGCCGTGAGACGGCACAAAATTTTCTAGCTAAGCACCAGAAGGGAAGAGGAAAAGCAAAGTGACAGCTCTAAGAAGGAATGATAGCAAGCATAAAGGAATTTATATTCAAATATTTAAACATTCTTGAAAGGATGCTTAAACAGAAATTCCTTTTCTGCTCCCCATGTAGAAATGAGTTTAACACTCAGCCAGATGCTAATGCAAAGTGACTCAAGCTATTCCTGCAAGCATAGCTAAATTGCCATTATTTGTGAAGCGCATTGAATTCAGCAGTGGATACAGCAGTTGGTTGCATTCAGCAAGCATCTGTACCCTTCATATATATATATATATATATATACACACACACACACACACACACATATACACACACATATATGTATATATGTATACACATATATGTATGTGTATATATGTTTATATGTGTGTGCACACACACACACAAACACACACATATTCACCCCACACAATTTTACTTCTCCTCCCTTCCATAAATTTTCTCCTTTTTAAAAATTTGGTCCCAATAATGTCAAATTCTGGTGTTTAATACAAAGGAGTGAATAGGAGGGTCGTGCTCAATCTTAATTAACTTATGCTTTCATCAGTCATTTTAGTTATTTAATTGCCACAGTCATCTAGAGCCAATTTTGTTTTTGTTTTCGTTTTGTTTTTAAGCACTCTGGGTAAGAAAAAATAGACACTTGTTTTTATATCGTTATTATGTACAATGTGAAAACAGATTTTAAAAAATTTATTCTCTGTCTTCATTAAGAAATTCTTTCTGATTTATGTGGGTTCACCTCTCACGTTTGCTGGATACTTACTTTACACCATGTTATAAAGATGCTGGTTTTCATTTCATGACTTTGGGCTACAAGAATACTTTGTTTTAGCTCCAGGTAGATGCCACTGAGGGCATTCATGGCTAAAACCAATTCTAACATACCAATGAAATGACAAACATTTCTGTTTGGTCTTTTTTGTTTGTTTTTTACTTTGTTCTGTTTGAAGGGGAAAACAAAAAATTGTTAATGGTGACCTTTAACTGCTGATATTCGGAAGTTAATTTTATTTAGTTAAATTTATGTCAGAGACTAAACTGTTAATGGACTGAAACTAAAAGCAAGTTCATAGCCCTGCATTATATTCTCTTGTTCTGACTTCTAACTCACTGGTGTCACACCTTTTTTTCTTTTTTTCTTTAATGGAAACTGTAGGTGCTGTTCTCAGGTGAAAAGAGAGAGAGAGAGGTGATTTGCTTTTTCTAGGAGGAGAAACTTAAGTACTTACAAGTTGAGGTGGTGGAGATGGTAGAAACTATCAGATAGATGATATAAATGTGTGAGACAATAACCGATGGTGAGGTATAGGAATCTAGAACACGAGCTTAAAGGATTTGCCTTGAATGAAATTAGAGGTACCATTTTCATGGAAGCAGAAGGAGGCAATGGGCATAAGTGGAGATAGATCTGAGGGTAACATGGTATAGAAACGTGGGGGGGCGGAAGGGAAAAGTTCAGCCTTACCGATCATTCCAAAATCAAGGTGAAACCATTTGCCAACAGAGAGGGAATCAGCAAGATTTGGAAATTTGGTGACCGTGATCAGAACAAAATGTAAAGAACCAGCAAATAATCCGATTGAGAGTTAACTCTTTAATATACAACTAGCTTTTATGATTTAACAGAGCAGATACAAATGTATCTTTATATACAAATGTATCTTTATATACAAATGTATCTTTATATACAAATGTATCTTTATATACAAATGTATCTTTATAATAGTATATTTCATATACTATTTTAATTAAAACTCAAGAGTCTCTAAAAGCAAGAATGTTTGTTTAAAGTGAACACCTATTTCCACTTGCACATGAACACACACCTCAAATTAGAAATAGCCATTACAGAACATATGTCCGTCCATCATTTATCCCCATAATAACTTGCAGCCTTTTTGCATCTCTATTAATCATTTTTTCCTACATAAGGTTGTCTTGGCAGCAACTAAAAAGCATAAAGAATTTATATTTTTGTTCAATACCATGTGCCAAACCATTTCACATCTATTTGTGCTTTGGAGAAGCTACGACAAAAAATGCATGATGCCAGGATGTACATAAATGGGGGTTGGAGGATAAGAAAATCAGGCTGATCTTCTTCGGATCTTACTAAATGAACGTATACCAAGAACGTCACTGTCGTATACGAGGTATATTTCTTTCTAGAGTAGTAGTGTTTGTGAACAGAATAGTTGAACAATAATATGTTATGAAACTTGTTCGAGTCAGAATGTTGAGGATACTATAAGGTTAAAAACATCCATCTTTTATAGTAAATATTAACCCTAATGGTCTGACCTAGGTCTAAAGAGTCTTTTATGATTTGTAGTTTATTTAAAGTGAGCGTGGATGTTTTGTTCTTTGAGTAAGTTCCGAAGAATTTAACTCTAAAAAGCAAAATGTACAGTAGCTCTCAAGTTGCCTACACTGGAACTGATCTTTCTGCCTGAAGGAGATCAGAGGACGAGGTCTAGTCTGTGCACAGTAAGGAGGGGTGTGGGGAGAGGCACGGATCATTTAGAAACCTGCCAGCACTGAAGCACTGCACTAATCTCCCATCAGCTTCTTCAATAGAAATGTTTAAGAAGCAAGAAAGTATTCTATGTTTTTTGGCAATGAGCAGATCAGATAGAAGAGTCTAGCAATACAACGAGGATGTGTAATCTGACATGATTAGACAAGGCTCTTTAGTACCAGAACATTCATAATTGAGACAAAGAAAGAGTATTAATAACACTTTCCTAACACGGCAGTTAGCCATTTTATATTTCCTTTCTTTAATCTTAGTGTTTTTCAACAAATCATGGGATTTAATAGCGTGTTTTGGCAGATTAGAGGATTTATGGCCCAGATGTTTTTTGTTCTAAAAATGGATTAGGGTGTAAAGTTTGCTGGAATCCACGGAACATGTTGAGGCAAGCCGGTCATTTTATGTGTGATTAGTGCCTGCCTTCTGTCTCACAGTCCCTCCATCTGTCACAATTCACCAATGGATCTGGTTAGATTTAGCCTCATGTCACAAACAAGTCCCTTTTCTGGGCAATTTCATATTATACATTCAGTTTATACCATTTTATGCCCTAGTTAAAAGATAGGGAGAGCGAAAGATGAGATATTAGCTTTCCATCCAATATTTGCAAAAACAATCTCTTCTCATTGGTATTCTACCCTAAGATAATGCAGATTATCATAATAACATGTATCAAATAAATAAATGACCAGTGTTAAAATTAAAATTAAGTTAAAATTAGTTTTGCTCCTTATATCTGTTATTCTTTAAAAAAATATTGTGGCAATTTTTTTTTATTTTTTTTTTTTCTAACTGGATTGTGGAGCTGCAGACGTAGGCTGGTCATTTGACCATCTTATTAAGAGTGTGAATTAAGTGTGACTATAGTTACCAGTAACCACAATTTTTTTATCAAACAATTACAGGTGCTTGGTTACATTCTGTGCTTGAAATTTAGCCTCTTAACTATTGCAAGTTTTTGTCCATAGCCAACCACTGCCACCTGTGGTTTATTTCACCACAAATGGATTTGGGGGAAATGTGCTTCTTTCAGTCAGTGAATAATGATTTATTCTTTCTGTAAATAACAAACTTAGTAGTGCTATACATAAACTCTAAATTGGCCATTCTAATGCTATGAGAGTGTCAATAATTATAATGATAATTATCAATATTCATAGCCTATGGTAACATTCAAATAATCCTTCCATTAAAAAAAGAAAAAAGTACAACAAGCAAACAACAATATCAACAACAAGAGATTGAAATAAGCTATGGGTAATATAATGCCAGTAATTCAGCTGCTACATCCAAGCACTGAAGTCTTACCCGTCAACTTTTTTTTTTAATAAACTTTATGGCTGTTTGTTCTACAATGTTCTAGAAATTCTCACTCAGGTACACAGTGCCAACAAGTGGCTTGTGAATGTGTTTTGTTGTTTTGTGCTACAATTTTTTAAAAGAAATTAAGTTTTGTTTTGTTTAGGGGGGTTTCCGGGTTTTTCTTTTCTTTTTTTCAGTAAACTTTTTATGGTTTAATTTTCGAGCCTAGAAAAGCTGTGCGTGTTTTCAAACAGAGAGTCTTGTGTTCTTTACATCATTCTGGTAGAGGGGTTAGTGCAGGATGGTCCAATAAAATGAGACACATAGGGCATGCCAAATTGGGCTTTCACATAGGCAGGCCTCTCCGATGATTGAAATTGTCTATTCATTTAGAGATCTGAGGCTATGCTTACAATGGTATTCTTGAAAAAAATGGGTTTGAAAACACCATGTAGAGAATGATCTGAATGTTTTAAAAGCACATGTCCACTGTAGACAGAAAATAGACTGGGAGAAGAATAAACAATGGTTATGCTAAGGTGATGGGATTGTAAATTTACATATATGACCCCACATTTCTGATTTTTCTAAATTTTCTGTAAGCAAAGTATAAATCACTTTTATTGTGGACCAGCAGTCTTATGTTTCAAAACCTGGTCTCTTAAAAGTGGTCTTTCCTTACCTTCTCCCCTGCTTTCTCCCTCATTCTCAAGATCAAACAGGTGTCTTCACAACTGTTAAACACTAAGACTCTGAACTAAAGAGACATTTGTTTTTCAATCACCCTCTTACATTTAGTAGAAGTATTGCATTCTCTATTGTCATTTATTGCTACTTTACCAATATGTATATTAAAAATTAGGAGAAAAATACTCTGACTTTAGCATTTACTGCAAAGGGTATTATTGACTCTTTACAATTACACTTTTCCTCCAGTTTTACAAATGAGACAGGAATGAGTCATAGGAATAATAACGGCTATTGATATGTAATTTTTGCCTTACCTTTATGAGAGTAATTTCACATCAAATTTCATTCTTGGATATACTGTAATATAAGCAGAACAGTATTCTTATATTTGTTTAAAAATTTTAAAATAAATATAAAGTAGTCCAGTTATACTTATTTAACTGAGGTAACTGTTGGCTACTGAAAATACATTCTGAATTCCACCTTCAACGTTTTAAGCAAATATAGAACACAAGAAGTCTCCTTTCCTTCCAATGGCCATTTTTGCTTGTCTTTTCTACCATAGTTTTTTGTTTGTTTGTTTGTTTTTTTCTATCTTGACAGGTCTGTGTGTAATAGTTTCCTGTAAGGCTTTTTGTTTAGTTGGTTGGCTGTTTTTTAAATAAGTATGAAGACACTGGTTCAGATAACATCTGGTGCAAATGAACATAAAGTATATAAAGAGGATATATTCTACTAACTCTTTGCCCTTTGTATCCCTTAACAGAAGTGTTTTACAAAGACTGGTCCATGGACCACCTGCTTCAGAATTAACTGTTACAAATGTAGAGGCCTCTGCCCAACTGCAGGTGTAGTTAATCAGAATCTCTAGGGATCGAGATAAAGCTGTTACTATTTTAACAGTTCCAAATCATTATTGTGCATGCTTTGGTGTTTCCACACAACCAGGAGATGGGGCTATTTTCCTCTTCCCTCTACCTTTTTTGCATGTAAAATTCTTTAGATCCTATTGCCTACCATACTTTATCCTTAGGCCTCTGTGAAAATATCAAAACAGGATCAGTGAGTAGGCAAGAGTTTGAGATTGGAAAGAGCTCTCAATCTGTCTCTTCATAGGATTTTTGTGAGGGCATTTGATCCACAAGGACTGTGCTCATATGTTACCCTTGTTTCTCTTTCTCACATTGTTCACCACAGCAAAACAGTAGGCTTCAGAGACTGCGGGCAAGTGGAACACTGAAAATATAACTGAAACACAAACTACACCCACTGAATATTTGAAAAACAAACTGAGGTTCTTTCAAAAGGAAAATATCCACTGGAGAGGTTGAGAAATAAACATTCCATGTAGTGTTTGTAATAGACCAGCTATGGCTACACAGGTCACAGTCTCATCCTGTTTTTTTGCAGGAAATAGCATCATCGGGATATCTAAGTATATATGCATGGAGAAAATCTTGTCTGATTATGAAACTTGGCTCACCCAAGGTGCAAAGTCCCAACCACCACCCATTTTCTCCTATTAAATAAAGTTCACTTAGCTTTGTCTTGTGACATGCCAATTTAGAAACATTATTTTCTTGGCTTTTATGTTTTTTAGTTTCTTATGGAATATACAGGACTAGCATGCAATAATAGATTGTTTCCTTACTGCCGACGCCTTGAACAACCAAAAAAATACTGGCAATAGTGAAAAGAAACCCATCCTTTTTTTTTTTTTTCCATTTATCTCAATTTTCTCAGTTTTAGTTATTGGTGTTTGAGGAAGTTCATATATGTGTTTTTTTAAAAAGTGAGGATACTGTCATTTTTACCAAATTTTAAAGCTCAGAAGTCATCCCTATTTATAACTTGACATCATCATTGAAACCTCAATTATTATAATGGAGGTGAAGGGAAGCATGAGTTAGTTCAATATCTAAGTTAAAGACTATTTATGAAAATCCAATTTATTTTTCTTGAGTTTCTAAAGCAACCTAATAGCTAGCTGAGAAGACCTGTTTTATAAGCACTGTAATTAGTATTAAAGTGTATGCAATAGTATTGCTAAAAGTTCTTTAAAAATAGTTACGATTTCTTAAACAGGCTAAACATCTGTCCACAATTTTGTTTGTTCTACCAATTTGCTTAGCAAACTATTTATACAACCAAGAATGAACCGGTTCAGCTCTGATTACAATCTATCATCGTTTTTCAATTAGTCAGGTCCACATACATGAGAGTTTACTCTCCCTATTACTACCATTTTCTAAACATGAAAATGAATATGGAATGGTACTTAGTTGCTACTCAAAATATAACCAAGAGGATGAAAGTTGTTTTATCATTGATACTGATGTCTCTGCTGATTCAATTTAAAAAGGAAAGAAAAAAAAAATACAGAATAATTATAGGAATTCAGTTGGCCTAAAAAAACACCATCATTTTGTACATTGCCTGTTCAATTTAATATTAAATTTCAGAGTCTGGAAAGCCACCTTAATTACACACTGTAAAATATATTTGAAATAAAGTCTTTTGTTTATAAAAATCACTGTTGTGATAACTTTTTAATAAATTCATGTGGTCCTAGTAGAAAATTGGAGAAACCATAGAACATATTTAGATAATTACTTACACAGACGACTGACTTTATTCAACTTGCTCCAACATTGGCCCTCAGTAAGCATTCATTTTGCCTTATATTCCAAACATACAACTGACTCGAGTACAAGTTTACATATTCTGGTGGCATGAACTTAAGTTTAATTCAGTAATACAATCTTTACTAGGCCCCAACTAATTACACGAAGTGTCCTTTTTATTTTGAAATGATCCTTCAAGCAACATTGTCTTCTACTGCACTGATAGAATTAGCAATCTGTTTTCTTATGGGCAGAGTTTATTTGACATCTGGAAAATAAAGTGAAATTGCCAGTGGTATATAGCATTTGGGCACAAATTGCTAACCACAGAAGAGAAAATTTTAGGTTGTCCGCATTAACAAGTTAATCAATTTCTCCCTAAACCACTGAGTCCACAGATATTACAACCTATCGTGTCACCTGTATCTTAGACCCTTGCTTATAAAACCTTCTGGTGGAGATTTATCTTTGTCTCCTATTGTTAAAGTGAAAACGTAAAAAGGTCACTTAATTTTTCAGATACTTCAAAGTGATATTGGCAAACTTTGAGAAAATTTTGTAAATTATACTTTTCATGTAAATTTTAAACACAAAAAGTCTGAGCTTGTATCATGCAAAGATATTTGGACTTATTTATAAATAAAAAATACAAATCAGGGAAAATAAAGTAAGCAAAGAATCTTAGGAGGTTGTGTAGTTTGTCTTGTAATAATTCAATATTTGGCAAATACTAAATGAATGGTCTTGGGCCCATAAAAACCTAGCTATTGTCAAAGTTGATGAGTCTCTGGCTCCCTACTTCATCATATTGGCTTTACATAAATTCATAGGTTATTTCACCCTGTGGGGACAGAGCCCCAGAAAGTAGTTTCCAGGCTCTCAGCCTCACATAGACAGGTGTTGTCTCAGGTAGTAAATGGCCATCAACTGTGAGTGGATGGCCATCAGCTGTGGCTAGTTGGCCGTCAGCTGTAACCAGTGAGCCATTGGCCACTAATATAACTGCCGTGGCTACTCTAGCAAAAGAATGGGGGCTAGCAAGAAGGTGGCGGCTGGGCTGGCAAGTGTGGATGGCGGTTTGCGGACAGTGTGGATCTAGCCTCCATTGAGAGTATAGTGCCGCCAGAGAGAATATAGTGGTATGACTCCCCTACCTATGGCTCCATGGGTGTTCCTTTTTGGCCTCACCACATCCTGCGTTATGTGGGGAGCGGGAGCAGAGACCCCGCAGGCCTCCCGGCACAACAGATGGCACAGCGAGCAGGGTCCCCTGCACGACACACCCATTTTCAAAATTTGATGTGGCTTATTATAAATACAGAAGTATATCAATGCCAGCACAATTAACACACAGCAAATAAAGAGAGAAAAAGTAACAAAGAAGAAATTAAAAAGGATATACCCTTTCACAGACATACATACAGACGTATATGTGTGGTTCCTTTTTGTTTTTTACCTTCATTTCTCTTTACTTTTTGTCTCTTTTCAAAAGAGAAGTGTGTGTGTGTGTGTGTGTGTGTGTGTGTGTGTGTGTACACTAAGAAGGACAATTCAATCAGTGGAAAAACAGCTCTTATTTTCATAGCAGTCGGGACAGAAAAGAAACTCCATGGATTAGAGAATTCTCATTGCTAAATTGAAGGAAGCATGCAAGTTTATCATGAGAAATAAACCTTCATTGCTCTAAATCAGGGGTGTCCAAACTTTTTTCAACATTTTTTACCAAGGGCCATATGTGGTAAAATACACAAACAGCCGGGCCACTCACTCGAGGTGAAGTACGTATTGCCTCACCTGGTTTATTTAAGCAAACTAAATATGTTTTTGGAATTTGCTGCGGGCCAATTAACAATGGATTGCAGGCCACAGTTGGCCCGCGGGCCGCAGTTTGGACACCCCTGCTCTAAATTCTCAAATAGATTTCACACTTAATGGATAAGAAACAATGCAAAAGCTATGTTTTTTTGTAAGCATATTTGCAAAAGCTGTAGATTTGTTTCATATATGGTTACTCTATCAGTCCTTGAGCAGAATTTTATAAAGACAATTTGCAGGAGTCAGAGAGAGAGACAGTATATGTGTGAATAGATAACTGGATATAAGGAGCAGACAAGGACTTATAAAGATAAAGCTAGAAGAACTGTGATTATGATGAATATTTATCATGTCCCATAGACGTTTTCACCTATCAGATGTTTCAAATTGTCTTTTAATTATACTATGTTCAGTACTACGATAGGTCTATTCGAGGTATAAAACATTTCTTCCCTCAACATTTGTAATTTCCAAGGAAATAAGACTGACACACATTAAGTAACAGAACAATATATAAAAATATAATTAATGAGCCAGAAACTGTATGTGTTACAAGATGTCAAATGGCAACAAGAATTATTTTAATATTTACTGAGACTTCAGCTTTTAAATAAATGTAGTAGGTGGTGAATGGCTAACTTCCCACTGAAACAACTAGAAAAAGCCAGAAAATTACAAAATTATGTTTTAAAGGCATTAGAAAACTATGGAAAAAATGAGGACTAGATGAACCACAGTTCCAGAAAAGCAAGAATCCATCCAAAATGAAGCTCATGATTACTAGCCATTTCTTTAATGAAGGCATTAGCAAATTCTGGGTGTTGCTATGAAAGACTTGGCAACTTCTGGACGAGAGACCAGAAAAACAGTTGTGTGGATCTGAAGTGACAAATTGGAAACTTGAGGGACCTCAAATGCAAGACTGATTTACTAATGGCATATTTTCTGAGTTCTGGGGCTGTGTGTGATGCTGGAGATTTATGGCGAAAATTTCTAAAAAATGATTAAAATCTGTTGGCATTTAGTGCTCAGGAAACAAAGACCAAACAGAGATATGGGATCTGCCTCAAGTGTACAGCCAGTCTCCCTTACCAGAAGTTTGCCAGATTTTATCTTCAAGGAAGGGATACTGGAGAGTTGGGTTGGATAGCTTAGAAGGGCAAACTTGAAAAACCCTGTCGTCTTTCGTGGCTGAGGAGTCAAATACCTCCCATACTCACAAGGAAAGCTTGGAAAAGTCCTGCTCTGTGACAAAAGAGATGTAGCCTAAGCATTACTAAATCTGCCAAGCAGCTTTTAGCACAGCTAAATCCCTGATAAGCGGGAAATGATCAGCATTTCACCCTATCTATCTAACAAAAGAAACTCTACTTTGGCAGAATATTAAACCGTATGTGTTCTTTGCAGTTCTTTTATATTAAAAATTAAGAATAAAAAATTCTAAATATTTGAAAAGGTTTAAAAAAAACACAAAGGACTAATAATCAAGGGAAAAACAAACAGCAGATGTTGGCCCCAAAATGATACTGCTAGGTCTCTGAATGTGAGAGACCTTGACTTAATATTAGGTCTCTGAACGTTAGGTCTCAGAGACCTTGACTTACAGACAGAGCAATGTCTGCAAGAAAACGACAAAATGTCTGTTGGCCTACACCTGCAGACAGAACCAAACTTGCAATAACAGAAAATGCCACAAAACAGCTACTGGCTCACAGGCAGTCAACATGTTCTGTTCAAACAATGACCCTGTCAATGCAGCCCCTATAAAACCCTCCTCAGCCCGTCCTTCCGGGGTGCAAGTCTCCTTTACACGTGCAGCCCAGGCTTTAGCCATCTTTGCTCAGCCCGACAGACTTTCTCTTAATAAAACAGACTTTCTTAAATTTTCTTAAATTGCCTTACCGTATGCATTCCTTTACTGACCAACCTATGAAATACTAATAATAAAGTAAGCGAATGAAGACTTTAACATAATCATGGCTAATATATTCAAAAAATAGGTGAAAGAGATGAAATTTATGAATAATAATCAAGTGTACACAGAAGAGCACAGAATTAGTGAAAAGGAAAACAGCTTAATGAAAAATATACAGATTTATCAAAAGTATTTAGAGATAAGTATTGAGAACTTTTCAAAACTAATAAAAGATATTGAGATAGAAAATGACATAGGCAGTCCCGGACATGGCCACGGTGGAGGGAATTAAGGCGGAGACCATAACAAAGCCAGAGGAAATAACTTTAATAGCTGGCAGATAGATTCAAGCTGCAGAGCCCACCAAAACTATCAGCCCAGGTGTAGGGGGGGAAGGGCCAATCAGCTTGTAGTTAACAATTTCAAACTGCAGAGAACATGCGCAGATAAGGTAATAGACCCTTGCCAATCACAGATGTCAATCTAGTGGTCCCACACCTGGATTGGAACAGCCCATCCCAGATAAAACCTCCAGCCTCGCATGAGCCATGCCTTTCTGAGCCTTGCCTTTGCTGGGGGCCTGCTCCAAACCTTTTGGAGTGTACTTTCTCTTCTAACAATGGCCCTTGAGCCACTCTCCACTGCTTGGGTCCGCTTCTAGAAGAAAACTAATAAACTGCTTTTTCACAACTTTACCTCAGTATCTCATTCAATTATTTGCTCGAGAGGCCAAGAACCTGGACATTGCGCTGAGGAGGGCCAACTCTCCAGTAACAATATCACACAGAATTAAGAAGCTTAGGTAATCCAAGCAGGATAAATAAATAAAATTTTAAAAAAAACCCACATACTGTGTTTCCCCAAAAAGAAGACCTAGCTGAACCATCAGCTCTAATGCATCTTTTGGAAAAAAAATTAATATAAGACCCAGTCTGTTTTTAATATAAAATTAATATAAGACCAGGTCTTACATTAAAAGAAGACCATGTCTTATATTATATTAAAATAAGACTGGGTCTCATATTAATTTTTGCTCCAAAAGATGCATTAGAGCTGATGGTCTGGCTAGGTCTTATTTTCAGGGAAACACGGTATATAAACATTATAGTGAAACCATTAAAAACCTAAGAAAAGATAAATTCTTAAAAGCAGCCAGAGCAAAAAAAAACACATTATTATAAAAAAAGTGACAAAAAGACTTACAGCTGACTTCTCAATAGAAATAATGGAATCTAGAAACAATGAAATTTTATTTTTATAGTGCTACAAGAAAAATTTGGCAGACTAGAATTCTAAAAACTCTCTCACCCCAATGAAATTGCAATAAGGACATTTAAAGACAAACAAAATCTCAGAGTACTCAGCAGCAACAGAAAATGATTCTACATGGAAAAATTGAACTGCAGATATAAATGAAGATCACTAAAAGTGGTAAATTATGTGTGCTAATATAAATGAGTTGGATCTGTACACAATGCCTTATCAAGTTTTAAATTCATAAACATTATTTATCTAGTAGTATCAGGAAGACAATGATGTATGCTCTGATCTCTACAGTAACGAAAAATAGAATGGTGAAAGACTGTATAACCAACTTTTTGATAGAAAAAAACAGAATAATTAAAAAAAATTAAAGGAACATTAGATTACCAGACTAGATAAAATAAAATACATGCTACCACAATATATCTAACCCAAATGGTTTAAATTAAAAGGGTGAATAGATTATCTTGCAAATACAAATAAAAAGAAAGCTACTATAGCATTACCAATAACAGACAAAGAAGACTTACATATAAAAGATAAATATATTTCAAATGATAAAAGAGTTAGTCTGATTGGACACTGTGAGAAGTTTCAAAATCTATACACTAAAAATAACTTCAAATTATATAAAACAATCCAAAAAATGACAGGGCTAAACAGAGAAATACACAAATCCTCCAGCATAATAGAAGGCTTTAATACCCTCCATTCAACTGTTATTATGGGGTGGACGGATGGCTCAACTGGTTAGGGCGCGAGCTCTTCCGCCAGGGATGGTGGGCTCCGCCCCTTGCAACTAACAATGACAACTGGACCTGAAGCTGAGCGGCGCCCTCCACAACTAAGATTGAAGGGATAACAACTTGACTTGGAAAAGTCCCAGAAGTACACACTCTTCCCCCATAAAGTTCTGTTCCCCTTCCCCAATAATAAAAATAAATAAATAAATAAATAATTGTTATTAGAACAAGTTGGAAATAAGTTAGTAAAGTTACAGAAGGTCTGAACAATACAATTAATAAAGATGGCCTAATTGACATTAATAGAGCACTTCCCTCAATAATGATACAATTAACATTCTTTTCTAGTGCCTATAAAATATTTACCAAAATTGACAAGGTGTTCACCATAAAGAAATTATTCGGGCTGGCCCGGTGCTCAGGTGGTTGGAATGCCGTGCTCCTAATGCTGAGGTCGCCTGTTTGATTCCCACATGGGCCAGTGAGTTGCACCTTCTACAGCTAAGAGTGTGAACAACAGCTCTCCCTGGAGCTGAGCTGCCGTGAGCAGCCAGAGGTTGGCGTAAGCTGCCACACGCTGCTGAGTACTGCTGAATACTGCTGAGTGCTGCCGCAGGCTACCATGTGCTGCTGTGAGTGGCCAGCAGCCAGCATGTGCTGCCTTGGGCTGCTGTGTGCTGTGGGCTACCGTGTACTGCCATGAGCGGCTGGTGGCCAGCGTGAGTGACCAGCAGCTGGTGAGAGCTGCCCTGAGCTACTGGGAGCGGCCAACCTACGAATTGTGACCGACTGCCTCAGCCAGGGGAGTGCAAGACCCATAATACCAGCATGGGCCAGGGAGGTGTGTCCTACACAACTAGACTGAGAAACAATGGCTAGAACCAGAGGGTTGGAGGGGGTGTTATGCAGGGACTCTGGTCCCACTCTCCACATAAGAATGCAGGATATGGTGAGGCCAAAAAGGAACACCAACGGAGCCATGGATGGGGGTTCATGCGACTATATTCTTGCTGGCAGCTGAGTTGGAGATACAGGGAGCAAACTTCTGCCAGTACCCCAATAAGGGGTCTTCCTGCACCCCAGTCTCGCTGGCGGCTGGGTGAGAGACAGAAAGTAGGGGACACAGTCCACCTTCCAGCTCTCTGCCAACCAACCAACACAGCCACAGCAGTTATATCAGTGGCTAATTGGCTAACTGGTTAACAGCTAATGGCCAACCAGTCACAGCTGATGGCCGTCTACTACCCAAGCCAGCACCTTTCCACATGAGGCCAAGAGTCTGGAAACTGCTCTCTGGGACTCTGTCCCCATACTGGGGGAGGCAGAAGAAGGGGTGGGGGAAAGAAATTCGTATTCTATTTTCTGACAATGGAATTAAACTACAAATAAACTACTAACATAACTAGAAAATTCTAACTGTATGATAAATAATATCATAGCTCAATAAGAGTATGAATTCCTCCCTTGATTTTATTTCCTTGTACTTCATATAGCTTTTGCTGTTTCACTTCACAACATTTCCTTTGTGGGTTTTCCTCTCAATTAAAATACCCCTTTGAGGTTCTTCTCTCCTCCTCTCTACCTCTCATCCCCCAAACAGTAGGGGATATGAAAGAGAAGAAAGGACTTTGGGGGCCTCCAGATGTTCCTTGACTTAGATCATGGCAACAGGAAGTCTGAGTTCACGCTAGTGTAATCTGCTAAAAATCTGACTAGAGTTATTGAACACTACAAAGAATACCCCAATTCAGGCTATCATCCCATTGTGAGGGCATACTCACTTCCATTTCTGAGCAACAATGCTGTGAAACTTGCTTTTTCACTTTTTCTCAACAAATATCCACCAAGTGTGCAAATGTGTATTTAGAACCAGGTGGCCAAGCTATATTCTAATTGTGAGCATTGTTAGGCATGATCAGAGGAATGAGCCTCAGGAGACCAAAATTGGTCTATTAGAATTTATTTGGCATGTTTGAGCTGCGGGAGGTCAAGCTAGAAAAGACCATAACCTCCCGGAGCAGAACGGGGTATGGAGTTTACAGGAGGGGGTAAACGAGGTTGTTCCCTCTTCAGTGCTTCAGGGGGTTTCTATTGCATTGTCTCTAGCAACCAAGGGTTTTAGGGCATGACCAAGCCCCCCCCCACACACACACACACACACTCACCCTGGCCCCCAAGCCTCCCTCCGACTGTCCAAGCCCTCCCAGACTCTCTGATCACAAGCCCCTAGGAGACAAACAAAGTACAAAGCAAGACAGGATAAGATGGTTTCTACATTCTAGGCAGCTTCTCCAGGCCTAAGGCAAACACAAGCTGGCAAGGTACAAAGGTAAGAACACAAGGTACAAACCAAGACAAGACAGCTTTTAAGATAAGAAGGTTCCTGTACCTGGCTTAAATATGGCCTAACAGGCGCTCCCTGTGTAACTGTGATCTGATTGATTCAAGCCAAGGTAGAGGCTCCAGGCACCCTCATGTTGACCAAATAGGTTGTTGTTCATTAATGATTGGTACCATCAGAAGAAATTCTTTTATTCAGTACTTGGGAAGGACAGCCTTTAATAGACAAGAATCCCAGCATCAATGTCAGTGAGTCATCTGCAGTCCTACTAAACAATAAGCTTAGGAAACATAAACCATGTCTAGCCGTAGTTAATGTGTTCCATCCTACAATTATGTCTTTAATTTTTTAATTTCATAGAGTTTTGAATCTCAGTCTGTTCATGGTTTATTTCCACTGGGAGTGTTGGAATTGCCCCTCCTTTTTCAGCAGGGGACTCTCCTGCTGAGTCCCCTGTGGCCCTTCTGATTGCTCCTGCAGTTGAGTTGGCTCAGCAGCAGCTCCTCCCCCAGTCACATAGCCTCACCCTGGCTTGGGGCGGGGGTGCAGGGACCCAGGTGCTCCTTAGGCATCCACAGACTAAGGCATCCACAGACTAAGTTCGTCTTCACTTTGATCAATAAAAATCCCCGTGTTTTCTCTCTAAAAGTGAAACGCATTAAGAGAATGACATTAAAAACACAAGTTTATTTTGGCACTTATTTGATGTCAGGTGTTAGGGATACAGAGAAGAAAGGCAAATGATGTACCTAAAAGAAGCTTATTGTCCAGTGTTGGCATGGGAGCGGATGAATATTCCGTTATTATAATGGAGGACGTTCAGTCGTGATGATTTAATCCACGGAGCTTGCACGGGATTTCTTTGCATATCTAGAGACTTCAGGTATCATCTTGGTGACTTCAAATTCTTATTTCCATCTCATCTGTCACAGATATGTGCTTCTTTCTGCTCCAAGTTGAGTGTTGAATTTTACCTGATTCCTGTGCTCCTGGAAAAGAGCAAAGCTTAAGGAATATCCCCACCTTTTGTGTTCTAGAAAATGATTGACTGCAAGGAACCACACTTCCCTTCATGACTCAGATAAAGCTCAGGGATGCAAACCCCCCGGTACCCCCTCCCCCATTTACCTATGATAAGGCCAGATACAGTCCAACTAAATCCCATTCTTTGCCCCATAAATGATTATTTTAACTACTCATGCTCTGTGATCAATGGAAGCAAAATGCTTGTTAGTCACTGGTTAAGTTTTTCTCCTCCCCCTCAGACCCCAGAATGTTGACCCACCCTCATATGAGCCAGCACACAGCCCCTTCTGAGAACAGCCTGGTGTGAGGGTCCAACATTCTCAGTCCACTATCTCAACAGGTCACCCTTTCATCCCACTTCCCCACACCTAGTTCCTTCTAGACTTGCTATTTCCTCCCTACAAAAAACAAACAAAGAAACAAACAAACAAAACCCTTTGTGTCTATCCCATAAGACTCTTGCAGCTGTTACTGTCAGAGTTTTTCCTATTGTAAAATTCCCTATCCCCCTACTGCCACAGGCCCTTTCCACCAACCATGTCTTGCCATAATGCTTTTGAGTCTAGTCTCTCCTTACTAAACCAGGATTAGTTCTTTTATTTGGCAATGTAAACACAGAAATGGAATGTAATTTCTTTTCCTTCATTTTCACACTACAAAGCAGTAAACACTTAGTTTTCCTGTATTTTTAGAAGACATAGAGGATCCAATTTGCAGCCACGCAACTAAGTTAGTATGCCAATTATGCTTCTAAAAATCCTCTATGACCTAGATAATTTGGGGCTCCCACTTGGGTGCTCTGCTTTCTCAATTCTCTTCTTATTCTTTCACACCCCAATTCCTTTGCTTTTATTCTGCTGTAGAGAGCTATTATTTTTTGTTGTCACCTTTCATTTCATATCCTCTAGGCTTCCTACCCACCGCAGGTAGAACATTTTTTGATGATAAAAAAGAAGAAAGCCAGTTCTTTCCCTGAAATGAACTATCCATTGGAGATAGACACTAGGTATTTTGACCACCTAGAGAAAGGACTGTTTAGGCATAAAGGAAGGTGCCTAATCTAGGTGGTTCTGGAGCTACTCTGCAACTAACTAGCTTTATGACCTTGTTCAAGTCACTTAACGTCTCTGGGACTGTTAATTTTTATACCGTAAAAGAAGTGTTGAATTTGATGGTTTCAAATATCCCTTCCAATTCTAAAATTCTACACTTCATTGAATCTAAATACAATGAGGGTCCAAAAACTGAAGAAATGCTTTGAATGCTAATGGTCTTGAAAACAAATAAGCAGTCGGAAGGAGAGAAATCTTTATAATAGGCTCACAGACAAGGCAGCATGCAAACGAGCTGTGTTGTACGGTGGAAAGAACATGGGTTTTGGAGAGAGAATGTCTTGGATTCAAAATCTGACACTATTTGTAGTCAGTAAGCAATTTCAGGCAAGTTCATTGATCTCTTTAAACTCCAGTTCTTTAAACTTTTTTTTTTTTTTTCCGGTAAGAAGTCAAGGTAAGAGTAATTTATATCATTTTAGTATAGGTTTGCCATGGTTTTCTGCTTAAATGTCTTCCATGAAATCTTTACCCACTCTCTTTCTTTGTATTAGTATTTACCATTTTTCTGTTTCTCTCTGAGATGCACATACTTTAAAAATATTATTGAAAATACAGGATTGTATTTATTATCTTGCAAATCCATTTTGCTAATTAGAACTTAAACCCCCTTAATGGAAGGGAATATATCTTTTTTTGGTTGTATATTCTCAGTGCGTAGGACAGGGCATGGCACTTGACAATAAACTTTGCAGAATAAATAAGACAATAAAATGATGGATAGATGAATAGATGAAGGACACGGGGGCTTTGCTAATGGGTCTTATGCATCATTTCATACCCATGGATCTTCTTTTTTAACTGCAAGGGCAATTGCTTAAAAATTTAACTTAAAATAACTAAAGGATTTTAATGACCTCAATGGGATTGTTAACTAAATTTTAAACAATGACACTTCATAACTTGTCCCCTGGTCAAACCACATCTCAGGCTGCAGGCATTGATCCTATTAATGTCTCAGAGGTCATTCTTATTGAATTCATTAACTTAATCTGTGTACATAATTCGTTGTACATTCTTTAATCTTTCTTCCTAACTTTGGCAACATCCTCTAATTCTTAACTTTGTGAAAAACTATGAAGAAGTAAGACACAATTTAACCATTTTAGCAAAAACACACACAAAAATCAGAACATTCCCTTAGAAACCATACCTTTATAGCGTTCCATAATATATACATTTTCTTACTTAAAGAAAAATAAATTCTTACTTAAAGAGGAATAAAAGAAGAGGCATATTGGAACTGCCACATTTCCTGGGTATCTCTGTTAAACACATTCTGTCTTTGAGATGTCAGAAAATACTTTCTGGCTTTTTCCCTTCTCTCTTTCATCACTAAGCAAGACAACTTACAAATGGGTTGATCGTGAGAGGAAGTTTACAAATCTTTAGACCTTAATTAATTTTCAACCTCAGTCAGTTTCCAAAATTCACTTGAAAGGAACACTGAGGAAATGAAGTAGAAACGATTTTGATTCTCAAAGATTCTTTTGTCTCTTTCCTGATAGAAAGTGAAGTTATATGTAGGAGGTGGGTAGTGCCATCATAACCTACTTTATTCTGTCTGAATAAGGAAGGTCAATGTATTATCCTATCTGGCAGGAGGAAATTGCATAGATAACTCCTGGAATGACAATAGAGACGTCCTTGACAGCATGTTAAAACAGTGGTAAAATTTCCTTTTTTCCCATGGGAAAAAGAAAAATCAGTATTTAAATGACAGATGAAGGTAAATGATGGACAAAATGCATTATTCTCAAAGTGTCTCCCAGTTTTTCTGAAAGAACTATTATATTCTGAAGACTGAATTCAAATGGTTTTAATAATTATATATCAGTTTATCAATAAGACAGTGGAGCTGTTTGAAGTCACATTTAAAAATGTCTTGTGTGGATAAAAACAGGGTTCTATGAAAAGTATTTCATAGGGTGATCTGTTCATAAATTTCCAACTGGAAAGGTCATGGTGGGTAGTCATGCCCCAGGCCTATAACTTCCTTAGTAAAAGGTTTATCTTTGTCTTAAGTAGGCCCTGTCCACTGTTTCTGTGCATCTAGGTTAACACACCTTTGAAATAAGCCATAACCACCCTCAAGAGAGCACACAATCTTGTTAACTATCCTGTAATCCAATCTCTGCCTTGCTTTCTCCCACCTTCTGTAATCTTTCTTGCATTCTCTTCTGAATTTCAAATGCACAAAAGAAACTGCAAAACTGTTATGCTCTGGAGCATTTGAGATTTGCTCCCTAGCATATGTCATCAGTTTAGCTCAAATAAACTCATAAAAATTCTCTACAGGTTTGGATGTTTCTTACGTCAACACTTGTCGTGTTAGCTTTGTCTCCAAGCACCTAGTCCCAGAAAAACAACTGAGAAAAAGGAAACAAGACAAAAAAAACTCTTTATTTAAATATAGGAATTTTTTCATAGTTTCCAGTTTATGGACATTAATCAGGAATAATAAATTATGGAGTTTTTAAAAATGTTAATGACTTATCTTGGAGAGTTTAGCCAAATAAAAACTGCCTTCATTTGAGCCAATAATCTTTTGGGACGTTTAGGATTTCATTTTTATAATTTGTGGTAATTCTGCAAATTGCCAAAATGACAGCACAACTGGGCTAGTCTAGATTTAGAATAGCATGATTACACCTGATAAATTACCATTTTACTTGTAGTATATCAGAATGCACATAACCCAAAATAGAGATTCAGAATAAAAAAGATTATCAATTTAAGATAGATATCATGATCTTATAATTTAGTAATCCTAAAGAAACAGTATGGGTAAGTGAGCACTAGTTTAAAAAAAGACACACATGTGTATCTTTTTGGTTTTAAAAGTGATGTATTAAAAATGTGGGAAGTATAAAAATAGGAAAAAACTTAAGAAATAGTCACTTTGGAGATTTTACGTCTAGATACCTCTACACTTGACATTTTACAAAATTGAGAATATAATGAATATAATATTTTTATCCTTTTTGGTATAAAATTTTTACCTATTTAAACATGTAAATAATTCTCAGTTTTTGCTTTAAAAATAATGTTACGGTGAACATTTACGTATATAAATCTTTGTTGGTATTTTTTTTCTTCTTTATAGAAATTACAGGTCAAAGTGTTTGAAGTTTTTCTGGCCAAATTTCTTTCCAGAAAAATGTCAAATTTTCATGCCTTCAGTGTCTAGTCCATTTTGTACCATTCCCACATTAAGGCAACTGTACCTCTACTCCAAATCTCTGTTCATTTTGCCTCAGAAAAGACTTCTCTTGTTTCAAAATTAAGGAGTTTAAAGTCTCCATGAAAGGAATAAATGACCATCATTTATGATAAAGGACTTTTCCACACCTAATTTCTAAATCGTGAGTTAAGTAAAACCCCGCACTTCTGCCTAGAAAATTCTTAAAGACAGAAATAACATAGTAAAATGGACAGAATAGAGTATCCACATACTAGGATTTAATGTCCAGCTTTACTATGAGCTGTATATATATTACTTGGGGGCATATGTGACAGTCTTTACATCTATAAAATGAAGTTATTGGACTAGATGTTCTTACACTTTTTAACAGTTTCAAAAAAACTTTTATAAATCACCTTCTTGAAGTCCTCTGTGATCACCTCAGTCAGAATTAAACCCTCCCTCTTCTTACCAATACTGATAACTTATTTATTGTCCAAGTGCCTCAATCAACATAGGTGCTGGGAAAACAATTCCTAAATTACTGCATTATGTGATTTTTAAATTATTTAATAAATGTCATCATCTTATCCATGAAACAACCAGATTATAAGGCTTGGAAATAATACATTTTTTTTTCATTTTGAAAATAACAAATATAAGCCCAACCTGCTTCCTGAAAAAAAACTGTGAGGTAATATGTAGTAACCCATCATTTTTTATTAAAAAAAAGATAATCTCATGCATGTTTAAGAATTGTTTGAATGGGTATTATCTAAAAAGACAAAAGATCAGAAGTGTTATAAAGGATGTGAAGAAAAGTGAACCGTTGTACATAGTGTGCAGTTGACTGTATTAGTACAACCACTCTGAAAAACAGTATGGAGATTTCTCAAGAAATTAAAAATATAGCTATCATATGATACAGCAATCTCACTTCTGGGTTTATATCCAAAAGAAATGAAATCAGGATCTCAAAGGAATATTTTTTATTCCCATGTTCATTGCAGCATTATTCACAGTAACCAAGATATAGAAACAACCTAAATGTCTGAATAAAGGAAATGTGAGATCTATCTATCTTCTATCAAACAGATGTATCTATCTATGTATCTATGTATCTATGTATCTATGTATCTATGTATCTATCTATCTATCTATCTATCTATCTATCTATCTATCTATCTATCTGTTCTATATATACAGTGGAATGTAATTGAGCCTTAAAAAAGAAGGAAATCCTGCCATTTGTGACAACATGGATGAATCTGGAGGACATTATGCTAAATAGAACAGAGCAGACACAGAAAGACAAATACTGCATAATGTCACTTATATGAGGAATCTAAAATAGTCATACTCAAAGATGCAGAGAGTAGAATGACAGTTGCTAGGGGCTGGGAGAAATAGAAAGATGTTGGTCAAAGTTTCATTTATGCAAGATGAATGAGTTCTGGAGATCTAATGTATAGTATGGTGACTGCAGTTAAGAAAACTGTATTGTGTACTTGAAATTTGCTAAGAAGGTAGATCTTAAGTATTTGCACCACACACACAAAAAGAAAATGGTAATTATGTAAGATGATAAAAATGTTAATTAACTTGATTGTGGTGATCATTTCACAATGTATACATATATCAAAACATCAAGTGTTACATCTTAAATATATATAATTTTTGTTTGCTAATTATACATCAATAGCTGAAGAAAAAAAAAATGTAAGCTGGTCTTCTTAGAAGATTCTTTCTTCATGCTGGCTTTAAAAAAGCCAGCTATAATGTTATGTTATGAGCTGCCCATGTAGTGGGCCAAGTGGGAAGGTACTCAGGGCAGCCTCTGGCCAACAGCTGGCAAGAAACAAGGCTTTCAAGTCCCTGCGAGGAACTGAATTCTACCAACAATCACACAAGTTGGGGAGCAGATCCTAGTCAAGCCTCAGATGAGACTGCAAACCCAGCCAACACCTTGATTGCAACTTTGTGAGGCTCTGAAGCAGAGAAGACAGAAGCTGGTCCCAGACTCCTACCAGCTGAAACTATGAGACAAAAAATGTATGTAGTTCTAAGTGTTAAGTTTATGGCCATGTTGTTACACAGCTATAGATAACCACTATGATTAGGACACTGAACCTTAGAGTGTGGCCCATTTTTGGGCATCATGGAGTTGAAACACCTCACCAACCCACCAATGTTTGTTTTTACATTCATTCTTCAGAGAAGAGCAACCTTAACTTTCCTCGGTTTCTCAGAATTCTCCAGAACCCAAATGGATAATTGCTACTGTTATATATAATTGAGAACACTTATGTTTATCATTACATCTGGATGCAGTGATATTTAATACCTATCAAAAAAGTCATTGAGTCAAGCCATTCTCCAAGCATAAAGCTCAATGCAAAGAAGAGTGAGAAACCAGAAAAATATGTTAGCTCTCTTCAGTAGGCAGTAATGAATTATTAGATGAGAAAATGCTTTCAATAAAATGGACAAAATAGTCCCAGGAAAGGTTTTGCCAGAATAGTTTGAATGGTTTCAAATTTTACAATTAAGAAATCACCACCTTCCCATACACATTATTTTATTTCTTCTCCAAACGTATTGTAGCCTGATACATGAATACAAGTTAACTCATTCTGAAAAATCTTTGAGTCTGTGGCTCTAGATATTTGAAAATATTCAAAAGAAGATTTCACAACTTTTAAAGGGCATTATGGTCATTTTTGCTAAATAAAAATGAGCCCTCAAGAAAATACTATTTTTGGGTGACAAAGTGATAATGAAAGAAATGTGCTTAAAATGGACAACAAATATGCCTTTCAAACTGAAATGATTAAATAAAGATATGCCTGTGGAAGTGATTGAAACTAAGAAAGCGCTGAAATTCAGGGCTGTGCTCAGAACATCTAAACTGGGATAGATTTAGCAATGACTGCCAGGAAAATCAAACTTCATTTAAAAATTCTTCTTAGAATTTCTTCATGTCAGTGACATTCTGTGTGTGAGGGCTCCGTTAGCATACAATCTAACAGAAGCTGTGTACAGCTGATTGGGGAAAGAATACCATGGTTTACTCTGGTATTTTAAAATGTGCTATCCTCTCCTTGTGTTCTGAATATTTCTGTTCATGGAAATGTGATTTTTTTTTTTTTTTTTTTTTTTTTTTTAACAAGAGCATTTCTTTTTTTCTTTTTTAAAAATTTTTTATGGGGCAATATTGGGGAACAGTGTGTTTCTCCAGGGCCCATCAGCTCCACGTCATTGTCATTCACTCTAGTTGTGGAGGGTGCAGCTCAGCTCCAAGTCAGTCTCCATTTTCAATCTTTAGTTGCGGGAAGCACAGCCTACCGTCCCATGTGGGAATTGAACTGACAACCCTGCTGTTGAGAGCTCCCGCTCTAACCAACTGAGCCATCTGGCCACTCAAGAGCATTTCTTTATGACATTTTAGATCTCAGTCAACTTACCCTACTAAGCCCAAGCAAAGAGCTTTTTAAAAAGATAAAGTGAAAGGAAACTATAGCCCCAGAGTCATGTGACTGGTAGTGGTTTCCAACCTTGACTTTTTTTGACAATGAACTGAAGAATCAAGGGGTTACAATGACTTCCTGAACATAAAGACAAAAGAAATGAAGGAGAAAAACCTGTCCATGTGTGAGACTTCACATCCACCTTGTGGTTTCTCTAATGGTTTAGATTTTTATTATAACTTTCATCATGGTTTTAAGTCTGCAGTTACTTATATAGTTACACTTTTTGCCTATGAAATTAACTGATAAAGTTTACAGAATTTGATCAGTTCCTTGATAAGCCTGGATAAGGCTTCTCTTCTGTACAATGTAATAGTGGATGCTCATTTCCTCACAAAATCTCAAGAGGCCTTTATGGTTGACCTGATTAACCTGTTTTCCTATACTCCAAGAGATGAATAGTGGAAAAAATTGACAAGAAGGTTTTTATTATTGGTTGAAATATTATTGAGAAACTAAAAACTTAGGGGTTGGGCCCTTAAACATTTGTAAGAAAAAAAGTATTAGACTCTGTCTTACACTGCACAGGGCAGTGTTCTGCCAAACTTTGTTTGACTTAATCCAATTTTACCATTATGAATTCACCTCTCTAATAAATTTACCACAGTTTATTTTTTCCCTTAACATAAATAATATTCCGATAGATTAAAGGTTTAAACTTTAGTAGTACAGTAAAACTATACATAAAATCATGGGAGACTATACGTACAATTTTTGTGGGGGACAATTTTTTAACCAAGATGGTATATCAGAAGCCACAAAAGAAAAGATAGATATTTTACTTAAAAATGTAACATTTTTATAGGAAAAAATACCACATTTGCAGTAAATAGAAAATGATAGATTTGAAAGATATTTGCAAATTCAGAGGTTAATAACTATAACAAAGCTCTTATAATTTGATAAGAAAGCAGCAAAAACCTCAACTAAAAAGTAAGCAAAGAACATGAAGTAGCAATTCACAGAGGAGAATATACAAGTGGCGAGCAAATATTTGAAAAAAAAAATATTGAATTTATTTGTCAGAAAAACAAATGCAAATTAAATTTTTTAAAAGATTACTTTATAATCATTAGAGTGCCTAAAGTTAAAAGCCCTAGAACACCTGTATTTGGTCAATGAAGAAATATGGAGTTACATTTTCAAAAGCAAACTACTGCTATTTAGTAAAACATAGTGTGGGTGTACACACACACACACACACACACACACACACACACTTATTAATAGAAAATTCCTGCTGCTCTCCAAAATCTATTTTCCTCTATTTCCTTGGCAAGTGGTTAGATTACATTTTCCCTGTTCACTTGACAGAATTCCAGCCAATGACTGAGCATGATTGCCATGTGCCTGTATTAGTTGGCTTGTGCTGCTGTAACAAAATACCATAGACTGTGAAGCTTAACAGATTTTTTTCAGCTTTTTTTGAGGTACGATTGACAAATAATCATTGTATGTATTAAAGGTCTACAATATAATGCTTTGATATATGTATATAACTGATGTTTATGTCTCACAGTTCTGAAAATTGGAAAGTCAAAGATTAAGGTGCCAGCAGATTTGTTTCCTGGTGAGGGTCTTCTTCCTGGATTGCAGCCTCCTTACTGTGTCTTCACATGGCAGAAAGAGAGAGAGGTCTGGTCTCTCCTTCTCTTCTTACATGAATACTAATCCCAGAAGGCAGAGTAAGTAAATGCTATGCTTGCCTCCTTTCATGACCACATCAAAATTACCACTAAAGTGCAGAACAACCATCATTGAGAATCACCTAAAGTCTAGCTGAATAGAAATCCTACAACTAAAAATATACAGAAGAAGCCACCACAAGACTGGTAGGGGTGCCTGGAGATGCAGAATGGGCTGGTCCCATATCCCGTGTGGCAGTTAAAAATCAAGAGAGATCTCAACTGTGGATGTTTCCCCTGGGGAGAGAATGGTCCCAGTCACACACGAGGCTTTCCAGCCCAGAGTTCCAGTTCTGGGAAGAGAAGTCCTCACAATTTCTGGCTGTGAAAACCAGCAGAAATTGTGGCTAAGTGAGACAGAGGGCTGCTGGAATCCCTGGTGTCCCTCTTAAAAGACCCCTGCACAGACTTACTAACTGACAGACTCACTCACTATGAGATCCAACACTGGGGCAGCAGCTCAAAATGTACCAGGGGCATATGGGGAGGAACTGAATTGTCTGACTTAAGAGCAAGGACTGGTGTTGGGGGGCAGCTTTCTTCCAGACACAAGTGCTGGAAGAGGGCATTGTTCCTTTGTTGACCCCTCTGTCCTCCCAGCCTGCAGACTTAGGTAATTGCCATATCTGAGTCTCCATCAATCTGATTAACACCATTCACCCACTCTGGTGATTCCCTGAGCACCCACCATACTCAACTTATGGGCCCACCCAAGGCTCTTCCAGTGACTTTTCCATACAAATGGCCTGTCTTTGTTTAAGCTTCAGACTTTCCTAAAATCTCTCAAAGGTCCCCAAACTCCAAACAAGCATCATCTGGCCTCAATGTGCCTAGCACTCACTAGTGGCAACCAGCCATGCTTGGAACCTTAGCCTCCCAGAGCAGCTCCGGTGGCAACCATCTGGCAATTGCTTTGTGGTACATTCCATTTGGCCCCGAGGACACAGGCTGCAGCTGAACTTGGCCCATCGTGGGGCCCCTCCCAGGAGGCCCCAGGGCTGGAAACCCAGTGGCTGGTTCAGCCCGAGCCAGGGCACCAACCAGCTGCCTCTGGGATGGCACACCCAATGGGCACACTGGGCAGTCACCAGACCCCTGTTAAAATGAATCCTGCTCCATAGGGTCAGCCACTGCACAACAGCTCTTCCACTATAGTCATGGCCAGTCCTCAAAATAATCAGCCTGAAGCTCAATTCCCTCCCATTGACATGCAAAGAGCAACCATGTCTCAACTACAATAGGAGGGAAATCACAGTGAACACAAGGGACACACCTGCAGCACTTGCCTCAGGTGAGCAGGGAGGCTGTGCCACTGGACCCCACAGGACACCTACCAAATAAGATCACTCTACTAAGATAGAGAGATGTAGCAGCTCTACCTGATACTTAGAAACAAATACAGGGAGGCATACAAGTGGAGAGACAAAGGAACATGTGCCAAATGAAAGAACAGAAAAAGCTCAAGAAAAAGAACTAAACAAAATGGAGACAAGCAATTTAACAGACACAGAGTTCAAAACACTGGTTATAAGGATGCCTAATTATCTCAGTGAGAACTCCAACACAGAGATAGGACGCATTAAAATGGAGATAGAAAACATAAAAAAGAACCAGTCAGAAATGAAGAATACAATAACTAAAATAAAGAATTCATGAGAGAGAATAAACAGTAGGTTACATGAAGCAGATTATTGAATCAGTGATTTAGAAGATAAGATAGCAAAAAACAGAAAACATCCAATCAGAACAACAAAAAGAAAAAAGAATCTAAAGAAATGAGACTAGTTTAAGGGGCATCGAGGACAGCATCAAGAATATAGGGGTACCAGAAGGAGAAGAGATAAAACAAGGAATTGGAAACCTATTTGAAGAAATCATGAAAGAAAACTTCCCTAACCTGGTGAAGGAAACAGACATACAAGTCCAGGAAGCACAGAGTCCCAAAGTAGATGAACCCAAACAGGCACACACCAAGATACATCATAATTAAAATACTAAAGCTTAAAGACAAAGAAGGAATCTTAAAAATGACTAAGAGAAAATGGTTACAAGGGAGCTCCCATAATATTGTCAGCTGATTTTGCAACAGAAAACTTACAGGCAAGAAGCAATGGTGCAATATATTCAAAGCAATGAAAAGCAAGGACCTACAACCAAGATTACTCTACCCAGCAAAGCTATCATGTAGAATGGAAGGATAGATAGAGCTTCCAAAACAAGAAAAAGCTAAAGGAGTTCATCACCACCAAATCAATATTGCAAGAAATATTAAAGGGACTTTTCTAAACTGAAAAAAGGATTAAATTTATGAACAATAAAGTGAGAATAACACCATATTTATCAATAATTACTTTAAATGTAAATGGATTAAATGTTTTAAGCAAAAGACTTAGGGTGGTTGAATGCATAAGAAAACAAGACCTTTATATATGCTGCCTACAAGAAATTCACTTCAGATTGAAAGATAGGCTGAAAATAAAGGGATGGAAAAAGATATTTTATGAAAATGGAAAAAAAAGAAACAAACAAAAAACTGGAGTAGCAATACTTACACCGGACAAAATATACTTTAAAACAAAGACTATAACAAGAGACAAAGAAGGACCCTGTAATCTTACTTCTGGGTATTTATCTGAAGAAAACCAAAACAGCACTTCAAAGGGATATGTGCATCCATATGTTCATTGCAGCATTATTTACAATAGCCAAGATATGCTGGCAAGCTGCATGTCTATCAACGGATGAATGAATAAAGAAGTGATACATATATACAATGGAATATTACTCAGCCATAAAAAAGAATGAAATATTGCCATCTGCAGGAACATGGATGGACCAAGAGGGTATTGTGCTGACTGGAGTAAGTCAGACAGAGAAAGACAAATGCCTTAGATATCACTTATATGTGGAATCTAAAGAATAAAATAAACAAAAACAGAAACAAACTCACAGATACAGAGAACATTTTGAGTGTTACCATATGGGAGGGTGGTTGGTAAGAAAGAAGAAGGAATTAATTGGTATTTATGAAATAGTCATGGGGTTATAAAGTATAGCATAAGGCATATAGTTAATCATATTGTAATAACTATGTATGGTTTCAGATGGCTACTAGATTTATCAGCGTAGTCACCTTGTAAGTTACATAAATGTCTAATCACTATGTTGTACACCTACAACTAATATAATATTGTATATCAACTGTAATTGAAAAAAATGAAAAAAAAAAAAAAAATATATATATATATATATATATATATATATATATATATATATATACACTAATCCCATGATGTAGGCTCTACCCTTATGACCTCTTTTAAACCTAATTACCTACCAAATTTCCACTTCCAAATACCATTCATTGCACTGAGAGTTAAGGATGCAACAACACATAAATTGGGGTGGGGTTGTGGGGACACAAACATTTAATCCATAACAGTAATAGTAATCCTTCGAGGTCAGGACCATATAAACCTCCCACACATGGAATGTGCTCCTCTATGCTCTTTTCTCTGTGCAGCTGACTACGATGGTCAGTTAGTAAGCCACTGAGTTATAGGCTACAGTAACTGATACATGTTTTGACCTAATAATTTTTCTCTTGGGCATCTATTCTAAAGAATTAAAAGTATCAATGTGTATGAAAATATGTACAAGGATAATTATTGCAGCATTGTTTATAGTTATTAACATTTTAAAAAACTGGAAACAAATGGCATAACTGTGAATAGGGATATAATTGAATAAATTATGGTAAATCCATACATTAAAATACTTTGTAGTCATTAAAAATAATAGATTTGGATGATACCACTTAACTTGAAAAGATTTCCAAGAACTTTTGTTGAAGAAGATCAAGATGTAAAAAGCATATTTACTATCATCCCATTTTTGTAAAGTAATCAAAGACCTAAAAATCACACATATATGTATATGTTTGTGTAGACAGATACATGTATCTTCATTTAATATAATTAGGTAGCATGGATATATATAGCTATCTATGTACTACAATGTAAAATGGTTTCCCTGTGTGAGTTTTTGCAGGAGGTGGTAGTAATATAGAATACTAGAAGATTTTACTTGACTTTTGAATAAAAATGAAAAAGAAATTTAAAAAGAGAACACACTAAAGAATGTACTCATACATATCATTGTACATATGCATTTGTGTAAACTTATAACAAATGGATGTTTATATACAAAATAAATCATTAACAAAGTTGGGACGTAGGCATATATTTTTAAAATAGTTCTCTCTGTGTCACCTAAGAACCCTTTCCTCTCTCCCCCATTAGGTCTTTATATAATGTTATTAAAATGAAATTTTTTACAGGAAACTACTCGTTGATATTATTAGGTTGGTGCAAAAGTAATTGCAGTTTTTGAAATTTTTTTAACCTTTTAAACTGCAATTACTTTTGCACCAACCTAATAGAATTTTATTTGCTTAATCACTGATTTGTAGAAATTGTCCTTATGTGTAAATAAATGAGAACAACCAGTAGATGAAAAAATAAAAATACACAAGCAGTACATTTTTAAAAATTCTATATACCTCCTATGATCTCACCCAAAGAAATTAAGTGAGAATATTTGGCATCAGTTTTCTGGAGGATATTCTTCATGTCAAAAGAAACCTACGTAAGTAATGTTTACAAAGAACAGACATAATTCTGCCACATACAAATTATTCGCTAAGACAAAGAACTTAGGGCAAGAAGTAGGAATGGGACTGAGGGTTTTTGTTTTAGTTTTTTCATTTGGGCACATGCCCAGATGGTATACGTCAAAGGTTTAATGACTTCAGATGCAACTTTGGTTGTACAAATTACTTGGGACACTCAAGTGTCCTTCCTTAGAATTTTTACCAGCTACTACTGCATAGTTAAACACGTTTCCATTAACACAGAGAGGGAAGATAATTTTGCTGACCCCAGACTTCACTAGCAACATCAAAATACCCAAATCATGTTTATGCTAAGGTAAGACCAAAATATCAAGACCAAAACAGAAGCTAAGGATGGTGGCCAGTTTATCACCAATGGCCTACCTAATGTTTTATTCTCCTATGAAATTTTGGAGACAGATGAAAGCTAGAAACAAAATCACATGCCTGTCATAATATTTATCTTCCACATTGGTCCACTGGTTCCAAAATGTACATGGCTGTCTCAGGCAGTTTGGGCTGCTGTAACAAAAATAACAAACTGGGTACCTGAAACAACAGACATTGCTCACAGTTCTGGAGGCTGGGAAGTCCCAAGATCAAAGTGCTTGCATATTCAGTGTCTGGTGAGGGTCTTCTTCCCGACATATACATAGCATCTTCTCATTGTATCCTCACATGACAGACAGTGATCTCCAGACTTTTTCTGTTTTTATGAGGACACTAATGCCATCATGGGGACTCCACCTCATGACCTCATCTAAATCTAATTACCTCCTAAAGGCCCCACCTCTCTAACATCATTCCATTGGAGGTTACAGTTTCAAAATATGAATTTTGGGGGACACAAACATGCAGTCCACAGCAAGGGCTATATTTAATCTGGCTCTAGAAGTACTGTTTGTCACAGGGTTAATTGAGAACTTGAGTTTGGAGAAAAATTTACCCTTCTTGCTTTTTTTCTCCTATGAGTAACTACAGTGATGAAATTAATCACTGATTTGTAGAAACTGCCCTTATGCATAAATAAATGAGAACAACCAGTAGACTATTGATGCTGTTAAGGGTATACAAGTGATCATTAGCCACTCTTCTATGATGAAACCAATTGGATATTTGAGACCTATTCATTACTTAAAAAGTGTGGACCCTAATACCTACCTTTCAGAGGTATTATAAGTTTGGGATTTGTTCAGTAACGCGCCTGACACATTATATGGATCCAATACGTATTAGTTACTTATTGGATTTAATACCTGTGTGATTTTGGTCAAGTTACTTATTTTTCTAAGTCTTAATATTCTTATATGTAAAAGCAATATTGATAAATTCTACCTGATTAGGTTGTTGTGAAGAATCTAAGATATGTGAAAATATAAGTAATTGTGCAAACAACAATTAAGAATAACAAAAACAACGTGGTGGAAGTGCATTGCCTCTTATGTTTTTCCACTTTAGATATCAGAATCTTGAGTGAAATGTATCACCACCACTAGAAAAATGTGCTATTCATTTTGACTCATTCCTGACCTAATATTCTCAGCCCCGTTTTTTCCCCTTCAATCATTTTACTTTTAATTTATACTACCCTATTGAATTATGTATATTCTTATAAAACATTTAAAATTATTCCTGGGAAAAAGTTAGGTAAACAAACCAATATACATACATTCTCTATTACATATTACTTACAGGTAGATATGAATAGGTCCAGATATTATCCATCTTCTAATAATATTTTTCAAAATATGTTTGTCAGGGTGTTAATATTGATCATATAAAAATAGAGCTCCAAGATAAAAAAATAAGTTGGGAAAATATCTGAATAAACAAAGTCAAACAATTTCTTTATTATAGTTCTTTCCAGAGCCTTAATGTGTCACTATGAATTATCATGTACAACCAGGGACAAGGAATTCAGCATTTCTCAAAACTAGTTTTATTAGATCAGAATTTTATTGAAAAAACACAGGGATTAATTGAGAGTGATTAAACCCATACTTCTTACTAGTTCCCTTCAGGATGGTTTGAAGATGAACAGCTAGAACTCTGTTTTTTTGGGGGGTTGACAGAATGTAAATCACAACCTCACTGTACTTAGGAAACAAAGTCCCACCAGAGGAAAGGGCCTCTACCAAGCCATGGCCTTTTTCTCCTTAAGATACTTGCCAGATTTGGAAATTACAAAGCATGGAATGCTAGAGCTGAGCTGGGAAATTGAAGGACAGAACAGATTTCCTGGAATATTGAACAACTAATGGGACAAAGACCCAATGCCCTCTAATCAAAGGTCCAGAAAAGCCATGCCCTAGAATGGGAAAAACACGTAGATTGAGTTAGTCACTAAAATTGCAATCCTGCTGGGTTCAGCTATCAATATCTCATCTATCTCTTAAAAAGAAAAAAGGGATATGTCTCTGGGTCAAAATTATATTTAGGTAGAGTCTCTATGTTTCTTTAATACATAAATCTAAAATTAAATAAATAATACTAGATATAAAGAGAGAAAACAAAAATAGTAACAACAAAACAATGAACAAGGGGCAAAACAGAAAGCAAATGGTTCGGTTATTGGAATTAGCACATAAAGATTTAAAAATAACAGGTTAATATGTTCAAAAGGAGAAGAAATATGAGCAAAATAGATGAAAGAGTATTCCATCAGATTTAACATTTATAAAAATAAAAATCATTCAATGGACACTGTAGAGTTGAATACTATAATATCTGAAATTGAAAATTTGGTGAAAGTATCTAAGAGATTGGAATGCTCAAAACATAGGATTGGGAAAGTAGGAATCAGTAAAACAGGTAGTACACAAATTAAATAAAAAAGAAAGAAAGAATGAAAAAAATTGGTGTACTCCTTACATTTATGGTAAACTGATTTCAGGAAGGATGCCAAGACAATTAAATGGAAAAGTTTTACCACCAAAAGGCTGAACAATTGGATAGCTATACGCAAAAGATGCAGTTGGACCCTCTACCACACACCAGATACAAAAATTAACTCAAAGTAGATCAGAGATCTAATTAGATCTAAAACCATAAAACTCTTGGAAGAAAACAAAATCTTTGTGAATTTGGATTAGACAATAGTTTCTTAGATATGATGTCGAAAGCACAAGTGACAAGAGAAAAAATAAGTTGGGCTTTGTTAAAAATTAAAAAGTTTTGTGCATCAAAGGACACCATTGAAAAAGTAAAAACAGCCTATAGAATGAAAAAAAAAACTTGCAAATCACATATTTGGTAAGCAACTTGTATTCAGAAAACATAAAGAACTTTTACAATTCAACAATAAAAAGACAACCCAATATTAAAAATGGGCAAAGAATCTAAATGAGACATTTCTTCAAAAAGATACACGAATGGCCAATAAGGACATGAAACGATGCTCATCATTATTGGTCAACAGGGAAATGCAATTCAAAATTGCATTGAATGAGATAACACTTTCTACCCAATAAAATAGCTACAAAAAAAAAAAAAAAAAAAGACAGACAATAAATGTTAAAAAATCTGGAAAATATACATTAGTGGTAAAAAAGTAAAATAGTACAACCACTTTGGAAAAGTGTCACAAATTTCTTCAAAAGGTGAACACAGAGTTTGTTACATTGCTAGACAAATGTCTTGATCTGGACCTTTTTTCAGATCTTAATATATCTCTTAGTAGAAATACTTAATTGATGATGCTATGACAATGTACTACAGGAACATGCCTTTAATTTTACATAATAATTTATTTGATCAGTGTTAACAGGGTGACTATTCTATGGCTCTGTTGTAAATACTGTAGACTTATAGGTGAAGAAAACATGCACATGTCCTGTTGTCAAGGAGTTTACAATATATTGAGGGAAGAGATGTTAGTTAGCAAATATTAACAGAGTTCGGAAAAAGCAAAATGCGTCCACATACTTACCTCAAAGTTACCTTTATTGTAGCACCTACCACACTTTATCTCACTTATAAAGTCACACATTTATCATTTCAACTACACTGTGTGTATAGCAGATCCTCAATAAAAGTTTGTGGAAACATCTGGTTTATTTTTTGTTCACTTTATTTATTGACAGATTAAATGGAGGATAGGACTGCACTTGTTGCTGAGTCATGTTTATGACACTGATGGATATGTGGTCAGGTAAAAATCATACAGTCAGTTGTGATTCTCTTCCAGGGTCGTACTAACTTTGGCACAACTCTGACTACTATGTCTCAGTTGCTCCTCAGTAAAGACTGTTGGGACTAACCATCCCAGGTTGCCAGGGACAGTCCTCCCCTACATCCTTGAAATATCTCGGTGCTGGACAAACCTGGACAGTAAGTCACTATAGAAAATGATGGAGCTTATTTAGCTGTTTTTCATTAAAAAATTATAAGATAAAGTGATTCACTGGATATTGATAAACACTCAGCATTTAGCATGTGCATCTCGTCATGGACTTCCCCTTGTTACACTCACAGCAGCCCTATAAAGTAAGTATCATTACCATCTCCCCTGATAGACGATGTCCAGTGAGCACAGACTATTAAGACATGGAACTGGATTTCAATAGCAGAGTTGTACAAAGGTGGGATTAAGTTTTTGGCCACAATGCAGTGAAATAGGAAGTCATGCTGTTATTGAGTTTTTCCAGTTCTCAGAAAATTCCATGTCTACCCCAAGTGAACTACAATTTTTAGGTACTCCCTACCCCTAAAAAAAAAAAAAAAAAGAAAAGAAAGAAAGTTAGCCCATGTCAACACTGCAGATCTATCTTGAGAAATTAGTTTTCTCAGAATAAATATGTGTGAAGCCTCTTCAGTCTAGTACTGAATGTTAATCAATTTGTAGAAAAACTGACTATTGCGTTCCTACAGAGGATTTGCTTGTTTATTTGTTTGTGTAGTTTACAATTAGCTGTCTTCTGTGGAATGTTTCTGGCTGGAATCACTTTCTCTAAGCGTCTGATTTAAACATTTATAGTTCCTCAGATTCCATGGGCTTGGGTGAGCTTTTCCAGACAGGTTAGTGATTTTGAGTTTGGCAAGCACTTTGGCTTTTCAGTCTCTTTTGAGTGAAAATCAATTTACACTCTTTGCAAACATGTGACAGCATAAATCAGGCAATTGAGTTCACTCTTAAAACACAATAGGGTCTTGTTTCATTTTGCTGAGGAGACGGACAAACCATTTTCTACTAGTTTCAAACATAGCCCTGTCATACTGTGGCAATTTGACAAGCATACTGTTCCACCATACTTAATTCAATAGATGATAAAAACAGAAGCAAGAGTGGTTAGATTATCTGTTAATAGCACACAGGCAGGTAAGAATAGAGTCAGGTTCAGAATTAAAAGGTTCTAAATACACTGACCATTCTGGGCTGCTTGATGCTTCCCTATAGTACCCCTGATTTTTGATGCTGAGATTTGGTAGCAAGCATCCATTGTCCTAACTAACCTATTCAGAAAGTCGTCCTATTCAGATATCTTTTAATTAAGGATAATCTGAAGAAAGTGGAGCTTTCAATCAAAACTCCAAAACAGTTGGGTGCTATAAAACTAATTTAAAATGGAATAAAGTGGAAAATAGAAGAGCTGGCTACCATGACACCATCTAGGCTTTAAATGGTAAGTAATTCTAGTGATGATGAAACTATTGATGTAATATAGTTTAAAAACGAAAAACAAAACCTACACAGAGCAAAATGACGTTGGAATTGGGAGTGGATCATTTTTTACATCTGTCCTGGGAATATTGACAGTAAACTTAAGGGAACATTCTTCTGTAGGAAACTAACAATTACTAAAAAATATGATTTTTTTTTTGTACTCTCCAATTATGCTTGCAAATTCTAACTTTTTTAATGTCATCTCTTTGCTAAATATATATATTCTGGAACATTCAGCTATTAGCTTCTCAATACTTTGAAAGGGAATTATTCTGACTTTTCCCCTCAGTTTCTGAGCTAGACTTTATCAAAGTAGGTCTTGTGTTTTTCATAGAGTAGCCTAAATGTCTGGTAGTTTTAAATTATTTACTCCACCCCAATATCTGGAAAATCCTGTAAGTTATGTGTAGACTTTTTTTTTCCTTTTTCCATTTTGTTAATGTTTAAACCTGTCAGCATCCTCAGTATGAAGGACTATAAGGTGAACTTTCCTTTTGGGAAAACTACTTAAATTTGAGTTAAACTAAAGGATAACTTTGCCTGGAGACAGGGTCCTCAACTCAATGTGGACACATATACATTTTTTTAAACTTTTATTTATTTAAGTGTGTTTTTCCAGGACCCATCAGCTCCAAGTCAAGTACTTATTTCAACCTAGTTGTGGAGGGCACAGCTCACAGTGGCCCATGTGGGGATCGAACCCGGCAACCTTGTTGTTAAGAGCACCGCACTCTAACCAACTGAGCTAACCAGTCACCTTGACACATATTTTTGATGTGATACGGAACCACTGTGACCATCTTCTCCAAAATGAAAACCACTGATTTAAAAGAAGGTTACTCGAATGTTCAGGGCTACCCCAGAGACTGGTAGAGACTCTCCTGCCTGTCCAAATCATTTTGACAAACTGCAACTGAACTCACATTACATAAAAATTGGTCAATTCTGTGGCAGATATGTTGTGGTGATTCCTAATAATTTAGTAGAAATCAAAAGTATTTGAAATTGATATTGGGAGCCTGATGACAAATGAAAATTAATAACATGCAATGGCATTTAGTTTAGAAAAGTGTCTTATTTTAACAACTCATATCCAGTTAGACACACATCCACTTACATATCCATCTTCATCACCACATCTTGATTCTAAAAGGTAGAGGTACTGAGACATAGTGGGATAAACTCACAAAGCATGCAAATGCTTTTGTAATTTAATCAGTGGGTAAACCTTGAGTGAGATGGTTGGGAACAGTTTAAAATACTGCCACCTGTTTTCTAAACCTGAGGGCCCATCCAGTATTTCCCAGATGTAGTGGATATGTGCAAAGTTTATGTGAGCCCAGAAACTTTTGAAGACCATTTCTACACTTTAAGGTAGCTTTCCACATTATAATTTCCTCTTCTCCAAGTTTCAGGCCAAGACCTTTCCCTTTTGTTTCCTTTGCAGGTGAGGCAAAGCCAGGGGACTTAGGTCCCACCAATCAGATGCAACCATGATAATGACTTTCCTGAAGCAAAAGACAGTATGAGGAATGAGGTATGTGAAGTGGCCATTTTGTTGACATGTGTAAAAGAGTATGGCACAGGGACAATGTGCTATCAGATGTGGCAGGGACAGAAGTCCTAGCAGTAACTTTCCAAGGTTCTATGCTTATCTTCCCAGGGAAGGGGTTTGGGGAATGCCATGCCTGTGTAAGAGTTATTATGCCTGTAAACAGTCCAGTGGCATATTTAGATTTTTTTCCTGATAGTGTAGCTTCTGAGTCTAATTTGCTGGCTCTTACAGAGATTATGAAAATTCCAGACTATGCTTTAATTAATTTGCTTACTGCTGAAACTAGCTGGAGTAGATTCTGTTGGTTGCAATTAAGAACCCTTACAAATGCAGGAATTGGACCAGAAGTGCTTTCAAGCAATAAATCTTCAAGAAAATACAAATCTGTGGATCGACTGTTGGATCTGATTGGTTTTGCAAGCAATAAACAAGAATAATCCACTTGTTATAATATTAGTGAATATAGCTTTGGCAGCCCACAGTGAAAAGTAGCAAAATATTTAACAAACTTTATCACTATGGTCACCTGGAATTAGTGTCCATGGACGGAAAATTACCATACCCTACAACATTATCAAAGCTATGAGGAATATAAGGCTGCAGACCGAAAGGCATGTTTTAATCTGCACTAGAGAATAGAAGGAAAGAGAATGCCTATTTAGACTACTAAATTCCAGGCTCAACATATAATCAGATCAAGGGAATGCTCCAAAAAAATCCTTTGATTAATGTGATTAATACATTAGGAAAAGGCTATCTTCTGACATTGAAGAAGACACTAATCATTAATAACATCATAAGTAAACTAACTGGTGTCCATAATACATTTCATCCTAGGCTACAACTTTTCAGTAGGAAGTATTTTTATGGTCTACCACAGTCTCACACCAAAAACGAAATAAGTTCACAAAATTTGATGCTTTGAGCTTGTAGTCTTCTATTTTCCTTTTGTCTTCAAACCTATTGTCACATTATCCACATAGTACAAGTGCAGACATGAAAAATTATTTCTTCATAGACTCAAAACTCAATAATATGACAAAAGAAGAAATCTTTCAATTAAATAGTATCTGCCTAGGTAAGTGCAAAATGGTCAAGCTGCCCTCTTTTTAAGGAAATACCGAAAAGACTTGTTAGTCTGAATTGACAATATAAATCAAACATTGACCCTCTTCCCAAACATAAATGTATTTTTCAAATCTTCAAATAAGTATTTTTTTCAAGCACTAAGTATGGTTTCTCTTCTTGTGTCTATGCTTTTAAGGGGTAATGCTTTTACCCCCAATAAAATAGCATAGTCATTTATTAGGGTTTGTAGGGAAAACTGCCAAAGAGTGGCAATAATCTATTAATCCAAACCTGAAGCCTTGTAGAGCTCTCAAGTTTCTATGCTATTTATAAAGAAATTAATCTTCATGATGTAATTTTACATTCTATTTATATCATTATTCTTTATACAACATAAACACAGAATTCTGTGATGTTATTACATGTCATAAATGTCATCATAATTTGTCTTTACACATCATAAATATCTTAGTTTGTGACATTATTACACCTTCGGGTGTCTCTTTCCATATTTATGGTAATTACATCAAAGTATTTACTATAATTATGTCATTTGATGAAATTACAGTAATTACTTCGAAAAATGATAGCCCATGACTAATGAATTAAAATAGCATGGAAATTCACATTAAAAATGACATTAAAATAATTCTAAGGATCTGAGATAACCCACAAGAATAAGAACATTCTTTACTGAGTTTTTAACCTCCCAGCTTGGCTCTACAGGTTTTCCCTTGTTGAAAATTTTATCTTTATTGAGGACTGGGAAACTTTGTAATGGGGCAGTACACCATCAGGACATTGAAAAAAAAAAAAAAAAAAAGATTGAGACCTATTTGGTAGTATTATTTTTGGCAAATTGGCAAAACAAAAAATAACTTATTAAATGTTATAGAAGATAATTCAAATCCTCCTCAATCCGTATTCTCCCTCTTCCTCTCTCATGCTGTTATTTACAGCTGTCAAAAATAGGCTTATATAAGCTATATTATATATATTATTAGGTAACAAATTGGTATTAATATATAGTAAACTCATGAGGGACTTGTTTTTCAATCTGAAACTCATATTCACATATCACAAAACATAACTAGAAAGGACCAAAAGTAATTTCATTCAGGCTTTACCTATAGATAGATTAAACTAAATGATGGCTGAGATATGGCTCTTTCTACTTTCAACAGTCTCCATGGAAGAATATGCCACAGCATCGCATGTAATTTTATTACATGTTACCTTTCATTACAGTCAAGAAGCATGAACGCTCTCCAACCAAACTTAGCTTACACGTACTGTGTTTGCCTCACCTCATTTGCCCCATTTTGTCTTGTTCCCCTCACCATGGGCATTTTCCACTCCTTCTGGATGCCAGGACTTTCAGATTTTTATATAAATATTTATATATTAAACAAACAGTTGAGTGCCCACTGGGTGCCATTCTAGGACCTGGGAATGTAGTAGTTCCCCTTTATCTGTGAGTCTGTTTTTTGAGGTTTCAGTTACCTGCCCGTTGAAAATGTGCAATAGAAACTTCCAGAATTAACAATTTATACTTTTTAAATTGCATGCTGTTCTAAGTAGCCATGATGAAATCTTGCACAACCTGTTCCATACACTCGGGACATGAGACATCGGGATATGAGACAGACGTTTGTCCAGTGTATCCACACTGTATACACTCTCTGCCCATTAATCCCTAAGTTGCCATCTTAGTTATGTCATGGACTGTCTCGGTATTACAGTGCTTCTGTTCAAGTTGCCCTTATTTTACTAAAATAATGACCCTAAAGCACAGTAGCCTAATACTACCTCACAATGCCCACATCATTCATCTCATTTTATCTCATCACGTAGGCTTTTTATCATTTCACATTATCACAAAAAGGGCAAGTACAGCACCATAAGATATTTTGAAAGAGACCACATTTACTTATCTTTTATTACAGTATATTGTTATAATTATTCTATTTTATTAGTAGTTATTGCGCCTAATTCATAAATTAAACTACCCTAGGTGTGTATGTATAGGAAAAGACTTTATATATAGGGTTCAGTACTATCTATAGTTTCAGGCAACCACTTGGGGGTCTTAGAAAATATCCCCTGCTGATAAGGGGTGACTACTGTACATACATTAGTGAATAAAGCAAAAATTTTTGTTCTTATGGAGCTTACGTAAAAAGAAAATATTTTTCCCACCTGAGGAGGGAAAAAACCCAAATAAATAAATGAATAAATAAATAAATAATATAGGTTGGTGCAAAAGTAATTGAGGTTTTTGCAATTATTAACCTTTTCAACCGCAATTACTTTTGCACCAACCTAATATAAAATTTTAGTATATAACACGTGCTATAATATAACATAGATAATTAGGATAGAGAGTTCTAGGAAAAAATGGGGAACAGAGAGTTGCAAATTCTAATAAGTTTGTAGTTTATAAACAGGCCTGACTGAAGAAGTGACCTCAAAGCAAAGATTAAATAGGAAGGGAGCCACGGGTGTATTTAGAGGAAGAGCACAAGGTGAAGAAAAGAATTGTACGGGCAGCCGGATGGCTCAGTTGGTTAGAGTGCGAGCTCTGAACAACAGGGTTGCTGGTTCAATTCTCACATGGGCCAGTGAGCTGCACCATCCACAACAAGATTGAAGACAATGAGCTGCAGCTGAGTTGCCGGAGGGAAAGCCGGATGGCTCAGTTCGTTAGAGCGTAAGCTCTCAACAACAAGGTTGCCAGTTCAATTCCCACAGGTGATGGTGGGCTGTGCCCCCTGCAACTAAAGATTGAAAACGGTGGCTGGACTTGGAGCTGAGATGCGCCCTCAACAATTAGATTGAAGGACAATGACTTGGAGCTGATGGGACCTGGAGAAACACACTGTTACCCAATATTCCCCAATAAAAAAAATAAAATCAACAAATTGAAAAAAAAAAAAAAAAACAGTTGTAAAAAGAACTTGAGGCAGAAGCCTGTGTGGTGTGTTGGAAGGTCAAGGAATTCTGTGTGTTGGAACAAGAAGAGATCAAGGAATAAGAGATTGATCAGTAAGGTGGAGGTAGGATTGGCTTTTAGACATATACTTGTAAAGTATGAGATTCTTATTGTTCCTCAAGTGTATTTGCAAAGTCGGCAGCTGGTTATTCAAGTGTCGGGGTGCAAGTTTGGAATTCATCAGCACAGAGATATCATTTAAGGTCATGATGTGGGATGAGGTTACTTAGGGAGTAGTGTCAATGGAGTAGAGAAGAGGGACAAGGTCTCTACCCTGGGGAACTCCAACAGTAATTGCTCAGAGAGAAGAGTGACTGAAAAAGTGACCAGATAAGAAAAGGAGAGAGCAGTATTATGATTGATAGTACAAAACAGAACGTGTTTAAAGGGAGAGAGATTGACAAACAGTGTTAAATATTTTAGTAGAGCAAGTGCCATGAGGATCCAAGTGGATCATTGGACATAACACTTAGAAGGAACATTTGCATTTTCTCTGATCTAGACATCCAGATGCTATTATCCATTCTTTGAATCCCAATTCCAGGTCCTACTAAACAAAAACAGTAGTGGCTATAAAAAGCTTTATCTTTCACAAAGCCATGTATATTAGCTCATTACATTCTCATAGCAACCTTGGATACTTAGTACAGACAATGAAACTGAAATGCAGTAAGGTTAAATGCTCATGAAGTCTCAAATCCAAGTCTTTAAACATGGATTTTTTTCCAGTACAGACACTTCAAAAAATGTCTCATTAAATTTCCTCTATTCGTCCAGTCTTATCACTCCTCTCCTGTCTCTGTCTTTTTATGTCAGAAATTCCCAAAATGTGGACCTGTGACCCTAAGGGCTCCAAGATCCTCTCAGGGGATTGGTAAGATCAAAACTATTTTCATAATGAAACTAAGACATTATTTGCTGTGTCTCTCTCATTTTCTCATGAGTATAGAGTGGAATTTTCCAGAGGCTACACAATGTGTGGAATTGCAACAGAATGAACACAGCAGATAGGAAAATCCAGCTGACGTCTTTGGAGCCAGACATTAAAGAGATTTTAAAAAACGGTTAACGCAAGTAAATATTGCTTTTCTTGATGATTTCTGAACCTAATTTCTTTGCAAGGTATGTACCCCCACTCTATACCTATATGTAATCTGAAAATAATAAAATTTATTCCATATAAAAATAAATTAATGTCTAACAATGTGACTCTTCTTTATTTTTTTTGTTTTGAAAACTATATTTTCCACAAAATAAAATATTTCTATTGACATATAATGATTTTCTATTATTTTTAAATGAACTAATGAATTTTTTTTTAATTTTGTTTTTACTTTTAATATGGCATATACAAATATATATACTTACAATAAAAAATGATTTCTAGGATTCTTAATAATTTTGATAACCGTTGTCTATAGCATTTTAGTCCATGGCACTCCACTTTGCATTTTCTTTCATAGTAGCTGGTATTTATCTTAGTTTATTTTATATAATCTTTTTTTATCTTCCCAGATTATTATGTTTTGGCATCTGCTAGGAATATTTCAAATTATGGGTAATTAGGCAATTTTTAATTAATACTTCATGATTTTTCCTAGATTAGTTGATTTCTTAAATCCCTTTTCCAGTTAATTTTTTAAATATTGGTTGTAACTTCACTGCTTTTGGAGATAGCGTCTTCTCTTGGTGATTCGTGTAACACATATATACTGAGCATCCGTTGCATAGAAGGACCTGTGGAAAATACCAAGATCAACAAGACACAGTTCTTTCCTTCTGGGCACTTATAATCCAGTAGGAAAGATAAGATGGGATATCTCGCTATATGACATGAATATATCCTTGATTCAAAGAATGCATCATACATCCGGGTAATTGTGACACTACTTTCCTCTAAGCCATTTCTTCACAGATGCCATTTATTTTAAACTTGATATCATTTTAAAATTTTACTTCTCTATATTAGCACTAAAAAAAATGGAGCCTTTAAACCAATGCTTCAGACTGAGACTTCATCAAAATTCTAATACCTGAACACTGAAAAAAAATTGCTTACCATGGCATTTCCATAATTTGTCAGAAAAGAGATGTTCCATTATGGCCCCACTTGGTGTGTGGACAAAAAGGCATGGGGTCCTTTTGGACAATATGTTAAAAGTTAAGTGTCTAAAAAGTGTTTTGTTTTCTTTTTTAATGCTTTGTCTACTATATCCTTTCTGCACAATTTTACCAAGATCCCATACAGTTTACCATATGAATTTACATGCAGAAAGTGAGTTCAGAGATTAAAAATTACCATTGCTGTAACACTCAATTCACCAACTAAACTAAATAGTTGGACACAAACTAATCATGACCATAAATGAGATAGTATTTTGCTCTTCTCATTTTTGGGAGAAAGGAAAAAAAATACAGGAATTCAATCACATATTAGAATGAACAAAACAAGCTCATGGCAAGTACGAAACCTTTTCTACCATCCAAATTAAAATTCATTACTGTGATCATAAGACCCTATAAAAAATTCAATAGTCATTTCCATTTACTATATTATTGAGGTAATTACTTAGACATACAAAAAAGTAAGACTTGAAACTAAAGCAAAAATGAAAAAACAAATAAAAAACACTCTGTTTATTAGAAAATTAAATTTCTTAGAACACAACACTCTATCCTTTGGCTATAATCCTGGTTAAAAAAATGTATCATTTTATTATACATTATTCTGTGAATATTGTGAGAAAATAATTGTAATAATCTTTTCTATTTGGGGTTAACAAAACAGGAAAACAAATGTGGCAAATTTTCATTATGCTTGTTTCTAGCCTTTTCAGATGAAGGAAAGAAGTATAAAGTCTTGAAAAAAACAAAAACATGAATTATTTGGTTTAGTATCTGTCTAAAAGAAGTGTTTAATTTTTGCTATATTATCCAAATTATTTATCTTAATATTACTCTCTGGCTTTAAGTTTGTTTCTGCATTAATGTTGCATTTGTAATCATATCTTGGAAGGAGTAGTTAGCTTGAAAGGATTAGAAGTGAGATATAGAATCTGGTCCCCTTAGGTCATTTGTTTGTATCCAGCTGAAGTCAGCAGTGGCTAAAGTTCATTACCATCTGGCAGTTTTTCCATGGCCTCTGTGACAGAACTTGTGGCCCTAGTCTAGTACATACTAGACAGATGTCCAGGTCATAAAAATCACAACGATACTTGGCATTGTGTCACCCCCTTGTTGACAGTACCATCACACAGGCCAGAGATCGAAGCGGAATAAAGAATGAGCTGTCTTTATCCCATCCAGTGGTCCATTGGCAAACAGATACTCAATCCTTATGTATTCTGTGTGGGGGGGAAAAATCTCTTGGCTATACTCAAAGGAAATGGAAATAATGCTAATGAACACAGCATCTCACAGAACAACATGATCAAGTGCTCTGATTTATCTCCTTGCACAAACACAAAATTAGATGAAATGGTTAAACTTTCAAACCTTTCCTTTTTGATGACTAACAATGCTTCATGTTGTTTTAAGGTTTCCAAACTACAGGTTGAAGTGTGGAGGGCCAACCACATCTATCATTATAAACAGCTTGTAAACTTGAGCTAGCCATGCAAATTGCACTTCTTTACAAGCTCTGTATATGTTATTCTCACCTCATCTCTTATCTCTCAGGCATCCCAAACATTTTTCCATGACAGGTATATGTTCTTCCACAGATATAAAAAACAAACAAACAAACAAACAAACAAACAAACAAACAAAAAAAGCCTTTATCCTCACTCTTTCCTCTGAATATCTCCTTCACCTTGTTGTTCTAACTGAAATGTGATTCTAACAATGATGCTTCCAACATCCGTTTTCTCAAATAGTGGCTGATTTTCCTTTCACTGGTCATTTCAAGATTATTACATATACTTCCTGCCTATGCGATTTGCATATCTCCATAGATGATCCATTGAAAGAGTTCTAGTCCCTCAGATATTGACTTACCTTTACCGATACAGCTGTCTATTAACCTCAGCCACCCACTTCCATAATTTTACCCTCTTCCAGTAATTGCACAATTTCCAGCCTCTCCATATAAATCACTGTTCTCTCTGACTTTTACAAACAATAATCCATCTGACAGTCTTCAATTCCTTAATTCTTTGTTAAACCAGTACCTCTAATCCAATGACCCTATTGCCTTTTCACTGTCTGTCATTTCTCTTTTGTCCTCATATCCCATCCATCTAAACTCAGATTGCAGGGTCCATCATTATCCATCATTATCATATTCCCTTATATAAGCCACTACTTTTTTTCTCCCCTTCTGTCATATATAACTGGTAAAAACAAAAGAAAAACAAAACAAACAAACAAACAAAAACCTTGTTAAACTCCAACTCTCCTACTATGTGCTTATTTTCAAGGAGTAGAAAGTGGCAATCACAATCAAGCAACTATAATAATGTGTGATCTCAAATTGAATGTATGGCCACAAACTGCAAATGGGCCCTTGACTGTCAATTCTACTAAGTTTTCTTAGTCATTTTCCTATTCAGTTCACTCTGTCATTGTCCCATAGACAACTTCACACCTAAAATTTTCAATATGCTTTCCTTCTCGTCACTCACAGCTCAGAAGCATGTTTCATATTGCATTGATAAAAACAGAAGCAACTCAATTATAAGTTTATCAGTTACAACAAATGTCCCACTCTGGTGGAAAATGTTGACAATAAGGGTGGCTATGCATGCATGGGGGTAGGGGTTATGTGGAATATCTTTGTACCTTCCTCTCAATTTTGCTGTGAACCGAAACCTGTTCTAAAATATAGTCTTTAAAAAACCATATGAGATGGAAAACAACAACAACAAAAGAAGCAACTAGAAGAGAAGTTCTATAACCTCCTTATATATCAACTTATCTGTCTCCTGCACCATCACCTTTTCCAACTACACTAGATTATTTTTCCCGTTAGTGTTCTATACACCAAAATGCCATGCATCTTAAAAAATATGTAAAAACAAAGACTCGACCACATATTCTCTCCAGCTTCTGTAGCATCTTTCTGTTTTTCTTTATGGTAAAAGCCCATAAAAGATTGGGCAATGCTTGTTTCAACTTTCTCTCCTTTCCCCTCTTCTCTCTTGAACTCTGTCCAACCATTTTTTTCAAAGACATCTGTTAAGGTCAATTTATTGAATGATCCAATGGTCAGTATTCAATCCTAATCTTATTCAACCCCTCAGCATCATTTAACAGAGTTGGTCATTCCCTCATTCTCAAAATACTTTCTTCGCTGGCTTCCAGTGCTATCTGTTCTCCTTGTTAGCCTCTTACATGACCATGGCTCCTCCCTCTTGATCCTTGTACAATGGAATATAAGTCAGCAACAGCAAGAAATAAAATAATGATATATACTCTAACATGGGCAAACGTTGAAAATATTATACTGAATGACAGAAGCCACTCATCAGTTAAGGGACATTTGGATCGTTTCCAATTTTTGACAATAATGAATAATGTTGCTATGAAAATTCATACAAGTTTTCATTTCTCTTAAGTATATATGTAGGAGTGCAATTACTAGATCATAGGGTAACTATGTTTAACCTTTCTGAGGAACTGCCTCTGGGCTTTCCAAAGTGTCTGCACCATTTTACATTCCAACCAACAGTCTATGAGAGTTTGACTTAACCAAATCATCTCCAACACCTGTTATTATCTGTCTTTTTTTATTATAGTCATTTTATTGAATGTGAAGTGGTCTCTCATTGTGATTTTGACTTCCATTTTCCTAATGGCTATTGGTGTACATTTTTTTTCATTAGTCATTGGTCATTTGTATGTCTTCTTTGTGAAAAAGTATGTTTAGATCTTTTGTCCATTTAAAAATTGTGATATTTATCTTTTAATGATTGAGTTGCAACAGTTCTTTAAATATTCTGGATACAAGACCTTGATGAGATATATGATTTGCAAATATTTTCTTCCTTTCTGTGGATTATTTCATTATTCTCATGGTAGTGTCCTTTGAAGCTCAAAATTTAAAATTTTGAGGATGTTCAATTTATCTATAATTTCTTTTGTTCCTGTGCTTCTGGTGTCATATCTAAGAAATCATTGCTTAATCCAAGGTCATGAATATTTACTTCAATGTTTTCTTCCAAAAGTTTTATAGTGTTAACTCTTACACTTAGGTCTTTGATTCATTCTGAGTTAATTGTTATACATGGTGTGAGATAGGAGAGAAGTTCAACTTCTATTCTTCTATAAGTGGATATGCAATTGTCCTAGCAACCTTTGTTGATAAGACTATTCTTTTGCATTTAAATGTCTTGTCATTCTTGTCAAAAATCAATTGAGAATAAATGTGAAGCTTTATATCTGGACTATCAATTCTATTCCATTGATGTATGTTTATCCTTATCCCAGGACCGTCTTGATTCCTGTAGCTTTGTAGTACATTTTAAAATTGGGAAGTTTGAGTCCTCAATCTCTTTTCTTTTTACTTCAAAATTATTTTAGCTACTTTTTGTCCCTTGAATATCAACATAAATTTTAAGATTAGCTTGTTATTTTTTTAAAATAATTGAGATTGAAAAACCTGAACAATAGCTTTCTGAGAGGAGAGAAGAAAAAAAATGAGACAATAAGAGGATCTTTCCATCTATGTAACTCATGTTATTCACACTACCTGGAAAGCAATGAAGACATTGAGACAGGTTAGTTAGTATGACATCAGGCAGTTAGGAATTCCCTGGTAGACTGAGCAGAAACTGAAGCTGACCATATCTTCCAAGCCTCAGGATAACTTGCTCCTGCAGGGCAAAAACCTTAACCTTAACTCTAGGGCAACTAGAACATTTCAAAAGTCTCCCCTAGGCTGGAGCAGCAGAATGGATCTGGTAAACATCATACTGGTGGGCACCAGCATTCCAATATTCCCCTCCCAGGTAGAAATAGAAATATGAAAGTAAAACTTTCTGCCTTAGCTAGTGGGCTTCCAGGTTTTGGATATGCCTTCCAGCTTGGGAACTGTAACCTTTCTTCTTGCTTTAATAAACCATCTTCCATTACAACTCTCTGCCTCTCCCTGATCTGTGTGTCCATTCTTTGGCTTCATGAGACATGATTCCGGCTCACACCCAGAAATTGCTGGCAAATCTTACATCAACATCATTGATATACACAAATGAAAAAAGAATTAATTGTTTGCCTTTCCATTGATAACTTTCAATAATATGGAATACCCCAATTAAAGTGCAAATTGATTAATCTTTTTAAGTTTCAAGTTATCTGTTTTATCACAGGAGATGATTTGTATAAAGTTGGCAAAACCACAAGTAGTACAAGAAATAATTTAAAGTGAGAATCCTCATGGCAAGAGGAAAGATTTCCTGTGGATCTTAGCAAGATTTCTAGGATGAGTAATAAGGAGGACATGGGAATCAGACATGTCCACCACATTTAACATCAACTATTTAAAGCACCTTTATGCTACCTTGTACGTCATTGCATTCAGTGACAATAAGATTTCCTAGAATTCTGCAATAGAAAATGAAGGTTTCCCATAAAGGATCATAGCTTTAAGAATCATTAAGTAGATTCATTTTGCATGTGGAAATGTTGACAGCTATTGCTGCATCATTCCTGTGATCTTTCTCTTCTATCTCTAATGTGTCATATAATCTCCATCCTTAATTAAGATACTCTGTAGACAGGATATCTGTCTTTCATCTTGCATCAATAGTGATTAAGCAAGTGCCACATGAAAACAGGTTATCAAAAATGCTTATTGAATAAGTCAATAAAACTTAAGGCATTCCTATAACTTAGACAAAAATGTGACTGGTTGAGCTCCACTAATTTTATTTTGAGCTAGGCAAGGTGAAACAAACAGCTATGTATAATTTGGGTAGCAGAGGAAAAGTACCATAGTTTCATTTCATTCTCAGTCATCTTGCTATACATTGCAGAATCAGAGGATGAAATGGCAAGGAATGAGTAGAAAGGATGACGTAGAACAGTTTACTGCATTTAGTCAAATGTTTTCTATAGCAGATCTTAGGCAATTGTCACTCCTTTCACATTTAATTTCTGAACTGTAATAGGGCTACAAATATGCAGTCTTCCCATTCAGATGAGGCTGACTTTCTATTCATATAATTACAACCCAAGTTATCATGAATTAAGTTGTGTGCCATTTAAGAATGTGGTATTCACATTTACTAACGAATTAATATGTGCAGCTACATTGCCTTTAACAAATTATTATCAGGCAGAATATGAAATGCATTGGTAAGAAATACTTAACAGATGATACTGTGACAATGTGCTATTAAGAATTTTACTGTAATGTCAATATTATTAAACCTTATACCCAGTTAATCCATGAATATAAATTACTTTTGTATCAGCCACACTTTATTATTTATTAGGATCAGTGTAATAGCTGTAATTATTCCTTTAAGGAAACCTAAGGACATGTCTCCACCAAAATTGGAGCCTAGAGGACAATTGAATTCAGATCTTCTGTAAGGGTGAGTCCCTTAGGCAATATGTCTCCAGACCATTTTGTTGAATTAGATGTGACTAAGAGATATGATTGTTTTCCATGGAAAATCAAAATAGCCACAATAACTATTGCTGTAGTTTGTTGAGACCTACCAGTTCCTGGCACTGTAGCCAAGTGTTTTCCATATAGTATTGCAAGTTATCTCCCAAATTCTATAAGGTACTATTACCAAATATGGGAGGAACAAACTGGCTAAAATATTACAAAGTAACCTGTACAAACTGTAGAAGCTTCAGTGCAGATACTTGGGTCCAAACTCAGTTATCTTTGTTACCAATCACAGATTTTTACATAGGACTGAATTATGTGATAATCCATTGACATTTGGAGTAATTGGAAAATTTGGAATAACTCTTATTTGAGTTCACTACCAGCTGATGATACTATGTTTTGTTTTGTTTCCTTTGGGTTCTCTCTGCAAAACAAAAATGGCACATTATTATAAAAATAGTTGTGCACCATAAGTGTAAAATTATTTTAAAAGGTTTCCCACAAAATCACTGCTATTTCTAAAGTACAATTGGACATTTGGCTTTATTATCCCCATTAGAAAGAGTCTAGTGAAATGCACAAATTACTTCCTTACTTTCGGCCCCCTTTTATACCCAGTCTAATGTTTAGTTTGTTTTGAGATTTGAGGATCATTTTTTAATTGGGACATCTTCTATTTCCCAATATTACCTTTGTCAGCAATTTTTGTTCACTTTTAGGTATTCTGGTTAATTACATAAATACATATATGTGCAAATATAAAACTTAATTTTATTTGCACCACGGTCAAATACTGGGGGAAGATAAAGTCAGCATAGGATGTAGAGAGGCATGGGCTTAGCGGACAAAGGCCATTTGCTGAGATGAGGGAGAAGAGACCCCTTGTCTGTCCATCTGCTTGTCTTGCATATTCTTCTAAACACAAGCAATCAACATTGCAACTCAAACTCTGACATTTTCTTCACAAATTTGCCATCTTCTTTAAAACAAACACTGTACCTAAGACTCAGTAGCAGTTACACATATCCCAAATACCACCACAGTCCTTTAATATTTGTATTCAGTTTTATAGCTGTCAAGAACAAGATGCAAGCTGCAAGATTCTTGGAAAGGATGTTAAGTCAACAGCTGGCCATTTCTCTTCTTCTTCCCATTTCTTTCTCATGAAAATCTGTCTGATATGTGCACTGTTCTCCTCTAAAGATGAAATCTGGGGATGACTTTGCGACACTCTTCCACAGAAGACTAAAGACTACTGAATGATGTTGCCCTGTCCTCATTCAAATTAATTTTAATCTTATTTTTGTAGCCTAGGTCTTTACTTATTTAAAGGTATAAACCAAGTAAGTGGCAATGCAGAAGACAGAACCAGTGTATTGGTCTGGGCAGGTCAGTGAAGGCTCCATGGAGAAGGTGACAATTAGAGCCGGATTTTGAATTAGATGATGTGTGTTTACTTCATCTATGGAATGTACAGGCAGCCTGTGCTTTGCTTCTGGAATGACGCATAAGGACAACCTCTACTACAATTGCTTAATAGCTATTGCTAGAAACCACTGTGTTTCAGTTACACAGTTTTCATTCATGTAGATTAAGGCCTCATTGTTAGGTTGTCTTATGTATTTCAGTTGAGAAAACAAAAATCTTGTTGAATGCTAATAGCCTTCTCACAAGGTTAAAAATTCAATCACATTTTAATAAATCTCAAATTAGGACATCATCATTGTCAAGATTTTAATATCTTTATTGCTGAGCTCAAAGTTTATCACTAATATCAGTGAATAAATAATGCTAAAATGAATGGGATGAAATCATTGAATATGAATTTATATTTAATTGAGATATGCATAATTTTAAGAATTTGAATTCTATTTTATGTTGTATAACCTCTATTATAAAGATATAGACAATTCGGTCTCCTAGACATCCATTCAACATGCATTCAATATTAATACATTTAACAAATAACTATTGAATGGCTTACTCCCTGTCAATTACTTCATGTACTATGCTAGGTTCTAGCAAAGGGAAAATTCATAAAATGCAGTCTCATTGAAATCTGCTTTGGATGTAAACTAGTGACCTACAGTTTTGACCTGTTTTTTTTTTTTTTTTTTCCTTTAGCTTAGATCTGATGGTATTTTTAGGACATATTGGAAATTGAAACAATATTAGCCAGTGTCTCCTAGGATTATTAAAATTTTAGATGTCACATGCAAAGCACCTGGTAATTTGTGTTGTGTGTCATAAGTAAACATGTTGTGTTATTATTATTAATATTGCTACTACTTTTATTACTATTACTACTATTATTATTACTTCTACTAAACAACAGCTAAGTTGCAAGGCTAATATGTGAATTTCCTGGATCCCGGATGTTGAAGAATTAAAATCATACGAGTGTTGGCATACAAAAAAAATGTAAAAGTACAGAGTTTGCAGCAATGATTTTAAAAAGGTGCTAAAATTTTTGCTACAAGTTTAAACAGAGTCTTAGAATTCCTTGGGCGATTTGGTGAAAAATTCTCTCAGCAAAACTAAATAAAATTTTCATCTTGTATGTGGTTGTTTTGACCAACAGGTTAGTAGGAAGTTGTCAATTTAATTAACATCGTTATATCATTGTTTGAGCAGACAAAGTCTTTCTTATAGAAGTCAAATTGTAAATACGAGGTCTTCTCCAATCACACTTATTCTCCCTTCTGTTAAAGTGTTCACCAATTTATTATTGAATAAACTGGATTAGGTAGAGGCCAGTCAAAAACAGCTTTATTCTTTCATATCACTGCATTTCTTCCATGCTCTGTTGAATCTCCTTTTCTCACTCCTTGAGATCTTTTGGGTTGATGGCAAGCCCTCCTCCTCATCTTCAAATGTGAATTATTTTGTTTTCTACTTATAGTAAAAAGTACAGTCCAATCTGACAATTAAATATTAAATCTCTCATCGAATTCAAACTTTTTTTCCTCCCACAGCTCAGTCTGAGAAATCTTATTATTTCCACCACCTTGCTCTTTAGCTCTTTCTCCTCCATTTACTTTGTGGTCTCAGGGCTCCTTTGGGGATGGAATGGGAAGAGAGTATAGAGGTGAAGGACACAAAGGTAGAGCTTGGCTGTTAATTGTGCAATCTGGCACCAATACGGTTCTCTTGACATCCTCTCCTTCCCCATCCATATGTGCTTTCAAGGTGAATGATGACGAAGTGTTGCCTGATATATTTTGGGTCATCGCTGCAGAAGTTATGCAAGGATGATCAAACAATTCTTTTTTATTGTGAAAGGGTATTAATATCCTTTGTTCTCAGATTTTTGGGAACTCAGCCAAAATGAAGACAGAAGGAATTGTCCCTTTTAACATCAAAATACATAGAGTAACTTACATTATTTTTCCCTTTGTTTAAATATTCCTTTGAAGAGAGGCATTATGTCTTATGAAACGTTATAGCTATTATAGCAAAGAGCATGGGGCCTTGCATATATTATATTTTCAGTAAGTATTTACCAACTAACTGTGTGGTTAGTAGTAGTTTTATCATTACCCTATTCTACCAGAACAACCAGGTAACTTTGTATTATTAGGCTTAGTCAGGTTCCTGGCAGGAAAGAAATGGCATATTGAAAGGTTGTAACTAAAGAGAAGTAAATAAGGAAATTAACTATCATAATGGAGCAGGGTAAAGCCCTTGAGATCAGCAACAATGGGAAGCCATTGTCACCCTAAGTCTGAGGGAGAAAAAGGAAGTCATGCTGTTCCTGAAGCATGAAGGAAACTGGAGGTATGGAAGAAAGGTGGTCTGATGGCATCCAAGGTCATAGCAGGACATAGTCAAATAGCAAGGGAGGAAGGGAACACGGGTACAGGCCCAGGGTGATGAATACCCTCCCTTTATCTCCTCCCATCCTCCAAGTTCCTGTTGGTGACTGCCATTGGTTGAATCCAACTGGAAGCCAGATGGCAAGGGGACCTGAATGATACCACTCTGGAGATCACCCGGTGAGACAGAACAGGGCAGAAAAATACAGATAATGGATCATGGAAGGAAGCGGGTGGCAAAGAACAAGAGTGCATTATTATAGGTGGAAAAATCAAACTAGGATCTGTAAGCCTGTGGAGAGAATATTATATATATTCTTTCACATATATATGAATATTACATATATTATACATAAAATATATACATTACAACTGTATATTATTACATATAAATATACATGTATCTATGTACTCTGTAATGAACCTGAAATATACCACAAAACAGATATTTTAACTACATATTATATACATTATATTATATCATATCATATTATATTACATTATATATAGTTAAATATTTTTTGTGTGGTGTACTTCAAGTTTATTACAGAATAAACACATTTTAGGGGAATAAACTGAAATCTAAATGTACCTTGATTTTTGTTTATTTATGTGCTCCAAAAAAGATTATACAGTTCACATAGATTTACATAGATTACAACAATAAAAGAAAATACGGGTATAAATACGGGTATAAAAACAATTAAAACTAATTCACAACACAGGCTGTGTTTTAGGCTATAGATTTGGTTCAAGGATTTTTTGCAGTCAGTTAGAAAAATATCTTTCTCATATAATATTTATTGAGTCCTCATGATGTTTTTTAGGTGCCAGGGATACTGCAGTGAACATGAAAACAAGGTCACGTGGAATTTATATTTTATTGGAAGGTACAAAAAGGAAGAAAGTAAAATAGCATAATGGGATAAAGTGTCTGGGGCAACTTTAGATATTGTAATGAGAGAAAAAATAGCCTCTTTGAGGAAGAGTTCTTATACTGAAATTTCAAAGATAAAATAATTGTGGTCAATGGAGGTGGAAGCAAAGAATGGACTGTGAAAACATCTGACCCAGCTAAATGTAACAAGCAAGTGTCACATTATTCTCAAAAAGAAATATCTTCATGGTTACAAACAATATATACAAAATATTTGGAGGTAAAAACTTCCTGCTTATACCTAGCCAAAATATCCTATTTTATTCAATCATCGTATATTTTGCTTCTTTTTCATAACTGTCCTAGATGCTTTAATCTTTCTTTTTCAACTCTAATGTGACAAAGCTTTATTTAACAATTACTGTGTGTCCAAATATATGCAGTATATTACTGTGTTGCTCTGCTGGGGAATGTCATAACAAAATGCCCCCAACTGGGTGGCTTAAACAACAGAAATTTATTTTCTCACAGTTCTGGAGACCGGAAGTTCAAGATCAAGATGCCAACTGGGTTGGTTTGGGGTGAGACCTCTCTTCCTGGCTTGCAGAGAGCTGCTTTCTCAATGTGTCTTCACGTGGCCTTTTCTCTGTGTGTTTGGTGGGGGTTGAAGGGTAGGAGAAAAAGGAAGAGAGAGAGAGAGAGAGAGAGAGAGAGAGAGAGAGAGAGAGAGAGAAGAAGAAGAAGAAGAGGAGGAGGAGGAGGAGGAGGAGAACTGAGAGGAGAAAAAGGAGAGGAGAGGAGAGGAGAGGAGAGGAGGAGGAGAAGGGGAGGGGGGAAGGGAGGGGAGGGAGAGGTAGCTCTGGTGTCCTCCACCAGTCCTATTAGATTAGGGCCCCACCCTTATTATTTCATTTAACTTTAATTACCTTAAAAGCCCTATCTCCAAATACAGTCCATAGGGGTTAAGTATTCTACGTATGAATTTTGGTGGGATGCAATTCAGTCCATAATAATCACACACAAAAAACTTATATATAAGGACTTAAAATAATTTTGAAAAAAATATATGAGGTGCTTGATTGGGTGACACAAGCCAAATATTCTAAAGAAAGGAATAAAGAAAACTCAACTTGTTAAACAGAGATTTACAGAAAAAATGCAGTTTTCCCTGAATGTCTAGGAATGTCCTACACTGGAGATTCTGAATCTGAATATTTGAAACTGTTGATTGACTCAAAGTAAGTATCAAAATTGTTTTCTTTATTTGACTCCCATATTTTATTATGATGGAACAAATGTATTGGAAAGTTGCAAAGAAATTGTAAACATAATCTATCTTCATAAAATGTTCAACTCACTAGCAAATGAATGTAAATTAAAAGGAAAAGTTCTATGGCTTTACTATCACAATATAGCCCAAATCCAATCTCTTGTAACCACCTGCACTGCTTCTGCCTGGACGAAGTCGCCATCACTTATTGCCTAAATTATTGCAATAGGTAACCAAACTGGCACCCTGCTCTGCCCCACCCCACTTCAGCCAGAGTGGTTCTGTTACAGCATAAGTCAGACCATGATATTCTTTTGTTCAAAATTCTCTAATGGTGCCCTACTTCACTCAGAGAAAAAGCCAATCTCCTTACCAGGACCACCAAGTCCCTACACTACTTATCCCTCTTTACCTGTTTGACCTCATATTGAAGAAAACAGTCCTAATCCCATGAGATCACTCACAAGCTGACACTTTAGCAGCACCTTTAACAGGCTAGTAGTTTCTAGTGATGTGGTTTATGGTAGGACCAGTAGATTCCATGGTTGTGTGTCCATTGTTATACCTCCTTCAATATAAAATGGTTCTCTTGGTCAAAGAACATGTTATAAGAGATCACAGGATGACAAATCAGACATTTTGTGAGTCTTTGAATAGTGGTACTGGTGGTGGTGGTTCTAATTGTAGGCAGGAAAACAAACCCACAAACAACTCATACTAATCTCAGTGGGGATATATCATTGCCTCTTACAGGATAGATGGTCTAATATATTCAATTTGCCACCAAGTGTCTGATTGGTATCCTCAAGTGATGTCAGTCTGACAAGTCAGACATTCTGAAGCAGCAGTAGCTAGATCAGCCTTGATGAGTCAAAGTTCATGCTTTTGGACGCATGCGTAACCACCATGCTTGCCACTATGGCTATCTGATTCAGAGGCTCATTGCAGAAGAACTGAGGTGGCCAGGGACAGTCTTGGATGAGTCATCCTATCTACCTGGTTGTTTAATGGCTTCTATGAAACTTAGGCTCTCTGGGAGGTCTTGATGGGAGACACAAAAATTTATATACATTGGACCCACTATGATAAATAACCTTCGTGGTTCACTTCTCTTTTCTTCAGTACTCCAATTTTGTCTCTTCTAAACTGAATAACCATCATTTGACTGCCTAGAGGTCTATTTATATTCTTGCCTTAGGCCATTTCTACCTCCACACCAAGTTGGTGACCTAGGTGTATTGCTTTAATCCAATTTCATCACTGTTTTTGAGGCCACACTTCTCTGGGGTCCTGATGGGGTAGCAAGCTAGTTTTGCCTTGCAACAACATACTGAGCTGACTTATCAACCAGGATTGGGTTTCTTTCCTCCTTTGGAAGCTGATCACAGGGAATACCCCATCAGGTCACAGATGTGAGCTGAGGAAGAGGAATATGTGCAAGAGAGATATGCTATCTAAGTCATGTAATTTATCTGTGTCCAGTCTCCATGTACCCTGTTTCTGTACTTCATCCAAAATTCTGGTTTTGTGGGTTTAACAGTGTCCAGCTCATGATGAGTATTTATGGTTGTATAGTCATTTGATGTCTCATGATCATGTTATTAGTGTCTACTAGGACCCAATGACATCCAGGAGATACTTTCTGAATGGTTAATAGTTCTCTGTTGCAGATACCATGGTCTTACTAGAGTATGGTTCAGTAATCCACCGGGCCTACTGTGAGATGGATCTGAGCCAAAACTCCATTTCTGATTTGACCTCTATAATTCTGATGAGTGGGTGGACAACAGTGGAATTTAGAGTCCCAAGGGTTTAGCATCAGTTTAGATCCAGTAGCAATAATCCTTGAAAATTTCAGGTACTTCCTCCTTTTTTTTTTTCTTTTTCTCAGTGAATGGTTGCCCTAGTAAATGGCTATAGGTCCCTTGGGATTAGTCTAGGAGGAATGTTTGCACATAAGTTTTTGGCAGTGTAACAGAATCCTTCCTCAAGGAGATCTGATCGCCCTTTCATCCAGTCTGTAGATTGACTCTTGCTGGGAATAGTGTGAGGAGATGTGACTCATTTACGTACTTTGCTTTTAGAGACCTAGTAGGACTCTAGAAGGATGCCCATTTATATCAGTCCCAGGGCCACCATGATCAATTAATCACTGACAAAGATCTCTGCAGGTCAAACCATTCTGATTATTGCATGGGGCCTGCTGCAATTACAGTAATTACCTATACCTTGTCACTGGCAATTAAGTATTCCATTTGACCTCTGCTATTGCAGGATTCTATTATTCTAGTTGATATCCAGGAGCCCTTCACAATAGTACCATTTTCCACTGTCATTCTTGAATTTCAGAGTTTATCAAGCATACCTGTGCACCTTCACCTACATTTTTCTCAAGGCCTTGGTGTACAAAGAGTTCTCTAGATCCTTCAGAGGAAAGAGTGGGTGGGTGAGCAGGTCACACAATAAATTTCACTCCAGCCCCTCCCTAACATTTCAGATTTTTTTTCTTAGAACATGGTCAACAAATACTTTCATTAAAGGGCCAGGTAGTAAAATTTTAGGTTCTGTGGGTACTATGGTCTCTGTCACAGCTACTCAACTCTGTTCTGGTATGAAAATAGCCATAGGCAATACACACAATAAAGAACATGACTGTGTTCCAATAAAACTTTATTTACAAAAATAGTTTACTGGCTAGATTTGGTCTGTGAGCCATAGTTTGTTCACTTTGTACTACAGTATATAAAAGAAGTTCTGGAATTTTGACTTCATTTACTGCAGGACACTGTTGGATGCAGGTTTTTTGTCAACAATTCAAGCAAATTGATAGAGTCACAGTTGAATTATATCCTCCTTGAATTACAAATCTCTGGTGAATGTAACTATATCAATAAATTCAGTTAAAAAATATCACTTTTTTTTCAGTCTAGCGTATATTCCTTAGGACATACACACACTTATTCTCTAGGAATAATTTGCAAAAATCTTGAACTTTTTTTGGTGTATGCAATACCTACTTTGGTCACGTTTTGTACCTGTGATTTGCTGAGATCTGAGCTTAAGAAATAATGAGACAAAGTAGATATGGGTCACAGATAGTCAGCCATTTCCTTATAAGGCCACAATTTCATGAGAACTCACCACCGGGTTGTTAGGGGACGTTAAATTCAGAGAGTGGAATAAGAGCTACTTCTGACAAGAAGGAAGGCTCAGAGGAATTTGTGAGTTCAATTTCAATTTCATTGAAAACTGTCCAAATTTCACCATCCCAAGTTTTAGGGTCTTGACTTTTTTCTCTAGTCAATTCCCTTACTTTATCAGAAGAAATGGCAAGATTACAAATTCAATTTGTAAGTAATCCTGATACATCAGCATCAGATTTTAGATTTGGTATTTTAATAATTTTAACCTTCCTCTATAAAAAATCAGATAATCTTTTTATCAGTTCATAGATGATTGTTAATTTCTTATCTGGATCTTAAGTGATTGTATCATTTACTTTTCCTCCAAATGTCTAGCATGTTAGACGCAGGCAGTCCATCCGTAGTCCTGATACTCTACTTCCCTTAGAGCTTTATTGCTGCAGATACTTGGTCTCCCAAACTCTTGACCTCTAAAGATTCTTGACTCTAGTGACAATGGATGATTTAAGTAACATTATTGTTATGGTATGGCATGGAGCACCGGTGTCTCATTTTCCATTGTCTATGGGGCCTCAAAATCTAAATCAATCAATCAAATCTAATCTAATTCCATATTCCTCTCTAAAGTTTCCCTTCCCCAGGACCATTTCTGGTACCAAAAATTGTATCTTGATATGAGTTCAGTCAAAAAACACAGGCACTTTAAATATTACAGGAAAAAATAGTTGAATATAAGAATTAGAGGGTGGCTTTTGGAAGGTCTCTGGGAACTTGCTGCAATTCTGAAGTCTTTGGAAATGCTTTGTCTACAGCTGCAAAGCAGAACATACTGAGCAGTCTGGGACACTGATGAGTACTTTGCAGCTGCCCTTACCCTTGGCCATTAAAACTTCCCTAAAGTAACACCTCACCACCCCTCTGCCTTCCAAATCTTGATGGTTTCTCACACAGGCAAATTCTAACCCCAAATATGAATCCATCTCTGCAAACAAGGGACGTCCTTAGAAGTATGTGGTAGCAATATGAATTTGGCAGCTAACAATCCAGCACATGCTTGGAGGTTAACGGAAAGAAAACATTCACAGAGTATTGACTGTATGTCTGGCACTATTACTTGAAGTGTCTTACATCTATTTTAACCCTCATGACAACACTATGACAGAAATATTAATATTACTGCTGCCATTTTACCGATAAAAAATTGGGCTCAGAAAAGTTAAGTAACATGCTCAAGGTCACACAGCTGGGAAGTGGGGAGAGGACATGAAAGTCCAAAATACCTGCTTTTACCCATTAAACCATGCAGAAAATACGGGTAACAACTTCTTAATACTGGTTATCTCAGGATGGTGAAATGACAGGTAATTTTTATTCTCTTATGTGTAATTATTGAAATCTTGCAATATTTCATCATTACACATAAATTGCTTTTATATAAATTACTCTTAAAATTATTTTTAAAACAGGTTCTCATGTTGTGGAATCAGGAGATTTGGGTCTTGGTCTTGGCTCCTATTCTATCTGTCTCTGTGATCTTTGTGCCTTAATCAAACACCATATTCAGAACAGAGCATTACAAAGGCTTGATTGCACACTAATTTTACACATTAACATTTTTACCAAAAGGTATGCCTCAAGAGAGCAGACACTCTCTCATGGCCATCTTTGTACCCTCAGTACCCCTGACAGTACTTAATGTACAGTGGATCTTTAGTGCATAATTATCGAATGAGTAAGTTATCTTGGGATTCTTAGCTTTTATAGAATCATTTTTATCATCTGTAATGTGGCAGTGTAGATTGTATCTCAGATATATATCCACTACCTCTTATCTGAAGTTCTGAAATTTATAAAGTCTGGAAACAGAAAGTTTAGTTTATAACTCAACTGGCAATAATATCTGACCTGACCTGAACTCACTGGGCTGCAAACCTGATCTGCAATGACACAAGGCTACTTGTAATCTTTATTTATCATACTTTAAATCAATATTAATATATTTCACTGAAGAAATATTCATGTATTTTGGGTTACTCCATCAGAAACGTTAAAAAAAAAAATGAATTCAATTATGCATTGGTCTCTTTGGATAAGGGAGCATGACCTGCAATTTCAGTTGGGAACCTGTAGTTTGTGCCCCTCTCCATGTTCTGACCACTCACCCCACTCCCTTCTGACTTCTTCCAAAGAATAAAGGAGCCGTGAATCTGATCAGTCCAAGCTTAGGACATTCATGGAGACAGACTTGAATAGTGGGGAAGATTTCTGAGCATCTGATTAAATCCACACCCCAACAATTCCCTTTTTGGTTCTCACAACCTGAGGCTACTATGCACTTGCCCTAATCACCCTAGGGCCGGATACCTGACAGTTAGGGACAGCTCTGTGCCCAGGAGCCTGCGAAATGATACACTTTAGCCAATCCATAGGAAACCTGGGAAACTTGGCGAACCCCACCCCCTTGCCCTCCATAAGCTGCCCCTAGAGCTCCTGCCCTAGAGCTCCTGCTATTACCTTGGCTTGAGCACATCCCGCATGTGGCCCTACCTGGCAGCCCTCTCCTGTTTGGCGGGAGACGTACGTAACAAAGAGTTCTGCCTTTCATCTATCCGAGCCTCATTCTGCTCTATCCTCCCATCCAAAGTGTCTGTAAATCTTACAAAAGCACACGGGTAGAGCTGCCATCCGTGTTTTCCACCATAGGCAGGTAGAGACATAGTGCCTCTCTGAGACCTGGTCTCTCCTCCCTTTCCTTCTCTACCTCTCCCCACACCTCTTCCAAAAGGCACACCTAGCCATGTAGCTCCAGGATTAATATCCAGAGGGGGTGTGAGAGAGGCAGAGGTGAGACGGGAAGGCTGGTTAGGCCAGTGGTGCTCAACATTGATTGCATATGGTCATCACGTGGTATACTTTTAAGACGTCACCAAACCTAAGACCCTAGTCTAGACCAATTAAATTAGAATCTGTGGGATGGTACCAGGGCTATAGAATTTTTTAGAAGGTCCACAAAGTGATTCTAATGTATACCCAGTTTTGAGAACTGTGGATTTAGGCCTTGATTCTAAGGCCTCTTGGTATAGCTAAATATCAGTTGAGTCTGGCTCCCTCAGTTCAAAACCCCAAAGGGAAGAGGGGTAATTGACAGGGCAGAGTTCACACATGACTTGTTCTCTGGCTTTGTTCCATCATGATACCATTAAAATATTACCTTAATACTAAGTACCTTCTAACTGTACTGATTATATCAATATAACACTCAGTAATAGATAACCACCTCATTGCTTTTCCTTAATTGAGTCTTTGATATGTTCATTTAAAAAATATAATACATAAAAGCATGAAGTATAGTTTCAACATTGCATTGTTTTCTTTTCTGTTTGAGAGATAAAGAGAAACAGAGAGAACAGGGAAAACAGAGATTTTAAAAATTTACCGTAGACTAGACCCTTCTCTAAATTCAGTTATTATTGCTCTTACTTTTTAAATGTTAAGATTTCTAGTGGATATTAACTGTATCATTCTTCAGTTACTTGAGTTGAGACTGCACCTCTCTCCCCATCACTACACTACAATAGATTTCTTTAACTGGGTCTTCTTACAGTCAGTTATCTACATGGCAATTTTCATAGATCTTAATTGTCCTGTGTAGTCTTGTTGTTAACTATGATATCATCTTATGTGAAGATGATTGTGGTGGGTTGCATAACAGACCCTAACTCAAGGTGCTTCCTATACCCAGGCTATTTGCCTTGTGACTTATCATATTTTCCTGCTGTGGTCAATACAATGAGGCAGCTGAGAAGGTTTGCCAGTTCTGAGATGAGGCCTTAAGAGGACTGAACTATTTCTACTCATTTTCTTGTGCTGTCTGCCATTGTCACGAGTAGCTTTCCCCAGTTAGCTGCTGCTCTGTGAATATGGGTGCAAGAATAAACATGCATAAAGGAAATCTAAGTATAAATCCCTATAAGTAGCCAAGCCCAACTTGAAATAGAGATACCCAGCTGAGCCCAGCCTAGATCAGTAAACTTCCCACCTGCCTACAAATGTATTACCTAAGTAAATGTTTATAATAGTGTACCACTATGATTTTTATGTTTGCTTGTTATGCAGCCTTACTGTGGCAATGGCTAGCTGATACAATGGTAAATACATAGAGATTTTATAACAACTCGTGATCCAACTATTTGCTTTATCCTTATTATACATAAAATGATTTAAAATAAATTTATTAATACAATGTGGTGCCACAGTGTTCTCCATATCTCTAAGGACTCTCACAATTTGCTTGCAGCAGCCATAATGTTATTTATCCTAATTCTGGATCTTTAGGTAATAAAATGTTTCCATGTTGAAATGTAACTGAAAGGGTTCCCTAAGAGGGTAGAGAATCTTGGAGCAAGTGATAATTTCTGGGCATCTCAATTTATTATCCATCTTTGTGCAGCCCCCTGGAACTATAAAGTTAACCTTTTCCTTGCTGTCATATAGGCTGCTTATGTTTGAAATGACTCTAGCAAACAATGAAACAACAGTCTTTTGAACAATGTACGTAGATACTACTAAGTGTCAGTCTATCAAGGCCTATTTTACCGCCAATCCTGAAAATAATCTTGTGAGACTAAGACTTAAGAGGAATGAAAATCTACCAAATTAATAATCAGATGAAAATGGGACGATCTTATACATATGTATCTATCCTATATGAATCTTAAGTACACAACTTCAAGACAATCAGCTAATTTTTTTTGAAGCATGTTCTTTTCAACATTGTGACATAACGCATTGGCAAATTAACAGAAATACTGTTTTAGTTCTTCACAGAAATGGGGTATCTTTTCTACTGAATGCTATAGAATGAAGCTAAAGATTTCAGGAGTTATATTTTGAGGGCCTAAGAAGCATTACATACATAAAATATAATGAAAGAGGAAAACATAAGAGGCAAGAGCTACTTACATTGCAGTGCAGTGGAAGTGCACGGAAGTTGGAGGAGGAAAACCTAGAGTCTAATTGTGACAGGGTTACTATCACATGTCCCTGTCACTTTTTGTGTGCTCTGGGATCAATTCCTTGCTCTGCTTTGTACCTCAAGAGGCTGATGATCCGCAAACTATACCCTGTACCCTGGTTGGCTTCTTAGCACTTCTGTCACTTGGTTAAGTAGTTCCTTGTATCAAATTCATTTTCTGGAATTACTGGAGGTCAGCACTGTTTTCCCAATGAGATCTTCTATGTACTAAATCTGTTTGAATCCCAATTTCTTTATCTATAGAATAAATTCAACAGTACCTTTCTTTGATGTTTTTTCTAATTACTATAGGTAACATATGTATCATGGGTCACCAACTATGGCTTACCAGCCAAATGCAGGCCACTACTGGTGTTTGTAAAGAAAGTGTTATTGGAACACAGCCATGCTCACTTGTGTACTTCTTTATCAATGCTGCTTCCATGCTACAATGGCAATGCTGACCATATAGCTTGCAATGTCTAAAATATTTACTATTTGGCCCTTTCAGAAAAAACTTTGCTGACTCCTGGCATATAGCATAGTTGCTGTCCCATAATAGATGTTCCATAATTGGTAGCTTTTATTTTCCTCTTATATTGTAAATCATATTTCTAGTTACATCGTCCTAATTATGATGCTGCATAGGGAATTACTTTTGAGGTGTTATTAAAGAATCCCTATAAATTAAAATCCACAGGGGACATTAGAGATTATCTATGTTTTTCCTCCCATTTCAATTGATTCCTGTGACAGTAGATCAAACCGAATAAACAGAAGAGTAGCTTAATATGGGAGACCAATGCAATAGGTAAAGAAGGCTTACATTACCAAGACTGTATCTCAACTTCATATTGAAGTTACACAGAGAAGTACTTTCCAAATTCTCACTTGTATATGTGATGCAGTACTCAGACAATATGAAACTATAATAACTACAATCAATAAAAAATCAGTGCAAGAAAAATTGCTTAATCTACTCTCATTTATGAAGGAAAAGTGAACTCTGTTTTTGAAAGAATTGGCAGGTTAATTAAGAAGTCTGCTAGTGATTAGGCTAAGAACACTAACTCATTTTTAATTTAGCTTGATGTTACTTGACATATAAATGTAACTGATGTTTGTGTGTGAAATTTAAAATCACGCATCTGGGAAATTTGTTATGTACTTTGCAGGTGATTTTTGCTCAAAAGTTGGGTGTGATCTCATAAAGTAAAAGATGGACATATAAATTCAAGGAATTTCATAAGAACATAGTTGAAAAGCATGGAAAGGTTGCCCAAACACTCAAGTTGATTTTCCTTAGTTATAAAATGGGAATTATATGATCTTTTATGAGGAGAAAATGAGTAAAAAGATGTAAGATGCTTAGCTTAGTCCCTGGAACCTAGTAATCACTCAAAAACTGTATTTACTTTCTCTATTTCTCCAGGACACAAATTAGAGCCAGTTGATTCTCATTTAAAACACATTTATCTTGTTCTAATTGATTTATATCATACATTGTGTTCCAAATATGAAAGAATCACTCTTCGTATTTCTCAGAATATTTCATTGATGGAAATCCAAACATTAAAGTACAGGACAACAGGTTGGCATTATGACAAAACAGCAAATTAAACAAGGTTTTTGCATATTTATATGTCATAACATTTTTTAAATGAAGAAATAGTAACATTATAAAGGATGTGACCTCAGTAAAATGTTTGTAAGTTTTGTTTCATTTTTAAAAGGGATAGAATAAAGAGTGGATATTTTGCATTCATGTTGTTCTTACCTTTATTAGAGAAACATCATTGTTCTCGTATATAAAGGAAATTACAAGAAAATAATTTGGGTAGCCTTCATTTATTTCTATTATAATTAGTGTAGTTAAGTATGTTTCCAATGAAGAAGTTCAGTGGCCATAGACAAAGCTCAGTTATTATCAGCACACACATACAAGACAGAGACTATAAAATTGCTGAAATAGTTTCTTAAGTCTCAGGTCATGAATACCACTTAAAAATGATGACAGAGAAATGATATGGTCTTATTATCAGCCCAGTGGATGATTTCAGATCATTCAAAATATTGCATGCTGAATCAAGTGGTTGTAAAGGTACTCTTATGTGTGAAAAAAATTCTTACTATGTAGACAAGCTATGAAATCAATACTATGAACATCTAAAACTCAGGGGGAAAAATGGTTGAAGGGTTTTCAATTCACATTTATCAGAAAATACTGAGGCTAAGCAACACCCACAGAACTATTAAAAATACATTCACATCTTGCTACATATAGAACATCTTGATTGAAGGACCCTTAGGTTTGGTCTAAATGAAGAACTAGCCAGATAAAGGATAGCTGAAAAAATATTTTTTTGTTTTAGCAACTGACGAGTCAGTGTGGTAATTAAGACAATTTAGTTTGGCAATTATATTTTAGGCTACCTGGAAAACTTCTAGGTCACTGAAAGAGATGATATACTGAGTATCATGAATCTAGACCTTTCTTTAGAAAATTAACTGAAACATGTCTGAATTTGTAAAATCCAATACCTTAACAACCAGAACTTTTCAGCTGGAAGATCGCATTTCAGAATTTCTCAGTTCTGAGCACAGTGAATATCAAATGAATAAAGTGGAAAGTAAGGCAGCAGACAGCATATTCAAAAACTTCAGTGCTGCAAATGAAAAATATCAAACATCTAGTGCTACTTAGTGCAATTAGTATTGTTGATTAAAAGCCATGTACTCTCTAAAAATGTTTCCGAGTTCATCGGATCATATTTTGAACTTCTTCACTCCAATCTCTCAATGTTTTATTTTTCTCTTACAAATAGATTTTATGTGAAAGATACTTTACTATCATAGTTACAGAAAAACTAGCCTAAGATGAGATTCTTTGAAGAGCAATGCTCTGGAATTTTTCTTGCAATATGCTTGAAAAATTGGCATGACAATAAGTCAGTTTAAAAAAATAAATTCTACTTCCCAGAAAAAAGGTATAGAAATGCTGTTCATCATAATTAGGACTGAGAACTAGAAATGTGTGGCATAAACATATTTAGTGCAAAATGTAAATATTGCAACAAAGTGGGTTGGGCACCTGGGTCTCATCTGGATTTCCCAAGAACCAATTCTAGTACACAGGTAAACACAGGTGTAGATCTTTTAAACTTGCAGCATGTTGTTCTAAAATTATATGCTAAATCATCTTGTAATGGCCACTTTAATTAACAGCTGCACGAGCCTCAAAAATTAGTTAGAATGCAATAACTTTTGGCAGTAGATGAGGAAGTTTGTATATACACACACATGCACGCATATATGTAAAATAAAAATATGTACCTGGAAAGAAAAACCTTTTTAGAAAATCATGGAAATAGAGATATGGAAACAGATAAATCTAAACGGAATGGAAATATATTAAGTTATCTGTGGAAGAGAAGTAACTTCTAGATAATGATTTAAAAAAAAAGTGGTGAAAATATAGAAAAGCAGTGGCCCTTAACTTTGTTTACTTACTCAGAAAGGATGCTGCCTAAAATTAAGATGCCTCTTTATATCTAAGAGAAGAAGGAGCACTTTATGCTATCAGGGACCTACTTCTTTCATGGCCCCTTTCCATCATTCTCTGTAGTATGTAGGAGCATAGTGCTGTGAGTCACAGCCTTTCAGGGGAAGCTGAGTTCCAAGGTTCTTAGCACACGCATACTCTCCATTATCAGCTTTCCATGGAACCCATCTCATATAAGAATGTTTAGAAGTTGAGACATGAGGTAAGACTGAGGCTTCCAATTGACTTCATGATATCTAATTTACCACTTAGGACACGATCTAGGAAAATCAAGGGGTGGCTAACATTTTAATTATGATCACTGCGGATAAGAGCAATACAAATTTGGGGATGACTGATGTTGAAATTCTACAGGAAATACTGAGAGATGGAAACAGAACTTAGTACACCTTTTCGCATGGTTGACGGCATTGAAATAAATAACTACAACTTAGGCAAACACTGGGAACACCTTGAAAGAAAAAGGCAGAAGAGAAATGCAGGTGAAAATTCCAAAAGTATGTTCAAAGTGAATCAGTAATATTTAATGACTCTACTGCCTCCCAGGGCAGCCTTCTGTCATACCCTAGTACTAGAGTGTTCACACATCCTTTATGCCAAATAACAAAAATTCACAATTTTAATGGTGCTTCCTGCGACCACTGGAGCAAGAAGCAGGAGCAAGGCTTAGGGAGACCACTGCCCTAAGAATTGGCATATTTAAAACTCCTATCCCAAGACATTACAGCCTATGAGTTTTATAGTAAATTAGAACTTGAACTTGTGTTTTCCATATACAGCAGTCTCCCCTCGTCTTTGGGGTATATGTTCCAAGACCCCCAGTGGATGCCTGAACAGGATAGTATCAAATCCTATATATACTATGTATTTTCTATACATACATACCTATGATAAAGTTTAATTTATACATAAGGCACAATAAGAGGTTAATAACAACAATTAATAACAAAGTAGAACAATTAGAACAATATAGTGTAATAAAAATTATGTGACTGTGGTCACTGGTTTCAGGCATCCCTTGCTGATGCCTTCATATAGGCCCGATGCTTTCTGTTATCAGTTGAAACATATTTCCTGCTCATGTCTTCCACCCATAAATTTAATGCGTTTTTTATTTTAATTAAGCATTTATCACACAGTGTGGCCATAATTTGTGCAGTTTGAGGTTATGATCGCAAACCTAGCACAAATTTCTTTTTCTTTTTCATAATTCGACAGATAGAAAATTCATTCTTACTGTAGATTTTAACAACCTCAGCATACTTTTTTTTTTTTCTTTCCTTATGAAGTTGAGAACTTTCACCTTTTCACTTAAAGGAAGCACTTTAGGGCTCCCCTTTGTCCTATCCAAAATAGTTGTGTCACCACTCCTACGTTTTGGGGGCCATTACTAAGCAAAATAAGGCTTACTTGAACACAAGCACTGTGATACCAACACCGAGGCAGTCGATCTGCTAACCACGATGGCTACTAAATATCTAACGGGCAGGGAGTGAATACAGTGTGGGTGTGACGGACAAAGGGATGATTCACAGCTCGGGCGGGATGGAGTGGGACAGCATGAAATTTTTTCAAGTTAGTTAGAACAATGCCCAATTTAAAACTTATAAATTATTTATTTCTGGAATTTTCCATTTAATATTTTCAGACTGTGGTTGACTGTGGGTAAGTGAAACCACAGTAAGTGAAACTGTGGACAAGAGGAGGACTACTGTAAACTGATATATACTCGTAAGCCCTTTGTTCACCCTTGAAATTCTCTTCAGTTATATCTGACAGAACTTTGGGGTGTCTCAGATATACTCAGGAATATACTCAGGCACCCACCTGATATCTGCTTCTTACAAGCCTACCTGAGAATGATACCTGGTCACTTTCTACTTTTCCCATGCAAGTCTACTGGAAAACAAACAAACAAGCAAACAATGAGTCTACTATCACGTCATTTCACCAAATATACTCAGTTCTTTTAGAATTCTCTTAAGTCACTGGGATCCTGATTTCCTGTATTTCATTAAAGTAAACTGACGATCAGTGGCATAGTCCTTTTGGATTTTCACCCACACTTCAGTCACATGCCTCTCATTCCTGCCACGACTTTCCTCTAGCTTCAATATTTATCTGTAGGTAAATTACTCAAACGAGTTGTGAAGGCTTACTGTCTCCCTCTCCCCGACCTCATTCCAAAAGGTAAGTACAATAGTCCTTCACTCATATACCTTGCTACCCCAGCCCCTTACTGGAAATGAAGTCTGTTTTCTGTTGAAACAAGATGGTAGCAGTTTTTGTTTGACAAAATGGGCAGTGAATCATAAAACAATTTCAAGTGAGAAGTAGTGATCTGTATTCTAGCCATTCCTTCATAAATATGGGATCCTATGACCTTTGGTAAGTGACTCAATTATTCCCCTGATTTGATTCTATTAAACGCAAAGTGTGATAGGCATTATCTTCTGATCTTATAGGAAATTGTGTGATACTCCAGGGAGATCTTTTGAAAGATATGTATGTATATCAAGTCTGTGACAATACTTCAAATGATTTAAATATTTTTAGAATTAATAATTTAGATTAAATGATTACTTCTCAAATTGAAGACATCTCAATGCACCAAATTATTTCATCTTTAAAAATGATGATTTTTTTTTGAAAATTAGATTTTATTTTGCTTTTCCTAAGTTTGTCAAAGTTTGTTTGTGAACAGATAAGCCTTCTGAGCATCATAGACTATAATCAAAAAACAAAACATTTGCAGTAGGTTGGTATTGAAACCTGCTGTTCTTCTCCCCAGTTTTTCCTATTTAGTTCAAATGTTCAACTGTTTAGCAGGCTCAGATAACTTAATCAATGAAGCTCTTATTTTTGGCATTCTCACATTCCAAATTAAAATTACATTATATTTTTTTTGGGAAAACCCCCCACCAGTACCATCTGTGAATTGAATGGTGTCATTACATCAAAGTACTGCAATTAGAACAATAGGGTAAAATTAATGCCAATGTTAAGTACAGATGTGCCAAATATGATGGGTAGTTGATACACAATTCAAATTGACAACCACGTGCAATGTGGAAAGTATCCAGGCATAACCCCAGATCCAGTTGGCCAATGGATATCATGATTGCTTCGCAGAGAACATATTTTAAAAAGATTTATTTGGCAGTAATAAAAAGTTAGTTTCAAAAGACCATAGTCTATCCTAGGTTACTCATGCAAAGCTCTCATTATCTCAGGGTAAAAATGGGCCCGGAGAAGATAATCCAAAGGGGACATAGCATTCCATAGCCACAAAACAAAATTCCCATTTTTTTTTTTTTTCTTTTCAGGACTATAACATGTTGTATTTGCATTACATGGTAAATCATATGGCATTATTGGTCTAATGATGCTGCTTTTTCATTTTTGTAGCTGCAACAAGCTATTAGCTTTAGCATGCAATGGGGATTTCTTAGTATAGGTTAATAGGATAATATATTTTATTCTTTAGTTCTACCATCTGTAAAAGCAAAATTTTAGAATGGATGATCATGGGCTAGTGTTCCTTTCTGTTTAGGATCTTCTGATGTTCGGTATTAATGTTAATGCTGAAAAGATGCTTTTACTCAGACATTCATAAGCTGTTTAATCTTTGTCATTTCATGCTGATGTGTTTGACAAAATATGGTATTAAAAGAAGAGATATAAGTGGTTCAAGCTGTCGTCGTAAGAGTACTGATGAGTCAGTGGCAGCTATCTCTAACAACCCTTAACTACAAATGATAAATAGCATTTTTTATGTCAAAAAATTTTGCTACTAAACCCAGAATTTTTTAGCAAATTTAAAACAAATATTTTTGTTTGTGAATAGGCATAATTAACCTATAAACCTCATAGCAGCAGCTTTTGTTTAATCAAATAAGTTTCAAAAATGAGACAATATTTATAAAGCAAAGATAGCAGTTGCTAGGTTGACAATTATATGGAGATATCAACTGATGTGTTTCTGTTCACAATGGCTATCTTGAACAGAGATCATGATGATATTTTTCTATAGAACAAAAAAATATTACAGTCCAAAATAATGGCAAATCCATGCTCTTTTCTGAAACGTCACATTTCCACATTCTTTTCCTTCATTGTTGCTTAATTTTCTCAGGTTTAAACAAAGTTTAAAATGGGAAAGGGAACATAAAATAATGTAAACATAGGACGCCAAGTGGAATAAATTCTCATTTTTCATCACCCATCATTACTAACCCCAAATTTACCAGAAGTCACTTTACAAGTAGTAGTAGCATATATCATATCCTGTATCTCTTAGTATTTCCCCCAGTCAAATACTCTTAAGTGGAGAAAAAATACATTAGGTTAATTTTTAATTTCTTAACATAATATTTACTAATATTTACTAACAGTATAGTATATACAAGGTGATTCAGATAAAACATTGTTGACTAAAACTGTTCTTAAATGATTATCAACTTATAAGAGGTACCAAATAACTGTAGGCAAAACAAAAATAAAACAAATGACATGAGAGTTCTAAAGGGTTTTAATGAGGGAGAAGTCACTTCCTGTTGGAAAGATCAGAAACCACTGCCTAGTAGACAGGACATTTTTGGCTGAGTAGACGGAGACCTGCAGATGAAGTAAACAGAATGAACAAACCTAGAAAAAAATGTTAGGAATCAAGAATTATTTGTTCATTCAACAAGATGAGAAATGAGGGTGGCTTGGACTAAAGTGGCTGAGGCGAGGGTCTGATTCCGGAAATACTTTGTGGAGGCTAAAGAATTGGTCATTATTAGGATGTGAGGTGTGACAAAAGAGGAAGACTTAAGGTTAATTACAAATAATTTAGTGTGGGTGAAACAAAAGGAACAAATATGATAAAAAGAAAAGATCAGAAATATAATTTGTTTTAACTTCGTAGGTCCTTGAATACCTTGACTAACCTCTTTAAGTTAAGCAAAAAAAGAGATTCATAATCCAGGTCACTGCGAAGGACTCGGTAGAAATGACCTTAAGCGAAACCAGAACCACGGATACAAACAATGCCAGGAATATGTTATTCTCTGTCTCCTCTCTTTGTTTGACACTTCATGGGCTTCATTCTCTAGAGCAGCTTATCAATATGGCAGGAAGTTTCAAGCTTACAGTCTTGCAATACTGTGATCAAGGAGGAAACAAGTACCTTTCCTCAGCTCCTATTTGAAATAATCAGGGAAGGACACTAAGTGGTCACATGATTATAACTGGACCACTTACTGTTAACTGCTGTGAATTATATATGACGGCTGATAAATAAGTTCATGAACTCATCCTAGAAAAAGTGCTACATACCTCATTGCTGAATATCACTATGGCCCCTTCGAAGTATTCCCCTTGGGAAGCTATGCACGGATGCCAGAGCCTAGTCCACCTTTCAAAGCAATTTTGGAACTGTTTTTCTGGAATGGCTATCGGAGCCGCCTTTGTATTAACCTTGATGTCCTGAATGTTATCAGAATGTTTTCCTTTCAATATTTCCTTTATCGTTTGGTAAAGAAAGAAGTCATTGGGGGCCAGATCAGGTAACTAGGGAGGTGTTCCAATACAGTTGTTTGTTTACTGGCTAAAAACTACCTCACAGACAGTGCCGTGTGAACTGGTACATTGTCATGAAGCAAGAGCCATGAATTGTTGGCAAAAAGTTCAGGCTGTCTAACTTTTTCACACAACCTTTTCAGCACTTCCAAATAGTAAACTTGGTTAACTGTTTGTCCAGTTGGTACAAATTCATAATGAATAATCCCTCTGATGTCAAAAAAGGTTAGCAATATCATTGCAACAAGTTCGCGAACTTAATTGTCATACCGTGTGTGTATGTGTGTGTGTGTGTGTGTGTGTGTGTGCGCACGCGTGTGTGTGATGGGTATATGCCTGTTATATTTTCTCCTTCCTTTCTAAAAGATAATCCCTTTAGTAGATCACATTTTCGCTCATTCACTTGAGGAAATTGCTCTAGCAAGTCTCTTCACTCTCCTTACATCATCAATTTTCCTCTCTATGGGAACTTTTTCATCAGCATGCGTACATACTATTATTCTTCCATATTAAAAATAAAAACTTTCCCTTGACCTCATATTCCCCACAGCAATTGCCCTTTTTGTCTGCTCCCCTTTAAGACAAAATTTCTCGAAACAATTATCTTTAACTTCTCTGATTCTATTGTCTTTTAAGCCCACTCTACTCAGGCTTCTTTCCTTTATCACTTCACTAATTTAACACTAACCAGTTTACCCAGTGACCTTCACATTGATAAATTCAGTGACCAATTCTTAGACCTCATCTTACTTGACCTATCAGCAATGTTTACTACATATGATCCCTCTCTCCTTGATACATCTTGCTTTTTTCATGATTTATTCAATTTTCTTCTTATAGTCTTTCATCAGTTTTCTTTCATAGTTCTTGCTTCTTATTGATTACTTACTGTTGGGGAGCCCAATGGCTCAAACCTTAGTGCTCTTGTTCATTTCTACTTATCCTTATTCCATTGATGATTTCATCAAGACTGATGGCTTTAAACTCCATTGCTGATAACACTAAAATTTATGTCTTTAGCTGTTATCTTTTCCTTAATTCTAGACCCATGGTTCACACTGCCTACTCAACATCTTTAGGCAGACGTCCAGGATATCTTACATTAACATATGCTTGAACTCCTCAATCATTCACCCCCCAAACCTACTTATCCATTGTTATGGGCTCAGTTGTGTTCCCCTTTCCAATTTACTGGAAATCGTAACATCCAATACCTCAGAATAAGACTGTACTTGGAGACAGGGCCTTTTGAGAAGTAATTAAGGTAAAATGAGGTGATATGGGTGGACCTTTATCTAATCTCTGACTAGTGTCCTTATAAGGACAGGAGATTAAGACACACACAGAGACACCAGGCATGCATGTGCAGAGGAAAAGACCATGTGAAGACACAGAGAATGTGGCTATCTGTAAGCCAAGGAGAGATGCCTCAGAAGAAACCAAACTTGCCAACACCTGGATCTCAGACTTCCAGCTTCCAGAACTGTGAGAAAATAACTTTCTGTTGTTTAAGCCACCCATTCTGTGGCATTTTGTTATGGCAGCCCTAGCAAACTAACACATCCACAGTCATTCCTTAGTCAATTTACAAGTCCATTCTTTTGCCCATGACAGAAATTTTGGAGTCTTCCTGGAATCTTTTTTTTTTTTTTTTTTTTTGTCCCTCACAGTGTATGTTCTGTCCATCCAGAAATCCTGTGGTCTGTAAATTCAGAATAGAATCTGCCTACTCACCAGCTCTTGTACTACCACCTCCGCCCAGACCACCGTCATCTCTTGCCTTGATTACTACAGTGGCCTTTTAATTAGTTATCCCACTTATATCTTTGTCCCCAAACAGTCTATTCTTCACACCTCACTTGGACTTGAAAATGTAAGTGAAAAAATATCAATTGTCTCCTCAAAGTTCTGCATTAGCTCCCCATTTCTCTCAGAGTAAAATCAAAATCCTTACACTTGCTTTTAAGGCCCGAGGATATCTGGCCACCACCCATGACATTTCCAACCTCATTTTCTGCTACTTTCTCTTTCATTCACTTTGCACTAACGATATCGCTTTTTTGCTAATCCATGAACACTCCCAGCATCCTCCAGCCTTAGGGTTTTGCATTAGCTGTTGCTAAAATGTTCTTCCTTCAAAATATTTTATACTCCCTTATTTCCTTTCTGTCTTTGCTCAAATGCCTCCTCAACGGGACCTCCCAGCCTACATTATTTAGAATGAATGTTCCTTCTACCACCTGCACTACCCAGCCTTTTTATACTACTACACTTTCCCTTCTCACATACTACATATTTTTAAACTTATAATATTTTAAAATTTATTTTTTGTGCCCTCCTCTAGACACAAGCTCCGCAAAGGCCATGATTTTTTACCTGTTTTGTTCACTGATGTACCAATTGCCTCAAACGATGCCTGCCACATACAGGTGTTCAACAGATCTTTGTGGACTAAATAAATGCATTAAATATAAGACATAAAAATATGTTAATCACACAAAACCTAACTTCAGAAATACAATATTGTTAACACTTTGAAGCCCCCATAATCACCTTTGCTCTCCACTTCCAGAGTTAAACACAAGCAGACTTTTTATATTTATCATTCCTTTGAACATCTTCATAGTTATACTTCACAGGTAGCCATGCCTAGATGAAAATGCATTCTTTAGTTTGCATGTAATTTAAATAGAAAACATGCTTCTCTTCTTGCTCCTTTGCTCAGCATTATGTTTGTGAGGTTCATCTGTGTTGACAATGATGCTGTAGTTTATTCATTTCTAATGCTGTATTTTCTATTAAATGAGCTCTCAATTTTTTAAAAGTCCTAGACAGTTGAGTTATTTTCATCTTTGTAGATGTCTCCTGGCACATGTATGTAATACAAGCATTTCTTAAGTTATATGGTAAGGATTGGCTGGCCCAAGATTTCCTGTGAGCTCATTTTACCACAGATAGCTTTTAAAACTCTGCCCTTTCTTTAAAAGGATAGCATTGAGAGACCTGGCTTTTTCTGATATCAAAGTTTGGTTTCCCTGCTTCGTATGGGCCAAAGAACCTGGTATTTTGTTTCCTGCTATAAGCGACCCAATTTCTGTTTCTAATCCCATTTCACAACCGGGTTTCAGTTTGCTCTTCATTTTGTCCCAGGTAGATTTAGCTTAATTTCTTTTTAAGCCCAGCAGTGCATTATCAGTATTTTTTGTTGAATCTTGTCCAGAATTTCTACATGTTTTAAATAGAATTTTTTTTCAGAATATCTTGTCTGCCATATTGTAAGAAGCAGCAGGAAGCTTAAACTTTTGTACTTAATTTTAAAACTGTCACATATTGGTGGTTTTGGTGTTGTTATTTATAATAAGATAAATGTTATATAATAGCAACTGTGTTTTGGAATATTAACATAGCAATAGCAGCTGGCATTAAGGAGCTATTGATAATGAAAGGTGTTTATTTTATATATTTAGTAGTGTACTATATTAAAAATTATCAGATCATCTGGGATAAAGGTGGATGTTTAAATAAATGGTGTTGTGACAAATGGACAGCCATTTGTATAAAGATAAAATTGGATTCATGCCTGACATCATACACAAAAATAAACTGAATGCACAGATCTAAAAGTGAAAAATAAAACTATATAAGTAGAAAAAGTAGGTGCATTCCTTCAGAACCTGAGGAGAGAAATAACTTTCTTTCTATTACTCAAAATCCAGTTGTTCTATAATTAAATATTGACAAAATTTAAATATCTAAGTGAATTTTTTGAATGGCAAAAACAACCATAGGCAAATTCAGAAGATAAACCGGAAGAAAATATTTGCAATGTATGTCACAAAAGGAAGACTAACATTCTTAATATATAAAGAACTCTTTAAAAAATGAACAGAAAATTAATAAAAAATTATATAAAAATAGCCTTTACCAACATGGAGAGATTTTCAATTTTACTCACCATAAGAGAAATGAAAATTAAAATTAGTAAGATGTCATTTTTACCTATCATTTTGGCTAAAATGCCAAAGTTTGTCCACACACGCTGCTCTTGAGGTTGTAGAGAAACAGGCACTCTCATATATCACTGGTGGAAGTGGAAACTAATACAATACCTATGAAATGGGATTTGGTAGTATGTTATAATACTACATTTGCACTTATTTTTGTTTAGCAAACTCTAGGTATTTGCCCTGAGAATACATCACCATTAATATGAAAAAAAAAATGTGCAAGGTATTCATTTATCTACAATAAAAGCATTGTAGAATATTGCATTATATGTAAATGCAAAATTTCAGAAATAACCCTGTTTGGAGAAAAATCTCACTTCTCTTGTGTTTCTCTTTTACATTCACATTACTATCATGCTCACGTTTCTTTCTGGTACGCCGTCTTAGTGTCCTACAATTTAAGTCAACCCCACAAGACTGCTCCCACTCCACTTCAGATGTCAACCTCAAATCCAAGTTGCTCCCTGTGCTTCTAACGTATCAGCTATAAATCAGAGGTTCCCAGGACCCCCTCATCAGCTTTAATTAATTCGCTGGAGCAGGTCACAGAACTCAGAAAAACAGTTTATTTACTGTTTACCAGTTTATTATAAAAGGATATGATAAAGCATATAAGTTCACATCCAAATGGAAGAGATTCAGAGGCCACAGTATATGAGCAGGGGCACAGAACTTCCATGCCATTTGTGGGTACGCCACACTGCTAGCACGTCTATGTATTCACCACCCTGTAAACTCTCTGGACCCTGTACTTTGGGGATTTTTATGAAGGCTTCATCACAGTAGGCATAACTGATCCTTAACTCCATTTCTAGCCCCTCCCTGGAGAATGGCAGATGAAGCTAAAAATTCCAGGCTTCTAATCATGGCTTTGTCTTTCTGGTTATCAGCCCCTATTCAGGAGCCCACCAAGTGTCACCTCATTAGAACAAAAGACACTGCTATCACCCAGGTAATCCCAAGAGATTTAGGAACTCTGTGTTGGGAATTGGGGTCTGAGGCCAAACATTAGAATAACAGTTGCTCTTAGTGCCCTTATCACTTAGGAAATTGCAAGGGTTTTAGAAGCTCTGTACCAGGAACTGGGGGGCAGAGGCCAATGTATATATTTTCTATTATCACTCAAATGCAAACACCCATATATAGGAGATTAGTTGAATAAACTATGGTACGTTAATGGTATAGAATGAGAAAGCTCTTCAGAAATTGATATGGAATGATTTCTAGGATATATTTCTAAATTAGAAAATCAACATGAAAAAGTGTATTATAGTATGCTACCAATTATGTAAAAAAAGAAGGGAAATAAGATTGTGTGTGTGTGTGTGTGTGTGTGTGTGTGTGTGTGTGTGTGTGTTTGTGATGCTTCTCATTGCAAAAAGAAACACAAGAAGACAGTAAAGATAAACCAAAAATTAATGAAACATTATCTACAATGGTTAGATGAAGATGAGATAGAAGAGATAGGCGAACAATACTTCTCTGGATATAATCTTCTTTATACTGTTCACATTTAAAACCATGTTAATGATCTACTGATTCGAAAAGTTTATATTAACCAGGATAGATCAAACTTCCTAAAAATCAATACCAACAGAAACAAATGAATCTAACTATATAAAAAGTGGATAAAGATAACCAGAATGTAGAAAAAAAAATTATTTTATCCAAGTAACTTTTGAATACAGTACTTTGTATGCCTTCAGTGTAAAGATACAAAGGACTACTAAAAATAAAAGCCCTTGAGTTTTACTTAGTAGGTTAGTTGCTATTAATGGTGATGATGTAGCAATTCTGAAGTTAGTTTTTTCTAAATTATGGGAATCAGGAAATTAGTAAATACTGTATTGATATTGTTAGCAACTAGGGTTCTCAGTGTGGGAAAAGAGAGATACCAAAAAGGAGTCAGGGGCTGCAAGGAAGAATCCTGTGGTGTTGGATCGGAATTATGACTAGTAATACGAACCCATGATATACATATACATACGAGTATCATATATTTATATTCCATGATCTATATGTAACTCATAATATATGTGTATATATCTATGCAACTCTATATCTTTATTCTGGCAATTGAAAGATCCTGGTAACAATGACATTCCAGTAGCAATGAGCTCACTTAGCACCCAAATCTTTCTAAATATCCTTCCTCACTAAAGGAACAAGGACACCTTGAAAAAGATGACTGATTATAGGGCTAAGTAAAAGAAAGGACAAGTTGAACTTGAAACACTTTGTTGTATCAGAAAATGAGAAAATGCTCAGAAATTAAGAGGGAAGTTGTTAAAAGGACAATGATGCCTGTTCGATGGGATTCCCACTGGCAAAATATGGTTCAGTTTGAGTAGAAAAATGAATAGTCAGTATGGATTATAGCACACTGAATTTTTTTAAAAATCTAATAAAGGCAGGAAAGAGGGGGGGGAGAAAGATAGCTAGCCAAGATTTTCTTCATGATGGAATGCCAACCAATACTTGTTGGAGGAATAATAGAGTTAGGAAACCATTATTTACAACCATAGAATAATTGATTCAGGGAGGAATCACCAATGCCTTCTCAAACAATGGGAGAATGATTTTAGGTAACGGTATTTTTAGACAGTCTCAAGTATTCATTAACTATCAGTATTAATTACAAAGGGAAATAAATGTAACTTTTGGTGGAAAAATTTGATGAATGTCCCCTTAAGCCAAATTATCAAAGTGAACATAAAAAATAATGAGACAAAATGACATGCTGTGACTCCTGAGGTAATGTCTTGAGAAGGCACATCACTCATGTAGAATTTATTCCCAAAGTGCATAGCCTAAATCTAATCATGAGCAAATAGTCAGACAGACCCAAATTGTGTGATCCTCTATAGTGTCACTGTTTATGGAATTTTGTAAGTGTCATAAAAAAATAGAAAGGAATTAATGTTTGTGGAAGAATTGTAGAATGTAGGAAATCAGACATGTCTTAGGATATGTGATTAATTTGGCCTCATACAGAGTTTATTTAAAATGGACTCAGCTCTTCAGACACCCTAATGAAGACAACTAATGCATAAAGCACCCAGGGCAGGGAGTTGACATAGGACTTTTTCTTTCTTCTTTCTCTTCTCTTTTTATCTCTACTCTTTATTTTGGTATCTTTGAGTGCTAATGTCACTCAAATAAAGAAATTGTTAAATAATAAAATTTTAGGCAGTACATGGAAAAGTCTGGATTCAAATCCCCTTGTTACTTCACTGCTATGTGCCTTATTTATAAAATTGGATAATAATAGTACTATCTTAAAGGGTTGTAAGGACTAAATGAGTTTAAAAATATTTAAGAACAGTAGTGGCATATTGTAAGTATTCAATATTCCATATCATATCATCTAAGAATAAAATAATTTTTTGTCCAAACCGGGATACTTTTGAAAGTAAAAGAGAACAACATGAATAATTATGCTGGGATATTAGGTATACCTAGGACAAGGACTATTCTAGGAAAACCAGGAGGTATGGTATTAGTCAGTGTCCTCCAGAGAAACAGAACCAGTAGGATATTAAGAGGTGAAGAAGTCCTACAATCTGCTGTCTGCAAGCTGGGTGACTAGGAAAGTTGGTGGCATAATTCAGTCCAAGTCCAAAGGCCTGAGAACTGGGGGAGCCAATAACGTTGGTCCTAGTCCTAGTCCAAAAACCCGAAGAATCAGGAGGGCCAATGGAGTATGTCCCTGTCTGAGTCTAAAGGACTGAGAAGCAGGAGTACCATTTCTGAGGGCAGGAAAAAAAATGGATCCCCCACCTTAAGTAGAGAGCAAGTTTACCCTTCCTCTTCCATTTTGTTCCACTTAGGCCCTTAATGGATTGGATATTGCCCACACATAGAGTGGTAAGGATGATCTTCTTTACTGAGTGTACAGATTCAAAATGCTACTCTCTTCAGGAAACACCCTCACAGACGCACTCTGAGAGAATGTTCCACCAGTTATCTGGCATCCCTTAGCCCAGTTAAGTTGACATAAAATTAACCATCACAGTGGTCTCCCCAACTATTATTATTATGTCCCTCAAAGTAATTATTATGTCTATTTTATAAGAATGTATTCTATTTCTGGCACTGAATAAATATTACTGTTATGATTTTATTTAATGGTATCAAAATACATTTAGGGAATATTTGTTATCCACATAATTTGGACAGAGAAACCAAGTGACAAGAATTTTAATGGACTTCCCAAGGTCACACATCTAGAAAAAGTTAAACTGGGATTCAAAGAGGCTATTTCTGATTTCAAGATCCATGCTCTTCACTAATATTCTATATACTTGCCCCACTCACATGAATCCGTAATCTCTCATCACACTGATACACGAAGTAAATGAAAGCTTCCAGACTCCAGACCGTCCTTAATTTCTAACCTTAAGACTTATTCTTGGTATACAGTAACATGTGGTGTTTTTCATAAATGTTTGAGTCCTGCTTCCATCCATCCATAGTAGCCCTAGTATGTAATGGTGTCTGATTTAGCATGAAGTTGTATGTTGTGGTTTTATATATATATATATATATATATATATATATATATATATGACAAGAAGGCAGTGTAACATAATGGCTGTGTCTGATAACTGGATGGAAATCCCTATTTCATTACTTATTGCCCGTCTGATCTTGAGCTTGACACTATCTTAGTACCTAAGTGCATGTGTACAGATTGGGGAAAATAAAGGGAAGATGATGGAAGCCTTGAGGAAGGCCAAGTTCAGGATATAAAGCTGTCACCAATCAAATCACTATCATCTTTGAATATGTCTATTTACTAGAGCAACTTGCAAGTCACCACAGCAATACCAGAAGCTACTTTTCGCTTTCTCATAAGATTTAGGTCTTCCATAACTGAATGCCCTGTTTGTATCATAATTTCCTCTCTCTCTTCTTTGTTCACCAATCTATTTTAAAAACCTGTTTCAAAAAGTTCATTTTTACTTCAGCACCCTATTTGTTCCCACCAGATCTCTCGTACTATGCTATGCATGCTTCCACTGTGCGTATCACATCAAATACAGACATAATGGGTGATTTAACTAATATCCTATAATGCAATACCCATTAGTGCAGTACAAAATAATATTATGAGATTTTATTAGCTCAGATTAGTAAACACAGATTGCATTAAAAGCTGTTCCTGTTTTATTTTTGAAATGCTTGGATATGATAGAGTAATATAAAATACCCAATTATGCTGTTCTGAACTGTAAAGTTGAGTTTCCTGGTGAGCAGGTTATGTTAAATCTTTTCCTTTTTCTTTATTCCTACGAAAGATAAGGAAATGGTGGCTACAGGGTTTCTCTTTGTTCACCTTCCCTGCTGCATAGGAAACAGTTTAAGAGTACTTCCCAGGAAACTGTTTCTGACCTCCTGTCCTTTGCTTTCCACCAGATACTAGTAACAACATCAAACACCAGTTCTTAACGTTAAAAATTAGATATTATCCAAGATTAGACTCTATACAGCACCAGGTAAAGGGACTTTTTGGCAGATTGCCAAAATGCTGACCAAACAAGACCATTTGAAGCCTCACTGGAGAGTCCTAGTTATACTTCTAAAGTCTCTCTCTCATCCTTGCATAGGAAAACCTGTCAAAGGAGGAGTTTAATATTTCCATTTTAAGTATTCCTCTTTTTAATTTTTACCACCCCCTACAAGTGTGCCAGCTCTTTTATTTAACAAAGTCATTATCATACCAAAGTGAAGGCTACATAGGAAAAAAAAAAACAAAAAAAAAAAACCTCACTAAAAGTAATAATGCTATACCTATGTTTTCCTCTGCTAATAATTTTTAGGATGAGAATAGAGTGACACCAAATGACCATTTCTGAAGTATGCTAGTTAATATGCTTTTCTTCTATTAAACAAGAAAAAAGATTGTGCGTTGGTAGTATAATCAAATTTGGGAAATCTAACTAGAATATTACAATTTTTACGTTGTGAGTAAAGGACTTTTCATGTATGTAAATAGTGTATGGAAAGTTAAAAGTTTGTTTGTTTAAATGATCATGGATATCTCGGTGATGCTCATAGATTACAGACCATAGAAAAATATTTTTAAAACAATGGTAGGTTACTTATTCAGCATTACCATACAGATTATTTTTATCAGAAGCATTAATTGATCAGTCAAGTAAGAAGAGTTTATCCGCTAATAACACAGAAGCCATATACAGAATTCTCTAGTAAGTATCTCTAGTTAGCACTAAGTCCCCTTGAATTGCTGCCTCACTTTTCTTTTTAACAATAAATTTCTTAGAAAAATTCTTATAGCTATTGCCCCTACTTATTTACCATCTAATATCTTCTCAGTCCATTGAAATCTAAATTTTACCCCACGCCTTCCTGAAAATGTTCTCTTTATTTATGATCACCTAATACAGGTAAATATTTGAGGGTTTTGATGGGGGAAAGAGGAAGGAGGAAGGAGCAGTGTTTTCCTTGCCAGACTTTCTAGGTGCTATGGTCTGGTTTCCCCCATACAAGCTCTGAGAAACTCCTAACCAGAGGGAGGAAATGCTAGTCAGACACATCCAACCAGGTGAGAAAAATGGATGAGAAGTGACAAAGAGGCAGGCACTGATGGAGTTACATTTTCAACATAAAGACTCTCAGGGGGAAAAAAGAAAAAAAAAAAGTTTTTATATAGTTTTTAGTAATCAGAGTTATCAAGGAAGAAATCATAACTGACCATATTGCTGATTACTGCTGATTCTTAAAGTTCTATCAGTTTTCCAATAATTTTCCTTCCAAAAATTGTCTGAGTGACCTCAACTGACTATGATTATGTCTTTTAATGTTGAGATGTAATACTTTTCTTTGTCTTCCTCTTCATTAGCCACGCTCCATCTTTAAACATTGTTGACTAACTCTATTTCCCCTTGGAATCACTTTCTCTGTTTTGCTGTTTTTTCTGGTATAATGAACATTTTTCTCCTCTTCCCTCTCTTTGCATATCTTCCTCTTCTTCATCTTGTGATTTTATAGTTTCTTCTGACTCTTTGGAAAAACATAACTTCCAGTCTGAGTCCAACAATAAAACCAATCCTCCTGAACCAATCCTCAGATGCTTCCTATGTTATGCGACTGAATCTCTCTCTGACTCGAGCAGTCATACATTTTACTTTTAATATTTCATGTCCATATTGTTTAAGCTATAGAGTAAAGGCAATCCAAGAGAAGGGACAGGCTATTAAACAACTCAGTCTGAAAACTCCTTTATGTTCAAATAGTACAATTGTATTATTTCTACAATAAACATGATTATATATGAGCAGAGCCACAATTTTTCCTAAAATAGGAGTTAGCAGTGAAAAGTAGTAGAAGTGCATATTTCACAGAGAATAAAAAGGTGTATAAATAAATAATGGCTGATATACACATTATGGCTTTAGTTATGTGATATGAAAGTCCTAATTTTTAATGCCATACATCCTGTGTGGCGATCATTAGATAGCTTTGGTGTGATAATATATCGACTATTGGGCTTGCTAGAGCATGCATTTGATCTAACGTGGCCTTTCTTGTGTTCTGGTTTTTTTCTCCCTCCAATTGCCTATTTTTTAAAAATTAAATTGATTGGGCTTTCTTGTGTTCATATGAACTTTAATTTCACACTTAAAGTAAACTGTAACTCTTTTTCTCTGAATTTCTATTTGTTCATGAGTAACTTGGGGAGGAAGTTTTAGATTTTATAACAAATTTCACTTATCTATATATTTCGCCACTATTTTAAATTATGAAAAAAAAAATTCTTGCACGTGAGTTTTGTTAGAAGGTGTGTGTGTGTGGGGGGGGAAGGTACGCCAAAGGAGGACATGTGTAACATTTGACTGAGGATTCACATGCTCCTAAAAACATCTCAATTGAAATATGCTGATCTTACTGCTCAGTGATCATACCTTCCCATAGAAGCATATTTCAATGGCTAATAACTGGCTCCCCTTGGCATGCTCATTTTACTGGTGGTGTAAATGACAAGATTTCTTTTTGCTGCAGTTGATCACACTGCGTCAAACTGTGTTTCATTTTACGGGAACATACCTGTGTGAGTGGAATGCTTTTGATTCTATAGCCTGTGGAATGGGACAGCTAGTACCCAGTCAGGCAATTTATTAAAACATGGTCATTCCTAATCCTGAAATCTTACATTTATAGGATCTTAACAACATACAAGTTAAATTATTTTTCTTTGCTAGAACTTTGCTCACATTGGACAATTTTTTTTTATTATTATTTTTTTTAAGGCAGTGAGAACACAGCACTTGATAAAGGCCCGCGAGTCTTTAATACCAAAAGTGGAAGCCAAAAGTTACATCTCTATGGGGAGACGATTCAGTGTTCAACAATGAGGCACAGACAATGACATTATGCATTCCTTTCTTGTTTTTCTGTAATATTTTCCTTGAACTGTTCACTTGTTATTATCTTAATTGAAGGCATTCTTTCTCAGAGCTGAGGTTGTTGCAAATGAATCAGAGCTGCTTAACTTGTCAAAATATTTAGGGATCTGGGTAAAATAATACAAATTGTATGGAAGACTACTACATGAGAACATGCCAAACAATGTCACATGGAGATGTTATGATCAAAAGGCAGGCAAAATAAAGACCTATGTATCAACATAATTCTGTAACTGATATTGTGATTCCAGAAGAGAAAAATGCTGTACATACACAAAAAGATAACATTACTGTGGGAATTTATAAGACACAAAAATGTTTATGTAATCCATAGAAAGCTGTAGGTAGAACATTATTTGACTGAAGAGATGGCTAGTATGGGATGTTAACATAGTAGGGAGTTCATGACTGATCTGCACTTAATCTTTTCCCTGATAAATATATCTTGTCTCTTTCTCCAACCCTAAGCTCTGTCAATCAAGGTGCATGAAAATATTTGGCATGTAAGCTGGCCCTTTATGTAGGCCATTCCATTCTCAGTGTTCTTAATGGAATCCCATGGCAGCTCCTCAAAGTTTCTAGGTATCAGCAAAAGGAATTAACTCTCAATTTGCTTTATTTTTAATTTGCTTCATAAATTCTTCTCAGTTGATAACCTTGCTCCTTAGATTGGTCCCCATCTAATCTCATTCTGCCCAATAATAGAATAATCAACATGTGTTCTGGCTTAACATTTTAAATACCTTTATTCACATAAAACAAAACAAACAAACAAAAACAAAGACTAGAAAGCTCATGAAAACAATTCTACATAACCTTGGAGTCCTCTATCTCATCTTAGAAAGATAAACCAGGTATAAATAGTCAAAGTGAACTGGCAAACATGAATTGTGAATCTTAAAAAAGCAAACAGATGTGTCATTTGACCCTGATGTTGTTTTCAGTTATATTTTTCAATTACTATCACAGTTATAGAGTTGAGAATCAAGGCAAAGATCCTGATCTTTTAACCTTCCTGTATTGCCTTAATCTTACCTATCTATAAGAGATTATTAATAATTAATTCCCCCCTATTCAAGATTCAGACATTTTTCATTGCTGCCATCTGGTAAGGACACTTTTTGAAGTAGAATCACAAGCTAACAGGTCTGCTTTCAGTTAAGATCAGAATGTCAACCTCTGAACTCTCTCTAAAACACAGAACATATTCCTTGAAATTATGATCTGACTTCTTCATAAAATCAACATTCATACTTTGAAATACATAACCTACAACCTAACCTGGCATCCACACATATACAGGGGATTGTAAGTATTTCAAGCAGCCAACGTCTGACCAAAAAATTAAAAAATAATTATGGACTATTTCAGACAAAATAAAGAAATAGAGGATAATATATTGAACAACTTCGTAGACATTAAGCTTGACATCAGGCCTAGAGTTGTAACAATTGGGTGCCCCTCACCAATGTCATTCAATGCCACACCTAAAGGAAACCATAGTCCTGAATTTTGTGTTACCAATCCAATGGGTTTTCTTTCTTTTATTATATATCTGTTCCTCAATAAAGCATACAATTGTTTTGCATGACTTAAAACTTTATATAAATGGTCACAAACTGCATACAGTCTATAGTAGATCAAGTTCCTTGATCTTTCTACTGGGGTGATTTCCACAATATATTTAACCATTCTACCATTGATGGATTTGAGTTGTTTCCAAGTTTTTGTTATTTCACACAGTGCTACATTCCTGTACATGCCTCCTGGTGCCCATTTGTAAGAGTTTCTTTAGAGTATATAACAACAGTGGAATTGCCATGCTATCCTTAACTTGACTTATTTAATATTGAGTTTTCCAGGGAATAATGTCACCAAGATGGCGACATAGATGTTTCTGACTTTACTCCCCATCAAAAGGAGCACAATTAACAACTATTCAAGAGGTAAGGGGGGTGGGGGGTGGGGGGTGGGAGATGAGGGTAAGGGGGATCGAATATATGGTGATGGAAGGAGAACTGACTCTGGGTGATGAACACACAATGGGATTTATAGATGATGTAATACAGCATTGTACACCTGAAATCTATGTAATTTTACTAACAATTGTCACCCCAATAAATTTAATAAAATTAAATTTAAAAAAAAAAAGAGTAAGACACCTCTGAAAGAATTGTTTTCCAAAATTATTTCTCTTGGTTAATTTGTTAAACTCTGTTCCAATACTACACTGATCTAACTATTGTAACTTCAAAATTATTGCTGAAATATGAAAAGGAAAGATTCCATCTTGCTTTTAATGAGTTCCACCAAAAAGATTGCTGAGATTTTGATGGAATTGCATTGAACCTATAGCCTTATTTATATATTTTAAATGTTATTTAGCAAAATTTAGAGACTACTCCACAGAGATTATTGTGGTTATCAATTGTTGATGTAATACATCACCCCCAAACTTAGTGACTTAAAAACAACAAAAATCATCTCATTACATTTTATGGTTTCTGTGGTCAGGGTTTTTGGAAGAGAAGGACTCATTTTGGCAGTTCTGGTCCAAGATCTCTCCCTGGGGATGCAGTGAGATAGTGACAGAGCCTGGAATGAGAGGCGGCCCATGGGAAGGGAGGATTTGAGCAGCTGGGATATAGAGATCATCTTGCATCTTTCTTCATGTAGTCTCAGGGCCTCTGCATGTGGTCTCTCCACAAGGGCTAGTTGGTGGAGCATCTTACAGTAAGGTGACTGAAACCTAACAGCCAGCATTCTAAATGATAGAAAGTGAAGTGCCAATTTAAGACCTGTGTCCAGAAACTAGCTTCGTTTCCACTAGATTCTATTGGTCAAGCACATACAGAACCCAGATTCAAGGGGAGGGGCATAAATCCCATCTTGTGATGTGAAATTGTCAAAGAATTTTTGGATCATGTTTTAAAACTGTACAACTTTTGTTAGATTGATTGTAAGGAATGTTCTACTTTGAAATGCTACTGCAAACTATTGCAAATTATGCCTTTTTTTAAAGATTACATTTTCTAATGGTTGGTTGTTGATGTATAGAAATGGGTGTTTAATTTATATCTAACAACATTGGTAAGCTTTCTGTGAATTTTCATAATGATTCTTTTGGATTTCTATGTACAAACTCATATCATCTTCATATAATCAGTTTTATTTCTTTTTTCCACATCTGGTTTCTTTTATTTACGGTTCTTGCCTTACTGCACTGCCTAGACCTCTAACACAATGTTAATAGAACTGAGGAAAGAAAGAACTCTTGTCCCTAAGTTTAAAAGAATGATTTCATCCTTTTGTAATGAAATGTGATGATTTCTATGTGTTATTTGTAGATGTTGTTCTTCAGGTTAAAGTATTTCTTTCTATTTTAAGTTTGCAAAGATTAAAAAAAATACTACAGAATAGATGTTGAATTACATCTAATATTTTTTCTGCATCTATTGAGATAATCATATGAATTTTCTCCTTTAATCTGGTGAATTTTTAATGTTAAATCAGTGTTACATCCCCAGGATATGACCAGTTTGGTTATGAGATATTATCTTTTTTATACATTGCTGTATTTGATTTGCTAATATTTTTTAGTGCTTTTTCTTTACATCAATAATTATATACTAGTTGGGACCATATTTTTTTTTTCTCATGTAGTCTTTGTCTGGATTTGTTATCAAGATATGTTAGGCTCCTCAAATGAGATAGTGATTATGCTTTTTCTTTACTTTAGGATACTTTACAGTATAGATTAGAATAATATGTTCTTTGATTATTTAGAACTCATATAGCAAAAAATCTCAGCCTGGTATTCTTTTCTTTTTTGGTGGGTAGAGGAATATTTTGTTTTGGCTTTATTTGATTAACATTTATAAGACTATTCTTGAAAGAGTTTTGGTAAGTTACTTTCATTTTTCTCTCCTGTATTCCCTTTCTTCCTGCCTGATTAAACAAAGAAACAAGTGAACAAAAATGAAATTTCTTGATTTCTCTTAAATAATTACTTGTCTTTTTAAATATTTCAAATCACATCAAGCTTTATTTTGAATAATATTTTAGTTCTAAAAATAAAGTGATTTCAGAAAAGCTCTTCTATGCATTATCACCATCAGTTCCTTTTTAATCTTATGTGAAAAAAACAAGGGCTAGTTTAGGAGGTTGTAGCTCTTCTCATTCCAAATAGCAAAAGCTTCAATTAATTAGAAAAGGATAACCTTTGGATCACAAAAAGGATAGCCTTGATTAGGCAAATGAGTAAATGTGGAGACATCTCCAGCTCAATAAACGTATCAGAACCAAGTGAGATTTTTGTTTGTTTGTTTGTTTGTCTGTTTTTTTAAGCCACACACTACACATAACTTCACTCATGTTCTGGAAGATTCTGATGCACTCCTTAGGTTGAAAACTACTCTAGAATGATCCATCATATTATAGGCATTTGTTTATTTCTCTGCTTTATTGAAGAAAACTATTAATGCTACCTCAGAACTGGTGTCCTAATTCTATTGATTAAAGCAGGCTGATTGATTGGCATGATTCATTCCATTGTAATTTAAATAGAAAAACCCTTAGATGCCTTTTAAACTTGCTACTTAATATGGGAATCTCCCCTGTAACATTCCTAATGATTATTGAGCCAGCCTAGTCCACCACTGTCTCTCGTCATTTAATGTCATGATGTAGTCAATTTTAATGTTTTAATGTGGTGGATGGCATTAATTTCTAGAATTTCTTTTGGAATGTACTTTCATAGAGTTTTAACCATTGGTCTATTGCCATTATAATCTATTTCCCATACCTAGAGCGAGAATTATATTCTTTAAACAGATCTAGAGTCCATAGGCACACTTTGCATATTAGTGTTCCAATACATTCACCACTGTCCCCTTCCTACCTTGAAAATTTTATGGTTTCATTCTTAATTCCATCCTCCCTTCCTCCTTTCCTCGCTTCTTCCCTTCCTTTCTTCCTTTCTTACTCCCTTTTTCCTCCCTCTCACAAATAACTATTGTCTCAGGATGGGGATATGGCACAAAAAGTTCTTGTCATTAAGGTGCTTACATTCAACTAGCACTGATTTACAACCACACACAAACAAGTAATTGTATATGATGGTAGATAATAAACTCTATGGAATAAATACAAATGTAAAGGAAATAGGTAGTCAATATTAATTGCTTGTTGCTGTTATTTCAAATTATATAAATTTGGTATCTTAAAAAAACAGAAATTTATGCTCTTGAGGCCACAAGTTCAAAATCAAGGCCTCAATACGACTGTGCTCACACCAGCATTAGGGGAAAATCTGGTTTTTGCCTCTTCCAGCTTCTGTTGGCTGCTGACATTCCTTGGCTTGAGGAACATCTTGACATTATGTTCTTCTCTGTGTGTGTTTCATATAACTCTGCTTCTCTCTTTGAAGGGCACCTGTGATGGTGTTTAAGTCCCACTGGGATAATCCAGGATAATCTACTCAAATCAAGATCCTTAACTAAATCACACCCGCAGAGACATTTTTCCAAATAAGGTAGCATCTACAAATTCCAGAGATTAGGATGTGCCCATATCTTTAGGGGCCTTTATCTGCCTACCACAGTATATATATTTTATCCAAGTTATGAGAATTACCATCACTGATAAAAGTGGCGTTTAAAAAACTGGAATGAGAGACGACATCAAAATGGCAGTGTGAGGTGAGCCTCTGTAACTCTCCCCTCAAATTTACAACTAATTGAACAACTATAAATCCACAAAGGACTCCCTGCACAGCAGACAGGCAGGACGAAGAGGCCCACTACTGAATTCCTCTAAAGGTGGGTGAATCGAGCGAAGGGGGGAGGGGGGAAGGCAGAAGTGTGGAGACGAAGCCCCATGGGCACAGGACTCAGACCTAGCTCAGTGTTCTGAGCTCGCTGCATCCCGGAACTGCCACTCTGTGGGAGAAGGAAGAACTTGGACTGCTAGGGCTCTGTTTATGGCCCACAGGGCTGAGGGGACAGCATATAACATGGCTGAATCCAACGCTCACGACGGAGACCTTGGAGCAAAGACTGAGGGAAGAAGGCTGAAAACGGTGGTTTAAGCCCTCACTGCAGAGCAGAGAATGGATGCCTGAGGCACTGAGACTAGCTTCCCCCTCCCTACCCTTCCAGAGCTCACCCTGCCCCCACCTGCCTGGTGCTAGAAGCAGAACTGTAGCAGTGTCAGATCAAAAGAACAGAATATTTGCTGTTCTGAGAACTGTGGACTGCAGACAAAGATTCACAGCCCAACTAGTTCGGGCAAAAGGGAGGGAGCGGTGGAAGGAGGACCAGCTATGGTGGTGGTCGCAGCCATAGCTCTGGGTCACCTCTCACAACTCACCCCCCCTCCCACCATCCAACCTATCTGGCCAGATCCCTGCAGGAGTGAAGAGAACTGCTGAAACACACAGGCTCTGAAACATCTGGTGCAGGAAGAGCTTCGGAACTTTAAAAGCTCTCCACATACCCACACGGATACTGTGCCCTGTGACCCAGGCAAACTATTAACAGAGGAGAAGCCTGTCTCCCAAGGAATCCCCCCATTGTTTGAGAAGCTGGAATAGTGCAGAGAAAACATAGCACTACTGTGTGAGAGAGAAAAAAGGCTGCAGTCAGAGAGAAAATAAAACATTCTACCAACAAGTACTGGAAAACAAAAGAAAGACCTCTTCTGGTCAACCTGTTGCAGCAGCCACTCCTGTAGATGTCTAGGAAGAGAAATAATAAATCAGGAATTGCCATGAATAACCACGGCAACAAGAGAGCTCAGAAAGAAAGTGAAGTCTCCAGAAAAGGAACTTAAAGATATGGAAATATGTGACTTAAATGACAGAGAATTCAAGATTGCAGTTCTTAAAAAAACTCAACGAGATGCAAGAAAACACAGAAAGGCAGTTTAATGAACTCAGAAACACAATCAAAGAACAACATGAGCATTTTACAAAAGAGATTGAAATTTTAAAAAGAACCAAATAGGATTTCTGGAGATTAAGAACTCAATAGAAGAAATTAAGAATGAAATAACCAGCTTAGGTAGTAGAGTTGACCAGATGGAGGAAAGAATCAGTGACATCGAAGATAGAAACCTGGAAATTACACAGATGGAAGAAGAAAGAGACTTGAGACTTAAAAGAAATGAAAGAACTCTACAAGAACTTTCTGACTCCATCAGAAAGAGCAATATAAAAATAATGGGCATATCAGAAGGCGAAGAAAGAGAGAAGGGAACAGAGAATATCTTCAAACAAATTGTCGATGAGAACTTCCCAAACTTGTGGACAGAACTGGATCCTCGAATCCAAGAAGCAAATAGAATACCTAATTACCTCTATCCCAACAGGCCTTCTCCAAGGCACATTGTATTGAAGCTGTCTAAAATCAACGACAAAGAATCCTCAAGGCAGCCAGGGAAAAGAAGATGGTAACCTACAAAGCAAAGCCCATTAGATTATCATCAGATTTTTCAGCAGAAACTCTACAAGCCAGGAGGGAGTGGAACCAAATATTCAAACTATTGAAAGACAGAAGTTATGAGCCAAGGAAAATATACCCAGCAAAGATATCCTTTAGATATGAAGGAGGAATAAAAACCTTTCCAAACATACAGAAGCTGAGGGAATGTTCTAATACATGACCTGCACTACAAGAAATATTAAAGGAGGCTATTCGACCACCATCAACAGGGACAATTTGTGGCAACCAAAACATAAAAAGGGGGAGAGTAAAGGCCTGAACCGGATTATGGGAATGGAGAAAGTAAGCGTGCTGAAGAAAATGGAATACTCTAAATATCAAACTTTCTTTTACATAAACTTAAGGGTAACCACTCAAAGAAAATCCAGAACTGAAATATATACTGTAATAAAAGAAGAAACAGAGGGAAACATCATAGAATACCACCACACAGAAATAATAGACAACAACAAAAAGGCAAAGAAACAATGGAGACACAGCCTTACCAGAAAACTAAAGATAGAATGACAGGAAATCCTCACATATCAATAATCACCCTAAATGTAAATGGACTGAACTCACCAATAAAAAGGCACAGAGTAGCAGATTGGATCAAAAAACTAAACCCAACCATATGCTGTCTCCAAGAGACACATCTCAGCTACAAGGACAAGCATAGACTCAAAGTGAAAGGGTGGAAATTGACACTCCAAGCAAATGGTACCCAGAGAAAATCAGGTGTAGCCATAATGATATCAGATGAAACAGACTTCAGGGTGAAAAAGGTAACAAGAGACAAACATGGACATTTCATAATGGTAAAGAGAATATACAACAAGAAGACAAAACAGTCATCAATATTTATGCCCCCAATCAGGGAGCACCGAAATATACCAAGCAACTACTAACAGAACTAAAGGGAGAAATTGACCAAAACACAATTATACTAGGGGACTTAAATACATCATTGACAGCTATGGATAGATCATCCAAACAGAAAATAAATAACGAAATAGCAGCCCTAAATGACACATTAGATGAAATGGACATAATTGACATATAGAGAGCACTTCATCCTAAAACATCAGACTATACATTCTTTTCTAGTGTACATAGAACATTCTCAAGGATAGACCATATATTGGGACATAAAATCAGCCTCAGCAAATTTAAGAAGATTGAAATCATACCAAGCATATTCTCTGATCACAAGGCTTTGAAATTGGATATCAACTGCAAAAAGAAAGCAGGAAAAACACAAATACATGGAGATTAAACAACATACTTTTAAAGAACGACTGGGTCAAAGAAGAAATTAGAGGAGAGATCAAAAGATACATAGAAAGAATTGACAATGAAAATACATCCTACCAAAATTTTGGGGATGCAGCGAAAGCAGTTTTAAGAGGGAAATTTATATCATTACAGGCCTATCTCAAGAAACAAGAAACATCCCAAACAAATAACCTCACGTTAACACCTTAAAGAACTAGAAAGAGAAAAAATGAACCCAAGTCACCAGAAGAAAGGAAATAACAAAAATCAGAGCGGAACTAAATGAAATAGAGAACAAGACAATTGAAAAAAATTAACATGAGAAAGAGCTGGTTCTTTGAAAAGATTAACAAAATTGACAAACCCTTAGCTAGACTCACTAAGATAAAAAGAGAGAAGACACTAATTAACAAAATCAGAAATGAAAAAGGGGAAGTTATCATGGACACCACAGAAATACAAAGGATCATCCAACAATACTATGAAGGAGTATATGCCACCAAATTCAATAACCTAGAAGAAATGGACAAGTTCTTAGAAACATATAGCCTTCCAAGGCTGAACCATGAAGAACTGGAAAATCTAAACAGACCGATCACCAGTAACGAAATTGAATCAGTCATCCAAAACCTTCCCAAAAGCAAAAGTCCGGGACCAGATGGCTTCACTAGTGAATTCTACCAAACCTTTAAAGAGGATCTAATACCAATCCTGCTCAAACTCTTCCAAAAAATTGAAGAGGAGACAGTACTCCCTAACTCATTTTATGAGGCCAACATTACCCTGATACCAAAACCTGGTAAGGAGAACTCAAAAAAAGAAAATACAGATGTAAAAAGCCTAAACAAAATTCTAGCAAATCAAATACAACAATGCATTAAAAAGATTATTCATCATGACCAAGTGGGGTTCATCCCTGGGGCACAAGGGTGGTTCAACATCCGCAAATCCATCAATGTGATATATCACATAAATAAAACAAAGGACAAAAATCATATGATTATATCAATTGATGCAGAAAAAGCATTTGACAAGATACAACATCCATTTATGATTAAAACACTTAATAAAATAGGTATAGAAGGAAAATACCTTAACATAATAAAGGGCATGTATAACAAGCCCTCAGCTAATCTCATAATTAATGGTGAAAAACTGAAGCCCTTTGCTTTATGTTCAGGAACACGACAGGGCTGTCCTCTATCACCTCTGCTTTTCAACATAGTGTTGGAAGTCCTTGCCAGAGCAATCAGGCAAAAGAAATAAATAAAAGGCATCCAAATTGGGAATGAAGAAGTTAAATTGTCACTCTTTGCAGATGACATGATGCTATATATAGAAAACCCTAAAGACTCCACCAAAAAGCTATTAGAAACAATCAACGAATACAGTAAAGTTGCTGGCTACAAAATCAACGTACAAAAGTCTATTGCATTCCTATATACTAACAATGAAATCTCAGAAAAAGAAATACAAAAAACAATTCCTTCTGCAATTGCAGCAAAAAGAATAAAATACCTAGGAATAAACTTAACCAAGGATGTGAAAGACCTATATGCTGAAAACTATAAGACATTTTTGAAAAAATTGAAGAAGACACAAAGAAATGGAAAGACATTCCGTGCTCATGGATTGGAAGAATCAACATAGTTAAAATGGCCATATTACCCAAAGCAATATACAGATTTAATGCAATCCCCATCAAAATCCCAATGGCATTTTTTAAAGAAATAGAACAAAAAATCATCATATTTGTTTGGAACCACAAAAGACCCCGAATAGCCAAAGGAATCTTAAGAAAAAAGAACAATACTGGAGGTATCACACTACCTGACTTTAGCTTGTACTACAGGGCTACAATAATCAAAACAGCATGGTATTGGCAGAAAAATAGACACATAGGCCAATGGAATAGAATTGAGAACCCAGAAATAAAACCACATAAATATGGACAGATAATTTTTGACAAAGAAGCAAAAAACATACAATGGAGAAAAGACAGCCTCTTCAATAAATGGTGCTGGGAGAATTGGATAACCACATGCAAAAGAATGAAACTGGACTGCTATCTGTCACCATGTACCAAAATTAATTCAAAATGGATCAAAGACTTAAGCATAAGACCTGACACAATAAACTGCATAGAAGAAAACATAGGTACTAAACTTATGGACCTTGGGTTCAAAGAGCATTTTATGAATTTGACTCCAAAGGCAATGGAAGTAAAAGCTGAAATAAATGAATGGGACTATATGAAACTTAAAAGCTTCTGCACAGCAAAAGAAACAATCGACAAAATAAAGAGGCAACCAACTGAATGGGAGAAGATTTTTTCAAACAGTGCCTCTGATAAGGGGCTGATATCCAAAATATACAAGGAACTCATGAAACTCAACAACCAAAAAACAAACAACCCAACTGAAAAATAGACAGAGGACCTGAAGAGACATTTCTCCAAGGAAGACATACAAAAGGCAAATAGGCATAAGAAAAAATGCTCAACATCACTAATCATCAGAGAAGTGCAAATAAAAACCACAATGAGTTATCACCTTACCCCAGTTGGAATGCCTATCATTAACAAGACAGATAGTAACAAGTGTTGGAGAAGCTGTGGAGAAAAAGGAACCCTCATACGCTGTTGGTAAGAATGCAGACTGGTGCAGCCACTATGGAAGGCAGTGCAGAGGTGCCTTAAAAAATTACGAATAGAATTACCATATGACCCAGCAATCCCTCTCCTGGGTATCTACCCAAAAATTCTGAAAACATTTATCCATAAAGACACGTGTGCTCCAATGTTCATTGCAGCTTTGTTTACGGTGGCCAAGACATGGAAACAACCAAAATGTCCTTCGATAGATGAATGGATAAAGAAGTTGTGGTATATATACACAATGGAATACTATTCAGCGATAAGAAAAGGTGATATAGGAACATTTGTGACAACATGGATGGATCTTGAGAGTATAATGCTAAGCGAAATAAGTCAGACAGAAAAAGCAGAGAACCATATGATTTCACTGATATGTGGTATATAAACCAAAAACAATAAAAAAACAAGACGAACAAGTGAGAAACAAAAACTCATAGACACAGACAATAGTTTAGTGGTTACCAGAGGGTAAGGGGGCAGGGGGGTGGTAGATGAGGGTAAGGGGGATCAAATATATGGTGATGGAAGGAGAACTGACTCTGGGTGGTGAACACACAATGGGATTTATAGATGATGTAATACAGAATTGTACACCTGAAATCTATGTAATTTTACTAACAATTGTCACCCCAATTAAAAAAAAAAAAAAAAGACTGGAATGAAGAGAGAAATGTTTAGGGGAAGAGCAGACTGTACAGAAGAGTCAATGCAAAGGCTCTGAAGTGAGGACCTGTTTGGCAGGCTTGGTAGAGGGCACACAGAAAAGTTGGTATGACTTAAGTAGATGGAGTGAGAAGGAGGGTATTAGGTGATAAATGAAGATGGATAGTAGGAGAGCAATATTACATATGTTCTCACCTGCCATTTTTAGGACCTTTGCTGTTACTCTGAGTGAGCTGAAAGACACTAGATGGTTCTGAGCAGCAAAATGAGAAGGTATGACTATGCTTTAAAGACTGACTCTGGTTGTTGTTTCAGAAATAGACTGGGGAGGCAACAGCAGAAGTGGCAAGGCAAGTCATAAAACTATTGTAATATTTCAGTGAGAGATGATAATGGCTTTGACCATCTCTGATTAGCCTTCTACTTAGAAGGTTACATGTTTCTCTTCCTTTTTATGACCCCACAAAACAGTGTTTTACAATGATGTGCCTATCTTTCTCCCCATTGAGTACTGTGGCTAACTCATCTTTTAACACTCAAAGTGATATTTCTAAAACATAAATCTATGTAGATTACTCCCCTCCTAGCAACCCTCTGTTTTCTCATTGCACTAAAAAAAAAGAAAAGAAAAGAAAAGAAAAGAAAAGAAAAGAAAAGAAAAGAAAAGAAAAGAAAAGAAAAGAAAAGAAAAGAAAACCTAAACTGCCAACCATAACCCATAAGGCTGAAAAGTATATGGCCCCTGTCTAGCTCCTCAAAACCCACCCGACCGGCGAGTCTCCTCCTCGCTCGTTCCACTCTCATCTCTTTCTATTCCTTAAACATGACAAGCTAATTCCCACAGCCAACAATTTTACCAACTGCTCCTACAGCCTAGAATGCTCACCCCCAGATTTCCATACTGCTGCCTTACTCTTGTCACACAGATGTCAACTTAAAAGTAATCTTTTAGAGTTCTTTCTTGACCATCTTTCATAGTCTTCCAGTTGTCACATCACATCCCATCACATCACCCAGTTTTATTTTCATCTTAGTCTTTATCATCACCTGAAAATTTTTTGTTTAATATTTATTACTTATCTCTTGTCCCACCCTCACCTAACAGAATGAAAACTCCAAGAATTAAGGGATTTTTGCATCTTGTTGAATGCCAATTCCCTTTATCTAGAAAAACTGTTTTGTATACATATGTGTGTGTGTGTAATTTAATCTACAATTTATATGTAATTTAATCTACAATGTAAAAGTAAAAGAATATATTCTCAGTGATAAAAATTTTACTGACTGTTTTCTATGTGCCAGATATTTTGCTAACTGTACATAGATGATCTTAATTATTTCTCAAGTTTCTTCAGGATCTAGCCTCTAACGCATGCTTACTTCTTCAGCCTCAACTCTTGTAACTGTTCCCTCCTTCATGCCCCTCTCCCTTCCCTCAGCCCACCCCCATTTGCCATTTCCAGCCATACTAGTTCACCTTAGTTCCTAAATCTCTATGGCTTTTCTCACCTTAGTGCCTTTGGACTGCCTGTTGGAAATGAATCCCTTTCCTTTTTTTACTGAACATACTTCTCCTTGTCCTTGGAGTCTAAACTTAGATAAGATCCCCTTTACTCTATCAGCTATTAAACACGTTATGTTCCAAGGAATGGGAAGACAATGGTATCAAAAACTGGTGTAGTCCTGGTGCTTCAAGTTTAATGGAGGAGACTCAATGGAAACAAACAAACAAACCTCCCAAATAGACATGAAATCTCAAACTGCAAGATCTGGTCAAGGAAAGATAAAGTGTGCACCAAGCCGTCTGGAAAAGCTTTTTGGAGAAAGCGATCTCTTCACTGGAAGTCCTTCCTTGACCTCTCAAAAACTAGTTGGCTGCTCTTCTTTATGTTCTTGTAACACACTGTGCTTACAAACCTTATTATGGCTTTTAAACTGTCCGTTTATTTGGGCAACTAGAGACAATGTCTTATTTATTATTGCATTACATGAATTATCACAGGTCCTAGTCCATATCCGGTGGATACCCAATAAATGTTAGTTGAGAAATGTATTGCATAAACCAAGGCCCCTAATATAACCAGAATAAAATGAATATTTCTAGAATGAGTAGTTGAACACAATGTTCCATATGTGGGCTTGAGGATCATATAGACTGGGAGTCATTCACATACACTGGACCTTCTAACATGAATGCAACCTGAGAATATACTAGCTTTTCTTAGTGGGCCCATCGCACTATAGTGATAAATGTTATACCATCCTGTAGCACATATATCAGAATTTATAGAAACTGACATATTTATATGAATGTGTGTTATCTTCATACATTTATGAATAATCTTGTCTACCAGTTTCAAAGTATAACTCGAATTACAGGACATGCTGAACTTCATTTAAGATTTCTTAGATTTTTGTGTTTTATATGTCAACTTTTATATTGTTTTTTAAAAAATGTATGCTTAATTTGCTTCTTCATTTGGGTAATGCTAATGGGCTGTTATTGACTAGTGTCTCCAGTTCAGTTCATCACACACTGGGCAGTATTCATAAAATGCTCCTTATATGCCAGCTGAAATTGGTAGTGGTTTGAAGGCAGAGAGCCAAATTCATCAAAAGGATAATAGCTAAATATATTTTGTTTTGTTTTCTGAATTTTAATGATTGAATGGAAGACTTATTCATTATTTATCTATTTTTGAATTTTATCAAATAGTTCTAGTGGTAATTACCCTATCTCTGTATTTATAGAAAAGTGGCACATTATCAGGATAATAGCCTGATTCCATATTTATGAAGTATCTGTTAAAATTATAAATATAGATACATGGAACTATGTGATAAATGCCAAGGAAAGCCACTTATAGGTTAAAAATGGGGAGGGGAACTACAACTAGCTAGCACCTTTGGTGAAATTAGTATTCTGCATTTGAGTTCCATGTGGAAAAAATTATTATTTTTCTTTAAAATGCAATTTCTATTTAAAGGGAAATGCTCACTTGCTCTTATTAATCAACCATATAAAAGTAAAAAAAAACACAATAGGTGTTTCATTATACTCTGCATTGCAGATTAAATTACATTGGACCTATTATTTTTTGGTATAAAAAATACCAAATTAAACTGTGAATATAGATATGAGTGACTTCATATGTCTACACTTTTAATTATCATATTTATGAAAGCTCATATTGATATTTATCCCTTTAAAGAGAACCACCAAGAGAACCTGATTTTTATAGAGAAGGAAGTTGAAAATGAAAAAAATGAAGGCAAATAAACTCTTAAAGGACAATGGTTTAGAAATAGGGAATATGGAGCAATAAATTTCTAAGACATCTGAACTTTCTGCGTTAGAAATACAATTATATAAAATTATTACTTTAAGTTTATAAATATTTGCCAATAGAAAATTGAGAAATTTAAATTAATAAAACCCCTATATGTTAAGGTATTAGTAGAAAAAGCCTTTAGTTCAGAGTGTGCTGAGTAGTGTCTGTTGGGATTCTGGTTTAGGCCCTTTTCCTTTCTTTGCTTTGTTTATCCTCATACTCTTATTTGTTTCTGTGTCCTAAGATGAGCGCATCTTAAACTAGTGATAACTCTAAATTCTAACAAACTTAGAAAAAGTGGAAAATATAGAGCAAAGATTGTTTCTTTTTCCAAAAGCAGTGAAGAGTTCAGTTGTTGACCTAAGCCCCATTACCTTTGAATACTTTAGCGAGCATGTCCTACAAATAACATTCTACAAAATCACAATACAACCATCAAATCAAGAGATTAACACGAATACATTGTTGTCATTTCAAGGTTTGCCAGTTACCCCAATAATGTCCTTTATGACCAAATGATTCAGCCCAGAATCTCGAGTTACATTTATTTGTCATGTCTCTTTAGTTCCTTCATTCTGGAACAGTTCCTCAATTTTAACTTTCATTCCCTTTATACTTTTGAAGATGAAAGGCCAGACAGAATATCTCTTAAATTGAGTTTATCTGATGTTCCTCGTGATTAGAAATGCATTATGTATCTTTGACAAGAAAATCACAAAAGTTATGCTATGTTTTTGTTGCATCCTATCTAATGGTGCATGATTTTGATGGGTCCATTATTGATGACGTTCATTTAGATCACTTGTTTAGGGTGGTGTCTGCCAGGTTTCCACACTTCAAAGTTACTTTTTCTCTTTTTACTTAATACAGATTTTTTTTTTTTTTTTTTGTCTAGGTACTTTGAAGCTATGTTAAATAGTTCATTTCTCCTTAAATGTATCCATTTATATCGTTTCCAAATGGAAATGATTCATTCATTTATAACTGTTTGGACTCATGGTTTCCAATTTCATTCAGTGAGTTATAATTCATTGCAAGCATTATTTATTTTGATGTCAAATTCTCCTGGATTTGATCAATAGCAGTACCTTCAAGCTGCCCTCCATGTCCTTTTGACAGGTCTTCATCAATCTTTGAATACTTCCTTGATTTCTGGCACAAGATGTTCCAGACTTAACTTGTATTTCCTTTGTCACAACCCTGGAATAAGTCATTTTCCCTAAAGATTTTTGGTCCACTTAGTAGAGAATAGGATTTAGAAACCAAGATCTGGAATATAAGTGTATTCAGTACTATGAGATGTGCTTATTCCCAGTTCCTCTCAGCAGACAAAGCTAGAGAATATATGTATGTATATTCACATTTGCGGTTATACACACACACATCTACCTGTCTATCTATCCATCCATCTATCCATCCATCCATCCATATATCCATCTTGTGTATTCACAGAGATACTTCCAATTCTAATCCTAAACCACCGGGTTTATTCTAGTATCTTACTTTCAATATTTTTTAACAACCTTTCTCAACAAGAAACCTGATGCCATTATCTTTCACATTTTTACTTTTTTGGTCAGTCTCCTGTTTTTAACCAATCTCTCCTCTCTGCTGCCAGTCCTGCTACCACACCTGAGTGCCTGCCCTTGTCATCCTTTTCCAGGCCAGGGTGTGTGGACACCCTCTTCACCCTACTTAGTGTCTGAAACACCATGCCAGGCCACTCGCAGGCATCAATGTTATTTTCATCTTGTTTGGTCTCTTAGGCCACGCCCCACTGCAAGCCCTCCTTACCTTATTTGGGATCTAACATCCCACTCGAGCTACCATGGCTCCTCCCACTTGTCTATCGCCCTAGGACATCTACCTTGTCCTGACATAACTGATAGCTTTAGCCTTGACCTGTTCAAGAAGGCAAGGAAACAGGAAGAGATATAATAAAAAACACCTTAAAGCGCAGAGAATGTCTGCCTCGTACTATACAAACTTCTTCAATATTGTTCCAAGTTTTATCATTCCAAATTTAAATAGGTCTTATTTGAGCCTGAACAAAGCAATGTGGATACAGGTAATTCTGGAGACAGGCATTTTTTCCAATATGAATACAGTCACAAAGTATCCTTTGTAAAATATTTGACTACCAAGTACTACTCCAGGAATGAAGTAGAAGTTATGTTGTTCAACCTTTCTCACTTTATAAGAAAAAGGCACAGCTTATGGCTGGGGGCTGCCTAGAAGATTGCCCTCAGTTATTCAAAAGGACTCTTTTACACCATTCCTTATTTTTGCCTGGTTTCACAGCTAAGCTTAAAAAAAAAAGTTGTGGTTTCATAGAGTTTTACTTCTTATTTGTTTGAATAGAGGATAGTATTAAAGAGTCAATTATGTCAGACAGATACTTCTATCCATTACTTGTCTCTATTTCATACTCGCTGTGTGAACTTACATGGCTCAATCTTTCCATGGCTCAATTTACTTATCTACAAAATGGGGGTGATCATTATATGCACCTCATAGAATTAAGTGAGGCAATGCATGCTAATTATTGAATGTCTTAAGAGTAAGGAACCAATAATATTATTTATTATTAGCATTAATATTGTAAGTGTCACAATTTAAGTATTGATTAATCAGTTTTTAGCATCTAATTAAGCAGGACAAAATATCAAAATGATTTGTACTTTTTATCTTAATGAATAACTTCTCTTGCTCATTCTATCTTTCACTGACCTGGAGCTTCTTGTGGGGTTTCAAGGAAGGTGGTTATTTGATCTGCATTATACATAAAAGTTTAGAAATAGTAATATTCTAACTGCTCACAGTTAGAATAGAAATTCAGAAGAGCATGTAGCATTTACATATATTCTACATCAAAGACTCAAATTGGCTTATGCTCAAGACATTCAGCTAGGTTTACACAAACAGATATCCAAGGAGAATATCATTGGCTCACTCAGCCCAGATCAGGCTGTGCTGCTTCAGCATTTCTTGGAATGGAGTTTGTAATGGTCAGGACAGATATCTAAATTCTTAGGTAAAGTAAGTAACTCAAGTAAGTTAATTCACATGTGGATATATCAGTGTGACCTATTTCATTTCACATAGCCTAAAAGCAACCTAAAAATTGCTCAAGTTCTCATTACTTTCTTTTGCAACATACCCACTCTGTGGGCAAGCTGTAATAGTTGTATCCCAGGGAAACTTTTTTAAAAAAATGTATTTCCATAAAGTATAGAACAATTCATTACAGGAAAAGAAATCTACTTTTAACACAAAGTCCAACTTATGCCCATATGGTTTTCTTTTCTTTTCTTTTTTTTTGAGTTTGAGGATTCCACCCACCAGTAATCTTTGGAAAAAAGAAAGCATATATATCATGTGTTACTTTCTCTGATGCATGTAAAAGTTACAGGGTAAATTTAGAGCTGTTTTGCCTGTCTTGCAGTCTGTAAGCAAATCTCATGGTGAGCAATTCCATTCAAAGCCCAGTGTGCTACTTGAGAAGCCAAAGGATTACCTTTGGCTTCCAGGGATCCTGGACAAAACTGGGGAAATAATATAGATCACAATTCATGTGATGCTCACTCTTTTCTCCAGTTTCTGACCATAGCAGACTATAACATATTGAAAAATTGAAATAAATATCAGGAATACCACTATTATTATTTAGATAGTATTATTTAGAAACTTCTGCAATGATTAAAAATCATAGTCTCTAAGACAATAACAGAAATCAGTAAGAAAAATGGAAACTCCACTAAACAAAATAAAGAAGTATGCAACAATAACGGTATTTGTCAATTGTACTTTGAAAAATAATACATCAGTAACTCATATGCCGAGGTAATAGAGAATATTTTACCAGTCTGTCTGGACTAGAGGGATCTTCAAAGATGTGGGACTTTCAGTAACAACGTCAAGTTGGTATGAGAGAGAACATAAAGAACTTGGCTTAGTATGGGGGAGGAGGTGGGCAACATGCTATCACATCCTCCTTTACCCCAACTATGCAACCTACAAAATATAATCTATTGGACATTCTAGGGTCTCTAATACAGACTAGTTTGCCAGAAAGAGTAGGCAGGAACTGTAATTAACAGAGGACCTACAATAGTCATCACACTAACTATAAGTACTATAGTTTCTTAATATACAACTAGGAGTATTAATTAATTACCTTCAATGACCTGAGGGAACTACTCCATTTTAGGGTCCTTAGAGCCTGAGGCACCATCGTCCGTGCACCCCTAGGTTATCTGGGGGGTAGATGCTTTGTCTTGGAGACATTTTCTCCCTCAGGTAATCTTTGCAATTTCTACTGACCAACGGGGTCTCCTTTTGGAAAACATCCTCTTTTCCAGACATCCTTTGGCACCCCTGTCTTTAGTAGATAAAAATCTCAGAAATTTGTTGTTTTATTCACTTGTTCATTCATTCATCTATCTGTTTAACAACTGTTTATTAAACAGCTAATATGTTCCAGGCCATGTGCAAGGTGCTAAGGATACATCTATGTACTATATGACATAGTCTCCACAGTCTCTGAGTTTTCAGTCTAATGAAGAATATAAACAATATTGGGCTTAACCTGAATGACCCTAGCCTATGAGTACACATGTGATGGCATTAGCATTAAATGATCAGACTTCCATTGCCCCTGCAGACCCACTCTCGATCCTTGTCCATCCTGCTCTCTGCTCTGGAGCCTGACTCATGTGGAATAAGTCAACCATTTCTACGCCCTCTGCCTTCAGCTTCTCCTACACCCACACCTTTGTAAATACTACCTTTGTAAATAAACTCTCTAGGCACTCTTCTATTTGACTCTGCCATCTGTTTCTTTTTGGGACCCTGACGATTACACAAATTAACCCATTACAATTTCTGGAGCTCGGAAGAGACCATCTGACCTGCCTTTAAGAACATATTCATGGGCTGCTGTTATCCTAACAGGCTCACCTTAGCATCTCTAGTATCCACTTGGTATTTGGAGCCTCTGATTTCTCTCACTGGTGTCCCACCACTCCTTTAACCACTACTCTATCCATAGAATTCAAGAGCTGCAAAACAGTCTAGTGCCAAACCAGCACGGAGGGACCTTCGGTCAGGGATGACCCACCTGGTAGGACCAGCGCTGAAGGCCTGCAGTAGTTCTAGAGCCCCATAAAAATTCTTTAATTTCTTTTAAAATCAGAAGAGAAAAAGAACTATTAGGTTGAGAAAAATGCTTTGTTATATTATATGTGTGGTGTGTACATATATACATATTTGTTTATGCCAACCTATTCCAATCTCTCTCTCTCTCTCTCTCTCTCTCTCTCTGAAGGGACTCATGGAAACCAATGTGTCTAGAGCCCCAAAAGTCATATGGTGACCTTGCCTTCATTCCTCAAAACTCATGCACGAATCCTGTAGGGAACCAAATGCCATAATACCCCTTCCTCTTAATATCCTACTCTTATTCACACATTAATGCACCCTTCTTTTCTCATTCTTCAGCAGAAAATCACTCATGTTTCACTTGTACATAAAGATGTCTTACAGGGCTACTGATGTTTTTACTTCATCCAATGCACCTAGCCAAATTAAGCCAAGACCACCTCTCTTACACAGCAACTGCAATATAGTATGAAAGGAGCTGTATTATTGAAGTTGACAGGTGTTCTGACATTGCCTAACCCAAAGTCCAGGGGATCGGGAAGGGCTGGCAGAGGTGGCTTCTAAGTTGAGGTCTGTGATAAGGGTAGAAAATGGATCAGGGAAGAGAGCCCAGGCAGAGGGAAGGGCACATTTAAAAGTCTCACAGTGAGTGAGAGCAGGGTTAAGTGGGGATCTGTAATGGGAGGGAGTGGGGAGACATGGGGTTGAACAGATAGGACCAACTCATAAAAGGCCCCAGAATGAGTTTGAACTTTAACCTGAGTGCAAATTGAGAAGCCACCTAGTTTTCATTGCAAAAAGGCAACTCTAGATGCATTACAGGTAATTAGAGGACCAATAAGAATGGGGGCAAGCGTGGGCATGGGGAGAGCTGATTACAGGTTGCTGCACAAGAAGGTAAGTTGGTTGTCTGAACTCAGTAGTGAAAGAAAAATGACCTGATACTTACCAGAGCAAATCAGTATAAATTGTGAATGGATTAAAAGGAAAATTGAGAGTGAGGGGAGGTTTAATTACTTCCAGACTTACTGGAAGGTCTTAGAGACTCTACAGCAGAAACAGTTTTAGAGGCTGTTGAAGTAGAGGAGAATCACTTCAGTTCCCCCAGACAGCAGTTTTATATCCTGAAGCATGAACTCTGTCACTCAATAGGTATTGTTGAGTACCTATTTCATACAAGACATTTAGGATGTACTAAAGAATTAAGTCAGGTAAAGAAAGACTCCTGCTCTTTGGAGCTTAGAGTAGAGCAGGAAAGAGATAACTGAATCAAAACATTCACTACTGTGAGGGCTACACAAGATAGGTACACGGCTCCATAACAATGTATTTATAAGGGGATTTGCAATAGTTAAGGAGGTGAGGGAAGATTTCTTTTTTTAGCAAAGCGATGGTCCAGCAGCCTTATGAAGAACATATGTGTTAGTAGGGCAGAGTGAATAAGTCTTTCCAAATAGATTGAGCATTGAGTATAAAGGTTTGGTGGAACGATGGAGCTTGATGCCCTCATGACACTGAAAGGCAGTGAGTGGGGCAGGTTCACAGATGGCAGGGGAAACATAACAGTGGATTAAGCTTGAGATGCATAGAAAAGTGAGAGCAGGCAGAATCTAGACCTGTTGTGAGAGCATCCAAAATCACAAGAAGGAGTTTTGTTCTCCCAAAGTCTGCCATAAACAGTACCAGTGGTGGGGATACACCAACTGGTATTTTTAAAAGCTCTCTCTGACTGTTGTATAAAGAATAAGCTTGAGGGCTAAAGAATTAGCAGGGGATACCCATTAGTAGATTATTACAGAGGTCCGCACAAGAGATGACAATCAATTGAACTGTGTGAGTGTGGTGGAGATGGTGAAATGTTGAGAGATTTGAGAGATGTTTAGGAAGTAAATTAACCAGGACTCGGTGATGGATTGGTTCTGGGCGGTGAGGGAGAGGAAGGTGTCAGTGTTGATATCTGGGATTCATGGCAGGCATTGAGATAAGGAACACTGGAAGGGACCAAATGGGCATAGGTGGCGATGGGATGGTGGGAAGCTGAGATGGATAGTTCAGTTTCAGGCAGATTGAGTTTGAGGTGAGTTCTAGAATCCATGTGAAGGTGTCTAGTGTACTGCCAGATGTGTTATACAGCTCTTGTGGCCTGGTCCTGGATGGGAACATTACTCCTTTGAAGACATATTCCATGTTTTTCTCAGTCATAAGGGAGTGATCTCATAATTTTTCAAACATTGAAACTGTAGCCCTTGGCAACAAATAGTCAGCTTGTTCCAAAGGGAACTGTCAATAATTCTGTTCTGTAAGGATGAGTGACAAACTCTTCCATCCTCTGGGCTCTCCATCCTAGCATTAGCTCAATTAATCTCTCATCCAGGATCCCTGAGGAAGAAAGCCTCTTTTTTATTCCAAAGGTAACATACTGTCTGTTTCTGGAACTTACTTTTAACAGTCATTAACCCTTCAATGGCTTCCCAATGAACTTCCAATAAAAGCCAAATTCTTTGTGATCTGGTCTTGCCTGCCCCTCGGGCCTGTCCACATTCTACTCCCCTTGCTCACTCCATGCTACTGTACCAACTTATTTCCAATTCCTTTTATAAGCGTGTTCCCATTTCGAGACCTCCGCACGTGCTTTTTCTCATTCGTTTCTTGGCTACTTTCTACCTATCTTTCAGAGACCAACTTAAATGCCACACTCTCAGAGATTTCTTCCCTGCCCCTCTCTCCATCTAAATTAGTTCTTTCATCTATTCCTTATTGTCTTTCTTGTGCTCTGTTCTTTTCTATCAAAGTACATACCAGAGACAGTAATTGTATATTCACTTGTATGTCTGTCTAGTTTCTCCCACTGACATTATAATCTGTGATTTCAGGGACCATGTTTAATATGTTTTTCAATAGTAGATTACCAATAACACCACCTTTATCAATGAGTGAATGAATGAACGAACGAACGAATGAATGAATATCTGAAGTGCTTTTTCTGTACCAGATGCTAATCTAGACCAAAGATGTATGAGATACACTCTCCATGCTTGCTGCCCAGTGGGGAGAGATAAATGTAGTGTGGTATGTGCTCTAGTAGACATTTGTATAAGGTGGTACTGAAACATACAGTAGCCTTACACTAACTCTCCCTGTGAGTGTTGGGAAAGTTTCCACAGAAAGGTAACATTTAATTTGGGTCTTTAATGATAAGCAGGAGTTCATTGGGAGGAGAAGGGGAGGAAGGCATTACAGTTTTGTGATTACAGTTTGTGCAAAGGTCGAGAATTTTCAAAGAATATGATATTTGGGGGGGACAACAGTGAAATGTCTGGTCTGTCTGAACAGGAGATAGAAGGAAAGGGACAGAGAATGGTAAGGGAGGTTGGAACAGATTGGAAAGCCCAGGCTGTTTTGTTTAGAGTTCATCCAACAGGGAATGGTAAATCAGTGGAGATTTTTAAGGCAGAGAATAATTTGATCAGGCTTATGTCTCAGTTAGATAGCTCTGGCAGCACACTTGTGTGTGTGTGTGTGTGTGTGTGTGTGTGTGTATGTGTGGTGTGTGTAAGGTGGGTGGGGGAGTAGTGATGCCTGGAGTTAGGGAAGTGGGATAGGTATCAATGGCTTATATGGGAGATGAAACCACAGACACGGAGGCAGTAGCTCTGAAGAAAAACAGCAGAGGATGGATTTTGAGGGCTCTATAGGAGGAAAAATTATTAGAACTTGGATTTAAAACTCTCTGAAGTTGTTTTCAACCCTACAATTCTATGAACAGTATATTAACTTCTATTTGGGCCTCAGAATTTGGGTGAAATATATTCCTAAAATGTTTCTATTTTTTTCAAAAATAAACTCAAGAAACTTATATCTCTTAGAATAAAACACAACTGAACTATACATTATACAGAAGTAAGATTGGTATGGTTTCCCTCTGATGGGGCCAGAGGTGTCATGAAAAAAAGTGGTCTGTGGTCTGAATGGGTCAACTGGGATGGGGTAGCAAAGCGGACAATTGTGCTGGGCCTCAGACCAAAGCCTCCTAATAAACCTTTTCCGCTTCCCCTCATGGCATGGCCTCAGATGAATATATTGTGAGGAAAAAAATGTTCCACATTTCATTTGGGGCAGTGGGAGGAATTGATATTGCCATATCCTTCCTTTTTCATTGTTACTAATGTGTATTTTTGACATACAAATTTATAGTAGTTTAATAGCAATCAATAGATGAATTTACAGGTAGTAGACTTATGAATTGCCAGAAGCCTAGGATGGAAAAAGAGGAAATATAAACCAAATAATAGTTTATATTAAGCCTGGATGCAGTCGGGACCTGGGGAAGGAAGGCAGATCTGAGGAATGTTTACTAATCAAATTAAGCAATCTTTGAGTAAAATGAACACACATGAATTTGTGGAGACTGTTTAGATCAGTGTTTGTTAGGTCTGTGTGAAGTTCTTTCCAAATTGTCTTTAGTGTATGTCCTCAGGAAACACCAAAGATGGAAGAAATTCCTTCCCAGTAAGAAGCAATGGTACCTCCAGGATACTGTCAAACAGAAGCAGCCAGAAGACAAGAAGGGAGAGAGTCTGACCAGCCAAACTGTAACTGTTCAATGGCTTCAAAGAAAATATCCGTGTACTTGCCAATGTGGTATTTTTTTCTTTTTGCAGTGAAAATTAGTGGAAAAATATCCAAAGCCATAACAAGTAATTTGCAAAAGTTGGGGGACGGGGATTATTCACATGCTTTAAATAGTAATTTGTTGATTTATTTCACTCTCAGGAGAAGAAACATTTCCATGAATAGTTTTCTTTATTTCTAGAAAAGCCTTTATATATACTGCAAGTGTCTCAAGGATCTTATCTTGTACCCCCAACACAAACATTGTATTAAAAATAGTTTCAAAAGTATTTAGTTAAAGTTTGTAGCACATGATCCTTCCCTAACATTTCTCTGCAGAGGTTTTAACAAAAATAGATATAAAGTAACAGATTAATCCTGTTACTGAGAATCTGACCTAAGAATCATGGCCTTCTGAATAATTTTAACCTGTGCCATATGTCTAGTTCCTTCAGCTAATTAATTATTAGCTACTCATTGCTAGCAGTTTCTACACATGATTTCAGTGCCAGCTCCCCTCGGGTGAGTCATTTAACATGAACATCTTAGTCTTCCTCATTCATAAAACAGAATTTGTATTATAGTCCTCCATAAAATGTATCCCTTCTTTAAAACCATCCTCCTAGAGCTACACTAGTATTGAAAAACTTACAAAGTAACAAATTATTGATCACACAAACAATTCAAGGGTATATATTGTACTAAAACAAACAAACAAACAAACCACCACCACCACCACAACAACAACAAAAAACCTTCAAGTCTTTGTAATCATTAAGTAGAAGTTCAGATCTCTTCATACTTTTGGGAGCCAGGGGTCATTGTTCCTAGTATTGCATCATGATTAATAAGATGGGCTCCTGAACTTACTAGTTCTGTGATATTGGGCAGGTTATAAACCCTCTGTGTCTTATTTTCCTCATCTGAAAAATGGGGATGATAATAGTACTTTCCTCATAGTATTGTTGTGATTTACTGACTGGTAGTTGTTATTGACAGAAGGAGTCAAGAATGATTTCCAGATTTGTGACAGGTATAACTGAAAGTATAGTGCACCATCACTTGAAATATGGACCACAGGGAAAAGAGGAGATATAAACGGAAGGTCATCATTAAGACTCATTCAGTTTGAGTCGCCTGCCTAGTCTGTTCGACATGAGGATTGCTCAGTGTGGATTTCAAAATAAGCCTAAGATGTTATGGGTTTGGGAGTCCATTTTCCTGAAATAATATATTGTATTGAATGATCCAGGGAACTTTGGATGATTAAAGGTAGACTTTAATTTACTACAATCTCTTATTTGACAGCTGAGGAAACAATTCTTTAGGTCACATAAAGTTGTCTGTTACATTGGTGGCCCCCAATGAACCACACTTCCTGATAGTCACACACATGTGCAGCCTCCTTCCCAATCTAAAATTCACTATAATGAATAGAATTTGGCAAAAGTGACACCATACTACTTTCAAGACTAAACCTTAAGATGACTTGTCAGCTTTTGCTTTTATGCTCTTGGAATCCCTAAGCCCTACTAAGTCTGGGTATCCTGTAGGACAGACGACATGGAGAGCCCACATGAAGAGGCCACATGGAAGGGGAGATGCCCTGAGACCTCAGGGAGAAAGAGAACCAGTGTCCCCATCCCAGGCCCCCCCACCCCCACCATGACCAGATGAATATATCACATAGGTAGGTGATCACCCTCAAGACTGGTTAAACCGAGTCCTGCCAACCCACAGAATACTAAGGATCTGATATTTGTTAAGTCACTATGTTTTAGGGTGCTATGTTACATAGCAATAACTAATCAACACAATGGCAGAACCAGGACAAAAATCTCAGGCTTCTGAGCTCTAGGTCTTTTAAGGCAAGGAATTTGTACTGTTAGACCTTACTTTTAACTTTCACAAAACCTTAATAAACAATGCAAAGTGAATAAATGTACTTCCTTGTCCTCAGTTTGCTCAGCTGCAAAATTTCTATAATAACTAACTTATTGACTAAAACACTGTATTATCCTGAGATGAATAATCTATCCCTCCCTCCCTCCCTCCCTCCCTCCCTCCCTCCCTCCCTCCCTCCCTCCTTTCCTCCCTCCCTCCCTCCCTTCCTCCCTCCCTCCCTCCCTCCATTCGTCCATCCATCCATCCATTTATCTATAATCTATCCACTATGTCTTGCTACCAAAGAAGGAGAATACAATTATGATCAAACATCTGTTTTACTCTGTCACTTTCTGGGCAACCAGGAAGTATAGGAGAGGTGTAACAAAAAAGCCAATGTTTTGTCTTATGTATCACTTAAACTATAAGTCTTTATAATTCTCAAAGGGAAATAAATATCAATGGCAGCAGTGTTTACATTCACTGTTGAAGGTCTAAAACTTTTATTAAATTTTAACTGTTCATTAAATAGGGTTGCTTGAGAAAAATCACCCAAACTTTAAGATAGTAATCACAACCCCCTGAAAATAAACTACTGTCTAAGTGGAGTTTAGACAATAAAAACATATTATCTCTCAAGAAGGCAATATTTATCTGACATATATCTTTAAGGTATGTCATTGTCTCCTTTTTCTTTTCTTTTTTTTTTGTGTGTGTGCAGTCCTATATGTTGGTGGGTTCAATATTAGATGTCACTGTAGACAGCAGGATTCGTATTCATTGCTGTATTAGAATTATATTTGGGAATTGCTCAGAAGTCTGTCTTGTGGCATCTGACAGCTTGACAGGGCTTGTTGCCATGGAAAATGTTTGTGATGTTATATAAATATATTCCTAGGTCATAAGTTGCCATGTATTTTTTGGACATTGATGCTAAGAGGGGAATGACTATCTTCATTGGAAAGGAAGAATAACATAGTAAACAAACAATAATAACAAAATATATGTGTGTATCCAGTAAACTGGTCTTTTATTTTGTTAGGAATTAGACTTATGTTCTAACATCCATTTTAGCTATAAAAGTCCATTTATTGCAAAGGCTTTTCCCTCCTTAAAATATTCCTATTACCAGTCATTTTACAATATTAATGGTTCCACTATTAATAGACTGAGAGACAAGGGAGCTATTATTCTTGCTCTCTATCTGTTATTCCATTAAGTAAGACTGCCAACCTCTGACAGTGAGCAGCTCTATAATGAACCATGTGCTCAAGCCACGGGGTATATCCTAAGCAAAAGTTGTCCCCACATGTTGTTTTTGGTGCATATTATGACTAGACAGGAAAAAAGTACAACAACAAGATGCAAGGGGAAAACACTCAATTCAGGTTAGGATCTAAAACAGTCATTTTCTTTGGAATTGATGGGATGTGAAGAAGTGTTGGGGAAATGATGTGGAAAGTCATGGGTGAATGTTTCTGTAATTTGTCCCCTTCACATGACTGATGCCCTTTGCGAGAGCTCCAGTGGTACCTACAATCTGACATACACAAGCCTTGCTTTCTCTAACGTGCTATCATTTATTCAACCAGTAATGAGACCTGCCAGATTGTTATGCTTGGGCAATCGCTGACTACCTCTGGAGTCAGTGTTAGCTGCCTGTGGGGACACTGCCTCTGCCAGTGCCACTGTGGCCTCTGCTGCTGTTCATCCCTTGAGTCAATAAAGGATGTTACAAACACCACCTCCTGATGCCACAACAAAGAGGGTACGTGACCCTCAGATCTGCAAGCACGCGATCTTTCTCTAAGTGAATGCAAACATGGCTTTCCACTGGTCTGGATCTCTTGATGGATTGTACTCTATTGTGAGAGATGCTACAAATGATTTTACTAAACACAAGTGTAAGGTAAAGTTACTTTCCAAAATGGCTTACTTTTTAAAATGAACTTACAGGAATTCAGTTTTTTTTCTTTTTTAATCTGATAATATCACTCCTCTTTCACCTGAATTAGGCTGTGCTTTCTTAAGTGGGAAGAGAAGAATGGAATCCCAGAGTGTTGGACCTCATTCTTAGATTATGCCACACAAAGCAACATCATCTCGTGTGTATAGAAAGACATAAAGGTTGAGGGCAGATTGGTAGAGAAAATATAATCAGACATTTATTTTTTACCATTGCAGATCACTTTTACAAACACTGTCTCCTTTGATTTCCCCATGAACCCTGCAAGGTGTATAGGCAAGTAATATTTTAACCATTTTACAAGTGAGGAAATGGAGATTTAGAGAGATTTAGATTCGCTCAAGTTGCACATCATATAAGTGACAGAGGTGTGCTTCTCACTAAATAGTTTCGCCTTGCTAACAACATGTGTGGGAGTTAATATGCACAGTATTTGCTTTGGCACGCTTTCTCCATACTCAGCTGAGGACACATTTTCATTAGAAGTCCTCAACCCAGGATGAAGCCAGGAGAGGAATGACAGTGGAGATTAACTTGTCCATGGCTTCTCTGGCTTCCTTCACCTACTGCAGAGGTTGCTCTCTTTGGTGAGATGCCTGCTGTTTTTCTCTCTGCATGCTTGGAGCTTTCTTTGTGCTAGAAATTGAAGGGACAGAAATAGGAGGACTCGGATGTCTTCCAAACTAAGGAAAGCAACTCGTTTTCTTTCTAAACACTGTGCCTCTGAGTAATTTTTGCTCTAATTTATCCAGGTAATTCTGTCTATTGGAAAATGAAGCAAAAGTAACATTTGCCTGAATTATCTTCATTCTTGAATTTAGTTCATGAATGCAAACACAAATCATGAGAAGATAAAAAAAGAAAGTCCACATATAGAAGTAAATTTGAGAAAAAAGTTTTTCTTCAATTTTTCTACTTTATTTAACATGAATGTTCTTAATTTAAGAAAAATGTACCTTTGTGAATTAAAAAATGTACCTTAATTTTTAAAAATGAAGGTGGTTTGTGCATTTAGACAGCCTCAAACATCTCCATAGGCTTTGTGCATAGCAATATTGTAAAATTACAATCAAATCTGAACTTATCAGATGAGTAAGCATATTGGGGTATTCTAATTCATATGAATTCATTCTTATAATATTCAGTTTGTTTTACTTTCAAAATACATACAAACAAATTATTGTCATTGATTAAGCATATTGTATTGCAAGCATTTTCAAATAAATAATTTCATTTATTCTAGAGAGCAATAGGACTATATATAAATAAATAACCTAGTTTTTCTCTTTTCAGGCATATTGTCGTATTGCACTTCCCCACTCCTTTGACGTTAGATATAGCCATGTGACTTGTATTAACTCATGACATCTGAGCAGAAGTGACATATATCTACTTCCATGCAGAAATATGTAATTGCCGAAGTAACTTCTCCTCACACAGCAATCATGAAAACATGCAAATATGGTCTCCATAAGCCTAAGTCCTTGAGTGACTATCATAAAGAATCATATCCTTTACTGTAAAATAGCTTAGCCTGTCCTGACTAATACAGCATTTTAGAGATGAGAAAACAAACACTAAGAAAAATAAAGTAACTCACTGAAAACTGGCAAACCAAAGTTGCAAAACGACTTTTCTGGTTCTTCTATTCTAGATTTGCTATGTCAATCCAGGCTCAAATAATATGGCTTCCAACAATGTCAATCAAGAAACACCTGAATTAATGCACATCTATTACATATGTCCATATTTAAAACAAACAAAAAACACTAGTTCTTTTGATTGAATTGGAAAATTAAATTAGTTGAAGGAATAGTGGTGTTGGATGTGGAACAGACTAACCCCAGTAACATGTCATGTTATGGATAAACAAAATTGCTACACTATGGCTTTCTATATATCTAGAACAGTGAGGTCTCTGGGTTACTTAAACTTTCTAGCTTTTTTATTCAGACAATCAGTAGGCAACCACAAGTAGATCCTCTACCTAAATACTTATTATGAGAGATTGATAAGGGAACTATCAGCCAATAAGACACTTCCTAGAATACTCTGTGACTAGATGAGACTTCTAACATGGTTGTCAGAAGCTTAGAACTTTCACTTGCTATTTACATTAATACACATGGATACCTGTCATCTGGACTCCCTGATCTACACTTAAGTGAAAATGAACTTGGCAAACAAGCTTTTAATTGAAATATATTTTTGCAAGATTTCGTGACTTGGCAGCCTAATTTCTTCTTTTATACTAAAGAGATTTTTTAAAAATGAACTTAATATTTTGGCCACTTCAAAGTCACACAAATTTCACACTCAGTTTTCACTTTGTGTCTGCTGTTACTGGTGATATTTTAATACTCCTTGTTTAACTACTTTTTATGTCGTTTATTTTTTGTATTTTTAGTAGCCTGTGTCCCATTTCCTTTAGGCTTTAACCGATGCCAATTACTTTATTTCTTTACCTGATGTTTTGCTCATTTCCTCTGTAAGTTAACCTTTCACAATTTATGAGAGATATATGATTTCTTATTCAAAATAGTCTTAGGAGCAATAGTACTCAAATTCCACTGGAAACAGGAATTCATTCTGCTTTTATGTGGCAGAGGGATCTTTCGCAACTCACATAAGCCTTCAATTCCTTAGTTTCCCCATTCACTAAATACAAATAACTGTCATAGTCTTCATTTAAACTCAAAGAATATTTTGAGAAAAATGAAATTGTTTCTAAAACTCTGTCAATCTTGTTAAAAGAACTAGATATATTTAAGACATATGAATCAGACCTGTATACATTTGGGACAATGGCATTAAAACAATTACGATATAACCTTGGGAATGAGCTATCATGTTCTAAGTTCAACAGAGTTAGAGTTTACAAATGTCAAAGTAAATCATAATTTGATTTCACAAAGGGCTTGTCAGACTCACATCATTTTAGATATCATACCTTAAAAAAACAGATATTCTAATGTTTCAAACACTCAGAGCCAAAAATAGAACTTGATTATCTGATTTAGGTATTATGTTACTTGCCATTTCTGGAAGTATTCTTGGTATTAATAAAAGTACCTAACAGTTCTTATAGTGCGTGCTGTATTTCAAATCCTATTTGGGTGTTTATTACCTTACCTTATTTATTGCAATTCTCTCACAACAACCAAATTAACTGAGTATGTTTTATTTATTATCCCCATTTACATGTTCAGAAAGAGCTTCAAGTGAATCAATTGGCTCAAGGTTACAGAGCTAGTAATCATCAGGGCTCAGGTTTGAAGACAGGAAGTCTAATTCCATAGTCCATATTTTAAACACTGCTATATAAACTTTTGTTATTATTGATCAAATGATTTTAAGAAACTTATGGAAAGAGTCCAGATTGACAGGTAAATTAGAAAGCAATATGGAAGATTCGCTACTTCAGAAATTTCATTGATAGCTTCTTGCCAGAGTAGAGGAATGTAGAAGTACCTTATTTAGATAAGAGAGAATCAAGTGACTAGTATGTTGGGAAATCTTCGAACCACATCAAGTGATGCAAGTTTTCTTAAGACTCAGTGGATTTGGTTTCACAGAGACAAGATTTGATAGTAGCATTACAATTTAGTTACAATATTTTAAAAGCTGTTATGTGATGAAGGAGGCTAACCCTGGGTTGATCCAAAGTCCCAAACAACAGCCGTTCGATGAAAGTTACAGTATAGAGACAGATTTGGAGTTAATTTGTTCATCAGTCATTATTCTATGAACATCCTATCATGCATAACTTTTCTGGAATGCAGTTCACAAACAGAGTACGGGATGAAAACCTGTATCAGAAGTCTTTCTGATTTATTTTCAATGAACCATTCTGTGTCTGTAGTGGTTGTTAGAGGAAACTTTTAAAGAGGTAAGAGCAACACTGGCATTTGAAAGAAGCCAGAACTCTTGAAATCTATCAGGAGATTTCCACAAAACTTCAGCAGGTCTAGCACCCTTAGCACACATACTGTATGTAAGAAAAGTACTTAATGAAGTGTCACTGCCTCTAATTTAAGTAACATTATTTGAAGTGTTCTCAATTACCAGTGCATGAGGAAGGTTGATCAATTGTTTTATAATAAGAAAGCCCATGTCAGGCTTCTATCAAATTTACTGAGACAAACATATAAAAATACTTTGGAGATTATGTATACAGGTAAACCTTGAACAATGCAGGGGTTAGGGGTGCTGACTCTCAACAGAGTCAAAAATCCATGTTTAAATTTGACTCCTTCAAAACTTAACTACTGATAGTCTGTTGTTGCCTGGAAGCCTTACTGATAACATCAACATTCAGTTAACATATGTAGCGTATGCTACATGTATTATATACTGTATTCTTACAATAAAGTAAGCTGGAGAAGAGAAAATATTAAGAAAATCATAAGGAAGAGAAAATGCATTTACATTACCATACGTATTTATTTAAAAAAAAATACCTGTGCATAATGGACCCTTACAATTCAAATCCTTGTTGTTCAAGGGTCATATATACACTGGGGGTGCCAAAAAAGTGTACACATTTTAAGAGATGTTATCTCTGTATTACTCTTCAAAGTTGAATTGAATTACAGTAGCAATGTGTAGTATGATGTTCGCTTAAAAGACGATGTTAATCAAATGAATGCTAGCGTCATTCATTGTATTACAATTTTAATGCAATCTTTTCCTTTCTTAAAATGTGTGAATGTGCTTTTTTGGCACCCTCTGTATGTATTTCTTCTCCCCACCCCCACCCTCCAAGTCATCTAATCATCTGGAAGCTGAAAGTGCTTAGACTGCAAAAACCCCTACAGTCAGGAATTCTGTGTTCGTTGTTGAATTCTCAACACCTAGCACAGAACCTTGCACAAGAAATAAATATGAGTGACTCACAATAAATGTAATAGGCAGTCATTCCAGGAACTGTATAAAAGTGATCAGAATTGAATTTGGATTATTTAAGTTATAGGACTTCTGAAAATATTTTTTAATCTTTTCTGTTGCTTTATGCTTTGACTCCAAAGACTTGAGTTCAGAATTCACGAAAATTGGAGATAAGTCATAAAGACAGTTCTGGTTAATACAGCAGAGGAACTCATCTATTCTAAGGAACAGAGTCTTTCTTTTACAGTTAGACCCGAGCTTAGTTGTATTTTCAGAAAGCCCTATTCTTATAAAAAGAGTTTTGTGGTCACTGCAACTTAAACAGAACATGGCAATACTAGTGGGCAGACTTCTGGATTTAACAGCTTTCTTAAAAATTAAGAACACAAAACCAGACAGCCTGCGGATACCACTGAGAAAATTTTCATTATATTTAAACAATTGACTGTCAGTGCTAATAACTGATTCCTGCTGGGTTCCATTCTTTCCAAACAAACAAAAAGAAACCATTTATCCACACGATAATATGAAACATTTTAACTTACAGTAATGTGTTGCAGATGATGTTGTCAAGAAAGGTTTCTGACCCTGGAACAACTACTAAACAACTTGGGAGTTGGTTATTCTGCATTTATTCTATTCCTTTCTTGGAACACTTGATGTGTTCCTAGCCACTGAATAAAGTATGTACACAATAGAATCAAACCAGGAGCAATAAAGGGAAGTGAAAGGCTGCAGTCGGTGGCATAACTATTAATGGTATGACTTGTCTACAGTCAGAAAGTTCTGTTCTTATTTTCTCTCTTCCGTCTGACTTCTGAACATGTTACATTTTAGAAAATGAAACATTATAGGTTTCATTCATATGAAAGCAGTATAATAATAAATGAGAATATTCTTTAACTCATATTATTTCCACTTTGTATCTTATGAGAAGATGCTAGGAAAAAACACAAAACAAAGACAAAAAGCCCCAGAGTACTAAATATGGCCATGTACATAGGTTGATTGTAAATATTTTCATTGTTCTATATTTAACCACTGAATTGTAAAAATCTAAAAAAAAAAATATTCAAGTGAAGCAACTAGATCAATTTAGACTAGATCAATTTAGACCCCCATATTGTGAAAAGATAAAATACCCTCATGAAACCCAAGATTCCCCATTTCCTTTCTTTGAGGATAAACAGATTAATCATTCAACAACTAATTATTGAATTATCTACCAGACACATAGATGAACAACACTATACCAATCCTAAGCAAGCCATGCCAAGATAAATACCTTTATTTGTTTTAAAATTAGCCCCACTGCTCTACTAATGTAATTTTACAGAATACATAAACCCAAATCAGTGATTGATTTTCAGGCATGTGAATTTGAAAGCTTTGATTGAAAATGTTCTAAATATTTTTAATCTTTCTTCCTACCCATAACAGTAAAACTGAAAATAAGCACTTATACAACCTGGACAAATATTTAGATAAAGTATGAGTTTGTAACCAGCAATATCTTAAAATGTGTTTGAGTTATTCTATATGCTACTTAAATAGTTAAACTGTCAGCCTGGGATTTTGTATATATTCCTCATTAGGTTGCTTCAAAGACCCCAGGGTAGGTATATCTGCATTTTAAAATTTTGTATTTTTCCATGGTTTATATATCCCATAAAATGCCTTGAGAACTTTATGAGGGATGTTACATTAATATGTGTTATTATAAATATGATTTAAATATCTAAAGCATTACAGAGTGATTACTGTTCAATAAGGCAGCGTGCATAAAAGGGTTATCTCCACACTGTGCTTAGGTTTCTACAATATAATATAATGAATTGTTCAGTATAGTTTGCATGCTATTTGTCTCTGCTTCTTCCTAGGCTCGAGGGAAGCTGATGTGCAATCCTCCAACAAGGCGATCATAAATTGCTGAACAATAAACAGCCCTTGAGATTTTTAGATACTATGTGGTTAGCATGCAATCCACCTTGGAAAACTTGATTTAATACCTCACAGGAACATCTCCGACAATGCTCAACATTGTTTTAAACTGCTGCTAAATCAATTAGTGCATTGGAGAATCCTAACGTCTCTGCCTCTTTCAGAGCCCATCCCAAGAACTCGGGCTGGTTATTTTGTAAAGCAAACGATTTAGGGAGCCACTGCATGGTTGCACTTGGGTTCCCTGGAAATCATTAAAGATAATCCTGCATGAAAGGAGGGATGAGCCAACCTCTCTAAATCATCAAGATCAATGAAGGCGTCATCTTCAAAACCCATCTCAATTTTTCTGAATTACCCTCCCTGTAGCCTGGAAGAATAAATTTAGATAAAAGGTAACTATTATTTTAAAGTCAAGACTTTGAGGTTAAATATCCTTTCCCAAAAAATATATGTTTTTGTTTCATTTACAAATTTCCTTTGATATATATATATATATATATATATATATATATATATATATATATATATATAAAATGTATCTTGCAATGATCTTTGTATTATATTGGAAGATCTCAAGACACTTATAGATATAATCTAATACTCACGTAAGTATTAACTTGTAAGGTAGAAACAAAAGTTAAAAACCAGAAATAAATGAAACCCTCCCAATGGAAAAGAAAAGAGTTGTCAACAATTTCTCAGTTCATGATAGATTATTGAGTCCTCCCTTTTTTTTTTTTCCTGCAGTAAATGTAATAATTAACATAACAATTACTATGCAAGGAGGAGGATGACCTCCCTTTAAAATTTATGGTACTTCCTCCTTTTCTTAAATGAGGTGCTTTTATTTTTCCACACTAATTTATTGAAGATAATTCTCAGGCAATTCCTTGTCTTTCTTTCCATCTTTAATTATGGTGCAATAGTCTTGCTTTTTCAATATATCACAGACCCTGCTGGTTCCTGTTCCCTGCAGGTTAAATCACAGATTTGCTGAGAGGACAACCTCCATCATACCCCTCAACCACACTAGTCCTTTCCTTCCAAGGTAAATTCACTCAATTCATGCAACCAGGATCTAATTGATGGGATTAAGAAACAAAGCAACATGCAACAAAGCAGTTAATCAGTCCAACTAAAAGAAACTTCTTTTTGTTTTTCCTTTAACAATGCTCAGTACTTGTTTTACCTGATTTTTAAAAAATTCAGCAGCCTGTTATGGTGACGAGTAAGTACAATCAAGGCTTTCTTCAGCCCAAGATTAGTTTCCTCTGGCAAAGTGAACATTTCAACGTTTTATGTCTCTATTATTTCCTTCAAATGTGCATAGGGTATGATTTTTCTGGACGTCATCTAAACTTAATAGTAACTCTCATATATAATGGGAATCCTTACCATATTACCTCCCATATGTAATGGGAAGCCAAAGGGTCAAGGTTTTCTTCTCTCCTCCCCAAATAATTAAATAAGTATTTAAGTATCCCGATTCATAATTTAGAACCAGGATGAAGCTCATTTTTCTAACCCATAAGAGCTACGGCAATTATGATATTTCACCTTTTTTATAATGTTATATCTAGACAAAGTGATAAATAACTAAATAATTTCTAAGTTACTTACATTTCTTGCTTTGTTTATAACTCCTTTTTGGGGTCATTAGTATTTTTCAGTAATATGTTACAATATAAGTGACAATAATTGTTAATGTGTTTTTAAAATTTATTACTCATATATATATATATATATATATATTTGTTTGGTCTCACTACAATGCTATAATGTAGTTTGGCAGATGTTATCCTCATTTTATGTAGATAAAAATGGAGGCAAAAAGTAGAAAAGCTGCCAATGGAATGGGGAAAAGTCAATGCCAAAATCAGGCAATTTAAATATTTTAATAACTTTTGGAGTGTTTTGATTGGAAAAGAGATTTATAGTAAAAATTAAGAGAATGTTTTGGTATTAGGTGTCACTTAAAAACTATCCAAGAGTTCATTCTCACACTTTCTTTCTTTGTCTTCTTAGGTATCAATGAAACTTTATTACATATTGGGCTTGCCAAATGCAGCTGTATTTAGCTTAGTAGTCCTTAATAAAAGAAGTGATTCTGATCACAGAATTGGTTTCAATAAATCCTATTCCCATGTTATCTTTCTTGAAACCTAAATGACATCTTCCTCGCAATCAAAACTTTCAGTGATTTTGAAATCTAACAGGACTTGCCACACAGTAGGGTTCAATAGTTAGGACGTGTTTCATTGATTATTACAGAAACCACTCTTGTTCAAAACGTGAACTCCCAAGATACAAAGGGAAAAATACATGATAGAGCTTCCTTCTTATCATTTCCTTTCTGTAGTGATCCTATTCAAGTGTATTTTCTACAATTTTCTCCTTTCACCTCATTGAGATATATCTCTATACTACATTTGACCACACTTTTAGGTAATTAGAGGCTTGTGGCTCAGTCCACTATTATTATTTCCTGAAGCTTCTGGATGCCATATGACCATTTCTTTTATTGTTAGTGTCTATATCAGAAAGTGAAAACAAAAATGTGTTAAAGTGAAATCAGTTTGGTTTGTGAATTTCTTCTGAAGAGCCTTCCCTAAAAGGAGTGGTTGAACAATGCATTCTCTTCATCCGAGTAATCTAAACTCCACGTACCATTAACACAGAGAGTCAAAGTTAGATTTGTACGTACTCATGTCTTTAAAATTGTTTTACATCTACTCATTTCCAAGTTGCTGTTATTAAACAAACATTTCGGGCCATTTTGTATGTATTAGTTGTTCTAAAAGAAATAAAATTGGAGACAGCATACAATGCTTCAATGCAAGGTAGGATATTGTTACCGAACTCAAAGGGTTCATTTTGCCTACATGCATCAAAGCCAAAGGAGACCGAACAGGAGTTTGCAGCAAAGAAAGTAGTTTACTTAAGGAAATAGCACCAAGCCTTGAGACACAGGTAAGCTAGTGCTCCAAGACCTGGCTCCCTGATGGCATGTGGTTATAGACTGTATAGAGCAAAATCACGAGACACTGTGGGTTAGAGGTTTGGGGTCGTGTTGGGAGCTAATTGGTTGGAGGTAAGGTTAAGGTAATGAATCACTTCTTCAGATTTTCAGGACAGTTCTGAGGTCTTTTTTTGAGTCCCTCCTTGCAGTCTCATGGGAAAGTAGACAGAGGGTTATTTTACCTTAGGGCTCAGGTACTGATACATAACTTAGGTCAAGATGTTATCTTTAGCCTGCTAGAGGTCTGGACCATGTGACCATTAGTCAGCTCTGGAGTACTGTCTTCTGCTGCCTTGGGGGTTGCTGATTATCCAGGAGAAAGGCTAGGTCTCTGAGGGGGATATACAGAGAGAGGAATATGATTTCTAGAGCTAGGATTTAAAACTAAATTTAATCAAAGTCATAAGGACCCTCGGTTTCAGTATTATATTAAGTATTGTAAAAGATATATTCAATAAAGTAACTATGCCAAGGAGGTGATAGAAAATTAATTCTCTGGGGGAATGTGAGAAGGTGCTATTGTTGAAGTAGATTTTATATTGTGTTTGATGATGGTATTAGATTGTAGAGAAAATTTAATACTAAGCTAAGACATTGATTTTATTCTGTAAGAGAAAAGAGTTATCACGTTTTTAAAGCTAGAGAATAACAGAATCCAAAAGCTCGATTCATAATTGTTAGGTTATTTTTTTAATTGCTTTCTATTCTTAAACTTCCTCCAACCATTTGATATTTAGATTATTTTATTTTCATATAACAGAAAATTTTGGCTTCTTTGACTTATCTCCTAAGTAAAATCTAGAGTTTGAAAATAAGTAACATAATGATGCTCTAAAAAAGTAATGTCATCAAAAGCATTTGAAATTAGTTCCATTTACTTTAAATGGATGGTTTTCAAAAATGGACCTTAACAAACAACCTGAAGATAGTAGATATGTTGAACTTAGAGACTCCTGGTCATCTTCACTGAGCTCCACTCAGAGACCCTTCATCAATTCAAATGCCTTCCCTAGGTACTTCACACTCTTCTCAAGATATTGCTTATTAATTCATTTATTCTTACCCCAGATGTTTTTTGAGTATATTTTAGAATTGTGCCAGGGATGGAAGATAGGATATAGACTGTGCATAACCTGTCTTAAGTGATCATATTTTTAAAATGGGATTTTCCTACATTGAAAATTCTTGAAGGCAAGAAAGATGTCTTATACATCATTTGTAAACACCAAATAGTTATGACTAATGGCAAGTTACCTAACTTCTCTAGGCCTTATGTTGATTTTTCATGGGGCTATTTGGGAGGTTAAATAGTGTACCTAAAACTCATTATAAACACTCACATGTCATATTTATTATACAAAGTAGGTATTCTATTGAAATTTAGAATGACTAAAATTAGCAAATGACTAATTGAATTGGGACCTTGCTCCTTTGTACTTTTCAGACTGAGAGCTAACTTATTACTAAACAATCTCATTTTATAATAGGAAGCAACTTGATAATCTCACATTTCATTGACATCAAAATGTAGATATGTAATAGTCATTGCAGAAGTTGAGTTGGCTGAAAAGTAGTTAGGGTGTCTTCATGAAATCATGCTTTGTGACTTTATCTCCACACGTCACTTTTAAACTCCAACAAGAAAATAATTGTGGGTGACACTACAGTAAAAGTGAATGTCTCTTCTGTTCTTTATCTTATTTTCTAAAATTCTACTTGCAGCAGGAATTCAATGCCATATGGAGATATACTTCCTTGTTGTCAGGATATGAACCAGTGGTGTTGTACATAACTCCCTTTTCCTCATTAAAGTACAAAATACAAAAGTTTAAAGATAAATTGTCTGCTCTTTCATCCTCCACTTTTTAGTAAACCTCTGAGGACAATGCTAGCAAGCCAGTTCAGGTGAAGAAAGTGAAGCTAAAATGTTCAGAGGGCAAAGCAGGAAGGAAGAAAACTCATGCCTACAGGATTGGAATCAAAGTCAGGGGGAAGTCAAGCACTTGTCAGGAAGATTTGGGTCTTAATATTATGGTGCTGTTTATTTCCACCTCTAAACTCTGAGACTGGTAGACTAACTGGTCATGGTCAACTGGGCTGTTGCTGTTATATGAGGACTTGGAATAGCAGCAAGAGCAATAGGCAGGGAGTCGTAAGGATTGGCAAGGATTGTCCTTCCTCAAGGCCCAGCATCCATGCAAAAAGTATGACTCCTTGCAAGAGTAGAAACCTTTATTCTGTTTTTAATAAGGACTGAAACTCTTACCCCCAAATATCTCTTCGCTTATCTTGCCATCATGACCAAAATCTCCATGGTACTTTCTTTTATTATTGTAATGGATAGGTTATCTGGAAGAGCATCAGATAAAACCATTTAGAATCACTCATATTTTAAATTCAGTTAATATATCAGTTTACTTTTGTTTTTCAGTAGGATTCTAAGGGATTTAGACATAAAATGAATAAGTTTTGATGGAGGGGAGCTCTTCTTGAGGAAGATTAAAAGCAATATCTGTATCACTAGACTGCCCATGAAGGGGACTCTAATAGAGATCCTGAAGAGGGAAGTGTGAGCACAGAAAGTCATGGAGGATGCTGAAGACCTATCTTACTACTTCACCCAATTGCCCAGACACTTCCTCTACTCTCTGGATTATTGACAGAAATGATGGTGGAGCTATACTGTTTCAGGACTATGGCTTGGAGCTTTTAATGAACAGCAAATGGATTGTGGGATTTTTAATTTTTTTAATTTTTTCCAACCAGCTGAGCCATCCGGCTGCTCAGCGGCAGCTCAGCTCAAGGTGCAGTGTTCAATCTTAGTTGCAGGGGGTGGAGCCCACCATCCCTTGCAGGAGTCCAGGAGTCAAACTGGCAACCTTGTGGTTGAGAGCCCACTGGCCCATGTGGGAATTGAACCGGCAGCTTTCGGCATTAGGAACACAGAGCTCCAACCGCCTGAGCCACCGGGCCAGCCACTGGGATTCTTAGTTGTATGGGATGATCATGACTTTGTTGCTACTCAGATGAAAAGATTGAATTCCAAAACAGAAAGATTGATTTTTTTATCTCTTAAAATGATATCTAATTAAGATTATCTTTTGCTTTCCCCCCAATTTTTCCCCATATGACCTAAGAATATTCTAGAAAATAAAAACAACTCTGTCTTCAACTTCAACTCACAGATTTTTGAAATTCTCAATACTGTTTTATTCATCTCTTTTGTGTGTCTTCAGAAGGCTTGGTTTCTTTTTCATTAGAAGAAATATCAGCATATTCTGTAAGTGGTGAGATTTTATTAAAGAAACTTCTGTCTCCATCCACATTAGGCTCTGGTAGACTTGATGAAAACAAATGTTGCCACTACAGAAGGAATTCATAACTTAAGTTTGGAAGTTACAAACTTACCATCCTTTGGACCAAGTTTTATCAAATGGAAATCACTGAGCTGTAGGCTGACTTGAGAGTAATATTTATCTGAGTCTAGATTTTTAGAGGAGAGTCTATAGATACTGTGAGTTAAATCAAATAATTTATCTGCTTGCAATCTGAATATTGTATTTGCAATAGTTCCACAATATTTTTTTCTGTATTCTTCTTTTCTCTTTAGAAGCGCATATGTCATGATCCCAAGAAATATAGATGGAAAAATAGATATAGATATAATTTTCCCTACATATATACATTTTTCCTGAAATGTCTATTTCTTGATCTGATTTAACTGCTATTGGGAGAGGGCTGAAAAACCTGGACAGATGTGGGATATTTTTTAATGTTTTGTTAAATTTGAAATATGCCTGTGTTTTCACTCTTTCTTTTAGACTATTTGATCTTTCAGCTATATCAAATATCTCGTTAGATTTAAGATTTTAGAAAGTGCTTTTTCCTCTTTCATTTTTAAACTAACATGAATCCATCTTTTGAAGAGAATTTTATTGAACACAGAAGTTGAAAAGAATACTTATAAAAAAGCACTATGAAATAAGAGCAGGGACATTAAATTGTTAACTTTATTGATTGACTATATAAGGCATTCTAAGCTCACTCAGAGAGAAGCAGTGAGGGGCTAAGTTCATCACAGGGTGATTAAACAGAAATTTCATGCAATGTGAACTCAGCTTTCAACATAGAATTAAAGGGCTTCAGAAATCATTCGTTGCAGCTTGCACTAAATATATAAAAGACACAAATATACGTATGTGTAAAGATAACAAGAATAAGCAATTAAATCTGATATATCATTTCGAATTTCCTATTCCAGGTCTTAAGAAAGAATTATAACATTTGCAAACATAAAATACAGTTATATATAATCACAAATTTATAGCTCCTGTGTAAAGACATATAGCAATCTCTTCTATTAATTTTGAAACTACTCAGTTTCCTCATTTGTAAGAAAAAAGTTGATTGCAAAAAAAAACACCCCCCAAAAACAACAACAACAAAAAAAAACCCCAAAATCCCAACCGCATAGAAGAAAATCAACACGCCAAGTTCTTACACACTAACTCACAAACTATAGGCACAGAAAGACTCTAACAACATGGGGTATAGGGTATATAAATATAAGGTATAGAAATATAAATATAAGTATAGGGTATATAAATATAAGATCCTCAGATTCTCTGTCTTGATAAGAAGTTTGAAGTATTGTTTTAAGGACAAGACATGTCCATGAAACATTGAGATATCTTGTTCAAGGGTTAAATTCAGGACTAAGCTCATACATAAGGTGAAAACTGTGCATTCCAACAATAAACATCCTATTACAGAACATTGTTTTCCTCTTTTTTTCTGACTTTATGTCATGACATATACCTACCATGTTTCCCCAAAAATAAAACCCAGCTGGACAATCAGCTCTAATGCTTCGTTTGGAGCAAAAATTAATATAAGATCTGGTCTTATTTTACTATAATTTAAGATCAGGTATAATATAATATAATGTAATATAATATAATATCATAATATAATACCAGGTCTTACATTACTTTTTGCTCCAAAAGATGTATTAGAGCTGATTGTCCGGCTAGGTCGTATTTTTGAGGAAACACGGTAGCTGTTGCATATTTTGCTATGTTTTTACTCTCCCTGTAGTCTTTCTCGCTTTACATATTTGGGGTTTACACGCTCCCTCCTCCTTTCTCCCTTTTGGTTACATGTGGTATCTGCAGATGCAGCCCACACCGTTCTCTCTATGAACATCCACTGATAGACAGGTGCAGAGATTGATCACGGCTCTGTAACAGTGCTGGAAATGGCCGCCAGTTGTGAAGAAGAATAACAACTGGCAGCCATTCTGATTGGTGCTGGCACGGAGTCTTCCTTATGAGATCCAAATGCCTTGAGAACCAAATGTTCCTGGGATTCAGGCTTTCTGCAGCCAACAAAGCTTAGGTCAAAAAGCTAATTGGCTACTTGAAACTTTACTTTGATATCTTCAAGAGAAACAAAAAGGGTTGTTTCTGTTAACTCACACATTCATATACCAAGGAGCGATGGCTAAACAGATAGATGACAAAAAGCCAAATGTTTCTTTGAAAGAGCTTCTCTTTTAAGATAGGGTGAGGAAAGGTATTTGAAATAACAATGGAAAATACATATTTATAGAAACCTGTACCAAACTGTTATTTCTTACACTCACCATGTAATTATGTCTTTGGTGATATAAAATCTTCTCCATTGGAATTGTTCAAAACTGAATGGGTCTACAAAAAGAAGGAAGGAGAGAGAGAGAGAGAGAAAGAAGGAAGGAAGGAAGGAAGGAAGGAAGGAAGGAAGGAAGGAAGGAAAGAGAGAGAGAGAGAGAGAGAGACCCTTTTCAGAGGAGTGTTCAATGTGATTCAAATGGAATCGTACTTCCACACCAATAAAACACATTGCCTGTGTGAAACACTGGCATCCTCTCTTCTTTGCCCCTCACTCAAATGCCGGGGCATGGCACAAAGAGTGAAACAGTACTGTGGCATTCTGATTAGACTATAGCAAAAACATTTTCCTAAATGCTCCCTCACAAGTGGACAGTTCAATATTAGAGGGAACTGGGAAGGCAGAACCTCCTGGATTCTATCATTAATGAACATCCCGTCGACACTGACCTCTGTGTAGTGCTGTTCTGGACACTGCACAGAGCAGTTCACACACATGCTCCCTGTTGCTGTTTCAAGTTTACAATGGAAAACAGATGACAATAGGCTGAGAAAACTGATAAGAAGCCACTGTAAGATTATATGCTGAAAGTAAATAAAAAAGCAAACAGAAAGGAAAAAAAATTAAGTTATAATGCACAATAGATGTGAATAGAGAGTTACGCTATTCCATTCATTGAGAAGGATCTTCATTTTTAATTAATGAAAAAAAAGAGTCATATCATAGTGGTGCACTTGAGAGATCTTTATATAAAGGAACCAGATGAGTGATGTTGACAAACGAAGGAAAGGCCAGTACACCAGATGTGGGGATCACAGACTCACAATGTCAAGCATTGTGTACGGGAGACAAACTGACATTGGCCAAATGGAGGGCATGGCCTGACGCCCCGGGAAGAAAAGAGACTCTGGCTAGATGTCACGTGATACAAAATGAAAGCTCAATCTTTGTTTGCTCCAGAATCTTACTATACTGTAACATAAATGAATATGTCTACAACCAATGATTATGTCCCACCTTGAAGCTAGGCAACTGTCTGGTACTGGTCTGCCATTCTACCTCAGGGTGTCATAGGGAAAGGAGAAAAGTAGGGCCTGGCTTGGTGCTCTGAACTGAATTTGACCATTTTCTTTGCTATTGCTTCGGTGATAGGCTATGGACTCTGAGGACAGAAATATCTGGAGTGAGAAGGAAAGAATATAAAAACCACAAGAGGAAAGAAAGAGAACATTTGTTCATTTTGTTTCTTTTTCCTCTTTTATTATTAGAGTTAATTGTGGTTTTCATTAATGCTTTGTTTCTGTGTATAAACATGAGAAAGTATCTCATGAACTCATTTCTATTTATTGTCTGTGTTATGTATTTGAGCTTACGTGAATATTTTTTTTTAAAAGCATTCCTCTTCCTCAAGTAAACTGATTTACTAACCATCCATCATGAATATTATCCAACCTATTTTAAGATAATTCAGTTTGACCAGCAACTTAGCCCCCTTGAATAAACAAAACCCAAACGCATAATTATGGGAAGCTATTTGCCTTATTAATGTTGCTCTCAGACCTTCCATAGTACAGTGTCATCGTTCTGTAAAAGTCTAAGCTTCCAAAACATGAGAGCCTATGAACAATGAGGTGGTCTAGACAACAGCAAAGAAGGGACTCTGAAAAAATGGTTACAGGAATTGGCACTGTTTCTCCTGGGAAGGAGAAAATTAAAGAGAAACTGCAAAGCACAGCCTGTATCTAACTGAGAAAATGTGGTTGATTTATATATGCAAACACTTTAGATAGACTAAAGAAAGAATTCTTAAGGTAGGAATGCACCATTGAGGAAATTCAGAGTTGTGAAAATGGCAATCTTTAAAACTAGGATGGACAAACTTAGCTAACGCAGAAACTCACCTGTCTGGGAAGGCAAGGGCTTGATTCAGACCATTTCTTTCAAGTCGGTAATTTGATGTTACTTCTTGCCTAATGCATTTGTAAGATGACATGGAAAGATGAGGTGTTGTTGTAAATCTTTATTAGTGAACTCACATTTATTGTAATAAAGAACCGGGAGGGTGAATAAGTCATCTCCTTTTGGCTCAAATCTGATATTATCTCTTATTTTCTACCACGAATTCAGATTCATTTCTATCAGAATTTTCTTGGGAGAATTCAAGGATAATAAAGAACTGTGTATTTGGTTCACTACTCATATATTTTCTCATTATTGTGCTTCTTTCAGTTGGTTAGTAGAGTTTTTTGGTTTTTTTTAATCAATATAAACAGGACCTTTTTTTTAATTTAAGATCTCCATTTTCATAGTGTCATTACTGACACTGACAGCTGCCTAATCGTCACGTGAAATATATAGTTGCCTAAGGAAGAACATTTCATGACCATTTCTTTCTCTTTTATATTAAAAAGAATTTAGACAGGCTTGCTAAGCCCCAGGCTTCTGAACTTTATGCCAGTTCAGGAATTCTTTTTATTTTTCAGATATTGTATGCATATATTTTTCTACATATATCAAATGATTTTCTCTGCAATAAGTTTAGTAATATATTTCTTCCCTGATTTGACCCAAAGCTTGTCATTTTCTGTTCAAGATCTTTCTCTACAGTACCTCTCGCAGGTCCAAAAAGACACAAATAATCAATGTCCTTACTTTATATGTCCCTAGTAATAGTATAACCCTCTCCTCAAATTTCAATTATTATTTCATCTGTCTTCTAAATTTTGAGTTTGAATTTAATGTAGGGCTTTAATTTTTTTTTTTTTAAGATGAACTATGACACTTTTTTTTATCTGTTGATGTTTTGATTATTTTTTCACTGTTTGCTATAAAGAACCACCCTTTAAGTTACCCCCCCCCAATTGCTAACATTCTTTCACTTTTCCTCTCTGTACCCCTTTTATCTTATTAAACACACTCATTCAGGACTGAAAAGGATGCACCTGAACTTTTCATGAAGGCATCCTTACTTTTCTTTTCTCAAGGACACATCACTCTGATTCCTTGAACATTTTCTAATTGGTCATTTTAACAAGCCTGATCATCTTTGTTATGATCTTTTGGACCCTGTCCAAGTAATGGGTAAGTGTGGCACCTTTTTTTTTTTTTTTTTTGGCAAACTGGTAGGGAAAGATGATATTGTATCATTGCAGGGAGTGATTCCCTAAGGAATAAAATCTTAAGGAGAGTTAGGGAATGGTGGGCTGAAGAATTAATATAGAATGTGCAATTTATGTCAGACTTCATCTCAATTGTAGACTTCAGGCTACTGTCATTTTAAGTTACTTCTTTTATGCTTTTGTATTTTTCCCCAGCCACAGCTGACTGTGAGTAAAGATGAGATAGATAGAAGTATTTCCCTGGTTCTTTCTCACCATACTCCAAATACGACAGCTCTTCAAGGCCCTGCTCTGTACCCTCCTGCATTCATTTATTAGGGTCCTAGGATGACGTCTGATGTATACTCATGAACAAATTCTCATGGCTACTCTTCAGTTTCTCCACTTTGTACCAATACGTAAATATGTATATTGTCAATCCCACTGTTGCTGGTTCCTGTTAGCAAGAAAAACGAGACTGTCAGAATACCGAAGTGGTCTAGTCTCTGACATGGGCACTATGCTTAGGTCCCCTGACGTGCTCATGCCTCTGCCACAGTGGTTGGTGCCCCTGCTTTAGTGGAGTGTGTGGTGATGTCAGAAATTTTGTCTAGGACGTATCTGGGTACAGCAATTAGGGAAGAGAGGGAGCTCAGTGGAATTTATTTTGAGGCTTTGTTTGTATTGTTTATGCAGATTTTATGTTTCCTTGCACACGTTTAGAGAAGGCATTGATGGATACCAGCTAACTCAGCAGCTTTCATCCAAATGTGGTTGGGGTTGCAGTGAAGCTGCAGGACTAATTCATGGCTGCAGTCAACTCCAGGGCACGCTTTTTAGGTTTCAACATTGGCCCTCTATACTAAGCCATTCCTCAGGGCTCCTTTGCAAATATGCATTCCTCAAAACTCATTATATCCCTAGAAATTCCAGGTGGGAAAGAAGATGGGGGCACAGGAATCAGCATTGGCATCCGCAGTGGCAAATTCCTCTTGGTAATGACATGTGGTTTGTCTCTCAAGGGGCACCTTAGTGAGGACTTGTCTTTTCTGTTTCCACCTCTTTACTTTCATACAGAATCCAAAAGTTGTTAGGGAATCAAGGAGATGACAAAATAGTAGTGGTAGGCTGGGGTGCTCAATGTGAATAAAAACTTTGTTTTTTCAAACATGTCTGTGCAAACTGCAGAGTTCACGTGACAAATCACTTTGCATAACTGGGCCTGACAAGATTCCTGGAAAGAATGGAAGGCATATGCAAACATAAGATGAGAGAGTACAATGGTCTTTTCCCCATCAAGACACTGCCAACCAAGGAGAAACGTTCTAACCCAAGAGATGGAAAATAAAGCCGGAAGTACCTACAGAGGCTCTGAGTGTGGAAAACAAATTTCCACTTTTTAAAATACTTCACTATTGAATTTATTTTTTGTTGTCAATCTTTTAGTTTGTAATTTTATTTTTTTCTTTTACTATTACTACCGATTTTAAATTGTTAAGGGGTATCCTTTTGACTTTTTCCAAAATTTTATAGTTTGATTTTGCTCTGGAATAAAAATTTTATGTTTTTACAATTTTGTTATTTTCTTTTCATTTTATTCCCCAACTATTTAAAATGTTCACTAGTTTTCTATTATTTTACTTTATACCATTGTTATGTTGTTTTATCTTGTTTTTCCTGGTGTCAACTTTGTTTTAATCATCTTTATTTTTTAAGTCTAGTTTATTCTTTTTTCAGTTAGATACTTTTCTTTTAAAATTATTTTTACATCTTTATAGAGGTCAAGAAAGACATGATGATGGAGGCAAAGAGAAAGTCACCACAAACAGGGAGGCCTTGAGAACAGCAGCACTTCTGTACTCCCTTAATAGTTCCCAAATTTCTTTTAATGTTAAATCTGCTAAAACTTTAACTTGAGTGACTCAGGAGACCACCAAGTTTCAAATTTCCTCCCAGGATAATGCTAATATTACCTGCACAAACAGTACATTCGAACTGCTGCAATGGTGTTGTTTTCCCAGTTCCCTTATGAAGGGAAACATTATTTAAAATCCACGGTCTCTGCCATATATGACTGTAGACATTGGGCAAAGCTCCAGGTCAGAGCTGGGCAAAGTTACACAAAACAGAGGGAGGTAAGTAAGAGATTCCTTTCAGGCAAAGAACATTAACAAAATATCCCTAGTTTGACTTTAACAAGGACATAAGCTGTCTTCACATTTTCACTAAAGCATTCAGAAAGGTGACATTGGAGAGGCTTCTTGATGGGTATATCGAAAGTAGTTATTAAGGAAAAACAAAAGCTAACATGCATTTTGGTTTTTTGGCTGCTGTGGACTGTTGAGGAAGAATAAAACAGCTTCCCAGCCAGAAGAAAAGACCTACATTGTTTCATTGTAAAGGTCTGAATGTTAGAAACAAAAACAAAAACCAATCAAACAAAAACCTAAAGGTAATTATTTTTTTTTAAGCCCTCAAGGAGAGGGAGTTGGAAGAAGTGAAAGTGAGCTGAGGAGAAGAAGAGGATTCACACTCTTTGCCTTGGGGAATGGCGAAGGTTGAAGAGGTTTCCAAAGGTGGTGAGAACCATGTCTCATTGCCCTGACCCTTTGAAGAGGTGTGAGATGCTTGGGGAAAATGGTCCTTAATGCTGAAGCCTTGAAAACAGCAGTAACTGGGTCACTCAAGCCAGTGTGAAAAATCCAAGAGAGACCAGGAAGCCATTTTTATAAGCATGAATCCTATAAATCTGTATAACTTGCTGTGCTGTATTTACAAGATTACTTGATTTGCCTTCATGGCTTATTTCATCATTATGATTTACTAAATTTGATGATACTTAATTCTCCTAATTTCCTCTTACTTGAGAGAAAATCATTCCTTTAAAGGTGCTGACAGCATTCATCCCCCCCGTTTAAACCTGCGTACAATACAGTCCTAAATCTTTTCCCTGCTGAAGACCTCCGTTAGCAGGTTTTCCCTTATCAATATCCAACTTAATTTTCTCTAGCAGAAAAAGCGAAATGTTGTATCTGAAATTATTAAAGCACTAACTTTAACAACAAAAGATTAAAAACAAGTTAAAGTCTAAGTCTTGGAGGATGATTATATAAATTATGGAACATTGGCCTTATGGAATATTATATGACCAAATTATAATTATAAACCATATAATGAAAGGAAATGCTATTTCAGTAAAAATGACGTATAAAACTTCATGTCTTTTGCAGAAAACTCATCAACTAACCACTAAACTCCATTTGAAAACTAAAAAGCCCATTTATAAATAAGTTCTTGATTAAAAAGATAACCTAAATTAAAAAATGGTAAATATTTACAACCGAATGACCATGAAAACACAATATATCAAGATTTTTCACAAATTGGAAAGATTGAAACATACAATTTAAGTGTTCAGCTTAAGATACTGCCAAAAGGAAAATAAAATAAATCCAAGTACAACAGAAGATGGTAAATATAAAGCAGAAATCATGAAATAGAATACTAAAACCAACGGTGATAACCAACAAATCCCAAAGATTATTCCTTTAAAGGACTAACAAAGTAGAGAAAGCCCTGAGAAATTAACCAAAAGAGAAAGTATAAATAACATTAGGAATAGGAAGAGGGAACAACTACAGAGCGAATGGAGTTATTAAAATCCATAGGAGACTATTGTAAACAAATTTACTTAATAAAAATTTGGAAGTCTAGATAAAATGAAAAAAAAAATAGGAAGGTGTAAATTAATAAATGTTTTGAATGAATCAATTATAATAAAAGAAAGAAGAATGGTGGTAAAGATCTCCTATAAAAGACATCAAAGGTGATGTATAGGAACTCTACCAAACCATGAAGGAACGGATCATTCCTATCTTTTACAAGTTGTCCTACAATATGTAAAATGGTGGTAAATTAGGCAACTAACTTTTTGAGGTTAGTAATGTTTTATATGAAACCAGGCAAAAACTTCACAGAAAGGATCAATTGGTGCATAACTTCCTTATGGAGATAGATATAAAATTATATATGTAAACTTAATACAGCAATCCATTCCAAGAAAAATGCGTTGACCAAATGTGGTTTATCCTGGAATGTAAAGGTAGTTCAATAGCCAAAAACATAACAGTATGAAACATTGTAATTAATTGTTATCAGATTTGGGATAAAAAAATCATGTCGGGATATAGAGTTTTCCCTGAAATAAATTAAAATTTCCCACAATCATCCTAGAGTAAAAACTGAGATGAACATTTATTTTCTGGGGCCAAAAGAGAATTGGGCCTGAACTTCGCTGTGTGGCGATAACTGCAGAGCCTGATGGTGAGAGGCAGGTGACTCCTGCTGTATAAAGATCCACCACAGGCACTGAATTTTTCTTTGAATATGGGAGTCTTCCGAAGAGACACAGCTTAAAACAGGCATAAGCTGTTTACTGTATTATATGTCTTTTTTTTTTAATCAAGCCTTCAGCAAATCCTGTTTACTTTCTCACTTTTGCCTGAGTTATAGTATAGAAAATTGAACGATCAGTGCTTCTTTTCCATGATCAGAGTGGGGCCATCACCAGCAGAGCACCCATCTCCTGAAGGTCAGTGGTAGTGTGATGTTGACACAAAAAGCCTGTACTGAAGGGTACGGTGTGGGGTGATGATTATAAACTGAGGGGTAGGGTTTGGGGGTGATGATTATAACAAATTGGTGAGGAATTACAACATAATTTATATATTAACAGGATAGGTAATCTCATTCTTTAGCCACAGTCTAAAAAGTCCAGGAGGTGTGAATTTCTCATTCCTCCTAAACTCTATTATGTCCCAAGGTTTTCTTCTGTCTACAATTTCTCCATTTCCCCCATTTATTTTGTATTTTTTTCAGTTTCATTTAATAGAAATATAATCGGATAGTATCTTCCATTATGGAGTTTTAGACTCAATAAATATTCATTATTGTATTTAATTCTCATACCAAATGTAGGTATTATTTTTCTACATCTTTGAGCTGAGGACACAGAAATGTAGCTAAAGGGACTTGCCAAGATGAGTAGGGGAGCCACGATTTGAAACATTATGAACCCGGATCTGGAACCTATGCCCTTAGTCACTAAACTATACTGCCTGTTCTATATTTCTTTGATCTTAAAAATTACGAACTCAGGGGGTGGCCAGTTAGCTCAGTTGGTTAGAGCACGGTGCTCTTAACAACAAGGTTGCCGGTTCAATCCCCACCTGGGCCACTGTGAGGTGAGCTCTCCACAACTAGATTGAAAGAACTGCTTGACTTGCAGCCCATGGATCCTGGAAAAACACACCTAAAATAAATAAAAGTTTTAAAAAAATTGCAAACTCACCACTACTCCTAGCTCTCCTCAGCAATGTTTCATTATTATTAATAAAAATTATTAAAATTTTTGTCTATAGGAGAGCTGTAAAACGGGCATAATTTCAATTAACATTTATCTGTTGTATCAATCAATGTTCAGTTCAGGAAAAATAAAAGACTCTCTAGGTATATTGAGAAGGAAGAGATTTAATAGAGAGATTGTGAGTTTACAAAATTATTGCAAGAGTAGAGAGATGAACAGCCCTTAGGCTAGTCCTTTTGAGTAATACCGGAGCAAAGCAGAATTGCCCTTTTAAACTACCAATTCTGAGGCTACTTCTGGAAATCATGAATTGAAATCCATAGCTGCCAATCAGTAACCAGAAAGTCATAACCAAAATGTCCCCTCTACCACTGTATCTGCTGCAAATACCGTGTTTCCCCCAAAACAAGACCTAACCGGACCATCAGCTCTAATGCATCTTTTGGAGTAAAAACTAGTATAAGACCCGGTCTTATTTTACTGTAATATAAGACTGGGTCTTTTAATAATATAATATAACGTAATGTAATATAATATAATATAATATAATATAATATAATATAATATAATATAATATAATATAATACCAGGTCTTATATTAATTTCTCTTCCAAAAGACACATTAGAGCTGATGGTCTGGCTAGGTGTTATTTTTGGGGAAACAGGGTACTTCTCACAACCCGAGCAGCTAGAAAATGGACACTGGAAGCCTACTGCAGGCAGGATCATGTTTCTTTCCACCCTGTGTGCCTCCAAAAACAGCTGGAAGAGACAGGGAAAATTGCCTCTTCTCTCTGCCTTGTGAACTTCCCCTGAGCACACTTGAGACAGGACCTGATTTCCATTTGGAATCCTCACAGCTAGAGGGTCTGGAAATGTATTTTTAGATTTCTCCACTTACCGAATAGTAAGGGAGAATGGAAATGGAGTGACTAATTCCACTCTCCCCACTGCGCCTGATAAACACTGAAGTTGAGGGCCTTCCAAATGTTGGTTGGGCCTGTGAATTTTTTTCTCCTGTGAAGTGAATGAATGTTCATATATGTTGCTGATTTTTTTTTTTTTTTTTGGCTGGTTGCTCTATCCTTATGATTTAGACACTTAGTTTTTTAATTCATTCTGAACACTGATCATTGTTGGTTCTATGTACTATAGATATCTTCTTTCAGTCTTTTTTTTTTTTTTTTTTTTTTTGTCATAAAGAAACTTTTATCGTAATGCCATAAAATGTATCAATACTCTTCTTTATGATTTGGGCTTTTGGTTCCCTTTTCAAAAGTTAGTCTCTACCCTGAGGTCATATTTGTATGCTAAGCCTGTAGATTTTCTTCTAAATGTTTAAAGGCTTACTCTTTACATTTAGGTATTCATCAATTTGGAATGTATTTTTGAGAATTTAAGAGAGAGAAATGTCATTTTAATTTTCTGTAATGATGGACAAATAAGTATATAATTTCACCATTTATTATTTCATCCTTTCCGTCACTGATACATAATGCCCTTCCTATCATGAACCCTGCTCCCTTTTACACTTGGAACTCTTCCACAGGTCTTTACTTCGGTCCAGTTATCTTCTTGTCTATTCCTATTGCAATACAACGTGGATTTAATGCCACGATTTCATAAAATATTTGTGTGACTGTTAGTGCTAAATTCTTATTCTTTTTTCTTTTTAATCACTGGCTCTTCCTAACCCTTTACCATCCCATAAGAATTTTAGAATAAGTAAATTTCCATTCAAAAAAGTTGGAGTTTTGTTTGGAGTTGCAGTATATTTACTGATTAATTAGGAGATAAAGCACAGTTAAAATATTGGGTATTCACATCCTTATTCATGATCCACTTTATTTAGGTGGATCTTCCTTGATATCTTTAAACAAATTTCCTAAATTTCTTCATTAACTCCAGATATAGATACATATGTAAAGACAGATAGACAAACGTATTCCTAGTTAAATTACTGCTTTCTGAGTGGACACATCTTATATTATTAGTGCTTATCCTTGTTTGTTGAGGGTGTATAGGAACACCACTAGTCCTACGACCTTGCTAAACGCTGTATTTTTCATATAGATTTATTTGGATTCTTTGTCTTTAGCTAATCATAGCGTCTGAGAACACTGACAATTTTGTTTCTCACTCCCAGTCCTCACACCTCCTATTTCTTGTCTCATGTGCTAAGAAGTCCAGCACAACGGAGAACAGCAAATGCCCTCTGAGTGAGGGACAAACTGGATTAAGGGCCAGCTGGTTCTCACTAGGGGTGCTAATCTGTAAGGGGCGTTAAAACTTCAGTCAAATAAATCAAATATACTGTGCCAAAAAACTCAGGTTTCCACAAGCAATTCCTTATTTTATTGGCAAAACGAATATTGGTCCTGCTCCCACCGAAGTGGTGATGCCCTGAATAGAAATTTATTTAAAAAAAAAAAAAAACTGAAAAAAAACCCTTCTTGCAAGCCAACTCTGAAGCTAGTTTGTAGACAGTCACCTGAACTTGGCAGTCACCAGCTGCTAAAGTTCTGAAACAAAATAATGATTGCATAGTGCTACACAATGGGAACAAGTAATTTTCCTCATTACCTAAATTTTGATCACTTTACTGTGCTGCTTCCCAAACATACCTTGTTCAGAAAAGAAAATTGAAGGTGGAATGTAAACCTCAAGAACTAGAATACATTTTGCCTTTTTTAATTCAGTCATTGCAAGCCATTAGTAAACAAATTTATATGTGAATACAATATTTATCAATAGAAAATTGGCATCTCTCCCTCCTCACTATATCAATTTGAAAGAAAATTGTTTAAAGATTATTTTGAAAGGGCAAAAAATTATTAGCTTGCTTAATTCAGGTCCTGAGTGAGGGCCTAACAAAATACCCCTATGAAAAAAAGTATCTGAGCATGATACATCTTTAGAATGTTTTGAGCACCTAAATTCACTATTTTCCAAATAGTACTGTTCGTCAGAAAGTTAAGCATAATTGTATGCACACATATACACACAGAGACAAACTCAATTATGTAAATTTAGAACAGAGTTTATGGACGTTTGTCCATCTGCCTTTTGGGGCCAGAGGGCCCCTTTGATACACGTTTGACATATCTTTGATTTTCCTTCCTCCTTTAATTCACAGCCAAACATTTACATTATTTTGGTTTTTGTTTTTGGACAGTTTTTTGGATCTATGCCAACATCTCATCATTCAGTCCTGCCACTCACTCATTTCACTTTTGCTTGAAGTTTTTCTTTTTCCTGTTTTTCTATCTCCATGTCATGCTTTCTTCAGGTCCTTGCTCATTTTTTTTTTTTCTGTTTTTCTTTTTCCTGTCACTCACTCTGTAGCAGCTCAGAAGCTCTGCAACAGAGTGAAGGAGACACTAACCAAGACTCGTGTGTGTGTGTGTGTGTGTGTGTGTGTGTGTCTGTGTAAATGTAGAGAGAGAGAGAGAGATTTGAAGAACAGAAAGGAGACTTTACTGAGGATAAACAAAGCTAGTGTAATAATAGCTACCAAGTAGGTCTGACATATATATAACAGGTCACAAATTTAGAGCACGCTACTGTGCAAATTGCCAAGTAAAAAGTATACTTTTTCAATTACAGACACAAGAAAGGTTTAAAAACACACACAGAGTGTTTATCAAAGATTAAACTAAAGTAATAACAATTGGGATAAGTATAAATATAATGAGAAGTAAACAAATAGCAGAGGAAATCCCCAGTTGAGCATAATATATACATAGGATCATTTTATTCCTAAGAGAGCAAATATTTATCATCTGACTCCACTTAAAAGTTTATTTGAATACCTGACACAAGTCCCCTACCTCCCATGATGTTCAGAGATACGTATTTGTTCAGAGGACCTTACTGGAACACTCCCAGCTATTGTGAGTATTCACATCAAAAGTGATCACTTCCAAACTGCTCTGCATTTCTTCATTGAAAGCATCTCAAGGATGGAAACAGAGGCAGAAACAGAAGTGCTACCAATTGTACTGCTTTTGCACAGGAACTTCTTTTCTAGTGGAGAGATGCAGACATAAAAACAAGCCAATGCAGTGTAGTTACAGGGCTATGATTGAAGTCTGTAAGGAATGCAGTGTGGCATGGTAGATTGACTGTGCTGGAGGTCTGGGAGTTCTGGGAGATTTTGATATCTCATGAGATATTAGGGTGATTCTGCAAATTGAGGTCTGGAGACACGGGCTGCACAACTGGAAATGAACATGGGCAAGTAGGTAGGGCTCAGTTGGGATATTTATTACTTGCTAAGGAATTTGGAATTTTTCCTGTGTGAAAAGGGAAGCACTTGGAGGCTGATGAGAGGGGGGAGTCAGGAGGCCTAGGTACTACCATGTTTCCCCGAAAATAAGACTAGCCGGACAATCAGCTCTAATGCATCTTTTGGAGCAAAATTTAATATAAGGCCCGGTCTTATTTTACTATAAGACTGGGTATGATATAATATAATGTAATGTAATGTAATGTAATGTAATGTAATGTAATGTAATATCATAATATAATACTGGGTCTTATATTAATTTTTGCTCCAAAAGATGCTTTAGAGATGATTGTCCAGCTAGGTCTTATTTTTGGGGAAACAGGGTAGTACTGACTGTCATCGTAAACTGGATGTGTCCAGATAAAAACTACCTCACTTTGTGGGTTTTGGTTTCTCACATATAAGAAGAGGGGGAGCAGAGAGAGTCTTGAAGTCCTTATCTATTTTGATCCACACTGTTGATAAGAGCTATCATTTATGCACGCTTATGATGTACCAGACACTCCATTTGCTTTGTCTCATTTAATCCTTGAAATAACCCTGAGACAGGTCTGACTATTTCCATTTATTACCAAGCGGTTGAGTAATATGAGCATATTTATAAGTGAAGAACCTAGATTTTAACCTACATGTATTTTCCCAAAGCCAATGTGGTTTTAATAGGACTTTTTTTGTGCTTCCTTAATTCTAAAATGTTTCATAAAATGGGATGTGTAATACAGATATTATTTGAAAGATAGTGGCCAATAAATAAATCTCTATCTTTCATGAGGAGAGATAAGAAGAAACAGGTTGCAAATGCAGTAGAGCCACAGATTCCACTTAAGTATAAGGAGAATTTTTATATAGTGGAGGCTGTTAGTCATGGTTGAGGTTATAGGCATATTTTTCTCTAGATATTTTTCATTAATCAGAATCTCACCTGTCTGAATTACTTAAAGTATTGTTCTGACCAGATGTAAGCAGTTGAATAGGACAGGTACTTATGATTCTTTTTGATTCATGGTCTAATCTTGAAATATCTTACAATAACCAGACATGTTCCCCCACTGGAAGAGATAGAAAGTATTGATCTAACACAGCCTTGAATGATTATAACACCATAACGTATACTATAGGAAATGCTTCATGAAAAATGGAGAGGTAGTTGTTTTAAATCAATTTTTAAATTTTTCTCTCAAATTATTATTGTTATTAGAATATGTGTCTATGCATACATATATATGCTGGAAGGGAAAAAGACCTGTGAAAATTCAAACTTACAATATTCATAAATCAGGAAGTAATTAAATCAGTGTTTCCAAACTTTTAAAGACATTTTGCCCCTTTAGATAAAACTTAGAATTCAATAAACGTGCCTCCCAATATTCTGATCTAAGTGTATTCCCTTCGTGAAAGACTCCTAATATCTCCTAATTGTGCCTCCTAGTCAGTGGGCATTGCTAAGCTTTATTCTTTATAGTTTCTCTTACAAAAACAGTAGTTTTCCTCTTTTAATATAAACATACCATGTGTTTTTAAAATTACATCTATCTGTTCACCTCTTCTAAAAATTCTGATTTGCCATTATAGTCTAACCTATTTCTGGATCTCAATTTTTAAATATATACTCGAGGGCTTTCACATAACCTCTGCCCACTATTCAGGGGAGCTGGGTGAGGACAGAAAAGAAAACCATAAAGCTGAAACGTGAGAAAGAATTTCCAAATAACTAGGCATGAGGATTTCTTTGAAATTGTGAGATGCTCCACAGTAACACAGCTAGTGGTTAACTTTTTAGCCGCCTTAAGTGAAATTCACCTGTCCCCAGTCTTGTTGGTTTCTGCTTTGTGATTATGAGCTGCTTTTTCAAACACATACCTAAAAAACTTTGCCAGACTTCATCTAAATTATACTTGTACTCTTCAGGTAAGTTCATTCAAGCACAGTTGAAATGCTATTCAAAAGGTCTTCAGCATTTCTACATAGAGGAAAGCACCTCTATGAGGACCTGTAACTGTGTACTCAGCTGATATTCCAGATGCATCTATTGCTCTTGAAAACTGTCCTTGAGAAAACAATATGCCAGAAATAAATGCAAACTGCTAGCTTCCCATTATTATAAAAATCAAATTGCTTAGTGTATAATCCCCTCTTAGATACAGTTACACATTTATAAACTCTTGTAAATGAAAAAGAGAAATGATTATGTTTGAAATTTGGTCACTGAAGTTTCTAATGATTTGGTTGATTCCATTTTCCCTTTGCCTCAGCATCTATTGCCTATTGCCAGATATCTTACTCATTGGATGGTTGCCAAAGCATAGAAACCCCTAATAAAGAATGTTAGTGGAGTTATTAAGTTATTACTATTTCTATTACTCCCTCTCTTCTCCTCTTTTCTGCTTTTCTTTCCTCTACTCCCCAAATAGGCACATTGTCTGCAAATGGGCTAATCATCTTGCCCAGCTTTATAATACCATTAAGACACTTTTAAAGCCAACAGAAATAGCAGAGCCTACAGAAAAGTGAGCTACTAACAATGAACATGTAATAGCAACTGCAATGATGATAAATATAATAAAAATATACTCAGAAGTATTGAGGAAGACCTTCACGATTTGAAAAAATAATTCACTTTAATGAGTTAGCAAAGTGAAGAAAGTCAGCTGAACCCTTGTTTTCACCTTCTTGCCACTCTCTGATTGTTTATGTCTATTCCCTTATGTGCAAATGCCTATCAAATTAATATTACAGCTAGAAACTTAGCATCTTCACTTGGATGTTAAAGGAATCTCTAATATTTTTAAGAGCTTTAGTGAGATATAATTCATATATTGTACAATTCATCCACTTAAACAGTATAACTCATTATTTTTTTAGCTCACTAAGAATTAGATTGTATAACCATCACCACAATCTAATGCCATGTTTTCTTCTTCCCCAAAGCAAACTCCATATCAATTAGTAGTCACTTTCCACACTACCCCATAGCCCTAGGCAATCATTAATCTATACTCTGTCTCTGTATAGATTTGCCTATTCTGGAGATTTTATATAAATGGAATCATACAATATATGGTCTTTTATGATTGGCTTCTTTCACTTAGGATAGTGTGCTTAAGGTTCATTTATGGTGTAGCATTTTATTTCTTTTTATGGCTGAATAATATTCTGTTATATGGATAAAACACATTTTGTGTATCTATCAGTTGATAGACATGTGGGTTGTTACTAATTTTTGGCTGTTATAAATAATGCCACTGTGAACATTCAAGTACAAATTTTTGTGTGGACACACATGTGTTTTCATTTCTTTTGGATAAATATTTAGAAATGGATTTATCAGGTCATATGGTAAGTCTATGATTACTATTTTGAGGAACTGCCAACCAAACTGTTTCCCTAGTGGCTACACCATTTTACATTGCCACCTTCAATGTATGAGGGGCCCAATTTCTTCATATCCCTGAGAACACTTGTTATTGCTTGTCTTTTTTATTATAGCCATCTTAGGGGATGTGAGGTAGTATTTCATTATGGTTTTGATTTACATTCCCCTAGTGACTAATTATGATGAGCATCCTTTTATGTGTTTATTGACCATTTGTATATCTTGGAGATATATCAATTTAAATTCTTGGCCCATTTTTTGTTTTAAAATATACTATATATTATTAAACTCTTGAGATATAGAAGGCCTACAGATCAGGAGATACTTCTCATTAAAAAGATAGTTTATTACTCCCAGTTCTCAAGAGGGGGTTTATACCATGCTGGGAGGAGGCACTAGAGGAAGCACGAAGGTCAGTCATAAGGCAGAGAGGAGATAGGAGGTAACTGTGAGCCACAGCCTTTATTGTAATTGCATGGGAAGGAACAGGTTACGTAGGACAAGCAAGTTTAGGGCAGGCTAATTTGAATAATTTCAGCAGGCTCTGGAACATTGGAGCTGTTGTTGGGACTAGAGTGACCTGGGCAGATGAATAGTGGCCTGAAGTGTGCAAGTCTGCCCAAAGGAGGTAGTTGAAGGGAAGGTGCGCACTCTGGATTTATTGGTGTATATTTGAAAATTGCACCCCTAGGAGGAAGAGTCCCAGGTGGCAATGAGAAAGGCCGGTGACTCAGTCATATAATCAAGTTTGTCTAGAATAAGTCATGTCCAGCAAATGCATTTACGGAAGACATTAAAGCATCAAGTTTATAGAAGCTAGAAGTATAGTTAATAAAATTTTTAATTGGGTTATCTGTCTTTTTATCGTTGTGTTTTTTATATATTCTGTATACAAAACTTGTATCAGATATATAATTTGCAAATATTTTTTCCTATTGGTGGGTTGTTTTTTCATTTTTTTGATGATATAGTTTGCATCAAAGAAGGTTTTAATTTTGATGTAGTCCAATATATTTCTTTATTTTGTCACTTGTGATTTTGGTGTCATATCTAAGAGACCATTACTTAACCCAAGGTTACAAAGAATACTACTTATTTTCTTGAGCTTTATAGTTTTAGCTAATAGATTTAAATCTATTGTACATTTTGAGTTCATTATGGCATATGATATGGGTAGAGGTTGAAACTTATTCTTTGGCACATGGATATCCAGTTTTTCCTGCACCATTTGTTGAAAAGACTGTCCTTTCCCCATTGAATGATTTTGAGACTTTGTTAAAAAGCAATTGACTCTATATGCAAGGGTTGATTTCTGAGATCTCTATTGCATTGGTTTATATTTCCATTCTTATGCTAGTACCATACTGTTTTGATTGCTATAACTTTGTAGTAAGTTTTCAAATCAGAATGTGTGAGTACTCCAATTTTGTGATTTTTTTTCAAGTTTGTTTTGGCAATTCTGGGTTCCTGTCATTTCCATATGAATTTTGGGATCAAACTGTCAATTTTTGCAACAAAGCTGGTTGGATGCTGATAGGCATTGAATCTGCAGATAGATTTGGGGATATTTCCCATTTGTTTAGATTTTCATTAATTTCTTTCCACAATGTTTTGCACTTTAAAGTGTACAAATGCTATACTTCTTTCTTTAAATTTATGTTTGAAATAATTTATTATTTTTGATGTGATGGTAAATGGAATTATTTTCTTCGTGTCATGTTTAGAATGCTATTTGCTAGAGTATAGAAATGTGATTTATTTTTGTATGGTGATCTCGTAGACTTGAACTTGTTTATGAGTTCTGATAGTTTTTTAGTGATTTCCTTAGAATTTTCTGTATATAAGATGATGTCCTCTACAAAGAGAAATTGTTTTACTTTTTCCTTTTCAATGTGGTGCCATTTATTTATTTTTCTTGACTAATTGCCCTGGCTAGAACCTGCAGCACAATATTGAATAAAAGTGTCAAGAGCAGACATTCCTTTTCCTTATAGGAGGGAAGCTTTTCATTTTTCACAAGTATTATTTCAGCTGTGGATTTTTTGTATATGCCTTTATCAGGTTGAGAAGACTTCTCCTATTCTTATTGTGTTAATTGTGGAAGAGTGTTAGGTTTTGTCAAATGATTTTTCTGTATCTACTGAGATGGTTAGGTGTTATTGTACATTATGATACTGTTATGGTGTATTACATCAATTGATTTTTGTACATTGTACCAATCTTTCATTCTGGAATAAATCTCAGTTAGTCATAGTATATACAGGTTTCCTCTGCTATGCAAAAGTAGAGTGTCCCTATGAAATCTTTTGTAAGCTGAAATGACTTAAAGCTAAGAAGCAATTACCATTAGTATGTATGGGAAAACATTTTAGTGTTCCCAGACACAAAAGATAACCTAAATCATACCAAACATGCTTAATAATGTGCAGTTTTATACTAAGCATAACACCCTTACAAGATCGCTTAGATTTTTTTGATATCTTAGGACATATCTTGCTGGTGAATGCACAAAATAAATAGAGATAAAGCACAGATGCTCACAGACACAGTTCAAAGGTATGGTGGCTTATGCTGACATGCTAAGTGTAGTTCCAGGGGAGTATGGCAGTGCCACTCTCACTGCTGGGGGTGCGTGGTACCCCTATAATGGCTCACTACAAAATAAGTGCTGAATGCTGATTTGCTTTGCAGTGTTGTGTTTTTTTTTTTTTGTTTTTTTTCATAAAAGCGATAATTCTCTTCAGATTCCTTTTAGTTAGAACAAACAGGTACTAATGTAGGTCTTTCATGAAAGTAAAGTAGTGTAATGTGAACTTTTGGAAAGTGGGGGGATACCTGTCATTCTTGTTAGATGTTGCTGAATTTGGTTTGCTAGAATTACTATTATTATTTTTTTAGGATTTTGTCTATATTCATAAGGAAATTGGTCTATAGTTTTCTTGTGATATCTTTGTCTGGTTTTGCTATCAGGTTAATACTGATCTCATTGAGTGAATTGAGAAGTATTCCCTTCTCTATTTCTTCAAAGAGTTTCTTTAAATGTTTGGTAGAATTCACCAGTAAAACCATCGGGTCTTGGGAGTTTTTTGGTGTTTTTCTTCTTTTTTTAATTACTGATTCAATCTTATATTTGTTATTGGTATATTCAGGCATTCTATTTCTTCTTGATTTGCTTTAGTAGTCTATGTGTTTCCAGGAATTTGTCCATTTCATCTAAGTTATCTAGTTTGTTGGCATATGATTATTCATAGAAGTCCCTTATAGTCTTTTTTTTTTTTTAATTTCTTAGGAATTGTAGCGATGTCCTTTTTGTCATCCTTGAGTTTACTAATTTGAATCTTTTCTCTTTTTCTCTTCGTCAATGTCACTAAAGGCTTTTTTCAATTTTGTTGATCTTTTCAAAGAACTAACTTTTGATTTTGATATTCACTATTACTTTTTATATTATCTATTTTATTTATTTTAGTCTACCCTTTATTATTTATTTCCTTTTCCATGGTTTAGGTTTAGTTTGTGTTCTTTCTAGTTTCTCAAGGCAGAATAGTATGGTATTGATTTAAGATCTTTTATACTTTTTTTTATTATTGACATTTTTAGCTTTCAGGTTCCCTTTAAGCATTGATTTAGCTGCATTCTATAGATTTTGATATATTGTGCTCTCATTTCAATTCATATCAAAGTATTTTCTAGTTTCTCTTTGATTCTTCTTTGATTCAATTGTTATTTAAGATTGTGTGAATTTCCACATATTTGCAAATACCCCAAATTTCCTTCTGTTATTGATTTCTAATTTTAGTCTATTCTTGTTAGAGTGCATCCTGTGTATGATTTCAATCCTTTTACATTCATTGAGGCTTGTTTTATAACCTACCATATGGTCTATCTTGGAGAATATCCCATGTGCAATTAAGAAGAATATGTGTTCTGCTGTTGTTAGGTGGAGTGCTCTATAGATGTTTGATAGATTTAGTTGGTTTATAGTTGTTCAAGTCTTCAGTTTCCTTGTTGATCTTCTGCTTAGTTGTTTTAGCCATTTATTGAAAGCAAGGCATTAAAGTTCCCTACTGTTATTGTTGCTTCATGTATTTTGTAGCTCTTATTTTAAACGTGTTTGTGTTTATATAGTTGCTAGGTCTTCCTAATGGATTAAGCCTTTTATCATTATGAATTGGCCCTCCTTACCTCAAGTAACATTTTTGTTTGTTTGTCTTAAATATAAGGTCATCACCCTTATGTAAATATAAATAACTTATATGTTAAAGGTCATGTATAAGTTCATTTTCCCAGTTAGATTTTAATTCTGTACTGTGATATATGTATGGTTTGCAGAGTGCTAGCACAGATCAGGTTTACTGTTTTCCCCACATGTTCAGTTAGGGAGTAATAGGTTCTTTCTCTGGTCTTCTTTGAGAGGGAACAGCCTTGAGTACTAACATAGTCTTTCAGATTGACAAGAATGAGTGTGATTTTATTTTTAATCCTGGATTTCTAGGAGTCACCCCATGACTAGAGTATGGTTTAGTCAGTGTTTGCCAGAAATTTTGCTTAAGACATATGTGCCAGTGAGGCTTCTGTGTTAATGAGGCTGTGTGTGGCTTGGGGAAAACTTTCAAGTATCCTCCATATCCTGCTCCTCCATAACCTTCTCAACCTCCAGAGTTGACTCCAAGAGGGCTCTTCTTGGTTGTTGATTGTGCTGATTCTCTCTATTAAACTTTTGGCTGGTCTACTGTTTTACTAGTATCATGGAGCTCTTAGCTTTCTCTTAATTATGCTCTCCCTATCTGTCCACTGTTAGACAATGCCTTTAGGCATAGATTATCCTTGCTATGTTCCCAATAAAGTTGGTTCCCTTCTGTACAGCTGTGAAATCCTCAGTCCTATGGCTTGCCTTTTCTGCTGGGCAGAATCCTTGTAGCACTGCATCAGTGGTAGGAAAAGGAGGCATGCTTTTACTGGAGTGACACTCTTACCCTCTGAATGGGCCTTGGGGTAGTGGCTTTCCCTTAGTTTTATTGGCTTGCCTCTCCTAGCAAGCTGAGATAGAGGAAAATTGGATCTAGTATTTCACCCTGCTACACCTGGAGAAGTACTTCTATTTTATGTGTGGGGATTGGGAGGGGAAGTGTGAGCCAGTCTTCTGCTATACCTGCCTAGAACAGACCTCTTCAACACCAGGTTGGGGTAGAAGTTGGGGAGACAAAATTCTGTTCACCTGACCCTCCTAGTTTAAAACTGTAGCTCCTGACTTGGAGATGGTTGGGTAGGTAGCCCATATTCTTCACTGTACCTGCCTAGAGTACAATGCCTGGAGTAGTGCTTCCCTAGTTTAGAACTGGGGAAAGTTGTGAAAGGAGTAGCCATGACTCAAATGCCACAGACTCTTGTTTTTCTCATAGAAAACTAGTACATTATCTTAAATGATAGTTAATCTTTCATTGTATGCCCTTATAACAATCTCCAGAGGCTCTTAATTTTTTCTTTTTTGAATTTTTTGACAAGTTAAATTGTTGTTTGTTTTCCTGGGGGTAGGTTCTATCATCCATGTCCTTAGTAGATTTAAAGGGAGATTCCAATCTCCACCACTACCTTACTTGGTGTAAGTCCTCATCAGCTCCTTCTTAAATATTGCAATAGCTTCTTTAGTAATAATAGTAGAAGATTAAACTATTTCAATAAAGAAATCCTTAAATGCAATGCATCAGAGAATGTATTTCTGCTATCTTTTTCTTATTCTTTCTGCGGCTGTGTTGAATCTACTTACACACTCATTGAAGGAAATCTTCACCTGTGTTATTGTATTTTCATCTATAGCGGTTTGATTGATTTTTAGAAATATTTTCTATCTCTAAGCTGAAATAATTTACCTCATGTAGTTTCCCCCCATCTTTTCCATTAAGGCATTTAAAATATTAGCTGAAGTTATTTTAAATTTTCTGTCTTGATAGTTTCAACACCTGTATCATGTCTGAATCTGGTTCAAATTAAAGAGATTGCTTTGTCTTTTGCCACTGTGTTATTTTGCTTGACTTTTTATGTGGCTTACGTTTTGTTTTGTTGCTGCTGTTATTTTTGAAATTTGAATGTCATATTTAGACAGCAGAGGCTAAGGTTTTATGGCTGCAATTTAGGCATGTTCCTGGTTCTAGGCCATTAGTGTGAGATTTAGTCTGTTTTTTCAGAGTTGAGCAGGACTTGGGATTTGTTACTGCTGTAGTTATTGTAAGTTTACCACTGATTTCAAATTTCTCCATCATTATTTTGTGTGTAGAGTGGGAGCTGGTTTGCCAAAGAGTTTTTCTCAACATCGATTCCAATCTTAGTTTTAGGTGTCTCCTTTATTCTATCACATTCTATGTTTCTCCTTTATTCTTCATGCTCTTTTCCCTCCGACATCAGTGCATTGCTGTTACTTGTTACTCTAAATGTGTTAGCCTGGCAGTAGGGGAAAGTATAGAGCTATTCTCTAGTTTTCTGATTATGTATCAGTCTTAGGAAGCACTCTTTCCCTGGACTTGGGTTATATGGCTTTCTCAGTGCTCCTGCCCTCTTCTCAGCTTTACTTCTTGGCACAGCATATATTTTGCCACTACCCCCAGAGAAGAGGGCTTTTTTCTGTTGCCCTCCCCCAGATGCAATGAGTTGTTCTTTAAGCTTATGAAGAGTTAAGTTGTATTTTTAGAGCATACCTCTACAAGTCAGAAATAGCTCATTTTAACTAGAAGTCCATTATAATCACATATCTGGTCTCCTTTATTCCCACCAAGAATAAAAACACAACCTAGCCAACTCATCGTTGGAATGAGATTTTAACAGTGCCCTAAGGGGGCTATTATCTGTTGCCCTTCTCACAGCACTTTAACACTTTTGTTCAATAAAGTAGATAGGGGAGAAAGATCATGGGTGGCAATGTTCATCTTTCTCACAGTGTAAGCTGTTTCCCTCTTCCCACAGCACTGTAAGTGATGCTTTCTCTGGACTCTTTTTGCCCTCATACATCTGTGTCCCCTAGGAGTTCTATTCTCTTAGCTCACACTCAGATTTACCAATTTCTTTAAAATTTTATCTAAATCCTTCTTAGTTCTGCTCTGTGGCATCTGCCTCAAGTAAGGTAGTGTTAACATCACGTCTCTCTTTGCATACACTTGTCTTCTTTGGATTTCAGGTTAGTTGCTTGTCCTATGACCTTTTCTCTATAAGTAGTTTAAGAAAAGATGTGAATTTGAAGATTGCCCAGTTTTTTGTTTTGTTTTGTTTAATAAGGGTGAAAGTCGTTTTCTTTCCAGCTTTCTCCATTCTAAACAGAAGCAGGAAATCTATGATTTTAATGTTGTAGTATGGAGAATAAATATGGCATGACTGGAAAATGTGTATAAGAAAACCAGGGAGTGAATCTCTAGTAGTTGAGAGGTGAGCTGAGGATTACTTAGACTAAGGTGGTGACAGTGGAGATGGAGATAAATGGACCTACTCAAGAGATAGGAAAGAAGTAAAATGAACATGTTTGATTGTAGATTAGCTGTGATAGGGGAGGAAGATGGAGATAATTGTTTAAAATGGCTATTAACTTTCTGGTTAATAAGACAAGATAATGGAAAGACAGGGAACACTAGTAGAGGATTTTCAGAGCGGATGGAGAGTCTGATTTTATATATATGGAATTTGAGGTGATTTTGAGGCAGTCAATTGAAGACCTTGAATAGACTCCTGTATATAATGATGTAGAGTTCAGAGATGTCTGATCTACTGAAATATAATTGAAAACCATTTCCTTATAGGTCCAAATAAAAGCCATGGTTCATTGAAGCTTTAGAAACAACATAAAATGAGGGCTTAGGACAGAGATTTAAGAAACTCCTTTAAAGAATGCCTCACTTGTTCTCAGTGTTGCAGTTATATCAACCCTGTTTTAGTTCGTGGACTGCAGTAGGCTTTTCTCCACTTCCAGGACTTTACATATGTTTTCTTTGTGGGACCGTTGTTTCTAATTTCTATCAATTCCCCTTTCCCACCCCGAAATATTTTCACTAACTTCTGTCAGGCTACAATGCTTAGTTTAAAGTTTCCTTCTACCAGGAAGCTTTTCTTCACTGTCTCAAAATCAGTTGGTCCCATTCCAGAGTATTTTAGGTTCCTATTACATGCCCCCACCTGTACTTTTCCTTCATGACATTTTTCACCTTAAGTTTTTGTTCAGCATTTATCTCCTCCCAGACTATAAACTTCATGATTACATGGATTTATATCTATCCTGCTCAACAATAAATTTGTTGCCTTGGACCGTGCCTAGCTCATAACAGTCATTCAATAAATATTTGAATAAGTGAGTTCCTATATGACCATATTTTATCCTACCTATTGTTCGCCTGAAGTAGTATGCTAGCTCTCATCTTATAATAATGAATGATTCCTGAGCTATTATAATGGAGGTTGAAATGGCATCTTTTAACAATTGGTCATGAACTCACTTAAACATAGAAGAAAGAACTGAAAATTGGGAGATAGAGAAGACAACAATAGATGATATATATTACTGTTATGATTTTCTGCTTGGGGGAAAACTAGAATTTTGATAGTAAGGAAGTTAGATATGTAGTGAAAAATGAAGTCCTTCCCCCAATTAATATCCCTGTGCCTCTCTCTCTCCCGCCCCCCCCCCGTGTGTGTGTGTGTGTGTGTGTGTGTGTGTGTGTGTGTGCACGTGTGTTTCTCTCAACATGACTCTTCTCAACTCTTTCCTACTTAAAGTGTTTGTATCCTGGAGAAAAAGAAGAAATAAATCTGGAGGGTTGTTAATATATTACCTGTATATTTTTTTCTCATTACTTTAATCTAATTGTATTAATCATAATCAGTGCTTCTGCTTGGAGCCAGCAATTATTATGGGCTTATTTTTGTCAATACTTGCTGTTAGTCTTGTTTTGCATCCCATCCTCTTTGCTAATAAGAGAAGAGTGTAAAATACTAAAGTAATAAGTTATAACAAGGTGTGTAATTATTGTACAATAACCTTTCTCAAGGTGCAAAAAAAGACATTGAACAAAGGGCAAGATACTTGGGAATCCTTGCTGTGCAGTTATTATAACCTAGCTGTGCAGCAGTTATATCACTTTTGTGAAGATTTAAAAAATTATAACATAAATTCTTTTGTAAAAAAAGAAAGAAAAACACTGGGAAGAACTATAAAGAAAATGCCAGTTTATGAAATAAGTTTTACTATTTTTAACTTCATTCTAGTTAGTATTGCAGTAGATGATAATTTCCTTGCCTGTTGGAGACTAGTCTTTAAAAAATGTCTTCCAAAATTAGGTGAAATGTTACAACAAAACTTACTTTTCTTGAGCAAAGATTTGAAATGATGGTTTATGAAAAGTGCTTATTAAACAAAATAGAAATACAAAGTTAAAACTTTAAATCTCTTAGAGACACCAGCATTCAAATTTCTCAGAGCAGAAACTGAACAGCTTATAAGGCTGTCAGTTTGAAACATAAAGAACCCTAAATTAAACTAAATATGACTCTATGGCTTAATATCTATATTTAACTGGTTGTAGGTGGTTCAGTGGGGGAGGCAGTCTATTGGTGCTGGAATATCTTTAGACTTATATTGTCTTTTTGCTACCCTAAAGAACATTATTCCAACTATGGGTCTTTCAGACTCAAAGATTTTAGAGGTATGCGAGAAGCTTTTACTGAATGAGTGGTGAAACTTTCTGTAATTGCTAATGATATAAGCATAGGAGTTTGTCTTATGCATCTTTCCATTCCCTAATCATAAGGCAATACTACATAAATTGTAAGAGCTTAAAAATACTTATTGAATCAACTAAATATACTGTGATGAAATTATTTGGAGAAGTTAAATTTTAATGACTTATGTCATGATGAAAAGGAAAGTTTGGTAAGGTACTTAGATAAAATTAAGGTAAGACAGACAAAATGAGATAAGATCTTGAAAGTTATTGAGATTTTAGGGTTATTGGCAGCTTCTATAAAACATACAGACTATTGTTGAATAGCTATTTTCATCATAAATTTGTTTGAAAACAATGACTTACAAAATACAGATTCCAGGATGCAACAAATTAAGATGTATAAGGAAAAAGTTATGGAAATTACATGGAGATAACATAATTTTTGAGAAATATGTCATTCTGGATATTCTATAAAGCCAGGGAGTATCTTAGAGATAGCATCTATGATAAATCCACTAAAGCTCACGATTATCAGATCTGACTCAATTTGAAGTTGCATTTTGTTGTTTACCAAGACAGTGTAAACAAGTATTCAGTAAGTCCACTGAAGATATTACTAGTAGATATATAACAATAAAGGAGAGGAAAAAACAGAATCTTGAATCTGAGTCTAATTCAATAAGTACAAACTACTTCCTGTTTTATGATGGAAGAATTTCAACTTAATTAAATCTGTCATCTGGTAGCTATTAAGTTGGTGCAAAACTAATTGCTGTTTTAAAGGTTAAAAATAATTGCAAAAACCGCAATTACTTTTGCACCAACCTAATAACTGGTCCTTGCAATACAGTTCCGTAATGGAGTCAGATAGGTCCCTGATGCTGGGAAGATAGGCATTCAGTATTGGCAGCAGCCAGGTTAGACTCATTTAATGCTATGAACTGAATGTTTGTGTCCTCCCCAAATTCATATTCTGAGGCCCTAATCTTTGATTTGGTGGAGTTTGGATGTGAGGTCTTTGGGAGGTAATTGGATTTGGATGAGGCCATGGGAGTAGAGCCCCTTGGATGGGATTGGTACTCATATAAGGGGATGAAGAGACCAAAGTTCTGTCTTGACCATGTGAAGATGCAGTGAGAAGAAGGCAATCTACAAACCAGAAGTCAATTCTCATCAGAACCCGACCATGCTGGTACCCTGATCTCAGACTTCCAGTCTCCAGAAGAGACTATGAGAAATAAATTGTTGTTTAAGCTACTTAATCTATGGTATTTTGTTACAGTGGCCTGAGCAAACCAAGAGAATTAAAGAGGTCCAGGTTGTTTGTTCAGTAATAGCCTCTGTCCCTCCCACCACGAGCCGCTTGTTCATTAACCCATTGATCACACACTGAGTTAACTAGAAAAAGCACTTCCACAAAAGCAATACACTCATTCATAGAGTAGACCATCTGTCTGCCTGACGATTAAAAATATCTTCAGCAATAGAGGTCTTTTGTTGAGCAGTCACATGAGATATGACTATTCTCAGGCTCTGGTCCCATTTTTAGAACATCTTCTACATACAGAATAAAAACTTAGCCAGACTGTCAGTCATTATCCAGAATCACTATAGAACCTGACCTCAGTTTATTCTTCCTTCTTTTCAAAGAGAAGAAATCTTCCCCACTGGGAAGATTTCACAGTCTTGCTGAATGGGGCTGTATACCACAGCAGTCCACTTCAGCTTGTGCTAACATATCAAGAAAAGCTAATAAACTAGACTTGAGCTTTCTTCACTCCCAAACAACAGATCATAGGAAACTCTCCAGAAAACCATATAAATTAAAGAAGAGAAAGCAATGTAGCACTAGGAAAACTGAGGGGCTGAGTAATCAGCTCATGCATCTAACTTTTACCTTCTGGGTCAGCTGATTACTTTTCCACCATGGACACTATTTCCATTTTGCTGCTCTTGTATGTATTCAATTTCATAGTCAAGAAGGAATGGTTATCCCAAGCTCATGCTGGTAGCTTGTCAAAGACTATGAAGGAGCTAAAGTTTTACACTGCTTGTGGCTGAGAAGTTAGTCTGCCAGTTTCATATAGATGCTGACAGAAGGCACAAGACTCCTGGGTCAGGACTTTATTGCTCACGACATAGTAAGTAGACTGTTTACATCAGTTTGATGTTTGTATCAATCTCAAGGGGAAGATATGGAGATAGTCCTGAATGGGTGCTGTACACACAGTGGATATGTTTCACAGAGGTAAGCAAATGAATGTCTGCCACAAAAGCAGTACGATCCTGAGGGTACACATGGTACTCCTCCTGGGGGGAAAAATGTTTACAAGTGTTGGGGCATTCAGTGAGACTTATATTAGTTGGTGGTTCAGGTTGGCAGTACCTTCTGTGTGACTTCTTATCTGGCTAGAGAGTCCTATGATTCCTAGTTCATTTTGAATAACTGGGTCCTGTACTCATTGAAGGCACTGCCTGAGGGGAGCTAGTCCAATCTGTCTTATTTGTCCATGATACCAACTAGATGGCATTAATCTACCCTGTTAAATGACTGCAAATGAGAGTGGGGTCAACGTCTGTAGGTGTTGATGGGTGTTTTGGGGAGGCCCAGGAGCTCAGACCATCCCCTGCTGCCACTGATAGAATTTAAGGTAAGGTTAAAGAGAGTAGCAAACAAACCATGGTCAAAACCATGGACCAAAGTAAGGTACGGCAGACCCAGCAGTCAGTTCATTTTAAGGCACTTGCAACAATTTGAAAGAGCTACTCCAGGGTGTTGTCTTTCTGGAGGAAGACACCAAGATCATCAGTACCTCTCCCTTTTTCATATTTGCCAGGATATAAGGTGGCCCCTTCTCAGGTTCCAGGTTCTCCCTCCCTCACTACAAATCAGTTTGTTCCATTTCAGGAACTATAACTTCATTTCCCACCCCCACCCCCCCCAGCCATGCTTTACTTGTATCCAGTCTCTTCATCTCAAAGTGTCAGGTATTCAAGAGCACTTGTACAAAACTTAACCACAATTAAGCTTGATTCTCATAGGCCGTCTTCTGGACAGGCTGCCACCTAGAGGATGTATCAACCAGGTTAGACTGGGATTAGGGAAAAGAAAGGTTCATCATTGCAATAATGTTTAAGATGGAATCCTGAGTTTTTAAATTAAATCTGTTTGACTTCCAACAACTTTCATTCTGAAAATCATGTAGAAGCAGGTGAAAGAGGTTTATCCCCTTCTAGGGATACCAGCATTCAATGACCAAATTCAATTGCTAAGGTGTAGGGCCTAGGTGAAGAGGAGCTAAGGGAAGTAGTTTTGTGATAAAAAGGCACATCATTAATGGTCTGGAAAACCAAAACTGTGACTCAGAGTAATTTCAAAGGCTTTTATGGTGTTTCTGGAGTCAGCTGATCAGTAGCCTGAAAACTGGTCAACCCAGATATTTAGGAGAGTCTTTGAGAATCAAGGTCTACACTGGTTAGATTTAGTTTCATGTGGAGGAGGTTAAACTTTCCCCCAAGGGAATAGATGGCACTTTTTCATGAAAAACAGATTCCACTGGTGTCTGTTGAATATATCATTCCCATTGACAAACATGCTTTTTGAGCTCTTCCTACCTTGTTAGTCACTGATTCCAAATTAAGCCACCCAAAGATGGGATGTCAAGTCAGAGAGTCACAAGACCTCCGTGGGCCAGATATTAAGTTTTGATAAGAGTTTAGTAGAAAACTCATAGCTGCTTATCCAAAGGTGTGCACCTGGTAGATATGTCAGGGAGGCCACAAGTTTAAAACCCCAGTGCTGCCTCGAGGTGGAGGCTGCCTTTCTTTGCTAGAGGATCCAATAGGCAAAAGCGTCAGTTACAGAGATTTGTACCATTTTCAATACCCAAGGGGTCCAATAAGGTGCTGAACTTCCTGTTTTGATGATGAGGGGCCAAAGAAACAGCAGTTGTTCTTTGGCTGATGAATGGACTGAGCACTGTGAACCCACGTTTATACTCCCAGGATTTACTCTCGGTAAACTGACTTTTCTTAGGGTTTATCAGTGACCCCTGTTAGCAGAAGCATGATAACATCCTAGTCAGGGCTATTGAGACTGAGATTTCTGACTTGCCAGAAGAAAAGATGCGATCTTTATAGTGAAAGCTTGAATATCAGAGGAAAGAATAATACTCATATTCAATCCTGAAGCCCTTCTTGTGGCAAGTGGCTGTAGAGTATCTCCCACTAGCACTTCTCTACCTGCAGCTCTTCCCAGATTGGGATAATCTCCTTTGGTACTTACATGACAAGGAAGTACAAGCATAGAACACATCAATTTATAGAAGCAATACAAACAGTACTTTGAATTGGCCAAATGGCTCCACTCAATACATCTTGTTAGCTTGTCTCCTCCACTGTGATCCCTGCCTAAAACCCATCAGTGGGATCTGGGCACCCCTTCTTCCCTGGTCTATGTAGAATGAAGATGGTTCTTGTTTCTAATAGAACCATAGCCATAGATCATGAAGTCCTCCCTCTCTCCAATGTCCCTCAGCATATTCAGAAAGTAGCTGAGGTTGGGATCTAGTGAGAGGGAGAGAATGAGGGAACAGGAGTGGAGAGATGGAGATAAAGATAGAGATAGAGATAGAGATAGAGATAGAGATAGCGATAGAGATGATAGAGATAGAGATACAGACTTCATGAAAGCATGATATTTAATTTTGGTGACAGTAAGTAAGGCACTTCTGGTTTTGAGCATCGTGGCTCAACCAAATGAATTTCTAATGCTTTTTTGCCCAAATCTCTATATTAGACTTAGAGACTCCTTACCTCTTCCTCCTGCCTGGAGGAGAGTGAACAACAACAAATGTACCACTGAGGCAGCTTGTTTCTTTTCTACATCCTGGCCTTCAGCCTCACTGAGAGGCAAGATAATAGGAGACACTTACTTGCCCATCTCATCCACCTCTTAGGTGACAGCATTTGTTACTGGAGCCTAGGAAGGCTTCTCAGACACCCCCAACCCAGTCCACAAAGAGCCCTTGTCCTTTCCTCTTCCTGAAAGCCATGTCCCTGTCAGCATCCCACCCTTGTCACCAAAACTGTCATGAACTTTAAAGGGTCTGAGTTTTTACTCTTTGGACAAGCTAACAAGTTAGCCTGCTATAGTTTCATAGATGCTGGCAGAAGACATACTGTGCTTCCCCGAAAATAAGACCTAGCTGAACCATCAGCTCTAATGCGATTTTGGAGCAAAAATTAATATAAGACATTATATTATATTATATTATATTATACTCAGTCTTATATTATAGGAAAATAAGACTGGGTCTTATATTAATTTTTGCTCCAAAAGACACATTAGAACTGATGATCCGGCTAGGTCTTATTTTCGGGGAAACACAGTATGATTTCTGGGTTAGAGATGAAGGACTTTATTACTCATGGCAGACAAAGCATCGTGTTTGTATTTGTTCCCTTTGCCTCCAAAATTCCAAGGGCACCCGTGGATGCTACACACACAGATTTGTGTCACAGCTGAGGACTCCTGCACTTAGGAAACCCCAATCTTTTAAAGGGGTAATTAGCAAATGTGCCCAACATTTGCACTGAAGGGACACATAATTTTATCTTCCCAGGCTGTTTTCTATACAAACATTCTTAAAAAGATAGTCCAGTACTTAGACCTGAAAACAAGATGTGCAGAAACACAAGTGACCTGCAGAGATTTGTTTTCCAACACATTTTCAACAGATATTCCATGTTAAGGATTCAGTCTCTATCAGAGATCGGTACCAAGTCAAATCATTAGCTATTTCCCAAAAGGAGAACAAACGCTTGACAAAGACGAAAGGATTTCATTCTAAAACCCTAAAGAATTCTGCTATGATTCTTCTATACAGGCTTGTTACAAGCCCCATATAACCTGCCCTAGACCCCACAGAAGGCAGGATACAAACCCCCTCCCCCAATGATGCCTACGTCCTCATCCCCAAAATTGTGAATATTGCCCTTACCTGGCAAATGGGAATTACGGTTGCGGATGGAATCAAGGTTGATCATCAGCTGACTTCTGCTTCTTCAGTGTCTGGTGTTCGAAGGACACTGTGGTATAAAAGAAAAAATATGGGCTTTGGATCAGACAAACTAGGGTTTAGAATTCTGATTCTACAGTTTGGACTGGTTATTTAACCAAATTCTCAATGCATTCATGTGAATAATAAGGATGAGAAGACCTACATCACAGAAACATGATATTTAAATGAGCTAATACTGTCAGGGAAGATGCTCAAGAGATGTTAATTTCCAACTTTATACCCTTATGTGTAGGGATGACTAGATACCCGATCTACACCTTAACTCAAAGAACTTAGCAATTATATTAGTTTGCTAGGTCCGATGTAATCAATTACCACAAACCGAATGGCTTACATAATAGAAATGTATTGCCTCATACTTCTACAGTCTAGAAATCCAACATCAAGGTATCAACAGAATTGGTTCCCTCTGAGGGCTGTGTGGAGAATCTATTCCATGCCGCTTGCCTATCTCCTGGTGATGTGCTGGCAATCTTTGACATTCTTTCACTTGTAACGACATCATCTCGATCTCCACCTTCATCTTCACACGGTGTTCTCCCTGTGTGCATGTCTGTATCCAAATTCCTGCCCACCTTTGTTTTCTTTTTTATAAGGACACCAGTCCTATTAAATTAGGAGCCTGCACTACTCCAATATGACTTCATCTTAACTTACATCTGCAATGACCCTATTTACAAATAAGGTCACATTCTGAGGTACTGGGGGTTTGGACTCCAATGTATGAATTTTGAGGTACACAATTCAACCCATAATTGTATTCTAAGCTATCTCCACTAGTGACAGCTCTTTCAAAATAGGGAGTTAACGTTAGTAATTGTCAATCCCATATCATTTCCTTCCACTAAAGGGTACAGGTTTGTCAGGTTGTCAGGTAATGATGTCTAAGATAATAATCTACATGATATGTATAATGAAAGCAATAACTGAAACATTTCTTTAGTTAAACATCATATAATCGTCTTCTCATAACATGGCAGTGTAACCAGAGAAGGTCAAATCATTATTAATGACAGAACCTCTGTAATTCAGGGAGTTTTAATACTTGTTATCAGACAAAGTCAAACTACATTGTTTGATTTTCATATTATAAGACCATATTTTTGGGGCTCTGATTAATAGTGGTAAATAGTATATACATTACACATTGATTACCATTTTTAAGTGGCTTTGTAGACAACTTTGCTTTAAGATTAGTACTGGAGATAGTTCAGTCTTGTGTTTGAAGAGAGCTCTGGCACAAATAGTGTTCTGGGTATCTCTGTAGAAAACCTAGGCTCTGTCTTGAATTGTTTCTCTTCCTCACTTTTCTTTTGCCGTAGTCATTAGTTTAAAAAAACCTGCTGAAAAACTACTATGTGTAAAACACAATACTATATTATGTGCTAGAAATACAAAGCTCTACTATTAAGCACCTCACAGTTTAGTAAAAGGAAATACAGTAATAAATCAATAATTATAATATGACACTTCCACTTCTGATCAAGATGAAGTAACAGGAATTTAATCTCCTGCTGAAACAACTTGCAGAGAACAAATCCTGTAAGTCAATGGTTCTTAAGACATTAGACATCAGGCAACTAAGGAGAGTGATTTCTGAGAGATGAGAAGTAAACCACGTGATCTGTGATTGGCCCAGTTTACTGCCTGGAGAGAGTTTCCATGATACAGGGTAGAGAAACCAAGTCAGAGGTCAGTGGACTCTTTGAGTTGAGGAGAGCTGAGAGTTCTGGGAGACCAAGAAGGCAGCGTTCTCATGGCAGACTACAGGAAAGAAGAATGCTGCACTGAGAGAGGCCTGGAGACCCAGGACAGTCCCCTCCGATCTTCAGCTGAGTATTGATCAGTTCGTGTAGCTGAGGGAACTCTCTAAGGCCAATGAAAGAACCACCTGAAAGGATTAGAAGGAATAATACTTGAAGCACACAGAGGCCTGAGAACAATTTGTTTTCCCACCAGCCAGAGTGGAAAATCTCATAATTCACAGAGCATTAGGCTGACTACTCCATAGTCGACCAAAATTAGCCCTAGACTAAAGACTACTCTGATCCAGCTTAATAAAGCTGAAAATCAAGATCGAAAACAGTCAGACACTTTCCAAGTAACTTAAGTGTGTCTCAGAACAAAGCTCAAGAATACTTATAACAATACAGAAATATCTATACCTACCAAGGTTAAATTCACAATTTCTGGTATCCAATCAAATATTATTAGGCATGCAAAGAAGCCAGAATGTGTGACTCATATGAGAAAAATAATGCAATGTGAGTTGTAATATTGGGGATATTCAAAAATCATTACAGGACTACCCAGGGAAAAAAGACAATGGACTCTGCTTGGTTAGTATGCATGAGGCAGTTATTTAAAGCCGGCTTCCTGGAGGAGAAGGAAGCTAATGTGAAAATGAAAGAATGAGTCAACATTAGCCAGGTGAAGAGAATAGACATTTGTGATAGAGATCACACAATGTGCCACAGCACAGAGGCATGGAATTATAGATTCTCTGCGTCTAAACAACATACAAGATTCAGGAGAAGTGTGTGAGGGTCAGGACTTGGAGTGTGTCCTGTCTGGCAAACTTTTTCTGTCAAGTTCTAGATAGTAAATATTTTTGGCTTTATGGACCACATACAGTCTTGTTGCACACTCTTTTTTGTGGCCCTCTTTGTTTTCACAGATCCCTGCTGTAGGTAGGGATTGACTGTTTCCCAAAAGGGACAGACCTGCTTGTTGGTCTGCATTTTAGTTAGATCATTTTGCCAAATGCATGGAGAATGAATTTGAGGGGAGAAGGCAGAGAGACTTTAGAGAGCTACTGTGTTAGCCCAGTTGAGAGTTAATGAGAGAGGAGGAGTGGTTGACTTTATGAGCCTGAAACACTGCAAGTCTGGGTTGTGGTATAGATTTGGGAGTTATCAGCATATATCTCAGCTTAAGCCTTGAGTATGGATAAGATCACACAAGGAGAGCAGGCTGAGGGAGAAGAGTTTTTATGGAAAGACTAATATGCGCTAGACATATTCACTCGTTAATTCATTCATCCTTAATATAACCTTGTATAGATAGATTTTATTACCCCCATTTGACAGATGATGAGTCTAGAGGTCTGAGAGATTAAGCAGCTTACCCAGAGCTACCAATTAGAAAGAGAACTGGAATGCAAAACCAGTTCATTTTGTTCTAAAGCTCTTACTCTATTCCTCATGGCATACTGTTCTCAGCTCTCCTTAAGACATCGAGCTGGTGGCCTGCAACTGCCCCTGTGGCTTCTGTTCATAGAGCTCTCATCCTCACTGCATGTGTCTCAGGACACTTTGTCTTTAACTATTTGCCAGTGGTTCAGATACACATGAATTGGCCAAGTTGCTCACAAAGGTAAGAGACCCTGTTGCTGCCAAAGGCTTATTACGTTGCTATTTCCAAAGAGTACACCTTCCCTCTTTGCAACTAATTTTGCCTCCGAGTCCTTGAACTTAAACCAACCCCACTACCCTGTCACTAATCCTTCAAAACTTAAAAATTCATGTAGTTCATACACACAAAATTCACATGATCCTTGAGACACTCTCCTATAGTGAGGAATTTCTAAAAGTCAGTCCTAGCACTGCAACTGTTCGCAAAGAGAAACTGGCCAATATTCATAATTCTACAAACATATGGTAAGGCAGAGCATATTTTAAATATCAAGAACATTTACTTGAGACCTTCCCAAATGGTTTCAAAATTTTATTTGGGGTTTGGACACATATCAAAACATGTATTTACCTGACAAATCATGGCCTGCCTAAGCCTTTGGGGTGCATGTGTTTTTCATGCATGGTATTGTGAATACATATTAATTAAATTTTGCATCCAGTTTGCAGCAAAACTGGGAATGGCTTTGATAGATAGACAGCACTTCACTCAAGTAATTCTAACATACTTCTCTTAACATGAATTTCCCCTTTTTATTTGTTCAGCACGAAAAACAAACACTGAACATATGGAAGGATAACAGGGAGTGCTGAAAACTTTGAAAAATATTTTGTGTAGGTTTAATTTTGGTTACACAGGACTTAATGTTTTGAAAGATTTAGTGCAAATTTTTCTTCATTCCTAGGGAATTTCCCGATTTGAGAAAAATAGAATTGTGTTTGTCCTTGAAAAAACACAAGCTTTTGGCAGAGGAAGGCAACACCAATGATTATACAAAAATTCACGAACTTTCCACTGTGTAAGCGCACGATGGAAAATTCACGAACTTAATTGTCCGACTGTCGTAGATCCATTTTACTAACAGGAAGCTGAAGATCGACGAGTAGGGCAGATTTCATAGAATTGCACTAGTACTCTGAGAAAACCTGAAAAGGTCCCAAATCTTTTATTTTCCCAGGATTTTGATGAACTTCTAGCAGATCGGTTCTTTTAAAACGAGAAGTTGAATAAAAGTACTGAAGAGAAATACTTTTTTAATTTATTAGGATTGAAACTTTATATCAGAAAGCTTTAGAAACTTGAATTATGAAACAATGAAATTATATAAATGTGATAGAAATATGGTATCAGTAACGGCATGAATTGCTTTAAAAGTACTTAGTTCTGATTTTCTGAATTTCTGGCTCCTCATAACCCCTATTTTCCCCATATGTTTTATACGATTTCTTTCATATCATCCCTTTGTTTCTACTGAGTTATCTTTCTCTGTCTAAAATATCTGAAATTCCATTTCTCACAAGAAATCTACTTTGATTACAGGGCAGGAGGAGGTATACAGAGATGAGAAAATGAAAATATTCTTTTTTTCCTAGCAGAGTTGCAAACATCTGACCGTTCTTTGGTTTTAATTTCAAATAAAATGAAATGTAATGCATCCCTAGACAAACACCTTATTATGCCTTGTTACACCTCTTCAGACTTTTCTAGGAATGTAGTTTATTAAGAAATATTCCTATAATATTAAATACATGGACAAATTTATTCCTTTTCATTAAAGGATCCAGAGTGTGTTTTCTTCTATATGAAATTAAATTATATTTGTTGCATGTAGATACATATGTATAAGTGTGTGCGTATCTATCTATATATAGACAGATAGATACGCACACACACACACACACACACACACACACACACATATACACACACTCATACATTTATTTTCCTGTTTTTAAATGTTGCACTTTTAAAAATTCCTTTTTTTAACAGCAACCATACTAGCATATTTTGTCTTTAGAACTGTATTGCTTCTGTGAAACATAAGATCTCTTGTGGATTTATAAGCTTTGAGAAATATGAATACAATAAAAGAGGCCAGTGTCACTGACATTGTGAACACCCACAACTTGTTTTTTTAAATAGTAAATGCAAAACACGTTCTAATTAGTAGCTCTAACCCTGTTACTTGAAAGATTTATCATGTTGACTTTATTGCAAGTATGCCACCTTATAGATCAGAAATTTCTAGTGAAGTGAAGATTTGCTCTATAAATAAAAGAAGATATGGCTGCATATAAATCTGGGTGTGTGCATAATTGAAAGAGCTATAGAAACGAAAATGGGGAGGGAACGAGCAATTCCTGGAATCGATGCCCATTGAATCTCTGCCCATTTCTAAAAAAGAACCTTGAAAAAAACATATCCTGGCAAAATGTTGGTTTCCATTACTTTTCATTTTCTCTTGCCAGGATCAGAACCAGATGTTCTGTAATACAGCAAAGTCTGTTCTATTGGCATTTTTGGTTGTATTAACTTCAGGAACTACTGGAAATTTTATGTGAGAAGATTCACAGGTGATTAGCATCCAAATTTCCTGAGACTTCAGGGGTTTTGATGGGGTTGGAGAAGAGATGGCATAAAGTGGAAGTGTCCAAATATCCTGTGTTCTCTTCTTGATATGCTTATATTCATAATGAAATACATATGCTCATGTAACTTATCTTACAACATATGGTACAATATAATTGAAGAAAGTCTATGCAATCATTTCACCTCTCCTAAAAAAGAAAACAGTTCTACATTACTAATAAAAAAAAAAGAGTCAGGGCTTAGAGTGTGTGCTAAAGATATAGATTTTAAATATAGCCTACCCCCAAATCCCACAAGTTTAAATGAAAAGAAGAATGGAACATTGTACAACTTGGTTGCAGTTTGGGTTAGTGTCATCTCCTCTTTTCTCCCTCTTACATCTAACCTGACTATAAAGTAAGTGATTTTAAAACTGACAACTCAAGCAGGTAGAACTTGAAATTATGTGGCTGATCATACGTAAAATTAGAGTCATGACTTTCAGCCTCTGCAAATTTTGTCATATCAATTAATGGTGGGAATGCCTCTTAAAATATTAAAAGTAACCCCCCCTCCACACACACACACACACATACTACATTTGAAGAGCTGATCAAAGTGCTCGCAATTAGTAACATTTCTAGGATTATATGCTGGCAATGCTACCATAGTCTGGCTGTCATGAGAGGCTTATCTTCCCTGGAAGCTCTGTTGGGATGGTCTAGCTAGTTGACATAGCATTGACCATCTGAGTGAGTTTCAATTAGATATGCTTATATTTTTAATTTTAAAACACTTATGAGACAGTGAAAATCATGTGCATTGGTAAAGAAAACAGGAAAATGTAGCTAATAATATTTCATGTTAGTGTAGTAACCTTTTGGAAGAGGCTCCCGATTCTTCATTTTATTCACTACCTCAGTGGTGTTGTAGAAATGGATGTGATGAGACAGAGCAGGTCCCCTCTATAAGAGTGGGAGGAGAAGGTAGTTACTAAAGTGTCAAACCTCCCAACTTCACCTCATCTCCCCCCTCACACACACACAAGTCTTTATGGGTGAGTTTCCAGCATAACATTACATATCTTGTGGGAAGAACGAGGATCAGAAAAGGTTATTGACGAAGCCAGGCAGGCTATGCCCACATGTTCAGAGTCCCTGATCACAATGCTGGGAGGCTGAGCTAGAGTCTTGACATTTCCCAAAAGCCCCTATAGTAGGGCTTCTGTGACCAGGTCAACTTGAAATAATAGGCAACACTCCACTCAGACACACTACACTCATGATCCAATAAAAGCTCAGTGATGCAAATTCTCTTTGTACAGAATTTTCCTTAATATTTACCAGTGAACAATATGTTAGTTACAAAGACTTAGCAAGAATTACTTGACAATGCCTTGAAAGAGTGGGGTGAGGGGACATACACATGTGAGGCCCTGGGACCTTGAGCGTTTGAATTGCAGAGAACAGGGTGATGGAATGGAAAAAGGAGCTGATGAGGTAGAGGGCAAGGTGTTAATGGTAGGTCTCTATCTGTTTCACAATTTTCCCTCAAATTGTCTTTGACAATGAGACTCAAAATTAAATTCAGACATATCATAGCTTGCCAATACTGTGGACAATACTTTGTTTTTCTCCATTCACACTGCACAGAGATAGATTACAATTGTATACTGCTATTCTAATTCCTAAAATGGGAAATTCACCTCTGGAAAGAGGCTGGCTTCCTTCCAAAAGGTGGGCTTTGGAATATCTGAAACCACCAAGAAATATGTTTCTTAGAAGGTTGGCAACATGCCCCATTGCCTGGGAAAAGGGTTTGTTATCGTATTTGCCAGGGTATAAAATACAATTACCCCCTCTGTACCAATATGCTTCCAGCTGCATCCAGACAGCATAATCAACATTGATCTCAGTTACTAACCCCCTTTTCCAGATAAAAGAGACTGTCAGGCCTTGCCACAATGGAACTTATTGACTGTCTGGCCGTCTCTTGGGTGGTTAAAGAATGTGTAAAAAGACCCAACCTGGAGGAAAGTTGGAGGGCAATATTAAATTTATCAAAATTTAAATTGATATACGTCAAATGCAGGTGTGTCTTACAGTGAACAGATATGACGATCAAACAGTTTATGTTCTGAAGGTTTAAAAGAAAGTCGCCCACTTTGTAGGTGCAAACCCTGCAAATAAAAGAAAGTGATGGTTCTGGTTCAGAAAGACAGCAAACAGCAGGGCAGATCATGTCCTTACACTGACTGAGCATCCTAGGAGACAGTTAGGTTTAGGATTCAGAGTTAAGCACTAATTGTTACAACCTAAGAGATGAGCAAGCTGACTCTAGTGACTGGAATTATTGTCCCTCCCTGAAGATGCCACGGCAGAAGGGCCAGCTATGTGCACCGGGGAGCAGCATCTCGGGGTGGCCTGATGTCATCTGACAACTGTAACCCCACGTGGCAGCGCAAAAAAAGAGCAGCGTAGATTGGTGATACTCTGATAGTCTCCCTGCTCTGTATTGTATGAGCCCTGAGGGTAACAGAAGATTTCCACAGGAAGACAGAAGCAAATGTTTTCTGGCTAATATGATACATGGGGTTTGGAATAATCAATCAGAAAAAGATCAAGTTCTTATGACTATATTTGCTACTTGAGTTTGTGGAGAAATTTATGATGGTCAACACTCAGATTACAAAAGAGAAAACTTAGATTGGGAAGAGGCTAAAGCTGTTGATCTAAATGTTAAACAACAATTTAGCCCCAAGCCAGGAAGGAGAATCCAGTTCGGATGTGTCTTCCAGCTCTGTTTTCATTACACAAGACAACATTTCCTAAAGTCCAGCAGCCTTGATCCTGCCCTTTCATGATTGCTGACTACATTTATCATTCATTTATTCACTTCTTCAATCTACAAATATTTACTGAGCAACTATCACGTGCCAGACACTTTCCTAGATGCCAGGAATACAGAAGGAAAAAATACAAATTCTTGTCTTTGTAGAGTTTTGTTTTAAATGTTTTTGTTTTGTTTTGTTATGTTTTGTTTCTTCATTTGCACAGTCAGGTTCAGAGACATAAAGGCCCCGTTGAAAACTGTAGCAAACAGATCATCTCAAAACCTCAAAGTCATACTCAACAACTGGACATGGTCAATAAATGGACCTCCTGAACACTGTTTGATCAAACACTCCGTCCCTACAAAGGGCATTATCAATAGGTTCACATCATGACTCAGTGCGTAAGAGATTACTTGTAGACTAACAAGGAGTCAAGTAAGGGTTAAATCTAAGCAAAACGAATGTGGGCGAGCTTACTTTTAGTACTTATCCTTTGTCTTCTGTGCTTTTTCCTAAGAGTAGCATCAACTCTTCATTCTGGTGAGAGAGCCTCACTCGTCAATCGTTCTTCTTTCTCTTTTCTCTCAAATCTGCATTTCCTTCAAAGGAAGATGGAAATATATGGTAAGAGTTTTAAGTGCTTTAACCCAGGTGATTTAGCAGAAATCAGTGTTAGGATGAATAAATTTTTAGCAGAATTTAAACACAACTAATACTAATGCTGGAATGTTAAGCATGGATTGGCAGGGGACAGCATAGGGAAGTATTTGAACAGTATTCAATCCTTTCTGGAATCTGAGTCTCTAAGTTTGGAATCATAGTCATTGATGCCATTATACTGCTTTGTATTACATTGATGTTAAGTTATGAAATACAAATTTTTATTAAGAAGTCAGAGATATTTTAAGGTATTAAATATTGTTTTTGCTATTACATAGTAGCAAACCATTAGCTGATATGTGTTCACAGATTTAGAAATTGTCAACAATGTAGTCATGTATTTTTTTTATTAGTCACTTAATTTTGCATGGCTCAAGTCGTAATTCATAGGTACCACATTTTTCCAAAAACATCAAAATATGGGCATATTTAAATTGATCTTAGCTTTAATCCTACATACAGATCCTCACAAGTTCCAGCTTAAAAACCTATAGAGACAACTAAAACAGAGAAAAACTCGCAAACACTAATACCAAAGAAAGACAGACAAACATATGCCAGAATCTTGGAGGAATCTTACCAAGTGTAAGGCAGATGGAACTTGGTTTGGAAGAAACTTCCCCAGGCTCCACCTTTGAATGGATATTGCCTAAAAATAAAAAAATAAAATAAAAAAAATTAAGACGATATAGTGTATTTTTCGTTAATTCAGAGACGCATAGCCTATGCCAATTCAAGTTTGCTTATAAACCTTCTCTCTGCTTTAGGGAGAAGACTGAAGACTACTTCTGTCCTTGTTTATTCAATCGCAGCTATCTACATTCTCTAGATTTAGTAAATTATAACAGCCACGAGAGCAGTGAATTGACAATAAGTATGGTTTGCTGCTTGAGAAGTACATAATCTCTAGAATAAAGTGCATTAGGTCAAACAGAGATAAAAAGACACCCCAGCGCAGTACTAGCTTAGTAATGTAACATTTCACATGCTCCACTGGTTATTAAATAATATATTAATTCCTGCCAAATGTAGAAAATTAGGTTGCTATATATAATTTGAAACTCACCTAAGAAAAATAATAGGAGAATATTGATCATCTCTCAGCTTCAGGTAATCCACACTCATGTTCATTAGTAAATAACTAAGTCTGGAAATAATCTTGCCTCATTTGAGTAAAATCAAAATATACGTATATATGGTTTTTGAAAAAGGTATTTATGAACAATAGAATAACAAACTCTAAAAAGAAAACTCTAAAACTAGATTTACTTTGGGAAACAGAAAAAAGTTTCAGAAAACAAATGGGTGCACAATAAAATTTAAGAAAGTATGGCCATTAAACTGTTAAGAGACAAAATATAAAATAAAAGTTCAGTAGGATGCACTATAAATGGATGTAAATAGGAAACACTTCCAGGAAAAAAATATGGAAAAATTGGAGGTAGTAAAATACAGAAATGACAAAGAAGAAAATTTAATCAGTCATGTGTTGTACAGACTTGCAAATTATCTTATAACTTTGAGCAAAAAGATAGACATTAAAAATGAGTACTTGAGAAAGTGAGAGACTTGGACAACAGAGAATAAAAAATCTGAGTATAAGTAATGCACCTGGAGAAGTAAGAAACGTTGGTCACAATTAAGAAACTTTGAATATCAGTAACTATTCAAAGTAGACAATGACCTAGACACTGAAGATACAGCAATAAACAAAACTAAACAAGAAAAAAATTAATCTCTACCCTAATGGAGCTTATGTTCAGTTTCACATAATACATAATACTGTATACAATATAGTACATATACTGTTTACAATATAGGCAAATATTAAGTCATGTGCACACGGTGGGAGTATAGATGGTTTTCAAAAATATATTTTTATTTCAATTCTCTCCCATAACCACATATTGTTTTTATACAAAAAATTCATTTAACAATGACTTCTAAATCAGATCACGTATTAAAGTTGTACTTCAGTAGATCTTTTTAATGTTAACATACTATTAAATTGTTTTTATAGTATTGGACATACCTTACAGTGATGATCCAAAATTAAAATCAGAATCATTATTTTAATTCTGGTTATCTAATTAAAATTGCAAAATATGGCATTTCTCTACTCCACTATTCCTGGATATAATTTCCTTATTGTGTCACAGTGGAATTTACCAGCATGTCAGAAATTTCCTAGGCACTTCTGATGCCCTAATTCTAATTATTTATTTTAAATAATTTAATTTTGTTTGTACTGTATCCCTTTCCTCTTGCATTGAATTTCTGTCTGACACTAGCGGAAACAAATTGCAAAACAACACAACAAAGGTTTTCCTCACAGCTGCTTCAACCAGATGGTAGATTTGAGCTTCTGGAAACGTATTAGGAAAGCTTATTCCCATATAAAGTCTATCTCAAGCTTAGACATCCCTAAGGCCCTTCCTTGCAAGACAGAGAAAGGACTGTTATGTTTGAGGTGTTTTTCTGTACAGTAATTTCTATCTTTGTGCTATTCAACGGTCATGAACTTATAAGTTATCTCTGGCTCCTTCACCATCGTATACATGCTTATAGAGCACCATGACCTAAATACATGTACTAGGTTATTCTGTGTGTCCCCTTTCCCATAGTTGAACTCCTAGTATTTTACAATGCCATTTCAGGGAATCATTAAAATCTATGATAGTGCTTTTCCCCATTGAGATTATCTTTTTGAAGAACAAGATATGAAGATGTTATTGAGAGCAGCTGAAATCTATTCAAATGTTGCTATAAGCAGTCTTGGAAACAACCATCAGGGGTTTTGAAACAAGTGGTCCCTCATTTCTGGCCACTCATCTCTGCATTTCCTTCCATATGGACAACCAAGAAACAGAAGAATCTAATCACTTGGTTGACATTTTATCACCACACTGTGGCAGTGACCATTACCAGCTTTTCCTATTTTTGTTTATAAATCCTTATAATTGGTATTCCTGAGTTGGCAGCCTGCTATATGTAAGCCAGTCAGCCAGAGCATTGCTGACTTTTGCCATGGACATTCAGAGAGCAAGTCCAGAACCTAATTTTTTCCACCTCTAGGTAAAAATTTGAGTCAAGTTATTGTCTAAATTGTTACCCTAAATAGCAGCTCCAATCATGTAATGTCACTGGACAAAGGCTTTTAATGGCTCTCTACTGCCTACAGAAAGGGGCACAAACTCTTAAGTTTAGGATTTAAGAAGCTATACCATATGATCAAGGCAGTTCAGTTTTATCTTCTTTTGACCTACACGTGCCAGGGTTTCTCACAATAGGCATGGTGCACGTATTGAGAATGGCTGGACTATATCAAAATAAAACATGTCAGACTTCTTGATTGTCACTCAGATTCCCAGTTTCCCCTCCAAGCTTTAGCTCACATTACTCCCTCATTCTTCTTTCTTCAATACTCAGCTCTAAGGCTCATTATTTATTGAAGTCTTTCTGACCTAAGCTCAGAAGGATCTTTCCCATCTCTGATTCTGCATGGGGAATATCCTGGGAAGGTCACTGGATTTGGAAACTGGAAACTATTAGCATAATCTGGACAAGTCCCTTAACTTTCCACAAACCTCTATTTCCTGATCTGTAAAGTAGGCCATTTATTTATGTATTCAATTTATGAAGTGATCCCCCCAATTAGTTTCCTACTCATCTGACATTATACATACGAGTAGTTATTACAGTGTTGACTATATTCCCTATGCTGTGCTTTACATCTACGTGACCATTTTGTAACAACAAATTTGTACTTCCTAATCCCTTCACCTTTTTCACCCATGCTTCCCAACCCCCCTTCCATCTAGCAGCCATCAGTTTGTTCATCTGTGCAGTGTTTCCCCAAAAATAAGACCTAGCCAGACAATCAGCTCTAATGTGTCTTTTGGAGTAAAAATTAACATAAGACCCGGTTTTGTTTTACTATAACATAACCAGGTATGATACAATATATAATATAATATAATATAATATAATATAATATAATATAATATAATATAATAATAAATATAACATAACATTACATAACATAATATAACATAATATAATATAATAATATAATACCCGGTCTTATACTAATTTTTCCTCCAAAAGACTCATTAGAGTTAATTGTCCAGCTAGGTCTTATTTTGGGGGAAACACGGTACCTATAAGTCTATTTCAGTTTTGTTTGTTCATTTATTCTGTTGTTTAGATTCCACATGTAAGTAAGATGATATGATGTTTGTCTTTCTCAGCCTGACTTATTTCTCTTACCTATGCTCTTTATTTTAACTACATTAGTCTTCAGTAAAAGTTTGCAAATTAGTTATTATGTCCTCTATGTTATTAATGCATTTATATATTTATTAATATTCAAAATACTTGTGTAGATTGTCCTTTCTCCAAAATTACAAACTCCATTAAGTAGTGGTTGGCACTTACTTACATTTTTAATTCTGTGGTTCCTAGCATATTGTCTGGAATACAGAAAATATTCCAGAACATTGTTTGATAGTAAGTGAATCGAAGGCTGAATTTTCCTGTTAACCTTTTGGACAAAGTATTTACTCTATTTTTTAGTCTGGTATTGGCCTGAGGGTAATGTTCTTGTTAAGAAACTGACCAAGTACCAAGGTTTGATATATTTTACCATTGTATTTATTGCATTTCTCAGTCCTGGAGATTATCTAAGTAAAATCACTTGTAAAATTCACTTGAAAAGAAACTCCACACTTGAATATGCTTCACAGAAGAAAAAGTAAAATAAGAATTTGGTCTCTAGTGACATGAAGAAAGTCAAGAAGTGATTGGCTATATAATAGTCAGTGTCTGGTGAAAAACGAAATATCTAGTCTCAGGTTTTAAAAGAGGAATAAGTCAAATTTTTTTGAACCTCTGGGATCTGATCCTATGTGTATAACATAGAAGGGAATGAGAATTCTTTCTAGAACGCTAACACCTAATTTTCAGTTGTGTCCTGTGAGTTAGAGACACTGTTTCTGAACCCATATTTTAACACAACAGTATTTTTGTGAGGCATAGCTACTGTTTATTATGAAAACTGAAATCCAAAGGGTTAGCTTTCCTATAACACATTTCAATTCCAGTGATATCATGCTACATTCAAAATCTGAGCTCTTGTAAAAAGACTTTTTAATAACTATATAACTATTTTTCAAAAGTCTCAAAAGTGAATTAATAGTCTTCAAATTCTTCCTCACTTGCCCACCATGTATACCTTCCTTGAATTAATCTCACTATATGATTTGTCACCAGGGTTCTGCACCTGTTCGATTATTTCATTGCATGGATGTACCAAGAACATTAAATGTATAAAAATATGAGAAAATTAAGGAAGGTTTATTAAATGATTTATACCTTTTAAAATCTGGAACTCAATGAATTTATCTTACAGAAATATTATGATTTTTTTCTATAATTAAAGCATTTTTAGATATTTTCCCTGATGGACATCTTACCTCAAAATGCAATAACAGTTACTTATGATCAGCTTTAATATTATATTAAAAGGGATAATGTCAAATATAAACACATTAGTTTTTATGTAATTCACAATGTTTATTATGTCAAAAACAAACTGTTTAGTTCAAGTGACTTCTATTTCTTTGTAGCAAGACTGTCTCGGTGATGGATGCAACATGTTGATTCACTTTCTGGTATAACCTGCTTCATCTGGTTAATAACTCCAGAATGTTTTCCTGTCTTTTCAGCTGTACCATAGAACATACTCCTACATATAACTTGAACTCTAAACAACATTTGTTGATAATGTCATCCTTCACAGTAGTAAACAGTTCAAAGATTTTGTTTATCCTCAATAAAACTGAAAAAAATTCTTCCTTCGTATTATCAAGTTCAAATTACAGATATACTAAAAAACGTCATGTTAGAAATATATGTGCATTCATCAAGTTGCAATAAAAAGTAATTTGCTAGCATTATTTGTTCTATAAATTGGGTTTTCACATCATAAACTAATTCCTGAATATTCTGAGACATTATATCATATCTTCTATGCTGCAGCTCTTCCCAACAGTTCTAAGCAAACATAGCTAATGCAGACTTTAATGTCATGACAATTATCTATGATTTTTTACTTTTAGTAACCCAAAATTCTTCTTTGCAAGAAGCCCGATACACTATGAACTAGTGACATTTGCTTATTTCGATTTTTTACCTCAATAGTCTTCCCTTTGTAGATTTATTTCAGTTTTTGACTTATTACTTTATGTCTTTTTAAAATGTAAATACTGCTTAACTTACAATAGTTTCATTGTTCCAATAGCCAGTGTTTTTCTGCAAATAATACACCAGGGGTTTGTACACTTCAACATCAATTATGGCTGTAAAATTGAACTTAACATATGAAGATTTGTACTTCCAAGTAAAGCTAATATGAACTCTTTTGGTTTTCATATATCCAAAATATTTTTCATAATAATGTGGTTTAGCACTACTGATGCAATTAAAAAAAATCTTTTTTTTTTTGTTTTACAAGAAATTTCCAGTGAGGTTTGTTTGCCATTGGCAAATTAGGGTTAAAAATAAATAATATAAATTATACTTCCCTAATTTAGTAAGTAATACTAAACTATAAATTAAAAAATAGGTTTGGTTAAAAAATTAAAGCGATTGCTAAAATAGCAAGTTACAATAATAAATAAAAAAATTTTTAAGTATTTTATACTTACTGATTATAATTGTAAAACTGACCTTAATGTATTAGTGTTGTAATGTGGTGTTACCATGTATGACCAATAGTCATTTGTTCCACATGTGACTTACCACATGAGTTCAAAAATATGTAGCCTGATCTATTTCCTGTACAATGAAACAAGTGCTTAAATGCCAACACAATGTCACATTTCTATGAAAGTTTCTAAGCACTCTAAATTTCTGTATTCATTACAGGCTGGTGACAAATAGTTTCCAAACCAGTTCCAAGGAACCTGGTTAGAGCCTGTCCTTGGGTTGTGAGTTTGGAGGCAAACAATTGAGGATGAATTAACTGGTAGTCCTATTATTTTTTAGGTTTCTCTACATTTCATAAAAGTATGCTTCATAAATTTACTTCCATGAGGAGAAAGCAGTGGTGGTATTTCCTCAATGGAGTCTTATTTTCCCAATTGTCCCGGTCATGTCTTCTATATAATCATTCATTTGGTGGTGATTTAAATTTTTGTCCGTTTTTTTTGTTTGTTTATTTTTTGTTTTTTTCTTCTTGACTGTCCTCAGAAGTAACAAATCTTGAAGCTTTGAGAATGGATTTGATCTTTAGAACTAGGCAAAAATCATCCAAGTCAAGGCCTGGCTAATCCCATAGTGAAGGGATTCATTTGTTCTGATGTTCATTATATAAAGTCTAAAGGCAATTTCAACAGGGAAGTTCAAAAACTGCTTTAAGTAATGACAATATCACTGCAAAAAGTGATCCTTCTAAAAAATAATGATTAAGTTAAGATCAATCAAGAATTTTCCTGATAAACTTCCCAATTGGACATTCATAATCTAGGCACTGTCTAGTATTGTTTCTTTTTCCCGCACAATATCATTCACTTCAGACATACCAAGGTTTTTGTAATTCTTTATGTATATTATGCTTGCTTATATCTACACTTCCTGATTCCTCCCCAGGAAGCATCTTCTACTCCCAATTACCTAACACCTATTTCTCTTTCAGTCTGCACTTCTAGCATCATTTTATAGCTATCCAAACATACTCCCTAATCTGAATTACCTACCCACTCTCTACATTCTATGGTGTATAGTACCCTTCAGAGTATCATATAATCATTGACTCGTTTATTATGATTATCATGCTATCAGTTATGACCCCAGCTGTTTTTCAGAATTCTGGGTGTTATCTATATTTAGGACACAAAATCAATTTGATAGTTAGAAAATGAAATGGATGGGATGGGATGGGATGAGATGGGATGGGATGGGATAGAACAGGATGAAATGGAGTGGAATGGAAAGGAAGAATGTAGAACAGAAAAGAAAATACCAGAATGACTCAGATGTAGTCAGGGGAAGTATGGTTTTTGAAACTTTTGTTTTAGTTAAACACAAAGAGTCGTTTGCCATGTAAAATGGGAGTCACTGTCAAAAACATTTGAAAGCCACAGCACTACATTTTAAGTGGTTGTCAGTTTTGTCTTCCTAGCACCCAGTACCATTGTTATCACATGCTAAACAATGAGACATTTATTGCGTGACTGAATAAGTATAAAACTTCTCAAGTTAAATATCTTTAAAAAGATGTACTTGATTTTATAAAACCTAGTATTTTAAACAGTGATTGCTATATTACAATCAATAGCAATATATTGGGCATAATTATTATGTTTAAGATTAATACTTGCAAGCTCATCTTTTGATGCTTCCTATGTTATCCAGAGTACCTTTCCTATGTTTAGAAAAGTGATGCCTTGGTTATGGACTTCTGGGTCAAAGTGCCAGGCCTTCATCAGAATGGATAATGCAAAAGGTTCACATACTTTCCCACTCACAGGTTGTTTTGTAATTTTGAAGACAAATATTTTATTAACAAGCTTAATAGTAATAATTCTGCACATCCCATGCACACATACAAAGTAAAATTCAGTGTGTTCTTGCTACCATAACTATCATAACCCTGGTTAACTCCAGACCTACCATGAAAACTAATTTCAATCTATCTGAATTTCTTCCTTAGACCTTTCTGTGGCATGTAGATGGCCCTGGCTTCCTAGGTTTATGGAGCTGTGTAATGTGATGGAAAGAGCCCTCTATCATATTTAGAACACCTAGGTTTCCAGGCCCTGCTTTTTAACTAGATTAGATCTGGTTAATTTCTCTATACCTTAGTTTCTTCAAACGAAACATACTTTCAGGTTCCCACTCAAGCTCTGATGTTCTGTGAATCAGGCAAGATGGTCGCTGAGGTTCCTCTAATCTCTAGCATTCAAAAATCCTGCATTTATTTTTCATGTCTAGTGGGAAACTTTTCCCTCTGTACAGTTCCTAATAAGATACTGTTTGCTCGCTTTCCTAATTTTTCTTCTTCCTATCCATGTGCAAAAACAGAGCCATTATTAGTCTTGAATATCTTCATATGCTTCTTTTTCAATATGTGTTTGTTTTGTTTTTTCACCTGATGACCTTTCCATCTTTTCCCCCTATAAAATTATCTTTAACCATCTGTTCTCCTATTAGTCATTTGGTTTATATCAGTGACTATCACTTGTGGTTACACCTTAGAAATAACGAGGATTTTTCTAAAATACTGGTTACTATGCCTCATTCAAACCAGTTATTTAAGACTAGACGTCAGATCTAGACATGAGTCTATTTTAAGTTCTACAGGTGATTCTAATTTTAGCCAAGGTTGAAAATTTCACACTAACATACATTGGTCTCCTTAGAAACTCACAAGATTACTCGTCAACTGTGTTGTAGATATCTATCGTTTTCCTAATGGCTTTTGCTAAAAATACAGAGTTGAAGCCATAGGTTTAAAATACATAATTAAAGAGAAAACAGAGATTTAGAGTACTTCAGCCATGGTATAGTTCCATGATAAATATGTGAGTATTAGACAAAGGGGTTATCAAAACTGTTCCTGGGATAAGTAGAAGTAATATGTTTACTGGGTATTGGGTAGAATAACTAAAGGATTAGGCAGAATCAATCCAAGGTAAAAATGTATCCAAACACCTCATTACAGATACTAATCTTCTTTATATCAGTGCCTCATGCTATTTCCAATTTTCTAGTCAGTCATCCCTTCCAGGGCTCAGGCAGCTCTTGGTGACTGCTAACACCTCATGTCTTTCTCTACCATATCTTAACATAAATACATGTCATATTATGAAATGTAAAGCAGGGCCTTCTTTGGTGGCATTCAGAGAAAGTACAATGCTTCAATCTTGGACATAATCTAGACCAAGGTGACACATTCATAGTGGCTATGGGAAACGTAAGAGCATCAGTCATTGGGAATCCGGTGAGGAGAAAGTAAGAGACACCCAGATCCTCTACTAAGGTCGTCTCTTTAGGATCAATATGTGACGGTGATAGAAAATGCAGAGCGTACCTAATCCAGCAAACTGTGCCCCTGACAAATGCAGTGTGAGCACAGTGTCATTGGTGGCTTTCCTTTCTTTATTGGCGTTATCCATCAGGACAGCCCATGAGGGAATGCCTGGGAACTGTGGAGCTAGCTCTCTATAATAAGCCACAACACTAATGAGGCGTAACAAATTTAGCAAGCATCATGTATAATCTTGATCTTTCATTGACACTATTACCCATATAGATTACACTTTGCTATTCTTTATCTGCCTCATGCAGATGAAATGGGAGGGTGTAGCTGGGTTACTCCTTCTATAAACATTTTTTAACAAATTGTCATCCTCCAAGACAAAAACTCAATAGTCCTGGCCTCTGTTTTTGATGCTGCCTCTCAGCAGGGTTGGCTGGCTGTTTTTGCAGAGGGTCAGCCAGATTTTGTCTTTCTCACAGTTTTCAGTTTCCTCCTGGGATTGAGGGTCTAATATATTTCTGTAACACACCAACTGAACCCAAGATAAACAAGTGCCCAGAGTAACGTGGCCCTAGTATATGCCTCCCTTTAGTTCAACAATTTAGAAATCAGATGTCAGCAATGATCCTTGTCTTCAGGAATCGTTGAGCCTCAGCCAAGAGAAGGAGGTTGCAGTGAGGCCATGTGTCAAAGATGAGACTTCTGAGTTGAAACCAATAATAACAATTAATAAAGAATCTGTGTACGTTACTGTTTCACAGAACTTTTAAAACAGGTAAATTCATTATCTCTCAAATGACCTCTAGGGAGAAGTCAATGTTAGTTTCATTTTATAAATAAATGCATTTTCTAGACAGAGAAGTCATTACAGGAGTGGAAGGGCAATGTGTACATCCTGATGTTGAGCTCTGAAATTTTCTGAATCATGAGGGGGAAACAATCCTAAGTATAAATATGTACATATGAAATACATACGAAAACACCTTAGGACATCATGAAAATATACCAGGTCCCTAATTTCTTATTCTAATAAAGTTTCTGAAATGTATTTTATATTTATTTCTACTACCTCCTCCACAAAGAACTCTGCTCTAGCTAAAGTGTTTCATGTACATTCAGACCCAGGATTGACAAAATTGTAATTTGTGTATCCATTCTCTCCACATACTAAATTTTAATAAACAAAAAAGGAAAACAGATGTTTTACTTAATCACAAATCAGTTGTACTTGATGACATTAAATAAATAAACTAAAGGAAAGGTACCAAAGAGACGAAATGGAGAGTAACTGTAGTTACTTTTGTTATAATTAAACATTTATGAAGTTTCCATTAATGGGCAAGGACCATATACCCTAAACACCTGAAAATACGCAGAACTTTTGCTACCTTTCATCAAGTACTGATGTGGTCCAGTGAAAATTCTTATTTGGGAGTCTGGGTATTTGGGGCTGGGTGGAAGGAAGAGAAGACAGAGTAGAAGTTTACAGACCTAACGCTGCCTACTTTCCAGTTTTACCTGGTTCTAGATTCAAGTTCATAAGCTAAAATTTTCACTTTTCATCATGTTGCTGGGTATATATAATCCCTACATGTATTTTTCTTTCTTAACACACTCTTGATGGTAGTTTATTAACGCCCTATTTATAACCTCTTTCTATGTTTATTTATTTCTTTTCAGTATTATGGGAATTTGTGAGCAGTGGCATTTAGGATTAAAATCTTGTATTCTCCTAGCTTAATAATAGAGAGAAATAGGAAAGTATGTTGAAAACTAGCATTTTTTAATGTTCTTTAGCCTGTGTTCAAGATTAAGTAAATAAATTAGTAGTATTGCTAATTTCCCATAATTCTGTAATGCAAAATTTTAATGATTTTAAGATAAGGTGCTTTGTCAAGTATAGTTTTACATAGTATTATCTACATTTAACTGGGGAGTGATGTTGACAGCTGCCCCCAAGTTTCAGGGGTTAGATTTTTCGGATGGTTTGATTTTAAGGTCAAAATTATTCTTAAATGATATCAAGTCTAGTTTTATTGCAAAAGCATAAATTAAAAAAGAAAACTTAAAAAGTACTTTCAATGTTTTGAAATAAGTTGGTTGGATGGAATTACTTTTGCAGATACAAAGATTCAAGTGGTGTATAACTGCAGTTGCCTTCCAAGGAGCAGTATCACAGGTGCAAGACTCATTATCTTTCAGTCAATAAACTGGCAAATAACTGTTGGAGCTTACGATGTGTAAAGGTCTGGAATAGGGGCTAGTGAATCCAGAGAGTAAGATGAATTGCATTAGCATCTAAGGACAGGGGCTGGCATGGGTAGTGATTTTAAAAATAACTTTGAGAAAATGGTGTGAGTTTTCGCTAAAAAATAATTCATAGTTTTTCTTTTTCCTGGTTTATAGTATTTTTGGTGACCACAGCGGTTTATTAAGAAGGATTTCTGCATGTTATATGTGCATTCCTAGGAAGAAAGCAGACTAAATTAAGAGTAAACAAACATAAGCAGAAATTCAGAAAGTCTCAAACACTTAAGTCAGACTTTTGTTTAATGTTCATCATCTAAGTCTTATTTACTTGTATATGTCTAGTAAGTGAGGTTTCCTTAACTATTTTATCACTAAGACATGTTAGATAGAATAATTTGCCTGAGAGCTAAGAATGGACAAATTGGAAGATCTAATTGTTTGCTTTGGTATTAACAAAATATTATTACATTTTGACTGATAAATATGATTACTCGACCAAATTTACTGTGAGATAGATTTTGTTTTTAAGATTTTTATATTTAAGTATGTTTACTTTGGTTTTCAAAAACTGGATTAACAGAAATTCAGCTAAAGTTGTTTCAATAAGCATAATTTTTTTAAAGGTTCCCATTCCAGATGTTTATCAGAACCCTAACTATTAAGTCTTAATTAGAATCAATAGCCTTCCATATTTTTTATGAATGAATGTTACATCTTTATGGAACAAGGAGCCATATGATTTAAAATGTAGCAGCCTGTTATAATTGAAGATATTGATTCTTTTGAAATGGAAATACTAGTTTAAAAATTGACTGCTTTCTTAAAAAGAAATTTTAAGGATGTATGGCTAATATATCCTTCTTTGAAATAGATATTAACAGAATAATAAAAATATTGTTTATAAATTGGTAATTCTCAGGGTTCAGGTGTATGTTCAATTGAAATCTTTTTTGTGAACTATATCAGTAGGATTTTCTGAACAATTATCTGATAAACTACTAGAGAATTCACTTAAAAATAGTTTTGAATGTTTGCTGAAATACAGAATTTAATAAACAAAATAATACAACAGCTTAAACACATTGGAACCAGTGTCAATTTATATTTTAAAAATGCTTCATGATTTATTTCAGCTCAATTCCACAAGTAAGTATTGGGTATGTACTACTGCATGTTAATTCAAAAGAGGGTTCACTTTAGAACTTTTAAAAAATGTATTACATTTCTTTGTATTAATTAAGGAAAAGTCTGTTTATCCACATCTGGGTCTAGGAACCCAAGAACAACAGTGATATTGTGGTCTCAATACATTCAATAGATTTATAATTCCCAATATTCTAATTCTAAAAAGCATTCAGTGCAAGAAAATTCTGGTATACTTAATACAATTGTGTCACTCTTTTGTGCTTTAGTGGAGAAAGCATTTGACTTGGCATCAGAAGTACTGGGTTCTTGATCAGATACTCTAAGCAATTCTGTGACTGTAGGGTGGCACCATAACTCATTCTGTTAGGTTCTGTGGGCCTAGGTGGACAGGGTGATAAATGAGGGCTGGGTCCATTCCTGAGTGTCTGTACTTTGTTGTTCTCTAGAAATATTGTATCCTGTATAATTCCAAGATTAATGAGGTATCCCTGACTAGATTGAGGTGTCTCTAGCATATTCCCAAGGTGTTAAGAGTACTACAAATATAAAATTGGTATAAGAGGGGGAAATTTCAGTAAGTAGAGCGCTGATGTGACTTCTTCTTATGCAGATTTGGTCCATGGTGCAGTGTGGTCCATGGTGAGACCTATTTGGTAGGAACTCTAATGTTACACTTCCATCTGTCCCTGAAGACTACTGTTCCATTGTGACTGTTGTATCATAACCATGCTGACTTCTTATTGTGTCCTTTAAGAAGGAATCTTGTTGCATTGACTGAAGTTATTGTTATTGAAGTTCGTCAAGATAATGGTTGTAAAATGACTCTTGGTTATGGCTTTTAATTTCTATAGGCCTCAGATTTGTCCTTTGTCTTTCTGAAATAAGGTAATTGGAACTGATGACCTCTAAGTTGCATTTCAGCTGCAATATTCTATTGTTCTCTAAGTGGAAAAATCCACATTTAAGAGGAATAAGTTATTTTTTAAATAGCCTAACTCAGGTTTCATGTTGCATCTCTTTTAAGATGGAAAGTTCTAGGCTGCCATTGATTTAAAAAACAAACAAAACAAAAAACCTAAATATTTCATATTGTCCCTAAGTGTTATGCTGTGATCTGGGGAACAGATATCAAACTCTACTCTCTGGGCAGAACCCATGGGCTGATCTCTACATCCTCCCTTAATTCATGTTACTGGAATGACATTCATCCTGAAGAGAGTGATATCAATCTTAAGATAGCCTTTCAAACCAGGACTACCCACACTGTAAAAAAGCAGTATTTTGTGCATAGTGGGACTTTCTGGCTTGATGCACAAAGGACTTGCCATGCCTCAATTGCCCTCTGTGGTTATTCTCTACTCACTGGCCAGAGGAATTGTTTTGAAGCAGAGCAGGGACTGTGTCATCATGGACAAAGTTGGATCAGAAAGACACATAGAATCAGTCTTGGCCCAGGAGAAAAAAAAAAAAAAATCATACTGGTAATTTAAACTGAGGTGATCTAGTACAAGAAATCGGTTACATGACTGTTGTAATGTTGGAAGAACAAAAACATGGAATAGGAAGTAACACAGAAATTAGTAACCACGTCTAAGCTGGGGAGCACAAAGGAAGCAGAGGCAGTGTTCCCAGAAACTGGGAGTGGGAAAGAGAGGCTGGTGTTTCCAGCACTGGGACCCTGAAGAAGGTGCTGCTTTGAGCAGTTCTAGGAAAATGGAGAAGCCTCAAGAGTGAGAACGGGGGAAGGGATCCAGACACTCCTTGGAAGAAGGGAGAAACAAGAGAAGACCTGGAGGAAATAGCTAAATAATGACAACACCTCACAGCTGAAGGTTATGTTGTTATCCGTTAACATTTTTCCTTCTTTGGGGAGCTTGAAGTGTTCTCAAGATAAGAGAAAACAAAGAGTTAATACATGTGATTGTGAGAATTTTTGATGTACTCATGTATATTCTGTCTAATTGAAAAGAGTGAGATTAAAGTGAAAGACCTTTCTTTAGACTTATTAGTGTCTGAGATTGGGATATTGTGTGTGTTGAGCTTTGGAAAATGATTCCATATAGTTCTGAATTCATAAATTCAGCTACCTGTGACTTGGCCACAATGTAGCCTCTGGTCTGAGGACTAGGAGATTGTAACCAACATTTATTAATCAAATATATGAACAGACAAGCCAGTTTTCCCTCTCATTTGACACTGCAGATTACACTTAATAAAAGTACAATGTTGGCTGAGCAATGACTTCAGACAACAAAATACACTCTAAAATCCTGTCATTCTTTACAGGTAGTTTTGTGCCTTCTGGATGCACTTTAAACATTTCAGGATATTCTCATGAAGTTCTGAATCAAAACCCACACAGATCCCTATGTAAATATGTGGCATGATATTATTACTTCAGTAAAATGAGCATCTAAGAAATAATCTCAAAGATATGTTGATAAAATAAATGTATTCCAAAATTTGGAGTATAAAGAATACAGTTATAGGAGCCTTGGGTAATTTACTTTACCTTTCTGTGCCCATTTCCTCATCTATAAAATGGGAATAATAATGGTGCCCATCTCACTAAGTTATTGTGAGCATTAAATGAGTTGATGCATGTAAAGTGAGTATAACATATGTCCCTGTCCACAAATTGGAGGTATCTGAATGAATACCTCCATGATATGATGAAACGTGTATTTCCAATTGATCTTAACTGCTGTTCAAAGGGTCTCAAGAGTTGCTCAACGATAACCTAGAAGTGCAGGTTAGATAAATCTCTGGAAAGGTCAGACCCCAACCATAGTGGCCCCATCTACCTCACCTAGCCTGAGGGCTTTATACCTTCAATATCCTGATTTTCATTGCCTGATAGGAACAGTGACTTCTGATCTGTCTGCTCCTTGCCTGACTCAAGTGTGAGATGGGAAACATTATCACATTAATACATTTGCTCATTAGAACAACCACGCCCCCACCCCTCATTTTTCTTCCCCTTCCCTACATAAATCTTTGTGTGCATGCATATGTGTGTGTATGCTCTTTTATTTTCACCCATCACAGGATTCCTAAACTTCTCCACATGATATCTGAAATGTCATTGTTCTCAGCTCACACACATTCATTAGGTACAAGAGATTCCAAGGCATAATTATGCAATGGTTTTTTCATGTTCCATTAGCACTATTGAGTACATGTTTATGTTTAAATAACTTATAATTAAAATAAATACCAAGCAAATGCAGGGTAAAATAATACAAGGAGTCAAGTACATCTGCAGGATGAGAGCTCCCTTGGATTATCTCATCCCTTTACAGGGACCAGTTCAATTTAGTAAAATACTTTCAAAAATGTGACTTGTTTATTTTATTTTAACCAGTGGGAAAGGTCAAAATTCCTTCCAGGATGAGGGTGGAGGATGATATTAAAGCAAATAAAATACTTCTATAAAATATCATGGACATATTTAAGTTGATATTAAGTCCTCATTTTTTTGCGCGCGTGTGTGTATGGTTATTGAAGAGATTCATATCTGTAGTGCTTAGCTTCTTTATTTTATAAACTCACTGTTGCATTAGATTTTGAATGGAAAGATAAAATCACTCCATCTAGATAAAATTTTCAGTTCATCAGGAATATCATATTCATGGAAAGGATATACCATGTTTCCCCGAAAATAAGACCTAGCCAGACAGTCAGCTCTAATGTGTCTTTTGGAACAAAAATTAACTTATTAATTTTTGCTCCGAAAGATGCATTAGAGCTGATTGTCGGCTAGGTCTTATTTTCGGGGAAACATGGTAGCTGTGTGTCCTCAGTGTAAGAACCTCTCTGAGATCTCATTTGCTTCACTGCAGCTCTGTCTGGATCTAGCGTGGCTGATTGGCCTCTCATTCTCTCCCTGGCTGCAGCTACCAGTGGACAAACACTTCCTGTCAGCCCTTTATACTTGCATTAGTGTTCTTGCTCCGTGGTAATTCTGATTCAGCCTGACCTTGTAGATTCCTGGCCTTGATTCACTTGACCTTGAGAATCTACTTGTTCACTCCTGTCTGGACTAACTCCTTGGCTTCCAGACCCTCAACTTGCCCCAACTCACCTCGAGCTGCAAAATCCCCAGCTCTCAGCCAGGTTTCCAAGCCATGGTCTCTGGCTGGTCTGGGATGTTTAACCAGCAGCCTGTCAGGCTCTGCCTTAAACTCTGGCTTGTCTCCATCAGATTTCTCCAAATATATTTTAATCTAATATTGAAATTTTAAAGAACAAGCCAAACACATTGATGCAAGTGACTAGTGTCAGTGGCTGGCTGTTTGGTTAGGGCCCAGAGAACTCACAGGTTGGCTGTGCCTGGTAACTTCACTGACGTCAAGGGGCAGCCAAGGAAATTAGTCATCTGTCATGAGCAGTAACACTTTTAGTCTCATTTATATCTGTAGGTCTGTCTCCTTTCTCATTTCTAGTTGTTTTTATTTTCCTCTATGTTGTTTATGTTTTTCCTTATTTAGGTTAGTTACTTGTTTATCTCTCTTATTGCTCTTTTAAAATAATATGTTTTGGGTTTCCTTATGCTGATTTTTTTTCTATTTCATTAATTTTGTTATCAATTAATTTCATTTGCCTATTTCTCTTAGTTCTTTAGCAGCTAAGAACAGACTTAGCCAGATTGCCTGTAACTCTGACTCCACTGAATTCTAGGCCTGTAACCTTGGATGAATTATTTGGTCCCTCATAACTCCATTCCCTCACCTATAAAATGGGAACAATGATAAACTTACTTCATTCATTTGGTGTTTACACACATCACTACTTCAAAATTGAGGTAATTACCAGGTTTACCACCAGGATTTGTTAATTAATATTTGTAAAACTTTGTAATTTATTTTATGAATCTACAACATTTATTTTGAGATAGGTTTTACCAGTCTGCCAGAGAGTGCAATGACACAAACACAGGTTATGAAGCCCTGCATTCCAGATTGGCAGAATATCAGGTTGGGAGGAGTGTATATCCCTGAATTAACCCACAGAACACTCTTAATAACACTCTCCTCTGCACTGTTACATGAGAGAAATAATCTAAACTGAAATATAATGTGAAAAAAGTGTGAAAAGGAAAAATAGCCCACAGCATCCAAGATCTGTGGAAAAATGTCAAATAGTTTAACATGCATGTAATTGGAGTGCCAGATATAGAAGAGAGAGAATGGAGCAGAAAAAAATATATGAAGAGATAATGGCCCAAATTTCCAAAATTAATGAGACAATAAAATACAGATTCAACAACCTCAGGTAATTGGAAGAAGAAAAAATACAAAAGAAAACACACACATACAAATCCCAGTCAAATTGCTAAAATTTAAAGGTAAAGAAAATCCTGAAGGTAGCAAAGGAAAAAGAAATGTTACTTACAGGGAAAGAACCATAAAATTGCAACTGAATTGTCTTCAAAAAACAATAAAGCCAGAAGACAATGGAAAGAGTGTTTTAAATGGCTGGAACACACACTACAAACAAAAACAAAACAAGAAAAACAACATGTCACCTAGAATTCTATCCTTTAAAATATCCTTTAGTGATGAAAAAGAACTAATTACATTGCAGGCAGACAAAAGCTGACAGAATTTATCTTCGGTAAACCTAAACTATAATAAATGAATAAAGAAGCTTTATATCTGGAAAGGACATAATATCAGAAAGAAACTTGATTCTAATGAAAGGAATGTAGAAACCCAGAAATAGTTGATAGGCCAGTAAATATAAAATACCTTTAAAAATTATCCATGTTTTTATACATATACATAATTAAATCTCATTTAAAAACTATTGGTTGTTAAAGTAAAAATAATAAAATGTGAGCATGAATTTTATAGTAAACATAGAGCTAAAATATATGACAACAAGAACTATAGTAATTGGATAGCTATTGTAGTTTTCATGTTTTGTAACAAAATAAAATATTTTTTGAATATAGAATGTGATAAGGTAAAGACGCACATTGCAACATTAAAAATGTTTAGATATCATAATATCTAAACTGACAACTAAAAGAAAAACCACAAAGAGGCATAACTAAAAACTTATTAAAAGAGATAACATGAATGCTAAAAATTGCATTTTATTCACTCCTAATATAAAAAGAACAGAGAAGGAAGAAAAGAGGAACAAAGAAATGAGAGGATAAAGCAAAATGTCCAGATTCTAGGCTTAAATAGAGATATTAATAATGATAACAAAAATAAATGGACTAAACAGATACCTGACAAAAGACACCTTACTAATCAGGAAAATGCAAATTAAATACACCATGAAATACCCCCATACCCACCTACCAGAATGGCAAATTATCAAATAAAAAAACTCCAAATTTTAAAGAGGATATAGAACAACTGGACCTCTCATACACTGGTAGCAGAAATGTAAAATACACCAAAAATATGTTTCTAAATGTGTTTGGAAAAACATGTTTCTAAAAAAGTTAAACATATATCTACCCAATGATCCAGCAATTCTATTTCTAGGTATTGATTAAAAGGAAATAAAAGCATTTGCTTACAAGAAGTTTCATACAAAAAAAGTTCATATTGTCTTTACTTATCATAGTCCAAAACTAGAAACAATCTTGATTTACATCAACAGAAGAATGGACAAATGAACCATTCTTTTGTACAATGGAATACTACTAGTAATAAAAACAAATGATCTCCTGATACATGCAACAATATGATGAAACTCAGAAATATTATGTCCAGTAGTAGAAATCAAACACAAAAATGCATCCAGCATTATTGCATTTATATGAAATTTGACTGCAGAATTTTAAAATTTATTAGAATTTTAAATCCATTTTGTTCGTGGAGTATTAAGTTCAGAGGATGAAGATATCTTGTCAAAAAGAAAACGCCCTCTGTGAATGGTGCTTAGTAGTGATGACGAAGAAATCATTATTTAATATGTATTAATATGTTATACTTTTGGTGAAATTTGCTTTAATAAAGATATTTCTCTTAATTATAAAAATATAATAGTATGTGTGGTTTTTTTTTAATTTTTGGAACCTAACCCCCTCTTTTTTACTAGTTCTTTGTTTCATATGACACAGATTCGCATAGCATGGCATTTTGCAGGAATATAATAACCGTGTTATACGGGGATTACCTGTACTGAGATAGAGAGTGGGATGAGATTAAGGAGATGTAGTCAGGTACCAGATTAATAGGTTCTTTTAGCTATGATAAGTAGTGTAGATTTTATTTCAACATGGCCAACACTTCTGCTTCTGATGGAGTGACAGGAATCAAATTTACTTTTTCACTTTAAACAACTAGGCAACCAGGATATATATATTATATATCTATATAAAAATACAAATATATTACATATACATATTATACATATATAATATATAATATATTATATATAAAATTATATATAAATGTATATATATATAATTGTATTATGTATATAAAATATATATAATATGTTTATTATATATATTTTATATATATATATAATATATATGTGTATATATATATATATATATATATATATATATATAATAAAACAATAGTTTTCAGACATTGTTTAATAGTACAGGACTATGCAGCCTGAAAAAGTGGAAAAAGAAAGGGAGGCCTTATGATTTTCCCAGCTAATTGCCTAGAAGTAGTTTGCAGTGCAAGAAGCAGTAACTAAAACAGATCCTGTCAGTCTTGCCAAATAAAAGAGATGGACATTGGAGTTTAGGGAGATGAAATTAGGTGGAATTTTGTTTCTTTGATTTTCTTTTCTTACAGAATAAAAAAAGGAGAGAGCTAAAATAAGAGAAATCACCATTGATTACAAGAGAGAGATTTCCTCAAATATTTGGTTGTATGCTTATCTCTATATGGCGATGGGAAACTGTCTTAGGCTAAGAAAATAATCATGAGAAAGCAGCAGACCTAACAATTTCAAGAGCTCACCGGGGGCTGGGAAGAATTTGTCCCAGATTGGAAATAATTTATAATACACAAGACATAGTGTAAAATCATCTGAGGGGTAGCATCTTAGTTAGAGGATCTAAATCAGCCCAAGATTAAAGCTGTTCTGGAATCAACTTGATGAAGCCTGAAGCAATTCTCAAAAGCATCAAACTTATTCCAAGGGAACTAACTGAATGCCATAAAAAGTTCAAATCTATGTAAAAGACAACAATAAACTCTAGCACCTGATAAATAAACCACAATGGCTAACATCTAATAAAAATTGCTAGACAGGCAAAGAGACCAGAAATTATGCACCATTCTCAGGCAGAAAATCAATAAACAGTAGCTCATAAATGACAAAGATAATGGAATTAGGGGGGGAAAAAGACATTAAAACACATAGAAGTATGCTGAATATTCTGAAGATGGTAGAGGAAATAAATGAACATGATGAGGATAAAAATGTGAAATATTAAAGAAAACACACTAAATGGAACTTCTAAAATTAAAGTGATGTAACAGATTTGAAATTTAAGAATGGACTTGATGAAATTAACAGCATTATAGAAAATGCAGAAGGAAATATCTGTGAAATCAAAGAAATAAAAATAAAAACCTGCCAAAATGAAGCACCCAGAGAAAAAAGACTTAGTAAATAACAAGATTATCAGTGGTCTAAAAGGTAACATTAAGCAGTCTAACATATATGTAATTAGAGTCCCAGAAATAAGGAGAGAAAAGGGAGGATAGAGAAACAAAAGAAATTATGCCTAAAATTTCTGAATTTGATAAAAACATGTACCTCAGATAAAGAATATTAATAAAATTCAAACAAATAAAACAAACAAAAAAAAGCAAAAATAGAATCAAATCAAGGCACATCATAATAACATTTCTGAAAACCATGAGTTGTGTAAAAAAAAAACCTTACAGCAACTGAATAAAAATGACATATTACATGAAAATGAACAAAGATGAGAATGACAGCAGATTTCTTATCACAATCTATACAAGCTTGAAGAAAATAAAGCAATATCTTTAAAGTACTGAAAAGAAAAAAGAAAAAAGAAGTCACTCTACAATTCTATACCCAGTGAAATGTCTTTCATAAATTAAGGGGGAAATAATGACTTTTTAGGAAGAAGGAAACTGAGAAAATTCATTTCCAGCTTTGAATTAGAAAAAAATTTAAAGTTCTCCAAGAAAAAAGAAGATGATAACAGATGAAAACTTAGATTTCACAAAGAAATTAAGAACACCATACTAGTAAATATGCAGGAAAAATTAAAAGAAAAGTACTAAACTTTAAAAAATGCTCTTCGACACTTGTCTTATTAGGGAGACTACTTCAGAGATGGTGTAGATGCCTGATCACTGCACTGTACACCTGAAACTGAAGCTGAACAATAATGAATGTCAACTATAATTTTATATATATATATATATATATATACACAAGAAGTGGAGTACAGCGTTAGGAATAGAGACAGTGGAAAATGTAACAGCTGTATGTGATGTCATAGAGGTAGTAGATTGGGGAGGGGCTTATCAATTTGTGAGGGATATAAATGATAAATGTCTAACTAGTACATTGTTTTGTACACCTGAAACTAATTTTTTAAAAAAAGTTAAACAACAGCTGTTTGACTAGAAATTTACCATATCAAAATATAAACTAACATCACCAGTGCAAAGGGCCTAAATTTACAAGTTTAACACTGCAACCCAAGGACACAATTTGACTTCACAGGATCTACTAGTGAGTATCTTTTAAAGCCAAATGACAGCAATAAGGAACTATCCACTTAGTAAAACGATAGGGGCTTTTGTTTTTTTTTAAGAACCAAGATTCACTGGAAATTTCTGTGAAGGAAAAGCAATACATTTTATGCAGACCACACTTGGCATCTATTGTTCTATATATATTCAAAATAGAATTCAAATGATGATACATGACAAATATTTCATGTTTTTTATTACAAAAAATGTTAAAAATGTAAAAATAAATATTTTCTACATGTAATAAAATAAGTTAAAATTTTCCACATTAAAAAATGCTCTTTGAAAGATAATGTGTTGTTTAAAAAAATTAATAATACTGTGCTGGGGGATTATAAAACATGTATAAATTAATGTACAACAACAACAAAACCCACACAAAAAATAAGGAGTAAAGCAAATACAGATAAAATGGCATAGTATTTAAAAGTATATTGTTACATATTAAAAATATTTATTCTCAACTCTGGAGCTAAAGAATAAATAAATAAAACAAAAAAATTATCTAGTTAGCTAATAGTGGAGATAAAATAGAATCAGGAAAAACACTCAATGGAAAAGAAGTCAGAAAAAGAAGAAGACAGAAATCAAAAATGGATGGTATAAATAGAAAACAAATAGCAAGATGATAGATTTACACCCAGACATATTATTATTTCAATTAAATATTAATAACACAAACTAATGAAATTTCATAGATTTTCAGAATGGAGTTTTTTAAACAAGCCAGATTCAACTCTATGCTGTCTATAAGAAGTCAATTGTAACTATCAAAATATAGGTAGGTTAAAAGTAAAATAATGGAGAAAAATATATCATTCTAACACTAATCAAAAGAAAGCTGGAGTGGCTATACAACAGACAAAGTAGATTTCAGGACAAGGATAATTTCTAGTGATGAAAAGGAACATTGAATTATGATAAACTATTCATCAAGAGAACAGAACAATCCTAAACATGTATGCTCCTAATAAAAGAGCTTCAGCATATAGGAACATAAAACTAATAGGATGAAAAGAAAAATAAAGAGATCTGAAATTTTAGTTGGATATTTCAACATGCTTCTCTCAGTATGTGATAGAACAATTACACAGAATATCAGTAAGGATATAGAAAATTTGAATAAATCTTTAAAACAACTTAAACCAATTTATATTTGTAGAAAAATCCACCCAACAACAGCAGAATACACATTATTTTCAAGTGCAGGTGGACTATTCACTAAAATAGACAATGTTTTTGAAAATGAAACATGCCCCAATAAATTTAACAATATGTTCACTGACCAGAACAGAATTAAACTAGAAATCAATAACAGAAAGATATTTCTAAAATCCCCAAATATTTGGATATAAAATATTTCTATTTTTAAATATTTTTAAACAATTTTAAACAACTCAAAGCAAAAAACCACAGTGAAACTAGAAATACTGTACTAAATGGAAATAAAAACACAACATTAAAGTTCTAGTGAGCAGCAGAGGAAATTCTGCTTTATTAAATGCTTACATTTAAAAATAAATTCTATAAGCTAGAAACAAGAAATATAGAAACAGATTAAACACAAAGTAAGCAGAATGAAGAAAATAATATGGGTTAGAACAGAAATTAAGGAAATTAAAAAACAATAGAGAAACAAATAAACCAGGTTTTGTTTTGTTTTTTTAAGATTAATAAAATTGATGAACATTTAACCATATGATCAGGAAAAGAAAGGTAAAGACATTAAATTAGCAGTAACAGAAATGAAATGGGGACATCACTACAGGACCTACAGACATTATAAGTTGATAATAAAATATTATGAATAATATTATACCATTAAGTTAGACACCTTAGGGCAGACACCTTGAAAGACAGACCATCAAAACTTACTCAAGAATAATTAGATCACCTGAATAATTCTACAACTATTAAATTTGTGATTATAAATCTCACAAAAAAGCTGCAGGCAGATGGCTTTACTGGTAAATTCTACTACATGGTTAAGGATGAAGTAATACAAATTGTATACAAACTCTTTCAGAAAAGAGAGGGGCAGAGATCACTTCCCAATACATTTTATGATACCAGAATTACCCTGATAAAATAACCAGTAAAAAAATACACAAGAGGAGGAAACTATAGAACAATTGCCCTGATTCATACAGACATAAAAATTTGTAACACAATTTTACACAATTGAATGCAGCAACATATAGTAAAGCATAATACAACATAATTGTGTCGGGTTTATCTCAAGAATGCAAAATTGATTTAACATCTGGAAATAATTCAATGCAATTCACCTATTAGCAAACTAAAAAACAAAAACAAAGTATCAAAACCAAAAAACAAAATTATCTCAATAGATGCAAGGAACACATTAGACAAAATGCAGCATCCATCAGCATACTAGGAAGAGAAGGAAACTTCCTTGACCCGATAAAGGGCATCTAAGGAAAACAAGCTATCATCATACTTAATTAGGAAAGATTGAATATTATCTTTTTATGGTTATGAAAAAGACAAGGAAAATCGTTTCCATCTGTGGAGGGTCCGGATGAGAAAAAAGTTTCATTTTTTAACTCACTAAGTCCTAGCACAATTATATTTAACTGGTTATTTTTAGTTCATTTCTCTCCTCTCTCATTTTCTAGTAGGCAGCAAGAATTTGGAGGCACTTTCAACATTCAGCCTGGAAATCCCTAGCTAAAGCATCCAGTTTATCAGATTACTGCAAGCAACAGTGTTGGTAAAATCTCTGCCACTATATAACAAATGTCTCCTTCCTTCAGTTTCCAATAACCTTTTCCTCACTTTCCTTTAACCCCTCACTAATAGCTTCCTCAAAGCACTTCTAGCATATGCCCACAGTTCAGTCCCAAAGCCAAGGCCACATGTTTCAGTTTTTGTTACAGTAGCACCCCAGTTGCAGGTACCAAAATATTTTCAGTTATCGATTGCTGTATAACATATTACCCTAAATTTAGTAGTATAAAACAACAGTTATTTACCATCATCGCCATCATCATCATCAGTATCATTATCCTCATCTCATGGTTTGGGGGTTAACTCAGCTGGGCAGGTCTCACATGTAACTGAAATCAGATGGTGGCTGGGTCTGGAGTTATCTCAGACGTCCTCACTCATATGTCTTCTTGTTGATGCTAGCTGTCAGCTGGAACCTCAGTTGGGACTGTTGATCTAACAACTACACATGGCCTCTCCATGTGACCTGGCCTTCAGAGAGTAGAGGATAGTTACCGAGGACAGGAGCTCCAAGAGGGAGCCAGAAGGAAGCCTCAAAAATCATGCAGTGTCACTCCCTTCACATTCTACTCTTTAGAAGCAAATCTCTAAGTTCACCCATATTCAACAGGTGAATCAGTCTCCACCTCTTAATAGAAGGAATATGAAAGACTTTGAGGACATTTTTTAAAACAGTCACTCAGCAGCATCAATTATACAGGTACTAACTGGAAAATGGCACTGGGAATGTGAACAAATTAGCACATGCTCCTGCAAACTCCTAGGCATTCCACTGCATCTCCCGTGGCAAACCTTGGATCCAAAAAGTACTGAGGACACCAGTACTTAAGGACTCTAGTTCCAGTTTAGGTCTATGAGTACTGACTGCCTGGCTCCCTGCTTTCTGCATCTTCCCATTCTATGCCTGGGCCTCTTAACTATTTTCTCCTAGCCTCCACACCACAGGGTTTTACAACCAAAATTTACATCTTTTTGTCTCTGTGATCCTTGGATATAAGAAATATAAACAGTCTTTTGGAGAAGGGCCCAACAGCTGGGAAAGCCACAAAGATGGCAGAACCTGCTGTCCATGGCCTTTGGCATCTCTAGTGCTAAGGCTTCACATGAAGTCTGCCTTCTGTTTTGGTCCCTCTCTGATCTTAAATAATTCTTTCTCTTGTTTCCCAGGATCTAGGCCAAACTCTGTACCCTGGCTGTGGGAATTGGGTCCCTCTCATTTCTTGCCTATTTTTTGACCTGCCAACCACAATTGTTTTAAAGACAAAAGTCTCCATCTGAGCCCCATTCCTCATGGCTGGGATCCTATTTGCTACTGCCAACATGCCCTCGTCCTGTGCTCTGCCCACCTGCCAGGGAGCCACCTATTGCTCACCTCTGGCCCCCCTTTTAGCCAACCACCTGCCTGCCTGGACTTCTAGCTTCTACCTGTTGCCAAAGCCCCTGGACAGCAAATTCTGCCATCTTTTTGGACTTCCCAGCTGCTGGGCCCTTCTCCCATAGACTGTTTATTTTCCAGGTCTGGCCCTCTCCCATTATATCTAGTTCCTAGTCCTGACATGTACCAAAAAGCATTTGACTTTGTCTCTGGCTACCACTGCCTCCTTTTCATTCCTCTGATCCATGCCCAGTGAGATATATGGAAGCAAATTGAAATTTTAAAAAAATCACCATGCAAGGATCAGTCTGATTTTGCTACTTCAGCTAAAACCTTGCACAGCATCAAATCCCTTTACCTTCTCTGTTATTTCATTTCTAGGAAAACTGCCTGGTCCAACCTTCCCTGGCTGCTTCCTGGGCTTCTTCCCCTTTGGCTTTCTCTTGGCTTCCAAGATGTGCAAACTACATTTCTACAGCCTGATGACCTGGATTTCAAATTCCTGGCTCTCTCGCAGTTCAGCAGTCATCTGGCCCTCAGCACTCAGCCTGTACCTTGCACACTCAGCTTTCTGATCACTGTCTATCAGTCCCACATCGGTTGGATTTTCTTATTATGTCTGGAAAAGTGGGAAACAAGCTAGATTATTTTGCATCTATAGTATAAGATTTTATTTCTGCCACTCGTACATATTTTAGATTTTTAAATGCATAATGGACAACAAGAACTTTGTGATGTTTTCCTTGACCCCCCCACTCCACTTAATGGGAGCTTGAGAATTTGATTTTACATTTATGATATTTTTTCCTAAGACTGCTCAAAACTGGCATGAATTTTTGATGGGAAGAATAACATGGTTAGCATGTTTATAAATTAACAGTCAAGGAGGTGTACAAACCCAAAATTATTCCCACAGGAAGCAAGTTACTGGCTCTGACATCCCTCCTTTTTCGTAGCTTGCCAGAAACAGATGTTGACAGTTCTCTCATTTGGGGAATTTATCCAGAAGGATGAATATTACCCTTGAGAAACACAATATACTGTACACGACTTCTTATAAGCAAAGAAGTAGTTTATTTAAGCTTAGAGAAAGTACATACTGACAACCTGTGCAAAGAAAGGAAAGAATGCCTGCCATAAAGCAATCTAAAAGCTTAGCCAGGCCTCAACTTCATGGAATTTTTCTAGGCTAGTTGAAAGGGGCAATTGATATGTGCTTAGAGGACTGCAGATGGAATCAGACCTAAGAGACCAAAGTCTTCGCCACACAAAGCCAGAATTCTCTGAGAAGTGAAAAATATCAGCCATCCAGCTGGCTGTTTTGCCTACATTTCACAAAGGAATCCAATTTCTTTTAACACATAAAAAACTATAATTAACCTGTTTTCACTTAAATCAAAAGTTATTTATAAGGAGTTTCTCATATACCAAACAGTATACATGCTTATATGTTTGCATGTAGGCATAAAAATGCCATATGACAGTTCGTATTCTCAAAGACTTCAAAATATAAATTGGTAGAGGCTAAAAAGTAAGAAGTCTGGTGACAAAAAAAAAAAAAAAAAAAAAAAAAAAAAGAAACTAGTTTATTTGTCTAGTAGTGCCCAGAAAATCTAGCCTACATTTTAATTGTAAGGCATTCTTAGCATAAATAGTTTTGCTTTGTTTTTTAAATGCAGCATGCCTGATTTTGCTGGGGGTCACTTATCTAACACACAATTCACAGAAATGTATCTGTATTGTTGAATGAATGGAACCATATACTGGGAAGGAAATGAAACAGCGTAGAGATTCCAATAGATGGGGAAAGGGCTGAAGCCACCAGAGCCTAGTGGTGTGCGGCAATCAGAGATGGATGATTCCCTTTGAACAAAAATGTCATGCTGACCTGGTGGAGAAGATGGCAGGATGCAAACCCTGCAAGTGGTATCTGGCAGCCACTATCAAAAGAACAGAGTCAAAGTCTAAACAGGGTGACATGAAACCGCCAATCACACAGCACTGTCTTCTGGGACACAAGGCTCCAGCACTTTCAAATATGCAATACTACCCTTCTATGCTCATCAAGCAGGAAACACTTATGTCTCTGGTGTTGGCAGACCTGTTCACATAACCAATTCAGGGACACTGAGCTGCTGGTCTGTGTGACTTTGATGCCTGTGGAAAGAGCCCTACCTGGCATTTGCTCTCGACATTTAATGGTCATTAAAAAGTGTCATATTTGTTCCAAATACATCACATATTGAAAGTTCAAGACCTTCTTTTGACCAGAAGTTTTGACAACTTTATTGGTTGACAAAGAATTGACTGAGTTAAGAATATGATCTGCCTAATTGTTTCAGCTGCCAGTGACTCAGTTCAGAGTCAATATTGTTAGTTGTGCTTGTCAAAATATTTGAAAAAAGGAAAACCTTATTTTATAAAATCATGGATACTAGTTAACCCAATGTTTCTATTTCTGTGAGTCTGTTGGGAGAAAATAACCATAATGTACCAAAAATTTATGGGGAAAAAGAAGGTTGTGAAAACATTATTTGTAATATTTAAAAATTACATAAAACATAAATGGTTATATAAATCAGGTACATTTGTCCCTTGAGTATGAGGAAATTTTTAGAAATAAGAATTATATTGTTAGGAAAATTTTCCAACAATATAATATTAAATGATAAAAGCAGATCACAAAGTTGTATTCATTTAACAAATATTTCTTGAGTACTGACCATGTAGGAAGCATTGTTCAAAATCTGGAGGTATCACTAATGACCAAAGGGGGGAAAAATCTCTTCCCTTGTGGAGATTACATTCTGATATATCTTATAATGTTCTGTACTTAAACAAACAACAAAACTAACAAATAAAATAAGCAAGCATAGAAAGAAAGTGGGAGGGAACTGGTGGACATACCATTTGCATCCCTTGGATCGTTTTACCATTTTTATGCAGTCTCTTGTGTGCTTTCCCCCGCCTAGCCATCACCTGCATCTCTGTTGAAAGCCTGCTTCTCCAGCTGGCTGCAGAGCCCGCTTTGCTAGAAGTGCCTGGGAATGTAGAGGCCCCCAGGGGCAGCCCTTTACCAGGGACTGAAGGAAGCATGGTGTAAATATTGCATCTCCCTTTCTCCAGTTGGGCCATCTCTCTCCTGCAGATTGAGCCAGAGCTACCCTCTGCAAAACCTTGTTTGCTGTTAACACCTTTGCTGCTGGAGAGCCAAATATTTGACTAACATTTGAACAGAGATGGCACGATGTAAGCACAGCTTACATTTACTGAGCACTTCTTGTTTCAGATTTAGCATGAATTATCTTAATTTTCAGAGCAACCCTTTGAGATAAGTACTATTATCCTCCTAGTACAGGTGCATAGGAGGCTGTGGGCATTTTCTTTTTGTTTCTTATACTTCCATGTCCTTTACAATTTTCTGCCAAGATATGTATTACTTTTCTAAGTACATAGGACATGAGCACCGGTTTTCTGGAGGGCTGGCTTTAGTAGCTGCAGCGCTGGTATTCTCCTGGCAGCTATAGAGCATTACTGCCTTTATATTTGAATGCAATTCTTTGTCAATCAACAAATGGTAAAATGATCACACCATCACCAAGGATGTTTCTTAATCTCTATAAATAAATTCCATTATGAAAATGAACAAATACTTTGGGATTTGAGTGGATTTCTGCTATTGCCTCTGAAATTTGCTTCATTATCTGGGGACTTTGGTTCAGTCTGACTTACTTTAAACTTTCAGAACCACCTGTATTTAAAAATATTATCCTTTGACTGACAGGCATACCTCAGAGGTATTGCAAGTTCTATTCCAGACCACCATAATAAAGCAAATATTGCAATAAAGTGAGTCACAAATTTTAGAGTTTCCGAGTGCATATAAAATTGATGTTTCCACTATACTGTGGTATAATAAACGTGTAATACAGCATTTTGTCTAAAACAATTGTTAAAAATATACCTTAATTTAAAAATAATTTACTGCTAAAAAATGCTAATCTAAAAAATGATACCAATAGTAACCTGACATAGCGTTGCCACAAAACTTCAAGTTGTAAAAAAACCAATATCTGCGGAGCTCAATAAAGTGCAGCACAGTAAAAAAGAGGTATGCCTGTATTCCTCCAATTTGCCCTAAAATGTTGCAGTTTTGTTTTTATAAGTTAATAATGAATTGTTCTGGTATTAATGCTGCACTTACATTCAGTTTAAAAATTTTTCTAAGATAGTGACATTTTCATAAGAAATGTACTGACCTAGCCTCCATTTGTTGAAGCTCATTACATGCCACTTTCTTTAAGACCGAAAGGAGGAAAGGCCTACTACTGAAGTTGAACCACTCAGGCATTAATATATACAGTTTCTCTATGCTGACTTAAAATAGCCCCTGGAAAGTTGTCCTCTACCTTATTTCATGTAGACATGGTAGTCTAGGACTAGAAGAAACTCTCTTCTTGTTAGTACCATACCCTGTAAGGCAGAAATTCCTAAAGACCTCTTACTTAGATTTTGGTCATATGGGACAAAATGTAACTCTAATGATCTTAGGCAAAAAAAAATTAACGACTGGTGAAATATAAGGAAGTTTTAAACTGCCGAGCCAAAGGGATAGCAGGGATGTGTCTGGGCCTTGTGGATGCCCCTTGAGAAATAAAATCTGTAATATTATCAAGTATCCCTAAGAGTAGTGTTTGCTTGGTGCAAGATATCGATGTCTTCATATTCAAAGCGTGTTTCTTGGAGGCAGCATGTAATTTGTTCTTGCTTTATTAGCTTTAGACACGTTCTTCTTTTTAATTATATAGCTTTGATCATTGATATTTAATATATTATCAAATTGGTTGGCTTAGATTAGCCATTCTGCCATTTATTGTTTATTTTCCAACCTGTTCTTTGTTGCTTTTTTCCCTTTGCTGTCCCCCATTTTTAAAATTAATTACTCTTAGTGTTCCATTTTATCCTCTGTCGGCTTACTCACTATATGATTTTAATTCATTTTCAGTGGTTTCTCCTGAGTTTACAATATGCATCACTAACTTAATCACAGTTTACCTTCAAAGAATATTGTACCATTTCATGGACAATGTGATAACTTTATACTTTCATTTTCTTTCTCTCATCTTTTGTGCTATTGTGATCATATAGTTGACATCTATGAGTGTTACAAACCCCAAAACACATTTTTATTGTTATTTCTTTAGTAGTTAAATATCTTTTAAAGAAATTTAAATTGAGAAAAATCTTTCATATTTACCCATAAATTTATCAATTCTAGTCCTCTTCATACCTTTTCTGCTTATTTAAATTTTCATCTTGTTTAATTTTCCTTCAGTCTGAGAATTTTCTTTAACATTTCTTTTAGTATAGATCTGTTGGTAATTGATTCTCTCAACTTTTTTTCAGTGAAAAATCTATGTATTTAGCTTTCTCTTTTACTGGATATTTTTACTGAATATGTAATTTAGTTTGACAATTATTTTTTCTACACACTAAAATCACCATTCTATTGTCTTCTGATTTACATTGTTTTCAAGGTTAAATCCATAATAATTCTTATCTTTGTTGCTCTGTATATATAATAATGTACCTTTTTTTTCTGACTTCTGTCACAATTTTCTCATTATCATTAGTTTACATTCATTCTGATCTATTTTTGGATGGTTTTCTTTGTGTTTATCCTACTTGGTATTTGTTGGATGTCTATAATCTATTGGTCTATAGTTTTCATCAAAATAGGAAAATTTTCAGCTATTATTTCTTCAAATATTTTACAGCCTCTAAATATCTCTTTTGAGAATACAATTACATGTATATTAGGCTATTAAATATTGTTCCACAGGTTGCTAATTTCTAGTCATTGTGTGTGTGTGTGTGTGTGCATGCATGTCTTTTGTCTGTGCTTCAGTTGTTATCTCCGCTTTGACTTGTCAGAACTCAAGATGCCATTCCCTGCTTGTGTTACCCTCCTTTCACCATGATCTGAAAAATGCTACCAAGCAAAAGTCCCCTTGTTTTCCTGCTCTGAAGAATCACAATCTCTTTCTGCCTGTTGTCCAAATTTTGCAAACTGATATGTCTTAAATATTGCTCAGGTTTCTAGTTGTATATGAGAGGCTGTCTAGTGTACATTACTCCAATGTGCCCTGAAGTAGTAGTCTCATGGTAAGGTTTTTAATCAAGGGGAAAATATGACTAAGTACAGTAATGTCATTTAGGAAGGTCACTATAGCAGAAATTTAGACTTTAGATTGAATAGGGGTTACAACATTAAGGTAGGAACATAAAGAAATGCCATTAATCAAGGAAAAAGGTGATGATATTAGACATCAAAACAGAGAACAGGATTAAAAATCAGGGATCAAAGTCAGCAATATTTTAGGTAATCATCAAATTCCTCTATTAATAAATATTAATCAATTGCTTGCTAGGTGATCGGAATATAAAATTGTGTTTGTTTATTCAATCAACAATCATTTACTGAGTATCTCCTGTGTACCGACCAATGTGATATTTATCGAAAATATTGTCTGCCCACACTGCTTATTCTGTCAGGCAGTGCTATTTAATAGAACTTTCTGCAATTATGGTAAAAGTAGCCACTCTCTACAAGTAAATAGTGACACTGAGGAATTATGTTTTTAATGTTATTTAATTTTAATCAATTAAATTTTAAATTTGAATAGTTTAATATGACTAGTGGCAACCACATTGGACATTGCAGTTCTAAAGGAATTCTAACACAGACAAACACATATACACACATTTACAATTAAATCTACTAGTACTAAATGCAGGGCTTCTAAAATTACTTTCAGAACCCAGGAGGAAGCACTTAATCCTTTTGAAATTGAGACGATACAGAAGAAACATCAAGAAGTTGTTTACATTTTAGCTGAACTTTGAAAGAACACAATAAAAAACAATAGAGCAGTAATAGAGAAGTGAGTTCTTGAGACAGGTAAAGACAGTACCACAGGATTTAGAGAACTGGAAGCAGATTTTTTTTTTAAGCAAGAGAAAAAAGTATTTATGGGGTAGTAGAAAACATAAAATAAAAATACAAAGAAAGGATATACAATATTTATTACATTAGGACAGGGGTGTTCAAACATTTTTCAACGGTTTACACCAAAGGCCATATGCGGTAAAATACACAAACAGCCGGGCCACTCACTTGAGGTGAAGTACGTATTGCCTCACCTGGTTTATTTAAGTAAACTAAATATATTTTTGGAATTTGCCACGGGACAATTAAAAATGGATCTCGAGCCGCAGTTGGCCCGCGGGCCACAGTTTGGACACCCCTGCACTAGGATGTTTGAACTTTTTGTAGGGTGCTATTAATCAGAATGATAAGCTACTTTTTTTGATGTTTTATATTTAGCTTGTAGATAGAGATATTCAAGAGGCTGTCAAAATAATTTATTCGGAGCTTAGAAGATGCCAGGGCTAGAGATATTACGTAACAAGAAGGGATAAAAAGAGAAGAAAAGAGGGCCAAGAAAACTTCATCTGGGTTGCTTTCATTATCAAGTACCTTAAGAAATAATTTTCTTGCACAAGGATCTTTTGTGAGACTTCTGGTCAAGTTGGTAGAGTAGGTAAACAATATGCCTTCCTCCTCTCACGACTGCATTAAAATCACAACTAAACTACAGAACAACCATCATTGAGAATCCCCTGATGTCTAGCTAAACAGAAGTACTAAGAATATACAGAAGAAGCCATTTTGAGACTGATAGGAGGGACAGAGATGTGGAAAAAGGCTGGTATCCCTCCAGATTTTTACCATGTGGCAGTTAAAAATCTGGAGGGATACCTTGGATGCAGAGGTCCCCCCTGAGGAATGAGTTGTCCCAGAACTACACCAGTCTAGGGATCCAGTGGTGGGAAGAGAAGTATCCATAATTTCTGGCTGTAAAAACCAGCAGAGATCGTGGTTGAATGAGATGGAAGACAGTTGGAATCCCAGGCATTCCTCTTAAAGGGTCTGTGCATGGACTAACTCTCTGAGGTACTCACTTGCTGTTAGGTCCAGCACTGGGGCAGCAGCTCAAGAGGTGCCAGGGACATATGGGGAGGAACTGAATTGTCTGACTTCAGGGCAAGTGCTGGAGGAGCAGCTTTCTCCAAGACATAAGTGCTGGTAGAAGCAGTTTCTTTGTTGAGCTCTCCCTCCACCTTGCCTGCATACACAGGTAGGCACCATATCTGAGTCTCCATCGACCTACCTAACACCGTTTGTCAGCTCTGTCCTGGTGATTCCCTGAGACCCTCCCCCATCCAACTTGCAGGCCCACCCAAGCCACTTTCAGTGGCTTTTCCATACAAATGGCTTGTCTTGGGTCATGCTGTGAACTTTCCTGTAATCTCTCAAAGGTTTGCAAGGCCCATACAAGTAGCATGTGGCCTTGACATGCTATGTACCATTTGCTGAGCGCACCAAGGCCAGCACTAATGGTAATCGGCCTGGGTTTGCAGCTTTGCCTCTCCCAGGTACATCCAAGCCCAGCACAAGTCAGATCACTTTGTAGCTCTACCAAGTCGCCCCAGGAAGGGTGCACACAACAGCTGAACTTGGCCTGCAACAGAGCCATTCCCAAGAGGCCCCAGAACCAGCATATTGGTGGCCAGCTTCAGACCATACAAAAGCACCACCTGACCACCTGAACAAAAGATTCACCCGCAGGGAAGACGGGGCAGGCACCAGAGCCCTACTAAGGCAAATCCTGCTCTTTAGGGTCAGCTGCTGCACAACAGCTCCTCCACTGTATTCACGACCAGTCCTTACAACCAATCAGCCTGAGGGTCAATCCCTCCTACTGATGTGCAAACATCAACCAAGAAGGCTCAACTACTACAGGAGGGTATACACAACCCACACAAGGGACACACCAAAAGCACCCAGCTCAGGTGACCTAAGAGACTGTGACACTGAGCCCCACAGGACACCTACTACATAAGGCCAGTCTACTAATACCAGGAGAAATAGAGCTCTATCTAATACAAGAAACAATCACAGGTAGACAGCAAAAATGGGGAGACAAAGAAACATCCCAAAACAAAGAACAGAACAAAGCTCCAGGAAAAGAACTGAAAATAGAGACAAGTAATCTACCAGATGCATAGTTCAAAACACTGGTTATAAAGATCATCAGTGATCTTAGTGAAAACTTCAACAAGAGATAGGAAATGTAAAAATGGAGCTAGAAAACATAAAAAAGAACCAGTCAGAAATGAAGAATACAGTAACGAAATGAAGAATACATTATAGAGAATCAACAGTAGATTAGATGAAGCAAAAGACTAAATCAGTGATTTGAAAGATAAGTACCCAATTAGAATAGCAAACAGAAAAAAGAATCAAAAAAAAAATAAGGAAAGTTTAAGGGGCCTCTGGGACAACATCAAGCATACCAACATTCACATCATAGGAGTACCAGAAGGAGAAGAGAGAGGGTAAGGATTTGAAAGCCTATTTGAAGAAATAATGATGGGAAACTTCCCTAACCTGGCAAACAAAATAGACATACAAGCCCAGGAAGTACAGAATTCCAAACTAGAGGAACCCAAAGAGGCCCACACCAAGACATATCATAATTAAAATGCCAAAGTTTAAAGACAAGGAAAGAAACTTAAAGGAGCAAGAAAAAAGCAGTTAGTTACCTACAAGGTAGCTGCCATTATCAACTGTCAGCTGATTTCTCAACAGAAACTTTGCAGGACAGAAAGGATTGGCAGGAAATATTCAAAGTGATGAAAAGCAAGAATCTACATCCAAGATTACTCTACCCAGCAAAGCTATCATTTAGAATTGAAGGACAAATAAAGATCTTCCCAGACAAGAGAAGGATAAATGAGTTAATCACCACTAAACCAGTATTACAAGAAATGTTAAAGGGACATCTTTAAAAAGAAAAAGAGGGGGAAAAATCAAAATTATGAATAATAAAACATCAATAACTACATATCTATCAACAATTACTTTAAATGTAAATAGAATAAATGCTCCAATCAAAAGACATAGGGTTGCTGAATGAATAAGAAAGCAAAGCCCTCACATACACTGCCTACAAGAGACTCACTTCAGATCGAAAGACACATTGGTTGAAATTAAAGGGATGCAAAAAGTTATTTCATGAAAATGGAAATGAAAAAAAAAATCTGGGATAGCAATACTTATACCAGACAAAATAGACTTTATACAAAGTCTATAACAAGAGAAAGAAAGACCCAGGAATCCTACTTCTAGGTATTTAAACAAAGAAACCCAACATACTACTTCAAAGGGACATGTGCATCCATATGTTTGTTGCAGTATTATTTACAATAGCCAAGATATGGCAGCAACCTGGGTGTCCATTAATGGTTTCATAGATTAAAAAAAGGTGGTACACCTCCTTACACCATGTACAAGAATAAATTCAAAATGGATTAAAGACTTAAATGTGAGATCTGAAACCATAAAATGCCTAGAAGAAAATATAGGAAGAAACTTTACAGATATTACCTGGAGTAAGATTTTTACTGATATATCCCCTCGGGCAAGGGAAGTAAGAGAAAAATAAACATGTGAGATTTTATTTAAAAGTTTAAATAAAAGTTTTTTCACAACAAAGGAAACCATCAATAAAACAAAAAGGGATCCTATTGAATCGGAGAAGATATTTGCCAATGATATATCCGATAAGGGGTTAATATCCAAATTTATAAAAAACTCACTCAACTCAGCTCCAAAAAAAAACAAACAACTCAATTAAAACATGGGCAGAGGACATGAAGAGACATTTTTCTAAAAAGGCCATACAGATGGCAAACAGACATATGAAAAAATGCTCAACCTCACTAATCATTAGAGAAATGCAAATCAAAACCACAATGAGATATCACCTCACTCCATTCAAAATGGCTATCATCAATAAATCAACAAACAATAAGTGCTGGCGAGGATGTGGAGAAAAGGGGACCCTTGTGCACTTTTGGTGGGATTGCAGATTGGTGCAGCCACTATGGAAAACAGTATGGAGGTATCTCAAAAAATCTGAAAATGGAACTACCTTATGATCCAGCAATTCCATTCCTAGGTATCTATCTGGAGAAATCCAAAACTCTAATTTAAAAAAAATTATGCACCCCTATGTTTATTGCAGTACTATACACAATAGCCATCACATGGAAATAACCGAAATACCCATCAGTAGATGACTGGATTAAGAAACTGTGGTACATTTATACAATGGAGTATTACACAAGCATAACAAAGAATGAAATCTTACCATTTGCAGTAATATGGATGGACCTAAAGAACATTATGTTAAGTGAAATAAGTCAGACAGAGAAAGACAAACAAATACCATATGATCTCACTTATATGTGGAATATAAGAGAAGAATAAATGAATGAACTAATCAGAAACAGTCTCAGAGACATTGAGGAAAACTGTCCATTGTATCTTATATACAGATACAAGAAGCGGAGTACAGTATTAGGAATAAAGACAGTGGAAATGTAATGGCTGTGTGTGATGTCAGAGGGGCAGTAGATGGGGGGAGGTGGTTGTCACTGTGTGAGGGATATAAATGATAAATGTCTAACTATTACATTGTTTTGTGCATCTGAAACTAATAAAAGATTTTTAAAAAAGGTGGTACACATAGATGATGAAATATTACTCAGCCATAAAAAAGAATGAAATCTTGCGATCTGCAACAATATGGATGGACCTAGAGTATACTTTGCCGTGTGAAGTAAGACAGAGAAAGACAAATGTCATATGATTTCACTTATATGTGGAATCTAGAGAACAGGATAAACAAACAAACAAAACAGAAACAAGCTTATAGATACAGAGAGCATTTTGATGGTTGCCAGATGGGGGTGGGGTTGAGAGGATACTAAGGGGAACAAATTGATAGTTACAAAATAGTCATGGGGATGTAGATTATAGCATGGGGAATATAGTCAGTAATATTGTAATAACCATGTATGGTGCCAGATGGGTACTGTATATATTGGGGTGATCAATTCGTCAGTTAAATAAATACCTAATCACTGTGATGTACAACTGAAATTTATATAATATTGTATGTCAACTATAATTGAAAAATAAAAAAATACTTTAAAATGTCTTTTGAAGACCGAGCCCATTTATGTTATGGCTCAGGAGTGTTAAGTTGAAGTTTCTGGGGGCTTTGCCGTTTGAGTCCTTTGGTCCATGTCCCAACTGCCCGGTGGAGCCAGGTCAGGAGGACTGGCATACAGGCCTATTAACACCATACATCCCTGAAATAGATGTACAGGTAACATATTTGCCCTGGACTACAGCAGAGGTTATGTGCTGTAAATCGAGATTCAAATTAAAGTCTCTTATTCCATAGGTAAATTCTCCTTGTCTTTGACACTACTACTAGGTTAGTTTCATTGGGACTGTACAATAACTTCATATAGGTCATCTAGGAGAAGTTAGTTTTTAGGGTGTTGTCTTAGGAGCTAAAAATAAAATTAGATTAGTAGCAATTAGTGAAGTGGGTGTAATTTCATACCTTTGACTGTAATCATTTCCCAAAGTGGTTTTCTCTTGATTTGACTTTCCAGAGTGTTATATTCCTTTGTTGAAAGAAAATATGCATTCTGTACCCCCTACAAGAGCAATTTTAAGGAAAGTACAGTAAACATAAACTAATGTAATGATGGGCTACATAGAACACTTTGTTTTCATGAAATAAACCACTAAAAATACTTGTAGTGACAATGCGAAAGTAGTAATATTGTAGTTCAAAACAATGCCAAGCTATTATTTTATTTTGCAAGATGTTGTTGGCAGAATCTAGTCTCAATAATTACTTCTTTAAGAAGAAAGAAAAAAAACAATTCAATGCACTCCAATACAGACTCTAAAAATATCAGAGAACCAAGTATACAGGGATCAGACTATTAATAGCTTGAAACATTGTCAGTTAGTGGGATGGGACACATTTTTTTTTCTGATTGTGAGCCAAAATCTAAGTTTTACTGCCGAGATATGTACTTTGAATCTGTAGCACGATTAAAGGTGAAAAAAGGCTGTAAGCAATTAAACCCCTTGTTTCACAACACCCTGTAGGAGACATTAATTGTTTCAAGAGATGGAGAAATCCTCAAATGTGATTGATTCCATTATAATTAATTTAAAACAAAACATATTATATAGCACTTTTACATGATTACTAAGTGATATGCAAATTAAAGTATGATTTGCTGTCACAATCTAAAAATCTAGGAATCCTTGAACTAAGCATTAGCACCAGTTTGACTAAATGTAGTAGGAAATGGGACAAAAGATCAGCAAACAGGCCTCACTTCTGAAAAGTCTTCTTTTAGCTGCTGTACATGCTGGTTTAACTGTCGCTTTCATTTTCTATAGTTTACTCAGACCCACTGAACATACTGGGTAACTATTTCCCAGTAGCCATTTCCTTGATATGGTTTTCAATGCAAAATTGTAAAACTCCAAACACTACGACTCTGACATTATGAGTAAAATAATTGGAAGGCCTTTATTTATGTTTATGAAGAGAAGACAAGTGACTTCATAGAAAAGTAGAGGATTGTCAGATTTTAGCAGCGGAAAGGGAGGTCCATTGGAAATGTGTGCATGGATGATTTGGCAAAAGGTAGTAAAGTATAGAATAGCTCAGTAAGCCTCTATAAAAGGGACCTATAGAAACTGCAAATTGATGTGTTCATTTTCCTTAAATCATAAAAACATTACTTTCTTTTTTTATTCAGATATAGCTTACGTAATGTGTGTAAATCTTAACTGCACAACACAATGAATTTTTTATATACTGGGGGTGCCAAAAAATGTATATACATGACTTGTATTAGTCTTTTGTTATTGGTATATATTATTACAATTTTAATACAGTTTTTTTTCCTTTCTTAAAATGTGTGTGTATATATATATATATATATATATATATATATATATATATATATATATATACTTTGTACCCTCTGTATGTATATATCCATATATCCACCACCAAATCAAGATATGGAACATTTCAGGCATCTTAGCAGACTTCCACATGCCTCTTACCAGTCAATAACCCCATCATTCTGACATCCAGTACCCTAATGAGAATCCCAGTTATTTCATCTTCACACCAATACTTGGTATTTTCAGTTTTAATATATTAATGTTAGTCCTTCTGGTTGAAGTGTTGTAATATCATACCGTCATTTTAATTTGCATTCCTCTTGTGGTTAATATTGTTAAACACCTTTTCATGTGCTTATTGGCTATTGGATGTCTTTTTCACTTTTCATGCACAGTGACGAGAGGGGCAGTATGTGTTGCTTTCCCAGTGCTACCATGTGTTGCTACACACGGTGCTTGGCACAGAATAGGCGATGAGTAAATACCTGTGAATGAATGCATGGATGCCTGAGTGAATTAATGAAAGGGTGGCCCCTATTTAAAAGTATATCTATTATGACCCTCTGATGCAATATTTGTTTTCCCTAAGGCTAAGGCAAAGCTCAGTATGAGCAGGAAAGGGGATTCTGAATATGACTCAAGTCCCTGAGCAATAGCAACCTGAGAGCTGGTCCAAATGACTTAGTCCTTAGAACTGATGTACAAATTCTAGAGGAGGACTGTCTGTCTCCCAGCTATCTTTTATTGAAGTCTTGGGTCACAGTACTTATCCAACCAAAGATATGTCCTCTGCATTGAAGCAGGGGTGGAGACTGCTCAAGGAGCTTCCTGGTCTACCAAAAGAGAATACTGAAGTCTAAATACCTACACACTACCACAAATGGACCACAAATTTCCCATTTGGGGTTTTAGTCTCCCCCACTGTAAAATAAAAGGGATCATCTATGAGCTCTCTAGACCCTACTTGTTCTGACATCCTGTTACTGAAGAGTCCGGGGGAAATAGCTTTTATGGGAGAAACAGTACTAGCCGTCCCTGGAGGTCAAGATGACCTGAGCAATGTGCTCTGCTCAAGTCCCAGAAGCCTCACAGAACCTTTGTACTTGATCCCAAAGGGCATCTGTTAAGCTGTCCCAGCACCTAACTACTCTCTTCTGTAGGTTGAGATGAAAAAAAACTTCCAAACTTCTATGGAAAGAGAGCTCAAACCCAAAACAATAATGATCCTTGGATACAAGTAACATTTTCTTCTAGAAATAGAAAATGTCCTCCAGCTTAATTATAATTTCTACATTCTGTTCTGCCAATAATTTTTTTGGTTTGTGTAACTGATATTCAGAGTTCTTTTGGAGAAAAATGAAAATATAACTTATTTCTAATAGCCTGATAATTTTCATGGTATGTCCCATTTACAGACAGATTAAAAAGTCACCATGAAAGTCTTGTTATACAGAAGTCAACCTTAATTATCTATTTGCTAATGAAAAATAATCTATGGACTACCTTCTATTTAAAAAAAAATAATGAGTTCAGCATGCCATAAACATTAGTTTCTTCTTTCTCACATGAAAACAAATCTTTACTTTCAACTTAAAGAGCAGTTATCCTAGAACACACAACATGTAACAGAGCACGTTAATTGTTTTGCCTTTTAAAAAATTCACTTCTCTATTATCAATCACCGAATTTAATAGTAGAAGAGATCCATTGGCCTGCATGATAAACCAATTTGGGCTCTCTGAAAAAAGATATGTGATATATGAATAACAAGCTAGTAACCAATCAAAAGCAAGGTAGTAACATCCTGGCTTATGGAAAACACTTGTGTAACTAACTCAAGCTGTCAGTGACAGCAATCAGAATAGCTCCACAATAGGAGGGATATGGGGGAGTTGATGCTTAGTCCTTCAAATGAAAAAAAACACTGTCAAAAATTATGTCATGCTCTGCTGACAGTCTTAAGTAAAATCAAATACACAAGCATGTGTCAGACTTGTGGCAAGAATGTCACTGTCAAGTATACATGTCTTACAACATCATCCTCAAACCCTAATAATGATAATAATAATAGTAGATAATATTTGCCAGGAACTCAACTAAGCATTTTTAATGTATTACTTATTATTCTTAAACTAACCTATAAGCTAAGTACTTATATTATCACCAGTTTATAGATAAAGATGTCAAGGCACAGAGGGGTTAAGAAATTTACCCAAGATCAGTGGGGAGCAAAAGTCTCAATATAAACACAGGTAGTCCAGCTTGTAAGCCTTTCTTCTATACTATTTCTGGAGAGATGCTGATCTGCTTGATGGTACATTAAAAATGGCTGCAAATTCTTTGCTCCTCAAATTGAGAGGTGAAGTCTCATCCCCATCCTCTGGAATCTGGCTGGGCCTTAGTGACTTTCCTGACCAACGGACTGCAGTGGAAATTACATTCTGGGACTTCTAAGGCCAGGTCTGAGGAAGCCATGCAGCCTCCACCTAGGCTTCTTGGAGCCCCTACTCTCTGGCTTCTCCCTCTCAGAATCCAGCTGCCCCACTCTGAGAAGCCCAAGCCACATGGAGTGGCCATGTGAAGGTACTCTATCAATGTCCCCATCCAACTGAGCAGACAACTCACAGAACCATGAAACATATCATAAATTGTTCAGTGCCACAAAGTATTTGGGTGGTTTGTTATATAGCGAAAGACAAATGAAAAAGAACCCCCCATTTACAAATGAATTGTATTTTAAAAGTATACGTACAATTGACTTTTTAAACTCAGAACATATCTCCCTCTAGTTACAGTGTAATAAATAGTTGTAAGGTTCCTAAACCACTTCACAAAAGTCTATTTAACCCACAATGTAGCTGAAATTTGCAGTGAAAATAGTAACAAACAATGCTTTTACAAGACTAATAAGTAAACAAAACACTTAAAATATGAGAAAAATGAGTAAGAAATATATTATATATATATATATAACCTTAAATGTTTGCATTTGTGGGGAAGAACATATACCCTGATTTTCCTTTAGGGATCATCTCTTCCTCCACCGTAATCCCATATCCCTTGGCTGTGGAGGGCATCATATTTGCCTTCTGGGAGACTTGATGGGATCTAGTAAATAAACTTATTCCTTGTTAATGACCAGTAAAAGTGATTGAAACAAACTTGGGCCAGTTCAGGTCCCTGAAAGTGGACCTAGCATGACAAGGAAGCTGAAAGATTATGAATTCTAGAACTGTGGCAACCATCATATAACGGAGGAGAGCCTAAGAAAGAAAACAGTACTAAGAGAACAGAACATTGCCAAGCTGAGATATAGAGGATTATGTCTCGGTGATACTGAGACTTTGCATCAAGTAATACCTAAGAGGTGCCCTACCCCTGGACTTCGCATTATGTCAATTCACAAATTCCATTTTGGTTTTATCCAGTTTGGGCTAGGTTGTCTGAGTGAGAGATAACTGTTGCTTTCCTGCCTCCCTTTCCACCATCGTAAACTGGGTTTGTATGGCAGAATAGAAGCTAGATTACTTATCATTTTAGTTCATAGGTTGTGGGACAAAAGTAGTCAGCCATATTGAGGCTTGACAGAGGTCACTCACCATCACCAGAAGGTCCTACACTGGATGCAGCAACTGTTTTCTTTTGCAACTGCTCTGACAGTATTAGCTAAGATAAATAATGCCAGCTGCTTTAGGAGACAAACTCTCCCAAATTCATTGGCTTTACAGCGAATGTTTCTTTCTCATTCACATCTCCAGTGCCAATTGGTGGGATGGACTTTGGTTTCTTCTATCGTCTGGAGAGCCTACTTCTAGAGCCCTGGCATCGTATCCATTCAGGCGGTAGATACACAAAAAACAGTAAGGTTTGAGTGAGGGGGGTTATTATGGGTCAGGCCTGGGAGTGTTGCATGTCACTTTCTTTCATCTTCCATTGGTCAGTATTCATTCCCACCAAACTACAGAAACATCTAGAAAATTCAATTCAGTGTGTGTCAGGAAATGGAGGTACAGACAGAGATATTCATGGATACTAACAGTCTGCCACCATCAACCCTTCTGGTCACTAAATATCTTTTGCTCCCTTCTCCTCATACACAAACCACACTCATACCCCTGCAAAACGAAACAGTTGCTGCATCCAGTCTAGGAGCGCCTGGTGATGGTGAGTGACTTCTGTCAAGCCTCAGTATGGCTGACTCCTTTAGTCCCATGACCTATGAACTAAAGAGGTAAGTAATCCAGCTTCTATTTCTCTGGACAGACCCAGTTTACAATGGTAGAAAGGGAGGCTGGAAAGGAACAGTAACTCTCATTCAGAAAATGAAAAGATGGGAAGCATTTTAAATGGGCACACATTTGAAGGTACTTAAAAGGTGGGGAATTTCCTGATTAGACCCTGATTCTGTTCTCTGGGAAAAACACCCATATCAGTTATTTTGTTGTTTTCCTTGTGGCCTTTGAATCGACTTTCCATAAAGTTGTCCCTTGTCTATCAATCTCCCCCATCCCCTTAAAGTGAGTACTGAGGAGTTGGTTCTCACAAAAAAAAAAAAAAAAAAAAAGGAAAAGAAAAAAGATGGCATGCTCAAATTAGGATAATTTAAGGAGATTTACTTACAAAAGGACTATTTACAGAAGTGTGGAAAGGGAAAGGGAAGAGGCAAAGAATGAAGACATCCATGGCTTTGCAACTGTGGAGCTTCTCACCCCACTAGGCTCTGTAGTATGACAGAAGACAGTGACTATTATCAGAATCCAGAAGCGTCATGGAGAGAAGTCCACTCTGAAAGGAGCAGTATCCTTTGCCACAGAGGCCTGTGCAGCCTAAGAAAACCTTTCAGATTGAGAGTCAGAGCAATACGTCCCAACCTCTCTCCCTTTCCTTCTTCATACCTCCTGCTTTCGAGGTTTCTACTCCCTGCCTGCCCCCTTCTGTTTCTTTCTTCCTCTTGCTTCTCTCACTCTGTGTTGGCCTAAGATGGCATGTGAAGAGCAGAGAAGAAGCATGTGATATGATAATGGAGTGCAAGTGGAAGTGGATGAGACTAAGGACCATTCTGCTTTTAATTTTGAAAAAAATTATAGATTAATCTTAGAATAAAGAGATTGGATAAATACAAACTGTAAATAAATATGAGTTAAGAAGGAAAAGCATATATATATATATATATATATATATATATATATATATATATATATCCAGAATTGACTGTGTGAAGAAAATATGCTGTGAACCTAGGTGTTTAAATGGAGAAGCTAAGAATTTACAGACAGGGTATCTTTTTGAGACACGTTGAATGGACCACCAACTAATTGTTTTAATCATGCTTCTCTTAGCTACACATAGTTCAGATCACACCTAACCTCTCACAAAAAAGACACAGATTATGATTCATCTACTCCCAATTAGCATATTTATTTCTGCTAGCTGAAACACTTCTGACACCCTGTGAAAAGAAAATTCTTGAAAAATCTTTGCACATAGCAAGTCTGTCCACTTGGAAACACACTGGTGTACTTTATATTTTTGTATGTTTTTCAATTGAAAGTGCTTTATACATGTATTTTCAATTACTCTTCCCAACACTATAATGTTGTTAGCATTATTTTCATTTGTACTGAAGTGGAAACGAGGCATAGGGTGGTTGAATTACCTGTCAAAGGATTCAGGAAGGAGGTGACACAGCTGGGGCTCCCATGCTATCTTATTTCATGATCTCGAACTTCACTTGTAAGCAGTTTAAACGTCTCATTATCCAGAATGCATCATGTCTCATAAGATCCAGAGATGTTCCTAGATTAGGGTATGGAGCTGTGTTATATCATGCCATTAGCATGAGATTTGCTCACATTTGCCTGTCTTAATTCATACCTGTTTGGATGCTACTAGATTTATGCTTCCTGGTCTCCTGGTCAGCAGGCAAAAACACAAATCACATTGTCACTCCTTTAGTGTCATGAACATGGTATTCTTTCAGTAAATGCCTATTAATTGAACTTAAAATCCTTATGGAAAAGTTAGCACAGGATAACGTTTTTGCAGTTTCCCTCTCTCTCATACACACAGACACACAGCCACACACACACACACACACCACACACACACACACACACACAGACTTACACACACACCTTAACCATTTACCTCTTCAAAAACTTTTATACTCCTTTATTGCATAAAGCACTGTCCAAAAACTTTTACTTTATATTCAGTGCTCTCCAAAACCTGGTTCAAACCTTTCTTTTTAACTTTAATTTTTCCCACCTCCAAGACTGTCCTCTACTCTAGCCAGTGTCCTCTAGTCATACCATATACATCCTTGAACCTAGGACTTTTCTTATTCTATGCCTCCTGTAGGAATGTATGCCCCCTAAATTCTACGACAATGACTTGATCTCTCCATGGATTAAGGAAAGCCATTGTTTTCTCTTTTTGTATCAGTCAGAGTTCAGTCCACCAAACAGAAACTACTTCAGGTATTTCAAGCAGAATTGGATTTTCCCCAGGTATTTCAATTGAGGGAAATAGAAGAGCTGGAAGATCAGAAAACTGACACTATCTATTTGTTGTAAGGTTACACTGATTTAATTGCAATTGAACAGTGAGAAAGTTGCCACTATAATAGCTTATCACCAAACTGTGCACCCAATTTGGCAGAATCTATTTTGAATCCACAGCCCTAGCTGCAAAGGAGTCTGGTTATGCATTTTTTAACTTTCCAAATACAAGGAGGGTAAAATGGATATTAAAAGCACCTATTGAAAGCATCTATCACACTTTTATTTGGTGACTAACATGACTTTAATCTATATTATGTTATATATCCTGTATTTTCACCTATGAAAATGTAAATTTCCTGAGGCCAAATACCTTTGATATATTTTGTCTAATGAACATTCATATAGTACTTCCCATGTATTGTAAGTGTTTTGCAAATATTAACTCATTTAATTCTAGTAACAGCCCTAGAAGGTAGGTACTATTATTATCTCCATACAAAGGATGATAAATCTGAGTTATGGAGATGTTAAGTAACTCACTCAAAGTCACAGAGCTAGAAAGTGGAGGGACTAGAATTTGATGACAGGAAATCTTTTGAGAGTCCATCTTCTTATCCATGATGTTTTGCTCCATTCAACAAACAAAAAACTAGCCCAAGACTAAATTGAATGATTGTGTGTTAGTCTTGGACCTAATAGCATGCCACTTTACAGAGATAGTATAATGGCAATTTGGATGAAATAAATGAATAAATGACATAATATTTGACAGATGATTAATTATGCAGCTATTGATTACATAGAATATCTGACTTTAATTTGATCCTTTATATTAAGAATATTTTTAAGAACTAAAGTAATGTGTTCTAAATTGAGAAATAGACAAACAATGTAGAAATTTATAATGTAAGGACTTCTTCCCCTACCAAAACCCACACCCCAGTGGCAACAGCTGATCATCAGCTTTCAAACATTTTAACGGAAATACACTACACACACACACACACACGCACACACACACAGAGCTTTTCCAAAATTTTTCCAAAATTTGGATCGTATTACATATAATTTATGATATTGACATATGACTTCAATATATGTCTCTGTTTCAATATATGTTCTTTCTAAGGACAGCGTAATATTCCATTCTAAGTAATACTTTACACACGATTCTTCGATTTTGGATCATAACTTACAGTTTGCAAAACACCTTCATATTCATCCCCTCACGTCCAAAAAGCTTTAGCAAACCACATCTGTGCTCATTTTAATAAAAAAAGGACTCAACAGTCATTTTTCGCATTGGTACTCTCTATGAATATGACCTAAGATCATAAAAGAAGCTGACTAGTATGGTCTGAATTGCTTGGTATTTTAAAATGTTTTTATGAGTGATTCCATCAGTGAGAAACCATATGGAAATAAGGATTTGCTGTGTTCCACTTCTGCTGTGATCCCAGTGAATTCCTGAGCACCAGTGAGGAGGGGTAGATTACATCAGGCAATATTTGACTAGAGGACTAAATTTCCCCCAGTGACTTCATCTGAGCTGTGACACTTTCCCTGATTTTACAAGAAACTCCTTGGGGCTGAGAAAGAGTTGAAAAGCCAGCTCAGTGTTGGCTAATAGTAAATCTACTTTATATGGCCACCCCATGGGGGAGGGAAATGTTATTTTAACACCTCTCCTACACGGTGCTCCAGTGTAATACTCAAGGTCCCTGCCTCTTTGTATGCTATTTAAGCAGCAATTTTATTCTGTACAAGGAAAACACATCTGTAGGAAAGAGCACTCCCTTCATTGCTGTATCCTTTACCAGAAAGACTTAGGGTCTTTCCCTTGTTCAGATGCAAAGAACAGAACTGTCTATGCAATACCATATGACCCTCTCTAAAACGCCCTGGTGTTTGGTTTCAAATCATCAAACACGGCTTGAAATATATACCATTGCACAATTAGAGCAGGCAAAGGACCCAAAAGGTCTTTGTCATACTTTAAAATCATATACAGGATACCTGAAGAGGCTATCTTTATCTCCTCTAGCTTTCTGCCATTGGTCCAACAGCGAGCATTTGTGAGTCACAACTCTGGCCAAATTATGGCTCAGTCAAGGCTTATGTTTACACCAGTTTTTCAGGATACTTAATATTCTTTAAGGAAAACACAAAGAGTCTGGCCTAATAAGATAAGATTTAGCATAGATATTTATTAAAGAAATGAAAGTGAAGCAGAAAATTCAGTGTGGCCATGGATCATCAGAGAATATTTCATGCTGCACAGTGGGAAGAAGGGCAAGGCAACCTAAGTGGATGGATATAGAAAGAAAGAGAGCAGAAGGGGAAAAAAAAAAACAACTGTGGTGGCGGATTTGACTGTGGCCTTACAAAACCCAAGAATGTGTGAGTGTGTGTGTGTGTGTGTGTGTGTGTGTGTGTGTGTGTGTGTGTGATATCTATGTTGGAAAGAGAATTGTGTGTGAAATTTCAAGTTTCACTCTTTCTAGTAACATTGCAGCATTTCAGGATGTCAGGACTTGAATTGTTTCACTTTGACTAAACGTGTAGAAGAGAAAGCTGTCTGGAGAATATTGTATTACGCGCAGCTGTGAGGATGGCCTGTGCAGAAAGGTAAGGACTGTGATAGATGGGTAAAGCACTGGTGGCACTCTGCCAGCTCCCGATAAGTATCTGTCACATCTGCAGCATCACCAAGTGGTGTGTGATTTAGCAAAAGCATCATAAAGATATTCGGTGCCGTAAAAGTAACACTTTATTTAACCTTCCTGTACAAACTTTAGGAGCATTAATCTGTCACAGTAGGCTCTATCTTGTACATGTAAATGGATGAGACTCTGTAATCAAATCCTAAATGTGTATTTGTAGCGATATGGCTTTTGAGAAGAATGTATGATTGGAAGCAAGGGACAGAGTAGGGGACAATTAAAGGACTAGTACCAGGCTCGGTGAGACCTTTTACTCCCTGAATGAAGTTTCCCAGGACTGCGCTGATTTCTGTATTTTCATGTTTATTTAACCAGGCGGTATACCTTTATTGGGACCCCACAAGGTCTCTCCTATTCTATCACCTGCAACGGAGACTCATTTAGGCTGAGAGAAATCTTGCCTGGATGTGATTCAAGGAGCATTCTAATTTCCTTTCAACACCAGCTCCAATTATGGATTGCAGCTCTGTGTTCAAAATATTTTGAGTCTGAGAACAGGCCTAAAGAGAAAACACTTTGTGAATTTTAGACTTGAAGAGGGCAGGCTGCAGCTACAGGTCTTGGGATTCTGGCTCAGTGTTGTTCCCAACCAGACTGCCCCAGGGAGGAAGGAGGCGTTTGCCGATGCTGCCAGGCCCACTGGCTATTTGCCAGTCTGTTTGGAGCTTATGATTTATTGAGCCTTAAGTTTCAGCCACCAGAAACAAATTCGTCTCGACCAAAAACAAAAATCTTAGATTGCTTTGTATAAAATATTCATTGTCTAGGGTAGAGGCAGATGAGAAAAGCAACAGTTTGGATTTGACTTCGGATCAGAAGAACAAGAATACATTAAATGATATTGATGTGCATAATATCAGCATATTTCCTCATTAAAAATCTTTTCAAGATTTGCATACGTGTTTATTGGGCAAAACATATGCATCTTGCCTGGAATATATTTCATTGTGTAGCATATGGTTCTTTTCAGCAAAGGATCTCAAATGACTTTAACAGAAAGAGTCCCTCCCTTCATTCACTCCCAGAGAGCAAGGTGCTATTTAAGAGGCAATAACTCTTTCCTGAGGGCTCCACTTAAGCCCTTAGTAACCGACTCGTAAGTTGCACGCCCATCAGTTTTTCTCCCGTCACTCTCTCTTGGCAGGGCAGGTTGGGCTTAACTGCCCTGAGCAACCCAGGCCCTGCAAAGCCATAATAGAAAGCAGGAGTGTCTCTTTCTCACAGTCTAGATGTGGAATTCCTGAAGAAAATCCAGAAGAATTATAACCTCGGGCAGCACTACCCAGTAGAACCATAATATGAGCCACAACGGTGAGCTACATACATAATTCTGATGCAGCAGCTACATTTTAAAAAGTAGAAACAGGAGAAATTAATTTGGTATATTTTAAGCAATACACTATAGTAAAAATACTGCAGTTTCAACATGTAATCAACGTAAAAATTATTGAGATATATCGCATATATTTTTTTTTTACTAAGTCTCTAAATCCAGCATGTATTTTATTCCTATGGCACATCTCAGTTTGAACTAACTACATTTCAAGTTCTCAGCAGCCACATGTGACTAGTGGCATGTTCTAGGGAGAACCCAGTTCTAGGTGAGCCAGAGATTTATATTCACGGAAATTTTATTCTATAGCACAAGAGGCAAGTATCAGGGGCTGAGATAATGGTGATGGCAAGGGTGGTGATAATGGTTTATACTTGCTATTACTCATTTTACTATTTCCTACCACTACTGTATTTATTTTTTATTATTTATACATGTATTATTAACTACTGTTACTACTGTAGGCTGCTTTAAATGTTTCATATGTATTTACTGAATTCTTAAAAGGCCTCTAAAAATGTTGGCAATGTTATTATTTCCCTGTATAGATGAAGGACCTAAGGTCCAGATATGACACTAAAAGAATGTGCAAAAACCAAGTGAATGAGAGCAAGCAGCAACAGATGGTGACAGGTGAACCGGAGACTGACTAAATTCAGGCTACTAGGTCAGGCTCTGCATTCTCAAGTGCTCCCAGTGTTGAGTCAGTGGAAGGTTAGGTCCATTGCATCAGCTTTGCTATACTAAATGGCCTCTGAGCCACCATAAAATTAATGCATTTCCCTAGGCAGCTAACTTACCACCATAAAAGGTAAGTTGAAAGAGAAATTGAAGATAAAAAGTGTCGAGAGCAAGTTTATACAAAAGAAGAGAAGAGTACATTTGGAGAGAATCCTCCACACTTAGCCTCAAATGTAAATATTCTGTGACACCCTGTGCCCGGGTCACTGGAGGGCAACTTTCTTGCATAGACCTCGATGTGTGTTAAGCCCTGGACTTGTGCCCCGAGAGACCCTGTCCCATGCTCATTTCCTGGCTGTTCTGGTCTAGGAAAATAAGGATTACAAAATAAATAAGGAATTGACCGTAAATGCCCTGTTTGGTGGGAAAGATGGAATCCTTGCCACATAATTCTAATATAATATGACAGAAGTAGATATAAGACCCATCAGTGGTACAGAAGAGGAAGCCAGAGGGAAAGTTGGGGGGAAGGAGCTACACTGGGGCCAGCAAGGCAGGAGTTAATACTGAGCAAAAATTCAGAGAGGGTTGAGGAGCTCCCAAGAGGGAAAATGGGAGAGGCATCCCAGAGATGCAGTCCTAATTATTCATCTTATAAATTGTGCTGACAGCACACCAGCACTTTTTTACGGAGCAACAGGAACACATATCCAGTCAAAAAACTGAGTCATTTGGCATTAACAACATGTTCACATGCCAAAACATGGCCTGACCCACATCACTCTTTTGTACACCAAAATGTAACATATATTCACTCTAAGAAGTGATGAGAAGCAGTAAATTTTTTCTTCTTCTTTCCACGGCAGCTCTCTTGCTCCACACCCAGCACTCTGTGCAATTTACACATGGGAAAGATTGGAATGGTCATGTGACATCAGATCAGCCCACACATTGGAATGGGAATCTGTAGGCAAACTATGAGCTATTGGTCCTACAAAATTAATTGAGATGGGAACATCAACCTGTGAGAATGTGTTTTTTTTGTTTCTACAATATCATTGAGGAATATGTCATGAATATCCCGACATACACGTTTAAGAATGTGAATTTGAAATTCAATAGAGAGGAAGGGAAACAAACGAGCAGAGAGAAGGAAAGGGAAAGACAGCATACCGTTTTTCAAGATGTGACTCTTAGCCCTCTTTTTCCTCCCCAGAAATCACTGAATGTTGATAACAATTGTGAAGACTCTCAGGCCTTTCGGTATTTTGGAGAACATTCACAAAGCAAACTTCAGTTATGTAAAATGGGTAAACATGATGTGAAATGTATTAACACATTTGGTAAATTCTGCAAATATATTTTTACACAATTAGCCTAATTATTTAGATACATATTAAACCTTGCTTGCCTCAAGCAATTTAACATGGAATGTAATTTCACATATTATCACAAGAAAAACACATTTATAGAAAATCTGTGTCTCTCCTTTCATAATAACACTTCAACCCATCAATATTTGAGATATAAATAGTTTATATTTCCAGGATGATGAACAGTCTATTTCCAGAGAAAGTGTCTCCTAATCCAAACAAGTGGCCCCCTAAATCTCATTCTGTTCATTTGTTGTAGTGAAATAGACCCTGGCACTGCTCCATCGGTGACACCATAACAATACACAAAAGGGTGCCCCCACCTCATTCTAAACTGAAAAGATTTGTTAAAATTTAATTTGAGGATCTTTAAAAGTAAAGAACATGCAAAACTAATTCATAAAGACTTGCATAGGACATGGGGATGCTTGCAAGGCATTAGTAGTTACTTCAACTTTGAAAATCCTTCTCAGTAGTCACTGCTAATTGTCATTCCAGCAATATTTTCAATGGACTGCATTGCTTCCTGAGAGGGCCAATTATTTCTGGAAGTCCCTTGTATCATCCTCTTTCAAGGGAAAAAGGGGAACATTAATGATAGGAATATTTTGTGTTTGTATGGTGGTTAAAAGATTTTGGAACAGCTTCCACATATGTTCTTTTATTATGAAACAGCTCAATGATTTAGGCAGTGTTTACTATTTGCCATTTACATTTAGAGAAACTCCATTTTACGAAGAGAGAAAATAAATCACAGAGAGAAGTAACTTGCGATAGTCACTTAAACTGTGACCACACAGACAGAGTATTGTTATCAAATATGTTTTGGGCGTTTTACTATATGAAAAGCAATAGCATTTTAAAGTGAAAGGATACACACACACACACACACACACACACACACACACACCTTCCAAAAACTATCTTTTCAATTCCCAGTTATATCGATTTGATCTCAAAACAATCGCCTTTTCTGTATTTTGTAATTTAAGAACTTCTGGAGGTAGCAATGTGAGGAAATTGTCTGCCTGAGGGGAGGGACGGACAAAGAGAAGAGTACAACAGTAGTGTCCCAGGCTGAGACCGCTGTGAACTTAAATGGTACCCTGCTAGCCTTAAAAGATTTTCTTTTGGGGTAGAAACCAGTCACACAGGAAGAAAGACCCTTGACTCCATTTGTGTTGCTTTTCACTTAGAACTAAGCTAAGGGGGATGAAAAAATGTCTCTCCAGTTAGTCTGGGTATGTAGCAGGTAATGACTCAAGGAGTCGAAAGCAGGACTCTATTAGAGAGAATCTAAAAGAGACCCGGGGCTGCCAGGATGAAGAAATTTACCTCGCAGACGTGTGCACAGCTCAGGTTGGTGTTAATGTCAGCTTAAATCCTTTTCCAGTCAACAGACGAGCTTTGAGAAGGGGCTCTAGCTGCCAATCTGACTGAGGGTTGATGCCTCAATTAGAAAAGCTTCTGTTCAGTGAAGATCCAGGCGTAGATGAGAGAGGAAGCCATCGACCTCATACACCCCAAAGAGGTGAGCCCAGTATTCTCTGGAGGACACGACAGCACAATCAAACTTTGACTTTCCCATTTTTCAGATGCTCATTTTCTACAAACCTGAGGGTCTCTGGTTGGGCTGTTTGTAATGCTGCAGCCCAATTTTGATTGTGTTTATCTGAAGGAAAAAGTTTTAGTCAATGAATGAGCTTAGTTGGCAACCCAAGAGCCACCTCTCACTATGGGTTAGTTATTCTCTTCTCCTCAGACAGGTGCATTATCTCAGAAGAAGAATTTTTTAAAAATGCCTCTGTGTAAAAAATGATCATTGTGCGTGTGGCAGAGACAGCAACATTCCCTAGATACTCCATTTGCTCTCTTGCAGTTAGATGCGGCTGTGCAACTGATCCAATGAAATATGTGTGGAAATAGTATGTCACTTCTGGCTGCAGCATGAATAGCCACACACGGGCTTCTCAATTCTCTCTTTCCCTACAATAACACCTGAAGGAGGTTTGTCTTTCAGCGAGCAACTACAAGATGGCTGAGCCACTCAGGTAAGTTTTCTGAGTGGCCATGTGGAGCTGAGCCTCTCACTTGCTCACAATCAATATGGCCTTAGGTGTGAAAAAATCTATTTGGGGTTAAGCCACTGAGATTTTACCACTGTTACCTCAGCATAGCCTAACCCTTCTGAATTAATACAATAGGAGAGCTATGACTTCGGCAATATTCTAAAGCAGTTAAATTATGAAATGAAGACCCACATCAGGAGCCTATGGAAATATGTCTATGTTAGCAGATTTGAGGTTTGTCCTTTTCTGTTACAGCTCCTAATGTAAAGAATTTAGCAATAGAGAGACAAGCTGAAATTAAATGTTCAATAGCAGGGTCTTTTGGGTGACTCACATTGAACTGGTTGCTAGGTTTGGTATTTCACCTACTAAACCTACCACAAGTCTCTCCGATGCCACTGGACTTAAGTTGAAGCCACCACCATCTCTCATCTAGGCTGTGGCATTCACTCTTGGTACCCTGTAATTCACTGGTCTCATTTCAGCTCAAGCGCCTTTCACTCCCCGGGTTAGAACTCTTTAGTACGTTCTCATTGCTCTTCAAATAAAATCCAAACTACTGAATATGGCTCCTAAGGCCCCACGAATGGATGACAAGGACAAGCGACAGGGAAGGTCATCCCACTTAACTTACTCCAAAGGGCTCCTAAGGCCAACTTGTCTATGACCTACTCAGCCTTATGTCTGGGTTTAAAACAGGATGTTTGGCAAAAAGCCATTTAGTGGTAGCAACCCTCATTTCCAAAACGGAGGATGGGGAAAGTGAGAAGAGATAAAGATATGGTTTCGATGAAATGAATTAGCATTTATCTAAGTCTCAGTTCTCCACAAAATTTAGCCTTTTGGTGAGAGTCATTTTCCCAAAAGTCATTTATATCTTATGACCGCCCTCTTAAGACTGTCTACTAGTCCTTACACAACATTCAAGGCCCTGCATGTTCTGACCCAGGCATTTCTCTTTGTCTCCAAAATGCACCATGCCCTTTCACAACTTCATGCTTTTGTGTTTGCATGTGGGGGAGAGAGGAGCTAAAAGACCATTTTCCCCTTTTCATTTTCTATTCCCTTCATCACTTTCAAGACCTGACTCCAATGCTACCTTTTTTTTTGAACACTTCCCTGAATCTCTGAAACAGAGTTAATTGAGCTTTTCCAGCAATGGGTTAATAGTTCTGTACCAGAATTGACCATGTTGTTTTGTCATTAATTTCATCATTGTTATTATATCGTATAATTATCATTATATGTTATATCATTATATTTTTTTTTCACATAAGGATATAAAAGTTTATTAGTAAACATTGTTTGCAAATGACTTATTTCTTAGGGAAAAAAAACAAAAGGATCTTATTACTTCACTCAAGGTACTATTTCTGAGGTTCCCAAAGATCCTTGAATTCCAGGAGGCAAAGGGCAAAGTGCTGCTGGGAACCACTCTGACCAATAAAAATGGTGCATCTGCCATCTAGTGGTGACCATGTGTAAATGCACCTGGACTTGATTGAAGAAATCTCAAGGGCCATCCGATGGTGAACACAGTAAAAATAACACCTAACATGTATTGAGCTCCTACTATGTCCCAGGCACTGTGCTAAGTACTTTATATCAATTATCTCATTTAATATTCAAGACAATTATATGCAATAGATCCTACCTTTACAAACCCATTCTAGAGATGAAATGTTAGAGGCACTGAAAAGTTAAAGTTTCGAACCCTGGCAGCCTGAATTCAGAGGCCATATCCTTAAAAACTACATTATAATAAACGATGGTCAACTGAGCTAAGCTCTATGCAGAAATATTAATTTCTGTGTTAAGAGACACAATAATTATTAAAATGTGTTTATAATTTTAGAGTTGCCAAAATACATTCTCATTTGTTGTATCTTTACAACTTTGAAGGTTGAGTGTATCAAGAGTTTGAAGACGAACCTGGGACTATCAGAGCACAAAAGGCATGGAGTTGCCAATTATCTCCTTTTGCAGAGGCTCTCCTGTGCCAAGTGCTCCCTCTGCCAGAACATTTCATCCGCCAACAAATCAAATCACCAGCACCAGCTTCCAACCCCAAGGAAAGACCTCTCTCTCTCTAAGCATGCTTAACTTTCCCAGTTTAAAATATAATGCTTTCATTGTCTTGATAATTGATTGTCACTTCTTCCCGACATTCCAAACCTCTTAGGAAATCTGCTCAGACACTGTTCCAGTAAGTCAGTGGGGAAGTTATACCTGGCTCCTGTTTCTACTGGTGCTCAGCTCAGGGCTACCTGCAACTTTGTAACATATATCTCAGCTTCTGGTGATAGGATATGCTCTTTCCCTTCATCGAAATGCCCTCTGATCATTCTGGCCACACTTCACGCTTTCTTATCTTATGTCTATTCAATACTCCATTTCAGTCTTTCTTTTAAAATATTTATTAAGATCAGATGCATACTTCCTAACTTCAAGGAGCTTGTAATCTAGTAGAATGATATATACAAATTAAATTAATAGACAAAATAATTACAGATTGTGCTAAGTGACAGGGAAGAAAGTAAACAACAGACTACAGAACTGACTGTTGGAGAGTAACAATGCTAGGGGAGCACCTGTATTTCTGGACATTTGAGCTGAGACCCAAAAGAATAAAGAAAGGGGAAAGGAAGCAGGAGAAGCTACAATTAGTGGGAATGTCTAAACCCCTCTCCAACTTACTTTCATAGACGGTTGTCACTGAAATCATGCCTTTGATTTCCTTTCTACCTTTTCATCTTCCCGTCTAACCTCCTGATCTCTTGGCATTTATATGCTATCCATGTACATCATTATATAAATTTGCACATCCCTGTCCCTTCTATTTGTGCATCATACTCATATATAAGCTCCTTCAAACCCTATTTTCAAAGTTCTTCATATTTTACCTGTTTTGACTGCTTTGATGTGGTGGAGTAAGACAAAAGTAGCAGGCAGATCATCGTGGTAAGAGAAAGGAAATGGAAAAGGGGTAGAACATCTGAAGGAAATAATTTTGGGTAGACAATGGTTTGATTATAGAACACTCAGGGCAGGTGAAAGTTGTATGATCACAACACTGGCAAGTAAAATGCTCTAAACAATAAGAATTCCAAGTAATATAGAACTAGTTGTTCTTTTAGCACATGGATGATTTTGAATTAGTTGCATTTTTGTGACATCAAATGAGAATTAAATTCTTAAATATTTTGCTGCCCACAGAAATCATCTCTTTATCAAAGGAGTGACAAGTGTGTGGGTTGTTCTTTGGTGAGGTGCATAGAGCCTCAATTACCATCCCTTCGTAAAGAATGTATTATGTGAAGAAGAATTCAAAGTGTCTCTATAAAAGTAGAATTTTCTTATTCAATAATTTTGTGCTCTATGTTTTCAAGTCCTATCCCCTCACTTTACTAATCCCTCCCCCAAATGTACAAATAAACATTAAAAACAATGACCAAAAATATTTTTTAAATTTAAAAAACAAACCGCACACTCACTTTTCTGTATTCCTTGTAGGCTAGTAGAGCCAGAAAATCCTTCACAGAAGAGACAAACTAGATTATATTCAACCTCACGCACCATCAACACAGTTGTCAGCCATGTACCATGCTCATTACAGCGATGGTATAAGAAGCAAAGTGAACACAGCTGGAATTTCAGATCCCAGGTTGAGTCTGCAGGGCTGACTGTTAGAAACATCATCTTTTCACTTATACACTGAGAAAATTTGATCTAGAAGTCATTAAGGGAGAATATGGAAGCCCTATGATGTCACTCTTATTGAGTGACTTTTCTATTTCTGAGCTTTTGTTCCACACAAACAATTGGCAACATAAGCAAAATGATTATTAAAATAATACTTTAAATATGCTTACTGTTTGGAATTTTGTAACAGATAAATTTCTTTCAGATAATTCATAATCCTGAAGCATTTTTCAAAATAATTAATTGCACACTTTAAATATTTTAAATATTCTTTCCTCTTCATTACCACCCCAAAAAGCCAGTATTTTTCTCTTCTGGAAAACCGTGCAGTTAAACAAGACTCACCATGAAAGAAATGTAATTAATAGTTATAATAACAGCAGTGTAAGAATCACTCTAATTGTTTGTCTTTTATGGTTCTTTGATTAAGAATTGAATTGGTATTGTGTTTGTTTTTAAATGTCATATTTAAAATTATTTTGTTCGAGATCTTAAACAAGTGGACCTTTGTTTCTGTTCCAGAAGTTATTGAAATGCAAGCCAAGGTATTCCATATGCTTTTTTACTTAACTGCTTAATCAAACTATTCTCCTGAAGCAAAGGAGATTGTTTCATTCATTCTTTACTGCCTGTTTAATTAATTGATTCTCTTCGGAGAGGACATGAACCTAATGTTTTGGGATTATTTCCCTGGAAAAACAATGAACATAATATCTACATGTATGTCTTTCCATCATTCACACATCCCTTTTTTCCTCCTATCATATAATGTCATAAACAGCCGGCATTGACGTGGCAATGTCACAAAACATATTTGTTATATTCTGAACACCAAGGTCAAAGTAAAGTGTCTCTGGATTATTTTGTGGACTCTCTAAATGTTTCAAGAGTCCATTCGATGGTGTAGGATTTTCATCTCATCTAACTCTCAGTTTTCTACAATGGAAACATTTTTGTAGAAATATATTCTAAAATACCCATGCTTATTTCTTATGGAACAAACAAACGAGCTGAACCTTCCACTTTGAGCTACTGTACCCAATTCAGCCATTTTCATTTAATTAAAAGTGAAAATTTCTTTAACATATTACCAATCTCCTGACCCACACTCTATTTTTTTTCTTCATTGAGCTCCTGTATTTGTGCAAATCATTATGAACCTTGATTAGGACATTAAGATTCTCTACACTATCCTCTTCCGTCCCTGTCATAGAAGAGCTCTCTCTTGGCACTTCCCCCACACTGTCCTTTAAAATACTTTACAGCAAAAAAATAAAATAAATAAAATCACATACCCAGCTTATGCAATGCTCTTTATCTTTGCTGAATCATGATATAAAGGGCCAAATCTTTATATACTACAAACTGGTACAATATCTGCTAGGTCCACATGTCAGTTGTCTAATTTAGAAGTTTGAAATGAAGATTCTGTTATAACTTTAAAATAGCCATGCATTACCAAAAAATTAAGAAAGCAGACTAAGATAAAGTATGTGTCCCTTCTAATTTCAAGTAGGCTTAGCCAGTCTATTCCATCCATGTGGTTTGACTGCTTAGGGCCAGCCAGTCACTTGCCCTGGCAGTGCATGGATAGCTACTGCTCTCTCTCTCTCTCTCTCTCTCTCTCTCTCTCTCTCTCTCTCTCTGTCTTTCTCATCTCTATTTTTCTCTCTCCTGTGTCTCTCAGTGAAGCCAATCAAACTCGTGCCCAGAGTTTCTAGCTAGACCATCAACTCTGGATTATATGGAATCTGACCCAAGTGGTTACCAAAGGGCCAGATGATGTTGCAAACCATAAGTTCAGGAGAATTAATGCCTCATGTGTGAACTCTGAACAATGGGTGAGGAGATGGAGAGTTGGGTAGGTGTTTTTTGTGTTTTATTCAATCTATGAATTGCTCTGAGGTTCTGCCCTTCAGTCTATCCAGGGAAGTATCATGTGTCCTACTGAGCAAATGCCCTTGCTCAGTGACCTTCTATGTCTTCGCAGCTCGTCATGAAGCACAGACTGAGCAGTAACGGACCACAGTGCATTTCTTCCTGTGCTTTTCTGCCTCCTTTCCTCTTTCTCATTCTCATTTCCTTGGATTCATACCTCTAAATAAAGCATCCGCACTTAATTCTTGCCTCAAGTTCTGCTTTCTAGCACCTAGCCAAAGGCAAAACAATAAAAATAGGCTATGTTTCTTTCTCAGTTTGAGAAATTATGAAAATTATTGGAAACATTAGTCTCGATGTTAGAAGCTCCAGGGGTAAATGTACCCTATATTTATGAATTCCAAAGTTTGACTTAATACTCTACCTAATATCTGAGTATCCTAATATAAATAATGTAGTACCTAATTTAATTTAATATTCACATTTGGAATGTTAAAAAGTTGATGCTTTTATTTATGGTTTGACCAAATAATTATATAAAATATTTATTTTTTAAGCTGATATCACCTGGTAAAATGTTCACTTTACAGCAGAGAACCTGGCAGACAGTATCTTAATCCAATGATCATACTTAACATCATCAACATTGAAAAACAACCCAACATCATGTGCCTCCTAATACAGAGAACAGCACCTCACTATTGTGGTATTACTGACCACAATACATTCGATGAATCGAACTGTGAGAAAACAACAAACCAGCCTAAATGGAGGGGCATATTCTAAAAAGAAAGTGGACTGTACTCTACAAAAGTACCAGATCAAGAAAGATAAGAACGGCTGAGGAGCCATTCATTGTTATCAACATTAAATGATACCCAGATGATACTTAAAAGTGAAACATTTGGGTAGAGCAGTTTTCAGGAGACGCAGTGTTAAAGAAAGAACAGAAAGTGTGTGTGTGCGCTTATTACTTAGTCTAATGATGACTAGGTTAACATACCCAAATCCACATTTTCTAGAAGTGTACAAAAGAATAGTTTATTTCTTGTTCATATAACAATCCATATAGCTGCTTCTGGCTGATGGGCAGCTTTCCTCCACAGAATGATTCAGGTATCTATTCCTTTTTATCTTGTGGCTCCACTATCCCGTAGCATCTCCCAGTCCTCTATATATGGCAGTGGGGAAAAAAGAAGGGACAAGGCATGGTCGCCTCTAAAGTCTTTGGCCTGATACATATCACTTTCATTCCCATTGAGTTGGCAATGATTTGCACATGGCCACACCCAGAAATAAGTGGGGCTGAGAAATGTAGTTACTGGATAGGCAACTGCCTCCTCCCTGTAACAAAACTCTATGGGAAGTAGGGCACAGATTTTGTGTGTGTGTGTGTGTGTGTGTGTGTGTGTGTGTGTGTGTGGATGGAGTAGCAGAGGGAAAAGATTTTCTTGTGTTGTATAATTTGCAATAAAATAACTACCAATTATTGAGCACTTACTATGTGTCAGACATGATATTAAAAGTTTTATATGTCATTCACCCAAATTTCCTATGAAATAAGAATGATTATTCCCCACTCTAGAGTTAAAAGCCAGAAGCTTTCCAAAGTGAAAAGACACTTGCCCAAGGTCACACAACTAGGTGATGGTATTTTGAGGTTTGCCTGGCTCTCAGTCCCCTGTAGTGGTTACAGGATGGACAGATGATTCAAATTTTGGCTCTCACATTTTAGTTTTATGACTTTGGCAACTTACTTCACCTTTAAAGCTGCATTTTCCCCCCTCTACAAATGGGAATAATTCTGATCTCAAAGTTGTGGGGTTTTTTTGTTTTTGTTTTTGTTTCTGTGTTTTAGAAGAAGATCATGCTTATAAAATTCAGATCTTCGTATTTCACTAAGTTCAGGGGATGCAAATATTAGTTTCCTTGGGAGTTTTAGTCTCTCTCCTGAGTGCTTCCTCATCTGTCATCAAAGGTGGCTATAAAAATTAAATGGCTTAATATATAAAGTGATTAATTCAGTATGTATTGTGTGATAAGCATTCAGAAAATGTTTGTATTAGTTTCCTTTTTCTGTGCTAACAAATTACCACATATTTAGAGGCTTAAAACAACAAAAACTTGAGATCTTACAGTTCTGGAGGTCAAAAGTCCAAAATCAGTCTCATGGGGCAAAAGCCAAAATGTCAGCATTCCTTCTAGAGGTTTTCAGGTTCTAGAAGCTGTCTGCATTCCTTGGCTTGTGGTCCTGCCTCCCTCTTCAAAGCCATCAGTGTACTTCTCTTTTCTCTGACCTCTGCTTCAGCACATCTTCTCCTTCTGACTCTGACCTTCCTGTATCCCTCTTACAAGGACCATTATGATTACTATAGGCCCACCCAAATCATCCAGAGCCTCAACTTAACTTCATCTCAAGTTTCTCAGTTTAATCACATATGCAAAGTCCCCTTTTGTCATATAAGGTAAGATATTCACAAGTTCTGGGGATTAGGATGCAGACATGTTTGGGGACCATTATTCAACCTTCCACAATGTCAGCAGTACTATTTGTAAGATCAGCAGTTATTCCATATTAAATGAGGTAACACATATGTGTCTAATACAATACCTGATATGCAGTAAGAAGCTGATAAGGCTTAGATACATCATCTCTACAAAAAAAATTTTTAATAACCTCTGGCATTTGAAGAGACCATCTTGGTTTCCAAGATCAAATAAGAAGAACGAAAGTAATTATACAACAAATTTAATTCAAGAGAGTAAAAACAAGAAAACAAAGAAGTAAGGAGAGCTGATGTGTCTCAGTTAGTATACAAATTCTGGAGGAAACTGAGATTTTGTTTGTTTGTTTGTTTGTTTGCTTTTATTGAGATATCTGAATATTTCAGCCTTAATCACTTTTGTGGTGAAGACCTGGCTCACATCCCCTATTTTCTTATAAATTAACTAGAACTACTGTCTCCATGGTTTGTTTCTGTTGCGAAATGAGCCTGCTGCAAGATGGTGTAAGACTATGGGCCTTTTCTGGCTCTAGGGAGAGCTCACTCTTGGACTTCCAATGGAGAAGGCACGAAAGACACAACCAGACTACACGTTTTCAGAAACTTCAATTGGGAGGATCCTAGCTTAAAAAGTAATTAAATAAATAAATAAATAAATAAATAAATAAATAAATAAAGCCAAATTGCTTGGCTGAACTTGTAGATGATCTGGCTTTTGGTTACTTTAAGTTATGTTTTATGACAGAAACATTACAACTTTTGTTATCTGACCTGGGGAGGAAAGTAACACCCCTAAATTCTTAGCATTTCTCTCAACGATCCAAAGGAAATTTCTTAAGGCTTTAAAAGGTTGGGTTAACAACACTGAAAATATTTTTATTTTTCACACTCCTCTGCTTTTCTTGGTTCCATCTGGAACCAGAAACCAGCACGTTGAAATACCAGGAGAAATGCAGTCCTCAAACATTTCCAGCCTGATGAGAGGCAGGAGCTAGCAGGAAGCTCAGAAGGGCAGATTTTCTTTTCTGCGTACAAGATTTCCAGGCTAATTTAATATGTTAACAAGTTTGCATAAGTATTACTGAACGTGATTTGGGAATACCCAAGTTTTAAAGCCTGAAAGAGTTTTTGTATTCCAAAAACGAATATTCATCTTTATTATCACTGTGTTATTGTTAATATAAATGATATCTTTTGTATTTTTGTAACGTTCTTGTGGGAATTCTAACATCTTTAAATAACATGACTTTGGCAATTATTTTTTCTCAAAAGGTCTCATTAAGAGATTAGAGTTTAGATAGAAAGTTATGATTTTTTTAAAAGGCAAGCATGATGTTAGTTTCAGTTCACTGACAAAAGCAGCTAAGTCTTTCTTTAGTTATATGAATAAATGCAAGAAAAAGTAGGAGGAATACCAATTGTTTAAGGAAACCAACATGATTTAGCAAAGAATGTAAAAAAAAATCTCAATATTTTCTGCACATAAGTAAACTCACCAACTCGAAGTTCTCCAAATATGGCTTCAGAATGCTTTGGAGGAGCTAGAGCCAACTCTCATGAGTCAACAAAATAAAAATACCTTAAAGGAATGATTTAGTAGCTACTTCCCATTCTGGTTGTAATAAAATTGGCCTAATGTTTTTTAATCTACAAGACATTGAGAAATTGGGCTTTGTTTGATGCCTGGACCTTTTTGTATGTTCATACTGAAAACCATGAGGAACTCTGGGGCAAAGAATAATTTGCAGCGGCAGCTTTTAGTCATAAGGGATTTAGAGATCATGGAGATCAATGAAACTAAGCTTTCACACTTTCCCAAAACAATCCAGAAGCAAAATACATTTAATTCACACTAAGCATGTATTCATGTGAAATTTATTTGTATTGGGACTTTTTAGATCATTAATATACTGAAGCCTGGGCTTGTGTCTGTAATGTCTCCTATAGCATCTCCAGTAGGTTCAAGTCACCATTCAACATTTATGGAGCAGTCAGTTCTAGGTACCAAAAACTAGGCTCCATGAGATTAGAAAAATGACTTCCTAACCATTTTTAATGAAATGAGTGATTTATGCATTTCATCATCAAATATTTATTGGCTTTCTACTATATCCCTGGACAAAACCATGCTTTAGATAGTCAGGGATCTCTGTTTTTATTGAGCTTACAGTGTCATGAAAAAATACAACAATAAGTGGGTTAACAAACAATCATTGCATTTTCAATTTAGAAAAATGCTGAAAAAGAAAGGATCGAGATGTTGGGTGGGAGGGGTGGGTTGAGGAAAAGTCTATTTATTTATGTAATATTTAAAATGCACTCTGGATCCATTAAAAATAACCAAGGAACCATATGACTTACCCATGTTACAGGCTAGTGAATGATCAAGCCAGATCAGCCTTTGGCCCACCCTACAGAGGACCAGCAAAAGTGTGTCATCCATCTCCTGACCTGTACCAATTTGGCTTCTCCAAGAACATTTTTTGAATCCCTTAACTCTGTCTTACTATGGCTCACTTCCTTCCTTACCTACCTATCCCCAATTATCCTTGGGGAAAAGTCAAGCTAAGTGTCCTGGCCAGCATTAGGTGCCTTCTCCACTGTCCAAACAATATAGCTTCTAAGCTGCACTTGTCTGATACTATCTTTTCCTATCATTTCTAAGTCTCCTCACAATTTCAAAAGGTATAAGTGATCTTTCCCTATCACAAATATGAACAAGCCGGGGAAGTTTAAGTTGTCATATTGTCCTCACACCCAGTACCCCATGTTTACTTCTAAGCTCCATGTTCCCAATTTACTTATGGTTCCATTATCTTCTCATTGAACTTGTGTAGGTAACCAGGGTTGAAAGAGACTAACCCAAGCAAGAGAGAGGTCCAGGAGTTGACATTGGGTCTGCAGGAAGAATGGGACCATGTCTCAAAACTGCAAGTCTATGGGGTTCACAGGCAGGACAAAGAGAAGAGAAGATGGAATCAGGTTTGAGAATGAAATTATTTCTAGATGAGAAACTGAAATTAGATTTTTAATTTCTGGCTCTCTTTCTAATGTATTTTTATTTATAAACTTGCTTCACATACCTAGGTTAAGATTTGAAACATGAAAATATTTCATATAACTCTGAAATTTAATTTCTAATAATGTTAAACCAATAATTTTTAAAAATTAGCAATCAACTTTGAATTTTAACCTACCATCCTTATATTAGGGCCAAATTGTACTTGTATGGCAATGAATTAAATTAAAATCATTATGCAATATTAGGGAACCACCTGCCTTGTCTAAACAGGGGAAATAAACTATTAAAATGCATCTGTAAAAGTGGGCATGAAAGAAGGAATAAGAAGCACCTATCAGAAACTGTGCTTTTCCAGTTTTCTGATCTTAGTCAAGTTCTCTTTTTATTGACCATGCCCCCAAATCACTAAAAATGTTTCTCAAAAGAGAGCCACCACGCTAGTTAGTGACCTCACCCTTCCACAAGTGTTAGCTGAATTCTTTCCCTTGTATACAGTTCCTTTGTGAAAAACATTTATAGTTGTGCATTTCAAGGCTTAGAATTGACCAGCTGTTTCTTCCTTTTTGTAGAACTCTTATAAATATTTATGTGCTTTGAGATATTTATCAGTTTTGGGCCCTGAATTTTTGGTACTAGGGCTTTATCAATATAAAAAGTGTACATTTTGAGATGGTTTGATCATTCTGCAAGCATAGGAAAAAGATGCAGGATCTATCCTTCATGAACATTATTCCCTGAAAGACAACAGTTCAGTCTTATGATCTTACAGTTGTATTACATGTTTTGCTACTGAGGGTTATTATATTGAGCTTTGTTTTGTGGACAAATAGTTACAGAGGCTGTGTCAGCAAAGGTAAAACATTCACTCTTTATTTAACAAACTCATCTGCTCAGAGGGAAAGATAAGATAAATAATGCATGGGCCTTGCCCTTAGGATACTCATGACTAGTGGGAAGAGAGACAAGGAAACTCAGATGCTATGAGTGAAATGGAAGATGTCAGAGAAAGTGTTCCAGCCTACGTAGTCATTGGCTAGTGTCCCAATGGATGGATAGGGGTTTAACAAGCAGAACAAAGGGGAAGGACATTACAAGAGGAAGAAATGGCATCACAAAGAAATGGAGGAATAGAAGATCATGAAATACTAAGGGAAATGAAAGAGTAGTGTGGAAATAAAAGATGGGGTCCATATGGGGAAATAGCTAGAGATGAGTGAGCAGGTCATGAAATTTGCATTATGGAGCTAAGGAGCTTGGGTGTTTTCTTGAAGCCACTGGAGAATCATAGAAGAACTTTAGGCAGGAGAAATATAGTCAGATTCCTAATTTAGAAATTAAGAATCCATGGTGGCAAGGTGGGATTGGGGCAAGTCAACTAGAAATGGAGATTCTTCCAGCACATATGTGCTAGTGCAGGAGAGAAGTGATTCAGGCTAGAACAAAAGCTGAGGCAGTGGGGATGAAGAGGAGAAGTTTTGTGGTATCTTTAAGAGCTGGTGACTGGCAGGATGTAGGGTTGAGAGAATTGGAGAATCTAGGGAACCTCCCAGAAGCTTGGGAGTTGCCTTGGATGCAGAAGAGCATGAAACAATTTGTCAGTTGGTGCAATCTTTATTATGGCCAAAGTGGATAATTAGAGCAATGCCCAAACTGTTCTTTGCCAGTTTAGAGTAATAGCTAACAGGCAGTGTGGGCTGGCTCTGTGCCAGGCACTGGTCGCAGTGTGTCCCATGTACATAGCATAAGGATTGAGAGCACTATCTTAGCATCCATGCTGTTTGAATTCAAACCCTGCCTTTGCCACCACCTGACTGTATGGCCTTGAGCAAGTTACTTAATCTATAGTTCAGTTTCCTCATCCATAAAGTAGGGGTCATAATAATAAAATTAACCTCAAAATGTAGCTGTAAGGACTAAATAATTTAAGTAATCCACTTAGATGAGTAACTGGCATGTAGAAAATTTCCACTGAATGTTATTATTATTGTTGTTGTTATCACATATATTAACTCATGTAAACTTCTACAGTCTATAGAGATAGATGTTATTATCTTCCTTTTCACAGAGGAAATTGAAGCACAGAGAAATGGTAGAACTAAGAAATCAAACCAAGCAGTCAGACTCAGGAGCCGTTAGTCTTAACTACTAATTCAAGGGTATTAACTGAGCAGGACTATTCCAGCTAGAAGCAGATAGAAATTTGAGTGGTATAGTGAAAGAGGTTCCAGCACTTGTGATTCTATTCAAATCAAACCTGAATTTGATACTCCTATGGAAGTGCTGACAGCGATAATAGTCATGTCACATGCTGACTTCATGACAAGCACTCTGTCCCTCTTAGTAAGGAGACAAGCATCTCCCCACCCTGCTCTGTGACTTTTCAGCTGACTCCTGCTTTCCCACACCTTGTTTCAGGACTGCCCAAACAAAAGAAATGCCTGTCACACCACTGCTATAAATTAGCTTAATTTGTTCCACTTTCAGTGCTATTTTGTCTGTCTAAATAAGTAATAGGCTTGGCTAAATTTGGCGTTTTCAAACATTATTTTTATGGAAAGAAGCAGATTAGTGCAGTGGTTATGAATTTTAGCTTGGGAATCAGAAAGACCTATCTGGCTCTGCCAACAACTAGCCAACTTTAGCTAATAAAAATGATGGATGCTCAGTTCATTTGAATTTCAGATAAACTAAATATATATATATATATATATATATATATATATATATATATATATATATATATATATATATGGTATATTTGGTATACTTCCTGGGACATATTTATATTTTTTAAAAAGTGACCATTGTTTATTTGAAATTCACATTGAACTGGGAATCTTGTAATTTATCTGGCAACCCTATATGGGATTTAACTTCTCAGTGCCTCCATTGTCTCACCTACAAAATAGGAGTGATAAAAGATAGTAATAGTGACCACAATTGATATTTGCTACAAAGATTAAATGAGATTTTATGCGTTAAGCACATAAGAAATGCTCAGTATATATTGATTATTGTTGTTATTATTATACTGGGATGATGAGAAGCTGGCAAAATATAAGGGATTTTTTTCAGTACTGATTATTTTGATAACATTTTTAAAAAGTGTTTGAACTGGGAATTAAAGATGTTCTGCCCAAGTTACATTTGTGCATCTCAAAAATGGAAATACAAATACAACTTCATTCTTCTGTTTTGTTTTGTTTTTTCAAGAGGAACTGGGTAAATAGCTCTTAATTCCCAATATAATTTTCATATGTTCTACCCATAAAATACCTGCCAAGCTAACTTTATGAAGGAGAAGTTCCAGGCACTTAGGCCTTTATCATTAAAAATAAAGTGGAAGTAAGATGAGGTAGTGCTCATTAATCTTCCCCTATTTCCTTGGGAAGAATTTGGCACAAACAGATTCTACAAACTCAGCCAGCCATCTTTGAAGGCTATCTGCCCTGGGCCAATTATATATTACACGATAAGAATACTCAATAGTGAACTAATGAATTGCTTTCTTTGGGAAATGATCAGAAGTGTCAGGGATTGAAGAATATTTAGATTGACTCTATGAGTCCTGCTGAAGAAACATCTGGTTCTTTTTCCGTCAATCAACATGCACCCTGACGGGTCCCAAATTCAAAAATGATTATATTTCATGTCATTTATGTGCCTTACAGTTTGACAAATTTAACATGTAAGAATAAGTGATTCCGTGTTCAATTTACGTTGATCCCATTTTCATCCAAACATCCAAAGAGAGAGAACCATTATAGATTGATAAAAGCTGCTGATTGATCTATTGATTTCCAGACCTTAAATCTCCTAGGGAAGTCTTTGTAAAGTTCGTGTTCATAAAATTCTTGTTCTGCCACAAAAGCTCCCAGTGGATTGTGTTTCTCAACTACAAGGAAAATCATCAGGGACAAACCCAGAAAATGTTTCTTTAGTATACACTAGGCAGGAGGGCCTTCCAAATTCAGTCTCAATCTGGTTTCTTCAAAGGTTTATTTTTATTTCATTTTTGAAAACTTTTAATTTGAAGAGGGGGGAAAAAGCCCTTTAAAGCGTAACAACCCGCCGTGATGTAAGTGCCTTTCTGTCTCATATATAATCATGTCTGTTTGGACGTGCTGGGTGTCATGTCCAGGGCTATGGTGCCACATTGAGAACAATATTGAACTAAATAGTTTCCACAGAACAGCCAGACCTTTTCTTGGGGCTCCTGCTATATTGCATATCTGCTTCTTTGTACACAACAGGGTGAACGAGTGATGGAAAGCAGAGAGTTCAATTGTGGTTCGAGTCCGAAAAAGAGCCATCAATGGAAACTCTTTACTGATTTGTACTAACACCTGGGAGACAGAGTACAGATGACTATATTTTCCAGGTTATCAGGTATCAGAAAAAGCAAAATCGTTTTTCTAAAATGTGTACTCTAGCACAATAAATGCTGTGGGTTATTTCCATGCAGAATAATGTTGACCTGTGTGGGCTAGGCTGAAAGAACTTTGTTAATCTCAGTTCCACTTCTTCATTGCTTTATGGAAACTAGTTTATGGGTATTGGGTTGTGTGAGTGAACTCTAGATGCATTTATCTCCAAGCAGAGTGTTTTGTGTATTTATTGACGAGAGCTCATCTTTCTGATTATGTAATTTAATGAGATAATTTATTGAGACTGTAACTCAATAATATTAATTGCCAGTTCCCATCCTGGAGGGAGGCTTAGCTTGTAGTTCTGTATGACCCCAGGTAGACATAACAGACTTTGTTTTCAAAAAGAGTTATATTAACCAAAGGAAAGGATAGGTTCAGAGAGCGGAGAGGCAGAATCTATCAATATTGGTAAATATTTTCCAGGAGACACAAAGAGGATGGGTTCTGGGGCCTTCATGAGTGATGTGAGAACTGTATCAGACTCCCAAGAATCATTAAGATAGATGTCAAACATCTAATGGAGTGACAGGTGGATGCTAATGGAACCCCACTCTAACAGCAGTGTCCTTTTGCGTCTCACTGAAGGATCCCGGTGCCCATGCTTTGCACAGATGGAAAGATCTGCTTACCTTGTATTGACCACATGGGCTTACTCAATGACCACGTGGCCTTACCAAATTACTACAAAGGATTCAAGATTGAATCCCAATCACCTGATAGTAACACTTTTCTTCCTATCCGCCCTCCACCACCACACTGCCAAAAGGTGATTCCATCACTCTTTTCAAAAATTTTACCATTACTAGGAAATTTGGAATCTCTTCATTCTGAGTTTGAGGTTTTCCCATGATGTACAGGATCTGAAAACTTTTAAATTAGAGTTGCAATTTGTGACTCATGGCTAAGTTCAACCAGTGGATATATTTTGTATGGCATTACACAAAGTTGAGCAGCAGTTCATTTTTCTTTTTTTTTTTTTAAGCAGAAGATTCCTTATAAAAATCTGGGTTTCTGGCTTCTATTGAAGAGAACAGATAATCTGGCATCATTAGGCCCACACTCCCACTGTATCCACCTCTCAGCACTAGGTAATGAATGTGATACGAGCTCTCTAATTTACTGCAATCTTTCTACTCCTTTGTCTCCCTGCCGGTGTCTACTGGCTTTGTTTACAAATGTAGGCATATTTGTTTGCAACTTCCTTAAACTGAATAGAAACGGACAGGTTAACTGAAATCAGGGGTGAAGTTCAAGGATTGAAATGTAAAATTTCAAACTCTTCAGCAAAGTCCTTGATAAGTTCAGTTTTACTTACTAATTGGGGCTAGAAACATGAAGATCAGAATCTAAGTAGGAGAGGCAGCAACGCATTAATACATTAGTCTATAGCTACAAAACAGATTACCCAACATTTAGTGACTTGAATCAACAACAGTTTTTTTTGTTTGTTTGTTTTTATTTTATCTCTCACAGTTTCTATGGGTCAGGAACATGAGAGTGGTTTGCCTGCTCAGTTATGGCTTGGGTCACTCATGAGGCTGCAGTCAGACAAGAGCTAGGGAGGAGGTCCTGCCGAATGCTTCTTCACTCTTGGGTCTGGTGCCTGGCAAGATTCTATCAGCTGGAATAGCTAGAGCCCCAGGCATGGATAGCTATATCTATGTGACGTCTTCACCTGGTCTCCCTAGCATAGCAGTGAGGGTTACAAGGCCAAGTGTTCAAGGAAGAGAGCTAGGGGGAAGTTGTGTCCTTTTTATGACAGCCTCAGATATCCCACAGCCTCAGTTCTGCTTCACTTTAGAGCTGGAGCAGTTACAAGCCCCTATCCAGATCTGAGGAAAAGAAACATAGACCCCACCTCTTGAAGGGACAATTGTCAGTCACATTTTAGATAGAGTGTGTGGGATAGAAGCTATAGATTGGAGGCATCCATCTTTGGAAAACAAAATTTTCTACAAACAAAAACGAGAAATAAGGTCAAGAACCCAAAACATCTGAATGATAAAGCAAATAAGAATTCTGGTTATCTTATAGATCAAGAAATAGAAAAGATTGCCTGGAGACTGAAACTACCTGCTTATATGTGTTGCTTTGTTTTTCCTTGACTGTGGCCTAAAGTTGAACTTGGACTTGCCCAGGCCACTTGACATCACCAGGTTGTAAGACCCTCTCCCATGCCCACCCTGGACATTATCATTTGCTATTACCCAGTTCTCCACTTCAACAAACACACTGCCTCACTATCTCCTGTGCACAACCAATCTCTCAGCCTCTGCCTGACTCCTCAGATCTGGATTCTCTCCCTCCTTTTATTCAATCTGTGCTCCTTCCTGCAGGAAAGACTTTTCAACTTCTGTCAGTTCACTCCCTTCAGGAACTGCCACATATTGTACAGACTTCTCAAGCATGGTAACTGCCTTTTACTATTTATATACCTTTATAAAAATGTGGATGGGGTTTCAAAATCATTATTCCCCATTCTCTCCATTTAAATAGTGTATTTGATACAGAAGGAGACTTCATTTTCTCATTCTGCAGATGAAGATATAGAAGGCCAGATAGGTGAGGAGCCCATCTAGGCTTACAGACCTGGAACTTGGCAGAGAATGGGGCACAGCCTGGACCTCCTGATTTGTGTTTTAGAGCACTTTTTGCTACTCTGGGGTCAAAACTGGTGGGCAGCCCGTAGGCCTGGATATACCTGGCCCACAGACATATCGTGATTGGCTAGCACACAGTGTTGTGTTTTCTTTGGTTCTGATTTTCAGCCTTTACAGCTCTCTGCAGACCCCACTAATCTCTACAACCAGGTCACTCACGGAATTACTTACTTGCCTAGCATCAGAATTCCGGCATGGAGTTTCTGCAACCCCCTCCCCACCTTCACTACAACTTTTTGTACTCCATAAAGAGAGGAATTTTACTCAATAATAACAGCTGACACTTATTGTGCCAGGCAATTTACATGCATTAACCCATTTAACAGTAACAGCACTCCTATATCATTATCCCCATTTTGTAGACAAGAAAACTGAGACACTGAGAGGTTAATTGGCTCACATTCTAACATGCAGTAAAGACTGAGAGCTGCAATTTGACCCCAAACACTTTAACACAGCTCTTAATCTCAACTACTCTATTGAAGAAAATCTAGATAGACAAAGGCAGTAAAAATACATTTGGGTGGATCTAATCAACATTTTTTTAAAGGAAGTCATTGTATTTTCCGATTCATGCAATCTAGCTGTAGGTTTATAATGGAAAGAATAGTATGATAGGGAATTAATGTCTTAACATGGCTCATCTGCTAAATGATATATTATTGTCCATGTATCATGAAAAGTGAATTTCACTACTTCAAAAATGCCTACCATCTGGGTTTGATTTTTTGGGGGAGCTAAAAACTCAAAATTTAAGCATTTGAACCAAATTGCCGTCTAAATCTTTATTTTAGTCTCCAAATGCTTTTGTGGCTAGTGTAAAGATGAATGGAATTTGAAAGTGGCCATTAAGATTACTACCTCATGATGGAAACTAGAGTCTACTATATAAATCTAAATCCCTCCATAAATTTAAAAGGAGATTTACTGCTCAAAAATAAAAGTATAAATCATTCTCATTTTCTAAATCATTGCTGCTGATGACCATCCTCAGCGTGGTGAGAGATCACTATATTATTCTGGATATAATACTACGTCTAAATTTTCTAAGTAGTCTCAACTGCCCAGGGGATTTACTATTTCATATACTTGCCAGGATAGAAGGTATTTCTGCATAATTCCTGTAGCAGAACATTATTGATGCTCTAAATACATGGAACATTCAATATGTGCAGCAAGTCCAGCACGATCAGTTATTGACATGAATTATGATTTTTACTCCAAACCTTTGAAGGCCCAGTTAGAAAACTGGTCACTTTTGAGGAGACTGTTCTCCTAGTCTCTCCTATTTACAGAGTAGGATTTAGCAGTGAGAGCAATTCATAATAGCGTCATATATTGGCAGGCCTTGAGGACCAGGATAACACATTTGAACCTTTACAGATAACAGAGGACCATTTAAGGTGTGTTTTGAACAAAGTGAGTGACATGATCAAAGAAGTGTTTGGGGAAGGTTAACCTGTCAATGATCTGTAGAATGTTCTCCATCATGTAGTGACAAGAAAATGGGTGTGTGGACAGAAAACAGTGAATTAACTCACAATATATGAAGAACAAAGCAAGCTCAACAGTCATCAATCCCAACCATTATCCTGAATGCTCTGATCACTTTCAAGTCATAGCTTTAAAACTCTGGGTCATTACTGACTAAAGAACTTTGCAGACTGTATGTGGAGGTCTGGGAAGAAAGAGAGGAGGAAGGAAATCTGAAAAGCTGTGACGCAGTCAGAGGAACACCTCATGTATTACAGGAATTAGCCAGAAGAGGACCAGTGAGCCAGTTAGTCTTTACTGATGACCTTTGCTGGGCCTGGGATTATTTCTGACTTCCTCTTGTTTTCCTGAGCACTTCTGTTCCTTTCCAGATTAACTCTTTTCTTGCCCTTTCTGCAGTAGATACCCAGCTGCCCAGGCAGTTTTGATCGCTTGCTACACTGGCACAGTCTGGGGAGGTTTCTACTCTATCTAGTGTTGAAGGGATGGATGGGCAGGCATTTCTCAGAACAACCCATTACCTATATCTCAAAACATCAGAGCAGCCATCTTCTACCATGCCAATGTAAAATGGCTGACAAATCACTTATCTAAAATATTTTTTTAGCCAGTTTGGGTAATAATGTTTCTTGTTCTACTGTTTCAGGAAATTCACCAGCCCTGGGAACTGCTCTCACATTAAAAATCCCTGATTTTGTTACTTATACTCTGGCATGGAGCCAAATCTGTCCTAAATCAGGGGTGAGGAAATCCTTGGCCTCAGGGCAGCCCATCCTTAGGATTTTTTTACTGTGTTCCAGTTCTGCATGGCCTGTCTAGAGACTTGAATCAATCAGCTGGAAAATATACAGGCTGGCCATTTGAGAGACTTCTGAGCTAATGCTTATCCCAGAGAGAGAATGAGATGAGTCTCTCCCCCTCTCTCACTTCACTTTTTTTTTTTTCTCCTCTGAACTGCCCCTCTCTTATTTATTCATTCAGCAAATAGCTATTGGGCATCTATGGTATGTCCATATTGCACAATGAAGTTGGGATGCAGAGGTCAAAAAGACAGTAAGGTACCTGTTTCATGGAGCATATAGTCCACAGGGAAAGGCAGATGTTAAACAAATGAACAAACAACTGAATATAGAATTCAAACTTATTATAAGTACTGAAGAAAAATAAATGGGATAGATGAGATAGATCTGCAGGATACACCTATTTAAGGTAAACTGGTCAGGGAATATCTCTCTGAAGAAGTGAGGTTACAGCAAAACCCAATAGGATTAACAGGAATTAGTTGTGTAAAAGAGTTGGGGGAAAGGGTATTACTGGCATAGGAAACAGACCGTGCAAAGGCCCTGGGAAGGGAAAGAGATACTGGTAAGTGCAAGGATCTCTCTCTCTCTCTCTCTCTCTCTCTCTCTCTCTCTCTCTCTCTCTCTCCCTCTCTTCCCCCCTTTGTCCTTCATTACTTTTGTTTACCCTTTATTACCTCGTTTTCTATCACATCCTTTTTGTTACTATTATTTCTCTACAAACTAAGTAGTGTATAAAGCGAAAACACAGCTTTAGGAAATTAGGGCCAGAATTCTAACTTATCTTTACTATTTACCAGTTAGACAACACTTCTAGAAGGTTATCTGTATGATCTAGACCTCTAAGTACCACTGTGGGAGAAGACAATACCCTAATCTAAAGAGTTTCAAAACCTCCGGAAAAGATACAAGAACATCCATTAATGAACACAGCAATCTAATGACATGTCTGATGGACAGAGGGCCTTGGTAGAAACTGCATTGCAAGGAGGAACAATGGAGCCTCTGAACAAAAACTAACAAAAGAGAAGAAGGATGAATTAGTCACTGAAACATAGCACCTGAATGCTAGAGAAAATTGTGGTTTATATGAAATATGAGACTATGAGAAAACTGTGTACAGGTCTCTGTGATGCACTGGGAGGATGGGCTGGCTTCACAGACTGCTAATTGTCTTACTAATCAGCATCCCTTGTCTCCTTCTGCCTTAGTATGAAAACTTAATTTTGCTTGGAGTGGTGTTGTGCCCACATAGAAGGTTAAATATCTCAGCCTGTTTTGCAACTAGGTGTGACCATGTGACTAAATTCTGGCCACATGTTATTGTCATATGGGCCTTTCTTTAAAGGGAGCTGACTCAACCAGGAGGCCTGCTTTTTTTCCCCTTTTCTCATCTTTCTTTCTGCTTGCTGGAATGTAGCTAGGATGGCTGGAGCTCTAGCATCTATATTAGGTCATGAGGTGACCTCAGAAGGTAACAACATGTTATGACAGTGGAGCAGAAAGAAGCAGGTTTGGGACCTGATGGAGAGAACCTAACTAGCCCTCAACTGCTTACCTTGATATTTATGTTATATGAACAAGAAATACACTTCTATGTTACAGAAAGTAGTGTGCTGATTTGTTGTGTTTTCTGTTTTCTGCATTGTTTTGTTTTTGTTTTTTTCCCCCATGAAGGATAATTTCTAAAATATACAATCAAACCTAACTTTGACTTAGGCTTGCATGATTGCTTCAGTTATCTATTGTGGACAACCATAATTGATAATTTCTCATGTGGGTCAGGAATTTGGACAGGTCACAAATGATGCCAGCTGGGATCACTTATTCAGCTGCATTCAGCGGAGAGCTTGGCTAGGGCTGGGCCATTCAAGATGGCTTCACAATCTCCAGGACCTCTCTCCATGTGGCCTCTATGCATTCAGTAGTTTTGCTTAGAATTCCCTCCACCATGCTAGCTAGGTCCAGAAAGGAAGCAAGAGAGAACTGCTACCGTGGTTCCCCTAAAACAAGACCTAGCCAGATCATCAGCTCTAACGCGTGTTTTGGAGCAAAAATTAATTTAAGACTCGGTCTTATTTTACTATAATATAAGAGTGGGTCTAATAATATAATATAATATAATATATATAATATAATACAATATAATGTAATACCAGGTCTTATATTCATTTTTGCTCCAAAAGACACATTAGAGCTGATTGCCCGGTTGGGTCTTATTTTCAGGGAACATGATATGTATCTTAAACCTGTTCTCAGAAGTCCAAGAATATTAATTGTACCACATTCTATGGTCAAAGTAAGTCACAAGCTCAACCCAGATTCACGAAGAGGGAAATAGAGTCACCTCTTCACGTTAGAAGCCATATGCATGAACAAGGATGGTAGTAATAACGGCAGACATATTTAAGGACTATTTTACCAAATTAGTTAAAATAAAAGAATAATAATATCACCAGCCACTGGAGCTCCCTTTGCTACAAAACTGCCCCCTGAGAGCAAGGTGGAGAAACTGCAAACCTATCCTGAGAGCACTGTACGGCTAGTGATGACAAAGCTGCAAAATATGACAGAGACTCCTAGAGGGATATTACAGACAAGTCACCGCCACCAACAGTGTGACCTAGGTTGTTGCAGATGATGTCAGTACGGAACAGACACTGGTGGATGATGAGAGCAACAGCCAGAGCAGAAAGATTCCAGAGTCACAGGAACTGGTTCAAATTATATATGAAAGCTTCCTCCTTTCTCTCTCCCCTTCTCTCCTACCTCCATCTTCGGGCCTCAGCACAGACCCCTGAAGAGACTTAGGGGTGTGTTTCCTCTCTTTGTAAGATGGGACAATTGATCAGGTGTTCCTGGAAGTGACCTTCCTAATCACTTGGACATCACAAACTGGTGACGTCCAAGAGACACGTAAGTTACAAAAAGATATAATATTTGAGTATTTTTCCTTGTTAATTTAAATGTAAATTTATTTACACATTTTTTCCTATGTGTACACGTAAGTCATGACCTACACATAGGAAAAATTCTCCAAAGATATATACAAAATTTTAATAGTTATTATTGCTAGGTTATAAAATTAATGAGACTCTCATCTCTTATACATATTTTTTTATTTTTCTAAAATGAACATGTATCATTTGCCTAATATTTAGGTGGACTCTTATTAAAGGTATATAATTAACTATTTTGTTTCCCTGAGGAAACTTACTTCTCACTTATAAGTGGCCTTAATTGACCATTTTTACAACAAATTGATAGTCATTGGTTGCTAGGGAAGGTCCGTAGGCTTGTCCCAGATGTGCTCAGTGAAATAGTAACACTTCTGCACAAAGAATTCACAGTCCCATGATATACATCTTAGGTGTTTCAATGCCAAAGATTAAAGAAATTTCAAAGGAACCACCAGAAGGTCGAATTATTGAAATGCTAATGAAGACATGCCCTCAGAGAGAAGGCAGGGAGCCTTCACAGTTTTCAAGGCTTCATCTGCAAGACCTTTGCAGAATAAACATGGTGTTCAATTTATGTTTTCTCAAAAGGGCTGCTGGAATTTGAACTGGTGCTCCCAGAGAGTATCTAAAAGCACAACTTAGATCATTAACCACTATAATTTTCATCTGGTGTCCACATGATCCTTGTGTCTAAAATAAAAATTTTTATTTAACTTCAAAACAAATTAAGTCATGTAATCCGCCTCTAGATGTACAAGATGTTAGCGGGAATAGATTGGCCTGGGCAGGAGGAACAATATACTGCTAGGAAGGTTGCACTATAGTCACATAAAAAGTTGGCATGTCTACATATTTTAAATGATCACATTTGTAAAAGATGGCACATCTCAAAGAAACACAGTTTTCGTATATTTACTATCCATCTCTTAAATGTCCCTACAATAAAAGTAATTCTATATCTCCTTTCTTTTTTTAAAAAAAGCAATAGAGAACAAGTAGATATAAATAGCCTAGAAGACTGTAAAGTTACAACTAGATACATTTTGAATATGATATATACATACTCCTATGTATTTGAGTGTGTGTGTGTGTGTGTGTGTGTGTGTGTGTGTGTGTGTGTGAAAAGAAAGATGAATAGACGAATAGATAGGTAAATAGGTAGGTAGATAGGTAGGTAGGCAGGCAGATAGATAGATAGATAGATAGATAGATAGATAGATAGATAGATAGATAGATAGATAGATAGAGATAGATTCCATACACAATATGAATAAATGTTCATAGTCTTATAAGAAACACATTTATCAGGCCAAAATATACCACTCATAATCACAATTAAAATATTTCCTTATAGATTAAAAATGCATATTTTTCATGTTCTCTTATTAGTTTGATCTCTAAAATGATTTTAATGCCATGATGTAAAAATCAGAGAAAAATTCAACTTTTTTGTGTCACTTCCATAACACTAGAGAAGAGATATCAAATCCCTTGACCGTCATTACTGATAGTTTTCATGTATGATAAAATGATTTTGTTTTTAAGTCATCCTGCTTAGGATGTGAACATGGCATTCTAATTCACATGCAGTACACTTGGGCATGCGTATGTTGTAACACTCCCATGGACTGTAGGCCATGTACAATAAATTCTACAATGGCAAATTCTTGAAATATTTGAGAGGGAAAAAGTCAGAAATTATAATGAAATGAGAATTTCATTAGGCACCCAGGGGGGAAAAATAGGTAGTGCAAATGCAAGGCAAAGTTCTTATTATAGTTTGCTGTGTTTTTGACTATTTTAACAACCCTACAATGTAAAATTGTTACTGGACCAGTCTACCACATAGTCCTGAGCTCATATTCCCTCAAAGTTTTAGGCTAAAAAGCAAACCCAAGTTAAAATTTAAGTGGCACTGGTTTCTTAATTAGATTCTTTACCCAATTCGAACAGAAAGTTCATTCCTGGTCTTGCCAAATGAGTAGTTTCCATGATTTTGTTCTTAGTTCTAGCATGGTTAGATTACTGTGAGAAACAAGCAGCTATTAGAGAGAATCTGACAACATCATATGTGTAAAGATTCTGTTGATAAGATTCCTTGATCTGAATTTATAGATTCAATATGCATTTCCAGGGCAGCCAAAGTTTCATAGCATGGTGACCATGGACACAATAACAAGGCTTGGATGGCTTGATATTTTGAGTGTCAAAGCATTATATTTCAAAAAAAAAAAGAAAAGATATATGTTGTGATTTCAGCATACAGAGAAGCAACAAGATTCCAAGTCTTATCCAAAGACTCATGCAAATCCAATGCATGAACAATTTCTTCAACTCTGCATTTATTGATTTATTCACTTATCCATTAAGCAAAAAACATTGAGCTATGAGCTAGCAGGGACTATGGTGAGTCCACTGAAGGTACGATGTTATAGAAAACACAGCCTCTGTTCTACAGGTGCTCCCAATTAATGCAGGTAATAATGTAGTAAATGCAACGATACGTATTTGGTGCTCTGACAGCCAGAGGCAAGAACAACCTCAATTTGCTTGGAAGATTTGGGAATGGCCTCAGAGTAGTGTCATTTGAAATGGGACTTGCAGAATGAGTAGGAGTTTACCAAAGAAGGGCATTCCAGGTGGAGAGAACAGCAAGAGCATAGAAGCTTGAAAGAAAGTTGAGTGTGGAGAACTATTAGCACAGGGTATCTAGAGTAAAAAGGAAAGGACATGGAATTAGAGAAAAAATATTTAAATATTTGGAACCAGTTGGTAGGGAGCAATTTAAATGATAGTAAAATGTGGTTTGGTGCTTCATTATAAAGTCTATTGCATGTGACACTTTTTCATTCCTTGTGTGGTAGGTATGTGGATTATAGATATGCTGAGATATTTGTCTCCTCAGCCCTCCTTGGATCAGCCAGCAGAGCCTGGGTGATCAGAGAACCCAGGTCCATCACCTGTGCCCCAAAACAACCTCTTTCGTTTGTCAAAGTGCACTCTACAAATATTATCTTTTATATCTATTGTGGGATGGAATCATTATCATGCCAAGATAAGGAGTACACACTCTAGGCAATAGAGAGCTTCTGAAAAATGTTAGACTGGAAAGTGGTGGCAGCATGAGTCATTTGAGATAGAAAACCGACTTCAGAGGCTATTGCAATAGCCAAGAGAAGAGAGAGTAAAGACTTCTGCTATTTCTCACCTGAGTCACTCTTGAGCTCTCTTCATGTCACCATGTTGAACAGAACTCATTTTCTGTGTGGTAAGAATTTATCTTAGAGACACAGAGACGCTAGCATATCAGAGCAGGACCACAGAACTGAGTTTTGTAAAGAGGCCTCCATTTGGGATATATGGGAATATTTAGAGGTCTAACAATGAAGATCTGTCTCATGAAATTACTACTTTGAGCAAAGAGGGTAAGACTAAGTCTCTTCCCAGCCTATGACCTTACTGATTGTCTATGAGAAGAAACACTTTTGCCAGAGACTAAAATATAAATTCCACGGCAGTAGGAATTTGGTCTGTCTGGCTCAGCTGGTCCCTATTGCCGTTGCCTAGACAAATGCCTGATACTTTCAGGCATTAAAGTACCTGACACTTTCATGTGGTTAGAATAGTGCCTGACACTTTCAGGCCAATTTGTTGAATGAGGGAATGACACTATGATGTTGGGTGTTGACAAATATCCTCCAGCTCAATTCCTGGGGAGTGTGTCCATTTTTCTACAGAAGGGATTAGAAACTCAAAACATAAGCAACCTGCAAAAAGCATGGCAATTTTTATCATATATTATATACACATTTTATATATATATATATATATATATATATATATATATATACACACACACACACACACACACACACACACACACACACACATATATATATATATATATATTAGAGAGAAGAGGTAAGGAATTTGTATTTTATATCCATATAGATGTATGTATATACATAAATATATATGCATGTTTTAGTTGGCACATTGTTTAATTCACTTGAAATAAAACAAAGAACCATCATAAAGTACAAGTAGATATAGCCTCTAATCAAAAAATAAATAAAAGCAGACACTATGTACCTCTCAGTGATACAAGATTAGCAACAGTTGCATTATCAGAGTTACTTTATGAAAATTAATATAACCTTACAGAAGTTAGTAAATATTGGTGAAAATGTTTGTACAGTACATATATGTAAGTATATACTCATATGTATGTATGTACACACACACACATGCACAGAAGATTGATTTAATTTATTTAGGCTGAAACACCTAAGGAATGAGATGAACAAAGAATCTGAATTCCACTTCAAAGCCCCAACAGCACTGATGGCAGTTGCTGCATCTGAAGGTGTGGCTGGGACTGAAAGCAGCAGCTAAGGAGTGACTAAGTGACAGACAGAAATGATAAAATCCAGAAGGCATGGCACCAGCAGAGCCTTTGGCAGCAGCCAAGCCACACAACAAATTTTCAAGGTAGACTGTGAGCCATTGGCATCCCCAAGTTGAGCGAGCACATGGAGATGGGGAAGGAGAAGGTAGGAATCCAGGAATAACAATGAAATAATGGGTGAGGACTCAGAGAAAATTGTCATTATCCTTCATACTCATGAGTATTCACTGAAATTGCTGGCATGGTTCAGGGAAACAAGGGTTACACATGCATTCACAAGGATCTGAATCTGCTGTACTCCAGCTGTACCAACACAGAGCCAGTGAAATGGACCATAGTATGGAAAATATAGTGTGTGATTTACTTCTGTCAACTTGTAAAGCTGAGACAAATTTCTGCAGCTGCATTGGACAAGCAGAGATCCATTGAGCTCATTAAGATGTCAATGACCAATCATTGCACCATGTTTTTCTAAGTTCACAACTTTATCCACAATTCTGAAGTCCAGAACCTTCTGGAAATCCAAAATTTTGTATTTTTTATAAATTTGATGATTGAACAGATGTAAGGCTACTTTCCATTTTTATTTCATTTACTGTGAATATTCACACATTTTGCTGCTGAAATTTAATGATTGGGTGCTGCCCCAAACCCTGCTGGAAGTATTGCATAATGTATGACACATGTACCAAATTACCTCTCTAAAACCCTAAACTTTCTGAATTCTGAAGCCCATCTGGCCTCGGGGGCTTCAGATAAGTGATTGTACACATATATCCTATTTTTTTCTACCACAAAAGCCGTCTTATTTTGGATTTGGAAGCATTTTGTAGTAATTCTTTTTATTGACCCTTTCCAAAAATAGAGTTGTGTTTCTATTCTTAAATTTACTTGTAATTGTACATTTCCATGCCCTTCAAAACAAACAAACAAACAAAAACTGGTAATAATTTTGGTTAAGTCCAAGGGCTTACTATGCTAGACCCTGTGCTTAAAGCTCTCAATTTGCTTTCTCTTAGCAATATATAGCTGGGCCTAGACCCTGGCACCTTATCAAATACCAGTGACATATGCTTGCATTCCTCTTGTTTCCTAATAACATTGTCAGTGGATCTTCTTTAGATCTCTGCCTTTGTGTTGCTGAGTAAGTCCAACAGTTCCCATAAAGGGGCAAATTTTAACTCTGTGATATTCCTGACCTCTCACAGCACCCTGTTCTTTCCATTCATAGCATTGATCAGATTTGTCAGGCTTCAGAGCTCACACCTTGTCACTTCTGCCACATTCTATTGGCCAAAGTAAGTCACACGGCCAGTCCCTTCAAGGGATAAAAAAAATAGAGCCCATCTCTGAATAAAAGAAGCAACCCATGCATGCTGGGATGGGTGGAATTTGTGGTTATAAAACAATTTACCACATTCTACTGTCTGGCCACAAATTGCTCACAATCTTCCCACATATGAAATATGCTTACTCGTATCCCAGTACCTGCGAAAATCTCATCCCAGGTATTGCATCAGGCTTGAAATTCACCAGTTAGTGCTTCCCTTCAAGTCTACACACAGATGGTTTCCCTGTGGAACCCTTCAGCTCTCTAGAGATCCATAAACCAGAATTATAATGTATCTGCCCTCTCCTACCCAAATATGTAAGATACAAAGGTGAGAAAAGGGAAAGATAACCACACTGAATCCTCCTTTTTAAAAAAGAAGAACTGGAGTACATAGCAGCCACTGGTCTGCAGCAATTGTTAAATCAAAACAGGCCCGTGTCCAGGGACAAGCAATATTGCCCGAGTAGGGCCTAGTTCTTCTCCTTTGAAGTGATTCTCTAGCCCATTTTGTTCCTACACTCTGGACTGTTTGCTCAGCGCTATGAGAGGTCTTTTCTTTCTATGACAACTAGCTCATGCTTGTTAGTTTGCTCAGTCTGCTTTGTGCCTGTAGGAGGTCAATGGGCCCAGAGCTTCTTAAACGGTTCTGTCCCTTTTCATCCAATTAAATACAGCCTCTTTAACATTCTTTATGGGATTTCTGTGGATCAAATTAAAGTCTACTCTAATACACAATAGCCAGCCTCACTACTCTTATCAAGATAGGTTTCCCTCTAATTTTGATGATGTGTCAAATTTGGGTGATGTGTCTGGATTCACGGAAGATCTTTTGTTTATGTGAGATGACGACTAAACACCATCTTAAGTCATTGAGGTCTTATGAAAAGGTCTCACAGCCACACCCTTCATTTGAACTTGCCCCTGAGGCCTCATTTTACTGAACGCAGCTTGGAATTAATATTTTACCCACATTTTAATTTTTTGTTGTTGTTTTGATAACCTTTTCTAACCCAGAACATCCTGGGTCTTCTATGTTTTCTCTAAGCTCTACTTGCAAACTGAACAGTTCATTCTTTAGTTAATCTCTCTCTTTCTGCATTTTATTATATATAGCTATAAAAAGCCAAGTCACAGTTGTAACATTCTGCCTGGAAATCTCCTATCCAGATCCACAAGTTGTTAGGAAAAATTCTTATCTTCCAAGAAGATTAGGCAGCACTTTGCTAATTGTTTGGCCAGTATATAACCAGGCTGGGCCTTTCTCCCTCCTCAATAGCAATTTATTCATTTCCCAGTATCTACTCATCTCCTCACTGCCTCTCTAGTCACCAGTCTCCCCCATTACCAAAGCAGTGCCATATGTTTTAAGTTTTATTATAACAGCACCCCACCTCTTTGTAATGATTTCTGTTTTAGTTAACTATTTCTGAGCAACAAACCACCCCCAAACCTAGTGGCTTAAACAATAATGATTTCTTACTTCCTATATAGTTCTGCAGGTGGGTTAGGCTGTTTCTCTGCTGGTTTCATGTCCCTGTTCATGCTGAAGAATCATCTGAACTGGAAGGTTCAACATGGCCTCACTCAAATGTCTCATGATGGATACTGACTATGGCTGAGGAGTCTTCATTCTCTTTTATGTGGCCTCTCATCCTCCAGTAAGCCAGAGTGGCTTTCTTAAATGGTGATATCAGAGCATCAATCCAGGAGGGCAAGGGCAGAATTTTCAAGACACCTTCAAGCCCAAGCTCTAGAAGTTCTACAATGTCACTTCTGCCACATTTTGTTGGTCCAAGAGAGTCACAGGTCCAGTGCAGATACAAAGAAGTGGAAAAACAGACCTACCCTGGATGAGACGATTGGTAAAGTTACAATGCAAAAGGATATGTATACTGGCATGGGAGAAATTTGTGGCCATTAAGCAGTTTACCATAGCAAGAATCTATTGAATGGGTGCACGTCTAATTTTTTTTAGGGTGTGAATGTGGTTGTGGTCACTGATCTCTACTTTTTGACCCTGGCAGTGTTTTAGTGCTGGGCTCTGATACCAGACTCATAAAATGAGATTTGCCGAATGACTGTTTATTTTCTGACCTCCCCATTCTCTTAATCCTTGTCAACAACAGGGCCTTGAATATCCTAACTCTGCTGTTCTCTATGTCATCTTCTAGACCAATCTGTGTCCAGATAGATCTGGTTTTGAATCTTGGCTTTACCATTTACTCATTATGTAACTTTGAGCAGGTTATTTAAATTATTTAAAATTTCTACCTCATCAGATTTGTGGGATTAAATGGCACAATGTATTAAACTTCCTGGCACATAGTAATTGAGTTAACAAATGTCAGTTTTCTTCCTTCTTTTGTGTCCCCAGATAGTAAGGGACATCTAATACGAGATTAGGACTATGAATTTATAGGCAATAGTCAGTTGTTGATAGATTTTAAAATAGGAATTTACAAAACTAAAAGGAGTTGAGGAATTAAATTATCAGCTATGTATGACTTTCATATTAGACTATATTCTTCTAAGTTATTCTGCATTATACATATAATTTCAGAGTTTCTGAAGATGTATATTACTATTATCCCCATACAGTGGTGGATTATTCAATTAATCTTAGAGATACTGTCATGCAGGAACTCAGTTCCCGCTCCCCATAGAAGAACGCAGGATATGGTGAAGCCAAAAGGGAACACCAACGGAGCCATGGATAGAGGGTTCATGCCACTATATTCTTGCTGGTGGCTGGGTTGGAGACATAAAAATAAACATCCACCAATACCCCAGTGAGGGGTCTTCCTGCACCCCAGTCTCTCTTGCGGGCCAGGCGAGACACAGGAAGTAGGATCAACACGATCCACAACCCACAATCTGCTTGCTAACTGCACTTGCTAGCCGCAATTCTCAGTCCACTTCTCTGCCAACCAACCAATCCCCTAGCGTAGCCACGGTAGTTACATTAGTGGCTAATGGCTAACTGGTAACAGCTGATGGCCACACAGCCACAGCGGATGGCCATCTGATTACAGCTGATGGCCATCTAATAACCAAGCCAACATCTTTCCACATGAGGCCGAGAGCCTAGAAATGGCTTTCTGGGACTCTGTCCCCACAGATACATTTAGGACACTAGAAAGCTAGGGCATTAGAGAAAAATTAGAAAATTGTGATATTTAATGCTTTATAAAAAGGGCACTGAAATAGTCACCAAAGGAAAACTCAAAACTTTGTCAGACTTTCCTACATACATATATTTTTAAAATTTGTGTCGTTTTTATTGTTAATTACATGGTGTAGAAGGTATTATAGTCATCTTCGTACTTTGTATCTCTGATCCAGCCTTTCCTTCATGTACCACATAAAACCTAAGGCTTAGAATAGTGTTATTAGAAATGACAAGGAGACTAAATATAAAATATATTTCATAATAAGAATAAATGATAAATCTTGGTTGCTGGTGGATTGTAAAGATTGATGGCAAGGGAAAAGTCAAAGCTCTCATTACAAGAAATATTTCATATCACCCAAATCATCAGTTTATGTCTAATAAATTAATTATCTTTATATACTCTATCTTTAATATATTACAGTTTTCTCTTCTCTCTTCTCTGAATGCTTTATATTTTCAGCAGTAAGCCTTGTTTTAAACATTACATTATATTTTTCATTGAGTCTTTGAAGAAAATGATTAATAATAATAATAATGCCACGAATGATGCAATTGTCTCAATCTGCCACATTTTTCTACCTCACTACTAACCTCTATCACATTCTGTCCTCAATCGTCCATGAGGCCAAGAAAGACTGAGTAGCTGGAGGTAGAGATTGAGTTCCACAAAATCAGGATCAAGAAGTACCGGGAGGGTAGAGATGATGATATTAGAATCATCAAGCAATGAAGCCAAAGGCCTGGACAAAGACCAAATCTGGGATGAGCACGTATAAACCCTGAATCCTGAGGGCTGCAGATAGGGATAACAAGGGGATCACAGAGGACTTTAGAGACAGGTGGAAGTATGATCAAAGCAAAATCAAGTGTAAGATGTAAGGTCACCCAGGTTATTTTAGGTTACTATATATAGCTCCCTTTTATAGCAAACAGGTGGATTGTGATAGGCCAGACCTTCTGAAAGATCGGGGTGAACCCAGAATAGAAATTCAGTGGGTACATTTTTCTCCTACCATGCTTGAGAATGTGTGGCTTGAAACTCTGAGGACTTATTCAAATTTCTGTGTCATCCTTTAAGATGGCTTTACATTAGTAAGATTCAAGGGTCAGTTCTGATCTCATAGCAAAATTGAAGGTCTTTTCAGTTATTTATTTGACCGTTTAGATACATGTCCATAAAGGCAGAGGGAAGAAGCAGTAAGCCACTTGAAGAGCTGTGACTCAAGTGAATTTTACTATATGGCAGAAGATTCAAGTTTTAACATTTGCAATGATGCACTTGAGAAAATTTTGTAAAGTGAAAAATCATCAACTATGACCCAGGCACATCTAGAATTCTATAGGTAAGAGACTTGGTTTGACTTTCTAAAAAGTACTTTTTCCATGTGAAGTATGTTAACTTGGTCCCCCAGTTTGAGCTGAATATGTTCTCTTGAATAGTAGTGACCTCACCTAAGAGTAATATCATCAAAGTGATGTTTTTCTTCTTTTACACATTTTTGAGGCCAGAAACCTTTCCACTGTGTTTTTAATGTCCCAGAACTCTTAAACCCATGAGACCTGAAGGTAATGGAGTAAAGAGAGACAAATGAAACATGTCCTTCATGGCCATACTTTTCTTTCAAAACCCCCCGAGATTCAAAACATAGTTTGAAAACCAGTGGGCTTAAACAATAAATTAAAACATCTCTTCTTTTCTCTTGAGATGTAAGTTTAACTCCAGTGTGGGAACCCAAGGAAGACAATGTCAACTGGTCTTTAGATGTTTATTGCAAGTTTTCTATTTTTCCAAAGGGCAGATGAGTTTATTGAAAAGACATGTAGTCACAGTGTCTAAACCCTTCAAAGGTACTTATACTTCTAGACCTTCCTCTGGTACTATATACTACTGAAATAAAAGTACTTCATGCACTGAAGCCATATAAGAGACATGCACAGATTTATCCCAGGAATAACAAACTTATGTTGTCTGAATTTAAAAAAAAAAAAATCTGATCATTATTCCATTCTTCAGACAGTCATCTCCAAATGTATCTTTTAGGATGTGGGTGGTATTTTTGAGGCCTATCAGAAATAATTCAAGTAGCACAGACAAATCTCTTCTCTGTCATGAAGCTAGGCCTTGGATTCCAACAATAATTCAGCAGTAAGCATCCAGTATAAGAGTTATTAAGTGGGCCACAAAACCTCCTCTCAGTAATTGCTGCCTCTTCTTCCTCTATGCCTTCAATAGAAGAGCATGAGAACATCCTTTACTTTGTGATTTAAGGCAATCAATATGTATGCTACCTATTCAATTATAAATTTAAAACACTATTATACATTGTCTTTCCTAAGGCTTTATATCCAGATATATTAGCACTTTTTAATTGATCTTATGAAACTCAACAAAAGCTATTAGGCTTGTTTTAAAAAAAAAAAAAAGAAGAAGAAAAATCCTCTAGTGAACATGTAATAGTGAGTTCTAGAAAGCCAGATAATTTCTTTGCTTAATAATAGTTTTCTTTCCTCTTGGCTGCAGATTCTCATAACTAGCACCATGCCAAACATTCGAAGATTGGATTATGGCCTGTCGTACTTGATTATTTTTGTCAGCATGCTGACCCTGGGTGCCCTTTTCTTGTGTTGTTCCTTCTGTTTCCATTTTTCATGTCATCCAGCTTTTCATCTTGTCAATCAGCTTTTGACTTCCTGATTAAAGTGTCTGTCACAGGAGCAGCCTGGTCTCCAGTCAGTTGTTTAATTTGTTCCTCATGGCATCCAATTGAGTTATTCATCTGGCCCAGCTGTTCCCAAGTGCTTCCAGCATCACTTTTTCATGTGTTTGGGTTTAACCTCTATATCTATGTACAACAGTGTGAATTGTTCCATTCATACTGTTGACTGTGAATTGCTTTGCCTTCCTAATGCCTTGACGCTACTAGGCTGGCTGCTATGCTGTGGCCAAACCAACAGAGAGAAGTAATATTTCAATCTGATGTTATGGTAACAACTACAACTAAACAGACTAGTTTTCAAGAATTATAGCAAGCCCTCTTTTTAACAATTAGGACGATGTAATGGAAACTCTGGACTGTTCAGATTCAGATCCACCCAAAAATAATGTTGATGGTGCTTGGCAGAGGCAATGAAACATTAGTCTGCCAACATTGTGGATATTGCCACAAATGCTCCAGGACCTATTTGTTGCATTAGGTGACATGAGATACTCTCTTGGCCTGAATTGGTACAGATATCCAACTGGAAAAATAAAATTAAGTAAATCTGCTGAGTTTGCAAGCTAAAACTTGTCTTCTCGTGGTAAGATGATTTATATTATGCAACATTCAAGAAGCCACATAATGCAACAGGAAACTGGAGGAAAAGAAAATGAGAGCACATTTACCCACTCTCCCTTTTAGCCACTCAAACCTAATTAATTCAAAATTCAGTAGATTGTTTATGAGTGAACTATTCCTTCCTGCTATTGCCTATCATGTTTCTCCTGCACCCCCTACAAACTTGAAATGGTAATTCCATTACAGAAGTCATGAAAATAACCAGAGACCATGTGACTAGCACTTAAAAGAATGTACAATGAGTTTAATGAGAATCAGGCAGCAAACTTAACACAACTTTACAAACCACCTCCCATTGTGGTTTGATTTAATGGAAATATTTGCAAGAAATTAAGTTTTTCCTATAAGAATACGCATTTATGTCTTTAGGTGACTCATATGGGATATAGTGAAATAGTGTAGAAATTCTGAAGAGTATTAAAAAGCATGATATATGGGGAAGACTATTGCCAATTAAACAGAGGAAATAAAATCATGTTTCTGACTATGAATTTTTCAAAATATTTTGAATGTTCTCAGAGAGGTATTGTACATATATTAATTCATACTATTAACAATAATATTAAAACTTATTTACAGGGGTTTAATATATTTCATTTTTAATGAGAACAACTATTATCAAATAAATTTTACTTCAACTGGTAAAAACAAAATGTTTAAGGATGATAAATCATGGAGGAAAATATAGTTTGAAATGTATATTTCTGGTTTTGTTCTGGTAAAATAAACCTGCAGTCCTCCCCTCCTTCCCCAGTGGAGGTTTTCCACAATGTATTCCTCAGGAAAATAACATTTTCAATCTCTTCCCTGGGAGGTTTTCCTTGTTGTCTTTCATGGATTCACTTTTCCAGTTTTTCCAAATTCACATTTCTTGAGGAATATCTCCCATGAGTCTTTCCATTATTATCACCAGGAAAGTGAACACAGTGAAGTGGTACTCAATATTCATTCCACCCTTCTTCTAATTTGTCTTTCTGTGCTGCAAAGCCTACAAAGTTAAAAATCACATTTGCTAGACTCCCTTGCAGCTAAGGTTCCGGATGTGCTTTAAGTCTGACCCATCAGATAGATTTGTGAAAGATGTGGAAAGTGTAAATGAGGTAAAGGCCACTATTTTATCATTACTATTAACCATATTGGCAAGTACAGCCCTGAAAGTACTGAACTTTGCTGTAGTAGTGATACCAGGCATCCTGGTATCAAGAGGTAAGGGGAGATATAAACATTATTTTCTGGAGAGATATGTAATTGGCACAGCATTACTATGAAGCCAACAGTTGCAGATGAAGTGCCCTAACCTGAATTACACCTAAAAAGTATCCCGAGTGCTTACAGTATAGGCGGTGGCTTCCTGATACCCCACCTTGCTCATTGTGGCTCCCCTAGTGAACCAGTTCTATGTTATTTCTCTGGGATTTGTTCCTGTCTAACCCAGAGTCTGTTCTTCTAGTCCTTTCAGTGGTTTTCAAGCTCCTTATTTCCTGCATCAAATCCTTTTCTGATTTAAAAAGAGTAATTTTTTAACTGCAAATTCATTCTGATTGATATAGTTTGTCTTGGCACTTTTTTTCAAAAATTTCTTGCTTTACTGTCAGTGTCATAGTATAAAGAACAGATGCTTTGGAGTCATACAAATCATTAGTCACCTTGGATAAATGTATGAACTAATCTAAGCCTCAGATCCTTCATCTAACAAAATCAACAATAGTACTTAAATATATAGTTTATATAAGGATAAAATAAGATATTAAATATTTAGTGCCTGGCACACTGATGCAAGCATTCAACAAATGTCAGTACTCTTCTTCAATGTTTAAATTTGAACAGTTAGTTCCCAACATAGAACTTCCTACTAAGCTAATCAGGGATCACCTTTAGTAAGGAAAACAAAAGACTCCTGGAAAATATTGTATATTTCACTAAAACACATTCCTGTGTCAATCTCGATCCAGTGAACCAACTACTCATGGATATTAGTCTTGAGTTTTACACAGGGAACCAGACCCACTGAGATTTCCAGGTTGCTATATTCAACTTTTTGGAAAATCAAATCAAACAAATGTATACATTCCTTAGGAGGAAAGAGTACCAGATACTACATATGGTTGCCTAATGCCATGAAAACATGAAATAGCTGAACCTTAATACAAAAAGATTAGGTTAAAGGTGATAGAATTAAAACCCTACCTACTAACCTAAGCCTAAGGATATTTTTCAATCAATGACACAATAAAACAACATCTCATCCTTTTAGACATAATAACTTTGGATTATCAGCTGTAATTTCCTCTCAAAAGGCATCTGTCTTAGCTGCATGATGCACTAAGTTATTCCAGAATCCTTCTTAATCTTCCCATAAGATTTGGGAACTTCACTATGTCCCATTTTATTAACATAAGGAAATAAATGCACATTTCTATAGGAATAATGCGGAGAAACAAAAAGATGAACTCACAAGAAAGAAAGAAAAATATCCAGATGTTGAAGTAAAAATGAACCTGAAATTCAGCAAGTACATATATGAGAAGATATTAGTGGTCTAGAAATAGAATCTAATAGCTAGTAACTTGAGTTTAAAACTAAATAAATGTCACAAAAAGAAATAAAGCTTTGGTTATATTTGAGCAGGAAGGCAGAAATGAGAACCCTATAAGCCAGAACCATCAATGGCTTCAGTGAAAAGAGAAACTGGGAACACATGCACACATTGGGTAAGGGAAATGACAAGGAACCTTGCCTCTGCCTGGGAACCTGGGTCAAGAGGGAAAAAAAAAGTCACCATGGAAAACTGATACCATTGGCCATGAGCAAATGGATCTTGGTTTTTACATGTTTTGGGAAACACAAGAAGTATCAAACCAAGTATCAAACCAGGGGGGAAAAAACTGGTACCAGGAACCTTGCATAAGCAAAGGCTAGTGTAAAACACTTTGGGGGAAATACTTCCACAGTTAAAGCTCACTTAGATCTCTCTCTCTCTCTCTCTCTCTCTCTCTCTCTCTCTCTCTCTCTCTCTCTCTCTCTCTCTCCCTCTCTCTCTCTCTCTGCCTCCCTCTATCTCTCTTTTTTCCTCTCTCTCTTAAACACACACACACACACACACACACACCAAATATCTACTGCTACTGACCTCACAGTCAGATAAATTTAAAAACACACAGGGCAATCTGTAAATTTACAAAAATATATATGCTTACATTGATAAAAACAACAACAAAGGAAAGGAAAACCATATGGCAAGAATGACACTATCAAAAAGGCAAAGTGAAAAAGAACCAATGATGTCAATAAATAATAGATATAGCTATTGAATTAAAAACTCAATGGACATATTAAAAAGCAGATTATATACAACTCAAAAATTAGTAACATGGAAAATAGGACTGAGGATTTTATGCAGACTATGCACAGATATATGGAAAGGTGGGGATTATAAAATGTTAAGATATGTGGAGAATAAGTTAAAATAAAACAGAAAGACACACAATGGGAGCTTTGGGACAGATTAGAAATAATTGTAGCAACATACTTTTCAATAAGAAATACAAAAACAAAAACAAAAAAACCTGAGACCTTTCCTAAATGACAAATCTTCAGATTCAACAATCATGATATCTAAAGAGATGTACAATTCCCTTCTGTACAGGATACTATCAGTGCTCTGTCCAGATTCCCTTGAGCCCTTCCTTCCCTCCACCCCCAATATTGGCTCCAGGTGTGCCTTCACTCCCAACTCTAATACCTGCACCTTTTTGACAAGAGTTCCCTTTACTACACATCCTCACCAATACTTGCTATTTCTTGAATTTTTGATAATAGCTATTCGAACAGATATTATGGTGTTAATTTGCATTTCTCTGATGACTAGTGACATTGAGCATCGTTTTAGGTACCTCTTGGCCATTTGTCTTTGAAAAATGTCTTTTTATCCTTTGCTTATTTTTTAATTGGATTGTTTTTTACTATTGAGTTATATGAGTTTCTTACATAATTTGGATATTAGCCCTTATCAGATAGATGTTTTGGAAATATTTTCTCCCATTCCATAGGTTGCCTTTTTATTTTGTTATTTCTTTTGCTGTTCAGAAACTCTTTTGTTTCATGTAGGCCCATTCATTTATTTTTGCTTTTGTTGTTTTTGCTTTTGGTGTCATATCAAAAATCATTGCCATGAACAATGTCAAGGTTTTCCCCTATGTTTTCTTCTGGAAGTTTTATGGTTTCAGGTCTTATGTTTATGTCTGTAAACATTTAGAGTTCATTTTTATAAGTGGTGTAAGATACGGATCCAACCCCATTTGTCTGCATGTTATTATCCAGTTTCCCAGCACCATTTATCAAAGAGACTGTTCTTTACTATTGAGTATTCTTGGGGCCCTTTATAAATATTGGTGACTGTATATGTAAGGGTTTATTTATAGACTCTGTATTCTGTCCCATTGGCCTATGTGTCTACTTTTATGTAAGTACCATTCTGTTTTGATTACTACAATTTTGTGAAATAGTTTGAAATCAGAAGTACGATACTGCTAGCTTTGTTCTTCTTTTCAGGATTGCTTTAGCTATTTCGGGATTGTGGTTCTATATAAATTTTAGGATTGTTTTCCCATTTCTGTAAAAAATGCCATTAGAATTTTGAAAGGAATTGCACTGAATCTATAGATGTCTTTGGGTAGTATGGATATTTTAACAATATTAATTTTTTTCAGTTCAGAGACATGAGAAATCTTTTCATTTATTTGTGTCTTCTTCAATTTCATTCATCAAAGTCTCATAGGTTTCAGTGTACAGATCGTTCACTAGCTTGGTTAAATTTATTCCAAGTATTTTATTGTTCTTGATGCTACTGTGCATGAGTTTGTTTTCTTTATTTCTTTTTCAGTTATTGTATTGTTAGTATATAGAAACACAATTGATTTCTGTATGTTGATTTTGTACTCTGCAATTTTACTGAATTTGTTGATTATTCCAGAAGATTTTTGGTGGAGTCTTTAAGAGTTTCTATACACAAGATCATATTATTTGCAAACTGAGACAATTTTACTTCTTTATTTCTGATTTCGATAATAATAATGATAAAAATCTCCTTTGTGGATACACTAAATGCAAAGGAAGGATGTATCCTCTTACCCTCTCTGATACATCTGAACTCATATTTTTTGTTTCAGTGGTGTGCTGGAACTTCCCTATTGCTGGATTGTCACAAAGGCTTTCTCATTTCCTGGTGATTGTCTAAGACAGTGTTCTCCAGGGTCTCCTGGGCCATGGCCAGGCAGGACTGGAGTCAGTTCATGGTGCACTGCAAGATCCACAGCTGAAACTGAGGTCTGTCTGCCTGTTACCAGATACACAAGTCAGCAAAGTTCCTCTGAAGTCTCTTGGCTTTGGTGCTGGAGCCCATACTTCCCACAAAGGCACAATTTGTCTGCCAAATTGTTGTTGAGGGGGGATATATGTGAGGAACATCTTATTTGTTCATCTTACTAATGTCTCTCAGAGCTAATTTTTATAGAAGAATATAGTTTAAGACTCAAGAAATGAGTAGGGTTGGGTATTATCTGTAATGGTTTTGATGGTGTTAAAGCATTCTAAGATTCTAGCATTGACTGGGAAGAGGATAAAGCTATTGACTAACCTTAGACTATCTAGGTCAAGTACAGAAATTAAAATTCAGAAACTGCTGTGAGAGTTCAGAAGATGGATATTTAACATATAAATCAATAGTAAAGAAAAGAGAATAAAATTTAATTGATCAATAAAAAACAAGAAGAGAGTTCAATAAAAAAGCAAAGAAAATCCTAGGAAATAGAAAAACTTAATAAGATTATAAAATGTTTTTAGATGTGCTAGAAATTATAATGAATGCAATTATTGATGAATTAACTTGCTGGGTAAAAAGAAGGTGGTTCCCCAAAAAAGTGATGTTTAAAAACTGTATTCGCTTTACTAAGAGTCACACCTGAACAATTACAATACAGCTACAATACAATACAATAATCTCAGACAAATAATACCAAAGAAACCTAGAATAGTTACATCAATAAAAAGCACAACATATTTTGAGAAAAAGAATTATTAGTGATAAAAAGGAAAACTTCATAATGATCAATGGAAAATTGTCTAGGACTATATAATCCTGAATTTATATACTCCTCACAAAGAAACATCAAAATATATAATGCAATGATTTCAAAAAGTCACAGGGAAAATTAACAAGTGATAAGCATGACGCTTAGTTTTAATACATCTCTCTAATTAATAAAATAAGAAAACAAAAATATTAATATGAATATAAAATATATGAAAAATCTCATTAACAAACTTTGGTCCTTAAGAATATGTAGAGAATCCTATCCACAAAAACAGAGAATATAATTTAAAATAGTATTAAAATTAAAGAATATTCTGTTTTCAAGTATACATGGAGTTGTATGAAAATTGAACACAAAGGTACAGAAATCAGATATTTCATGAAGTCATTTCAGAGATTGACTTTCATATGTTGAACCAACTTTGCATTCCTGGGATAAATGCCATTTGGTCATGATATAATCCTTTTTATATGTTGCTGGGTTCAGTTTGGTAGTATTTTGCTTACAATTTTTTTCATCTATATTCATAAGAGATATCAGTTTGTAGTTTTCATTTTTTTGTGTTATTTTTGTCTAGTTTTATACAAGGTTAATACTGGGCTCAGGCATGAGTTGAAAAATGCTCCTTTCTCTTCTATTTTTTGAAAGAGATTGTGGAGTATTTGTAATAATTATTTAAATGTTAAAGAGAATTCACCAGTGACCCCAGCAAACCATATTCTTTAAATGGAAGGTAAAATGCTTTTTTTTAGGCAAACACAGCTGATATAATTCATTGCCATCAGATTTGCATTAAGGCTGAAACATAATTCTCAATGTAAACTCAGATTCACACAAAGCAATAAAGATCACAGAAAATGGTTAATATAATATACACATACAATACTTTTTTTTTACTTTCCTTAATTGATAATAGTTTAAAGCAGAACCAATAACAATATACCTTGGGGTTTATAACATATGGAGAGGTAAAATGTATGACAAGAGCACAAAGGAAAGAAGAGAGTAAGTAGACATTCGCTGTTGTAAGTTTCCTAAATTATAATGGTACAATAGTATATAAAGATAGATTGTGATAAGATAAAGAACAACCAAAGAACAACTACTGGGGAGAAAAAACAAAGCAAATAGGTATAGCTAATATGGCAATCGAGGCGATGAAATATAATATTAAAACTATACTCAATTAAGACAAAAAGAACATAGACCAAATGGGAAAAATAACGAGATTGCAGATTTAAAATAACTATATTACATAATCATATTAAATTTAAATGGTGTAAACCAGGGATCAGCAAACATTTTCTTATAAGACCCAAGAGTAAATAGACTTTGCAGGCCATACAGTTTCCATCAACTACTCAACTCTGTGCTTGTAATGTGAAAACAGCTACAGACAACATATAAATGAATGGGCATTGTTCCAATGTTTTGTTTTCTTTTACAAAAATAGGCAGTCAGCCCAAGGGCCATAGTTTGATCATGCCTGATCTGAATACTGTCCAATAGAAATATGTGAGCCACAAATGTGAACCACATATATAATTTTAAATATTATGATACCTATATTAAAAAATAAAAATAGGTGAAATTAATTTTAATGATATATTTTATTTAACCTAATGTATTCAAGATACCATTATTTCAAAATGTAATTAACATATAAGTAATTAATCATATATTTTACATTTTTTTATGCTGTCTTTGAAATCTGGTGTTCATTTTACACTCAAGGAGGCAGATATTTAATACACATTTCATACGTATTAAATGCAGACACAGGGTCAGTACCTGAGAATGAGTGCCTCCTTAAATTTTGTTTTCTGGGTGCCTCCTTGCTGCATCTGAGGGTTGGTTCTGACTAATTGATTGAGTAATCCTAGGGTGGGGTTGATAAGTCACTGACATTTCTCGCTTGTCATGCACATGGGTAAAGTAGGCTTTCCAGATAAATCAGATAGCCAAAAACATGCAGATGCTGATAGCTATAACTCAAAGGGCTCTGGAGCAAGGGTCGATAGGAAGAACTAAGGAAATTTGATGGGATAACAACTGTGTCTGCTACACCTGGTGAGCAGGACATGGTAAGTTCCTTGGATACCTTTCAAAGACACATGTTCTGGAGGGTGGGAAATAAGCTCTATAAAGACTTAGGGCCTTTGGTAGCAGTGATACTATGAGGGAGTCAGTGGTTTGGGGCATGCTATATCATGCCTCCTATAATTGAGGACAAGGCATTGTATCTTTTATCTCAGACCATTAAAAAAGAAGCACAACATTTAGTAGGCCTATTTAGACTTTAGAGACGGTAAACTTCATACTTGGGAATACTGCTCTGACCCACTTATTAGTTGACTCAAAAAGCTCCTAGATTTGAGTAGAGCCCAGATAAAGAGAAGACTCCACAGCAGGTGCAGACTATGGTAAATCTGCCTTGCCACATCAGACCTAGGATATCCTATGGTTTTAGACAAATCTGTGGTAGATAGGATGTTTTGTTTAGTTTTGAGAAAGCCCCAATAGGAAAGCCTTAATGCAGAGAACAAGTCACTGTTTGAAAAGTTTCTCCTGGTACATTACTGGTCCCTAGTATACACTGTCTTAAGTGTATGCAACTATAGCCACCCATCATGAGTTGGGCATTGTCAGATCCATGAAGATATAGCAGGCAGAGATAGCAACAATCCATGGTAAAATAGACTTAGGATTTGGACCCAAACTGGTGACTGATGAGATCTATTTATAAATGCTCATCACTTTCATTCCTTGTGTGAGATAACTCTGTGATGTTATAATGCAGTATCTTCCCAAAAGATTAAACTCTAGTTATCCACAGTAATAACTTGCTAACTGTTTGCTTTCCCTCCTCTGTCTTATTTCCCAATCCCTCTACTATCTTTCTAGGAGCACCGCTCTGATGAACTAATAGTACTTGAAACCCTGTCTCAGGGTCTTCTGGAGAATCCCAAACTAAGACACCAGGTTTCATTTGCATCATGTCATCAATATAGTGGACCAGCATGATTCTTTCTAATGTCAAGATGATTGGGGTCCCTTAGGACTATATTGTGAATGAGCAATACAATGAATATAGTGCTTAGTCAAGACTGTGAATGTGAACTATTGTCTCTCTGCAAGAGAATACAAACTAGTTTTGATCCTCCTTCTTGATGAGCTTTAGAAATTACTCATTCACCAAATTAGTAGCCTCATACAAAGTTTCAGAGACTGGGCTGATCTACTCTAGTAAAGATACCAGCTCTGGCACCACAGTTACAGTTATGTCTACCTTTCACCAAGTTTATAGCAGCACATTTTAATCTACAGGTAACCCCTGTATAACACTGCTGTTAGGTTCCTAAAAAATGCCATGTTATGCAAATCCCTTTTATATGAAACAAAGAACTAGTATAAAAAAGGGGGTTAGATTCCAAAAATTGAAAAAAAACAAAAACATACTATTATATTTTTTATAATTAAGACAAATAACTTTATTAAGGCAATTTTCACCAAAAGTATAACATATTAATATATATTAAATAATGTTTTCTTCGTCATAACTACTAAGCATCATTAACTGAGGGAGTTTTCTTTTTGACAAGATATCTTCACCCTCTGAACTTAATACTCCAGAAACAAAATGGATTTAAAATCTAATAAATTTTAAAATTCTGCAGTCAAATCTGATATGAGATCTACACTGGAATAAAAATTTCAAATGAGATATCTTTTGCTCTTAAAAGCTCTTATTATACATTCCATGTTGTTCGGGGATTTCCCTAATTTCGTACAAGGTATTTTTTGCTCTTAAAAGCGCCTATTATGTTCCGTGCTGTTCAGGGATTCCTCTAATTCTCAAACCGTGTTAGAGTGAAACCGTGTTCTAGGATGCTGTGTTGTATGAGTTTCCCCCAATTCTCAAACTGTGTTAGAGCGAAACTGTGTTATACAAGTGCCGTGTTATGCGGGCTTTACCTGTATATTGATTCATCTTCGTTTTGCAGGAACCATACTGGTGTATTAAATGAGGAAATAGTAGACACTGACCCCTACATCCTTTAAGTCTTTTAGGGTATAATTAAACTCCATTGTTCCACCCAGGATGTGATATTACTTCTAATTCTCATCTTGACTAAGGGCAAGAGAGACAGATTTGAGAGCTTCCACTTGGTTTTTCCTACCATGATGGCTATTAATCTACAAGCCATGGAATGATGGGAGGATTCCAATGTATTATATCTCATGTGCTCCTATAATGCACTGGAAGACTAGGGAGATGATCATAGGATGGACTCACTGGACCAGCACAAGGTGGACTTGGGCCAGCACTCCATTTATCACCTAGCCTCTGTATCATCCTTATTCTAGCAGTCATTCCAGGATGACATTTTGGGTCCCATGATATCAAAATCAAGTCAGACACTATACAAGAGATCATAATTTTCTATTATAGTGGCTGACATCAGTCACTGCCTATTGGCTTTTTACATTTTGCTTTTTGTCTTACACAAATCAAGCCATCCCCTCATTGTGTGGCCACCTATCTTGCTCCCGGAAAACCATGGTATAATGGCCATTGACAACACATCCCAGAGGGTCTAGGCACCTTGGTTGCTTCTTTAGCTTGCTGACTGTTGCAATAATTATGTCCACTTGCCTCTAATAGTTAAGTACTCCAATCTGGTCTCTTGGCTTACAGACTGTTATCATCCCCTCTGAAATCATGAGTGGTGTTCTAGAGCAGCATCTGCTACAACTAACTCGAACCTACAGAGAACAGTCACTCATGAGCTTCTCGGCAAAGTTTGTGTCACCCTCACTAGCAGAGCAAGGATTCTCTGGGTCTTCCTAGGGAGCATCCTGCTAGGTGGGAATCCTCTGAGAGAACTGTGAGAACACATCTCAAAAATGTCCTACCAAGTAACAAAGACACTGGGGTATATTCTATCAATTCCCATCTCTCATTGGTTGAAAGTTACTCCTGGAGATGTAAACTCCTTAGAACTATTGGCCTGTTCAGCACACTTCAGAGCTTCTCCAGGGAGCAGAAACAGGCCCCAGAGAGAGATGCAGAAGGCTGGGGGAAGAAGCCTCTGGTGAGTGCAAAGCTACAGAGATGTGCTGAGGGGATGGGAGGGATGGGGATTGGGGGGTAATAATTATCACGTAAGTAATTATGCATCAATTTTCACCTAGGCTGCCAAAATACTCAGAATACAATCTAAAGCTTTTCAAAAAATGTATTGTTTATATTATAACAGCTTTAATGTAGTTGTGTCTTTTAATGAAAGGCATTTCAAATACTTTGTAAAATTAGGTTTGGTATGAATAATTGGAGATGATAATGATGACGATAATAATAGCTACTCTTTTTGGGGGTCTTTTACTATGTGACCACATAAGCTTAATTTTTAAATTTAATCCTTTGCTCAACCTCCTAAGGTATGAAATATTGTCATTTTACAGAAAGCAAGTTACTTTACAAAATAGCTTTTCTTTACTGATGAAGAAAACTGGAATTACCAAAAAGGGAGAGGGGCTTATAAATGTACACAGTACAGTATATCCCTATGAATCTACCCAACAACTAGCCACTAGTCTGTAGCCAATATAATGTAGTTTTTTATGGCTCCAATTTTCAATTTATATCCTTTAAACAAAGGAGATAGGTAACGGTTTCAAAGACTCCCTCCAGTTTAATATGGCCTTAAGTCATGAAATTTGTAAGGTTTACTTTGGCTAATACAGTGGCTGAGATGAAGGGCAACTGTTTTCCCATGTTCTCTCCTCCCAGCAGAAACCAAAAGTATGGGCAGAATAGAATTCTAGAGACTTTTGTAACCTTAGAGATAATAAATATAAGGATAATCTCTAGTCTTCAAACTATATGAACATTTCAATTCAGTATACTTCCCACATTCTTCCCCTATCCCCTGTTAGTCGTCTTCAAATAATGTAGAAATGGATTATGATTAATTATAAAATAAATATTGTATATTTGTAGGTGAAAAGCATGATACAATAAAACATAATTAACATAGTGGGTGTCAAGCTGGACATAGATTCAAGAGGTCAGAATCTAGCCCAAAATATTATTATTCCCTTTGGTCCAAATATTTGTTAATTGAAATAATTACAATAACATTTACTTCTTGGATGTTTTTGTATGACTATGTCAAAAAGGTTTTCACCCCTTTTAGTTTGTCTTCTTTATGCTAATGTACATAAAAAGAGCAGGTTGCATTAAAGGACACTTTAGAGTACCCTCTTGTTCTACTTGTTGATGCATTTATGTCATAAAACCATTATCTCTTAAAGATTAAATTCATTTTAGGGCATGTTGGAATAGAACTGAAACAGGTCTGAAGGCTGGCATATGTACATGCTGCACGGCGGTACACTTCTGATTTACCCAGATTTATAGGAACTACCCAAGAGATTACTGGGGCTGTTTTTAGTTGCTTTGCTTGGAGTTCAGATAGGCATATAACCAGAGTCTTCAGACCATTTACAAGAGCCAAGAAGCAATAAAAATTCCTGGGGAATCAGAAAATAGGAGCGTCTCAAAATGTCTGACAGTATCTTCTCCAAATCAGGTGGCAGCATTGACAAGTGAATACTTCTGGGAAAAACTGAGGGTCAAAGAACATTGCTCATCTGACCTAGAGTGCTTCTTGGGTACCTTCCATGGTGTAGCCAACTGTGGGAGAAAATTTTGTCACCTTACAAACTTTAAAGCAAGTTTACCCTTTGCTTTGTCTGTTGGTGCTTTTGTATAAATCATAAATAACACCACCACATTTTAACAAACATTCATGGAGTTATCAAGAAATCAGACACAAACTTCATCACTATCAAACTCTCCCAGCTAAACGCATTTATGAGAAGTCCTAACAGCAATGAATTACTGTAAAAATTTTTATATCATGTCATGTGGAGTGATGTGGAACACACAGAAATCACTCCTTTTTCCTTTTTCCCTTCTTTCAGAATGGATCAGAACAGTGCAACTAAAACAAGAGAAGCTCCTCAGCTTTATTATCACCCCCTCAGTAGTGTGTCTGTTTTGTTTCCTCCTTTCATGCATTTATCACACAATTACTAAATATTTATTGAGTGCCTACTATGTATGAGACTCCATGTGCTCTCAGGCCCATGTTGTCCCCCTCTGCCTGAAGTATTCTTCCCACATTCTTCTTTCTCAGATAAATTCCTCATCATCCTTTAAGTACCATCTAACACTCTCCTGGTGCAAGGGCTTCCCAAACTCCTTTAGGCAGCGAGGCTTTTCCCATACTGTGCTATGAGACACCGCTTCACACACCTAGTACAAACCTTATCACATCTGTTGTTCTCATTAGTCTTTGAATTCCAGGAGAACAAGGGTGATGCCTTATTCTTTGTGTCATTCATTTTACTTGGTGTAGCTTATTGAGTACCTAGCTCAATATCATTTTTCATTCAAGAAATAAGCAAATATTTGAATGGGAGCTAGGTGATATTTTCAATGCATTGCATTTTACATGGAACTTTGGACAAGTCACTAAATCACTGCTTTGGTTTGGGCTGCCTCTTGGTACAACTAAGTGATAATACTTATTGTTTCTCCTGTGAACTGTCATGCTTTAGAACTTTAAGTAAGGGACACTATAAGTGTCTTATTATTGCTATTAGATCCATTGTCACCTGGCAATTGACTTTGTGGCCTCAGTGCAAATGAGTGTTGGATGCAGTGATTTAGAACAAGAGCTAGTAACAATGAGTTTATGTGTGTGCATCACATTTATTATGTGGTGAACTTCTTCACTGTCTGCTTATTTAGCAAGATCTGTTTTTGTGGTATTATAGGGCAACGAGAAAAACTGAAGCAATTTGAGGAGTAAGTGAGAGATGAGGAAATAGTGGTATAATGTCTAGATAACTCTTTGACAAATTGATTCTGAGCTTAGAGAAAGAAATAGAGTGTTATCTAGTGAGATACAGGGCCAGACTTGGTTTGTTAAGAAGTTAATGGGAGAAACAAGTAGAAGGATGCTTGCTACAGCATCATATGTAATAGAAACAAACAAACAAAAAAGGATGGATACATTAGTATATTCATATGATGAAATAGTACGTAAAAGAAAACTAGAATAAACTAAAACTATATGTAGCAACTTGAGATTTCACAACATGATATTAAATAAAATAGAATGACACACATACAGCATGATATTATTTATGAAAAAAATTTAAACTCACAAAGTTGTGCTATATATTGTTTATGTATACATAGATTTGTTACAAATATATAAAGATTAGAGGTAAACAATGCTCCACAAATTCATGAGGATGATTGATTTTGGGTAAAAAAAAAAAATCGGATTGAAAAACAGAACAAACTATACTTACTTTATCATTCTTATATATTTTGTTCCACAACATGTAACTGTTAGGCATAAATTGGAAAACATTAACCATTTGTTAATTCTAGGAGGTGGTAAATGGGCGTATGTAATATCGTGTTTCCCTGAAAATAAGACCGGGTCTTACATTAATTTTTGCTCCAAAAGACTCATTAAGGTTTATGCTCAGGGGATAGCATCCTGAAAAATCATGCTAGGGCATATTTCCTGGTTATTTTCAGGGAAACACGGTATTGTTCTCTTAAATATGCTACATTTTTAAACAAAGCAAACTGAAGTCAATGGGAAGGACCCAGTCAAAAGAGTAAGATATTGAATCAACCGAAGTGAGAAAGATTAAATTTAGGGTTTCTCAAAAGCAAGAAAGCAATGGGATGGGGGGGGGTCGGGGGGAGTAGAATTCTTGTTAGAAGAAGGGATATCAGGAACTCATGGGGCATATTTGGATAGGGTATTTGTTTGATATTAGAATGATGAGTGAGTTCCTACATGCTAGAAAGTGGCAAGACATAAGGGAAGTAAGTTTGAGAATAATAGAGAATGTTTTTAAAATGATTTCAGGGAATAAGTGTGGGTAGACTAAAGAAATGTTGCAAAGCTGCCAAGCAATGGGATTTCCATTTGGTAATCATTAATTTCTAGTCAAACTAATCTGTCCTATTAAGTGAATTTCTACAGCAGTGTGCAGGCCCAAAGAAAGTGGGTTTATCTATCCTTTTTTTAGTATTTTCTGGATGCATGTGACAAAAAAGCAGAGGGGCAAGTAAATTTGGGTTTCAGTAATATTATTACTTGATATATAAAAAAAATCCAACATAGATAAGAGAAAAAAATGAATAAAGACAGTACTTATGAATTGGGAGAAAGCAGAGGATTCATGAAGCTGGTCTTATTGAGGTCAAAGAATGATGGTTGTGACAAAAACTAAGCTAGTTAATTCAATTAGTGATTTGGGAGATAGAACAGTTATAGCTAACATGAGTTAGTAATTTGGGCCAAAGGGGGAGATAGCTAAAATATGGTGGAAGAGAAGCTCACAGAGATGGGAAGATAAGGATTTAAGTGTCTATTGGATCGCAGGGCCATTCAGATGACATCTAAATTATATGAGTACTAGTCGTACACAGGGCCTGGTTACTCTTTCACTGTGGAGATTACAGGTTCCTTCCATCTCTGCTTCTAATTCATTTGTCATGATTGACACATTTTCTGTTTTTCATATTTTTCTTAAAAGGATCTTAAATTTGATTCAGTCAGTCTTCATCCAGTTTGAGGTTCCCTGTTGGGATTCTCAGAGCCATCCATGGCATAGGTCACTGGCCAGTCTATAAAGGTTGTCACTGAGTTAGCCCTGGCCGAGTATGTCCAGATTAGATTACACAGAACATGAAGAGCTGAGCAAAGTCCTCAGAAGGAAACTTTGCATGTGGTAAACACAACAAGTAGTGTGCATGTGTGTGTGTGTATTTGTGTTTGTGTGCGTGACTGTATCGCATGCTATTTCTCCATATACACTCGTGTATATATCTTACTTCAACCAAGTAAAATTCAATGAAGAAGCTGCCTTTTAGCTTCTTCCCAAAGCTATTCACCAATACCTTTCCACTAGAAAAGCCAGGGGAAGGAGAAGCAGCAGGGCACTTTGAGCCTGCAAGGGATAGAAATTACCAGTCAGCAAGCACACTCTTTTCAAAGATGTCCAGGATCCAGAAACTGTGGGAGCATTGAGGAGTAGAGGGGCAGTGTCTGGTAGAACAAGGGCAGCTATGTGTAGTTGGCCAGAGCTCTGGGTAGATGCCCAGTGGCACTTATTCCAGGCATTGAGGCACCTACCTATATGCATGAGTGATTTAACTAATATAAAAAGTTCTTTTTTATTTTTGCACCTTGAGAACCAGGGGAAAAGGGTCAAAAGAAATCCAAAATAAATGAATAAAATCAATATATTTTTTTTTGCTGGAAAATACGAGTCAACTATACAGTAAACCTTCACAATATTTCCATCTGCTAGGTATATGAATCCAGAATAGTTTTACATTTATAATTACAGAGGGAACGTGTGAAAGACCCTTATTCCTTTTTTCCCTTCTCTTAAAAAATGGTGAATAGGGCCTTTAATACTCAATCTTAAATGAATGTTGTATATTTTGGCATGGTGTCAAAATGTTAACAGAACTTGTACTATGGTCTTCTAAAGGAAAAAAACAAATAGTTTAACACTGAGGTATTTTGAAGCAGGTGCTCTGGACAATTAAAGAACTTTGTGGCTTGTGAAGGCACCCTTCCAAGAATTAGAAATCTGAAAAATGAATACCATACTGTCACTTTGATAAAATATCTGGTTTTTGCTTCTATTGGGGGAAAAAACACCAGAACTCAAAGAACACAGAGAAAAGTTATGTTTAGTAAGGTGTACAAGACACTACTTGAAAGCTGCCAACAGCCCAAGAAAAAACAGTTTATCCTACTTAGCTATTTAGGTCCAACAGTAAAACACCAATATGTTAGTTACCCTAAATTTTTTGACAACTTATTATCATCATGATATGGAGAGGAATGTATAAAATTTACAATTTAGGATAAACAAGGCTCTGAATGAAACTGAAATTTTGTAATATAAAGCAAAGGGGAAATACGTGTAAGAGAACAAATGACAAATGATAGAGGATTAAAGGAAAATAGGAGAAGAAAAAGAAAATGAAAGAAACGGGGGAGGGGTGGATAGGTATACTGTAAGACAAAATGTAAGTGAAAGAAAATGAAAACAAGAATCACTTGGATTGATGAACAAAACCCAATTTCCAAACCTGGATATTTTCAACAGAAATTGGACTATTACTACCAATAAATAGTGATTTCAAGTAGCACTGAGATGTTAGGGAACTAACTCAATGTTTTTGAACATTAATCAGTTTTATCATCCATAAAAGAAAAATATAAACTCGGTTCTGTATACCTCACATGATTTTAGTGAATCGTGAATAAGAACATGGTTGTTAAAGCATCATAAAAATATCAAGTGGATATTTTTATAAAGGTTCAACCTAGAATTCTATAAAGGGAAATAGAAGAATAGTCTAGAACAACACACCATCACAACTCTGGTGGCCTATGACCTAAGGAAAAGCAAGGAATAATAGCCAAGCAAAAAATGTCCAGTTCCCCTTGAGGGAAAGATCTATGACTCATCCTCAGAATGAGGGAAGGAATGACCTCAGGCTGTACATACTTCCTCTCAAGTTCAGAAGATGACACACTGTATTAGTAATTCACACCAACTGAAATGTCTTACTGTGGCCTAACCAAGGCCTCATCCTACAGCTGTCTTTAACTGGATATATCATTGTACAAGTCTTTATTCCCATTGTATTAGGTTGGTGCAAAAGTAATTGCGGTTTAAAAGGTTAAAAATAATAGTATAGATAAAACCTTCAAAACAGGCCATGTAACACACTGGGCTTTCAATAATAAACTATAATCACCATGGAATTAAAAACACTTTTGTTAGATTAAAAATTTTAGTGTCTATACCTATGACCGAAAATTGGGGGTGGGGGGGGCAATACTAAATTCATTGCTAAAACTCATCTGGAAGTTAGAATTTAAATGTATTTTCCCAGACATGCACTTTATTATTTTATATTACTCTTCAGTTCCTAAGAAGATTCCTTGAGGTCTGTTTCATTTTGTATCTTATTCTCTGTTTCAATTAGGCCTTTGCATATTTGTCTTCATTACTATATAATTATATTGTATAACATTTACAACTTTAACTTTTCTCTATGAAACTTAAAGCAGTTAATAGGTTTTGTGTAATATATCTTCCTCCCACACCACTGAACTAAGGAATCAGAAAGCACCATTTGCCCCCATTATACTGATCAATGGTCCATCCACTACAGACTTATATGCTGGTCAAGACTCCATGTTACTCAAGCTCTTTTTTCCCAGGTCCAGTGGTTTTTAACCTTGGCATCACTTAAGAATCACCTGGTGAGTTTTGAAAAATAACCATGCCTACACCCTATCTCAGACCAGCTGAATCAACCTGTGATAGTGGGGCCTGAGCATCAGTATTCTTCCTAAACTCCTTAGGTGAGTCTAAAGTGCAGCCAATATTCAGAACCATGGCTCTAAAGCAGTGCCTTTTGAACTTTAATGTGAGTAGAAATCAGAAGAGGATATTGTGGAAATGCAGATTCTGATCCGGTAGATCTAGATAGCCCCTGACATTCTGCACTTCTAGCACACTCTCAGGTGATGCCATGCATAAGAACCCAGAATACAGAAAATTATTTGAGTGATAATTTTCTCAGTGCTCTCAAGGATGGTACACAACTAGGACCATTCTAAATACACAGGAAAGAAGTTAGTTCATCACATACAATGGAGTCCTTAGTACATTAGACCGCCAAATTCTTACAAAATCTGAATTGAGAAACACTGCCTCATCAGTGAATGGAAATTGAAGTATAATATAAAGATCACTCAATACCTTTCACACCTTGATCCCCCATTGTAGTCATTTCTACCCTTGTAACTTCCACTAATTAATTTGCTGGTCTGAAACATTCTAAATTCATGGGGCCTCTGCCTCACGACTTTATTGAAATCCAAGACCAACAACTTCTTTGGTTAAATCCAATGTACTCTTTTAACTTCATATAATTTGACTTCTTTTTCATACCACAGACTACCTCACCCTTGAAACATTCTCCTTTCTAGCTTCTGTGGTAATGAGATCCATTCCTACCTCTCAGCTCACTCTTTCATCTTCTGTCCTTTCTTCTTGATTCTCCCTTCCTCTGTCTCTCTTAAGTATTGTTTATCCTTAGGCTTTACCCTTTCCTTCTTATGCTCCTCATTCTTCCTGAGGTATCATGCCTAATTCTACCGCTTCCTTCAATATGCCAATGACTTCCAAATCCACATCTCCAGCCCAGAGCAATTTCTATACTCATATTTCAATTGCTTGTTACATCTCTTTGCCTAGGTATCAAATCCTTCATTACCAAATCTCAACCCATCACCATTCTCATCTCTCTCTTTTTTCTGGATTTTATATAGTTAACACTATTAACACTAACAATAAAAAACTCACTGAGAAACAAGAGAAAGTGGGGGGAAGGAGAGTAGGGAAGTAACACTATGAATTTCTCTCATTCCAAATTATTTTAGCCTTAGATGTTCATAAGCCTTAATTTATCAGGAACTGCCTCACAATAAACCAATATCATCAAATTAATGTATAAAATCTGTGGTCAAGTTATTCTAATAAACTGTAACTCGCATATTCCCATCAGTGTGACCAGGACATATTCTCCCTATAGAAAAACCTATGTGGGAATTCAAATTACCAAATGTTTGCTCAATAAGCATGGAATCAGTGCAAAGAAGTTGTTAGATAATTCAAATATATAATAGAATCAGGCTAAGATTGAGTACTTTGCCTATTCTACAAATATGAATTGAGCACAATGACTGAAGGTTTGCTAAGGATTGTAATTCTTAATGTTTGTCATCCAATAACCCCTCACTTGGCAAGCGGCTTCCTGACAGCTGCTGGCCTTGATGACATTTCTTTTTCTTTCTATAACTGACCAACCTCTACCTTCACATATACTCATGCTGCCTGTTACTTGACACAGTCACTGATGTCTTCATATTTTCAATCTGCTCTCTATCTATTATAGCCTTGGTATTCCAGAAGTCATTCCTAGTCTTTAAAATACTTCTCTACTCTGCCTATTTATTTTTTATTATGTATTTTATCTCTCAGAGAGGAATTTCATGTTTAACTCCTAAGGTTCCTCACTGTCCCCCTGCCCCACCCAAGTACCACCTATAGATACCATCATTCACCTGCTGCAAAATCTTGGGTATCATAGTGACTCCTTTTTCTTTTTCATTTCCCCAAACACTTAGATACCAATTATAGTAACTTACTTAGTCCTCACATTTTCTCATTAGGATCACCATTGTAGCATCTATCTGGCCCCTTGCCTTTAGTATGGAACCTTTCCAACCCATTCTCCACAATGCCTCCAAAGCTTTAAGTACAAATTTTCTACTGTTGGAACTATCATCCCAGGCCACGTGAAGGCTAAGTCTGAAGTTGCTGTATCTAATATAGTGATTCTCAGCTGGGAGATATTTTCCACCCAAAGGACACTTGGAAATGTCTGGAGACATATTTGGTTGTTGCAACGTGGGAGGTGCCACTGGCATCTAGTGGGTAGAGGCCAAGAATGATGTTAAACATCCTACAATGCACAGAATGGCCCACATCAAAGAATTATCTGACTCAAAATGTTAGCAGTGTTGAGGTTAAGAAACTCTGATTTATATCATCCTAATCAGAATGAGGTATAGTCACTGTACTCAGGCCACTCGTTACTATCATCATATATGCCCCCAAAATATTCCCTACCACATGCCACCAGTACCTAATGTTCTGAAGTTCATTTTCTCAGTCCTACTCTTCTACTCTGCCCCAACTTCTCTCCCTGCGCCTCCTGAAATGCTGTTTATAGCCTGGGTGCTTCCTATATCTTCAGCCTCTTCTCAGAGCTTCCCTCCGACTCCCTAACATATCTGAACCCTAAGTAGTCTCTGAGGAGACCATGCATCCTATTAGTTCTTTCAGTTTTTTTTATTCACTCATACTTTATAAAACTCAAGATTAGGAAATGGGAATATTGTCCTTCCCTAATGCCCACTGCCACCTACCTTTAAACCGTATCACCTCCACAGTCTGATTCAGAGATGGGCTTTCTTTTTCTCTCTCTCTCTTTCATTCTCATGTTATTTGTCCATATGCTATCTCTGGTCTTCATTTCTGTCATGTACAATCTTCGTGGTTATCCCCTTTCACTCATTAAAAGTGTTTCCTGGCACATATTAGTGGTAACTTAAGCATTCTTGTGAACACACCCCAAATCCTAGTCTTTCAGTTCCTATACTATCTCATGTCCAATGACATTCTCCTCCACTCCTGCAGTCACACCCTGTCAGGCTCTCTCTGTTCCCCTACCAGTGAACAAACTTTTTTTCTCCCTGGATATCCTTTCACCTTCTCCTTCCTTTGGGACTTCAGGACTAAGCTCATTCGTTACCTCCTCAAGGAAGTCTGGGCAGTATTGCCAGACCCCCATCAGGAGTTAGGTGTGTTTCTGGTACACTTTCTTGACTCCCATTACAAACATATATCTTTGAATTAAAAATAAAAAAAAATACTTTTTAATGATTTGTTATTTCTGTGTCTATCTATCTCCGTTGATTTTAGCCTCCATGAAAGGACCACATATCTAACTTGTCTTTGTATCCCCAGCAACTAACATAGCACATGGCATAGAGTTGTTAACATGGATCTCTCCACTCCCCTAGGTGGTCTCAGCTGTGCCTGGAAGTTATAACAAGAAGAATAGTCAAGGCAACAGGCTACTCTGTGTATGAACACAATAAGAAGATCCATGCTACTGGCTAGTCCTAGAGCATGTTCATGCAATGACACTAACTGGTTGCATAGTGTCCAAGATAGTTAGAGACACAACAGGCTTGCATATTTCTTCTTTGTTATAGTCCTAATGCTGGTTGGGTTTTTTCCAAGTGTTTGTAAACAGCATTATATTCCTGTGCTCAAAACAATATAGGAGCTAAATGTTCTCTTCTCATTATATCTCTCTAATACCAGTTTGCATGTAGCTGGTCCATTTTTTTTTTCATTATTCTTGTATGTTTGATTCTGCCTTTCAGCAGAAGTCCATGTTTCTCTGAATATGCCTACACATTCCTTAGGAATTCTTGAGATGTCTTTTATGTTTTATTTTACTCTCTATAAATAGTAGGCAGTTAATAGATGTTAATTCCTGAGAGAATTACAATTTTGAGGACCTCGTGGTCCTTACGTGGTTGAGTAGCAGATGAACTCGTAACCTAGACAAAAAGTGCTAATCAGCATGTTCTCAAAGGTCAATGATTCAATATCACTAATAAGATTGACTTTCGTTTTTCTTTCTGCTTCTGCTAGACACAAACTCATTGAGGAAAGGACTCCATCTTATGTTTTTGGTACCCTCATCTCCTAATATAGTGCCTCTCAAAGAGTGGGCACTTAATGTTTGTTGGATGAATAAAACAGTGAATGAAAAACAATGAGAAACATTCTTGCTCACACAAATCTTTTATGGAATATTGAGGGAAACTATCTACAAACTTATAGTAATTAAAAAGCACACTCACATATCTGCCATGTTTATATTCTGAAGATTACACCAATGGAAATTCTTGTAAAATAAGAACCCTCACTCAATGGTGAAGACACTACCACTTAGAAATACTAAAGAGAGGATTTTTCTCCATGTCTTAATACAAAAATGAGAGATGACCTGTTATATAAAAATTACTAGATACTAATAATGTTTATAAAGAAATTTATTATAAATAAATAATTTAAAATAAAATTCTAAATAATATGTACTCAAAATCTTTAAGAATATGTCCTTAACCATCTTTTCACTTCTTGTGTTGCCAATGCACAAACTGGGTTTGGCTCATCTAGATTAATGACCTTAAAGCAAGTTCTGACCAATAATTTATTTGGTTGAAAGCCAGGTGAAATATTAGACAGAAATGTAAAAAAAAAAAAAAAGAGTTTTGAACATGTCCACTTAAAAGTAATATCTTATATTTCTCTGGGCTCTCTTGGTTTTTTACAACAGTGTCTGAAATGAACTGTTTTGACTTGCTAGCTGATTGTTAAACAAACGTCATGTATCTTCTTTTCAGGCATAATTATTTTAAATGATGAATGATGTGCATATACACACTAAGACAAAGTGTTGATAAGTTAATTCTTTGGAATGAAAGGCATATAGAGTCATTAAAGTTCTACAGTTAGAAATTTTCTATTGAATTTTCATTTCAGATTATTTTAATAATATTTTGTCACAATAAAATTAAAAGTTTTCTCTTTAATATGTTTAAATCTCTAAATTATTCTAGTCCTCAATGTCAGTCTGGATTAAAAACTTTTAAGTAAAAGATTTTAAAAAATGAAACAATTTCAATACTGCTTACACACTAGAGCTTTCTCCACCTTAGCCAAATTATGAAACTATCTTTGTCATTACAACAAATTCTTTACTCCATTACATCCTTCCTGTTATGTTGATTGAGAAAAAAAGTGCCATTGATTATTTTATTTTATTTAATAAGTATTTATTTGCTTACCAGGCATAGTTCTAGATTCTGGGGATGCAGCAAATAAGAAAAACAAAAACAGACAATATCATTGCTTACATGAAGCTTATATTTTCATGGAAATATTTAGAAAAAGAAATAAACCAATGACAAAATATAGCATCAGAAGGTCAGACATCATAGAAATGGTGGTGTGAGGTGAGCCTCTTTAAATCTCCCCCAGAATTTACAACAAATTGAACAACTATAATTCCACAAGGGACTCCTTGCACAGCAGACAGGAAAGGCTAAAAGATGTGCAACTGAAATCATTTAAAGGTGGACAAATTGGGCGAGCCGGGGAGGAGGAAAGCGGGAAGTGTGGAGGTGTGGGCCCGCAGGTGCAGGATGCAGACCAGAGCTAGGAGCTTCGAACTCCTTGTATTCTGGTGCAGCCCCGGGAGAGGAAAGAACTTGGACTGCTAGTGATCCACTTATGGCCCACAGTTCCACCTGAGGGATCAGCATATAATACAGCTAAACCCAACACCCACGGCAGAGACCTCAGAGCAAAGACTGAGGAAAGTAGGTTGAAAACAGATGTTTAATCCCACATTGCCAAGCAGAGGATGGAAGGCTTAGGCATGGAGCCTAGCCAACCCCTCCCACCCTCCTAAAGCTCGCCCCAACCCCACTTGCCCAGTGCTATAAGTGGAACAGCAGCAGTGTCAGATCAGAAAAACAGAATATTTGCAGTTCTCAGAACTGCAGGCCACAGCCATGGATTCACAGCCCCACTAGTTCCAGTGAATGGCAGGGAGCCTTGGGTGCAGGACTGGCAGTGGTGGTGGTCACCGCCATTGCATTGGGCCACCTCTCACAACCCATCCCGCCCCTGTCCCACCTATCTGGGCAGATCCCTGCAGGAGTAAACAGAGCAGCTCTGAATCTGGTGCAGGAAGAGCTTCGGAAGTTCACAAGCTCTCCACATCCCCCAACAGAAGCAGTGCCCTGAGACCCTGGCAACCTGCTTACAGAGGAGAAGTCCACCTTCCAGGGAATCCCCCCATTGTGTGAGAAGCCAGAACAGTGCAGAAAAAATATAACACTATAGCGTGAGAGAGAATTAAAGGCTGCAGTTGTAAAGAAAATAAAGCATTCTATCAACATCAATTGGAAAGAAAAGGAAAGACCTCTTCCTAACAATGTGTTGCAGAACCCACTCCTGTAGATGCCTAGGAAGAGAAATAATAATTCACTAATTGCCATGAATAACCAAGGTAACAAGGCAGCTCAGAAAGAAAATGAAAAGTCTCCACAAAAATGAAGTTAAAGACATGAGAATATGTGACTTAAATGACAGAGAATTCAAGACTGCAGTTCTACAAAAACTCAACAAGATGCAAGAAAACAAAGCCAGGTAGTTTAATGAACTCAGAAAAACTATCAAAAAGCAAAATGAACATTTTACCAAAGAGATTGAAATTTTAAGAAAAAACAAAATAGAATTTCTGGAAATTAACAACTTAATAAAATAATGAACAACTAATAAAAGAATGAAGAACAAAACAGCCAGTTTAGGTAATAGACCAGATGGAGGAAAGAATCAGTGACATCCAACATAGAAATCTCAAAATGACACAGATTGGAAAGAGACTTGAAAAGAAATGAAAGAACTGTACAAAAACTTTCTGACTCCATCAGAAAGAGCAATATAAGAATAATGGGCATACTAGATGGAGAAGAAAGGGAGAAGGGAACAGAGAGTATATTCAAATACTCGACGAGAACTTCCCAAACATGTGGAAAGAACAGGATCCTTGACCCAAGAAGCAAATAGAACACCTAGTTACCTCAATCCCAACAGGCCTTCTCCAAGGCACATTATATCGAAACTGTCAAAAATTAACGACAAAGAAAGAATCCTCAAGGCAGCCAGGGAAAAGAAGACGGTAACCTACAAAGGAAAGCCCACTAGGTTATCGTAAGATTTTTCAACAGAAACTCTACAAGCCAGGAGGGAGGGGACTCAAATATTCAAACTATTGAAAGAGAGAAAACATGAGCCAAGAATAATGTATCCAGCAAAGATATCCTTTGTATCTGAAGAAGGAATAAAGACCTTTCCAGACATACAGAAGCTGAGGGAATTTTTTTAACACATGAAATGCACTACAAGAAATACTGAAGGAGGTTATTCAACCAGCATAAATAGGGATAATTTGTGACTACAAAAACATAAAAGGAGGGACAGTAAAGGTCTGACCTGGCATAAGGGAATGGAGAAAGTAAACATGCTGAAGAAAATGGAATACTCTAAATATGAAAATTTCTTTTACATAAACTTAATGGTAACAACTCAAAAAAAAAATCCAGAACTGAAATATTAACATAATAAAAGAAGAAACAGAGGGAAAAATCATAGAATGCCACCACATTGAAATAATAGACAGCAACAAAAAGGCAAAGAAGCAATGGAGACACAGTCCTACCAGATAACTGAAGATAGAATGATAGGAAATCCACATATATCAGTAGTCACCCTAAATGTGAATAGACTGAACTCACCAATAAAAAGGCACAGAATAGCAAATTGGATCAAAAAACTAAACCCAAGCATATGCTGTCTCCAAGAGACACATCTCAGCTACAAGGACAAATATAGACTCAAAGTGAAAGGGGTGGAAATTGACACTCCATGCAATTGGTACCCAAGGAAAAGCAGGTGTACCCATACTGATATCAGATGAAACAGACTTCAGGATAAAAAGATAACAAGAGACAAAGATGGACATTTCATGATGATATAGGGGACTACACAACAAAAAGACACAACAGTCACCAATATTTATACCCCCAATCAGGGAGCACTGAAATATATCAAGCAACTACTCACAGAACTAAAGGGAGAGATTGACCAAAACACAATTACAGTAGGGCACCTAAATACATCATTGACAGCTACAGATAGATCATCCAAACAGAAAATAAATAAAGAAATATAGCCCTAAATGACACATTAGATGAAACAGACATAATTGGCATTTATAGAGCACTTCATCCTAGAACTTCAGACTACACATTCTTTTCTAGTGTACATGGAACATTCTCAAGGGTGGACCATATATTAGGACACAAAACTAGCCTAAGCAAATTTATGAAGACTGAAATCATATCAAGCATATTCTCTGATCACAAGACTTTGAAATTGGGTATCAACTGCAAAAAGAAAGCAGGAAAAACCACAAATATGTGGAGATTAAACAACAAACTTTTAAAGAATGACTGGGTCAAAGAAGAAATAAAAGGAGAGATTAAAAGATACATAGAAAGAAATGAGAATGAAAATACATTCTTCCAATGTTTTTGGGATGCAGGGAAAGTAGTTTTAAGAGGGAAATTTATGTCATTACAGGCCTATCTCAAGAAACAAGAAAAATCCCAAATAAATAACCTCACATTACACCTTAAAGAACTAGAAAAAGAACAAATGAAACCCAAAGTCAGCAGAAGGAAGGAAATAATAAAAATCAGAGCAGAATTAAATGAAATAGAGAACAAAAGACAATAGAAAAAAATCAATGAGACAAAGAGATAGTTCTTTGAAAAGATTAATAAAATTGACAAACCCTTGGCTAGACTCACTAAGATAAAAGAGGAAAGACACAAATAAACAAAATCAGAAATGAAAGGGGGAAAGTTATCACAGATGCCACAGAAATACAAAGGATCATCCAAGAATGCCATAAAGGACTATATGCCACCAAATTCAATAATCTAGAAGAAATGAAAAAGGTTTTAGAAACATATATCCTTCCTAGGCTGAATCACAAAGAATTAGAAAATCTAAATAGGCCGATCACCAGCAATGAAATTGAATCAGTCATCCAAAACCTTCCCAAAAGCAGAACTCTGGGACCAGATGGCTTCATTAGTGAATTCTACCAAACCTTCAAAGATCCTTCAAAGAAGATCTAATACCTGTTCTAATCAAACTCTTCCAAAAAATTAAAGAGAAACAATACTCCCTAAATCATTTAATGAGGCCAACATTACCCTGATACCAAAACCTGGTAAGGATAACACAAAAAAGAAAATTACAGACCAATATATCTGATGAATAGAGATGCAAAAATCCTAAACAAAATTCTAGTAAATCAAATGCAACAATGCATTAAAAAGATTATATATCACAACCAAGTGGGGTTTATCCCAAGGGCACAAGAATGGTTCAACATACACGAATCCATCAATGTGATACATCACATGAACAAAATAAAGGACAAAAATCACATGATTATATCAATAGATGCAGAAAAGGCGTTTGACAAGATACACATCCATTTATGATTAAAACACTTAATAAAACAGGTATAGAAGGAAAATACCTTAACATAATGACAAACCCTCAGCTAATCTCATAATTAATGTTGAAAAACTGAAGCCCTTTGTTCTATGTTCAGGAACACGACAGGGCTGTCTCCTACCATGTCTGCTTTTCAACATAATATTGGAAGTCCTAGCCAAAGCAATCAGGCATGAGAAACAAATAAAAGGCATCCAAATTGGGAATGAAGAAGTGGAATTGTCACTTTTTGCAGATGGCATGATGCTATATATAGAAAACTCTAAAGACTCCACCAAAAAATTATTAGAAACAATAAATGAATACAAGAAAGTTGCTGGCTATAAAATCAATGTACAACAGTCTATTGCATTCCTATACACTAACAATAAAATAACAGAAAAAGAAATAAAAAAGCCAACTCCTTTTGCAATTGCAACAAAAAGAATAAAATACCTAGGAATAAACTTATCCAAGGATGTGAAAGACCTCCATAGTGAAAACTATAAGACATTTTAAAAAGAAATTGAAGAAGATACAAAGAAATGGAAAGACATTCCAGGTTCATGGATTGGAAGAGTCAACATACTTAAAATGGCCACATTACACAAAGCAATATTCAGGTTTAATGCAATCCCCATCAATATCCCAATGGCATTTTTTAAAAAGAAATAGAACAAAAAATCATCAAATTTGTGTGGAACCACAAAAGACTCCGAATAGCCAAAGCAATCCTAAGAGGGGAAAAAAAACAATGCTGGAGGTATCACACTCCCTGACTTCAGCTTGTACTACAGGGCCACAATAATCAAAACAGCATGGTATTGGTAGAAAAACAGACACCCAGACCAATGGAACAGAACTGAAAACCCAGAAACAAACCTACATAAATATGGCAAATAATTTTTGACAAAGAAGCAAAAAACATACACTGGAGAAAAGACAGCCTCTTCAATAAGTGGTTACCAGAGGGTAAGGGGGGAGGGGGGTGGGAGATGAGGGTAAGGGGGATCAAATATATGGTGATGGAAGGAGAACTGACTCTGGGTGGTGAACACACAATGGGATTTATAGATGATGTAATACAGAATTGTACACCTGAAATCTATGTAATTTTACTAACAATTGTCACCCCAATAAATTTAAAAAATAAATTATAAAAAAAAAATGGTGCTGAGAGAATTGGAAAGCCACATGCGAAAGAATGAAACTAGATTGCTATCTGTCACTGTGTACAAATATTAACACAAACTGGATCAAAGACCTAAACATAAGACCTGAAACAATAAACTGCATAGAAGAAAACAAGGTACTAAACTTACAGACCTTGGGTTCAAGGAGCACTTTGTGCAGGAGCAGCCAGCTACCCTTGCATTTCATTCTTTCTCGAAAACCATCCAACTCCGGCAGGCCCCAGGCAGGTGGTGACTGGCCTTGGTGTGATCTGAGATTTTTGATGAGTAGCTCCAGGCTCAGCATTGGCGCCAAACCAGAATATACATTAACCTGGTGACCACAACTCTTCCCACTCTAGTGACTACCTGAGATCCTGCCTCACCCAACTTGCACACCACACAAGGCTTTATGAGTTGCTGAACCTTACGGGACCTGGCAGGTGGCAGCAGGCTTCAGGGTGTCCTGGCATTTTACATAACTAACCCAGGCTGGGTACTAGTGGAAGCCGTCCTTGCTTCACAGTGTGGCCTTTCCCATGTGCCTTTAGGTACAGCACAGACAGCAAACAACCTTGGATCACTTTGTAGCTCCTACCAGGTAATCCCTGGCCAGTCACAGGCAATGGACAACTTGGATCTGCACCGAAGCTCCTCCCAAGAGATCCCAGAACAAACAAACTTGGACACTGGCTTCAGACCACAACAGAGCACCAACCAATTAGCCTCAAAAGCAACACACACAAAGGGCAGTCTCAATAGGTCCACTGGGACAAATCCGACTCAGTGAAGTAAGCCCCCTGCATGGCAGACCGTAAGCTGTGGACATGGCCAAACCCCACAGTCAATAAACGTGAAGGCCAATCCCACCCACCAACATGCCGATAGCAATCAAGTTTCAACTATAACTGGAGGGCACACACAACCCACACAAGGGACACCCCTGGAGTACCTGGAGCAGGTGACCAGGGAGACTGTGCCAGGGCCCCACAGGGCACCTACTACATAATGCCACCCAGCCAAGACTGGGAGACTTAGAAATCCAGGAAGCACAGAGTGTCCCAGAACAGGATGAACCTAAACAGGCCCACACCAAGACACAATATAATTAAAATGGCAAATGTGATTCCACTTATATGCGGAATCTAAAGAACAAAATTAACAAACAAAATAGAAGCAAATTCATAGATGCAAAAAACATTTGATGACTGCCAGATGGGAGGGGGTCTGGGGGTGTGGGTGAAAAAAGGGGAAGGGATTAAGAACTACATATTGATAATTATAAAATAGTCATGGGATGTAAAGCATAGGTATTGTAATAACTATATTGATGATATTGTAATAACTATAATACAGTGCTAGGTGGGTACTATACTAGTCAGGAGAATCACTTCTAAAATTATATAAGTGTCTAACCACTATGCTGTACACCTGAAATTAATATAAAATAATAGTGAATGTCAATAAATAAATAAATTCTTACCCCTGAAAAAAAAAAAAAAATGATTCCAGAAGGAAGTCTGAAGATGAAGCCAGGATTAAAAAGCAACAAAAGGAGTAAAGGGTAAATTAATGAATATTAACTGTAAATAAACAATAATACTTTCCTATGCAGTTTAATATACATAGAATTAAAATAAGTGACAACAATGTAATATAAGTCAGAAAAAGAGAACTAAATTAAGGTATTTTAAATTATTGTGCTGTCTGGGAAAAGCTTAAAAGTATCAAATAACAAACTTTGATAAGAACATATACTTTATAACAAGGTAACCATGAAAAAAAAAAAAAAAACTTGTAAAAAAAGCACATAACTTCCAACCTAAAGGGGAGGAAGGAATGGAATAATAAAAATTTACAGTCATTTCAAAAACAGACAAGCAAGAGAGTGAGAAAAAAAAAAAAAAAAAAAACAGAAAAGTTTGTTGAAATAGGAATGAAAAAAAAATAGTATTTAAAGTAAATGTAAATGAACTAAATATTTCAATTAAAAGGCAAAGTACTTAGACTGATTTTTTAAAAATGCAGTTTGAAAGAAACATTTCTAAAATACAAGTATACAGGAGGAAACAGAAAACATGAATTTCCTTATAACTATTAATGAAAAACTTAAATGTTCATGGACTTGAAGACTCAATTGGTTTCTAAAGTTGATGCAATACCAGTAAAAATCTCAAAATGGTTATTTGTGTGTGTGTGTACATGTGTGTGAGAGATTTGGCAAATTGATTCTCACATGCATGTAAATTGAAAGAACCAAGATTAATTAGACACTATTGAAAAAGAAAAACATAATGCAAAATTTTATGCTGCTAGATGTCAAATTTAAACCTACAGTAATTAAGACAATGAGGTGTTAGTACAAGAATAAATGGAACAGATTACAGACCTACGCATATATGAGCGATAGGTTTATAAAAACATTACAAAAGGGCAGAGTAGTGGGAGAAATATAAGAAATGTGACTGAGTCTTCTTTCTCCAGCTGAAACCATGGAAGGTGCAGAAGAGAAGAAGAAGGTTCCTGCTGTACAAGAAAACCTTAAGAAAAAGTGAAGGAATTTTGCAGAACTGAAGCTCAAGAGCCTGAAAAAGAAGTTTGCCCAAAAGATACTTTGAAAGGCAAGAAGGAAGCTTATTTTGAGAAAAGCTAACCGGTAACACAAAGTATATAGACAAATGTACAGAACTGAAATTCAAATGGCTAGGAAGCCAAGAGTAGCTGGCAACTTCTATGTATGTACATACAGAACCTAAATAGGCCTTTGTCATCAGGATCAGAGGCATCAATGGTGTGAGCACAAAGGTCCAAAAGGTACTGAAGCTTCTTTGCCTTCACCAGATCTTCAATGGTACTTTTGTTAAGCTCAACAAGGCTTCAATTAACATGCTGAGGACTATGGAACCATATATTGCATGTGGATACCCAAACCTGAAATCAGTAAATGAATTGATCCATGAATGTGGTTATGGAAAAATCAACAAAAAGCAAATTGCCTTGACAGATAACACGTTGATTGCTCAACCTCTTTGGAAATATGGCATCACCTACATGGAGGAACTGATTCATGAGATCTATACTGTTGAAAAACGCTTCAAAGAAACAAACAACTTCCTGTGGCCCTTCAAATTATCTTCTCCATGAGGTGGAATGGAGAAAAAGACCATCCATTTTGTAGAGGGTGGGGATGTTGGCAACAGGGAAGACCAGACCAACAGACTTATTAGAAAGATGAATTAAGGTATCTACCATGGGTATTTTTGTAGTCTGGTCAATTAATAAATTATGACTGTTTTCAAACTGAAATGAATGAATGAATGAATGAATGAATGAATGAATGAATGAATAAATTAATTAAATTAAATAAAAATAAAAGTGGCTGAGACAATAGGATAGCCAATGGATAAAAATACTGAACATTAACTCTTACTCAAATTATATGCAAAAATGAAATCCAGATGCATTGTAGAACTAAATATGAAAGGAACTCAAAAAAGTTTCTTGAAGATAATATAAGGAAGGATCATTATTTCCTCACTGTGATAAAATAACACTAACCATAAAAGAAAAAAAAATAGATACATTAGATTATAGTATGAGTAGAATTTTTGATCCCCAAAAGATACAAAGAGTGAAAAAGCAAACAACAGAGAAGATATTTATAATACAAATAACTTACAACAGGCTTAGTTCTAGAATATATGAAGAATCTCAATAAATCAATAGGAAGCTATAACATCCAATAGAAAAATGGGCAAGAAGCTTGAACAATGCTTCACAAAAAAAGCATATCAAAATAGTCATAAAGGTATGAAAAGGTGGTCCTTAGTTGTCAGGAAAATAGAAAATAAAACACTACAAACCAAAGTGCCTCAAATTAAACAGATGGACAGTAACAATGTTGTGAAGAATTTCAAGTAATAAGAACATTCATTTATACATTGCTGGCGGGAATGTAAATTGGCATAAATATAAACAATTTGGTATTGTATCAGTTAAGTTAGGCTATAATAATGCTATGTATCAAACAAAAAGAAAAAAAAATCAATGGAACATACCAAAAAGCACTGATGTAGCTCATGCATCTACGTGGTGGCTCGGCTCAGCTAACCTAGGCTGGCCTCTATCTGCTGGGTTGTGAGTGGGCCAGGCTTGGTCCCTTGTCTGAAGATTAATTAGGAATCAGTTAATCTTGGTGGGGCTTAGTTGAAACAGTCCATCTGGCTAGACTCAGGTTCTATTGACTCTCCTCTTTCTGGAGTATTAGCTTTCCTACTGAAATCTGTCTTTGTCCAGTGAGATCTGTAGTGAGGGAAGATTTAAGTTTGACTGCACTATAAGCAAATGACAATTTGAGTTGCCTGAATATAGTTATTTGAAAAAAAAGTGTTATCTCTGTTCTTTACAGCTATTACAAAAATTTGAGGTTTGCAGGAAAAACAGGAAAAGTAACAAAGACTGACATTTTAAGTTCAGTAAAAAATGTTAAATACTTGGCCCTTTCCTCTTTCTTCTAGAAAAGGAATAAATACTCATAAACATGACACCTCTTCTTCTTTCCAATTCCTTCAATCCTCCCCACCATTTACCCATATACAAAATTGCTTTCTGGTTTTCTAAAAGGGCATAAGTACTTTAAGATTTTTGTACACGTTTTGTTCCTAACTCTAAGCTATCGCTCCTACTCATTTCACTGCAATTACCAAAATTTACAACTAGAGCTACAGCTTTTCAGGGTTAATTTTCTTCTATATCTTTTTCTCAGTCTTCCTAGGAAAGATGAAGAAAGTGGGAGGAAGGTGAGAGCTTGTTGATAAGACTGATTCTTACTTCTTTTAGTGATGTCTGAGGTGTTAATCTTGTTTTTTCTTTTAATCTAGGGAAATGATAATGGGTTGTTTTTTCAATATTGTTTCAGCTTTATTAATATGTATGTTGTTTGCTGTAATTTCTTTTTCATTCAAACAGTACTTTGAAGCTCTTCATAAGCCTCTCTCCTGTTTCAGGCCTACCTTTGACTGTCTTTTTTTTACTCTCATATGTTTGTATTTTATATTTCATTGCAGCACCTAGTTTTTCTATTCAGTACTCTACCATTATTCTTCCTGTTTACTACATATTTTGTATTTATGTTTGATTTTTCAGTATCTTGCCTGATTCGTGCTTAGGAAAATTTTGTACTGGACTTTAACAATAGTAATTTTCAATTATGTATTTAATCAATTAGTATTAGTGATGATCCTGTGGCAGGCACTGCTCTAAGACCATCTTAGATAACCCAGAGCTCCTGCCTCACATGTATGGAGGATTTGGAGATATCTGCACTGATATGCACCTTCACTGGGCACCCAGGCTCAACTTGTTCCCCCCATCCCCTGTAAGGCTGTTCTCACACCCATATTGTCAAACATTCTCTAAAAAGAGAGTGGCAAGGTTTGGGGATCTCTCTCCTAGAACCCTTTCTGCAGTCCATCCAGCTGGGGGATCTATTCTCTACACTCCTCTTAGCATAATGCTGAGAGCATGGGGTTTTCACATATCATTCACCCAAGCATGCACCTTTAAGTTTTCTCTATAAAGCTTGCTTTGTGATTGCATCACATGTAGTAAATGTTTCCCTTCACATACAACTCCACAACATGAAACATAAGAAAAAGTCCTTTTCTTCATGGAACTTCAGTGAGTTAGAGATACTATAATAATAGAGATCACCCTTATTTTAGGACCTCAGATAGCATTTTGGTTATTACTTTTTTGCCTGATAAACTCCATTTATTTGAATTCATCCTCGTCCCCTTAACATCTTGGCTCTGTTCCATGGCCACAGATGGTGCCTCCTGCCAAATTATCCTCCTTGTGCACCCATAGGCACTGGAAGAAGGAAGTTAAGGCAGTAAATAGATTAGTCCCAACTCACAAGACCATTGAAGAACAAAATACATTCAGCCAATAGTCAGTACCATCATCTCCTTACTTCGGAAGAGGCAGATCGTATTTGACTCATTTGTTTCATTGAGATGTCCCTTTTTCTTTCCTACCTAATTTATAGAAATCATAAATAAGAGGAAGCAAAAGGGGTTCTAAACCTTTGATATGTGGAAACTGATAACTTAAATTTTTGAGTATTTATTATGATGCTATAGTTTTCCAAAATAATTTCCAGCTAAAATAATAAATATAGAGTAAATGAAATTAACCATAAGTACAATTTTTTTCAGGAAGAACTAGGTATTGCTTTAATCACATATTTATTGATTGATTCACCCATTAAACACAAATTTTGAGGTGAATCAACCATATGAGCCAAAGATTTAAGCATTGGGATAGTGCAAAGAAATGATGGCAGGGGTGGAGGAGAATTCAACAATCCACAAGACATATTTCCTATCCTCAGAGTATACAGCTTAGTTTCAGGTGCAGAGAAGTGTAATAAGTGTTATAATAGAATACAGAACAAAAATTTTCAAGTTCTAGGATATCTTCCATTGGTTCTTGCCCTCCCAGGTTCACAAGATAAACATAGTAATAACAAAGATCAATATAGCTTATGCATTTTTAAGGTAACATAGTGACTGCCAGATATTCATCCACAGCATAAGGATTTCCAGCACAGCTCCATGTGGTAAGTTTTGAAGACATTTGCAGCAAACCAAACACTAGACTATTAAGCCTCTGCCCGTATACTTCCAGTTTAGTTGGTCTGACTCTCATTACAGTAATAACCTGTAATCCAGGAAATAGTATTTATGCATCTCTTGGTATCTTGTGGTTTACAAACTATCAGCAGGAAAACTCCCTATCTATCTGGTAATGTGCGGTCCTGCCATCCAACATAAGAGATATTACATTAGACAACTTCATGTCCTTCTAATATCCTTTCTCTACCACCAAAATTAAGGCATCTCAAAGATTGCATTCATGTCTTCATAGCAAGTAAGAAGAATATGAAGAATTCCAGCTTTGATCATCTAACTATATCTTAATCATTAAAATATTAAAAGATAAAAACACATGCAGGATATTGAGGGTGTAGCTCTAATCACAGGTAAATAAATAAAGGATATTAAACATTATTTGTAATAGAAGATACACAAGGGAACGAGAGAGAGAGAGAGAGATCACCTAAAAAGAAGTATGGATGCAAGAATTATCACAAGGCTAATGAATTTTAAGCTTTATGACCTCACTTGCATTGGACCCTCTGAGGCCTTGACAGTGACCCTTGAAATGTGTTCATTTCATCACATGTCAAATTTGCAGTTATAATTTTTTTAGCAGCAATTGGATAAGAATGTTTTTTCTCTTCCAGCTGCAATCTTCACACATTTTTCTGATCCTTTGAGTGGCTTTGGAGTGGTTTCAGAAGTTTTGGAGATCTAAGGGCAAGAGTTGGCGGTAATAGATTACGTTTGCATGGTTCCCAATATTTTCATGTGTCTCTAAGTCCCTGCTAGCCCTTTTGATGTAGGAATGGTCTGGGAATACTCCTGAGAGCCCAATACTACTCACCCAATATTGTGGATGAAGCTGTTGCAGAATGTGCAAGTATATAAATCTCATTGGTGAAATGATGCCTCAGTAATACTTAAAGATGTTGACCACTTTGTTATTTCATAGCAGCTATGTCTTCTTTTTGGTTCTTCTTATAGTATGATAATTGTAAACACACATGCCAATTGGAGTTTTTCTTACTTTTACACTCAAACATAAAGAGATGTTCTGCCCATGATAAAGCTGTTGAAGATTGCAACAATGAATATAATGACATTTTAGGGGTTTTAAAATATATTCAGAAGATGTGAAAGAGAATTCCAGTCATGAAATAATTTGCAAGTGTTTATTTAAAAAGTTTGTAAAGCTGGCATACAATATTTTAACTATAAATCAAAAGAGGAATTTTGCAACATTTCAGTGATGGGAAATTGTAGACTTCTAATTCAGTGTATATGAGATGTACCTTCTTCCTCCTGAGTCGAGGGAAAATCCAGATAAAATTTAATGGTATATGAAGTAATAGGGATAGCTACAAGTACTAGAATAAAAAAAAAAGTTACTCTACCGTAAAAGGGTTAAATTTTAACACAAAACTTTTAAATCATCTCAAGAGCAGAGAGAGATAAATTTTGAACCGACATAATAAGTAGAACCTTGGATATTTTCTAGTCCAGTTAATAAAGTTGTGTAAATAATATGAACAGATTAGAAAAATAAGAAGTTTTTGCTGATTTGATACGAAATTCTGTCATAGAGTTATCATAAAAATAATAATATATTCAGTAAACAAAGATGCCAAAGACAAATTGCCTTCAGTAATTTTTTTTTCTAAATATTTTATTGGGGAAGGGGAACAGGACATTATTGGGGAATGGGGTGTACTTCCAGGACTTTTTTCCAAGTCAAGTTGTTGTCCTTTCAATCTTAGTTGGTGCCGTGCAGCTTCAAGTTGTTGTCTTTTCAGTCTTAGTTGTGGAGGGTTCAGCTCAGCACCAGGTCCAGTTGCCGTTGCTAGTTGCATGGGGCACAGCCCACCATCCCTTGCAGGAGTCAAGGAATTGAACTGGCACCCTTGTAGTTGAGAGGACGTGCTCCAACCAACTGAGCCATCTGGGAACTCAGCGGCAGCTCAGCTCAAGGTGCCGTGTTCAATTTTAGCTGCAGGGGGCGCTGCCCACCATCTCTTGCGGGACTCGAGGCATTGAACTGGCAACCTTGTGGTTGATCGTATGCGCTCCAACCAACTGAGCCATTCGGGGCGCAGCTCAGCTCGAGGTGCCATGTTCAATCTTAGTTGCAGGGGGCAGAGCCCACCATCCCTTGCGGGACTCCAGGAATTGAACTGGCAACCTTGTAGTTGAGAACCCACTGGCCCATGTGGGAATCGAACCAGCAGCCTTTAGGTGCATGGAGCTCTAACCGCCTGAGCCACCAGGCCGGCCCCATGCCTTTAGTATTTGAGATTGGTTAATACTCAAGAAATCCTAAGTTAACATGGGAAAGAAACTTGATAGAGGTTTTGGCAAATATGACTTCAATCCTTAAAATATGTAAGGCAATACCAAATACTCGTTCTGAAGCTAAAAGGAACTTTCCCAAACTTTAAATAAAACAAATTCAAAATCAAATTTAGTCAATAGCAACAGAGAAATATGATAGACCTGCTGTCCATCACCAAAGTGCTGGCCTTTTTAACAGGTTTCCCATAGTGGCCATGGTGGATCAGGCACCCTCTAGATACTCAGCTCCAATTTATTCTCCTTCTATATTCATCAGGCAAAAAACTTTATTACCTGAATTTGATTTTCCAAACAGATTTTCATATAAGGACGGAATCGTGCTGACCAACTCAGAAGGGACTTCAAGATCACGGTTCACATTTAATCAATTGTCATCTCCTGAATTGTTTGTCATTCCTTTTTGAATTTGGTTAACATGAGACAGTGAAAGAAATCGGGTTCCTCCTCATGTAAATCTAGTGGTTAACGGTAAGGATTCTACATCCAGACTGCCTGGATTGGAATCCCAAATTCTCCATTCACTACCTGTACGACTTCAGGCAAATTTCTTAACCTCTCCTTGCTTTAATTTCCTTCTGTACATAAGGCAAGAGAATAGTACTTACAACATGGAAATATTTGGAGAAAATGAGTTAATATATGTAAAGTGCTTAGAAGAGCACCTGGCATGGCAGCACTATAAAAGCATTAGGTATTCTGATTATTACCCTCGATTCAACCATAAAAGGACCCAGTTTCTGGAGTCAGACCGCCTGGATTTGTTTTATAGCCTTGTCTGTAACTGACCTTAGGCAAGGAATATACCCTTTTTATGTCTCAGTTGCCTCAGCTATAAATGGATTTAACCACTGCAGCTACGTCGTAGGGTTGTTTTGATGGGCAGGTGAAATAAATATTTACTAGAAGCTCTAAGAGCACTGACTGGACTGTAGTAAACACTAGGTACTGTCTTGTTCCATGCACATTTATTTAATGTGTACAAATTGCACCAACAAAGAGGCCTAAGTATCACCCCTGCCTTGAAGGAGGATGCCATCTCAGCAGAGAGATAAATATGTTAACGATAAGGTTAAAAAAATGTTCTAACTACAAAAGAAAAGAAAGAATTGAGTGAAAGTGATGGCTGAGGAGAAAAATACAGTGAAAGATAAATTGAGGCAAAGGTTTAGTGCTGAAATTTTATTTTATGAGCTTCTCAAAGTGTTTTATTTCTGAAGACAGAGAAAAATTAAAAAAAAATGAATAATTTGTGAACCTTGTCTTTCTAGTCATTTAATAAACTGAATCACACCAATTTACAGTAGTAAAAACCTACATCTAATGCAACTACAAATACTGAAATCAAAGCAAGTTTGGTAAGTGTCTATCTGCAAAATTTAGAGTTGCCCTAACGGGGACTCAGCTCTCACTAAAATTCTGTGTCTTGTTCTTAATGAGTCTCTTAATCTGTAGAGACATTGATTTCCTCATTTGTAGAGTGGAGCCAATGATACTTATGTGTCCTACATAGTACTTCAAAGGATTGTTGCAAGGGTTAAATAAGACAATGTACATAAATACACTTTCAACGTTGGAAGTATTATATATGACAAGGCATTATCATTATGTATGAAAACATATCATCCTTCAGAAAATCAGCTAAAAAGTCAAAACTGCTTAAGCTGTGGGATAGTGGATTGCTAGAGGTGACTGCTCATTATCTTTAAGTTGATTAACACCTAAAACCAGTCCATGAAGGGATTTCTGCTGCCTTAAGGATTACGTTGGACGAGTTTTGAAGAAGTTCTATTTACTACTCAACACCCATTGGTGACAACATCTGAAAGCACTATATTTCCCCCAAGCTGGCTAAATTATTATCTGTAAACTATATTGAGATAAAATTAAAATCTCTTTCAAGCACAGATTATAAATTTATAGATAGATAGATAGATAGATAGATAGATAGATAGATAGATAGATAGATAGATAGATAGAGATAGCCTGTGGACACACACCATTACTCATCAAACTCAGCAGGATGAAACACTATTTATCAGGACAAATATACTATTTTATACATATACAGGACAAAAACACTATTTATCAGGGGCTTTACAAAGCCCCTGTTTCGCTTTGTTCCTTTTTATTGTGCCCATTGAGATCACATGAATCCAACACCTGAATCTAATACACATATGTATGTGTTCCTCTATTTTTATAGAATTTAAATATTAAACGATGGGGTAACTGAAAACATATTTCCAGAGCATCTTGTTTTGTTCATTTTTCCTATTGTCCTTATTTCCCCCCTTTCAATTTTGACAGATTATTTCACATCATATTTGTTTCACATTTTACTAATAATACTGCACTTTACTATTATGCAGTTTACATAATCTATCCAATAAAGTTAGAATAGTTTTCTCTAACTTTTTATTATAATTTCTACAATATGGATAAATCATTATAATAAATTTTTACATGCTGGTATAAATGTTTATTCAAATCGATATTAATGCACTGTTAAATGAACATGCTTGATGTTCTTATTAAATGAGTAGACGGTGTCACCTGTATCTCAAATTAATTTTTGCTTGGTAAAATTTGGTTTTAAAAGTAATTCCACTAATTTATTAGGAAGACAATATTCTCTCTGATATTATTATTTTTCCATGACAAAATTTGTAGAAAGCATTTTTTTAATTTTTATTTTTCAATTACAGTTGACATTCAATCTTATATTGGTACAGCTTAGTGGTTAGACATTTATACAATTTACGAAGTCATGCCCCCCAATAAGTCTAGTACCCCCCAGTACATAGTACAAAGTACAACATTATTGACTATATTCCCTATATTGTACTTTACATTCCTGTGACTATTTTGTAACTACGATTTGTAATTCTTAATCCCTTTACCTTTTTCACCCATTCCCCCAACACTGCTCCCATATGGCAACCATCAGTTTGTTCCCTGTATTTGTTAATTTATTATGTTCTTTGGAGTCCACATATATGTGCGACCATATGGTATTTGTCTTTCTCTGTCTAACTTATTCCACTCAGTGCAATACCTTCTAGGTACATTTCATGTTGTCACAAGTAGTAAGATTTCATTATTTTTATGGCTGAGTAATATTCTATTGCATATATGTACCACATCTTTATCCAAGTGTCTATTGATGGGAAGAAATTGGGTTGCTTCCATATCTTGGCTATCGTAAATACAACCACAGTGAACATAAGAGTTCATATACCTTTTTGAATTAGTGTTTTGGATTTCTTTGAATAAATACTCAGAAGTGGAATTGCTGGGTCATAAGGTTGTACTATTTTTATTTTTTTGAAGACCATCCAAACTGCTTTCCATAGTGGCTGCACCAATTTGCAATCCCACCAACAGTGCACAAGGGTTCCCCTTTCTCCACATCCTTGCCAACACTTATTGGTTGTTGATTTATTGGTGATGGCCATTCTGACAGTTGTGAGGTAATAGTTCATTGTGGTTTCAATTTGCATTTCTGTAGAGAGCATTTTTAAAAATTGTAGCTATCTTGCCAAATACAGTAAATATATATTGCAAATGTGATATTAACGATTTAAGTATTTTTAGCTATTTGTAGGAACGTTAATAAAATTATAATTTATTGAATGTCTAATACCTTTCTATATTATATTAGACACTGTTCATTAATTCTGTCAACATAATTTAGCATGTAAATCTTTGAGACTAAAAAGTTGACGTAAGTAGTTATAATATTAATATCACTGTGGAAATATTATAGATGAGGAAATTAAGGATTCGGGAAGTTTAGTGATTTTTTAAGACAGTGTGCTCAGCCCAGGCTCCTGGTCATCCATACTCTGAGTAGGGGTACTAAGATTTTATCCTTCAATTAGTAACCACTTATTATGAACTTACGGCATCCAGAATTCCTAGTGTTGCCGATTTTATTTCCAGAAAAATTGCATTTATTGAAATTTTTGCCAAACCTACTTATGTTGTAACAGACCCATATTCCCACAAGGAAAAAGAGAATACATACAATACACACACACACACACACACACACACACACACACGAGTATATACAGAGGCTGCCAAAAAAATGTATACACATTTTAAGAAAGGAAAACTGTATTAAAATTGTACTAATATATACCAATAACAAAAGAGGAATACAAGTCACGTTTGACTTCTGCAATTACAAGAGGTGCTCAAAGGTGTTACCATCAGCATCCAGATACTTCTGATTACGGCGAACTACTGCTGGAGCAATGCTGACCAAAGTGTCCACTTGTATGTATTTTTTGGCACCCCTGATATATGTTATCTCCTTCTAATGACTTAAATCTGTATTACATAAGAAAACTCAACTCCACCTAGGCCTTTGTAGCTCAAGCAAAGTTCAAAGACTCTTCTTGGATTTTTGAGATTAATCCTGATCTATGCTCCCCCATCATTTCATTAACAAACAAAATCTCAATTACAAATGTGAATGAGGTTATAATGTTAATTAGATTACAGTTGTTCAGTGGATAGAAAGACTGCTGATGTGGTGTGCATATAGACAAAAGTCTCCAGTGCCATACTCTATCTACTAATTAGTTCCTCAAAGACCATTGGATGTAGTGTGAGGAACCCTACTCAGCTATTGCCTATGTTGGGTAATAAGAAGCTTACTTAAAAGGTTAATAAAAAGATTAATAGAGAGGATAATAAAGTTCTTTCATCTTCAAGTCAGGATAAAGCTTAAATATTAATTTTTTCTAAAGTTTTATTAGAATTTCCAACATAGGTGCACTTATGTATAACATAGGTGAAAAAATACGATTTAACCAGTAAAATATTTTGTTTTAGAAACTCACACTAAGTTCCCACATTATATGTGGCTATTCTAATTGTAGTCCCATTAAATATTTAAATGCCATTGAAATAATAAATTGTCTTCTTTTTAAAATGTGTTTTTTTAATTGAAAGAAAAATGTACAAAGACATCGAAATATTTTATTAATGGCGATCCAATTTCGTTGAAAGTTTAGAGCCTTAGTTCTTATTTCTAACTTTACTCAGCTCAGGAAGATTTAGATTTTCTTGGCAACAGTTGCTGTGTAAAATATTCTGAGATAGAATTTTTTATCATAATTAATAATAGATGAAAATTTCTGAGTTTTTGATGTTCTAAACTCTATGCTGTTTGATTTATGGTGTCTTTATAGTTGTTTTTCTGGTAATTCTAAGCCTCTTCCTGTTGGTATAAGGGTTAGTCATCTTTTTATATATATATAGATGGGTCTGATATATTTTTCTATTTTTCCATATCTTAATGTTTTACTTGTGTATGTATTTTAATAAAAAGACCAATGCTATCAAAATGAGACTAGACTACAAGTTTTCTAAGTTTCAGGTAAAATTTTTAGCATATCAGTATACAGCTACCAAAACGCTGTTGCTATCTGCCTCCTTGTAATGTAAACACTGCATGGGAGCATCACAACTTTAAAACTCATTTCCAAAACAGGCACCCACGCTTATGGCAATGATCAAAGCTAATGCATAAACTTTGTTCATTGTGAAGGGTTTAGTACAAGTGCTTGCACAACATTATCCTTGTAATTCTCTTTGTAGTTATTTGGGATCATTTAAGATGGAAAGTTGAGATATAGTTTCAATTCACACAGTGCAGATGGGAATTAAGAAAAAATAATAATGTTTTCCTTAGAAAGCGGTCATAGAGAATGCAATCCCTAGAATGTCTTCTGTTTTTCTATGTTATCGCTTTCTTTCTTGAAATATAGATTCTCCAGCAAACAGCAACAATATAGGTTTTATCATATGTTCCCTTCCCTTTGTCTTCTCTCTTGTTAGTATCTGCGATCCGACTGCTAATTTGCACCTCTGCAATTGGATCACTTCATTATTTTGATGTCCAATTATCAATTTGCACCTACGAGACATGCAATGTGTGTTACATTTATTGTTGAGCTTCTGTGCATTTTGGTGGAAATGAGTAACTGCTTATCGCACATGGGATTATAGTCAAGGCAGAGCTCGTTTGTTTTCAACCATCTACATCTTAATTTACAACACTGCAAATTTTGTTAAATATTTTGGTAAAAAAGGATCATGAATCATAGCTAAGTGTAGTTATTCTAATGAAATCCAGCATGACTGACCACTTTTATTTTTCATCATTATAACTTAATAAATAGCCACTTATTTTTCTTCTGATAACCTCAGGCAATAGTGTTCTTTTTGTATATTTGGCCTTGTAAAAACTATGCTTGGGTGGTCTATGATTACTACTATGTAGTCAGGCAATTCACAGTTAGTAATTCTTTTTCAAGAATTAGAAAAATGTTTGCTGAGAAAATAGGTTCTTTGCAAACTGCTGCATTTCTGAACGTTTGCTAGGAAATAAAAAATCATGCCCGCTGTAAATTGAGGTATTTTTATTCTCAAAATGTGATAATCGTTTTCCTTGAAACCTGAATTGGCAAAGTACTCACTACAATCCTGATACACACTGTACTTTGTAACTGTTGCCTGTCCTAAGAACAGCTATTTTCACATCAGTATTTTCGGATTGAGCACCTTTCAAGGAATGCTGTGTCAGTTTGAAAATCAAAGTTACATAAAGGCCATAAAGAGGTAAAATGCAACGTTTCTATTCTTCCTAGTCTAAAGAGAATAGGACATTAAGTAATAGCTTAGGGCAGAAAAATCTGATTAAAGAACTGAAATTAATTTTAAGGATAACATGGACCCAATCCTGAAAAACAGTATAGGCCTTTGCAAAGTATAAGTGCTTGAATCTCCCTACCAAGAAATAAAAGAAATGTGTGTGAGTGTTTGTGTATGTGTATGTTTAAATCCTTCAGAAAAACAAACAAACAAACAGCAGATTTTTTACATGTAAAATACAGTTCAGTAATTTGGCAGTCTGAAGAAGTAGTTAATAGTGTACCTAAGATTTACTACTGTGGCAAAATAGATCATTAAATGTGTCGATAGTAAGAAATATAGTTCCCTGATATAGTCAGTCCATTATAAATTATTACAATTAAGCTTTAATTTTGTATTTACTTTGTTAAATATATTGTTTTATTTGTATGTTTATCCTGTACTTGTACCCTGTTACTTAGATGCCAGGAGCTTCTTTAAAAATAATGTATAAAGAATAATATGACTATCCAAAAAGATATGCTCCAAGAAGTTACACTTTATTCTTATCCCTGCTACTCTGGTTCCATTCTCCTCTATAATTCACCATTTTCCCAAATACGTCATGTAGGTAACTTGTCTCTTTAGTCTCAAGTTTATCCTTCCTGTATTTCTTTCACACAAAAAAACTGACATATATGTATTTTCTTATAGTCCCTTCTTTTTAAATAAAAGATAGCATATTACTGATATTATTTAATACTTTCTGCATTTAAAAGCATTTCTTAGAAATTATTTTAAAGCAATTTATATATATATGTGTATATATATATATAAAAGTATATAAATATAAAGGTGTATATATATATATATAAAAGTATATATATATAAAGGTATATATATATATATATATATATATATATATGCCCCTTCCTCATTATGTTATATAGCTTCATAGTACTCCCTTGTGTGGATGTACTATAATTTATTTAACCAATTTCTTAGTATGGAATTTATACCACTTCCAAAATTCTGAAATTAGAATCAATACTGTAATGAATAAACACTTGCATATGTAATTTCCTATGGTTGGAGGTATATCTTTAGAGTAGATTTCAGAAATGGGATTGAGTCCAAAGATAAGTGTATATGTAGCTTAATTAGATTTTGTCAATTTTCTTTCTTAAAGACTGATCCCAATTATTTTCGTCTTTCAATTTTAAGTGTGATATAGTTCATGAATATTTTCTTCCAGTTTGTCCGTAGTCTTTTTACTTTTTACTTCATTCATGGTCATGTACATTTAAAGTTAAATTAAAAATAAAAAGAATACTATGACAATTTTCAAACAGAAATAACTAAATCTTCTGTAAATGTTCATCTCGCAGACTCTCTAGGTGTGGGTGGAGATTAGGAATAATTTAACAAAAAGTTATTTATTTATGGAAATATGTAAGAATATATGGTAATTAGGAATACCATCAGACTATAAAAGGGGCACTAGAATGTATGAGGATTTGTTTCCCAGATGTACCACTAATAGACGGCATGACTTTGATAACTCTTTCCCACCCTGAGGCTCTAAACTGGATCTGAATTTGAACACCAAGTTTCCTTCTCACTGTAAGTTGCAGTCACTTTGGTGGACCACAGTACCACAATACAGAGAAGATGCAATCTGGCCAATGACCAAAACCACACTTAACATCAAACTATCATTTCAGCAGCTGATTACCCTCCTTTCCAGCAGAGCCCTTCTTTCATTTCTCAAACTTTATCTCTGGATTTCCCATTGACTTGTGCATCCTAAGGCCCTGTGCTTTTACTTATACCTTCCCCACACCCAGTACATGGTCTATCCTTCTTTAACACGTTGCGTACGGATCACGAGAATCTTCACGAGGGATTTAAACCCCGCCATACGCAACATGTTAAGAAACAGCTGTAACCCCACATAACCCAGGAAATATGTATACTAAGATATTAAATGCTACCTTCTGCTTCTCAGGATTTCTGCAGAGGCTTTAAAGGTCAATGTCATAATGTGGTTTCCCCAGAAAGCAGAACAACAGGCTAAGGACTTACGTGGTTGTTCTTTATTAGGAGCTGGAGTAAGAAAAAGGACAGTGAAGCAGGAAAGAAGAAAGAGCCAGTACAAGGATACGTGATGGAGCTGGCCATTGCTAAATGCAACCGATTGCTTCATCTTCTAAGTTGTATAAATGCATTCCAGGATAGTCTGTCTGTACTAAGGGGGGAAAGAGGAAGAATGGGAAAATAATTTATTCGTTATCTCCCACTGAGTTCTGCCTCATAAGGCAACAAACCCCTGCACTTTAGGTTGCACATGTATGAGTGTTGATGTGGTTCCATGGTTTCCCATGCCTCCACAAAGATAAGGAAGGGCCACCACTTGGCTTGAGTCTATGCTGAGGCAACGGTAGCCTGCTTCTGCATCAAGTTCCTTGGACCCCATGCAGCCCTGGTTGCTGCAGTGTGTTGGTATAGAAACAGCTGAGGCTGAGAAGATCTGAAGTGTGTAAGAGGTGTGTGGTGCCACTGAGAACAAAATAAGAGGTGCCAAATGGCTCTACCTTCTAAACCAAAGTGCTAGACGACAGGACATACTAAGGGATTATGAAATCAGCTCTGCCAAAGCTGGCCCACTACTCATTTTTAGACTACATAGGAGAATGTGAAAAATTCAATGGGAAAGATAAAATAATTGAGAGACTTTCTTTGGAGAATTTTGAACACTTATTTGTTTAAAATTAATTGTGTTATTAATTCTGTGTTATTTTTCATTCCATCCCACCCCACAATCCCACCACAGGGAATAGGAGAGGTTACACCCCTTCACCTCCAGCTAAGTGAAAAGGGCTTGGCATATGATGCATAGTGTCTGAAGGACTTGGGAAATAGTCTCTGACTCATTCCAGAGTGTTCTGAAGATGCGAGGCTATGACTGAAGTTGTCCCTCTATAATGGCAGATCAAAAAGAGGGAGGGCAGCATGGAGCATTGGTTGCTTTGCCATTTAAGGCAGAGCAAGGAGTCTAATCTCCCATGGACCAGATGTATTCTCCATGGAAGGAGACCAGACTGTTGAAAGGCACTCTTCCCAGAAATCTCTCTGGAGAGTATGCGACTGCAGCCTGTAAGCTAGTAAGAAATGGGGGGGGAAATCATTCACTACTATCAGGACAGAGTTCTAAAAGAGACATCCCCACATGGGCTGTCCTCCTAAATTAATTAATTAATTAAAAGACATCCCACACCAGGGTGAGTATGGAGAGATGAATGGAAATGAACCAGCTCATATGCATTCACCAGGCCAGATTACAACTCTCTCCATCTAGTAAAACCTCTTTTCACCTCTTTTCTTTCTCTGGTTCCAACTTTGGATGGCATCAAATGGCAACCAGCAAGTGGTAGGGGAGAAAAACAGGACAGAAACCTACTATACCCCCTACTGCAGGTTTTTGTTGTTGTTGGTTTGGAGGGATTTGGGTTTCTTTTTGTCGGTTTGTTTGTTTGTTTGTTTGTTTGTTTGTTTGTTTGTTTTTTGCCTGAGACAGGCAAGAATGGTGGTGGAAGAAAGAACCTAAGTTAGATAAAAGATGGAACTATTTGCTGGATGAAGATTGTTAATTGCTGAGGTGGTTTCTTATGATGAAAAGGAGCCAGAAGGGCTACCGTAGCTGCCCAAGATTTAGACAAAAGTGGAGAAAAAAAGAAGACGAGTCCAGAGCACAGGTTGTGAAAGGGGAATAGAATACACACACACACACACACACACACACACACACACACACGCACACATACCAGGCGTGCCTAAAAATTTTTACAAGTGAACACTTCAGTCAACGTTGCTCAAGCAGTAGTTCGCTGTAATCAGAAGTATCTGGATGCTAATGGTAACCACTATGAGCACCTCTTGTAATTGCAGAACTCAAACGTGACTTGTATTCATCTTTTGTTATTGGTATACATTGAGTATTACAATTTGAATAGTTTTTTTCCTTTCTTAAAATGTGTATACGCTTTAGGCATCCTCTGTATATATATATATATCTATATATATATATATATAGATATATAGATATATATATATAGATATATAGATATATAGATATATAACATATATAGATATATATATATAACATATATAGATATATATTTACATATATATTTATTTACATATATAATTATATATATTTACATATATATGTGTGTGTATATATGTATATGTATGTATGTATGCATGTATATTTGCCTGTTTGCCCTCTGTATAGTCAAGCTTATTCAATAACATGTTTAGATCACACTGACTCATCTTGGTCTCGCTTTACCCTGGCTCTGAGCGTTCACATACCTTTTATCCTCTTTCACTGTTAATCTTTTCTGTGTTTCTGCATTTTGTCTCTATTTTACCTTTCAACTGGATTACATATTTCTTAAGTGTTCTTATATCTCACTTCCCACAGCATCTTCCCAAAGTATATTGTCATGCTTTCATCAGTGACTGTGAGATAAGGAGGAACTATGGCTGAGTCATCACTGCTGAGGTCATCCAAACATTTATTTTCTTTGATACAGAAAGCTCTCCACCTTCCTGCCGTCAATACCATGGCCCAGAGATTCTCCATTGGTAAACCTTTTTAAAAGCTTATGAGAACCAGGCAGTATTAAAGAAAGAAACTCAGTAATTATTTTTCTGCTGAAATATGGTGGCTACAATTACTAAAGGGCATATTTTATATTACCAAGTAAACATAACATAATGTCCCCCACTTAACATTCATTGAGATGATTTCTGTGCCAGGAATCACACTAAATGCTGTACATGCATTATCTCATTTAACCCTAAGAGCAAGCCTTTGTTGTGGATATAATTTTCCCCTCATTTCAGTGATGAGGCTCAAAGTAGTTTAGAGAGTTGTCAAAGGCCAAATATCCAGAAGAATAACAGAGATGTAAGTTTGAGTCCAGAGACTGAGATCTTAACCACTAGGTTCTACTGTTTCTCAGTGGCAATAAATTTTAAAGAGAGCAGAAGTTGGTGAAAACAGAAATAAGGTTTATGTTTTCCACCATGAATCAGAGGCCTGCTCTGAAATACAACAAAACTAAAAGTTTCTTGACACCGTGGACTATGTGTTACCAACCCATGAGCCATTTAGCCTAAAGTTAAAAAAAATCTTCCAGGAATGAAGGAGAGCTTGAGGTCACTTGTAAGATGAAGGAGAAACAACCTACAGGCCTTATTCATCCCTGCTTTACTGGGGATTTCATTTGCTTTGTTTCATTTCATTTGCTCTACTGGAGATTTCATTTGCATTTCCAAAAGTGGAAAGAATCTTTACCCTCACTTAATTAATGAGGAAACAAACAAAAGTATTAATAGACTGTAGCAAAGTTCACAACCTCAGGTTCTGAGCTGCCAAGTTTCTAATGTCTGGCCTTTCAGAACACTGGGCAAGAAATCGCCACCTCTCTCTGTGACATAATGGTATAAAAACAAATGCAAAATTAAATGATTGTCTAATTTAACTAAGCATAAAAGACACTCTGTGACCTTTAGAATACTGCAGAAGGCTTCCTTAAACACATTCGCCATTCAATTAATTCAGGATGTGTTTACAGGGCCTCCACAGTGAGTGAGGCATTGCAACTCTGATGTTGAAAGAAGGTAAACACAGAACAGAAGAAAGTTGTTCAGAGCAAAGCTTTGCAGGATGCTCTAATCTATTTCATGTTGACTTAGTAATCACACAGCATCACTGTACTTACGAATTTATTAAGATTTTATATACGTATGCTGTTACGTCGGAATATATGAAGTGATGTAGACAGAAACTGACCCTTCCCTCAAGGGACTTTCAAATTAGGTCATGTAATTCCTACCTCTCTAGTTTAAAATAAATATTAAAAACACTTAAATTGGATGAATTTGTTTGCATACTCATTACTCAATTATATCTTGCCACTGGATTTCTGCAAAACAGCTTTAACTGAACCTACCGTTACTGAGTATAGCACATAGAATTCCCCCCCAAAATTTATGTTTTAAGCAGTAATGTGGCTTGCTTGCTTTAAATATTTTATTGTCTCCTATAAAATATTGCAGAGTAATTTTAAAATATATATACATGTCTTTGAGTAAAAATATATATGTGTTATATAAAATGTTATTGACTTACGACTAAGATAATTTCATTATAATATGATGTTTCTAAGATCTTTCCTGTAACATCTAAACCTATCAACTTCTTTCTAATTAGCTTCCTTTTATGAGAAGCTGACAGAAATTGAAAATTTAGTATATAAGGGATATTTAAATCTGCATGTCTGATAAATTTATATTTTAAATTTAAAATATGAAGTAGTTAGAAACACAAATTGCTCAGTTAAAAAAGTGGATGTTCTTTCAAGTTCCTTTATAAAAGAAGACAAGTCATTATTTCAGGAGACTTTAACCTAAAGTTAACTTCATTAAAGGCCAAAGGCATTCTTCATAATACCTACTATGATTGTTTTCTCTAATGTATTAAAAATATATATATCCTGAAGAAAGGAAGTATGTCAGGAGCATGGAAAGGGACAGAAAACTTGGCAGAGAAAGAATGCACGGCTCACTGGAACAGTTTTGAGGAACATGTGGATTGCAGACAGGGAGGTAACTTATGGTGGTTGTTTCATATGTAAAGACAGCATGAGAGAAAGGTGACATGTATAGAGGTGATACCAAGCAAGTTTCAAAAAATACTCGTTGTGTTTTCTGTCCAAAATAGGGCTCTCGAAAGTCAAGAATTTTTTTATTTTCATTGTTATCAAGCCACATGCTACCAATAAAGTACTCATCAGAATTTATAAATAAATTCAGCAAATGTCACCATCTGAAATTGAGGCAAATAATTAGTGACATAAATTGGATAAGCTTTGTCATCTGCAGAAGTAACTCATCTTCAACATATTGCTGATGAGAACAGGGGATTCCCCATTTCCAATCATTAAGGTTCCAGGGTATTATCCATAACTCATCAAGGTGACCATGTCAGAAAAACATGACTCAAATGTTAAAGAAAGCCGTAATCTTTATAACATTTTTGACATGAATGACACTACTTTTAATAACAAACAAAATAGATAATTTGATATTAAGAATTTTTCCTTTGTTTTTAGAGAAAGTGGGCTCTTGACATTTATTTGATCAATGCTGGTTCTTTAAACAGGAATATTTTAGAAATGAGAAAATTCCAAGTAGACTTCTATCTCCACTACTCCAATGACAATTCTCTTGTTTTAGTCACCAATGAGCTCAATCTTGCCAAATCAATTACATGTCCTAACCTGACTTGAACTCTCAGCATTGTTTTACTTCCTCCCTCTCAAGGCATTGCATTCTCTTTTCTGATAGTGTCACACGTCCCTCTCCAGAATTCCCTGAGGTTTGAACTTTGTCATATTTTATTTTTCTCTATCAAGATATTCTTTCTAGGTGACCTCCTTCAGACCCATGGTTTTAAATACCATCTATATTCAGATGACAGTCAAAATGATAACTTTAGTCCTGAGTTAAAGATTTATACATCCAACTTCTATTTGTCACTTAGATGGGTAGTATGTATCTCAAAGTGAATATGACTGATAGCAAACATTTCATGCCCCAATCAGCTTTATTTTAGCAAATGGAATTCTCATTTGTCCAGGTGTTCAAGTCATAAACTAAAGCACAGCCTGATTTCCCTCCATCTCACACAGGTACAGTCTGTTAATCTAATTCCAAAGCATATCCTTAACCTGTTTGCTTCCTTCAACTCAAACAATACTCTAGTCCAGGTCACTTGGACTACTGAGTCAGCCTCATAATTGATCCCTATTTCCCTTCTGCATCCCACCAATTCTTTCCTGAGATCTTTAACAGTTAACATTTCTTCCCTATTTAATTCTTTACTGCTTTTCCATTATAGTCAGAATGAAAACCTAGGATTTTGGGCCCAAACCCAGCAAAATTCCAAGATGTTATCTTATTCACTCCCTTTATTTACACACTAAACTGCAGTCACACTGGTCTTTCCTGTTTTCAAACACATCCACTCATGCCTGATGTCTGGATTTTGTACTTGCTGTCCTCTCTTTCAGTAGCAATCTGTCCCCAGATGCTCATATGTCCAGCTTCTCTGTGTTGTTTAGATCTCATCTCTAATGCTACTTCCTCCAAAAGTCCTTTCCTGACCACTTAGCCTGAAGTAGTCTTTCCCCACCTGAGTCTCTCTTATCACATTACCATGTTTCATTGTCTGTGCAATATTTATTACAATCTGAAGTCATCTCGTTCATTTATTTAATTTCTTATTTTCCATCTCTCTGTCTATATCGCATGCTCCAGAAGAGTAAGGCCCCTTTCTATCTCATACACAGTATGTCTCTCTCCTGGAATGGAATCTGACATATAGTATGAAAGCTTTAGTAAATAGTTTTACTTAATTAGTTAACTATCTGGAAAGATAGATGGATAGATAGATAGATAGATAAATAATATATATATATATACACATAATATATATAATATATAATAGTATATATTAGATATACGAGATATAAATATATGCTCTCTAGAGAGCATATATTAATATATATATATATAATATATACTATCCTCCCACATCCTACAGGGAGATATCATTCAGTATGTGTATATTGAATGAATATATATATATATATATATATATATCTCCAATTTAAAGAGGAGAACACCAAAATCAGAGCAGTTTTGAGCTTCAAAGTTTGCTTGTAAATGTGTGTTGAGAGCTAAACTCGTTTTTTAAAAAAAGATTAAAAAAATAAAAGATTATTATTCTACAACTAGACAGTTTTATTTCGATTTAATATTAATTTTGTAGAAGTTAATTTATGTGGCTAAGTCCCTCAGTCTCGTAATCTCAAAATGTTCAAATAACTGCATTTCTGGACCTGCAAAGGTGAGTCTAGATTCTAGATGTTTGGCAACTCCACTTAGAAACTGGTATTCTGAGAGACCTGATCTCAATAGTTAGCCAGGCCCCCGCAATCAATGTTTACAAAATTTCACTCACTTTACCTCTTATTCCCTCTCTGTAGCCCAGAAATCATAACTAATCCAGTCTGGACAATGAAAATCAACCTGAACAAATGAGTGAGACACCTCTAAACCTCAATACAAATAAGTTTAACTCTTTTGCAGCAGAGAATATCAGTGGTCCTTTAAGGAATGGTAAAGATTCAAAGGTAGATATGTCTTCATTCCTGTGTTGCTTTCCTCTTTAGAAAGTCTCTAAGTCAGTTTAGATGGAAGGGGAGATAATCAAGAAAGGCATTACTTGTTAGTATGCCAAGTGCAGTTTATTTGAGAGCTGTAGGTTCTGAAAAATTGCTGGGAAGGAAGGGCAGTATTTATATATTTAAGCCCCTGGAATCAGTAATTCCTTCATTTAAATACATCTTTTATAATATCTAATAGAGTGCCATGTTACATGAAATGCCTAATTTTGCTTTAGGAAAATAAGGAAGAAATGAGTTCATTGTTATAATTGATTATAATCCTATCTTTTTCTGGAAGAACTGGGCCAGACAAAATTATTGCTGGCTGGAATAAAGGAAGGGAAAAAGGAAAACCTCATAGCCAAAATGTGGAATATGAAGCTCAGGCAAAGAACAATGAAAGTCAGTGGTGGTTTTTAAAAGAGAATATTATAGTGACAGAAACTCAAGTGCTTTCAAAAATTAGTTACTAAGCTTCAAGCTTGGATTCTCTTAGCCAAACCATGCACACATATTACTTACAAATTATAAAAGTGGCCTTGGTGTGCAAATGATGTTTTCGGTGTTTAGTTATGGATTTCTAAGCAAACTATTATTAAGCAGATAAAGCATATTTCATCATAAAAATAACAAAATTATGTCCAGGTGGAAAAACTTAATTTGCTTAGAATTAACTGAATTATTAACTGATATAATATAATAAGGAATCCCAATAATAAAAAATGTTATGTACTATTATAAACTTATATTTACATGATCTGAATTATATTATTAAAATATGTTATAAATATATAAAACAATGAATCATAAGTGCTTTAAAAATAAAACCTTAATAAACACACGTTACTCACATGTTAATGGTATTCACATGTTGTAATCCATTTGTATATTGAATTTTTTACCCAGCACAATTCAATGAGCTCAACATTGACAAAAATGTGAGCACATCCAGTGCTATTTCAACTCTACTGTTATTTTATTTTAGTGATTAAATCAGGACTTTCCCTTATGTTAGGCACTAAATTAGCTCTTTCAAGTCACTAGCAGATGACATACAGAACTGAGGTAGAGCTTCTAAATAACCCCTGATGGGTAGGGAGATTACTAAATACTGTTGACTCTTGTCATCAAAATGTGACCTCAATTCACATTCTGTTGATAAAAGCAGAATCTGTTATATTTCAAGTTCCAAGGAAATTGATGTAGTAGCATCTCCTCTCTTTAGCACTGATGTAAGAATCTAGAGGTAGGGATTAATTTAGATAGAATCTGAATGTTTGGTTATGTGATAATGCAATTCAAAATATGAAATAGACCACCTTGACAAGACTCCCTTAATGAATGAAGTACTTCCTCTTTGGTTTTTTTAAATATTTCTTTGAAGAAGGTAAGATCTATGACCTTAATGAGCTAGGGAGGGTAAAAGCACAATCACAATATCTTGTGTAGGGCAAATCGAGTCCCATTCCTCTTTAAATTCCAGTGGCTAGGAGAACAGGTCAGGGAGGAGAGTATCTAATCAATCAGATGATAGGACTTGTGCAGTGCCCTTCGTGCAAGATGATCACAGGGCACTTAAATTTAAGGCAACTCGCTTTCCTGACTACAACAGAAGGGAGGCAGAATAAAACAAATTAGTCTAAGTCTCAAAAATGCCAAGGGCCCTATTAAGTATAAGAAGCTAATAGGGTATGCTTATAACCACAAGTGTGTGCATGTGTCTCAGAGAGTGACAGTGTAAAAAAAAATTAACAGCACATGCTGCTTTAGCAAGACCATACAGCGTTTTCTTGATTCATCAAACCTGACTTACGATCAAATCTCATACAAAACTAAGCGGATTTAAAAGAGGGGCTCAGATGGAAAGACAACGGGTTTACTTAGATGTAAATGTTACTTTTTTTTTTTTTTTAACATCACCAAAGCAATTCAGGTTATGTTTTGATGCTATATTGGTGGGATACTGAAAAAGCAGAAGAAAAACAAACCTTCCATATATAAGTATTGTATGAATGTGGGGGGGAAATTAGAAAGGAAGTTTATTTTAGTAGTAATATCAAGTGAAAGCTTAGTGATTAAATGCAATTTTACGTCCTCCATTGTTTTCTATTTATTACTATTTCATTAGTTTAGTCTTTTTTTCTTTAAAAAATACACTGTAATAAAAAAATACATGTGATTCCATGGATACTTAATTGAAATCACTAACAGAGGCAGTTGCTGAAACTATATCCAAAGATAGGCTGCAAAATACATTATGTATTGCAACTACAGTAGTATAATTAAAACATTACCCACTAAAAGCCCTGGTGTGAAAGAAAAGGGGTTAGGTCCTTTTGCATATGTGTTTCATTTCTATTAAGTGAATAAAATATTGAAAAACTAAAATAAAAACACATTACATATTTTCTTACAAATAATGTTACAGAATTCCACTTTTTTTTATAGAGTGAGAAATCACAAAATGAGAGGCATTTGGGGATCTGTTTTAGTTAATAAGGAAACCAGATGGCTATAACCTAGAAGGATCAAGATTATAGGCCAGTCTGACAAATAAATGGTCAGTAAGAATTTATCAATCTTTTCCATGTGTCCACTGCTATGGAATTGCCACTATCACCATTCCACACCCAAGCCTCTGGCCAAGACTGACCCAGTGGAAACATCCATGGTGAGAATGAGGCATAACTGAGAGACTCCCTCAGAACTCCCAGGCGATTTTCCTACGGAGAAAGCCTCCCCTATATTGTACATTACAGATTCTCACAGTGATCATCTGTGTGCAAAAAATGTTCCACTTTATCATTTAAGGAAGCAGTTCATCTCTTCATAACTGTCTCAGCAGATTATATACACTGCCACCAATGATGTTGATTCACCACTGCACTATCACAGGTTGTTGAAATTCACACTTATCCAAATTACCCTTAAGTACAAAGATTTAAAATTAAGTAGGCACCACTACATTCTCCATTTTGCAGATGAAGAGCCAAAAACAAAGAAAGGTTAAATCATTAAGGTCATAACTTATAATGGGCCAGCTGAGATTGGAACCCACATATATTTTATTCTAAAATACGTATTTTCAAAGCACTATTCCAAATCAGGGTAATTAACTTATTTACTAAAGCAAGCATAACTTACGCTTATGACAACGGCATTATATGACCACTACGTGAAGCAAAGCAAAGATAAATGTATGAAGAAAAGACTAAATTAAAAAGAATCCTCTCACTCACTTGCCTAAGAGGCGATCTGTGTATGCATCGGATGGATGTAACACAGTAGAATCTTAACGTCAGATTCTTAATGTCAGAAACGTCTCAGCAACTTGGCCTCAACTCTCAAAAGCAGATGCCTTGTTAGCAATAATCTGGTCCCTAAAAGCTTCTGAACTAATCAAGGAGAAAGTGTTTACCTGTCTCTCTCTCTGTGGTAATAGTGGCCATGCCTTTGCCGCCATCTCTGCTAGAGGCACTCAGCTCTTCATGAGGAAGACAGAAGGAAAGGAAAAGGAAGACAGTCTTTTGCTTCCCAAGGCACCAACTCTTTATTTGAACGTTTCTTCATCACAGCTACCCTCTCCTTCTATTGTATCTGCCCAGTTTGGGAGGTTTTTACCCTGACCCTCTAGGAATGGAGTAAAGTGATCTGCTTCCCTCTGCAATTACTAATACACATGACAGTCATTATTGTGTTGTAGGGGAGTCTTAGGTTAGTATTTGAAGGCAATTTTAGAGAAATAAGATTAAAATACATACATAAATAAATAGATTAAAGCTTTGTACTGAAATGCAACATGTTTTTAACTAGATTTATATCTGTAGAACTTAAAACTTTTCTCCTGAAGACTATTCAAAAAGACTCTAAAAAGGCACAATATCAACATAGTTTTAATAGCCTGAATATTTAGTGCTGTGGAAAGTTATTAATTCCTCTCAAAATAAGTATCATGAAGCTGAATTTCCAAGATGTGAAATTTGCTTTTAGGAATCTGACATATAGTAACATATATGTCATATAGTAACAACCTAAGTGAAGGCGAACAGCTGTTTGGGAGCATAACTTTCCATTGACATTTCCCAAGAGTAAAAATTTTAAATGCAGAAGATCCTTGCATGTGGAGATTTACCATTCATGATTCTGAGTGTCCGTGAGTATTCCCGAAGGTCTCATAAAACGTAATCATTTGTGCTTTTTGTTGAGGCATGCATTTCAATCACTGTGAGCTGTTCTGCCTAACTCATAACTGAGTCTTGCCAACCTCCCAGCATCAGCATTTCGTCATACATGTCATATTCTCTACTCATCCCTGGGAATCATTAGTGCAATTAAAGTAAAATCCAAAGCTCTTAAATGGCTTACGAGTCCCTATATGGTATTCCCCTTTCTACCCCACCCAACTTCATGGCCACATGTCAAACGACCCTTCTCTCTTGCTCATCTACAGCCATACTGACCTCTTCACTGAACACAGAAAGTACATCCTGAAGCAAGACCTTTGCCCTTATTATAATCTTGAACTGGAGTACTCTTTCTACCTCCCTGCCCCCACCCTGGTATCTACCTGCTTGGCATACTCCTTCAGTTCTAGTAAGCGTCATCTCTTAACATTTTATCAGGCAGGACTTTTTGATCTATTATATCAAAATAAGACTCCCAATATGCTTCTTATATCCCTTACCTCAGGTTCTTCATGACACTTATCACTGTCTAAAATACTGTATTTACTTATTCACTGGCTTGTAGTCTTTTTGAACCCTCCATTCCCATCCCACACTGTCCTTCCTGTTTCCTGCTTCTTGAACCTCTGGAGTATCCTGACTTCTGCTACCAAGTCTAGATGCAAAGCTGGCCTCTAAGCCTCTGGGAGCCCCAGGATATCCTTCTAGAAAATTCCTTTCTCTTTAATTAGTTACAGTCTAAGCAAAATCAGCTTGTACTAAGAATCTTTAACTGGCACACCAGACTTCTGTTTTCTCATCGCCAAAATGAAAGGGGAGTGTTTACTTTCCAAAGCTCCTTTTGCCATAAGCCAATCTTTTTTAAATGGACCTGCATGGTTCTTAGGAGAAAACTGCTGTCCTTTTGGATGGAGAATTGAAAGCATTTTCTAGTTATAATTAGATCCCATGATTTAAAAAAAGCAGTGGTTATCACACCAAACAGCAAATTACTCAATAACCAGACAATAGAGTCCTGCCAAATTGACATTCTGAAAATTAAAGCTACGCCGATATAGGCTGGGCTTGCCGTTCCTAGGAAATCTCATCTGCACGACAGAAAGCCCACCTCAGTGAAAGTGTTTACATTAGGGATGTGAAGTCTGACATGCACTGGTGTTGCACTCCCAACTCCAATCTGGTTCGTTAAGGCTACTTTTGATAATGCTCTCCAGCATCCTCAAGGCAGAAACATCAAAAGGCACATCAAAGCTCCCAGTCACAGTGGAGGGGAGCCCTGCAAACCAGGTGACGCTTTTTTCTTCAGGCTCCACAACAAATCCAAGTCTTCAGGCCTTCCCCCAAGGAGGAGAGAGTAATTTTTAAAAATTCTCAGTTGCCTGCCCTGAGGGAGGAGAGAGACACCATCTTTGCAGGTAAAGGATAAAGCCCCTTCTCCCAATCATGCATTTCTGAGAGTTGGAGGGCTGTACTAACCACAAAAAAACCACACACATGCACACAAAGTTTGAGCCATGCTTCACTGGTGTGTGTATTTTCAAATGCAAATGACAAAAGCTGAAAATGATGAAGTGAGCATGTGCTGTCTCACTGACATGCGAGACAGGCAATTAATGAAACTCTGGGCCACAATATCAGCTGCCTGCTGACTTCTGCAATTGAATTAAAACTATCATAAGAATAATACAAGGACTTGCCCTTGTCCTTCTTGTCTATGTGTTTATTTAATTTTCTGTCCAACTGACTCTCAAATAAATTGGAAACAGCTGCCATTTTTTGATTCAGTAGCTCCATTACCCCCTTGTGACATCATTCTGGGCACGAACACTAACAATAGGTCATTATGTAGCAATTACTTTATTGATTTATGGAAGTTTTTAAGCTCCATCAGGAATATGCACATTCAAGGGGAAAAAAAGACCACTTCTGTGCTCTTGTTAAGGAGAAAAACTGAACTGCTGTGGCTGGAATAACGTTGCTCAGATGGGACCTTCCTTACAAAGGAAAAAACTATGGGAACAATTCCTGTTTTGTTGATTTTCTTCAAGTGAGAGAGAAATGGGGAAAGACTATAAAGTTTGAAAGTTATAGTCCCCATAATTGAATGAAGTAACTAAGTAAACAGATGACTCAAGTGCTGCTGTTATGTAATAGGAAGACTTCAGTGATATAATAGAAGTTGTTAAAAAAAAATTAACAGTATTCAAGCTCCCATGATGAATGAACTTTCTGAGCTTACACATAACATTTCAAGAATACCACTGCATGAAAACATGCTTTCTTCCTCAGTTCAAATGAATGTCATAAGACTTCACATTGAAGTAAAATGCCTGCCCCACACCATTCAGTGGATCATACTTTTAGCTGCCTATCAGTTCTTACTCAGGCTGTTTACTTGGGCCCATATATATATAAATAAGCAAAAGTTTCCACTCTTGTAAACAGCTGGTTTTATTTCACATTCCTCTGGTTTGGGAAACTCTGATGTAGAGATAAAAAATTTAAAAAATAAAGGAATAATATTCGCTCTGGGTAGTAACATAACAACAAGATTCTAACCTGATGAGTTAAACAACAGCCTGCTTATGTTTTGAGGAAAATGGTTGTTTCTTGATTAAAATCTGTATCTGAGATTTGCTGGCTCATAGTGGAGGTCAAGAGTTTAATATCCTGACTCTTCTTTCAATACCCTCATAGGAACCATCCTAGGCCCAACATCTGTTTTGATTCCCAATGGAAAGAACAGCTATGGAAGAGACATCCCTGTGGAAACACATGGAGTTGTGTATTGTCCTAGATCAGAAATCAGAGGGTAAGCATAAATGCTGAAACTTGTGTGCTTAAGAGGTAATAGAGAGCATATGAGAGCTTCTCCTATCAATTTTTTTCAGTTCTGACCAGAACCAAAAGTAAATTAGGAAATAAATAATTGCTTACACATTACAGAAAAATAATATGTGATTTTGCTTAGGAAATCCATCTTCTTTACTAATAATAGCTGAGACAAATTTTAGGAGTCTTTGATTATTCACAAGTCTTGAACCACATATTCTTAAAATAAATGCCCCAAAAAATAATTTAGAGGAGAAAGTTTCCTCTCTATTCTGATTTTGAAAACATTATTGAGGGTCTTCCAGGTAGAGAGTGTACAACTCAGGGGAAAGTATGTCTAGTAAATAACATACTGAAACCAAGTCCTGCTCCAAGGAGCACAGCTCGGGAGAAAAGCAAAACAAAACAAAGGCATAGTTCCTTACCTCTGGGATCTCACAATGCAGCTGGTCCCCTTATGCAATATTTGAAAAAACACTGGATTTCACATTTGGAGACCTAGGTTATAATCACAATTTTGCTATTAATTAGATATAAAGTTTGAAAGTTATAGTCCCCATAATTGAATTGAATTTTGCTATTAATTAGATGGGAGATCTTAGATAAGTCACAATTTTTCGATTTCCCTCAGTTGTGAACTACAGAAATTGTTCAGATAACACCTAGGTCCCTTTTAGTTCTCACAAATTCCATAATCCTAATAATTCATATATCACACAATTTCTTACCCAAGTTCATATGCCAAGATTTGTGACTATATTCCAGCTAATGTTTGAAAACAGTAAGTCTGTTTATAATTCAAAAGAACAATAATACTTTACATTGCTTATGCATAAGACATCTTTCACACATCTGAATGTCATAACTCTTGCATTCCTCACAAGACAGCACAAAACCATTCACTCTTTATCAGGAAAATATTTGTAATCATGGTAAAATGCACATTAACATAAAATGTTTTGTGTTAAAATATTGCTAAGCCACCAAATTGTGCCTCCTTGATAATTGGTCTTTAAAGTAATATTTATAGACTAAAAATATTAGGAGGATGTAAAATAAAGGGAACATTTCATTTGGGATGATACAATTAATTGAGGTCTTTTTCAAAGAGGTAAATGTAGAACCAGGCCTTGAAGAAAGTTATAGGCATAGCTTTGTGCAGAAAAGAAAAGGCCATTCCATGGGATGATAAGAGCAATAACAAAGAAGTGGGCATAATGAGGAGACTGAATTTTGTGAGGAGGAGTGGATGACTACGTTGGAGATAAATGGGTTTTGTATGACATGGGGTATAATAGATGAGGGTTGCAATCCATTAGCATAGATAAAGGGACTCCATTTGGCCTCTTGGGGGAAATGAATGATTAAAGTAATATCTAAGGAAGGCTGTTTTGTTAGCTGTGTGATAAGTAGGCTGAAGAATAGAGGCATTAGAAACAACACAACCAAAAAATAGTCAACATAGTCAAGGAATGAACTAATAAAACTCTGGACTAGGATAATGACTGTGGAAATGGAAAAGAAGGCTCAAATCCAAAAAACCCAACAAGAAAGAATTAATAGGATATAAGACCTGACTTGATTCATGAAGCCAAACGAGATTTTTAAAAAGGGAAGCAGTAAAAATTAACTACCAGATGAATGGACAGAGAAATCATTGGACAGTTGAGTCACTGGGAGAGGAACACAGGAGAGAGAATGTTTATTTCATTGAAATCCGGGCATAAGTGTCCTACTGGAAGTACAACTAAGTGAAAACATCTAGTTAATAAATATATAGAGAAGACTGGTGAAAGGTCAGGGTTGGAACATCATTTTTTCATTCAGTGAACATTTATCAAATATTCATCAAATATCTCTTGTGAGCCAGAAACTGTTCTTGATAACAGGAATAAAGAGATAACAGGTGCAATTACTGCATTCCAGAAATTTTGTCTAGTGTAAGAGACAGAAAATTACTTAGGTACTTATAGTATCTTATAATCAGAACTGTAGAATATATAATCAATATTATTCAATATAAGCCAAAGGAGATTCCTACAGCCCAGATGACTATGTGAGTTTGGGGGAGAAATTTGGGATAATGCCTGGATCAGGGAATTTCTACTTAAATGACAAATCAGGAAGGGGAATATTCTACAGATTATAGCTTAAGCATGATGGGTAGTGGGATGAAATTTTTAAAAATGGTGGAAAAAAAAATTAGAGTTTACTATCATCTATATTCATCATTGTATGAGATCCTATCCTATGCCAATAATAAAAGACATAAATATTGGAAAGGAAAAGAGAAAACTGTCACTATTTGCAGGTTATTCTGCATGTAGACTAAATGAAAAGACTCTATAAACAAAATTTTAAAATTAGTAAGTCAGTTTAGCAAGGGTGCTATATTAAAGGTCAATGCTCAGAACTGATGTATGTCTTTATGCTTCTAGCAAATATTGTAAAATAAAAATTTTAAAAACAATAGTACTATTGCAACAAATGCATCACATACCTAGGAATAAATATACTAGATATGCGAGACCTTTGTACTGAAAGCTATACAACAATGTGGAAATAAATTAAAGACCTAATAAATGGAGATACATACCATGTTTATAAATTGGAGGATTCAATGATTTTTTTTTTTTTTTAAACTGTAGCCTCCATTAAAACTTTATTAACAGTTTGGGTTTTACAACACTCGGTAGGGAAAGTGTTCCCCAGCCAGACATAATATCCATTCCCACAAAACATTCAGGTAAAGGAGACACAGCTTATTAACACAAAGCCTGTTGAAACATTCCAAATCTCAATCCCATCAACCTTTACATTTGACAGAACAACCTTTATGTTCTCTCAATACGATTATAAGCCACCCAGAGCTTCAGCAATGGATTTTGGTTCCACAGTTCATGGGCCCCTATATGAAGAACTATAGAAACTTCTCTTCCCCACCCCCTGATTAATTTAACCCACTCTGCTGCAAAGGCTTTCAGTCCCCAGTGTGGGGTTGAGTCAAGGGACCTTGGTCCTTTTGTCAATCTCAATCTCAGTTCATCTCCCTAAGCATTGCTTGAAGCAGTTGCACGTAAGATTTCTCATTATAATCTTTGGACCTTGACTTTTAGAATGTCTCCAAACCAGGGTAAATAAAGACTTGTTTAGGGATCTTTAATTCCTAAACCAGTGTGGGGTCCTTATGGCCTGCACCACCTTTGGCAGTATTGTACGAGGTGTGATCACAAAATACAGTGCATGTTTAAATAAAAAAAGATTGCAGTAAAAGACACATTGCCATTAACCCCCTTCAAAATACTCCTCCTCACTTTGAACATACTTATCCCATTGTTCTTGCCATTTTCTGAAGCCATTCTGGAAGTCCTCTGTTGTGAGTGTCTTATTTGTGCTGTTGTGGTCATACGTGGCCAAATATGTGGCTATATTTGTTTTTTGTGCTCCACTGGGTTTCTGCAGCTTCATTGTACTCCAGAGTTCTCAGAACTATTTTCATTGGTGAGTAGTTGTTAAATCATTTCTTTCCTTGATGTACAAGTGCTGGGACCTCCCAGTCCACCAACCTTGCTAATGTCATACTCCTGAATATTTTTCGGTTTGCTTTGCTTTGCCTTTTTTTTTTTTTTTTTTTTAAGAAATAAAGCTAGTCCATAGGGAACAGGAATTTCTACATGGTATTGACTTCAGTTGGGGTGCTTTCATGGAGCTAAACTCAATTCGGACAAGCTAAGACCCAAGAAAAACTAGCCTATTTCTGCTTTTTCCAAAGGCACTGATGACTGTTCTGATACTGAAATTTGGATGAGGAGGCTCAGCGGACAGAAATTTCAGGCACTGATGAAAAGTAGAGGGATTTCTTTCTTCTCACAGAAAAAGACAAACTCCTGAGCTCTGATCTGTTTAGATTGGAGTCGACCCATGGAAAGTGGAAATGTCTCAGTTTGGCAAGATTTGGATCCCAGACCTTTCTCAGGCACTGTGGATGTGTCAGCCATCACACTGAAGATCATTGCCAGCCATGCCCCCTCCACCAGGGAGGAGTTACTGATCCAGACTGCGGGGGTGCTCATCCCCAGGTAAGGCATATAGTTGTATAAATTGATCTATGTCATAGGGAACAGAGGCCCAAGGAGGATCAGAGACCCCCAGACATAGCTGCTGGAGGTCATGAGACTGAGAATCCCATGATGCATTCCACACCGAAGCACCAGCCCCACCAGGTTGCTCAATACCAGAAGGCTTAGGTGGTTCATGGTCATTGGCATCCAAAATGCTGGAACTCGTGGGATGAGTGTTTGTAGACGTTATAGGTAAAGTGTTCTCTTCCTTCACAGAAGTGATCTGGCTTGGTGCTTCTAGTGACAGACTTAGCCGAGTTTGTAGCTGCTGCTTCCTCCTTTTGATGCATTGGTTCTTGAACCAAGTCTTTATTACTAACTCATCAAGATGAGTAGCTGAAGTAAGTGTTTTCATGGTAACCCAATGTGGGTACATGGTCTTTTTGAATGTATCTCTCAGTATTCTAAGCTGTTCTGGACTAAAGATGGTGCGGTCTACCGGTGAGTAGACCCTGGCTTTTCTGCCATGTCTTTTAGAAGTGGAAATCCTATCAGCTGTGTGTGTTTCTGACTTCCCGAATTTTGTCTGGGTGTCGGATTCAATGTTTTTAATATAACAATTCTTTCCAAATTGACCTGTGTATTTAATGTAATCATAATCAAAACCTAGCGATTTTTTGCAAGAATTGATAAACTGGCTCAATAACTACATGAAAATACAAAATCACAGTAATATTGAAATAGAGAAACAAACCTTGCCCTACCATATCTCAAGACTTTTATAAATCTAAAGTGATTAGAACAATGTACAAAACTGCAACAATGAAAAAGAATGGAGTCTGAGAACAGAGCTACACATGTACAATCAACTGATATACGGCAAAGTTACCACTGTAATTTAGTGAGGGAAAAAATGGTCTTTTCAGTAAGTGAGGTTGTATTAATTAGATATCTACATTAAAAGAATGAAACCTAAACTGTCTTTAATACCATATACAAAAATTAATTCAAGATGTATCACAGATCTAATTTCAAAGGAAAAACCACAGGTTCTAAGAGAAAGCATAAGAGACAATTTTTATGAGATTATATTTAAGATTTCTTAAATGGGACATTACAACACAAGACATATGAAATACTAAAAACCTGATGTTCTAAAATTAAGTTCTGAAATTAGGAACTTCTATATATCTAACAAAGGACTCATATCCAAAACATATAAAGAACTTCTACAAATAAAAAATAAAATACAGACAAACCATTTTCTAAATGAAAAAAGACTTGAATAAGCACTTCAAAAAAGAGGATATCTAACTGGCCTATAAACATATGCAATGTGCTTGTTGTTTTTATTCCTTAGAAAAATGCACATTAAACCAAATTTAGAGGCCACTTCATGCACTCTGGAGTTACTAAAATTAAGACTGACAGTATCAAGTATTCGTGAATAAGTTACAATCTCATGCATTGTTGGTAAGAGACTAAATTAATATACTCACTTTAAAAACTTTTTGACAGTATCTACTAAAGTTAAACATTTTAATACACTATGACACAGAAATTTCACTACTAAGTATATGCAAAACTGAAATTATTGCTTATGGCACCAGAAGGCAAGAATGTTCATAATAGTATTATTCACAAGAGGAGGGAACTGGAAATAACCAAAATGTCCATCAATAGTTGAATGGAAATGTCCATCATCAATAGAATGGATGAATAGATCATACTATACAATAAGGGAATAAAACAAACTACTGGTACACACAACAAAATCAATGAATTTTAAAGACATAATTTTATGTAAAAGAAACCAGATAAAATAAAAACATATTTCCTATTTCTATTTATATGAAGTTCAAAATAAGTAAATCTAGTCTTTCAACAAATTGTGCTAGAGTAGTTGGGTGTCCAGATGCAAACAAAACAAAACAAACAAAAACCTTGGATTCATACCTCCAACTATATTAAAATTCAGTCAAAATAAATCATAGACCTAAATGTAAAGCTGAAAACTATAAAAATTCTAAAAGAAAAGATAGAACAAACTCTCTATGATCTTGGATTAGGCAAGTATTTCTTAGATGTGACAAAAAATGTATGATCCATAAGAGGTTCTGTTCTTTAACAGAGACTGATAAGAGAATAAAAGGCAAGCCACAGACTGGAAGATAATATTTGTAGGTCACATACCTGATGAAGTAGTTGTATCTAGAATACATTTAAAAAAAGTTTTAAAACTCAATAACAAAGCAAACAACTCAATTAAAAAACATAGGCAATGTATTTGAATAGACACTTGACTAAAGAAGATATATGGATGAAAAATAAGCACATGAAAAGCAAACGCTTCACATCATGGTTCATAAGGAAAAGCAAAGGAAATAAAATCAGAATAATATATGACTTACACCTATTAAAATGACTAAAATTAAAAAGACTGACCATGTTTGATGCTATGTGGAAAAACTGGAATTTATGTGTTGCTAGTAGGAAGAGACTGGTACAACCACTTTGGAAAACAGTTTGGCAGCTTCTTTAAAAGTTAAATTAAACATATCATATGATTAAGCCATTCTGCTTGATATTTACCCAAGAGAAACAAAAAGCATATACCATGTTCAGTGCAACTTCATTTGTAATACATCCAAACTGGAAACAACTCATGTATCTATCAACTAATAAATGGATTGAAAAATTATGATATATACAGACACTGAACATGTATTAAGCAATAAAACAGAAATAAAATATTGATACATGCTCCATTATAGACAGAGCACAAAATAATTATGCTGAAAAAAATTAGGCAAGTCAAAATAAATTTTACATATATATGATTCCACTTACATAAAATTAGTAAAACTCAATCTGTGGTTGCTGAGGGATTGGAAAGTAAGTAAGTATCGGAGGGAGGGATTAACAGAGGCATAAGGAAAGTTTTGAGATTGGCTTACTATCTTGATTGATGTTTTCACAGATTTATACATATCAAAACATCAAAATGTATACTTTGAAATATTCAATTTATTGTCTATCAATGATTATCTTTTAAAAGCTGTAAATTTTTTTAATTGGCAAAATTAATCTTTGGAGTAGTAGTTTAACAAAAGGGACATGAGGAAGCCTTCTTGTGTAATAGTTTTCTATAGCTTGATGTGTGTATATAGGCAAAACCAAAATGTAGCTTAACAAAGGATGTGAAGGACTTGTACACTGAAAAGTACAAGACACTATGAAAAGAAATTGAAGAAGCGCAAAGAAATGAAAAGATATTCCAGGTTCATGGAGTAGAAGAATCAACATAGTTAAAACGGCCATATTACCCAAAGCAATATTCATATTCAGCGCAATCTCCACCAAAATCTCAATGGCATTTTCTAAAGAAATAGAACAAAAAAATCATCAAATTTGCACAGAACAACAAAAGACCCCAAGTAGCTAAAGCAATCCTGAGGAAAAAAGAACAAAGCCAGAAGTATAGCAATTCTGGACTTCAAATTATACTACAAAGTGACAATAATCAAAACAGCATGGTATTGGCAGACAAACAGATATACTGACCAATGAAACAGAACTGAGATACCAGAAATAAAACCACATACATATGGGCAAATAATTTTCAACAAAGGAGCCAAAAACATACAATGGATAAAAGAAAGCCTTTTCAATAAATGGTGCTGCAAAAATTGAAAAGCCACATGCTAAAGAATGAAACTAGACTGCTATTTGTCACCATACACAAAATTTAACTCAAAATGGATCAAAATCTAAATGTAAGACCTGAAACAATGAAATACACAGAAGAAAACATAGGGAATAAACTTATGGACCTTGGTCTTAGAGAAGATTTTATGAATTTGACCTCAAAGTCAAGGGAAAAATAAAAGCAAAAATAAATGAGTGGGACTATATCAAACTAAAAAGCTCTGTCTGCACAGCAAAAGAGACCATCAACAAAATAAACAGGCAACTCAATGAATGGGAGAAGATATTTGCAAACAACACCTCCTATAACAAGTTAATATCCAAAATATATAGAGAACTCATACAACTCAACAACAAAAAAATAAACAATACAATTAAAAATGGGTAGAACACCTGAACAGACGCTTCTCCCAAGAAGACATACAAACAAACGGATATGTGAAAAGATGCTCAATTTCACCATCTATTAGGGAAATACAAATCAAAACCACAATGTTATACCACCTTACACCTGTTAGAATGGCCATTATAAATAAGACAAGTAATAACAAATATTGGAGAGGTTGTGGAGGAAAAGGAACACTTATACACTGTTGGTGGGAATGTAAATTGGTATAGCCACTATGGAAAATAGTATGGATGTTTCTCAAAAAATTAACAGTAGAGTTACCATATGACCCAGCAATCCCTTCTTCTGGGTATCTGCTCCCAAAATTTGAAAATATTTATTCATAAAGATATATGTACCCCTATTTTACTGCATTATTCACAGTGGCCAAGACATGGAAACCACCAAGTTGTCGTTCAATAGATGATTAGATGAAAAAAGATGTGGTACATATATACAATGGAATACTACTCAACCATAAGAAAATGTGAAATACTGCCATTTGTGACAATATGGATCTGTCTTGAGAATATCATGCTAAACAAAATAGTCAGATGGACAAAGTCAAGAACCATATGATTTCACCCACCATATGATGTAAAACTGAAAGCAATAAATAAAGAAAGAAATAAAACCATATAGACAGACTACAGCATTGTGGTTACCGGAGGGAAAGGGGGTGGTGGAGAGGTAGAAAAGGGTAAAGAGGGTAAAATATATGGTGACAGATGGGGATTTGACTTTGGGTGCTGAGCATGCAATTCAATACACAGATAATGTATTATAGAACTGTACACTTGAAACCTATATAATTTTATTAACCAATGTTACCCCAATAAATTTATTAAAGCTGAAAAAGAACATGAACTTTAAAATATTTTCTATTTACCATATTGTTGAAAACATTAATACTTAGGAATACCAGTAGGGTGAGATAGACTGGATAGGGGCATGAAGGAACTTTCTGGGTAATGGAAATATTCTTTATTCTTACAGTGGTGTTGTTTATACAGCTGCATTCACTTGTCAAGCTCATCTTATTGAACACTTAAAATTTATGCATTTTTCTGAAGGAAAACTTTATGAAGAAATGAGCTGTATAAACAACTATTCCTAATATATGTTTAATACTATTAACTGCTTTTATCAGGATAAAGAGAATGTACCTTAGACCACACTCTATAAATAGAGAAGCTATCTTTTTAGATGATAGGATAGATAGATAGATAGATAGATAGATAGATAGATAGATAGATAGATAGATAGATAGATAGATAGATAGATAGAAATAAATGGATGGATAGATGGTTGATAGAGTCGCTGACACAATCATAATAGATCATAAGCTTTGTATAATGTTTCTATTACTGATGGCAACTGCATTTCTATTTATTTACACTCTCTTGACACTTTCCCCTTTCCCTATCCAGAAATTAACAGACACACATTTATAAGAGGGTTCAACAAATTTAAGGGCATATTTTTGTGACAATAAATTGGGAATCAATACAGCACAGCGGAAAGAGTTGTCTCTCAGATAGACCTGGTTTCCAATCTTCATCCTGTAATTTATTAGTTAGGTGACCTTCTGCAAGTAACTTAACCTCTCTGAGAATCTGTTTCTTTAGCCATAAACTGGGATAATTTATACTCCAAGAGGTTTATTCATTTGTCAATTCAACAAGGAACACTGACTTCCTGTTGTTTGAAAATGACACATATCTAGAATATACAAAGAACTAAAACTCAATAATAAAAAGACAAATTACTTAAAAATAGGCAAAGACTTGGACAGACACCAGGATTGAGAATGGATAAGAGAAGCCCAAGAGTAAATACAAGAAAACTAGTTATTAGGCTCTTTCAGTAGTTAGGGTTGGAGATTATTTATGTTTAAAATGGGAGAAAGGAAGTGAAGCAAGAGAGATGTGGACTGACTCTAGATAATACTTCAAAGGTAAAATTCATAGAACGTGGTGTGCATTGGAAATAAATGTTGTCATGCAATAAGTGTGTTTCTTGCTTGGATAGATAGGGCTGCCTTTCACAAAAAGAGGAAGTACAGATAGGGGACCAGATTTGGTAGATTTTGAGATAAATGTAGAAAAAGCCTGCCATGAAGACTGGCCCAGAATAGGCACTCATTAAATGGAAGCTACTGTGCAATGAAACAAAAGTAATTAATTCATATGGTAGCAGAACTGTAAATTTGATTTGTCACTATTCTAAAATAAAGTTTAAAAAAAGAAAAGCAAGTATCAATGCAAGAAAACACACAAATATATACCCAAAGATATGTGCACAAATTTTGTTTGGATATTGCTGCTCTAGATCTAGAAGGTAATGTCCCTAATTATGATATATTTGTTTTGAAAATACTATAGGACTACTCCCTACTGTATGAATTTCTCCCTTCTCTCTTCTTTGCACATACATATAAAGATGAGAGTAGGGTCGGCCCGGTGGTTCAGGCAGTTGGAGCTCCGTGCTCCTAACTCCGAAGGCTGCCGGTTCGATTCCCACATGGGCCAGTGGGCTCTCAATCACAAGGTTGCCAGTTCAATTCCTCGAGTCCCACAAGGGATGGTGGGCAGTGCCCCCTGCAACTAAGATTGAACATGGCACCTTGAGCTGAGCTGCCGCTGAGCTCCCAGATGGTTCAGTTGGTCGGAGTGTGTCCTCTCAACCACAGGTTGCTGGTTCGACTCCCGCAAGGGATGGTGGGCTGCACCCACCTGCAACTAGCAACGGCAACTGGACCTGAAGCTGAGCTGCGCCCTGCCCAACTAAGACTGAAAGGACAACAACTTGAAGCTGAATGGCACCCTCCACAACTAAGATTGAAAGGACAACAACTGACTCTGGGTTATGAACACACAATGTAATATGTAGATTATGTATTATAGAATTGTACACTTAAACCCTATGTAACTTTACTAACCATTGTCACCCCAATAAACTTTAATTTAAAAATTTTTTAAATTAAAAAGTAAATTACAGAATTTCCAAAAAAATGTATAGTAATTTGGCTGAAGAAAGAAAACATCTTTACTAAAGAAGTTAGTGAGTGACTCAAAAAGGAAAGAGGTCAACCTTACATTGAAGAAAAGAAGCGTAAAACAATATGCATAGGATTTGATATTTCTGTGCAAATAGTTGCTCTTAAAACATTATACAGGATGCATAGTAATACTACCTAGCTTAGAAATATATTTTAATACTATCATGTAATCAGGTTACATATGAAAGAAACTTGTAGAACTTAACAAAACCAGGCTTTGGAAAAGATGACTAAAGCACACATTTTTATTTTATGCTTTGAAACCTGAATTGAGATATTTCACTACTTTTAAACCATATGAAATCATGGAAGGCATCATAGCAAGAGCTAAAACCCTAGGGAGGCTATTAACAATTTTGCCTTCACACTTCCTACATGATTGTGGAAATGTGGGCTCTACTTCCCCATGAGACTCTTATTGCCAGATTTGGTACAACTACTGCTATATCAACAGAAAGGATTAGGCATTACAGTGGGCCCATAGCAGATCTTGCCTTAGGAAGTTAAATGTATATGTCAGGGATGCTAAAAAAAACACCTTAAGTTAGAGGAAAATTAGCTTCCTGTAGCATAAGGAGGTATCATATAACAAATACATAAATAGTGGTCCTATAAAACAGACAATAATCTATATTAACAATAGAGGCATAAAAAGGTACAAGTTTTATAAATGGAGTGATCAGATTAGGTCAGGGAAAACCAAGTTATTATAGTGTAAGTGAAACTTTAGTGGGTAGGGATGGTGAGAGAAGACAATTGATTACAAGGAATAGCATGAACAAAAGCACAAAATTGCCTAGAGAAGAGATGCATGCAAGTGGTGCCAAAGAGAATGAAAAGAAACCAACTGCCAAGATGTGAAGAGGGAGAATTCACAAGCTTTGGCAATTTGTACTTGAGTAGAGGGAAATCAAGGTGAATGGTGATGCCACAGCATAACCAGTGAAGCCATAAAAACGAGTGAGCAGAGTAATGATGAGTTAGTGGATCTTAAGTTCAGAAAAGTGCTTAGAGCCTCATATGTCTATTGTCATTGCATGATAATTAGTTTCAGATTATGTTTAGGAGATTGTTTGTTGCCTCATACTGGATTTAGGGTTGACTCTTAAAAGTTTTGAATTACATAAAAGGTGCTTGATGTAGAGACAAAAATACTATAATGTCACTTTACAAGTAAACCACAAAGGAATTGTAGAGTTTTTTTGAGCCATGAAAACATAAACAAAACATCAGAACAAGTTATTAACTTAGTGAAATGCAGCCAAGTTAGGAAGAGTCCTGACTCCAGCACACATTGTAATGTAAGTTCCAGGAGTCAGGAACCCAGCTTCTCATTGTACATGCTCTGGTTTAGGTTAGTCCTGTCCATAGGGTAAAGCAAGGTAGAAAATGTTATTTTTATATCCTATTAAATTGTGAAAATGACTGAATTTAATGTAAAGCTGTATCCTTGGCAAAAGCCATTAAATTAGGGTGAGAAAGATAATTCTACTGTTATTCCCAACCGAATAGCAATTGGGAATACAAGGGGAAGTTTTAGCTTGAACATTCTCATAAATCCCCATGGATTATGAACTGATTAGTAGGAATGTTGCCTGTAACTGTGGCAGCTGGTGAGTAATTTGTAGGCTGTAGCCACCTCATTCTAAGTGCGTTTACAGGAAGTCTTTGGATCAACTCTTTGAGTAAGAGTCATTCTCACTGGACCTATTATCACCAGGCCACTCCATGTTCATGGCACGTGACAAAGTGATGCAGATGTTTGGAGATATTTTAGGCTGAAGATACGCTAAATTAGGAATTAGGATTCTAACAGAATAATAAAGAAGGACTTTCTGGATATAAGGGGGATTTTAGGGATCCTGGTAGATAATAAATATTTTCCAATCTAGGTATACCTTTCCACGAATGGAGACTTTGAGGTAGGTGGAGGTCACCTGACTGGAATTGTGTACAGAAGAGAAACTTCACTACTGTTTTAAGAATCCCTGAAGGTCCTATATGGACATTCTAAGGGGTCAGCTGGGGTGGAGAATTTTGCCAGTTTTGAAAATCATGAGACTGAATATGTGAATCTAAGAGCTAAGATTCTAAATGGGAGCTGTCCCATTTCCTTTATAAATGAAGAAAATTAAACCCAGGGAAAGGAAAACCATAGCCTCCTAGTTACACCCTCAATTAGTAAATTGTCCTAACGCCAGTGCTGTCCTACCTAACAAAAGTTACTTCAGAAAGGGAGTGGGACAACTCTACCCACGCCATTTGCACTGTGACTTTGCTGCTCCTCCATTAAAAAGGTGAGTCTGTTTTCCCATCCCTTGAATGTGCATTGACTTGTGATTTACTTGGGCCAATAAAATAGATAAGAAGTAAAAATATGTCAATTCTGATAGCTTCAAAAGACCTGTGTGCTGTTGCTTTTTTTTTTTTAAAGGAACTCTGCCACACTGTGCAAACAAGCCTAGGCTAGACTGATGGATGATAAGAGACATGTGGCCCAATCACCCCGTCACTCCAGCTGGCAGTCAGCAAAACACCAGCTGTATGTGAAGTCGTCACAGACCAGCCAGCCCCCTACTTACCTGCCAGCTGACGACAGGTGCATGAATGAGCCAAGCTGAGATCAGCTAAAAACACCCCTCTGACCTATAGAATTGTGAATAATAATAATGCTTATATTTTTTAAAGGAGCAGTTGACAAACTATGGCTGTGGGCCAGCCACCAGTTTCTGTAAAGTTTTATTGGAACACAGCCATGCCCACTTATTTATGTATTATCCATGGCTTCTTTCACACTACAGTGGCAGAGCTGAGTAGTTAAGGGAGAGACTGTATGGTCCCCAAAGACTAAAATATTTATTATGTGGCCCTTCAAGAAAAAGTTTGATGATTACCTGCCTTAAATCACTAAGTTCTGGGGGTAACTTGTTATGCAATAATATCTAACTAGTATACTACCATACGAAGAAATTACTAGATCATTTTTGGTTATTTATTCTTGCTAAATAGACTATCTTAAAAACTTAATGGCTTAAACAACAACCAATTTCTCTTTTACAATTCTGTGGGTCGGCTGGGCTCCGCTGGGCTGTTCTTCTGCTCCACAGGATGTTTGATGTTGTCTAGGAGTAAGACTGGACTGAAATCTCTGAGCTGGCTCATTCAGAAGGCTGGCAATTGATGCTGGATGTCATCTGGATTGACTTGGGCACTTACTCTGCTGGCTATGCACATGGCCTGATGACTGGGTTCTGAGAAGAAGCATCTCAAAAACGAGTTCTGAGAAACCCACATCAAGTTACATGCCTTCTTCTGACTTGGCATTAGCAGCTCATTTCTGCCGTGCACTATCAGTCAAAAGTGAGTCCCAGAGAGACTCCCTGGCTGCTTGAGTGCTGGCCACTATCATGAACAACACAGTAAATATCCAGACCAGAAAGTTCATGACCGATAGACTACTTCAACAGAAACAAATGGTCATCAACAGGAAGGCAACAGAACCTAAGACAGAAATTTGGGGAAAACTAGCCAAAATATACAAAACCACACCAGATGTCATCTTTGTAGTTGGATTCAGAACCCATTTTGGTGGTAGCGAGACAACTGACTTTGGCACGATTTATGATTCTTTGGATTACATAAAGAAAAATGAACCCAACATAGATTTGCAAGCCATGGCCTGTATGAGAAGAAAAAAGGTCTCAAGAAAAACAGCAAAAGGAACGCAAGAACAGAATGAAGCAAGTTAGAGGCCTGGAAAGGCCAATGTTGGTGCTGGCAAAAAGGAGTAAAAATTCGTCAGTGAATTTATCTGCAGTGATTGAGCAGATTTTTTTATGAGAACATTAATAAACTAAGAAATTTTATGTGAAAAAAAAGTGAGTCACAGAGTAATCTCAGATTCAAGGGGGTGGACTACATAGAGGAGTAAATACTGGGAATTCAGGTTCGTAGTCATAGATGGGGGCAGGGAGATATTGTTGAAAACAAGCTCTCTCAACTAGAATATATACCCTTTCCCCTCTTTGCTCTTTGCTGTCCTCTCCTGAAGCATCTTTCATTTTGTCTCCACTTTAATAGCATTGGAATTATTAAACTTACCCACATGCTTGCTATATATACATACATATATGAGTCTTTATTTTATTTTATTATATATATATATATATATATATATATATATATATATATATATATATATATGTGTGTTTAAGAACTCAGAGTTCCTGGATTAAAGTCTTAGGTTGGCTTAGTTGGATAGCAGAGTGATGTTTATACATGGATCTTTTACCTTTGGAAAGGGCCACTTCACATATGCTTCAATTAAAATGTGTGATGATTCTTTAACCTTAGTAGTTTTAAAGCTTTTAATCACATTATATATTTTTATCCGTCTTTGGCAAGATGATAATTTAGATTGGAAGGTAACCAAAATGAAACATATGAAATAATGTAACAACTTTCCATGATACTTCACTCTCACTTGGACAGTCATTGCCTCCCATACACCTGGGGGCTCAGCAAGACGCAACACCAAGTTTACAAGACGTCAGAGTGCAGGTGGTCAGAGTGCAGGTCAGAGTGCAGGAGCCACTGTACTGCTCACTTTGGGGATTCTTTTCACAGTGACCACCTAAAATTCTAGTAGTATGTGCTTTGAGCTCTTGGTTCATTTTGTGTCAACTAATAGATCAATTATTTTGAACCACAAAACCCCTGTCATGTGTTTTTCACTCTTGATTTTCAAAACACTGGCTTGCTCTCTAGCACTTTTGAGATATTTAACTTTCAAAGTGGCTATCTCTAGCCCTTTACCAACTTTTTCTCTCAAATTCCATGGCAATCCTGCATATCTGGACACTCCTCAACACACACACACACACACACACACACACAACACGACACACACACACACACACACACACCTGTATAATTAAAAAACTGCTTGAAGACACAAAATTGTTTCTCTTCATATTATGCTAGAAGTTAAATTGGGTGAGTTTGAAATGAGGCATAAACTCCTTTCTTTTGCTCACTCCTTTGTGGATTTAGAGGAAACGTTGTACTACTAACTTCTCTTCCCAAACATTCTTTTTGCCCTATACATCACATTCAGATGTTAAAACAAAAATCCTGCCCTTAATTCTGCTTTCTCTATAAATATTTCAAAATTTTACATCTTTTTTACATGATTGTGCTGAATATTTTCACCTACTCACCATCCTCTTTCACCATAATCTTTGCAATATATCCTTTTCTGTTGCTGGTTTTTCCTAGCTTATTCTGATTTCCTGAAGCAAATCTAGTGACCCATGCTATCATTTGATCCGTTCAAATGCTCCTGCTACTTTTCTCCCAGTCATCAACTATTTCTTATCCTCTGTCTCTGCTCCCTCTTAATTATTCCTCTTACCCCTGTTATCCACACAATGATCAGATAGTGGCAGATAAGAGATCACACCTACCCCATCTGGGGCTTGTCTTAAAAGACTATTGCAGGCCATGTGTAAAAAGTAACTCCTCATCTATGTTTTCCTGAATAAACACAGAAGAAACAGGCCAGAATCATGTTCAGAAAAGACTAAATGCCACAGAACAAAGCCAAGAGAGAAAATTTTGAAGCCTGGGTGTCTCCTCTGTGTTTGATCCAAAAGCATTAAATAGACTAAGAGAAGGGGGTTAAAAAATAAGAAAGCATGACACAGAGAGTGAGAAAAAAGGCAAACAAAATGTGGCCTTCAGCAATTCTGTTAATGGAGTATGGACCATAGTGCCAACTTTTTCATTTGGTTATGATGAGTTCATTTAAATTGCTAGAGTAAAATCCACCTGCTGTTGCCTAGGATTGTTCCTCTCATGTTTGCAGTATTCTTGTATATTCTGCTTTGTGATTTCTTCTTATGTTCTGTATTTCTGAATGTTTTGTGAAATTTACTCATGACTCCAGATTCTTTACTCCATACTTACTACTTTAAGTCCCTTAACTACATTTTTGTAAAATCTATTTTCATTTTTAAGTAGCAACTTAAATACAGTAAAATACACAAATCTGAAATATACAGTTTTAATTTTTTCTACACTTTTTCTTCTTTTTTAAATTTTATTAAATTTATTGGGGTGATGGAAAGAGAACTGACTCTGAGTAGTGAACACACAGTGTGATATATATAGATGCTGTATTACAGAATTGTACACCTGAAACCTATGTAACTTTACTAACAATTGTCACCCCAATAAGCTTTAATTTAAAAAAAATTATTAGGGTGATATTGGTTAATAAACTTATATAGGTTTCAAGTGTACAATTCTATAATACGTCATCAGTGTATCTCACTGTGTTTACCACCCAAAGTCAAATCTCCTTCTGTCACCATATATTCGCCCCCTTTATCCTTTTCTACCTCCCCCCTTTCCCTCTGGTAATGACCATACTGTTTCTGTGTCTATGAGTTTTTGTTCATTTGTCTTTTTGCTTTGTTCCCTTTCTATTTAAAGGATAACTTTGCTGAGTACATTATTCTTGGCTGGCAATTTCTCTCTTTCAATACTTTGAATATTTGATTCTACTCTCTCCTAGCTTATAGGGATTCTGCTGAAAATCTGATGATAATCTAATGGGCTTTCTTTTATAGGTTACCGTCTTCATTTCCCTGGCTACCTTGAGAATTGTTTCTTTGCCATTAATTTTTGACAGTTTTAATATAATGTGCCTTGGGGAAGGCCTTATTAAATTGAGATAATTGAATATTTTATTTGCTTCTTACATTCAAGGATTCAGCTCTTTCAATAGGTTTGGAAATTTATTGATGACTATTTGAATAAGGTCTCTGTTCCCTTCTTTCTCTCTTCTCCTTCTGTTATACCCATTATTCTTATATTGTTCTTTCTGATGGAGTTAAATAGTTCTCATATAGTTTTCATTACTTTTTTTACTCTCAAGTCTCTCTCTTTCTCCATTTATGTCATTTCTAGATTTCTATCACTAATTCTTTCCTCCATCAGGTCAGCTCTATTTCCTATGCTTGCTGTTCCATTCTTCATCTCTTACTGAATTCTTCAGCTCCAGAATTTCTATTAAGTTGGTGCAAAAGTAATTGCAGTTTAACAGGTTAAAACAATTGCAAAAACTGCAATTACTTTTGTACCAACCTAATATTTGTTTTTTGTTTCTTTTTTGCTTTTTTTTTTTTTTTTTAAGTTTCAATCTCTGGTAAAATACTTCTTTTGTTCATTGATTTTATTTCTGAGTTCATTAAACTGTCTATCTGAGTTGTCTTGTATTTCATTGAGTTGCTTCAAAACTTCAGTCTTGAATTCTCTGTCACTTAAATCACATATTTTCATGTCTTTTAAGTTTATTTTCTGGAGATTTTTCCTTTTTCTTTCTGAGATGACTTGTTATCGTGGTATTTCATGGTAGTTGATGGATTATTTCTCTTCCTGGGCATTTATGGAAATGAAATCTGCTTTTTATTTTTTCTGGAAGAGAGATACTTCTATTTATAAGGTTGATAGGAAGAGGTCTTTCTTTTGTTTTCTAGTAGGTAGTGCTAAAGAGCAAGTTTTTTTGTTTTGTTTTGTTTTGTTTTGTTCTTTTTCTCTTGCACTGTTCTCACTTCTCAGATCTCTGCAGGGCATTAGAAAATGCCCTGTATTCCCTGGGGAGATGGGTGTCTCCTCTGTGACTGGGTCACCTGGGTCTCAGGGCACCACTCCAGCGGGGGAATGTAGTAGGTGATAGGGTTCTGAGCCAATGAAATCTCAGCACTGACCCCTGCAACCAAACATTGCCAGCTGTGCTGCCCTACCCAAGGTGTCCCAGGTGCCCCCACTGGGATCAGTCATGATGAGTGGGGGAAGTGTAGGTTGGGAGAGGCTGGCTGGTGGGTTTGTGGCTTTGTTCTCCTCCTAGTAATGGTGACTGCTAGACCTCAGCTGACTCACCTCTGTATCTCCAGCCCTGTCACCAAGGTTAGCCATAGCATGTGTGTGCCACTTTGGCAGGAAATGCTCCTGTCTCTCTAGTTCTCAGGACTGCAGACAGTGTGCTCTGTAACTGACACTCATTGCTACAGTTTCTTCTGGGGCCCACTGCTAGCTCTGGGCAGATAAGGGGAGGTGGCCAGGCTCTGTGGCTTTGTTTTCTGCCTGGCAATGGTGGCTGCTAGACCATAGCTGCTGCATCTCTGTGTTCCATCTCTGCCCTGTCACTGTGTTCAGCCCAGTATGTGCTGACCACTCAGGCAGTAAAGTTTAGTCTACCTCTTTGCTCCTCAGGGCTCCAGACCAGTGCATGCTACAATCTGATTTCCGTCCTCTCCTGAGACCTGCAGTGAGCTCCAGACTGTGTCCATGTCGTCCATCCCTGCTCTTCTCCCTTCTCCCCTCCCCTGTTTGCTTGGATTCGCCCACCAGTAGTGTTTCTATGCACAGATCTCTCAGATGTGTTTGTGTGTTGAGCAGAGAATACTCTGTTGAATTACAGTTGTTCAACTTGCTGTAACTTCAAGGAGAGAGACCAGGGGGAACTGTCACATCGCCATGCTTCTGATATCACTCCAAGTCCATGTTCTCATTGTTTGCTGTTAGTATTTAAGATATACAACTAAATTTTGAACAGTTGATCTTGTTTTACATTCTTGAGAAATTTACTTGATGTTTCTAGTAACTGTAAAGTCTGTAGGATTTTCTGTGTAGACACTTAAGTCTTCTAGAAAGAGGAATAATTTTACTTCTTTCTTTTCAATACGTGTTATATTAATTCTTTCTCTTGCTTTACAGTATTCACTATGACTTCCAGTACATTGCTGAATAAAAATTATCAAAACAGAAATTGTTGCATTGTACTTATCTTAGGTAAAAAACATCTAGTCTTTCAAGATTAGAAGTTAGCTATAGGTTTGCCATAGATACTCTTATGTTAAGAAGTTCTCTTCTATATCTAATTTGCTGAATATTTTATCATGAACGGACATTTAACTTTGTCAAATATGTTTTCCAATAAAAACTGAAATGATTATATAATTTGTCATGTATTCTGTTAATATGGTGGACCACATTTATTGCTTTTTCACTGTTAAACCTTGCATTGCTAAAATAAACCCCACTTGGTCTTTATGTAATGTCATCTTTATACATTGCTTGATTCTATTTACTATATTTCAACAAGGATTTTTGCATTTATGTTTATGAATAGTATTGGTCTACGATTTTCCTTTCTGATGATAGCTTTGCCAGGTTCTCTTATAAAGATTTTGCTGACATCATGAAATAAAAAAGTTTGTGTAACATTGGTATTAGTTCTTCTTCAAATGTTTGATGGAACTCATCAGTAAAAATATTAGTAAAACTTTTCACCTATGTTGTCAAATTGGTTGGCACATGTTGTTCATAATATTACTATATTTTCTTGTAAAACCTTTAGGATCTGTAGTGAGATCCCCTCCTTTATTACTGATATTGGTAGTTTACGGATTTTCTCTCTTTTTTTCTTGATCTGTCTTCCTAGATGTTTATTAATCTTTCCAATAACCAAATCATTCCAAAAACTCTTCAATTGATTTATGCTGTTTTATTTTTTATTTTGCTCATTTTTTTGACTTCCTAAGGTAGAAACCTAAGTCACTGCTATGAAAACTCCATTATTTTCCAATACAAGTATTTAAAGCTATAAATATTTCTATACAGTGCTTTAATTTTTGTATCACAAATTTTGATATGTTGTATGTTCATGATTATTCATATTTTAATATTTTCTAATTTCCCTCGTGATTTCTTCTTTTACCTAGGGATTATTTAGTAGTGTGTTGTTTAATTTCAAAGTATTTGGAACTTTTCTCAATACCTCAATATTATTTATTTCTAATTTAATTCTGTTGATTCTGTTTTATGGCCCAGTATATAGTTTATTCTGTTGATTTTTTTTTTCTTTGTTGCCTTGAAAGAAATGTTATTCTATTGTTGAGTTTTATATAAATGTCAGGTTAGGTGACTGATAGTGTTGTTCAGATTTTCTTTATCCTTAGTTTTTTGGTCTACTTGTACTATCTATTATCGAGAATAGCATGTTGAAATTTTCAAATATATTCATGAATTTTTTTATATCTCTCTTTAGTTCTTTCCTATAAGTTTATACTATGCATGGCTCCTTGCTCTGTTATTAAGAACACATTGCTGTATCTCCTGATGTACTGAAATTGATCCTTTAATTGTCAAGAAATGTCTGCCATGTTACTTAGGTTTTGTTCCTTTTTTGTCTTTTTCTCTCTGTTTTCATATTAGATAATTCATAGTACTCTACTTTAAAATTCACTGCTCTTTTCTGCCATTTTGAATGTGCTATTAGTACCGTTGGTGTCTTTTTTTTTTTAATTTCATATATTATATTTTCAATTCTAAAATTTTCTTTGTGTTACTTTCCATAGTTTTTAATTCTCTCCTGATATTTCTCCTCTGTTCATTCATTATGAGCATATCTCTCTTTAGTCCTTAAGCATACTTATGATAGCTATTTTAAAGGCCTTGTTATCTAATTGAAACATCTAGGTCTTCTTGAAGTTTATTTATAATGACTGATTTTTCTTTTGACTTTGGGGCACTATTTCATGTTTCTTTGCATGTCTAGTAATTGTTTTATCATTGTAGATGGCATGCAGCAGCGAGTCTGGATTGCATGATCTTTCATTATTTTTGAAGTACAGTGAAAGCTACACACTCATGATATTTGTCTGTAAGTATACATTAGGGATCTAAATATATGAAAAATATAAAACAAGGGGAAATAAAAGAAAAGTAGAATACCAATAGTTTTTCAAGTTAGAAAATATTATTAGAAAAGGATAAATTATGACTAAAAAGAAAAATTGCTGAGTTTCAAATAGTAATAATGTAATGTTCAAAGGATAACTATTTGAACATGACAAGGGAATGAAAAGGAGGAGGAGAAAAGGGAAAGGGATTTCACTATCTCTAGTTTCTATATAATTAGTACTATTGTAAGCTCTTTACATGGATTCACTTATTTAATCTTCACTACCACTCTATAAATTAGGGTTTAATAAAGATGATAACTGACCATCAGAGAATTCTGCTGGGAAACAGCTGTCCAGCCAGGACTACATTTTCCTGACCCCTTATATCTAGGAATGGGGTGTGTAACTAGTCCTCACCAATGAGGTGTGAGTGGAAGTGAGGTGTGTCATTTACAGGCTGACATTGTTAATACATCAGTTCGTCCTTATTCAAAGAAATACTTTATGTTGTTAAACCACTGAGAATTTGGGCTTTATCAGTTATAGCCACTAGCATTGCCTTAACAATTATGGTAATATCGTAACAGATTAAATATGGGATCTCCATTGTATAGACAAGGAAATAGAGGCACAGGGAGAAAATGTTACCATTAGCAGAATAAAGATAATTAATATTTTATTTAATTACTGCATTAATTATAATTTTCACAAGCATATGATTGTAATCAAGAAAAATAATGAACTCTTCCCTGTCACATGACTTTTGAATAAATATAGAAGACAATAAAGTATATTGTCCTCTCTATAAATTATTGACAAACATATTTCATTGGAACACTAATAAAAATGATTGATTAACATGATTATTAGATCAACAATAGTGGCTATTATTTTAGAATTAACATTGCCAATTTCTTTCATTATTTGTGAGATCAGATGTATGGGTTAGAATGACTCAGGTTGAGATAGGCTGAGTTAAGACAGAAGAGAGGCCTAACTGGCAAGCTTAAGACCAAAAAAGTCCAAACGAAATCTGAGCATTGGCTTTGAGACCACTGATATAATTTTGTCTCAGAGCCAAAAACTGTGATCGGAACCTGTGTATAAATCTGCCTCTATTCTAGACTTTTTGATACTATTTCTTTTTATGTTAAATTTTAAACACACAAAACTTAGAAAAAGAAAGCTTTAGTTAAGAATAAAGCAGATAAGGACTCGTTCTGGTTTTACAATGAAATACTGCTTTCCCATTACAAGAAAAATATTTCATTTCCAAAGGTTAAATAAGTTAATACTTAAAAGAAAGAATTTCACTGAAATAAAGGAATCTAATCCAAACTATTCTCTGGCATCATGTTCATTTTGCTTTCATTTGATTATCTGTTGAACACATTTCATGCACTTTAATTCTGCTACCCTGTGTTATTTTTTTTTTTTTAAATGCTAAAACAGATTTTTATACATTTGAAAAATCCACCAGTTCAATGATTCTGCCTTCCACAGTAAGTCTATGTGACTTACATTTATTCCTATCTTAAAATAGATCATTATTGGTAGATGTGGGGGGTTTTTTGATTTGGGAGTTTTTTGTTTGTTTGTTTGTTTGTTTGTTTGTTTTGCCTTTATTTATTGTGTGAAATGTTTATTTTTGTAGATGTGTTTTTATTGAATGGTTGTGCACTAGAATTTATTGGGGGCTTGGTCATTTATGAACATAGTTTTACCCACTTTTCCTTACACGGTTTCTATTACCTTTTAAGCTAGGGGTAGCATAGAAATCTCTGTGAAGGTTCAAGTGTTTCTCTGGTCTTTGTCATTCTTTTTGTATTTTTTTTCAACTCTTTTGATATTAACATGATTGATTATAAGTTCCCATTTCCCTCCAAGATTGCTCTAAGCTCAGCTTAATCTTTTTGAGGCATACAAATAATCACATAATTTTGGGGAAAAGACTAAAATCTGTTAAAGGACCTACAACAGAAAAACAACATAGCTAGGTAATATTCAAACAATTCCCTGCTGTCATTTCTGAGAGTTCCATAAGAAAAAAAAAGACCACTGAGCCTTGAGATTTGCTGGAACTATAGAATCTGAACTGATAGGTAAATATTTCAGAAGTAGAAAAAAAAAGATACACACACACACACACACGCATATATATATATATATATATACATATATATATGTATATATATATATATATGTATGTATATATATATATATGTATATGTGCATATATGTGTATATATATACATATACATATATATTATAAGTTCATTCAATAAATAAGTTTTTGAGTCCTCCCATGTCAAGATCTGGCCTAAGACCTGGGGAACTGAATTGTGCTTTACAAAATAAGGCCACTCAAAGAAACACGTATGTTCTAATACTTACTAAGGCTTCTTAGTGCTAGAAAAGGCCTTGATTGAAGCAGTTATGGCCATGCCTTCAAGCAACTTGGAGCAGAGGATACAACTATTAAACAAATAAGAGAAACAATGTTAAGTTACAAATGGTGACAAGTGCTGTGAAGGAAATAAGCAGTGCGCTAAGAGAGAGCATGACAGGGACACAATGAACTTCTTTTTTGTTTTTTACTAGTTTTAGGAGTACAAAACAACGTAATAGTTAGAAATTTACACCCCTCACAAAGTGATAACCCCCCTCCCCCAATCTACTACCCCTCTGACATCATATATAGCTGTTACAATTTTATTGGCTCTATTTCCTACAAAATGAACATTTCTTAATCAAGATTACTTGTCACCGCTTTGATGGAATAATATTTAAGCTGAAACCCAATGGATGAAATAGAGTGTGGCAATATGGAAATGGAGGTGTGTATCAGGCAGTCCAAGCAGAGGGAACAGCCTGCACAAAGGTATTCAAGCTACGAAATAACTCGGAAAAAAATAAATAAATCCTGAAAGAAAGCTACCATGACTTCAGTTTCTATTGGGTTAGTCCAAAAGTGGCACCAAAAAATGTGGTTTTGGCTTAGCCATAATGTAGAGTATACCACTCTTCCATTTTAATGCCAATTCTGTAAATTCCTTGATAACAGGCCACCACTTACTTGGAAGTATTTGGAAGAAAAAATGTCTTGTGAATTAGGGCACGGGTCCACAAATTCTGTCTTGTCCCAGGATGCAAAGACTACCACTCCCTTCTGGGATAATGCAAACTCAAACATGGCAGGGATCTTATTTGACAGCCTAGTCTTGAATACCCTGCAGGCTCACAAAGTCTGGGCTGACCCGTAGGTCCGACATTAGGGGTCTAATTTGTATGAGAGACTTAGGCACTGGGGAATAACCTTTCCTGCTAATGGCAGAGAGAATTAAGGAGGACAAATTTGGCCCCTACAAGTCATAAGGGAAGGGCTATAGCAAAGCAGGTCCTATTAACATTGTCCTCTAGTCTGTTTTCATCATAGACTCTGCCTGGGAGGGAAAATGGTTAAAATAAAAGATCTGGAGCACAAAATTCGTTGAAGATATGAATGAGTAAAGGTAAAGGCTCCTCATCCTCTTCTTTGTCGTTCAAGGTCATAGGAACACAAAACAGAGGGTAGTATATCATCATAGCCACTTGAATTGGAGACAGCTATAAATGAATGATAAGGACAGGAGATTAATAAGCACCTATAGTGTGCAAGGCACTGTTTTAGGCTCTGGATGTAAAACACACACATATCCTGCCCTCACAAAACAGAAGAGAGCCATTGATCAATAATCATGCCAATACATAATTATTAACTGTGACAAGGACTAGGAAAGAACTATATAAGGTGTCAGTTCTAATAGTTGTGTGACCTTGGGCATGTTACTTAATTTCTGTGAACCACAATTTCCTTGTTCATTTTGTTGTTCTGTTGCAGTGATAGCATAAGATCATGTTTGTAAACCACCTGACATGCGCTTGGTCTGTAATAGGCTCAATCAATGGTACCTACTAATAATACCTGGGGAGAAGGTGAGAAGTGTAATTACTCAGGTTGTGCCTGATCTAGACAAATGTTCTTTCGTTCACTGCTTTTGCTTGAAGAAATATAAATTACATTGACATACACGAATTCAATAACTCTCGCAAATGTCCCTTTATACACCATCATTGTTTCCCTACAATGGAGCACTGGAAAATAGGTACAAACCCAGACCTGTGGACAACTCTAGGTATTCCCTAGCTTCTCAAGGTAACAAACTAAAATTTGATAATAGCCCTACGTTGTGTTTTAGTCTATATTAAATGGTCCCTTAGCAACTCACATACTCAATTCCTGAAAGTGTTTGGAGTTGCAAAGCTAAGCTTACTGGAACAAGGCATTTAAAAACATTTAAACTGAATATTGAAGAGCTTTTAAACAGTTATAGTATGGGGTTTTACCACACGCATTACATGTCAACACTGTTTAGTCTGTCTGTGGGAATTCCTCCAACATCGTACCACGCCTATCACTTTTCATTAAACAAATGAAATAAGCTCTATACCTTTATTAATCTGCCCCATATTTTACATAGATAGAGCTGCACTGACCTAGCTTTATCTTCAAAATATAAATCACGAAAAGTAGAATGCAAGTACCACATATTCATCACAGCACATTAAAAGTGAGACCACCTCCAGTTTCTAGAAACTAAGTCAAAGACAAAGTACAAATATTTCCACAAAACAACTTTATGGAAGAATCAAACCAGCTAACCAGCTAGTTTAGATGAGGAGGGCAACCGTAGCCATAAATATCACCACAAAAAGTACAGTGCCTGGCATGTAGTAAATTATCTTTTCATGGTGTTCCATTATTTCTGACACTCTGATCATAGACCCAAATGTTTATACTGGTTTTATATATGTTGATAACTTTGTTGAAGTATCCATCTTTATATCCCTGGAGTTTCCAGATAACTAAAACATTCTCTATGAAATGGATTTCTTTTTTGAAGGAAGCATTTAGAAATATAGAAGCATATCCTGTTTTCCTTAAATATAGTAACTTGAACATTATTTGAATCTTTCTTCATGAATCAGGGCCATTTTTATGAACATTGTATCCTAAACTTCTTGGGAACCATTGATATTTCTCATCTGTGCTCTACCCAAGAATTCTGGAAATCTCTTCTTAACACAAAATGCTTATTTCCAAGTGAATCAATCTATTTTTGTACATAAACATGCCAGTTTTGTTTTTATATTTTTCACTCTTAAGACTATAGTTATGCCAATTCATATACAAAATATTGTTAAAAAGAAAATAATTGAGGTATTTGTCTGAGAGGATGTAGGTACCACATCACCAAATACTGGCTACAACATTAGGAAAAATAATACCTGTCCAATTATTCGATCCATTCAAGGACCAATATCTTCCCTTTTCTCACTTCTCTTTGGTCATCACTAATCTCATTCATTTACTGATTTCCAATATTAGACCATTAAGGAATGTTCATTTGAAAGATAATTTATCCAGTTCAAATGAAGTCCAGGTACCATATTTGAGCCAACAAATTAATAAAATAATGCAGCCAGCAAGCACCAAACTTTATCAACCCATATAATTGCTTTACCAAATCCTCAGCCCCTTGAGTTACACAGGAAATTTTATTTTTAGATACATAAAAGAAGGAAAGACAGCAAAAGAGAGAAAACAACCAAAATCAAAACTAACTGAAAACTCTGCTCTACAACAAATTGGCCTCAAGCACACAAGCAAGTAGTTTGCAAAACTACCCGTGGTTTTGGGTTTGTTTTTGTTTTGTTTTGTATTTATACCTTTAATAAATGTCCCCGTAAAAATCGTTCAGGCTTTTTCCTACTTCAGAAGTCTTTGGTTACCTAGGGTATCTGCACCAAACACAAGAGGGTATTTAGTTTTCACTCATGTTGAGTGGCAGCAGAATTTTTTGTAAACGCTGCACGGTGCAGAGCAATTGCAGAAAATAATTACCAAGTCAAGCAGACCCTTTATCCTCAGTAGCCATCTATCCAAAGTCCCACTGAAAGACCTAAAAATCTTTAACTGTTCTTCTAAAAGTCCCTTTGGATTCAAACCTCCTGAAAGCACACTGTGAAGGGTCAGTTCTACAAGGCCTTCCAGTTACAAAGCGAACGAGGCAAATTATGACTCGTAAGCTTATATTTCTCTGTTAGATATTATCTCATATCCTTACATAAAGTCTGATTTATACAAATTGGCTCACTTTCTGAGGATTTGCTTCTATTTTAAATACAGCTTTTCAGTCAAACTTCACTTTCGGTGGAAACACATTTTTGATAGCCAGGGCTGAACATAAAATTCCATTATTTAAGTGGCAAAGAGCTGGTAAGTCAAGTCCACGAGGCCTGTGGCAGTAACTTACTCTGTTTGTGGTTTCTACTTTGTTAGACTCTGTGGAGCCATGAATCTATCTTGTCCTTAAAAAACTGAAAGAGGGGGCTTTTAAAATGAATGTAATGCTAAATTTATGTGCCCCAGGAGCAGCATATCAAGGCCTCTGGACTGATTAGACCCAGATGTTGGTAACAATGTCAGTGTTATGGAGCAACTGCAGGTGTGGGAATAGATCCCCTTCCCTGGGACCCTCAGCAATCAGACCAGTGGTTTCTTCTGGCTCTCGGTTTGGAGTTTTCAATTAACACTACAATGGTATTGTTGTTCTCCAGTATTAGATCATATGTCATGTAAATGAAGTTGAATATACAGTTAAACTTGACAAGGTGATTTAGGCCAAGGATACATGTGTTCAGTATTATAACTTGATTGAGGTTAAATAATAATAATAAAAAAAGCCCTGACATGCTATAAAGTTTTTATTATTTGGCTTATCAGTAGATTTTCACATTACGCTTTCATAAAACAGAATGTCATTTATAGGAGGGCGAGACGCTTATGAAAAGGGAGACACAAACCTAGTTATAAGTGACTGAAATGATTAATTCCAGATTGGATGCTTTTATACAGTCAGTATGGCAACTGGAAGTTCCCTGTGTACTTTTTTTATTTGCTTGTTTCCATTTTTCCAAAATTCTGTCCTAGTTCTTTATCTTCTCCTTGAATGTGAGTGATCAGTGCCCATGTAATCACCCCCACTAACAAGAGCAGTGGTAGTGTTTGGGCTGGGATCATTCTGAAATATTATCTGACTAAAGCAGTGAATCTAGCTCATCACTGGCCAGGACCACATTCCACTCTCCTGTGGGCAGGACAATGCTTAGGAGAGAAGCCCCGCTCACTGAAACATATTCTCATAGCCGTCATCTCTTTGAGTTAGACTGTAAGCTTCTCAGGGCAGGAACCTTATATGTTATGTGTTTATAGGTGTCACAGACACTGATCCTCCCATGAATAAATACCAATAAAAATAACTTCACACGTCTGTTCTGTACTTCTCTCTCATAGCACATTTGTAACTCTCATTAATGTTGATGGACCGTGCACAGTCCAGAACTCTCCCATTTTACCGGTGGCTTCATTTGTTGAAGCAGTCTCTTAGAGACCAGACCAAGTTGTAAGTCAGCTCAGTAAAATGTGCTTTAGTGTGCCAGCACCTAAGGAAAGTTTACATCCTACCAGTGTGTGCATTACAAATGTAAAGAAAGACACGGCTCATTTTGTTCTGATAGAATTAATAAGCTCATGGGCTAACTTTTTCACAACCCAACATTACCACAACTCAGAAGTAACTTATTTCAATGAATAATAAGTAACTGGGAAAATGAACTTAGTCCTGAGAGTTACACCTAAACTTTCTGTTAGGATCAGAAAAGACTGGTGACTTTCTAGTCTCTTCTCATTACATCCCATGTACTTGTATGTGTGTGTATAGTATTTCTTCTTTAAATTTATGAATTGTTCACTGTAGCTAGAATCATTCATTCCTGGCATAATGACAAATTCTTTGGCAAGTTACTAGCGAATCTCAATTTACCTATCTGCAAAATAAGCATAATGTGTGATGGAACAAATGAGATAATAATCTCTAGGGAAAAGGTTAAGTACTCTTTATGGATAAATTGTTTCAAGACACTGCATTACAGTTCAGGATATTCATTCACTCGGGCATTTATTCAGACTAATGTTGATCGTCTGTAATGAGCAAAGCACAATGCAAGGCACCTGGATACAAAGATGAATAATGCACAGTCCTTTCCTCAAGAGATGACAGACATGTAAACCTAAATGCCATAAAGCAATTCCAGAAGAGCAATGATACAAATAAACGGAATAACATGGAAAATATGTCAATAGCAAAATTAAGCGAATTAAACACCTATGAGCATATAATTTTTAAGGTTGACTTATTTGTTCTCAATACAAAGAAGGCTGTAAACAATAGCATCTACATTGTGGAAAAAAAATGTGATTCAAGTATTGCTGTCAAGGCCATTGTCAGCACTAATTAAAACAAGTGATAACATGTAACATGAAAAGTGAAGATGTTAGGCCACTGACATAAAATAAATTCTTATTCCTTAGTCTTCCAGGATATCCTATGTATTTTTGTTATTAATTTTCTAACTTAATTTGTATCTAGAAATTCCTCTTTATGTAGTTTTTCCTAGGGCCCTATTAAATGTTTATAATCTATGGAACACTACATAACTGTCCCTAGGTGCAATGATAAAATGCAGCCCATTGATTTTTCTGCCAAGTAGGTAGAAGAGTTATAAATACAGTTATTCTATATTGTATGACCCCACATTACAGTAATGTAGTCTCTCCCCCCTCCAATGGTGTCCAAAAGCATGAAGAAAATGAGAAGTAATGATGTTAGTGACTGAAATTACTATTCCAAAAATAATTCATCATGTCACTTAAATTTCCGAGGCAGTTTCTGGAAGCTAATACATTTACTATAGTGGAAAGTGGAAGCATAACAAGTAAACACTTGCACTATGAAGAAACCAAAGGGTACATTGGTTTAAGGTGGTCACTATTATTTTCAATCACTTTCAAAACAAACAATAGGCAATTACTTTCTCTCCAAGAAACAGCAAAATAAAACTAAGGAATTACGTGCCACTTTGGTTCAGCAACATTTCATGCAAATTATTCCAATATCAGTCATGATTCTGTAAGAAGTACTATCCCTCCTACATCATAAATGAGAAGCTGAGGACAAAACGGCAATACAACTTATCTATTGGATCTTAAATTGACTGAAAAAGCAATCATAATTCATAATTCTGCTTTTAATTCCCTGTTTTAAACACCTGGTGAGCTCACTTCGCATAAGCCATTGTACTAGGTATTGAATAGAACAAGGTGAATAAAGCCCTGTCTGTTTTGAGGAGCTCACTGAGAAATTACTCTGGACTTCTGCATGTTAACAAGATTGGGGGCTAGGATGAAATACACAACAGAGAAACGTTGTTTTTCCTTAGGCTCTCTGTTTTTCATCATAATAATCTCTACCAAATGCTCTACTCAAGGACTATCCACCTATTACCTGAACTCCTCCCGCACTTTTTCCTGAAAGTGAGACTCTTCAGTCCACATATAAGTGGTTCTAACTCTGAGCTGGTTCTGCTCACCTGTGGTTAGGAGAAGACCCTTGTCCATAACTGCAGATCACCAAGTGCCTGTGTTAGCAAAGTGAGTTAGCATTTTTGGCTCGCTATTGTCATGACCAGAAATTTTGGGTCCATGATAGAATCTGAATACAAGTCCTTTTTTCCTGTTTGGGATAAAACGAACAAGCTACTATAATCTATGCCTATCCCACAAAAGCAAGAAAACAAGCACAATTTCATTAAAGGGATTTGCAGATGTCATTTATTTTCCCCCAGAATAGATATGGAAAAGGCAGTGGCAATGGCACAGTCACACTATTATGACTTTCAACTGCTCCAATAAGAAGGAAAAATCACTATGTGGTTGTAGCAAGAGTCTTAGGCACCATTGGGAGTTTTCTTGAGGAATCCTTGAGAGTGAAAAATATTTATTCATAAACTAAACCATTGATTCAGTTTTCTGCTTTCTGATGAGGGTGTCATGTTTCGTATCATTGTTGAAAAATAGTCTGTATTCTCTACATATCCCTTCCTAAAAAAGTGGTAGATGAGGAAAGGAAGAAGATTGAACTGTCAGAGTCTATAGCTCTCTTGTCCTGATAAGTGCAGGATGAAGTTGATGAATCATTCACTGACAAGTAGAACACATTCATGTAGCTTGGACATGCAGAAAAAGGGGAGTTAAATAAAAATATGGGGCTTATAGTCATTTAGAAATAAGTAGATTGAGCACAGAAACACTGGGCTCCTGCCAAAGATGAGCTACAAAAATGTACTTCTGGCATCCACAGATCAGGGGAAGAAACTTTCCAGTTCTTTCATATTTAGGATCAGAGAAGCAAAACATGGTCTGCACACACTTGGACAGAATCCAATATTAAGTTTATTGAAGTATAGTATAGATTTTTGGGAACTTCTTGTATGTAAGTGTAAATATGTGTATACTATACATCTAAAATTATAAAGATATAGAAAATTTCTGGAAACATATACAAGAAATGTAAACAGTGGGCCCCTGGGAAGTGAAAATAAGCAATTGTTTTGAGGGAGTGAATCATTTACTTTAAAACATCCATCTGTACTATTTGAATTTTTAATAAATATATTATATTTATACATTTTAACTTTATTGGGGTGTAACTGACAAATAAAATTATAAGATATTTAAAGTATACAATGTGACAATTTAATACATGTATACACTGTGAAAGGATTCCCTCCATTGAGTTAATTAACACATCCTCATATATTTACCTTCTTTTTGTGTGTAAGAACATTTCTGTTCTACATTCTTTGCAAATTTCAATTATACAATACAGTGTTATGGACCATAGTCACCATGTTATACATTAGAGGCCTAGACCTTATTTGTCTTATAAGCTGAAAGTTTGTATCCTTTTACCAGTCACTCCCTATTTTCAACCCCAGTCCATGGTATCAACCATGAACTTTTCTACTCTGATTATATGAGTTCCACTTGTTTGTTTGTTTGTTTGTTTTTAGGTTCCACATATAAGTGATATCACGCAGTACTTGTCTTTCTCTGTCTAGCTTACTTCACTTAGTATAAAGTGTTCCGGGTTTATCCATATTGTTGCAAGTGGCAGGATTTCCTTTTTTTTAGGACCGAACAATATCCTAGTGTGTGTGTATATGTATGTGTATGTGTGTGTATACATATATATATATATATATATATATATATATATATATATCACATTTTTTGATCCATTCATCTGTTGACAGACACACAGGTTTTTACACATTTTTAAAAGTATAATTACAAGAGTCAATTGGGCTAACTGTGTGTCTCATGACCAAAATATTGAGACAAGTAACAAAAGAAAGTATACCGTTGACACTTGAAACAAGCTTAATTAGGATCTTGGAGAGATTAAATGATTTTGCCTACACTATAAAAAGAGTATATATCTTTAAAATAGGAGAATAATGAATGATTGCTTTTCCATCCCTTCCATCCTTTTGTATATGCAAGAATATATATCCAAATAAGTATTTGCAAAACAAGTTCCAATCAGAAACTGTCTTGTTTTAAAATCTTGTTTTGCCTTTCCTACCTCTTCTAGTTGGCTTCTCTTCTTTTGCACCTGCTGCTTTTGGTGTTTGTTTCCGTCTTGTCCTGCTTGTTTCCTCATTATACATCTCCTCCTGGGCAATCTGGTTCATTTAGTGGCTTCAGCTACTCTCACATACGCCAGTGACTCCCAAAACTATAGCCCGTACCCGAAATTGCTCTCCTGAACTTCAGACACAACTTCTATCTGTTAATGAACCATCTCAATTTTGATTTTCTACTTCATATTTTTAGCACATCTAAAACTGAACTCATTTTCCACCCAAACATCTTCCTGTTCCTATTTCCACCAGCTCCATTAATAATACTATCACGCCAAGTGAGAAGCCTCAAAGTCATTATCTAATTCTCTTTCTCACTCTTTATATCCAGTTTCATCAATGCATCTTCTAAAACGTCCCACACGAAAAACCAAACCAAACCGCACCTTTGCAACTGCTTTAATCCCATTTTTTCTCATGTATTGCAACTGATCTTTAGAATCTATTCTCCTTTAAAGCTCTTCTCTTAACTCTTTCTTCCTCGGTGCCATTAGACAAAATGCTCTGCTAGGAAAATCTTCAAAGGCTCCCCATTTCCTAGCAGATTAGCATAGGCCCAAACTACCTGTGCTGGTTTATTTTCATCATTCTGTATTTCGGCCAAACAGAACTGTTTTCTTTTTCCCTGGACTGTGGCATACACTTTCATGCCTTTACATCTTTCATCTTCAGCTTCCTTAGTGGAAATATGACCAGTTCTGTGGGGTCAACATAAGATGGTATCTTTCTCTAAGCTTCGCTTTCCTTCCCTATCTGGGGGCAGTGCTGTGTTGGAGATGGAAGGATGAGCCAAGAGAGTGAAAAAAGACCCCTTGCCAACTCATTGCCAGGAATTGCTTTGTCCAACAGTGCCTGAAAAGTCCTAGACACCATGACAACTGTTAGGCAAAGAAGTTGAATAAAAGTCACAGGTGTTTCTGAGGATTACCCAACATAGGGGAGCATGTTGGAAAATAAATTGTCTTCTCTTAGCATTGGTATAGCTGCGAAATAATTACTGTGGCCTCTGCTGACTCTGAGATGCCATCGTTCTATACATTTTATTCATAGAGAGATAATCAAATAGATTTGTCTGATAATAAGGGAGAGATTGTTCTTTGTAGTTAATAGTCTTATCAGTAAATAAAACACTAACCAAATGCTAAAGTAAGTGTTCAGATGTAAATAAACTACAAAGCAACACAAATTAACTGTACATAAATAGAGTACTTTGAATAAATATAGTATACCCACTATAAACTGACCCCAGAGAATACTGCTAAAGCAAGACAGTCCAAAGCCATTTATCCTAGAAATCATGTGGTACAAGTACATATCAATCGACAATAATACTTCAAGACTCTAAGCAAATATACTTGCCTTCTCAGCGAAACCTCTCTGTATTAATGCTTTCCTGGAGATGAATCATGTCTCTTTAAAAAAATATTAGAAAAATAGAAAATATTGTTGGGCCCACTATGTTTTCAAGTCAGTGAATATGAATAACTGAAGGATGAAAAACAGGAATAAAAAAATTATTTCTGAAGACAAATCAAATAAGTGTGCTTGGTAAACAAGAAGCAATCGTACCTTTAAATGTATAAAATAGCCTTTACCTGAAACACCCCTTCCCCCATCCTATGTATCCTTGGAAATCTGGAATTAGGTGTCCACCTTGGGAGATCTATGAGAAACTACTTTCAGTAACCAATATTCTTTTCCTGAATATGTGTCTACCACAGAACGCCTGGAAAGAAGCCACCCAGAATATTCCTTATAATTTCTGCTTAATCTTGGAAGCCCAGATGACAGTGGGAGCAATGAGAATGATTCAGCTGAATCTTCAGAAGAAGGACACCCTACACTCCGATTCACAGACCCTTCACCTCCTACCTTGCTCAGTCCACTCATCCTCTTTCCCTCTGTGGTGCTGTGCACAGCTCTCAATGGTGATTTATGGAGTGATGGGAGAAAACACCATGTTGGTGTCCTCTACTCTCCACCACACGCCAGGCCCACATCCCTACTCCTACCCAAGTTCAAGCCCAAGACTGCAGAAAATTATAATTTTAATAGTTGGAAACAAATTCATTTTGGAAAACTGATTGCAAAAAACTGCAATTTTCCAGACTCTTTGTGATGATGATTTTGTAGCTACTCCCTTCAAAACAGGAGAGTTTATTTTCCCATTCCTTGAATCTGGGCTGCTCTTTTGTGACTTATTTTAGCCCCACAAAGGCCAGTGAAACTGACACTGTCTTCCTTCCAAGCCTAGGTCTCAAGTGGCTTCATGTGCTTTCTCTCTTTGTCAGAACCCTGCCACTGCCATGAAAATAAACCTGGGTTGGCTTGCTGGAAAACGAGAGACTGCATGGAGCACAGCTGAGCCAGACCAGTTGTCCAGGCCTAGATGTGTGAGGGAGCCCAGAAAAAAAATCAATAAACCTGCTTTGAAAATGACTTGCCAGCCAAGAACAGCACTGTCCTGCCCACTCACAGACTCATGAGCTCAGTAAATGTTTATTGCTTCATACAGTTGGGTCATGGGGTGTGGTTGGTTGTAACACTACATATCGTGGCAGAAGATAACAATGCACTCATTTACTTTGAGAATATGCTGACCTGGAGCTATCTGTAGAAGTATAGTCACATTAGCATAACCTCTTAAATTGTCTGAGTGCCAGAGCAGAAGCCAGTAGCAATAGCCTTATAAAAACTAGAGATCAGCCCAAGAACTCACAACCAGTACCTCAGGCAAAGACCACTAAAACAGGAGGTGGGGCCAGATATCAGTACCTCAGGCCAAGAGTTGAAGGCAGGAGACACAAACAGAAGGCCAGGCAGAGTGAACCAATTAACTAACCCAGTCAAGAATTCTGTGACACCTGGAATCAATACAGAAAGGGTCAGCATTAAAACCTGTGGTATATGTCAGAAAAAAAAGATCAATCTAGGGAAGGTGCTTTGTAGTACAGGAAAGAACCATAAGAGAAAACAGGTATAATAAGGCAGCTAATTGAATTTTGGGCTTTTTTATACACAGATGTCTGAATATTGTCTGATTAAGATTAGGTTTATATTAGCCAACTGAATATATTAGTTTATTACACTAGATTATATGCTCCATAAGAACAAAAGTTTTGTTTCTTTGCTTGCTTTTCCACTAGTCCTTGTATTTGGTTTCACGAACTAGTACAGTGCCTACACATAGACGCTGTCGTGCGGGAGACCCTGCTCGCTCCGCCATTTGTCGTGCTGGGCGGCCTGCGGGGTCTCTGGTCCCGCTCCCCACATAAGAACGCAGGACATGGTGAGGCCGAAAATGAACACCCACAGAGCCATAGGTAGGGGAGTCATACCACTATAGTCTCACTGGAGGCTGGATTCACATGACGTGTGAACTGCTGTCTGCTTTTCTCCCAACCGACCAACTCTCCCTCCTCGATTTGACTCCCCAGCGCAGCCGCGGCAGTTATACTAGTGGCCAATGGCTAACTGGTTACAGCTGACAGCCAACTAGCCACAGCTGATGGCCATCTACTACCCGAGCCAGCACCTTTCCACGTGAGGCCAGGAGCCTGGAAACTGCACTCCTGGCTCTGTCCTCACAGATGCTCAACAAATGTGTGGAAGGAAGGAAGGAAGGAAGGAAGGAAGGAAGGAAGGAAGGAAGGAAGGAAGGAAGGAAGGAAGGAAGGAAGGAAGGAAGGAAGGAAGGAATATCTATAGTGAACAACTGATTTATAGCCAGGTTAGCCAATTTGTGGCATTAAGAGACACAGGAAAAGGCTGGTCCACAAAGACAATAAGACAGCATTTTCAGATCACGACTGTCATGATTAGAATTTTTATGATTGTTTATTTCAAAATTCTGACTTTGGATACCTGGATTTTTCACATAAGAGGTGTGGGGACAGAGCCCCAGAGAGCAGTTTCCAGGCTCTCGGCCTCACGTGGAAAGGTGCTGGCTCAGGTAGTAAATGGCCATCAACTGTGATTGGATGGCCATCAGCTGTGGCTAGTTGGCCGTCAACTGTAACTAGTGAGCCATTGGCCACCAATATAACTGCCATGGCTATTCTAGTAGAAAAATGGGGGCTAGCAAGAAGATGGTGGCTGAACTAGCAAGCGTGGATTGCAGAGAGGCGGATGCTGCCAGCAAGAATATAGTTGTATGACTCTCCTACGTATGGCTCTGTGGGTGTTCCCTTTTGGCCTCACCATGTCCTATGTTCTTATGTGGGGAGCAGGAGCTGAGACCCCGCATGACACCCCGCACAACACATGGCGCTGTGAGCAGGATCTCCCGCATGACAAATGGCGCAACTAGCAGGGTTCGGTGCTGGCCAGAGCTCTCCGAAGGGTGGTGGAGCAGTTTTTGTGTATGAACACTCAGTCTCAGGGAGACCAAGAGGAGCAGCTGCCAGAGAGGTGGACCCCCGTGGAGGGGTGGGAGGACATGGACGGTTCTCTGACCAGCACAGGCCGGAGAAAGTGAAGATCATTGCGGCCCTGTGGGCTAGGAAGTGCTTGCTGATGCAGCCCAGATGGGGTACTTATACCAGGAGGAAACACTTGCTGAGTCCTCCTTGGGAGATGAGGGTGAGGCCAAGGTCGTCCCTCACCCCCAGGACAACCCTGGCGAATGACTGTGGACTATGGGGAATGGGCTCCATCCCTAATTTAATGGACAGCTTGACTGTTTGCTTGGGAACGTACCACCATGTAGGGGAACTGGCGAATGTTTGCTTTTGTGTCTCTACCAGCTGCCGTTGAAATATGTGAGAAAGACTGACTGTGCCCAGAGAGAGTGGCAGTGCCCTGAGAGCCCTGGCTGAGTCCAGGAAGTCTGGCTGTGCCCAGAGAAAGTGGCAGTACCCTGAGAGGCCCTGACTATGTCCAGGAAGTCTGGCTGAGCCCCGAGAGAGTGGAAGTGCCCTGAGAAACCCTGGCTGTGTCCGGGGAGACTGGTGGTACCCTAAGAAGCCCAGGAAGTCTGGCTGTGCCCAGAAGTACTGGTGGTGCCCTGAGAAACGCTGGCTGTGCCCAGAGAGCCTGGCTGTGTCCAGGATATTGCATTCACCTCCAGGCTCCTCACACAGGGCCCTCTTGGAAGACACTTGTTGCGTAGATTGTGAGGCGAGACCCTGTAGGGGTGGAGTATGGGGACAGAGCCCCAGAGAACAGTTTCCAGGCTCTCGGTCTCACGTGGAAAGGTGACGGCTCAGGTAGTAAGTGGCCATCAACTGTGATTGGATGGCCATTAGCTGTGGCTAGTTGCCCGTCAGCTGTAACCAGTGAGCCACTGGCCACTAATATAACTGCTGTGGCTACGCTAGCAGCAGAATGGTGGCCAGCAAGAAGATGGTGGCTGGCAAGCACAGATTGCTGTTAGGACGGTGGGTTGCAGATTGTGTGTCTCCTGCTTCCTGTGTCTCCAACCCAGCGGCCAGTGAGAATATAGTAGTATGACTCCCCTACCTATGGCTCCGTGGGTGTTCCTTTTTGGCCTCACCGTATCCTGAGTTCTTATGTGGGGAGCAGGAGCAGAGATCCCGCAGGCCGCCCCTCATGACAGAAGAATTTAATAATGCTTGTAGAAGTGCATTAGAGGGCATAATGGAGTAATAAAAGTTTTCTTTATTTTGTTTTACTTGTCATGATCAACCAGGAATTACCCCAAATGATCTCCACCCTCATCCCCTTCCTCAAGCAAGTGCAGTTTCTTGATACTTAATGCATTCATGTGCAACTACACTAGGATCTGGGCATAAAATTAAAGTAGGTATCTCAGGGAAGCTACTCACAGACTGCCTTCAGGTTTGCCTTCATCAAAGCTCAACACCAAAACAATCCCCCAAGATTATCAGAAAGCCCTAAGCTCTAGAAGTGGAGGCCTGAAGAACTAACTCATTGCATATTTTTAAATGGACATTTAGCATATGGCAAACATATGCTGTATCAATATAATTTTAATGTAGAACTGAATCTGTGCATTGATTGGGATTTCACAGACTTACATTAAGGGACACCCCTGATGGAGTTTCCTTTAAACAAAGGCCAGGGAAGGGCTCTCTCCTTCTGCTGTCCTGTGGTGTTAGTAATAATGCAGCTTTGGTGAGTAACAATACAAACAGTAAGGCCAATTATGAGGTTGGACAATTAAGTTTGTGAACTTGTTGCAACAATGCTGCGAAACTTTTTTAATATCAGAGGGATTATTCATTATGAATTTGTACCAACTGGACAAACAGTTAACCAAGTTTAGTCTTTGGAAGTACTGAAAAGGCTGCATGAAAAAGTTAGACAACCTGAACTTTTCACCAACAATTCATGGCTCTTGTATCACGACAATGTACCAGCTCACACAGCACTGTCTGTGAGGGAAATTTTAGCCAGTAAACATATAACTGTATTGGAACACCCTCCCTACTCACTGATCTGGCACCCAGTGACTTCTTTCTTTATCCGAAGATAAAGGAAATGTTGAAAGGAAGACATTTTGATGACATTCCTGAATGTCAAGGGTAATATGATGACAGCTCTGATGGCCATTCCAGAAAAAGAGTTCCAAAATTGCTTTGAAGGGTGGACTACGTGCTGCCATCAGTGCATAGCTTCCCAAGGGGAGCACTTCAAAGGCAACCATTGCGATATTCAGCAATTAGGTATATAGCACTTTTTCTAGAATGAGTTCACAAACTTAATTGCCAGACCTCGTTTAGTTCTGGCATCACTAGTTGTAGAACTTAGGATCCTTTGTGACGCGCTTCCTTAACTGATTGACTTCCTTCACAAAGTAGTCAAGGATGATGGGAAGTCTTTCACAAAAACTTGTCGTTAGCATTAAGTGTGTCTGTTTCAGTGATATAAAATGAAGTCAAAGTTTTTAAAATGTAGGCTGCAAGTAAAATGATCAGCATTTCTGAACAGAGCACAATAATGCTGGTAAAACACCCATCTTTATGTTTATTTTCTGGTAACTCATTGCAGATAACAAAATGAGTCTACCCAATCAAAACATTACCTGATTTCCATAGACACCTAAACCTCTAATTATATGTATCATCCTAAATATCAACCTCTAAAACATTTGGGCATATAGAAATATGGGATGGACTTTACGTTCATTAGATAACATCAGAACAATTACCTACTGAATTCCACTAGTCTTTTTCTCTTTGGTTAGTTTTAGGAACCATTTTGTGTTTCTTCTCTTTTATGTCGTGTGTGTGTGTGTGTGTGTGTGTGTGTGTGTGTGTGTGTGTGTTTGTGTGTTAAAGCCTCACACAGACTATGTCATGTAGCGTTTTAGAAGGATCTCAAATTACTAAATTTCTTTCTTATTAAGAAAAATCTTTTTACCATTCTCTTTGTACTTTGCTATCCATCAGCAAAGATAAAAAATGCTTAAGTAGACTCTCTATTACTAAATTTTTTTAATGGTGAAGTCATCTCAGAATGCCTTGATTTTTCAAAACTGGACTGGAAAGTCTGTTTGAAAACATATTCTTAAAATACTTGGTTAATCCTCTTTCCCAGCCCAAATCCCAAAATATTTAATTACTTAAAATGGAGAAAAGTTAACAGGATATGAATATGTACCTATGTGTTTTTCACATTTTTGATTCATGTTAGGAATCTGAAAATTGCTTCACTGAATTTTCATAAAAAGCAAATAATTCTGCCAAAACTGCAGCATAATGATATAAATATGGATATTGACAACTTCGAGGGGATTCTTTGAACATCAATCTAATTAATTGCTTCTCTTCTTGTCATAGTGATCATTTACTGTGAGGTGCCCTAAGACAGAATTGCTGGGAGAGTTGGACAGTACAGAAAGCTAATAGTCAGAAGATCAGTAGCAGGAATTTATGGAGGTGAACTATAGTGCTTAAAAATGCCTAACCCCCAAATATGAATTATTCTAAGCTTCTCATGACACATTACTAAACTGAGATTTAAGGAGAAAGTTCTAGTCTAATTATAGAGTTGACTTTGAATCTATACAGACAGTGGTAGAAAGACCGTGACAGAGAAAAAGATGTGGTGGGAGTGGGCTAAGGAAATGGGAGGGGAAGGTACAGAAAAATTGAATCTAAAGGTAAGAAAACATCACTGCATATTTAAATTTCAGACTGTAATAAGTACTTACTGAATTTAATTGAGTGGAGTGTTCTGAACTGGTGTGGATTCTATCAAAGCTTCCTGCTTTTCCTTTTTATCTTGGCTCATTTAATTTATCCTTACTTATGACAAAATACTGACCATCATATGAGGAAGGGGTACCTGGTAAAATTTAAAAATCAGGTAATGTTATTTCTTGTTATAAATATGAGTAGAAAGTGTGCTTTATAGTGATGTAGATGTGTTTTCTTATCTTTAGATTTAATTTTTCTGTACGTTCCCCTCCAATTCCCTCAGCATACTCTCACCACATCCTTTTTTCTATCACTGTCTTTCTACCACTGCCTGTCTAGCTTCAAAGTCGACTCTATAATTAGACTAGAACTTTCTCTTTAAATCTCAGTTTGGTAATGTGTCATCAGAAACTTAAAATATCGTGTCTGGAGTTGTAATCAGTACTCTAGAGACAAAGATGAATGCAACAAGGCCCGGACCTCATGAAATGTATTGTCTAGTGGGGGAAAGAAACATTTAAACAAATAAATGTTCATGTGATATGTGCAAAATCAGCATCAGAGAAGTAAAACAGAATAAGGAATGAGTCATTTGGTCAAGGAGGAAGAGAAAAGAGGAAGTGCCACCTGTCCAAATTTTGAAGGATAAATAAAAGATCAAGGATAAAATGGAAAGGGACTTCTAAGCAGAAATGACATGTGCAGAAATACAAAGCCAGGGAGCAGCAGGTTACGTGAAGCGAGCGAGGGGCAAACTTTGAGTGAGTTACATGGAGATAGATAAGGACTGAGATAATGACCAGAGTCTTGAATTCCGTACCAAAGAACTTGCATGAATATTAACTTATAGATGATATCCAACATGGAAAGACATGAAACCTGGAACCACTAGGGCCAGGTTTACATTTTATAAACTGTGTCCAATGCAAAGAGAAAGATGAACGGAAGAGTTATAAGACAAGCATGGAGACCCATAGGAGCCTCTGCTGCAGGAAAACGTCTTTAAGTTTTCACCTCACTAATTGTGATCATTAAAATGGAGACCTCTCTACTATATACAAAATAAGAAAAAGCTTACAAAACAACTCATCTTTAGGCCAAATTTTTAGATATCTAAGCCTTTTCAAGATTCGGACTTGTAAGGAAAGAAGGCAAGTAGCTATTTTAAAAGCATAAAGTGATTGTGACACTTAGAAGCATCATTTATGTCCAATGTTGCCTGGCATATAGTGGGCACTAAATAATTATTGAATGAATTAATTAATTAACAAATATAATTGCTCTTCAGATTGGGTCCTTTTCATATTACGTATAACTTATTCTTAGTAATTTATTACTTATAATGGTAAATACAGTTAACGTAGCTTAAAATACTTAAAAGTAATCAAACTGAGTTTATTTAAAATTTTTTCTATAAATCAGATTTTTATTTAGTCAGGCTGCCCTTTACCCCAATTAATCCAAATCAGTAAGCTTTTACTGTAATTGAAAGTTGTGCATACTTGCCATTTCCACTGACCCTCTAAGAGCCTGTAATGGCAATTGGAAGATTTCCAAGGTGCTGGTACCTTGAATTTCTCCTTTACTCTTCTTACAGACAATAGAAGTTTACATTGTCAAGTTTAAATCTCTGGAAATGCTCTCTCATAACCTAAATATATCCTTTAGAAGTTTTGCTATTTCTTAACCCTGGTTTACCTAGCAAATCCTTATACAAAAATTAAGCAAACTTCTTATATTCACCACCTCCATTAATTTCAATTACCAGCCACTGAGATAGAGACCTGAGTTGGCCTCAACTGCTCTCTCCCTCATTCAGGCAGTTATCAAGACCTGTTCAACCTATCACTAAAATGCCTCGCATATCTGTTGTTTCCACTCTACTCCTCTGCCATTCTCTACTTCAAGCTCTCACAATTTCTTGCCCAGATCTTCCCAAAAGTTTCTTACCTCTAATGTAATCACCCTCCAATCCATCCAGAACCTTTGTCCACGGTAATTGTTCTCTCAGGTGCAAATCTGATTACAGTAGCCGCACCCTACCCCCATTCTCAGTTTCACTTTCCATGGTTGTGGTCAACCACAGTCCAAAAATATTAAACAGAAAATTCCAGAATGAAACAATTCATAAGTTTGAAATTTCATGCTGTTCTGAGTATTGTGATGAAATCTCCCACCATTCCACTTCGTCTCGCCTGGGACATGAATCATCCCTTTGTCCAGCATACCCAGTGTGTATGCTCCCCGCCTATTAGTCACTTGTAGCCATCAGTTATCAGGTTGACTGTCACAGTATCATAATGCTTATATTCAAGTAACCTTTATTTTCTTAGTAATGGCCACAAAGCACAAGAGTAGTGATGCTGACAATTCAGACAGGCCAAAGGTAAACTGTAAAGTGCTTCCTTAAATGAAAAGGTAGAACTTCTTAATTCAATAAGGAAAGAGAAAAAATTGTATGCTGAGGTTGCTAAGATCTACTTTAAGAACAAATCTTCTGTTTGTGAAATTATGAAGAAGAAAAAAGATATTGTGCTACTTTTGCTGTTGCGCCTTAAATGGCAAAAGTTACAACCACACTGCGTGATAAGATGGAAAAGGCATTAAATCAATCGGTGGAAGATATAAACAAAAAATGTGTTCTCAGTGATAACATGCTGTGCCAGAAAGCATCAAGCCAAATGAAGATTTCAGCAAGGGATCCCCTAAAATGAGTGACCACAGTCACTTAACTTTCACTACAGTATAGTGCTATAATTGTACGATTTTATTACTGGAGTTATTGTTAATTCCTTACTGCATTTAATTCATGAATTCAATTTTATCATAGATATGTGTGTACAGAAAAAAACATAGTCTATATAGGGTTCGACACTACCTGTGGTTTCAGGCATCCACAGGGCTCTGAAAACACATCTCCCACAGAGAAGGGGAGACTGCTGTATGTAACTTCTCTCAATGGTTTTAAAATCCTTCAGTGGCTTTTCACTACTCACAAGCCCAAATTCTTTAGCATGGCCCAAATGGCCCTTTACATGTGATCCTAAGAACTTTTTCATGTCCTTCTTCACCTCTGTATTTTTACTCATTTTTCCGTCTGCCTAAAAATCTTCTCTGCCACACCCCCTTCTTTCACCAGCAAACCCACATACATCCTTTCAAGATGAGCTCAAGGGGAAAGACATACTAATATAGTGGTTAAGAGCATGGGTGTTAGTGTGCTTAAACCTCTGTGTGAATCTAGCACTATTTCCAGCTGCATCCCAGCTCTACCACCTCCTGGCTCTGAGACCCGGGGCACATTACTCAGCTTTCCTGAGACTCAGTGTCCTCTGTAAAAGTAGAATCATTTCACAGGGCGTAGTGAGGGATAAATGAGATCACATCTCTAAAGTGCACAGTTCAGTGCCTGCAACATGATAGCTGTGTAGTAGTGACTGTTATTTTTAAATGTCATCTCTTCTATGAGGTTCTCTTTAAACCAGTCACCATTTCCCTAAGTCAGAATTTATTGATTTGCCTCCTGTTCTCTTAGAATGTTTTGTTTATACTTCTGTAGCCCTTAGCTTACAGTAGGATGCTTATTTCTATACTAATAATCATAATTAATTGTTCATTCAGCACTTACTATGTATGTCACTTTTGAAAGCCTCTAACATGTATTATCTAATTTAACCCTTGGCAACTCCATGGGGTGAGTATGATTACCCCATAGTAGTGACGAGGAAACAGAAGCCAGAGAGGATAAGAAATTTGCCCAATGTTACTCAGCTTGGTAGTATTGGAACCAGGTAACCCTGCCCCAGAACACATTCTCTTAACCACTGTACAGTCCATTGGAATATAAGTTCCTTGAATACAGAAAATACATCTCTCTCATCTCTATGTCATTGGTATATGCACAACTTCTATAAACAAGGAAGATTTATTATAAACTTCTGAAGAGACTCTTGGAACCCAGGGTCTGTGCTGCTGCTGAACCCAGGACGTACTGAAAACCCAGGCTCAAAGCCATCCATCTAGTCTTGCTCTTCTCTTTCTCTCTGCAGAATCAATTCCTCTACTCTGGTCCAAGGAAAGTATGAAAAACCTTATTATACTAAATGTGGTCCAGTACCCTGGCCCTTTACAATGGAGGCAGCAAAGGGAGATTTCTGTGAGTTGAGAAGTTATTCCAAAACATATGAACCAAGTGTTCTATCCAGCTTTATACAGTTATGTGCTGTTCAATAATGAGAATACATTCTGAGAAATGTATTATTGAGCAATTTCACCATTGTGTGAAGATCATAGAGTGCACTTATACAAACCTAGATGGTATAGCCTACCACACACCTAGGCTCTATGGTATAGCTTACTGCTGCTAGACTACAATACAAGCATGTACAGTATGTTACTGTACAAAACAACATGAGATTAAATCAAGCCTATGAGAAAATGATGCAATCAAGAGACATGGTAAGCATGAGATGTACATAGCTGCTGCTGGCATAACACAGCATACTGTTTTACAGCAAAAATGTTTTTAAACTATAAAGAGTAAACTCTAAAATAATGATTAAAAGTATTGTATGGTGAATACATAAACCAGTAACATAGTCATTATTGTCATTAGCAATTATTATGTACTGTACATAATGTTATGGACTGTATGTGCTATACTTTTATACAACTGGGAGCGCAGTAGTTTTGATTATACCAGCATCACCACAAACACGTGAGTTATGCATTGCATTACAATGTTAGGATGGCTACAATGTCACTAAGCAATAGGAATTGCTAAGCTCTATTATAATTTTATGAGACTGCTGTTGACTGAAACATCGTTGTATGGCACATGACTGTATATGCTTTAGCAAGGGGAGGAATACAAAATTGTACTTGGCAAGCTAGTCTCAAAGAATTTTTTGTTACTTTGGAGAAATTATGCCACTTAATAATTGACTGAACTTAAGAAAATTCTGGAGAAAATATACCTCCATATTTACATTCAGAGACATGGGTATAACAAAGCCGTGTGTGTGTGTGTGTGTGTGTGTGTGTGTGTGTATGTTGTGTGTGTTTTTTAGTGAAAAATAGCATACTTCTGAAATGTGAAAATTTTACCAGCTAAAATTATATTTTATTTGATATGGGAATAGGATTGTATATAAGGCCCAAATATACATTTCATTATCTGTTTCTGCTACTTGTACTCTTGTTTCTATTTATAAAGTAGTAGAATACAAGATTCCCCAGGATTGTTCTTTGCAGTTTAAAAAATTGTGAGCTCGTATATTCCATGTAAAAGTTCATATCTATGTTGTGAATGTCGCTCAATAGATCCTGATTTAAACACACAGTGGCTTCATACTGCCCGAGTTCTTACTGGGTCTGAGGTCGTCTCATCAGCATGTACACATTCAGAGCATTTCATGAACTATATGATGTCGGTAGGTCATTAATAAAAACTGAAAAAGTAAAAAGCCCCATAATTAGCTCTTGAGGTAACTTTGAATGTAACATTTTCACCTCAGATTCAACACCATTAAACAAAATGACTAAGGTTTATTCACTAATGTAGCCTGAGAACCATCCCACTATAGTTAAACTTTGCCAAATCGAGGGACACTCAAATAGCAATATGTTGTGATTCATCGAATCAAAGGCCACAGACAAATCAATAGAGATAGTGGCTGCATAAAAAAAATGATAATGAACAAATGTAACAATATCACCAAGGTTACCTTGAGAAGAGCAAAGAAGTGGTTTAAAACCATCACTAAAAATAGCGTAATGTATCAGCCTTGAATGGAAAGTATTAATTTTTTTTTAGCAGATATAGGAAAAACCAGGGGAAAAAAGGCAAATAATTAACCATTGGGGAAAAATTAATTTATAAAAGTATATTGTAAGAGTCTGGTCTCCAAGTATTATAAGTAACCTAAAATGCGTTAGACCCATGAGCAATAGGTTAAGATCTTAATATGACAGTTATAAAACCAAATTCTGAGGAACAGAAACCCAGTTGCTACACCAAATCTCTGAGTCAATGCATATTCATCTTTAAAATATTGAAGTAAAGAAGCAGCATATTAGTCATGTGACAGATGAAGGAAAAAATAATGTGAAATCATCTAATTCTTTCCTTATTTTAACTCTAATTTATTATTTGCTTTTCAACAAAATCTGATCCCTGGAGGAGATTATAACACTTACCAGAATTACTCAAGTGGCTCTTTGGACTATTTGCTAACATAAAGAATGCAGTAGCAAACTATCTATAAGCAATTCATTGCTTACTCAGATAAAAAGGATTACACTAAAAAGTATTACACTAATATAAACTTAAAGTAGTGCTTTAGACAGTTGTTGGGAAACACAGTCATATTTTTTTCTATGATGGAAGTCTAAAATCATACAGCTAGAAGCTGTCTTTGAGAGTTTACTCCATCGCACCATCAGACACTTCCTTCTTTTACAGTACCCTTTTCTCAATATATTACAGAATTAAAATGCTTTTTGTTTTGACTATTCTGTGAGTGTATTTCTCTAAGTGTTTTTTTAAACATTTCAACAGGAACAACATTGAAAAAGTTTACCCAATGTTTAAATATTTTCCTAAACTACAATATCACTGTATGCAAAACTAAATCATACAGCAGGTAAACATCATTTTTAAAAATAAAAGTTGAATTTAAGGTTGAGCAGGAATCTGAATGTTAAACTGTTTGGAAAGGGCCACAAGCAAGTCAAGTCATATCTATTTGGCTGCCAGGTTAACCTTTTTATCTAGAATAAGAAATTTCAGTCATCAAAATGGCGGCGTGAGGTGAGCCTCTGGAAATCTTCCCTGGAATTTACAACAAATTGAACAACTATAACTCCACAAAGGACTCCCTGCACAGCAGACAGGCAAGATGAAGAGGCTCACTGCTGAATTCACCTGAAAATGGGCAAATTGCACTAGCAGGGGAGGATGGAAGGGAGAAGTGCAGAGATGGAGCCGCGCGGGCTCAGTACGCAGACCTAGCTCAGTGCTCATAGCTCGCTGCATCCCGGAACTACTGCAGCTGTGGGAGAGGGAAGAACTTGGACTGCTAGGGCTCCATTTATGGCCCACAGGGCTGAGGGGACAGCATATAACATGGCTGAACCCAATGCTCACAACAGAGACCTCAGAGCAAAGACTGAGGGAAGAAGGCTGAAAACGGTGGTTTAAGCCCTCACTGCTGCAGAGAACAGAAGGTTTAGATACTGAGACTACCACCCCCTCACTACCCTCCCAGAGCTCGTCCTGCCCCCACCTGCCCAGTGCTACATGTGGAACAGTAGCTGTTTCAGATCAAAAGAACAGAATATTTGCAGTTCTGAGAACTGTGGTCTGCAGACAAAGATTTGCAGCACAACTAGTTCCTGCAAAAGGGAGGGAGCTGTGGAAGCAGGACTGGCTGTGGTGGTGGTGGTCACTGCCACCTCTCACAATCCACCCCACCCTTGTCCCCAACTATCCGGGTGAATCCCTGCAGGAGTAAACAGAACTGCTGAAACACACGGGCTCTGAATCTGGTGCAGGAAGAACTTTGGAACTTCAAAAGCTCTCCACATCCCCACACGGACGTGGTGTCCCATGACCAAGGTGAACTGTTAACAGAGGAGAAGCCCACCTTCCAGGGATTCCCCCCACTGTGTGAGAAGCTGGAATAGTGCAGAGAAAACATAACACTACAGTGTGAGAAAGAAAAAAGGCTGCAGTTGGAGAGAAAACAAAACATTCTACCAACACGTACTGTAAAACAAAAGAAAGATCTCGTCCTATCAACCTGTTGCAGAACCCACTCCTGTAAATGTCTAGGAAGAGAAATAATAAATCATCAATTGCCATGAATAACCAAGGCAACAAGACAGCTCAGAAAGAAAGTGAAAAGTCCCCAGAAAAGGAACTTAAAGATATGGAAATATGTGACTTAAATGACAGAGAATTCAAGATTGCAGTTCTGAAAAAACTCAATGAGATGCAAGAAAACACAGAAAGGCAGTTTAGTGAACTCAGAAACACAATCAAAGAACAACATAAACATTTTACCAATGAGATTGAATTTTTAAAGAAGAACCAAATAGAATTTCTGGAGATTAAGAACTCAGTAGAAGAAATGAAGAATGAAATAGCCAGTGTAGGTAGTAGAGTTGACCAGATGAAGGAAAGAATCAGTGACATCGAAGATAGAAACCTGGAAATGACACAGATGGAAGAAGAAAGAGACTTGAGACTTAAAAGAAATGAAAGAACTCTACAAAAACTTTCTGACTCCATCAGAAAGAGCAATATAAGAATAATGGTCATACCAGAAGGAAAAGAAAGAGAGAAAGGAACAGAGAGTATACTCAAACAAATAGTTGACGAGAACTTCCCCAACTTGTGGAAAGAGCTGGATCCTCGAATCCAAGAAGCAAATAGAACACCTAATTACTTCAACCCCAACAGGCCTTCTCCAAAGCACATTGTACTGAAGCTGTCAAAAATCAAAGACAAAGAAAGAATCCTCAAGGCAGCCAGGGAAAAGAAGACAGTAACCTACAAAGGAAAGCCTATTAGATTAACATCAGATTTTTCAGCAGAACCTCTACAAGCCAGGAGGGAGTGAAACCAAATATTCAAACTATTGAAAGAGAGAAATTATGAGCCAAGAATAATATATCCAGCAAAAATATATTTTAGATATGAAGGAGAAATAAAGACCTTTCCAGACATACAGAAGCTGAGGGAAATTTCTAATACATGACCTGCACTACAAGAAATACTAAAGGAGGCTATTCGATCATGATCAACAGGGACAATTTGTGGCAACCAAAACATAAAAAGGGGGAGAGTAAAGGCCTGAACCAGAATATGGGAATAGAGAAAGTAAGCATGCTGAAGAAAATGGAATACTCTAAATATCAAACTTTCTTTTACATAAACTAAATGGTAGCCACACCAAAAAAAACAAAAAACAAAAAAAAAAAATCCAGAACTGAAATACGTACTGTAATAAATGAAGAAACAGAGGGAAAATCATAGAATACCACCACACAGAAATAACAGACAACAAAAAGGCAAAGAAACAATGGACACACAGTCTTACCAGAAAACTAAAGATAGAATGATAGGAAATCCTCATATATCAACAACCTATCTAAATGTAAATGGACTGAACTCACCAATAAAAAGGCACAGAGTAGCAGATTAGATCCAAAAACTAACCATATGCTGTCTCCAAGAGACACATCTCAGCTATAAGGACAAGTATAGACTCAAAGTGAAAGGGTAGAAATTGACACTCCAAGCAAATGGTATACAGAGAAAATCAGGTGATGCCATGCTGATATCAGATGAAACAGACTTCAGGGTGAAAAAGGTAACAAGAGACAAAGATGGACATTTCATAATGGTAAAGGGGACTATATAACAAGAAGACATAACAGACATCAATATGTATATCCCCAATCAGGGAGCACTGAAAAATACAAAGCAACTACTAACAGAACAAAAGAGAGAAATTGACCAAAACACAATTATACTAGGGGACTTAAATACATCATTGACAGCTATGGATAGATCATCTAAACAGAAAATAAATAACGAAATAGCAACCCTAAATGACACATTAGATGAAATGGACATAATTGACATTTATAGAGCACTTCATCCTAAAACATCAGACTATACATTTTTTCTAGTGTATATGGAACATTCTCAAGGATAAACCATATATTGGGACATGAAACTAGCCTCAGCAAATTTAAGAAGACTGAAATCATACCAAGTATATTCTCTGATCACAAAGCTTTGAAATTGGATATAAACTGCAAAAAGAAAGCGGGAAAAAACACAAATACATGGAGATTAAACAACATACTTTTAAAGAAAGACCAGGTCAAAGAAGAAATTAGAGGAGAGATGAAAAGATACATAGAAACAAATGATAATGAAGATACATCCTACCAAAATTTTGGGGATGCAGTGAAATCAGTTTTAAGAGGGAAGTTTATATCATTACAGGCCTATCTCAAGAAACAAGAAAAATCCCAAATAAATAACCTCACATTACACCTTAAAGAGCTAGAAATAGAAGAACAAATGAAACCCAAGGTCAGCAGAAGAAAGGAAATAATAAAAATAAGAGCAGAACTAAATGAAATAGAGATCAAAAAGACACTAGAAAAAATTAATATGACAAAGAGATGGTTCTTTGAAAAGATTAACACAATTGACAAACCCTTGGCTAGGCTCACTAAGATATCAAGAGAGAAGACACTAGTAAACAAAATCAGAAATGAAAAAGGGGAAGTTATCACGAATGCCACAGATATACAAAGGATCATCCAAGAATACTATGAAGGACTATATCCAACCAAATTCAATAACCTAGAAGAAATGGACAAGTTCTTAGAAACATATAGCCTTCCAAGGCTGAACCATGAAGAATTGAAAAATCAAAACAGACCGAGCACCACTAATGAAATTGAATCAGTCATCCAAAATATTCCCAAAAGCAAAAGTCCAGGACCAGATGGCTTCACTAGTGAATTCTACCAAACCTTTAAAGAGGATCTAATACCAATCCTGCTCAAACTCTTCCAAAAAATTGAAGAAGAGACAGTACTCCCTAACTCATTTTATGAGGCCAACATTACCCTGATACCAAAACCTGGTAAGGACAACACAAAAAAAGAAAACTACAGACCAATATCTCTGATGAATACAGGTGCAAAAATCGTAAACAAAATTCTAGCAAATCGAATGCAACAATGCATTAAAAAGATTATTCATCACGACCAAGTGGGGTTCATCCCAGGGGCAAAGGCTGGTTCAATCAACGTGATACATCACATAAAATAAAGGACAAAAATCAAATGATTACATCAATTGATGCAGAAAAAGCATTTGACAAGATACAATATCCATTTATGATTAAAACACTTAATAAAAGTATAGGTATAGAAGGAAAATACCTTAACATTATAAAGGTCATATATGACAATCCCTCAACTAATCTCATAATTAATGGTGAAAAACTGAAGCCCTTTGCTCTATGTTCAGGAACACAACAGGGCTGTCCCCTATCACCTCTGCTTTTCAACATAGTGTTGGAAGTCCTCGCCAGAGCAATCAGGCAAGAGAAAGAAATAAAAGGCATCCATATTGGGAATGAAGAAGTTAAATTATCACTATTTACAGATGACATGATGCTCTATGTAGAAAATCCTAAAGACTCCACCAAAAAGCTATTAGAAACAATCAACGAATACAGTAAAATTGCTGACTACAAAATCAACATACAAAAGTCCATTGCATTCCTATATACTAACAATGAAATCTCAGAAAAAGAAATTTAAAAAAAATTCCTTTTGCAATTGCAACAAAAAGAACAAAATACCTAGGAATAAACTTAACCAAGGATGTGAAAGACCTATATGCTGAAAACTGTAAGACATTTTTAAAAGAAATTGAAGAAGACACAAAGAAATGGAAAGACATTCCATGCTCATGGATTGGAATTATCAACATAGTTAAAATGGCCATATTACCCAAAGCAATATACACATTTAATGCAATCCCCATCAAAATCCCAATGGCATGTTTTAAAGAAATAGAACAAAAAATCATCAGATTTGTTTGGAACCACAGAAGACCTCGAGGAGCCAAAGCGATCCTAAGAAAAAAGAACAATGCTGGAGGTATCACACTCCCTGACTTTAGCTTGTATTACAGGACAACAATAATCAAAACAGCATGGTATTGGCAGAAAAACAGACACATAGACCAATGGAATAGAACTGAGAACCCAGAAATAAAACCACATAAATATGGACAGATAATTTTTGACAAAGAAGCAAAAAACCATACATTGGAGAACAGACAGCCTCTTCAATAAATGGTGCTGGCAGAATTGGAAAGCCATGTGCAAAAGAATGAAACTGGACTGCTATCTGTCACCAAAATTAATCCAAAATGGATCAAAGACTTAAGCATAAGACCTGAAACAATAAACTGCAGAGAAGAAAACATACGTACTAAACTTACGGACCTTGGGTTCAAGGAGCATTTTTTAATTTGACCCCAAAGGCAAGGGAAGTAAAACTAAAATAAATTAATGGAACTATATCAAACTTAAAATCTTCTACACAGCAAAAGAAACCATCGACAAAATAAAGAGACAACCAACTGAATGGGAGAAAATTTTTCCAAATAGTGCCTCTGATATGGGGCTAATATCCAAAATATAAAAGGAATTCATGCAACTCAACAACAAAAAAAACAAACAACCCAATTGAAAAATGGGCAGACGACCTGAAGAGACGTTTCTCCAAAGAGGACATACAAATGGCAAATAGACATATGGAAAAATGTACAACATCACTAATCATCAGAGAAATGCAAATAAAAACCACAATGAGATATTATCACCTCACCCCAGTTAGAATGGCTATCATCAACAAGACAAATAGTAACAAGTGTTGGAGAGACTGTTGAGAAAAAGGAACCCTCATACACTGTTGGTGGGAATGCAGACTGGTGCAGCCACTATGGAAGGCAGTGTGGCGGTTTCTCAAAAAATTACAAATAGAATTCTCATATGACCCAGCAATCCCTCTCCTGGGTATCTACCCAAAAAATCTGAAAACATTTATACATAAAGACAAGTGTGCTCCAATGTTAATTGCAGCTTTATTTACGGTGGACAAGACATGGAAACAACCAAAGTGTCCTTCAATAGATGAATGGATAAAGAAGTTGTGGTATATATACACAATGGAATACTATTCAGCCATAAGAAAAGATAAAATAGGACCATTTGTGACAAAGGGATGGATCTTGAGATTATAATGCTAAGTGAAACAAGTCAGATAGAAAAAGCAGAGAACCATTTGATTTCACTGATATGTGGTATATAAACCCAAAACAACAAAAGAACAAAACAAACAAATGAGAAACAAAAACTCATAGACACAGACAATAGTTTAGTGGTTACCAGAAGGTAATGGGGGAGGGTTTTGATAGATGAGGGTAAAGGGGATCAAACATATGGTGATGGAAGGAAAACTGACTCTGGGTGGTGAACACATAATGGGATTTATAGATGATGTAATACAGAATTGTACACCTGAAATCTGTGTAACTTTACCAACAATTGTCACCCCAATAAACTTTAATTTAAAAAAAAGAAAAAGAAATTTCAATAATTTGCTTTGATTTTTAGCTTTTAAAGTAATATTTACTGTATTTTGCCATGTATAATGATCACCCATGTTTTTGGCCCAAAGTTTCAGGGAAAATAATCTTTTAATTTTTTAATTCAAATTTGTATTTGTTTACATTTAGGTACTTGTTTTTTGTATTATTATAAAGGAATTTTAGCATTTATTTTTAAGATATTATGGTTCAAGAAATTTTATGTAACAAATAATTACAAAACACAAGAAAAGATACAAGGTATAGGAAATTTTATGTACCAGTAACAAACTTACAATATTTACATATTACAGAAGACGAAGAACTCTTCGTTGTTGCAAGTTCGTCATAAGTTCAACAAAACCGATTATCGTGTTCAGGGCATTATTTTCTATATGGATCTCGTTATTGAGTTCTAGAGGTACACTTTTAACTCATAAGCATAAATAAAAGAATTAAAAACATTTATACAGATATGGAATTAGTACTATGCATGTATAACGTGCATCCTTATTTTTCCCTCACAAATTTGGGCAAAAAAATTGTGCATTATACATGGCAAAATACAGCAGCATTTAGCAATCATCATTTTGTTTACTACACACACAAACATGAATTCCTCAAGTATTTTATCTTGGCAGCCCAGAACAATGTCCACATTGGTTATCGTTTTAGAGAATTCATATCCCTAACCAGCTCTAAAAGAAAAAAAAAAAAAATTACAGAGATTCACAGCAAGAATAGATGTGTTTATTTATCTAAGAATCACAAGCAAAGTTTTATAAATATTATGAATCTGGATGACCATGCATATGATGACCATAGTTAAGTGTTATAATTCCAGTTTATGGCATGGTTTTATTCACTGTCACAGAACCTGGCATTACAAACTTTCCTTTTGTGTCGCTGCAGACAATTCCCAAGGCCACCTGATAGCTTCTGAATTATTGATTGCTTTCAGTAGAGCCCAATTTAGAAAGGAAACCCTTTCATTAAGACTATTTAATTTTAACCCCAAAAACCCCCCAAAAAAATGCAAGGACAAAAATATAAATAGGTAATTTTGATACAGTGTAGAAAACAAGAACAATGCTCTAGCACATGATTGACTAACCTTTGACCTGAGTGGGACCACCTGAGCATGCAGTTTATTTAACTTGCTGAATTTTGACTTTGAAACTAATACTTCTAAAACATGGACTCCCTAACCCATATTGGAGAGTTTTGCAAGCTGGATGGCTAAAATTACTTGACGGTAGTGGTTCTTAATCATTTGAGAGACACAGATCCCTTTGACTATCTGATAAAAGGCTCAGACTCACTCTCCTAAAAATAAGCATGCAAATACAAATTTTTACACACTATTGCAGGGGTCACAGACCACCCGGGTAAAGCGCATACACTTATTCCTGCTCTAGGCTAAGTCAGCAAAATTTGAAAACATTTTTTAAACTGAAAATTTTGGCATTTTAACTACCATGGCATTTGAATAACATTTTAATGTGTGCTGGTTTTCATCAATGCAATTTCTTTCATTCTACTTAATTGCTAAATATGTAAAAAAAAAAAAATATATGATACCATATGTTTTGGTCAAAGATCTACATACAGTGATATATAAGCATCATTCTATACATGTAAGCCTTCTTTATATATATTTCCCTAGCATTATAAATACATAATTTCTCTGAAATATGGAGAATCAAGGACAAAAATGGAAGTAGAATTTTGGTAATTTCACTTTAATAAATAAGGTCTTACAGACATGAAGAAATTGGCATACATTTTGGAGTGTAAAATGGCTACCCATCTATATTAGTCTGGCCAGGCATGAAATGGTTTCAATTTATCTAGAAAACTTCTACAATGAGCCATGACATCAGTACCTTCCTCCTGAGTGTCTGGCATTTCTAAGCCAAGTTACAATAGTTGCAGTCATATCGTTAAAGTTTGGGTATATTCTACTCTACCTAACTTGCAGATTCAAACATCCACAGAAGGGCAGCTGAAGAGCCTTTTGTGTCTGCTTCCATCTGTCTGGATATTAGATAACCAGCAGTAGAATTTACCCAAATCTCTAGACTGGGGATTATTGAGGCCAGTATTCTAGCACTCACTCCTGCATGCATACATTATTCCAAACAATCAACCAATAGCTACTATTGAATGTTTCTGTGCCAGGTATTGTATTTAGGAATGGGTTACTACCAATAAAACAATTAGAAGAGTGATTACTCATTGTAAGCACTTAATAAACATTAACTATTATTGTTATCATTACTGTTGTTTTTATGATTATACAACTTCCAATGGCTCGTAATTCTTGAACTCAAGGAGCTGTGGTCTAGTGAGGCACTAAAAATAGTGTGGTAAGTTTATGATAGAAGTATATAGAATTGCCACAGAAACCATTAAGTGGCCCACGGAAGTTCATCTAGTGAGTCAGGGAAAGTTTCCCAGGAGAGAAAGGATAGTGGTTAACTACACAAATCAGAAAAGAGATGTAGCCTTTTAGGGAGGCAATTATATATGCAAAACATCACATATGTGTATTTGGGTGACTATTATAGGTTAGTATGATTGGAGCAAAGATTACATGTGGAAGTTTGACAGAGATGAGGCCAGAACAGAATGAAGAGATACATTATGACAAGTTGTTAGACGTTAAACTAAAGAGTTAAAATTATATTGCGAATGCCACAGAGGTATTTAAAAGACTATTACACAACAAAGTTCTGCCACTATTAGCTATATAAGTTTGATTCATTCACTTAACCCTTTGGGGTTTGGGTTTTCACATGTGACCAAATGAATGGGTAGAGTTCATGGTTGTTGAGGACTCATCCAGCTTGAATTTTATAAAATGATTCCATTGTTCTTGTTTCAAGAATGACCAAAATGAAAGGAAGATTAAAAAGTTCTCATAGCCAAATATAATTGCAGAAACATTTGTATGACTTTTGTACTTTATATTTAGATATCTCCTTCAAAATAATAAACAAAATATATTTGATGGCCCACTTATCATTTGCATAAGAAATTCTTTTTGTTTTGAATTTCAAAAAGGAGAACAACCTACAAATTATTGCTCAATCATTAACACAGTCAGGTACCACTTCAGTTGTTGATATTCAATCAGCCGATTAAAATTATCTAGTCAGCTACCTTATGATTTTCCAATTTTATACTCAGATCAGTTGGAGATATAATTAATTCATATCTAAACCATCAACAGCTTTAGTTTTGTAGTGATTCTCACTAAGATTCTAATTTTGATTGACAAGTATAAAATTTAATTTTTCTTTTCAAGATTTGAGTATTTCAGTTGTTTTACTGAGACCAAAAGAGTTCTTCATAAGCCATATCCATGACTCAAACAAACACATGAAATCTGATGCGACCGTTATAAATATATTCTGGCCACCCTACTCTACATTCTTCCCCTTGTAGATAAGTGTATATATGGAGTGGCAGGATCATAGTTGTCTGTGTTTTCTTTTGTTTACCTCTTCTTGCAATGGAGTCCCCACTCCTGCTAATGGTGGGGTGATGTGGAAATGACAGGGTCCTCACATTTGACAAATAAAGGTATTTTTAGTCACTTGCCAGGGTCTATCTCCTATCTTTCTCTTTTTCCTGTTATTTCCCTTCCCCTAGTAGAAAATGTGTTTGAATGAATGGGTATTGTCCTTGAGTAGAACCTGAGTTCTTCCTTACTCTGTGATTTATTCTACGTTAGTCCTTAAACTTTGGTTCTCAATATTTTAAGAGAAGTTCTTTTAGCATTCAGGAAATTCCTTTCTCTTGTTGGCAAAGTTTTCTTTCCAGGTAATTGAATCAAACAAAATCAATTTAGAAAACTAATCAAAGTCCATTAATGTCCTCTTAGTTCTAGATGGTATCCTTTTTTCTTTTGAAGTAGTAAATGGGCACGTTGGCAATGCGTTTTATGAGAAATTTAAAAAATACATCAGTCTAATAATGGATGAAGGAAATGTGGAAGACTGGAAAAGAAAGTGAAATATGAAAGGAAAAAAGAAGACAGATAGAAGAAAACGGAAGAAAATTATGGAAAGGAAATAGGCAACAAAGGAGGAGCAGCAAAAGAAAGAAGAAAAGAGGAGGGAAATGAAGGCCAGAAGATAGGTGCCAGGACATTAAAGTTCCTTCACCCACTGGGACGCTGGAGGGTTCTTATGCTGTTCTCCTCCCTCCCACCATCCACCCTGCCGCCAGAGTGCTCTTTCCTTGAGGAACTCACAGCATTCCTTCCCCCCACACACACACAGGCTTCCAGTAGACCTGGTGGCTCGTCCCTGTGGTTCCCAAATCCCGTTCTCTCCCTTTTCCTACCTGAATAATTCAAGTCATTCTTAAAGACACTGCTCAAAGGACACATCCTCCAGAATGCCTGCTGTTTCTCTTTCCATCCTCTTCTATGCCCTTATGACAAACTCTGAATAATTTTTATAGTTAGAAATCTGCTTGTCTGTCAAACCCACACAGCTAGGCTGAAGTCACTTTATTCTCTGCAGCCCCAATGCCTAATTCAGTGACTTACGCACACACATAGTAGGAACTGAGTATATACTTTTAAATAAGCTGATTTCCACTGGTTTTCTTCTTCCTTAGGAGTCAGCCCTATTGCACTATGATAGTGATGAAGACAAGAGTAGGACATCATCTACTGATGAAGGAGGGTGACATCTACCCTGCTACTTGGTCTCATCTTTTTTCTTATTTTACCACCCTGATTACCCTCGTTCTCTAACTCTTGGGTTGTGGTTCTGGTCCCACATCCTATGCAGGCCCAGGGTGACACCCATTAGAGTACTTACTTTCTTATATCAGACATGAAATACAGTTCTAACATCCAAGCTTACTTTCACTCTTTAAAACACAGATATGTTCTGCCACATCAACACGAACTGTGGCTTTCATTGCTTTAATTTTTAAAGAGAATTGCACCATTTTTTGCTTGTGCCTTCATACCATATGTACCCTGCACACTTCCATAATCAAAACGCCTCTTTTCATTTAGTGATTCTTAAGCAGGTGCCTGCACATTCCTGGGGAAATGTTTCAGAATCCCAGGGAGTCAAGGTGAGGCATATATACTTCAAAAATACCCCCTTGGACATATAGACTCTGCAGTTTAGAATCACTGACCAATAGGATGACACAAGAGGAGTGCAAAGTAAAGATGGCCTTCAGCTAAAAATTACGCATAGGCTAGGCTGGATCTGATGCTAATACTTTACAAAAGATGTTAGTATCCAGGAGAAAAGTGGTAAGTTTAAAAATAAAACATGTCTAAACTGGCTCCCTTTCAAAGGTATAACTTTTTAAGAAAACAGAAAATCCAAACCCCTTGGGATTTGCTGGCTATTGTGTGATTGAAAGAGCGAGGGGTATAGTGTCAGGAGATTCTAATTGCCATATAGCAAACAAATATAAATGCTGGAAATTCAAGAGGTGGGAAGTCTCTGTACATAAGACTACACTCTAAAACTCCTTGTGCCTACAAAGGTATCCTACAATTTCAACAACATGGAAGAAAGACTATACCCCTTTTTAGAAGTGGTCCTAGAATAATTTCTGGACTTTATATTACATGGACAAGTTTCTTCTACTTTTCAAAATCTATGTTCATTTTATATCTCCTTCATATAAAGCTCTCATATTCCCCAACTTCAGATCAAGTAGCTGTCTCATTAATATAAAATATTGCCTTCCACAAAGTTATTCTCCTACTACTTCATGAACACTATTTGTGACACCTCAACATATCTAGGACAAGTTGTGTGTTTTATTTTAAAGAAACAAACAAAAATAATTATTAGATAGTACTCAACAACTAAAAAGAAGAAAGAGGAGGAGAAAAGAACATTTCAGAGTCTTACATTGTATCAAAGAAAGATTTCTCAATCTCTTTTGTATGGATGAAAAAGATTTTCAAAACAAGGTAGTCATTCGCAAATAATCTGCCCCCTGCTGGTAGGTTTCCTGTTCTGACACTGGTAAAGTCCCCTGCCTTCTAATCTGGGAGTTATTCCAAATGAATATGGGGTTCTCTCCAACCTGGGTTGCTAGATAAATTACAGGACATCCAGCTAAATTTGAATATCAGATCAACAGTAAGTATTTATTTATTTGTGATTGTATACTTATTCAGTATGTGGGACATACTTCTATTTTAAATAATTAGACATGGAGAAACTTAAATTTAAAATATAAGATGTGCACTGTTGGGGGAAATGTAAATTGCCACAGCCAGTATGGAAAAGAATATGGAGATTCCTCAAAAATTTTTAATTAAAAATAGAGCTACTATATGATTTAGCAATTCCACTTCTTGGTGTGTATCCAAAGGAAACAAAAACATTAACTCAAAAAGATATTTATACCTCCATGTTCATTGCAGGATTATCTACAATAGCCAAAACACAGAAATAACCTAAATGTCCGTCAATGGATAAATGGATTTTAAAAATGTCACACACACACACACACACACACACACACACACACACAGGAATATTATTCAGCCAAATAAAAAGTAGAAATCCCTGCCATTTGCAATAACATGGATGGACCTTGAGGGCACTATTCTAAGTGAAATAAGTCAGATGGAGAAAGACAAATAGCAAATTATTTCACTTATATGTGGAATCGAAAAACAAACAAAAAATCAAACTCATAAACAGGGAACAGATTGGTAGTTGTGGTGAGTGGGCAAAATGGGTAAAGACAGTAAAAAGGTACAAAATTCCAGTTATAAAATAAATAAGTAAAAAAACTCTGTTGTTTTTCTAAAATTCCAATTTAACTGGACATCTTGTATTTTTATTTGCTACATCTAGCAACCTTATTCTAGATACTCTGGAGATTTTGGACAACCCAGCCAAATCATAGGTTGACACTTAAATATGGTAACAAAATTCACACCAGCACTAATATCTTTCAGATACATGAGACTATTCTTTATTTGGCTGCTTATCAATAATTGGGTTTGCTCACCATTATGCTCACCATTACTCATCCCAGAAAGAGCTATTGTCTAAGTTGGTCTTTAAAGTTAACTGCCTACCACTGGACTTTATTTTTAATTATGTTGAGGTGAGGGGAATCCTGGGATAGAGTCTGCTGCAGAGATATGGGAGCTCATGATTCTTTCTCCCAGGAACTGAGATTACACCAAAAAAATAAAGGCAACTTGAAATGTCCCTCAGCAAGTCTTGTGCTTCCAAATATCTCTCCTATTACCTCAGAATCCTGTGAATGTTAGGCTCCTTTCCAAAGAGGGAGAGGGAGTGGGAGAGAGAGAAGGAGAGGAAGAGGAAGAGGAAGGGGGAGATGGAGAGAGAAAGGGAGAAGGAAAGGGAGATGGAGGCAGAGAGGAAGAGGAAGAAGAAGGGGGAGATGGAGAGAGAAAGGGAGAAGGAAAGGGAGATGGAGGCAGAGAGGAAGAGGGACAGCAATGTGTGTTTAAGGGAAGGGATGTACTTGCTTTCTGTTCTTCTCCTGCGGCCAAGAGACATGGTGAGCAGAGAACACCTACCTGGCCAGTACATGTTCTTCGGGCTCAAAGAGAGACTCACTCCTGTCTCCCTCATAAACCTACAGTTGCCAAATGAAAAACTGACCCAGAGAATTAATTAAAGGAAGAGGGCCAGAATCCAACAGCAGGCCAAAGATATCAGAGAACTGAGAAGAGATACAAAAGGAAATGATATGCTGAACACTAATCATATGTGGTCTTGGAAGATTATATCCAGCAGGAACTTTTCTCCAAGTGTCCTTTAGTAGCCTCTCAACATGGTGGTGAAAGGTAGAAACAGCTGAAGACTCAAGGATGGGGCAGAAAGGGGTGCGGCTTACATGATACTCAATGTCACAGAATTGTTTGCTTTGTCACAGCATAGACCCAATTTTAATGAAACAAGACAGGGGTTGTTTCCATCTTCAGAAGCAGTGTTGTCAGGATTTTGTAATGGAGATTTCTTATGTGTTTGAGAATGAGCTTAAACTCCTTCTTAGATTACCAATTCTCCAACCATCCCCCAAACCTACATCCTATTTCCTAAGTTTTATAATATTTTCATTACCCTTCTCTGGGATCTTTTATTTCAACACGTATAGAAGCCTCATCACAGACTAGGAAAATGTTGTGAAGAGAGCACTGGGTTAGTAAGGAAAGACCTGATATCCAGCCTGGGGATCCAGAGTCCCTGGTACAGGAGTTCTGCCCTGCCATTAATTTGCTGTGTTATCTGCAATCAGTCACTTAATCCATTTCAACTTCAGTCTGCCAGCTATAAAACAGACACTACTACTATTGATAATAACAATAACATATATCAGTAATAATACCAGTGATAAAATAACATTCTTGCCTGTAAATTGCAGGTAAGATATCCTGAAACTAAAGACATATATTTTCCAGTAAATACCTAAAAAAAAAAAAAAAAAAACGGCTAATGCCAAAGGCTTCCTTCCTAAAAATACTGACTCACAGCCCATCAAGGAACCCCTCAGGAATTCCCACCTTCAGGAAGGCCACTGAGTGGGACATCTGCAGTTGCCTTACTTTAGGACTTGATTTGCACCTATATGGTTATGTTGGTCCTTGGAATATGAACTGCAACACATCTCTTAGGACTTCTTTTAGTACTTTTTTTCAAAACTAAAAACAACCTTCCTTTTAGCTAAATTTTATTAACTTTTAGCATTTTAAAAACCCTTAAAGTTGCTTGTAGATCTGTCAAGATTTAAGTTCTTCTCTTATATATCTTCTGTTCCATTCCTCTAACTTTTTCCCTAGCTTAAAAGTTTAATTTAATTTTGCCAAACAATAAAATTAACACATTTATTCATAATTTAACACATTAGCCATATTTACCATTCTTCATTTCATTGTTCATATGGTTCTTTTCATTTCGTATGCTTTCCATTGTTTATTTAAACTGAAATACTTCCAGTCTTAGTTCTTTTTCACTTTTATTTCTTGGATTGCCTTATCTCCCATACATTTAATCTCCAAATTTCCCTCCAAAATGTGATTGTATTTTTACTTTGCATTGTTTTTATTCACCTAGCTCTTAAAAAACATGTTGAGGACTTGTGACTGGGATAAAGAAAAACTGTGAAGGTAACTCAAGTCTTAGGTAAGAAGGCTGGATTTCTTCCCCTTTCTAGTTAAACCAACAGTGATATTTTTAAACTTCCCTCCCCCTCCACCCCACTGCCCCCATTACCATTTCTTCCAAAGTTCAACTTCTAACTTTAAAACTTTCAAGCTAAGTAAACTAGTAGAACCACAAATGAAGTCTCCAGGATAACAAATCTTCCCCCAGTGGCAATGCAGCTGAGCAGCTGGAATGGTATTGTCTTCTCATATTATGTTTATAGGGGAATCCTTGGGAAAATCTCTGCCCAGGGATTAAATCTCCAAGCTCCTGACATGCAATGATTTTTCCTTCCTAAGGAAACACAGACTGTAGCCATTTTTTTCAACTGAAGTCACTCTGTCCATCCCAGTAAAATATCTGCACTGAGGGAGAATAAATAACATGTGAAAATCCCCAGCTTAAATATAAGTCATTCTAATCTATTGAGAAAGGTCTTGGCCCTTTTGTTTGAGGTCAAATGAGACTTTGTCTGAGAGAAGAAATTAAAGGAGACATTTTATTTTTAATGGACGATGTGGAGTGGAGTGGGAAGGTCTGAAATCAGGTAACCTGTTTTGCTTGCTGAATGGTGGCCCCAAATTTCCCTGCCAGGGTTTGGTTGTAGACTGAAGGCACCACTCTATCTTCATCCATCCTTACTTATGGCTGAGCCATGCCAGGCAGACAGGGAGGTTTCCATCATCAGACAAAAGGGCTTGAGCACATTGATGGAGTATCTAATATTGCATAGGAAACGCATACAACCAAGAGTAAAGAATATTTTAAACCCTTTGGCTATCTTTTTCATTGTGGGTATGGATTTTTTCTACATATGACTTAAAAATGCTAAATAGTATCTGGCCCAGAGAATGGTAATTCCTTAATTTTAAAAATCCTAAATTGTGCTCACTTCGGCAGCACATATACTAAAAATCCTAAATCAATTTTCTTTCCTTTATGAGAGTATATATGACCTCATAACTATAAACTCTACATGTGAACCCCAATACACTGATGGAATAAAGGATGCAGCAGCTCCAATGGAAGCAAAGACACTCAATGTTGTAACTTAGATTTAATCTTAAAAACAACCTAAAGATCATGAACCTTCCAATAATACCCATTAAAATGAGCTACATTAGGAGTCTACAGTCAAGCTAATAGTTTTTTGTCATCCTGCCTCCAGCATAATTAGTTTTAAAAATAAATAACTTCTCTTAGCGTATAGATCTCTTCAACCCACTCTCTTTATCATAAGAGATAAGGAAATGTTGACAAACCCTGAGATGATCCTCAAGAAGACTTTTAGAACTGAGAAAAATATATTTAAAGGGCTCAGAACCCTAATTTAATAATCCAGTCCTATTTGGAACTCTGGGAACAAAAATGGGGCACTTCAATCATTTACAATTAGAAACTTCAACAACAAATGAGTCCTCTCGTCATTGGTGAACAAGTTCTTCCCTATAGCCACTCACTCACCTACTATTGTGGGTTGAATTGTGACCCCCCCCCCCCAAAAAAAAGAATATGTTGAAATCCTAACTCCCAGTACCTCTGAATGTAGCCTTATTTAGAAACAAGGTTTTTGCAGATGTAGTCAAGTTAAAATGAGATCATTAGTGTGAATCCTAACCTAACATGACAGGTGTCCTTATAAGAAGAGGAAAAGAGACAGAGACCAGGGAGAATGCCATGTAAGACAGAGGCAGAGTTTGGAGTGGTGGAGCTGCAAGCCAAGGGACATCAAGGTTGATGCTCCCACCAGAAGCCAAGAGGAGGCACAGAAGGACTCTACCCAACGTCTGGGCGAGAGCATAGCCCTGCTAACACTTTGATTTTTAATAGTCTGTGGTACTTTGCTACAGCAGCCCTAGAAAACTAATAAACCAGACTGGAAGAAATTAAAATACCTTGTAGGACAGTGTTGCATTTTTAATAAATGAAGTGATTATATAAATAGATTAAACTTTTGCAAATATAGTATTATCACCCACTAAAGCACCCATTCACTGTGCCCTGAGGTCCAACCATGCATAGACCCTACTCAACTTTCTGCTACCAATGTCTCAGTTATCGCAATCTGACAGGCATAATGCTAAACAGTTTACATCTATTGTTTCACGTAGTCCTTATAGCAGCACTCCAAGATACACATTATTTTCCCCATGTGGCAGATGAGAGAGAGAGAGAGAGAGAGAGAGAGAGAGAGAGAGAGAGAGAGAGAGAGGTTAAACAAGTAATTTGCCCCAGGTCACAAAGCTAGGAAGTAGGGAACTGTTATTTAAACCAAGTCTGTTTGATATTCATTTCCAGGCTCTTAACCATAATGCTTATTGATTTTACTTTGCACTTTGTCCAGCAATATTTAACCTCTTCAAATATTCTTCTCTGTTCATGACATAGAACACTTTCTAAATTAGACATAGGGAAGAGACCAAAATCATCTCATGGGGTACTTTTTCAAACCCCTTTTAAATATACTAGCATAGAACTTCAAATATTCTCTCTCTCTCTCCATTCCACATAATCCCATAAACCCATCTCTTCTTAGGCTAAATATTGCTCGTTCAAGTGTCCGTCTAAATATCATTTATTCAGAGATCTTTCCTTGAGGTCACAGTGTATTGTGGCCTGTAATAACACAGCCTCATGTGACCCTGCTCTTCTTCGTGGCATTTTTCACAACCAAATTGAAACAATTATTTGAGTATCAGGTAACTGGCCTAAGGACCTGTTAGCATGACTTACATAGATGGACGTCTGGGTAACTGACTCTTATACCAATTCCATTGCTCCAAAATTAGGAAATGCAGACTAGGCTGCGTTAGCCTGGGGAAGCTGAGAATGATCAATAACGAGTGTATTCATGCTCAAGTGTGCTCAGTGCTGTCCTCTGCCATCATATCAAACATTTACCAAAATGAGATGGCTCAATTGGAGGGTTCTGGTTATGTCCACACTAGACAGGCATTGTTTAAAGGGAGGAAGCTGATTGCAGGATCTGGTGTGACCCTCTCTGTCTTGTCATCTACAGCTGGGGTATTTCCAAGCTTGTATCTGCAATGGGAGATTATTGCCATTCTCCGTGGTGTGTCTGCCTGTGTTGATTTCTCCTGAATTCTGCAGAGAAGTAAATCTTATTTAATTCCCTAGGTGATGTTTGCTCTATAAAGTAAATTACTGCATTTCCCAAGACCTAGTAAGCATGGAATATTTCTCTCAATAATTATGATTCCTCTTTCAGAGTAAAGAAGAATGAAATGTTAAATATAGTCCAAAACCTTCTAACTTTTCTCAAGGACTCTAAATTTTTTTTTGCCTGTAACATACATGGATAATGGAAAACAAATTCCTTCTCTAAGGATTAGATTTATATGTATAAAATAGTGCTGACAGAGGAAAATGCAGGCTGATCCTGCTAATCCAAGTAAATAAGAAAAGTCTCTCATTTTACTCCCACATCCTCAATTAGTTACATGCCTTAGTTTATATCTCTCTCCTGACAAGGAACACAGAGGTCGTTTAGGTATCAGGACTTAAACTAACAGCATCTTTTCTCTAAATATTACATGTACCCAACATTTGACATAATTTTTTCCCGTAGATCTAAATACTAGGATTGGCAAAGATAATGCTCAAGATCCATCTCACAGATCTCAGGCTGAGGTCTACAGGCTACATGCAGTCTACAGATTTATTTAACTTGGGCTATAATTCTTTTTCAAATGTTTAAATTGATCAGGATTTGCTGCATAACAAACAATCCCAAATCTCAATGGCTTACAACCACAAACATTTATTTCTTACTCATAGGCCAGACTATTGGCTGGAGCTCTGCTGGGCTCAGCATGAATCCACTAGCATCTCTGCTAGGATTTACTCAATTGCAAACTGCAGGTAAGCTTCCAGTCTGCTATACATGTCTCCTCCATCTAGAACTACAGAAAGAACCTTTTTTTTTTTAAATAAATGCAGGAGCACAAGTGGGGTGGAAGTGATAAAAAGGAGACAGTTGATTTTTTCCTACACTTCGTTGGGCAATCCAAATCCCATGACCAAATCCAAAACCAATTAGATGAGTGATATATACTCTATCTATGCTGTTGGGAAGCTCGAAAGAGTTACATAGTAAAGGCTATGGATGTGTAATTCTAGTACCAGGAAGGGACAAAGAGGAGAGGAACAATGACCCAATCTAACACAGTTGTCGACGTTTAAAAATTGGGATCGTGTCTACAAAAATCTGAAGTTCCAGCTTTTCTTGAAAAATAATAAGATTTAGTAACATGAGCCCAGAACTCAAAATATAATTTATCTTATTTTCACAAAGGGACCTATAGAAATAGGACTCTCAAAAGAAGATAAAGCAGCTCTTGTTTCTTTGAATCAAGATCTATGAATCAGTAATTATCCACATTAGTAGTCACTCCTAGTCTAAGGGAAAGCGCACTGCGTCTGGGCTTCAAATGTCTGGGTTCAAATCCTGGCTCATCACTTACTACCTGCGGAACCTTGGGAAAGTCACTTCATCTCTCTGAACTTCCAGTACTTCATCTCTTAGGGTTTTAGTGAGGACTAATCGAGATAATATACATAAAAGTTGTTCTGTGAATTGAAACATGCTACACAAATGTTGGTTGTCATTATTAGGAGGCCTCACCTAGAGAAACTCAAATTGCTATTTAAGGAAATGACCAATTTGCATAACCACCTGGATTTTTGCTGTCAATGACTTTGACTGGGATTCAAATGCTTTAACAGCAGGGTTATTTCATTCACTGAAGATCCAGCTGGTGTAGCAGTTTGGGGTGTGCACTAAAAGACGCTTAGAAATACCTGCTGGTCTTTCAGCTATTGTGCTATAAAACCAGGTAGGGGAATCCTTTTATCATTTCCACAGCTGAATATGCTTTAAACCCCACTAACAGAGCCAAAATTGTCAGACCAAATTCCACTTGTGATGAAATCCAACCAGGTTAACATGCTCTTTCCTTGTTAACCACCTAGGCTTTTCTGGATGAAATCCTGCAGCCCTAAAACAGGCAAAACTTGACTTAACTTCAAGGAAAATTTTGGATTTCAATGGACCTTTTAAGTCCCTTCAAAAGAGATAAGGACTTCAATGAGAGGTTTGCCTATACAGAGGACCACAGAGGCAGGCCATTTGTAGAAATTCTGTTTATCCAGGAGCAGAAGTTGTTTGGTGAAAATTGGTTCAGTACAGAGGGTTGGGTGAGGCATGTAAGTTCAAACCCAGTAGAATGAAAATGAGTCTATTTTAGATGATCAGACTTTATTGTTTTGTATTTTTCCTCATGAGTTTATAAAAGCAAGCTTTTTATTTGTACTGCCAAGAAGACCAATCAATTTAATAACTGTGCTTAAATTATAGCCACCATATACTATACAAAATTCAGGAAATGCCCAGCACATGTTAAGATATATATATATATATATATATATATATATATATATATATATATATATCATATATATATTTTTTTTTCATTATTTAATTAACAAACCAATATTTTAAAATAAAGATTTCCACAAAGACTATGAATTCAGACTTCAACTCATGAATATAAGTGCATTCTTCAAAACCAGATAAGATAAAGTGGCAATTCTTCAAACAGTTTCTACCACACTGTGTTTTTCAAATCAAGCTAATAATAATTGCATATTGGGGATCTTCATCTCAAAACATTTTTATCAGGGCACATTATGCTGTAACTAAATCATTTTTACTGTGAAAGTTATTGTTTTCTAAGCTGCAAGATGTGTCAAATTGTGCTACAGGAAGTTAATTATAGCAAATGTATTTAACCAGAGCTCTCTGCAGAAGAGATTCCTTCAAATAGCTGCAATACATACACACATGCACATACACACACACACACACACACACACACACACACACACACACACACAGAGTTGGCATTACATAAGAAGAGTTTTTTTGGGGGGAGAAGGAAATGTGATTCTTGAATGTGCTTTGGAATTCCTGTAGTCCTTTCAACTTGGAATATAGTAACTCTATCAGGTATGATCCGAAGGATGCTCTCTCCAGCTAAGAAAATTGTTATTATAGTAACCCATATCTGCTAGAGATTTTTTAGAGTGTTTTTCAGCTGTAAGTTATACTAAGATTCAGCAATGGTCAAAACAGCAATTCTGAAACAGAATACTTTTTCCCAGAAAAAAAAAAAAAAAAGCACATTGTATTCTGTGCTGATTTCTAATACTTCTCATGAATCTAAGAATTTTATTTAGTCCACAGATTAAGATCTTATAGTAAATATAATAAAAACATTTTAAAGGTTATGTATCAACAAGGTGTCAGTGTGCATAAGGATGAAGTATTCTAGTCATAATTAAATTTCAAATCTAATTATAATTTGAGACATCCTTTTAATTACATTGCAGTATTTTCTTTTCCTAGGAAGATGAGTGGTATAGCATCTTTTATCTGTAATTTTCATTTAATTAAAAATGTAAATAAATCAAACCTCCTACTTTGCACATAAAAGAGAGGATTTATAAAGTTGGGTTTTATCTAGTTAATCGTATTTACTTTGAGCCATAAATATATGATTTATGAATATATAGAAGTGGAGATCTGATTTTTCCTAAATATAATGAAGCAGGAAAAAAAAAAGTGTTGCCAGTAATTATCTTTCTTGCCAGTGAGAATTCTTCCCTCACTTCTGGTAAAATCCTGCTAATCCTTGAAAGCCAAGTTCAAATGTCACCTCCTTTGTGTGTAGCCTTCCCTAATTCCCAAAGCCAAATTCAGGGGTAGGCAACTGAGCAATAACCAGTGATTTAAATCCATAAGGGGCACTAACATGTCCCTGGCATTTTACTAAATCCCTGGAAAAGAGAGTCTTTTCCAGAGTTCCTTCAGAAAGAGAACTAAATGTAGTTAGAAAAACACTTGAGCTACTTAGGGGAGGAGGTAAACTACACCCCTCCCCAAAATGACATATATGAGTATCAGGGAGCCCTAAATTGTCTCCTAAGGACCCAGCTCCTTGGCAAGCTTTGATTCTCCTCTGCAGGATGTACAAGTTTAAAGCCAATATGGCATTCTTAGACAATAGAAGACAAGCTGGAAACGGGCTTGAGTATTTCTCCTCTGCTTTACTCCCAGACCTCTTCTCTAACTTAATTTTAAACAAATATTTGATACACCCCCTAGTCACATTTTCTTACACTACTCTGAAATCAGACATATAAACTAGTGAAGGAGGGATATGAGGACATGAAATGGTAAATCACAGTGACAAGATGATAAGATTGATAAATAGCAGTACCTATGGGGTGGGAGGAATTTTGGAATGGAGAGTGACCTGGAAACTTAGGCGGCAGTGATCAGAGAATGGGAACTCGAACTGAGATTATAAAGACATTGTAATTATTAATCATGATGAAGGTTTGGCTATGACAAGAGAGCCAACAACTGAGGTAAAGTGGAGGATAAAGTCATTGGAGCAAAGGAGGACACAGAGAAGCAAGGGAGTGGAAGCACAGTCCTCAAGAATAATGAAATCACCAAGAATTAAAGCAGATAATGTTGCAGTCAGTGACAGTGAGCCACAAACTCAAATGTTCAAGGAATTAGGGAGAGTAGCAATAGCAAGGAAAAGGTAGTAGGTATTTTGATAGTTTGATGACTTTCAGATCCTCAAAACTGGGGTTTAAAATCAGGAAAAAAGGCCTAAAAGTAGCAATGAGGAATAAAGAAGGCATCTAACCTACCTCTTCACTGCAATAAGAGGGAGAAAACAGGTATCAGTTGAAAGAAGAGACAGTGTCTTTAGGGCAGAACCAGATTTTTCAGCTAGTGAAGTGAAGTGATGGGGATTTGGCAGTAAAGGGAATGTTCACAGAAGAGGTTGAGGATACAAGGTATTTTTGCTGATGGCTGATTATGAGTTCCAGGAGACGGACTGGAGTTGTTGGTAGTATTGGAGAGAGATGAGCCATGGGGTCATGAAAGGAGATATACAGAGCTATATGGGCAATAGCATGTGGAGCTGTGGGGTTATCTCATCATTTTGGGCTTCTTGGGGTACTGAATAAATAGGGTTCATAAATAAATTCATAAATAGGACTAAAATACAAAATTAGATTAGTCTTGATAGTTTCAAGACTGATGGTGGTGATTAGGCTCTGAGTGTTGTGTAGGAAGAGGTGATATGGGTCAGCCAGGATCTGTAGAGTCCTAGGGCCCTTTCTTTATCTCTCCCAGTGTGTAGTCCATAACAAGATGGTCTCAGCTGGAACACTGGGACCTCTGCAGCACCCTGCCTTAACAACTGGAGCACACACAACAGATTTTACTCTAAGCATCTGAAGCTCTTAATTCCTGTTACATTATGCCTCCTCCCCTTTGTTTGGGTGGAGATCCAGGATTTCCAGTCAAGATGGCAGAGTAGGTAAATACTGTGTGTGCATCCTCTCATGACCACATCAAAATTACAACTAAACTACAGAAGAAAAATCATTGAGAATTGCCTGAAGTCTAGCTAAACCAAAGCCCTACAACTGAAAATATACAGAAGTAGCCACATAGAGACTAGTAGAAGGGGCAGAGATGTGGAACACGCTGGCCCCAAACCTGTGTTTGACTATTAAAAAATCAGGAGGGATATCTCTGCTGCGGAAGTCTCCTTTAGAGGTTCAAGGGTTCCCAGCCCCACATGAGGCTCCCCAGCCCAGAATTTTAGTGCTGGGGAGAGAAGTCCCCATGATTCTGGTTGTGAAAACCTGCAGAGCTTGTGGCTAAGTGAGACGGAGGGCAGCTGCAGTCCCAGGTAATCTTAAAGGGCCCACATATAGACTTATTTACTGATGGACTGACTCTCTCTGAGCTCCAGTGCTGGGGGAGCAGCTTGAAAGATGCCAGGGACATATGGGGAGAAACTGAGTTTTTTGGCTTCAAGGCAAGAGGTGGAAGGGCACTTTCTTCTGGACAAAGGAACTGATGGAAGCCATTGTTTCTTTATTGAGCCCACCCCACTCCTGTTGTGCAGAGGCAGGTGGTCATCATATTTGAGTCTCCATCAACCTGGCTAACTTGGTTCCTTCACCCCGCTCCAGTAATTCCCTGAGACCCTGCCCCTCCCAACTTTTGGGCACACCCAAGCCACTTCCAGTGGCTTTTCTGTACAAATTCTTGATTCATGTTGCAGACTCCTAAAATCTCTCAGAGGTTCACAACACCCAAACAAGCAACATCTGGCTTTGGTGTGTCCCATACCATAGGCTGAACAGCTCTAAGCCTGGCACTAACCACAGCCAGTCTTGATTTGCAGGTTGGCCTCTTGCAACACCTCCAAGCACAGAGCAGGTGGCAGCCATCTGCATATTGCTTTGTAGCTCATTCCAGGTGACCTCAGGCAGGGTACAGGCTGTGGCTGAACTTGGTCTGCAGTGGATCCTCTCCCAGAAGGCCCCAGGGCTGGCCTGGTTCCAAATTCAGACTATGCTGGAGCATTACCCGACTGCCTCCAGAGACAATACACCCAAAGGGAAGATTAGGCAAGCATCAGAGCCCTGCTAAAGCAAATCCTGTTCTGTAGGGTGAGCCCCTGTACCACAGCTGCAATCATGGCCTGTCCTTATAGCCAATCAGCACAAGGGTCAATCCCTCCCATTGACATGCAAACAGCAACTAAGTCTCAACTACAACAGGAGGGCACACACAACCCACACAAGGGACACAACCTGGAGCTCCCAGATCTGGTCACCAGGGAGACAGTACCACTGGGCCCCACAGGACACCTACTATATAAGGTCACTCTGCTAAGACTGGGAGACATAGCAGTCCTACCTAATACATAGAAACAAACACAGGATGGCAGCAAAAATGGAGACACAAAGAAACATGTCCTAAATAAAATAACAGAATAAAGCTCCAGAAAAAGAACTGAACAAAATGGAGACAAGCAATCTACCAGACATATAGTTCAAAACACTGGTTATAAAAATGCTCAGTGATCTCAGGGAGAACTTCAACAAAGAGATAGGAAACATAAAAATGGAGAAAGAAAACATAAAAAGGATCCAGTGTGAAATTGAAAATACAATTACTGAAACGAAGACCACACTAGAGGAATCCACAGATTAGATGAAGCAGAGGATTAAATCAGAGATATAGAAGGTAAGGTAGCAGAAAACACCCAATAAGAACAGCAAAAAGAAAAGAGTCCAAAAAATGAGGAGTTTCAGGGGCCTCTGGGACAACATCAAGCATACCAACATTCGCATCATAGGGGTACAAGAAGAAGAGAGAGAACAAGGAATTGAAAACCTATTTGAAAAAATAATGACAGAAAACTTCCCTAACCTGGTGAAGGAAATGGATATTCAAGCCCAGAAATTACAGAGAGTCCCAAACAAGATGGTTGTTACACAGTAGTCATGGCTATAGCATAAGGAATATAGTTAATAATAATGTAATAACTTTGTATGGTGTCAGATAGATACTAGATTTATTGGGGTGATAGATGGGAGGGGTAGGGGGACAGGGTGAAAAAGATGAAGGGATTAAGAAATACAAATTGGTATTTACAAAATAGTCAATGGGATATAAAGTAAAGCATAGGGAATATAGTCAATAATATGGTAATAAATATATATAGTGCCAGGTGGGTACTAGACTAGTCAGAGGGATCACTTCTTAAATTATATAAATGTCTAACCACTATGCTATACACCTGAAATTCATATAAAATAATATTAAATATCAAGAAAAAAAATAATGGAGATTCATTAAATATTTTTGAGGATAAGAATGATAAAATTCGAGTTGTGTTTTAGGAAAATCCAATGGTTTTTAGATGTTGGTCTCAGAGGGCCAATGATCATGGAAAACCTTAATTTTATTATTGATAATGCAGATAAAGAAAAAAATGACATAAATGACTTAAAAATGGGATGAGAGGCTCTTGATAGTTACATGTTGGCAGGGGGAGATTCTAGACTCTAGGGAAGAGTCTAGAATAAGTACTAGGTTTCGAATTTGAGACTCTGAGTGGATAGTGGTTCCATTAATTAAGAAAGAGTATAAAGGCAAAGTAGGTTGGCAGATGTGAAATAAGATTTTAATTCAAGACATATTAAATTCGGGGTCTCTAAGAAACATTCGGGTATAGAGGCCTAAAAGGATTTGTTTTTAAGAATAATGACTGGCATATCTGTTTTTGAGAGACGATTCTCTATCGTTCTTCCATGTTTCTGTGTGTATTGTGAGCAAGTCACTTTCTGCCCTTTGTTCCAGACTATATTTTTAAGGATGTTTGTATAACAGCCTTGGAAGATAGAGAACACAGGACAGGTATGTTTACTGACTAATATAAAAGATTCAAGTTCCCTAAGTTCAATATTCCTTTCATGCAACACAACCCACTAAGTGTGCAAGTATCATCTGGCCCTCTTTGCATCATCCTGTGGGAAGTGGGATTCAGGCAATCAGTGAAAAAATGCTGACACTCTGGCTACCACCATTGTTGCAATAAACTATCCATTGTCTATGACCTAGGAGTCACATGTCTACTAACAGCATCAATGAAATTATGGCAGGCTAACATGTTAATTTGCAAATATAAGAAAATCTTAAACCCTTCAAAGTTTTTGACATTTATCTTTAAGGTATTGGAACATTTTAATTTACATAAGTCATACTTTTTTCAGTTTCAGACCTCACCACATTAAGGTCTTAATAATTAACTGACAGTGTAACATTTTTCATACTCTTAGCAGGCTTAATGCATTAATTCTGACAGTTAAGAAAAAGATTGCTAGCATTCTGTGGAAGGAAAAAAATCAAGATACTACTCACACATGGTTGTTTTAGTATTACAATTATTTGGCAACTAATGCATTGTTTTGTATTTGGGTTCAATAAAATGTGAAATGAATCTAATTGGTTAAAATTTGATACAATCTTTACCTAAATTTCTTCAGAATTCCAGGATCCACAATGTAACATGAATTAATGGTATAAGAGAAGTCCAAGGAGAGTAAATATCAAGAGAAGCCCTGTGGTGATACCCCTCAAATATTTATGTCTTATCCCCCAAATATGTCTATACCCTAACCCCAAGAACCTGTGGATATGTTACTCTACACGGCAGAAGTGATTTTGAGGATGTGATGAAGTTAAGGATCTTGATATGAGGAGATTACCTTGGATTATTTGGGTGGGTTCGTTGTAATCATGAGGGTCTATATAAGGAAAAGAGGGAGGCAGGAGAGACAGTCAGAGATGTGATGATGGAAGCAGAGAAAGAGACACAGAAAGATTTGAAGACGCTGCATGGCTGGATTTCAGGATGGAGGAAGGGTCTATAATCCAAGTAATGCAGGCAGCCTCTAGAAACTGGAAAACTCAGGGAAATGGATTTTCCCCTACAGTCTCCATCCAGAAAAAAATGCAGCTCTATTGACACCTTTATTTTGAGACTTCTGATCTCCATAAACGTGAGAAATAAGTTTGTGCTGTTTTAATACACTACATTTGTGATAATTTGATATAGCATTAATAGAAAACTTCCTTAGTTGTTGTTTTTTATGTTTACGTTGCTTGTTATTTATAATGCATGTCCTTAGGCAACACTGGGCTGAAATATATTCCCCTTCTTATACTTCTTCTTTCTCAGTAAGAGGTAGAATCCCTTCCAGAAAAGTGGGAGGAGAGAAGTTGAGAAGGAAAGAGAGAGAATCGCCCTAAGCACTAAAAAAAAGAAAAGAAAAAGAAAAAGAAAAACCACCTTGAAGCTTTCACAGTTCAACAAATAAACAAAAGAAAACCACTTTCCAAGGATCAACAACAGGCCTATACGAGGAAAATAAATGGAACAAATGTACCTGTACCATGGTAGAAAAAAGATACAGACTCCCCAGTTCCCCTGACTATCTGTTTTTGGTAGTAACTAGTCTAGGCTAGGACTCCAACCAAGTTTTCTGATCATTCTCTTCCTGCAGAAGGAGGTCTTGATATGAGGGTAGAAACTGAGGTGTAGCCAAGAGGCATACACTGGGGCATACACATGGATGTACTATTTGTACCCCTCTTGGGCATGAGATACGAAGTTCTTGATAGAAATCCAATCCACATGATCTGGTCTATCTAGCTCTCAACCCAAAAGAACTAAGTTTATAAGGAGGGTGCAAATGAGTCACTGGGACAGAACTCTGGACAATGGTGAACCGGGGGTTTAAAAAGAATGTTGGAGGGAAAACCTAAAGAAATTCTTATGCTGACACAGTTTTACAAGATTTCTGTGATAAAATGCAGCCAAATTCTAAGGCCTTAAGGGCAGAGTTCAGAGCTGGCCAAAGCTGCCTCTGAATGACAGACTTTGCCCAGTGCTGGTGTTGTTAGTATGAATGCACTACCAAGCATTTTCTGAATATGCGGATCGGCATTCCTGAGCTACCTGTAAGGCAACCCCTACACTGACGTTCCTCTTACTTATACTGCACTGAAAGTGCCCTCTCTGGAAAACACTGCTCCTGTGGGCCATCATGTGCCACCAACATCTCAGGAGTGTCCTCTAGCTATTGTCATTCACCAGGCTCTTTTCTTTTTCTCCTTGCAAATGGTCAATATTCACTTCATAGTTTCTGCCTCTTCTTGGTTTCAGTTAAACCAAGATCTAATTTTAATATTTAATATTCCCAGTGGAGCCCAGATGCTAACCCCGTTCAGTTTAACAAAGACCACTTACTATGTGCTGGAAACGATGCTAGGCAAGGGGAGATCAAAGACAAAAACCTGCTTTGGACTGTGAAGATTGACAATTGAGTAATATTTCAGCTTTTTCTATATTATGCAGCCCCTCTCCCACAACCAGAAGGGCAAGGAAACTACAGCTCCTCTCCCCATACTCCTGCATAGAGATGGTTCATCCTCACAGTTACGTGGCTAGAGAGCTGCTTCGCTTTCTTCAACCGGCCACAGTCCACGACTCAACCCATAGGATCATCATCTGCAGGGCCTCCTGGGCTCCACTGTGTGAAAATTCTTTTAGTATCAAAGTTTCTCCATTTGATGGAGGCAGGAAGTGTAAAATTGTATTTTCCACTTTGCTTTAACCAAATTTCATTTTTACCCTAGACTACTGGGTGGAGTGGAGCAAACAGTCATTAAGTTCTCCATTTTTCCAAGAAATCACATCTCCCAGGGATAGCAACACCAGAGGTTATCACAAAGTCCCTGGAATTTTGTTTTTCTAACTTTGAGTCAAAATATGTGTACCATCATTGTCTTTCTTCATAAAAATCAGTGTTGCTAAATATTTTTCAGGGACAAAACTCAGAGCTTGCAAGTATATTAAAAGAAAAACCAAGCCTCTCACCAAAAACATAAAAGAAAAAGAAAAAGGGAAAAAAGCAATTTTTCTCACCAAACAGACCCATACTCAGAAAAATAAATAAACAAAAAAACAGGATTTCTACTTTTACCAGAATTGTCATGGAATAGATTCAAAACTTTTCAAGACAAATGGAGGGTCATTTCAGATTGAGGTAATCACCAAAGCAGTTACACCTGTGCCTAAGGGTTATTCTAGGCTTTATATTTAAAACCTCTGAAGTAAGTATTCTGTCCTCACTTGGCATCTTATTTTGCACATGAAGAGTTTTGGATCAGAACGATGGTGACGGTAGTGCTCAGTGGTAGTGTTCTTTTTCTGACTTGGCTTGTGTAACTGCCATTCCTCTCAGATCTCATGAAAACACACATGATTCCGTGATCCTGCCCCTTCTCAGTATACAGCACCATCCTGCAGGCCTCTCACAGAGGCGCCCAGGACTTTCCTATACTAACTGTCTCCCAGCCAGTTGCTGCCTTTCCCACAGCATCCAAGCCAGACTTTGTTGCAGCCTGTGAATATTTTCCATTCCAGTGTATAATGCCAAAATCATTCCACAAGGCCTGCTCCAAGTTTTCCTGTCAAGATAAGCTTCCAGCCTGATGTACAGTAGATTAGCATAGAGCATTAAAACCACTCACAATCATAAAACTGGCAGCTCAGTGTCCTAAGTTGAACAATGGAATGGATATACCCTTCAAAATGGATAGGTAAAATGGATTTTTCAGAAAGGATGTCAATTTCTATATGACTGATTTATTTAAGGACTTAGAGAACTTATTTAAAACTAATTTTCAAATGTGGTTATTATTTTATATACACAAAATATAGCAATCTTTCATTCCATAAAGTTAGCAAGCAGCAGCATTTACAAATCTGCCCTCTGTTTATCAGATCATATTTATTTCTACTGCTTCTTTACAAACATTTAGGAAATAGATGTCTACGTGATAAGGTCTTTCTGTCAGTATGTTTTAGTAATAACCAAAGAGCGAAATCTTGCTGGGTTAGAACAACTGAGAACAGTAGCGTGACTTTTACAACAGTGACAAGTGACAAGCATGGCACAAGATAAATATCTTCCATAAAGGCAAACTATAGATTAGCAAATGTTTATTGTCTATCTGTAAACAAATTATTTATTTCTGAATTCCCAGTGTGTGGGACCATGCCTGGCAAGGAGTTGATTGATTGATTGAGAGAATGAATAAGTGAATGAACATCCCCATTTTTCCTAAAGCTGTTAATTTATCCACTCATCCTTGAGCATATTAATTCTTGAAGACATTCTAGGTCCTTGGATCACAAGTTCTCTATGTTGACTACTTTAGGAAACCACTTTAAATCAATGTTTAAAAACCTGTTGAGTTTTCATTCTGCTTAAGTTATACTGTTCTGTGGTTTAAAACCAAAAAAAAAAAAAAAAAAAAAAAATAGATTCACCTAAGGGCAAATAATTCTGGCAGAATCTGAGATATTGGAGTCTCTATAAAAAGAAGATTTGAGCTGCTAAAAAACATACTAGGAATGACCCTGTTCTCGACTCTACTGTCACCTTCTTCAGGAAGCTTCTTTGAACCTCTACCTCCCTTCCCCCTGTACTCCCAATCCTGCCTCAAATGTTTCTTCTTTTGGCTCCCTAAATTCTTGTGCACAGTATCACCGTCATTTCATTGTCTCCCTTTCTGGGCTGTGGATTCAGTATAGGAAATTACTGAGAATTTTTCTTGGTATCTTCCCTTTCTGGAATAGACACTGGTATTTAGTGAGTGCTCAATTATTGTTTGAATAAATAAATGAAGGGGTGACCTGTGATGTTCTATTTACCTGAGATATTTATCTGTTCAACTAGAAGCTGAAACACATTTGGAATCATTTAAGAGTGGGAAGGTTACTTTCTCCTGTTTGGAGAAAAGATCAAAGGATCTCAGCCTGAGAAGAGGCCTCCATGTGATTTTTTATTGTAGTCTCTCTTTTTTTTTCTCCTACTGACTGAAAATAAAAAAGAGAAAAGAAGAGAGAGAGAGAATCAAAATGATCTGGGAGACTGGCAGAACTGTGAAAAGACTGTGAAGCCATGCTTTTTAGGGCCTTCTGGCAATCCTTATCAACCCAAGCAAGGCTGGCCCATGGCCTGGGGCCATCAGTTTCTAGATGCACTGGTGGACAGCTTGCCTCTTGACGTACATGTTTCAGAGGCTTCTCAGAGGCTCCTCAGGGGCTCCTCTGTTAACCCTGCTCTCTCTTCCTGCCGGTTATACATATCCAGCACTCAGCAGAGCCCACTCACACCCTCTTGCTCTGTGGACTTTCCAGCAAATGTTAGTATTACCACTCTGCTGCCTCTTATACTGGATTTTGCCTGAGTTCCTGCCAATCTCCCGGCCTGACACCTCTTATTTTGCCTATCTACCTGTCTTTTACTCTCTATTCCTTGCAGAGATTTTTGACACATATCCTGCCGTTGAAGAGGATACATCCCTTCCTTGTTCTCAGATCTCTTCTACTTGAAAAACCTGGTAGATGTACCTATTCAAAGCAGAGTAATTCATCAAACAAAGCTCTCTGTATGGGGCAGGAACTGAAGAAGATAAAGGCAACAAGCTCAGAATCTAGGAGGACAACCAGGGCAATAGGAAATCTAGAAAACAGATAGGAAGACTGTGCTATGGGGAATTAAAAGCTGAAACAAAGAATTAGTGTCACAGAGGGCCAGGAAGCCAAACAAAGAGCATGGGAAACAGCTACAGGGTTACAGTGACATGCCCTTGTTTCTGCATTAATTCTTTGCTTCTGTCAAATACATTTGTAGTTATGTCCTATTAGTGAAAAAGAAGGAACCCAGGAGTAGGATTGTTTAAGGTTTTGAATCAGGGCTTTCCACACTTGTGTCTTTGTGTTGGACTAATTACCTAACCTCTCTGCCTTGAGTTCCTCTTCTGTAAAGTGAAGCTAATAATAGTACCCACACTAGGGAGTTTTTCTGGGCATTAAATGAGATAATATAGGTAAAGCATATCCCAGTTCAACAGAAAGTCCTCAATGAATATTAGTTGTCATCATTATTACAGTGAAGGTGATAGTGTTTAGTGTGACCAGCACGGGTCATGTGGGTAAGTTAAAGTTTTAGGATTCCCCTGAATAAAAACTGAAAAAGCAAACACAATAACATTTGCTGATAGGTAGCTCTGACATGAAAAAATATTAAAAGTTTAGGTGTTTTTTTTTTTAGAATTGTTCTTACAGTTTTATTGAGGCATAACTGGCACACAATACACTGCATATTTAAAGTCTACAGTTTGATGAGTTTTGACATATTCATATACCGTAGAGCCATCAGCACAATCAAGATAATGAGCATATTCAGCACCCCGAAAGTTTCCTCCTGCCACTTTATAATCACTCCTTCTCACTCCTCCCTGCCCTACCCCCCATCATCCTTAGGCAACCACTCATCTGCTTTCTGTCACTATAGATTAATTTACATTTTTCTGGAATTTATATCAAAGGAATCACACAGTTTTATTTGTGTGTGTGTGTGTGTGTGTGTGTGTGTGTGTGTGTGTGTGTTTGAAGGGGTCTGGCATCTTTGACTCAGTGCAGTTATTTTGAAATGTGTCTATATTATTGTTTATGTGAATAGCACACTCCTTTTAATTGCTGAGTAGTATTCCATTATATAGCAAGATTGGCTTGTTCATTCATTAGCTCATGGATATTTGGGTGTTTCCACAGTTTGGAGCTCTTACAAATAAACCAACAGTGAAAGTCTACATATGTAAAAAAAAGTCTACATGTAAAAGTCTACATATGGACCTTGACTTTCATTTCACTTGAGTAAATATCAGGACTAAAATGGCTAGACCACATGATAAGCAGAGGCTTAACTTTAGGAAACTGCCAAATTGTTTTCCAAAATGGTTGTACCATTTACATACTTAAGGGTCAAAGACTTATCTTTTGAATTATTTTTATAGGGATATAAAACAGCTTTGGTTTTTGTCTCTAAATGGATCAAAAATTGCTGGCTAGATCCATGGGCCCTAAGTTCTGACCTCCCTTGGAAACTTAACCTGATTGTTTTGTTCCTCTGTTGGAATAAACTTTTAAAAATGCAAACCTACAACATTAAACAAATCAAATCATAAAAAGCAAACATCATACCGACTATTGGGTAAGGCATTTATTTATTTAACTTCAAACTGTCTCTTTCAAGATTCAATAGGGAACACCTGGATTGAAGAATCCAGCATACGCTGAACAAATCACCTTGTTCCATAGCCTTCCAGCCCATTCCCCTAGGTCACTGTCACCCTCTCAGGCTGAAGAGTCATGATATAGTACCACGTCTGAGGACACCATTCCATATTCTTATTCTCAAGGTTACCCACAGATTTCACCTCTAAAGGTGCCACATGCAAATGCCCAAAATGCTACTCACAGAACTGGGATCGGGATGAATCCTCAAATAAGTTAAAGCAAATTCAGACAGAAAACACAGAGCATTACTCAAAAGAACTGGTCATTCCAATTCCAAAATGTTAAAAATCTCTATTCTAAGAATTTGCTTTAAAGAGGGAAAATAAATAAATCCAGTGGTGCCAAATGGATGCTCTAATAGAACAATCAATATTACTGCATTTTTGGCTGACAGCTGCTAATTTAAATCATACTTCTCTCCCTCCACATCCCCCTCCCACAGCCAAACCCAATTCTCTCTCTCTCTCTCTCTCTCTCTCTCTCTCTCTCTCTCTCTGATATACATGGGAACTCTGGTTTTCTAACTGAAGGAGGGAAGAGGAGATTTTGATGTGGAGAAGGGCTAGGAAAGTTGAAGAGGAAAATGGAAGGTAAAAGCTTAAGAACTGGGTTTAATTAAGCATCTTTGATTAGAGCAGCAAAGGCCAGAAGCTATGCAAGAGGGATGTTGTAGAACTCCAAGTATAACTCAGGTTTCTTCAGGTTTAGGGTACAAATGTGTTGACTCACTGTCAGGCATGGAAACAATAACTGTGGTACCTCAAGGATGGAACACTTGGGAAAATTTCAGAGGCTGCTCTCTGGACATGGATGGACATTGACCTATACAGCAGGAAAGGGACTTCACCAAGTAACTTTACAGGTAGTGGGTGCGAGTTGTGACAATAGTGCTCACAGTGAAACAAAGAATACCTAACATTTATTAAGCTCTGCTGTATGTCAGGTATCAGCTAGGTGTCTCCAAATACTCCTTCACTGTACCTTCTAAATGTATTGTCCTGAGTTTCATAGATGAGGAAGTGAAAGTACAAGGGTAACTAACTTGCCTAGGTCACATAGTGTTATAGCCATAGTGTTATAGCCAGAATTAGGTGCAGTCAGTCTGCTTCTAAGGCCCATACGCTCAGGGAAAGGAGGATGAGATGGGATGGGATTACATGTCTGTGGCACTGAAGTTGGCCAGCAGTTCTGAGTTGTATGAGAACTTGTGAGGCTCCCCTTTGGGAATTCCCAGGAATAAGGAGGAAGGACCCCTACTATGATGGAGATGAGGGCTGTCCAGCACAACCATTTGGGCACCAAAAACCTGGCAATGTCAATTCCAGCAGAAGACCTGAACCATAGAGCGGTGTCTATTAGAGATTACACTTTCTGAAACCATGTTACAATTTGAAAAGATGATGTTTGTAGTAAAACGTTCAATTTGGTCCGTTATCAATTTTCCAGAAAACAGAAATGCAAGTGTAATAACCTCAGGTAGACTTCCAGCAAGAAGGAGCTCTGGCTGAAGCAGTTATTGCACAGACTATTCAAGTACAGCTGACAGAGGAAAGCAGCCACCTGACAGTGTCTGAACTCAAGGCAGGACGGTAGTGATCAAAAGCTCCTTCCCTGAAAGGGATCTTTTTAACCATAGGAGCCACTACCTCCCAGAGAGATTTGAAGATTTGGGAGACTACGGATTACTTTGAGGCCTGCAAAGAAATCTGCCTCTGACCTGAGAGTTTTTCCAGCTTCCTGTCCCAACTTCAGGTTCAAGGATGAAGCAAGTAATTAAGCTCTGCCAAGACTCAGAGCTGAGCTCTGGTTCCATTCCCCTGGACTTGCCGTCCTGCTCCTGCTCCTGCTCTCGGCCACGGATGCCCCAGGCCCCCTTGTGACCCAGCAGGTCTCAACTCATAGTGGAAGATACACCATCAAGCACCACTTTGAAAAAGCCTTCCCCAGCATTCTCCTTTGTGCCAGTCTCCCTCAGCCTGTGGTTCTCTGGAGGTCCTAGTATAGCCATGATGCACATTAATTTGTTCTCAAGTCTATCTCTCCACACTAGGCAGAAAATTATTTAAAGGCAGGAACCGTGTATTATTCACCTCTAACTCAGTACTGGGGTCAAGATTTTTTTAGAACAAAGGGATGACCATGGGCAGTTGGTGCCAGCTTCAGCAAAGGAAATAAGACTTGCTAGAAATCCTAGGCTCTTTTTCTGATTCTCTGCATCTTCCCCTAGGCCAGAATTGTTCCTCCCTAACTACAGGGTTTGGGAAAACCGGTAATAATATGTGACAGATGACGTTGTCCTCAGAACATCTTCAGCAAGCCGCAGGCCTCAAAGGCACCCAATTGACAGTTCCCATGACGGATGAGATGGCTCGAAAAGAAGAGGCTGACCAGAGCTGGCAATGCTAGAGCTGACGCAGAGAGACCAGGGCAAATGGGAAATTTCAGGATGTCAGAACAGAGATTGTCAATGATTTAATCCCTATTCCTATCTAACATGCTGCAAAACAGGCCAGAGCCCTGTTCAGGCACTGCTTAAAATTTGAGATATAAAGATGAGAGTCTCCCGACAATAAAAGTTGATATACCACAGCATTGTCACCATCATCAGCAAAAGCTTGGGCGTTCTTTTGATGTGCAGGCTATGCTTTAAGAACAACTTGCTCTGTCTCCTTCTTAAGAACTGGGTGAAGAGAGGGCAAGAGGAGGATTGTTTTAGAACATATGTATCCTGGCATCTTATGATTTTATTCCAGCTGCCTTGTCAGAGTCTCCTCCATGGTAGTAAGAGCTGTATCTTCCTAATCATTCAATTTATAGGTCCATCAGAGCATGGACCACTCCTATGCGGCTGCCAGCTCTTAAGAATAATATTTAATAAACTGTAAAATGCAATAAAAATAAAATTAATGTTAATTATATGTAAGATTTTCTAAAAGAGGGGATAGGCCTTTCTGAAGCTTAATTATACCGAAAAAAAAGATTTTTGTTGTTGGGTGGGCGGGAGGTGGATGTTAATTTACCATATTGATTCCTCTGCCACATCCCTTGAGCTATAAATTGACATTAATTATTCATAGCCCAGAGAGGTCCTATATTAGGAGAAAATTTTTCCATTAAGACTTAATGCACTAGCTCAACACTTTAAAAAGTTGAAGCAGGGGTTATTCAGACGTAGAAATGTACTCTTATCATGGCAGTGTGAGTCTGAAGAGTCTGACTCTTCTGCCACAATGATGAGGGAAAATAGAGTGCAATTGACTAGGCAGAGAGAAGCAAACTAACAAAAATCTCCCTCTTGCCTACATTATTTACAGAGAGAATCATTATGATTATCACCATCCAGATAAAAAGACTCTTGGCTGAGCCCCCAACATCATCTTCGTCAATAATAAAAGACTTTGTTCCCTCTCCTCAGACATCTTTTGTGCCCATCTTCTTGTTTTTATTATTTCCCAACTAGGACAAAGATGCTCACAAAAATATTCTCCGATCTGCCTCCTCCATAGGGAACTGACCACAGGTCATGGACCATGGAATGACATACTACATTATCTTCCAACCAAACAAAAAATAATAAACAGGAGGAACTAGCTACGAGGTCTTGAAAGCATAGACCTCATAGTCAGCTCTGCCTTTGAAGTTTCACTTTTTTATTCAATACTGACGTGGTGTTGTTCTTAGCCTATGACCTGTATGCCATCCCCTGCAGATGGTGAAGATCTGAGGACCATTGTTGTAGAGTGTGTTCATTAGATATGAAAAAAGAGACTGTGAATGAATGAAACAAAATGTCAACTCCCTTCAGATTCTTTAAGAATAAAAGCAAACAAGCCAGATATTGAATACTGCTAGGTTTTACGTGCGTCAGGTAACTGAATTAATATTGTCTATTTAAATATATTTCGTCAAAGGGGAAAACAAAAATAGGAAGCAATCTCCAAATTAAGTTTCTTTTTTTTTTATGATGTTTGCCACATCTAGGGGAGATGGTTATATTCTTTTTAAATAAAATACCATATACACCATGTGTAGCGAATATACCAAAGGCCTCCTCATGTGACTTTGAAATTCCTCAACAGATGGAGGAAGAATGAATGCCATAGTGATAATCTATATGCTAGAGAATGTTGTTAAATAGCTCACTTCACGGGATGGAAAGGTCAGTTGTTAGGATGAAAATTCAAATTCAGCAGGCCCATCTCTGAGTTTCTATCTTTCTTTATTTATCCTTTCAAATGTTTATAGAGTGCCTGCTGTCTGCCAACACTGTACTGGGCCCTGTAGATACAGCAGTGAGGAAGAAATAATCCTTACCCTCAAGAAGATGACAGTCCAGTCTGGGTATGATCGCCTACCACACCCTCGTCACTCTAATTATGTAGCGTGTTGAAGAGCAGGGAAGAAATTGTGCTTGTTGGGGACACATAATAAAACCTGACCCTTATTTGTAAGACTTATTGCTATTCCTTCCTCAATTCTTTACGTAATCCTCCACAGGACTGGAAGATAACATCAGCCCTCCATCCAATATCCACTGCCCACCTCCCACTCTCAACTATTCAGAAAGCTTTCTCTTTGTGCACTTAGCTTCTCCCCCTGTCTCACCCAAAAGAAAAGGTCTAGGTTTCTGTTTATGTACTTTTGTGAAAAAGAATTGGGAGAATGTGTAGAAAGTCACTGAGACAGAAGGTAGTCGAGGAAAGGGCGACAGGGAGAAGAACAAAGATCAGTACCTCACTCCAGAGTTAAGCGACAAGCTAGGGGGCAGATTCCAGAGCCAGGTTATGAGCTTTTCTGTCACGGCTACTGCCACAGCGATGAGTATGCTCAGGCTTCAGAGGAGGCTCATCTCCAGTGTCCTGTGCTCTGGCAAAAAGAAGATCTGCTTGGACTGCAATGAGATCACTGAGATCGCCAGTGCCAACTCCTATTAGCAGATCCAGAAGCTGATCAAAATGGGTTGATCATCTGGAAGCCTGTGACTGTCCATTCCCAGGCTTGGTGCCTGCAAAACACCTGGGCCTGCCAAAGGGCAGGCATATTGGCATAGGTGAGCAAAAGAGTACTGCCAATGCTCAAATACCCGAGAAGGTAACCTGGATGAGGAGGATGAGAAGTCTGCGCTGGCTGCACAGGAGATACTGTGAATCTAAGATTGACCGCCACGTGGATCACAGCCTGTACATGAAAATGAAGGGGAACATGTTCAAAAACAAGCAGGTTCTCATGGAACACATCCACAAGCTGAAAGGAGACAAGGCTCGCAAATGCTCCTGGATGACCAGACTGAGGACTGCAGGTCTAAGTACGCAAGTGCTGTGAAGAACAGGTTCAGGCCAAGAAGAAGGAAATCATTGAGACTCTGTCCAAGAAGGAAGAGTCCAAGAAATAAAGCTCCCCATCTCTTGTCTGTACACAATGGCCTTCTCAGTTACATAGATCAGTCATTCAATAAAACCAAACTTTATGTGTCTCAAAAAAAAAAAAAAAAGTGAGGAGATAAGAGAGTGATGCTCTGGGACATAGGCAGGATGGGAGAGGTGTGGGTGAGAATATGAAGGTGAGATTTTCAAATACCACCCTGGGTAATGACTAGATTCCCCTTAACATTACTCAAGAGATGAGAGTAACATTTGGAGTCTAATTTCTTTTGTCTTTTCACCGTGCCATGTGAAGACCAAAAATTTTCAAGTTAATAGTTGTTATTCTCATAGTCCAGTTGAAATAACTGAGGCAAAGAGAAATAGAGGGACTCACAGGGTTATGCAACTATTTAGGCAAAGATTTCAAATTGGAACCTGGATCTCCAAACTCAAGTACTTGGGCCTTTTTTCACAAAACGCACAGATTCTGGAGTGAAACTGCTTATGCTCAAATCACAGCCCTGTTACTTATTAAATGTCCCTCAGATTCCCTAATTATAGTCTCTACCTCAGAGTACGGCTATGAGGATAAAAGCATTAATATATGAGAAAATTTTACAACAGTCATTGTAAGTACTCAATAAAAATAGGGATAATAGTAATATTAGTAGAAATCATTTTGCTCCAGGTCTTGTATTTTGTTGAAAAACAATTTACAAACTTGATTCTGGCTCCTTAAACATGGGAATATTATATACCACTAAATCTTACTAGACAAATATTATAACTTTATAAACAATTCTTTCCCCTTCCAAAATTATAGGTACGCTCCTTAGCTATTGTATCAGAATACAGTCTCAAGTAAACAAGGAAAAAACTCTTCTAAAAAGTCCATGCGGAAAGGGGACCTGCAGGGCTCCAGGGCTTGGTTATGTGAAAAATAACTTCCCCATCCTGCTTTGCTGAATGGGATGATGTTCATAACTCTTGATCTTGACACACATAAAAAGCAACACACTTTATACTAATTTGAAAGAAAGAGGGAATTTGGCCTCCTTGTAGGAAACCAAGACCCATACTTAATGAAAGGTTCACACTGACCAGACTCCCACAACAGTAAATAACAGAAAGAGAAAGCTGCTACTCATTCATCTTTTCTGTTTGTGTCCTACAGCTTAAAAATGTTTAAATTATCTCCTTCGTGCCTGAGTTGCCACTCACAGGTCTTGTGGGGGGAGGGCTCAGTGACTACTCCGCACTAGCCAATTTCATATATACCATTTCTTCTAATCCTCACAATTCTGTAACATAGGCATTGCTTATCCCCACTATAAAGTTGAGGAAATTGGTCTTAGAAAGGCTTAAGTGCCTTCTCCAAGGTCAAAAACAATAACTGGGTTCATATAATATCACAAAGCTCAGAAATCATATAGGTTCACAAACCCTGACTCTCAGTTCAGACCTCTTTGCACTACCTCACAGTTTCCAGGGCTGGAAGCATGTTCGAGACTAGACTTTTACAAAAATACAAAAATACCATTAGCTTTTATGCCCTGGCCATCAAGCTACCCCCAGTTGCTGGTCTCCTTGCTAGCCTTCATTAAGTTGATTTTCACTGTAAATGTTAGGCCTAAAATATCCCCCCCAGGTTAACAATATTTTCCTGCATCCAACCTATTCTTCTACAGCTCTTACAAGTTATTTGATGAACTAATTTGAGTTTTACACCCTCCTCACTCTCCCATCTGGGTGGCATATGTTCATCTGGCTACTGAACATGTATTGAGCAGTATCATGTGAAAATGTCCTTGCTAGGTATCTACAGTGTAGAGGGAAAAAAGGATAAAGCAAGGTCCCTGTCCTACAGGAGCTTATAATCTGGTCAGAAACTAAAGAGGAACAAAAATTATCACAGCAGAAAGCACAAAGTGCTGAGTACCCAGAAGCATGACAGACATTAAAGCACATCCACAGTGACTTTTTTGGAGAGAATGCTTCCCTAACATTTTAAGGCTCAGATTCAGGAACGTCACAGATCAAGTCAAAAGCAGGTCAATAAAAAGTCAATAAAATATGCAGTTATGCAAAAAAGGTAGAACACACAAACATTCTACTGAATATGTGGAAAGCACATTGCTGTGGGAGCTGTACTCTTTCCAGAGATAGAGCTTTTACAAGGGAAAAAAAGAAAACAAAAAAAGGGCTTGATATTGATCTAGCAACACTGCCATGCAGAAACAGCAGGTTATTTTGTTCCAAAAATCTATAATGCAATCAATTCCTGATTAAGAATTGTTTATTATTCTTTATAGAGATGATTTAGAGTTTCTACATCCATCCAACCAACTAATTTCTACTTATTCAATTTTAAAAAGAGATGTCTAAAGAACAAAGAACACACAGAGATTAAGCTGAGGTGGTGTTTGAACGGGTGTTATGTTCTTTTGTTATGAAAGCATATTGCTTCAGTGCCTAAATCCTGTCTTTCTTTTTTTAAGCTGCCACACTTGAAAAAGTCTACAGAAATGTGAATCTAGTTCCATGATTGTGAAGTATTTTTTGAGGCCATAGGGGAAACTGATGAAGTACGTAAGATACAATGATGCATGTGTAATCACTGATTTATGGATTTCCTCCTCTACCTGCTAATTCATTCTTGCTGATAGGGTTCTCTAGGTCTTAACTTTTTTCCAGATCCCAATTATTCAATGTAAACAAATGAAGAGGAAGTATGGGTATTCAGTGTGATTCATTTGAACAGAAGGTAGGAAACATTAGTATCGATGTATTCCAGGACTTGCAAGCGAAGCACAACTAAATTTAGCAGCCAGTGATATTGATTTGATTAAAAATGGTTTAAGACTTGTAAATGTCACTGGAACTTAGCAAAATGAATATTATTAAATCCTTCTGGTGATGGGGAAAACTAACAAAGGGATTTGCAGTGGTTTCTGTAATTAATTGCTCTGTCATGATTTATATTAACTTACAGTACAACTCCATTAGCTCAGACCTGTCATCTCTGCTCAAGGAACCACCAAGTAATCACTAGCACATTAAAGAATAAATTAGTTTTTGGCTTGGAGCCTAGTTGTAGAATGTTTCATTTGTGTCTACTGCAGACATATGTACCTAATAAAGTTGGGACGAATGAGTTAAAGTACATATATATCAATGTCAGCGAGTTATATTTTAGAGACAATATGCTCAGCATTGTTCATTAGGGGTAATGAATCATGGTCTATCAGCAGCATCACCTTGTGTTTAGCAAATTCCTTCAGGTAAACTGAGATGCAAGATTCCTTGAACATAGGTAAGTCTCCAGAGTTTACTCTCTTAGCAGTCTGTGGCCTGTGGTTGTAATAATAGCTTCATGTGGTTTTTGTTAACACTTCATTACCCTAAAGTTGGATAAATTATCCTCTTGCTTCTGCCCTACGTGCAAACACAGAACTGAAGCTTTAGCTACTACTACTTACCGTAGATTATGGGGATTTGTAAGGTGCTATCAAATCATCTTTGACTTTGATACTTGGATGATGCTGTAAGCAATGCTTGATAGAAGATTGTTTTACATTTCAAAGAGAGCTCCGATTGCCTCAAGGGTTTCTGAGCTAAAACTTGAACCACTTCCTTTTCATTTCAGGCCCAGGAAAGCTAAATTGGCACTCAGCTCGCAAGGATGCTAACTGACACAGAGAACAGAACCTGTAGAGCAATGTCCTATGGAGGCTGTGCACAGGAAAGCTTGTGGCCCCAAGAGTTCACCAAAAGCTGCAAGGCTCCAAGGGCAAAGTCATTTCAGCTCAAAATCTTTGGGCACTACCCAGACGTTCATAATTTGTCCTGGATCATTTCTGCAATTTGAATCATCAGATGTGAGTGACTCCTTCACAGATGCTATGCCTGCAGTGCAAGGAGCTTGCTACACAGGGGCTTCTCCTGCCTGGCTGAATAGAGTGACAAATGTCCAAAATGCAGAAAGATTGCAGCTTTAGCCAGTTGAAAAATGCGTACACTATTCAGGATAAAATATGAAGATTGTGAGTCAATTTATGAAATATGGGGCAGCTTATTTTTGCTCTTATAATGTGGTAAGTGATTAGATTTCATATTTGCAATGAGTGGTGCTGATGGCTTTGCATTTAATTGGAGGAAAACCTGGAAACACCCACCATCCAAAAAGAATTCTATATTTGTCCTGTATAGTATTATATACTGCTGAGTTCACTGTAAATAACTACCAAAGTAAAAGAAACATTTTCTCCGAAATAAAACAAATGTTTAAAAAAAAAAAATGTGGTGGCAGGAGAGGAATGACAGTAAAGTTAAGACATGAAAAGACATTAGGAGAGGGGAGGGATTATGACTGGGAGAATGGTAACATAAGTAATGGTTCAAGGAGCGCACAGTTTTTTTCTTTTTTTAATAGGAATTATCTCTAAATATTGGTTTCAGCTAACTAATAAATGAAGAAGAAAACACTCCTGAAGCTAGCCTTTCCACTTATTCATGTAATGTCCTTACTAAAATCATCCCATGTACACAGACAGGATTTAAAAATAATGTCTATGAAATAACTTCTCAGCAAATAGTCTCTCATTTCCTTTTATGAATAAAAACAAACATTAAAATAAAATTATGAGATAGACCTTTGATCCTAGTATGTCAGCAATTAGATACAAAAATATATATGTCCCAAACCAGACTTTAATAATAACAGCCAGCATTTAACATTTGTTCAATATTGAGTGAAAGACATCATCAAAGTAAGAATAAAGTGAAAACAGGGAAGGCAAAGAAGGAAAAAATAAATCAGTCAAATGGATTAGTTTGATTGGTTATTTTTTATAAAATTACCCCCTTATTTTCAGGTCTCTCTTATTTTCAGTTCCTTTTAGAGCCAAACCAATGCATTCAGAGAGAATTCAGACTCGTGTGCAGATAGAACTAAGAGGCACTACATGTAACACAAAGAGAATCCTTTCCTTAGGCGGTGCTTTGTGATTCCTGCCCTTTTGTTTATGCTTCTCCAAAGGATTTGGAAATATCAAATATAGGTTCTAAATCTATTAGAACAGTAGATTCCCTATGGACAAAAAAAAAAAGCACATGCAGATCAAACATCCACATTTTCTAATCTTTCCTCGATGGGTAACACAGAAACAACTCTATTATCCAAACAGTTACAAAACTATGGGTGATTCAAAAGCATTGGCAACCCTCTTTTTCATATTCTTTTTGTTTGAGTCAACTAACTGATAATCTAGAGAAATTAAAAAAAAATTTTCTTGTTTCTCACGTCTGTTGGCTAGTTTTGTGTGCTTGACAGCTTCAAACAAATTATATAGCTTTCTCCTTTCTTTTTTCCCCTCCACTTTGAGCTCTAGTGGAAGTTTCACATGCAGGGTTGAGCCCCAAGTCCTTCAGAAAAGCAAATGTTTCATTTTCAGCAGAGCCCACTTATTCCATTCAGACTCGTTTCTTTCACTTCTAGATGTAAAGAGCAGCTGTGACTCCTGAGTTGCTAAAGAAGATCCTATGTACAAAGTTAACAAAACACAGCTCGGACAATGGATTTGATCTCTACAGCAGGGAAGCCGTACTTTTCAAATTCAGCTCTTTCTGGCTCCAACAAATTACAGGTCCCTGAAAAGATCTGGTGACTCTTTTCAAGTGTGTTTGTTGAACAAGCTCAGAGGTGACCATATGATTTAGTACAGCATGTTATCCTGGGCCATTTGTCAAGTACCATGGCCCAGGATAGATCAGCTATGGAGTACAGGCTCCCTCAGTTGGTGGCATTTAGGGGATCCATTAACTCTGCACAAACTATATTTATTCAACCACTTTCAACGGATTGATGGGACTCTACCCCTCCACATAGGGCTGGATGCTAACGCTGATGTGTGGTTACCTTCTCCTTTCCCCTGACAAAATAATCTTTTGCTGTCACAAAATGTTGTTCTTTAAATATTTGTTCTTCATATATTTGGTGAAAATATACTTTTACTAACAAACTTAAACATCCTTGTATTTACCCACTTGGGCAATATATTCAAGCATTTAGAATATAAGTAATAAACGGGCCATTCCCATGGCAAAGCATCATGCTATATATTAGGCTAGTTCAGGTTTACCACTACGTTCAGATGACGGGTGATTGTGAGCTCAGAGTTAGTGGTGAGGTCTCTCCAACTTTCCCATGTAGCTTGCAAAAGATATTCAACAAAGTTAGGTCAAAGTGAGAAAAAGGTACTTATTAATTTCTACTTGAGTATGTGACAGAAACATACTTTTTTTTTTTCTTTGTAGGTAACATGTGATAATACAAGTTGGAGGATGCTACATGTCTGCTTTAGTGCACTGACTTTGGTTTTGTTTGTTTTTATTAGTTTCATATGTACAAAACAATGTAATTGTTAGACATTTAAACCCCTCACAAAGTGGTAACCTCCCACCCATGATCTACTACCCCTCTGACATCGTATATGGCTGTTATAATTCCATTGACTCTATTCCTTACGCTGTACTCCACATCCTGTGACTATATATGTATTAAATTATAGTTGACATTCATTATTATTCAGCTTCAGGTGTACACTGCAGTGATCAGGTACCTACACTGTCCATGAAGTGGTCTCCCTAATAAGACAAGTGTCCATCAGATACCTTACAAAATCTTTACAAAATTATTGATTATATTCCCCAAATTGTCTTTCGTATCCCCGTGACAATCTTGCGTTTACCAATTTGTGCTTTCTAATCCCCTCACCTTCTCCCTCGTACATTTATACAATGGAGTATTACTCAGCCATAAAGAAGAATGAAACCCTACCATTTGCAATGATATGGATGGACCTAAAGAACATTATGCTAAGTGAAATAAGTCAGATGGAGAAAGACAAATGCCATATGATCTCACTTATATGTGGAATCTAAAGAATACAATAAATGAGCAAACTCGTACACTGATTTTTACTGCCTCTTAAATACTGATGCCTTGGTCAGATGGTTGGGCAACCCCTTCCCTAAACTGTCTCTGTCTTTCTGTTTTCATATTCAACAAAAGTGGCCCATCTCATGTGTTGGACCTTCCCCTACATTCCTCCCTCTTTAAGAAATAATTCCTAGTGCACATTTATTTCCATGGCTTACTACCTACCAATAGATATATGTTTTCAATTACTCATGCAACCCACAAGAGATTGAATTCTGACTTCTCTATTCTCCCTTTGTAATTAGCTCAGGTTCTGGAAATTTATGTAAGATTCCTCTACGCATGAAATAAGGATTAATTAAAATGATAATTCAGTGAAGACTAAATTTGAATACTGTGACAAGCTATGTCCCACCTCTATCTCCATCTTTACTCACATTCCTACATTTTCTACAAATCTATGTTTGCATGTATGGATGCTGGCTAAGATGAGGACCCTAAAGAGGCACTCAGTTGGCATCAAAATTGCCTCAAGTAATATAATGCCAGGGATAGTTTTTGCTAACTTAGGGTTAAGAAAATTATTCAGGAGGCTTATTTATGCTCTGCACAATGGAAAATTAGTGCCCTTTGTCTAGAGTTAATAGTAATTTGATGGCATTAAACTCAGAAAATGTCAAACCAAACAGGATCTGTTTCAAAATACAGATTCATGAAGGCAGGCAATAAATTTACTTATATAATGATAGAATAAAATTCAGAAGAGACGCTGAGGTGTCTATCTTTAACTAATTAATCACACAGAGAGCTTCTCATGAATCAAAAGGAGAAAGGGAAAATGTAGAATATTCTATTTAATAAGTATATTAGCGCTCTCACTATCTCTTTATGAAAAATCCACATAAAGATAAAAGATATGTTATTTTGATTCATTTAGACAAGTTGCTTTAATAAAAAAATTTTAAAAAGCAACGAGCTTAAAATTTTCATAGGTCAATCAGCTTCATCAGCTACAATATCTTAGAAGTTGTCCTGGACAAAATGACTCACAATGTGGACTATTCATCTGACGAGAATGTGGATGGAAGAATGTGGGTGAATCAGCACAATATTTATTCCCACATTTTAAATAGATAAGTACATAGATATGTATTTATATCTTAATAACTACATATTTTTATTTTTTTCTATAAGCTCACTACTATGAAGGAGAAAAACATCTTTAAAGCATATACATTTTAACAATGATGAGTCCTGTGTTAAATACAAAGGAAGCAAACATATACAGACATTTGGTATAAAACTTGGCACGGACCTTGGAGCCTTTCTCACCTAAAACTGTAGCTACATGACTTTGGTCAAGTCACGATTACCCAAAGATGAAAGAGAGAATAAACCACTTCCTAATGCTGTTTTAAGAAGCACTCAATAAAATGTAATTAGAGATATACATATAGAATTAAATCTTTCTATTTAGAAAGGCAATACTTATTGTAGATTCTCTCAATACAAAGCTTCATCCTGACTTCTTTGTTTCTCCATTTAGGTAGTTCACCATATAAAGGACACCAGTGTGATCCTTCCTACGATTTCATTTTGACCATTAGTGTGTAGGAAAGTAATTTTGTTATGTACAACTTCAAAGACTTAAAACATCAATTTTAGGTTATCACAGCAGACACATACCTCCGTGATAATGACTCATCACCTTGAGTGAGTCATTTACTGCTTGGGCTAACTGCCTACCTGTGATCATTTTGGACTCTTGATCAAACCCTTCCCCCCCCCCATAATTTTACCAAAGTGACTAAAGCTCCCATAATTATAACCATTGATTTACTCAAGAAAAGTTTCCTTAAGCAGCTAATAGGTTCTAGACACTAGAAATTCAGTAATAAATGACATGGCTCCTCCTGCCTTCAAAGATCATACAATCTGGTGCTAGAGACAGATACATAAACTTCTATTCATCATACAAGGCAGAATAAACATGATTTAAGAGAGAAGAACAAGCCAAATGCTGAATTATAAAAGGAAGGTCAGAAAAAGTGAGTTGGACTTTCAATACTGAGTAGAACTTTAAGAGGCAGAGCAAGGGAGCTCCACAATGAGCACACTGACTTCCACAAAGACTTGGAACTTCAGTGACAGCACGTCATTTGGTCTGGTGAGAACATAAACGGAATTGACAGATGCCATGGTAAATGAGGCAGGTCATTAGACTAATAAGGGAGGGTGCTATGTGCCATGCTAAGGAACTAGGAATTTTCCTAAGCGGTGGAAGTAATGCAAGGTTTGGAGAGGAGTCATATAAACAAATCAATATTTTCAAAAGAAAAATCGTCAGCATAGAGCAGGATTGGAGAGGTAACGACTTGGAAGAACAGAAAATATTAAGAGGGAATCACTAGAAAAAAAGACCAGTAGTGAGTTTAGAAAATATGATATGGACCAGTAGAATTAAGCAATCATAGCAATTGGTTGTCTGAGGAACAGAGAAAGCTGAGTGATGCACAGATTCTAGCCTAGATGGCTGTCACATGGGGCAAATGGAAAGGAAGAGCAGGTCTGGGGAAAGGTAAAATACCTAGGTTAATTTTAGATGCTGAAGAAAAGCAGAAGAAAAAGAAAGGAAGAACAGGCAAGGGAAAGGGGGAGGAGAAAAGAAAAAGAAGAAAAATAGCAAAGAAAGAAGAAAAGTTAAACAGAAAAGGAAGCTCATTTCCCAGAACAGAATCAGTTTTAGTGAAAGGTAAAGTAGTAGCTTTTAAAAGCCTAATGTTTTTGATGTCATATGATGAGGAAAACCAGCTGATTTTTTAAAACTTCTCCAAGTATCAAGATGTATCTCTATCTTTCTTGCAATCATATTCATCCATTGCTAAGCTACTTGAATTTCAGATTATTCATTCAAAACCATAGTGAAGTGGTCCAGCACAAATGCACTCATTCATTTATTTATTCAACAAATATTTATTGAGGGCCTACTATGTACCAGATACTGTGTAAGTGCTGGGCATACAACAGTGACTATAACAAAAATCCCTTCCCTAACATACTCTATCACTCTATAAATGGGATTTTGTGTCCCTTGAAAAAAGCATGTTTAAGGGAAATAAACTTGTCAAATTAAGACCTTATCTCTTGTTTCCATATGAAAGGAAGTTAGATACTCATTAATATTTACAATGGAAGCTTGAGGACACGAGATTTTATGGCTGCAGGAAGGAGGGTTGTCTTTTGTTAATCCTGGCTCTGTCCCCTCTCCTGCACCATCCCTGTACTCATCCTTGAAACTGAGATAGTTTGAATTAAAATCAGCCGTTCATGACTGGTTACTTGTTAGGATCACTTGGGGTGTTGGAAACATAAACAGTCACAGGGCTCCACCCAGGTCAATTAAAGCAGTATCTCTGAGGATACAGTGTTTTATTTTTAAAGCTACCCCAGTGATTCTAAGGGAATTGCCAGGACTAATTATACTGAAAATTCCAAGTTTCACAGAGGAAATAGAGAGATCCCCCACTCCCACCTACTATGGTACATAATCCCATAGATCTGCATGCATTTGGATATATTCATGTCTTTTAAGGTGTATTTCATCTTGATGTTAGTAAGTTGTTTGTTCTTACAAGCAAACTGTACAATACAAGCTGAAGTGGTAAACTGGCACCTCTCTAGGAATTTGAGATAATTGTATAGCCAATCTAGACAGATCAGAATAAAAGCACACTTCATACCTACTAAAAATATTTTCTTCTGCTTACCCCTTATAAAATAAGAAATACAGATTTTTAGTCCTTAAACATCTGAAGCCATTTACACAAATATTTCTTCGGCAGGAGAGCATCCTCAAAGAAATATTATTGATGACCTAGTACTAGTACAATATTTCTTAAATATCTACATATGTAGTAGACTCTTGCATTCTATTAATAATTGACATCCTTTCAGTTAATACTGAATGGACCTTTCTAGAAAGAACTGCCCTCTTCAGGCTTCTAATTGAAACACCATTCAGAAGCCTAAGGTCGTATTACCTTACCTCTAAAAGCCATTGTTATGGAAGGTCTAATAGAGAACATGGTCATAGCCTTAAAAAATATGGAATCCAAAATAAAACTACGTTTTCTTGATCATAACTCCAAGTTGATGATGTTACTTTGCAATTTAATTCATCTAAAGCGTCTTCTTTTATTCTTCTTTGAAATTGCCCTCACCATCATAAGAGCCCTAAGGACTCAGTGCCACAAATGGTTTGATTAAAATAGGTTGTTAAAAGTTAAGATGAGAGATTTCTCTTCATGCATTCACTCCCTGCTTTGGTAGCTTCTTGGCTTTACAGGAGGCTCATTAATAGACCAGCTTGCCCAGTTTGTCATCTGTTTCATTATGCAAAATATATACTTTTCAATTACTTTTCCTGTGTGAAAATCTCTTAACTCTAACCTGATATAATGATCTTCGGGTTTCTTCTCTACTTCTGAATGGCACAGCTTTCCTAAATTCTCAATTGGGGGTAAAATACTTGGAAACCCTAATGGGAATTAATTTTAATGCAATGAACTTCATGTGCCCATTAAAATAGGAGTTAAATAGCTTGCAAAGCTGACCACTAGGCAAACCTATTATTGACCTCAAAGAAAGAAAAAAAATATTTAAAGCTCTCTGATCATTTGTTTAATCCATTTAATATGGGATGTAAAGAAGCTATCCCTAAAATAAAGCTTTGGTTCACAACATTAATTTTATTTCAGCTCTGCGAATAAATGGAAAAAGAACAGGATTCACTTATCTTCAATCATCTTAAGTTAAAAATGCTACATCAGTAGTAATTGGAGACACACACACACACACACACACACACACACAAAGGAGTATAACAGTTATTACAATAACAGGTATTTGGTGGACAACTCTGTCTTCACATATTTCTTTCATTTACCATGTATATTTCTTCTTCCACAGAAGAATCTGGATACCTCAAGTTGTCCAAACAGATCTTTCTGGCTGTCTTCTAGGTAGAACGAGACCCATTTATATGCCATAGCTGTACTTACCAGGCCACCATGACATACGGGTGCATTAGTCTGAATATCTTGGCCCACCTGACCCCAAAATATTTTACTTCACAAAGCCTTACCTCAAAATAATTTTTAAATGTACCAATGCCCACAAAAATTATACAGTTATTAGGAGAAGGCATGAAAAGCAAGTCTAAAGACTTTCCTTTATTGCCACAATTCTTCATTCTAGAAACAGGCAGTCAGTGCTGGCACAAATGATGCCTGTGAGATTTGAGGAAAGCTGCAGCTTCCTCAAGACACTTTACTGTCATCTGCCTTAAAATTGCTGTTAATCAATACACACATACATGTTATTTCAAATGTGAATGCTGTCCCCTAGAGGTGTGAAATGCACAATTTACACCATTGTACATAGCAGCCATGGGAAGGAGTTCAAAGAAAACAAAAAAATCACTTGTGATTTTGCTTCTGAGGATTCATCCTAACTCAATCAGATACTAGAAAGGAATGACTTTTACTATATGGCACTTTATGAATGAAAAATTGAGAATATATACACACACTCACATGCATGTTTGTGTGTATGTGTGTGTGTATTTCCTCAGCAAAAAGAAATCCTACTTCCAAAACTCTTGATTCAGCACTTATCGCCCAAAAGGACTTGGGTACATTTAAGGCAGTTCTTTTAAAGCCAGCAGTAATCCAGAAAAATCCACACTTACATACCTCATTGTCTGAAACTTAGTTGAGAGTAGAATTGACTAAATAAAGGAGGGCTCGAAAGGTAGAAAATAAGGATGCAGGGAAAGGGAAATCATGCTTAGAAGGGTCCAAAGTAAGCCTCTGAGAAACTCAAGGTGGAAGGTGTGGTCAACGGACGGCAGTGGCAAGTTCAGACAGCATATGGATGTCCCAGCAAGTACAGAAAGTATCATCTCAGGCTTCTGGAATTAGGAAGACGGTAGAGAAGCCCAAGGTAAAGAGCTTTGAAACTATATACACATAATTCAAATCCTGCATCTACCTCTAATTCACTGAGTGACTTAGAAAACAATTACTTAATTTCTCGGATCTCAGTTTCTCCTCTAAAAACTTGAAATAAAAATACCCTTTGAGGCTACTCTAAGTAAACAGCAAGTTCCCTATATCTTTCTGCTTTGATATAAGAATGAAGTATACCAGGTAATTAAACAGATCTAATGTGTGTTTTTGTATATTTGACATTCATAATTTAGATAAAAAGCAACATTATTTAAAATAAATGCTTGTCATTAAACCAGCTTCATAATAATTCTGATGCCTATCTCTCTTATAAAAAATTCACTTGACCTTAGCTATTTTTTGAGCACATAGACTTAATAGAGTATTTGACAAAACATAAGTGTATTCATAAAGAATATTTCCCAGTAATTTATTAATTATATTTAAAATTGAATCACATCCATTTAGTACTTTTCCTGTCAGAGCTGACCAGTATGCACTGACAAATTTACTGACATAAAGTCACTGTGATCTTACATAAAGAAACAAGGATGTCAAAAATATCCTACAATTGCAAGTGATAAAATAGGCAATGTCTGGAAATGAGAATGTTATTACCAAAAGTGCCTCATCAGTTACCAGAGGAGGCTGGCAGTGTGGAAGATGCAATGACTTCACTGTGATTGACTATGACACATAAATGCTGCAAGAACCAGCACCCACCCAGAGACTGACCCTTCATTTTCCCAGCAAGTTATTGATGGCACTTCTGTTTGACCAGAAGGAAACTTTGCTTAACTTCAGTTTGGGCAAATAATGCAGAAGATCCAACCTGGAACAAGTCTTAAGGAAGAGGGGAAAAATGTTTTATCAAACCCATTCCACATTTGCTTTGAGAATTTGGCACAGAGTGACTGCAGGCTGATTTGCCGTATCTGTCTAAAATTGGCAGAATTTACACAAATGACAGACAGACACTCTATCACTCTGAGCTGAACAATAACATTTCTAAATGTACAGATGTTGAGAGTGTTGTAATAAAATGAATAATTAATCAAGAAATATTCATCATAACCCCAGGGCATTAGAGGTATTCTGCTAAGTTTTGTGTAGAATTTAAAGAAAAAGAGTGTCCTGTCCTCAGAAACTTAAAATTTGTATTGGGTAAACCAACATTTAAATGTATATCCAAAGAAAGAGAACCATCAGTCAATTTAGGCTTAGCTATTGCTGCATTAACAAATGACCCCAAAATCTTAGTGGGTTACAAAAGCAAAGATTGACTTCTTTCCTTGTTACCTGCCCATTACCATCAACTATGAGCCAGCTCCATGTTTCTTCAGTCTAAGACCCTAAGATCCTCTTTCGGAGATGTTGCTCATCTTGTGTCGGAGGGAAAAGCAAATGGAGGAACCAAATAATGGATCTTAAAGTTTCTGCTTGTTAAGTAGCACATGTCATTTCTAGGTGACCAACTTGTTGTGCTTTGTTTAGTACTTACCATGTTTTAGCACTGAACGCCCCATATCCTAGCAATCCCTCAGTCCCAAGTAAACCAGAATGGTTTCCGTGTACTGTTCTGGTTTTAAAACTGAGAGCCTCACATCTTGAGAACCTCCTGAATCCTAATAAACTAGAGAAAAATTGGGATAACTGGTCACCTGGACTCACCTCCATGTGTAATCTATTGTTCAAACCCACTTATCTGCCCATTTTAAGTAAAACAGGATATAGTCATATATTAGTCCTGCAGAGAGGGGCACTATGAATCACATAGCCAAACCTGATATTTACATCAATGGGATGGGAAAATACATCAATGGGATGGGATGGCCTTTGCCAGAAGGAGGCAGAAAAAAGAAAGAAAGAAAGAAAAATAATACATCTGACCATAACAACTACAACAAAAGATATGTTTAAAATTCAACACAATTTCTTGGTTGGAAACCATTTCCTAAATTCTTATCATATGTCAGACTCTATGTAGGTCTGGAAATCTCAGAGACAAAATGATACTGTTCTTATGGAAGTCAAGTTATAGTGGGAAAAGCAGACATATGAACCATAATTGAAATATCATGTGATGACATTAAAATAAGGTAACCATGCATCCCTATTTGCCCAAGATATCCTAGTTTAAATCTGTTGTCTTGATGTAATTACTGAGAAAGCTTCCTTTCACTCCAAATATGTCCCAGTTTAGATGAAAAATATATATATTCTCCTGGGGACAATAGAGAAGAAAGTAAATTCCTGGTGAAATCAGAAAAGATTCCTCAAGGTAGGCAATAGTTAAGCTAGGTTTCAATTGATGAGTAGTTGTGCGCAGGTGGAGAATGTAGTAACCAATCATATCACAGAAAATGTTTGCATGCGTGCACACACACACACACACACACACACACACACATACACACACACACACACAGTAAGCCTGAAACAACATAGTTAGAAGAAGCTGCCAGCTGTCGAGTATTGCTAGAATTCCAAATGATTCTCCATCTCCCAATAGATAAAGTACATAATTCCACCCCAGTGATCTTCCTGATCTGGCCCCTGCTGCCTCTTTAACCTCATCTTCTACTACTCCCCCCTTGCTGGCTCTACACCAAGCACATTGGCCTCCTAAATATTCCTCAAACATACCTCTTCCTCAATGCATTTGTATGGTCTTTTTTCTCTGCTTGGAGCGCTTCACCCCTATTATATCTGCATGGCTTCTTTCCCCACTGCGCTCAGGTCTCTGGTTAAGTTTCTCCTTATTAGAGAATGCTTCCTATATAAGAAAGCGTATCAACAATTCTTTATATTGCTTCATTTTTATGCAGAGCACTTACTATCATCCAACATGGTAGCAATTACTGTTTTGTTTATTGATTGCCCTTTATACTCCCATACAATCTCACTGAGGGCTAAGGCTTTATTTTGTTAACTGTTATAGCCTATATCCTTGGCACATAGTAGGTGCTCAATAAATATTTCTTGGATAAATAAAGTACCAGAGTTATCAAGACAATAGAAGATGGTAGGAAGAGATGAAGTTAGAGAGTTAAACGTATTCCGGATGATTGATGTGTTTTGGGAAGGGATTCAAAATTGGCATCCATCATTACAGACACCCAGGACATCATAACCATTATAATTTGATTCTTAATTTTCCTAGAAGGCTGAGCCTTGAAAGGGAAATGTGTGAAAATACTATATTTGTCCTAAATTTTTATTTTTCCATATTTATGAATACAATCAATAGGTAACAAAAATCATGAGATCTAATGACTCTCTTAATGGCTACCAGAAAGCAACTTGCCTTCCTCTATTGACCTTTTATAAAAGGCCCTAAAGAAAGTCCTTTCCAGACCAGCTAGAGTAAAAGAGGGTGTGTCAGTTACATATTGCTATCTAATACCTCAAACCTGAAGGGCTTAAAACTACAACCATTTATCATTTCTCATAAGTCTATGAATTCACTTCTGATTAGCATTCAGGCCAGGCCTGTATGATCTTTCCTGGGTTTGCTTATTATGAGTCTGAGTTAACTGGTCAGCTAAAGACTGACTGGTCTAGGCTAGCCTTGGCTAGGATGGCTCAGTCTGTCTCATGCGGTCTATCACCACTCAGCAGGTTATCCCATGCTTGTTCCCATGGAGAAGGAGCACTGACAGGAAGGAAATGTGTGCAAGACCTCTTGAGACTAAGGCTTAGTCCTGGCACACAGACACATTCACTGTGTTCTATTGCCGAAACAAGTCACAAGGCCAGTTTAGATTTAAAGGGTAGGGAAAGAGGCTCTACCTTTTAACAGAAGGAACTGCAAAGTCACATCACAAAATGTATATGAACAGGGAAAGGTGAAGAATTGGAGCCATTTTTCCAATCTATCACAGTCTGCCCTCCGGCCACAATATAATTCATATTCTTCCCATATGTTAAATACACACACTTCCTCATATCAATGAAACACCTGCTCACTGAATTATCTATTAACTTACACTAAGATCACTTTTCAAGTTTACATTTCAAGAATCATAATAACATCTGACACAACTAATAACTTGGTTTAGGAAGAACCCTGCATGCATATGAAGCTGACTGACTATTCATAGCCTCTGAGATTGAGCTGTCAGTGAATAATATTTGCCAAGGAAAAAAATAACATAAAAGAAGTCAACACAAACATGTCCAGCAGAACCATAGCCCTGTTTAAAAAAAAATTAAGGTTTGAAAGATGATGAATAATTTATATATATTTATAATATTTTATATGCCCAGTCATTTCAGTCCATGGTTGAATCAACAGACTCCCAGATAACCTATTTGGAGTAGACAGGGAGCTAAACTATAAATTATATTTGCATATCCATCCTTCCATTCACTTAAAAAGTTGGCAAATAATAACATTATTTTACAATAGTAGCTTAACACAAATTAAAAGACTAGGCTCTAATCTGAGGAGTGTAAATGCAGCTAGTTTAAGCAAGCTTAATTTTCTGCCCAAGCATTTGGCCACCCAGAGGCATGTAATGAAAAGCAATTGAACTTGTTTCTGTAAGACTATTTACTCCCTTCAGTTATTGGGTTTATGGACCCATTGTTCAATAGTTCTCTCTTGGATTTCAACTCATGCTTGATTGGTTGCTAAGCAAAAATATAAACAATGCCAAAAGTGTAGTAGGTATTTGGACAGATTAGTTGATAAAGTACCATAATTATACCATCAACAATTAAAAGGCTAAATTGAAAATTTTAAAGGCCAGGACCCAAATTTTTGTTTGCAGTTATCATCCCAGTATATGTTTGGAAGAATGCACACCAACAAGTGCGGGCAGCCAATTTAAATCTTTCAAACAGTGCCACCGCTGTATTTTCCCTATCTAGAATGCACTGTAATATAGTGAACTCAATTTAATAAAATATATATCATAGAGAAGAGCTGCCACTATTATTCCAGGTTCATATGCAAGTTTATAGCTGGTAAAATTAAACTCTCAAAAGCATTACTGGGAAGACAGTTTGAGAGGAGCTACTAAGTAAGGGGTAATTTGTTGGACTAGAATTTTAGCTATATTAATTCCAAGTTCTAGCAACTCTCTATATGGGAAGTAGGAACAACAACCATCACTACTGTGATCACATAATATAGGAGCTATGGAAGATTGGTATAGTAATGTGACTAATGAGTCATGCCTGCTTTATTGAGACTCTTGTACCATTCCTTCCCACATTGATTGTGAACTTGGCCATGTGACTTGCTTTGGTCAATGGAACAGTGGCCAAATGACATAACCAAAGACTTGAAAAGTGCTTGTGCTTTGGGCCTCATTCTCTTGGAATGCAACCACCATGTGAAAAAGTCTGAATTAATCTACTAAAGACACATGGTCTAGCCAACAGGGAACAACAGCTGCTAGACATGGGAGTGATACCATCTTAGACCGTCCAAACTCAGCTGAGCTGCCAGATGATTATAGTCACATGAGTGACCCCAGCAAGAGTTACAGAAGAACTTCCAAGCTGAACTCAGCCAAAGTTATTGATCCACAGATTTTTGAGCACATAAAATTATTATTGTTCAAGCTAGTACATTTTGGTGCAGTTTGTAATGTAGGAAGGTATAACTGATATGGCAGAAAACTGTCACAGCCTCACTTTCTTCTCTTAAGGTTTGAACATTTCTGGGCTCATATTTCCAATCCTGCCTATTTCTTAAGCTTCCTAGACAATTTCATCCATTCTCCATTGCACCTATCCTTAGTGACTGAACTGCTATTAATACAATTCAACTCAATTCAACAAATACTTATTGAGCACTTATTCCTTCTCCAGGCTTCTATTAAATTAACAAAGATGCTATCAGTTATCCATGCATTAAATGGGCTTCTATTCTGGTCTAGCCTCTTTGTATGACTATATATTGGACAATACAAGTATTACAGAGATAACTTATATTTTAAAAAAAATAGTTGATTTTTAAGAGGGAGTCACAGCCTATAAAGGGAGCTTAACAGACTCGTGAAGGTGAGTGTTGGAGAATAGCAAGTGTGATGAGTCTTTGAATGTATAACTATGGGAGGTGGGTGGGACTGAGGGAAGGGTGGTTAAAAGAAAATTCAAAAATCTACAAAAGAGCCATGAGAACAATATTAATAACTGTCATGCCTTTGCTTTATATCTCCAGTCATCCTTCTTCCTCATGTCTTTTCTTATAATTTCTTATGTTATTTACTTACTATTTTATTATTATTATTTTCTTGTACCTATTGCCAGACCTATTCTGAATATCATGAAGCTTCAACATAGACCAAAAAACTATGTAAAACACATTATACTTTTTAATTCTTACAGAGAAAAGCACAGTAGTCCACTGGCATCTCCCCTACCATAGTGTTTATATCATCATTAGCCACAAAAATCTGGTTGAAAGTGCAACAAAAATAAAGTGGTGGGTGAGGATGAGCCACATGGCTGGACATGCTTCAACAGCAGGCGTCTGGCCAGCCATGTCAACAAATGTGGTCCACATGGCACAGAGCGGTAGAGTAGAAATGGGCCGTGCAGTAAGGAGAGGAGAAATAGCCGATCCTCTCCCCCAATGTAGATGCTGCCGTCAAACGCACACCACTCTATTTACTCAGCAGATTACACAATTTTAGGCAGACTCATACAGAATTGTGCAGTGTGGCAACTCTGTTCTATCATAGGAATGGAAACTTTAACCTTTTCTTTCATATTACGCCTGCCTCTTTGCATAATTGACCATGTCTACCTAGTACTAACCATGGAGAAAGATGCTGCTTCTAAGTAGAATAGAACCTATGTTGGTTTCTGGACCACAGCAGAATAACGGGATAAAGTAGGGAATTGTCACATTGAAGATGGGACAACAAAGTCATTTCATGCCACCAAATTCTGTTGGAATTCTTTACATCCAAGCAAACTTAGCCACAGCAGCCGAAAACCAGTGTATTCGTGGTTAGATTTTTCTCAGCACAGCAAATGAGGGACATTTAGTTTAGAAACTCCCAAGTGAAATGAAAAAGAAAAGTTACAATTCAAAACATAGTATCCTGGTAGTCACATTTTTATCTACTGTGTTAGTCTAATGGTTTAAACCTTTTGCAAATAAATATGAAAGTATTCCCAGATAGTTCTTTTTTTATGCAAGAAAAAATAAATGATTTTATTCAAGGAAATTTATTGAATCAAACTGTAAATCAAAGTTTGTAATGAACTACACTACTATGCTGATTCCAAAACAGCACAACTAAACCCACATATATTTATCTACAAACCAAAATTACCTTTAAAATTACTTTAATTTAAAAATATTTACCTTCTCTAATTTCATTTCCTACAGTTTTTTCCTTCATCTTCCTTTCTAGCTCCATTATTATCATTAAGCATATGCTTTTCTAATAATGCTCTGTATATATTTTGTCCTTTATAATTCTCCAAACAATTTTTGAAGTATTTTTTCATTGAATACACACAGAACTGTTAGAGTATTTTGCAGAGGAGGAAATGAATGTTTGGCCCGTGTTAGCAATTTGGCCATGCCCACATGGGGCAGCAGTACCATAGGGCCTAAGTCCAGGCTACATTCCAGCCCTTTCTCCTACATAAGCTTCACCCCTGCTTCTGGTGCTTCCCCTGACAGGCCATAGGAGTGTTTCCAGTAACAGACCTGGGCATTATTTGGCCATGAGTGTTGTCTATGGAGGGTGTGTTTTCATTTGCATAGGCTCTGTTTTTGTTTGTTCATTTTTACTATGTTTTTACTAGAATTTGTTTCTCCACCCTTTTATAAACAAGTTGTATTTGGAATTCTCAGGTATGAGGACCTTTGTAAGAAAAACACATTTGTGAGATGTCAAATTTAAAATATAAACCATGATAAAATAATGTATTTTCATTTTAGTATTTTATGATTTTTCTGGAACCTGAGTAGACCAACAATTCTGGCAGATAAAATAAATGTGTGGAAAGAATGTGTTCTGTATCTTTATAACTGTAGAAAAGATTTATAAAATGGGAATTTGAAAAACACCTAAAATATATATTTGGGGGCTACATTCCGTGTTTCCCCGAAAATAAGACCTAGCTGGACATTCAGCTCTAATGTGTCTTTTGGAGCAAAAATTAATATAAGATGCAGTCTTATTTTACTATAATATAAGATCGGGTCAATATAATACAATACAATACAATACAATACAATACAATACAATACAATACAATACAATACAATACAATACAATACAGGGTCTTATATTAAGTTTTGCTCCAAAAGACGCATTAGAGCTGATTGTCCAGCTAGGTCTTATTTTCGGGGAAACAGGGTACTATAATTCATTTTTAATATCTAATTTTTTTTTAACTAATATGTGAAAAGAAAAAATTTCTACAAGGTATCCTTTGCAGAAATTTAATTTAATTCTAAAAATATTATTCTCTGTATAAAACCAGTGGTTTTTATAGATCACAAAAATGTTAGGCAAAAAATGGCCTGGAAACAGTAACAGTTTAAATTATCAAAAAAAAATTGAATTAAAAGATTGAAACAATCTTTCTATACTAAAAAAGAAAAAATATATTCTTGTCCTTCAAGAACATTTTTGCTTACCTATTCTTAACATGGCATTAAAGTATGTAATATTTCTTATCTAATATGTTATTACATATGTCAGAACTATTGAGTATCTTATATCTAACATAATTATGTTCATTGTATTTAGTTTTTTTAATCCTTTAGAGATGTTTGAAATCCATAGTAATATTTAAATAATAAAATCAAACTAAAGATATTAGGGTGTGCTTGTTAATTTTTTTCCTTGAGTAAACTAATTAAAACCTACATATTTTTCAAGACTGTCAATTGTAACATGAAATATTTTCTGATACCAACTTGAACCAACTCTGCTTCAAGCCTTAGATAATGAACACAAATATGTAAAATTCTCATGCTACTTATCACTTGCAAAGCCCCAATCTAAAAAGAAGCCTGTTTTTTCAATTGAAGCTAAAAGCATATATTTAACCCTGGATTTTTTTATTTTTTTATTTTATTTTTTTTTTGCCTTTCATATTGAAAAGAACTTCACAGAAATATTTTAACTGTCTTCAGCATACGTGGCAGCTAAAGAGAGAGAGATAAGAGAAATGAAAACAGAAACAGAGATCATAAAGGAGAAAAAGAAAAAGTACTTTTAAAAGATAGGGCAATAAGAAAAGAGGTTTAATGTAAATGTGATACAATCATAATGATTTAACTCATACATAAGTATACAGAGCAAAAAAAATGGCCACATAAATGTATTGGGTAAACTTTAAGGATCCAGAAAGGAGTCATTTATTGCTCTGTAACCTCAGCAGCAAGTGAAAATTATTTCCTAAATAACAGATTTCCAGTCTTGCTGAGTTATTGTGTAACAGAGGGGCAATAACTTCCACTGAATCTCTCCCTTGGTTATCTGTAAAATGAGTAACATGAACTAGATCTAGGTAATCTTCAGTGCCATTTTCAGAAAACTCAACCCTTGGAAACTTTCTATGGAAAATAGTCACCAATAGTTCAGGTTTGAAAAGTTTTAATTAGTCACCTAAGTGATTAAAATCTAAAGACTGAGAGAAAAATAGCATTACACTATTAAAAATTTTTGATAACACTTTTGTTATTTTCCTTGTTATATCTCCATCATCATGAAGAAGTTGTTAGGTCAGATATTTTTTAGAACACCTATTGCTAGAAAAAGTTAACTCAGATATCATAAAAACTTTCTCTCATGAAATACTGAACTTTCCAAACAATACTTAAATCTCCTAACAATGTCCTAAGTCAATTTTAAAATTTGCTTCCATCAGTAACGGGAACAGAAAGTGGGAAATGACAAATTTAAATTGGTTTTTATATTCATTCATACATCTACATAATAGGTATTTCACCTGATTCAGACCTATGGGTTTAGCCAATGGAGCCCTTTTTTTTTATTTCCTTTTAGTATGCAATTTCAAATATGCAGTTTCAAATTCGGTATAACCTACTGCTGTGGCTTTACTGATTGGTGGTAATTTTGTCAAGCATTACAATTTTAATTTGAAATTTTTTATGAAAATAAACAATTTAGATATAGATTAAGATAAGTGCATATGCTCCTAATTATTGATATATAGGGTTGCAAAATTAATTAATTTTTTCTCTGTAAAGATGTCAACTTGCTTTATAGCTCCATATTAGTACTTTGTGCTTTTAAATAATACTTCAAAAAGCTAGAGAAAAATAAACAAAAAAATTAAGCTTAGATTATATGTCTTGTAAATAAAAAAAAAGAAATTAGAGTCATTTAACCTGGTAAAAATGTTATTATTTAGGGTAACTGTTGATCCATCCTTTAAAAACAAACAAACAAACAAAAAATAAATGTTAAAACTTTAAACCCCTATATCTAGTTCTAGTTCAAGGAGGTAAATTGGACACACCCTGTGGCCAACCATGTTCCCTGAAAAAACATTGTAATATAACATAGAAGTTATTTTTTTAAATGAAATAATGGAGAAAAACTACAGTCAAGAGTATGCTATCTTCAGAGCTATAGAGGAGATGAATGCTGATCTGCCCAATGGAATACTAGATAAATTTTAGATTCAGATTTGAGAGATCCTATGGAGGGAAAGAGTTATAAATGAGGCTAGAAACACAGAATTAATTGAAGGTTTCTTTATGTACTAGGCAGCACACATTTGCCCCCAGACCAAAAAAAAAAAGAAGGGAGGGTTTCCTGTAAAGAAATGGCAGAAGATATTGGAAAAAAGCTTAGAATTTCAAGTGAGGATATTGGTTCCCCAGAGTAATTGTCCTTCTTCTGGAATTTGGAAAGCCCCCATCCTGCCTACTGGCGTTTTGCCCACTTGTGCTAAAGTGAAGCCTTCTAAAGGACACATCTCACCCCCACTCCACTTCACTTCACATAAGATTACCAGTTATGAGAGACTTACTGGGAAAACTAATTGTCTTACTAGATAACAATAGAGGAAACACATACCATTACATTTATAGTCCTTCTTAAAATATGAGTGAACAACACAAGGAATATTAAGAGAATCAATAGCAGTAGCATGGAAGAAAAAGATTGAGATGAATAAAAAAACCTCCATAGAGTTAATTCAGGGAATAGAAAAAAATTTATAAAACCTAATAGATATTCACAGATTTGGAAAGATGTTGCATCCCTGAAACAAGAATAGGTTACAATGAAAAAGGCTCAATCAGAGATCAAGAAAGAGCTCTTGAAAATGAAAACTAATTGGAGAAATTTAAAAAATCAATAAGGAAACTAAATAAGAAAGTCAAGGAAATAGTGTTATAAAATATAGTAGAAAGACAAAAGGAAAAACTAAATGATAATACAAATAATGAACACACACACACACACACACACACACACACACACACACTAATGTAGGAGTCCTAGAGAAAAAGAATGGAGAATGGAGAGGGAAAAATATCAAAGAAATAAGAGAAGAGACTTGCCCAAACTAAATATAGTCACAAACATGCAGTTTGAATTCGTGTACTAAGTGTTCAGCACATTTAATGATCAAAGGCCTATACCTAGACACATCCTTGAGAAATCTGAATGCCTCAAAGAAAAAGAGAAAATCCTAAAAGCTTTCAAAGATGATAAGTAACTACAAAGGAAGAAAAATCAGATAAGAATTAGACTTTTCATCAGCAACACTGGAGGCTAGAAGGCCATGCAACAATGCCTTTAAAATTCCAAAAGAAAATTATTTCCAACCAAGAATTCCATACCCAGCTAAACTCTCAATGAAGTATGAGGGGGGAAACATTAAGACATTTGTATATATGCAAGGGCTCAGAAAATTGAACCCCTCTCACATTTCTTAGAAAGTTAGCTGAAGATATGCTCCAGTAAATTAAGGAAGTAAAGTATAGACGCAGCCAGAAGAGTAGAGCAGTCCCGAAGAATGGCAGTGCTGCTGGCCTTAGAGAGGAACCAGGCAGAGTAGAGGAAGATGGAGAGTGGGCTTCATAAAATGTGAAGAGTAGCTCTAGGATAAAAATGATTAAGAGCATAGATAATCTTTAGTATTCAATAAAAGTAAATTATGCCAAAGAGATAAATCAAAAACTTCATTGAGTGTAAAATAATTTTACAAGAAACTCTCAGACTAAGTATTAAACAAACCAGAATGTGGCAACTAATGAAATATATAAAAGGAAAATCCACTTTATCTTGATGCTAACAATGGTGTCCTCCTATTGCCTTGGGACATTGGACCTGAAGAGAAGCAAATGTAACTTAGCAAACTGGCCCAAGAGGGAATATTTACAAAGTCACAATAATATACATATAATTATTGTATGCATGTGTATATATATAATTATTCATTCTCAAATTTTAGGTTAACACAGAAAAAGCACAGAATTCTTGACTATGATTACAGGATAAAATGTAAATATTAACAACCCTCACAATGTAAAGGTAAAAATGTAGCTAACAGAATGTAGGACATGGTAGATAGTGAAAAATTACCCTCATCTTTCAGTTTGGGGACTGAAGAAATATTGTCAAGTGTTGGTGTAATAAAAAAAATAATAAAGTGTTTGTAACATTATATATAACCAGTAAAAGCATGTAAATATATAATATGGTTAAAACATAACTAACAAATATTGAGAATAGGAATGGGAGGAGAAAAGTCATCATGCAGTTTTCTAAATATGTAACTTTAACAGAAAGTGTTCAATGGATGTGTAAAGAAATATTATCCAGAGATACAAAGAAATAATCAACAAAAAATGAAAATGGCTGACTTTTCCTCTGTGTATTGGGTCTGGGAATGGCTGTGACTGTTGCTTTGGATGGTATGCCCCTTGTACTATTTGCTATAATGTTTATATGTTACTTTGATAAAACACTTCTTTTTCAAAATTAAATTAATAATTTAAAATCATACAGATTTTGCTTAGACATAAAAAAGAGCTGTTAAGACAATATAATTCTGGACTGGTCCATCTGCTGGAGAAAATGATCGTAGCTATTATTTCCTGAGCACATACTTTGTGCAAGACAGGAGATGTTAAGCACTTTATGTTCCTTGTTTCTAAAGATCATAACAAGGTAGGAATTATAAAGCTCATTTCACAAATGTGGAAACTGAGCTCCAGGGAATTTGGTCCAAGGTGAAAAAACGGTTGAGTGTTCAGCCAAACTGACTCCAAGGCTGAAATGAAGTTTAAAAACAAAATGAGAGCAGTCATGTTAGATTGTCCTTTTAGGTATATTTCAAAACTGACATTCTCTGATTCCACAAGCAGAATGAAACCAAAATCTATTCAATTTTCCATGTCAACCTAAAAATCTACCCAGACATCCAAAAGAATGTGGGTAACTAGGTAAGTTTTTATTTTCAGGGGTTGGGTTGTCTGTAGGGTCCAAATTTCATTACCTAGCACAAGTGTGGGGATTTTTCCTTGCAGACCTTCCTAATTTGTTGTGCCTGCATCACATTTATACATATTTTATTCAATTAACATTTTCTTGAACCTACAACGTTTCTGCGTAAAAAAGTATTGCATTGGTATAGTATAACAGTAAATCAAAGAAAAAGAAAGGGTCCCTTTATCAAAACTTAGTTTGCATTTATTTTAAGAGTGTTCAAAAATCCACTCAATGCGTTTAGATTTTACAGCTCTTAAAAACAAGCTCCAAATTTACAGATATTTCGTAACATTCCTATCAGCATATAAGAGCTTCTTTCACAGCTGGCACAGAGTGTCCTTTCTTCTGTCTCTTCTAAATCGGTAGGATGTTCCTTAGATCTCCTTTTGGGAACATTTTCTCTCCTGGCAGTGGGGAATCACAAAGGGGATGCTATTGATCTGGCACTGAAGTGGAAATTTCCACACGATGAGATAGCTAACATAAGTACAAGTTCAGTCAGGAAACCAATGATTTTATTAATTATTACTGGTCATGTCGTTGTAAAAAGAAATACTCAGGCTAAAAGGAAAAATACAGAATATGAGTGTGTGTGTGTGTATGTGTGTGTGTGTGTGTGTAAGAATGAGAGAGGGAGAGAGAAGAGAAAAGGGACAAGGAATGAGAATGAATGTCATCCTGTAGACACCCCACCAGCACTCACCAGAGGAAATCAAGTTACCGCCAGTTTGGCTGAGGTTCAGCGCCATCTGCATAGTATTTAAAAGTGAGAGCCAAACTCTGAGCTATTTTACTGGAGTTAGTAAGGAAGCTCTCCAATCTATATCTGAAACTCAACCATTCTAGCTTCTGAGCATCACTAAAAAGAGCTTACGGAGGTCAAGGAACTTAAAAACAGCATGAGGAGCTGCTTTGCAGTCCATATAAAACCAGGAATCAGTAGCTTGAGCATTTGATTAGTCCATTTGGCTTCTAACGAATGGTGGGGAAATCCTGAGCCAGTTCTTGGGAAGAAAGGTATGAGATAGAGGATAATAATAGTACTAACAGATAAAATGTACAGAGTACTTACTCAGAGCCAGGTACTGCTTTAGGATTTTATACTCACTAACTCATTCAATACCCATAGTCACTTTGTGCGATATTATTATTATTATTACTATTATGATTCATATCCTCTATATTTTGCAGATGCGGAATCTCCCAGGACGAGTTCCTGGGATATAAACTTTCTTTTCAGTGTTGGTTTTTAGTTTTTGATCTCTCAAAATCCAATATTTGTTTTTGTTCCCATGTGACTAAGAAATGTGCAAATGTGATTCTTAGTTCCTTTCAATATCCATGAAACATTTAAAAAAACATAGACACTTTTTAAAAGAATAGATTAATAAGATTTATCTAGACATATAGTTAATAGTATTAATAGCTAACATTTACTGAATGTTTTCTATTGCCAAGCTCTACGTTTCACATAAAAATTTATTTTAATCCCTGCAACAAATGTAAAATAGGTGCTATTGTGACACCTATTTGCAAATGAGGAAACTAAGGCACAAAGTTAGGTGCCTGAGATCACAAGCTAGCCAGTAGCTGACTAGCCAAGACTTAACCCAACGCAGTTGGCTCTTGTCTATGCTGTTGTTGTAGCATTTATTGCTGCTCTCAAAAATTAGTGGCTGAAACCAATAATTTAATATATTTCTCTCAGTTCTGTTAGACAACTGGGCTCAATGAGTGCTCTTACTTGGGGTCTCTCAAGCAGTGACAGTCAGATGTCAGCTGGGGCTGGAGTCCAATGAAGATGTAAGTAGGCTGGACATCTAAAATGGTCTTTTGCTCACAAGATTGGCACCTCGGCAGGAATGGCTAGAATTTCTGGGGGCTGGCTGTCCTCTCTCTCTGTTCCCATACAGTCTCTAAGTGTGGGCAGCTTGGGCTCCCTCACAACATCATGGTCTCAACAGTCGATTTCTTACATAGCAGCTGGCTTCCCCCTATGTGAGCAATCCAAGGGACCCAAGAAGCTGGAAAGCTTCTATTTACCTAGCACTGAAGGTCATGCAGCATCACATTCTATTGATCAAAAGCAAGTTGCAGGGCCCACCCAGATTCAAAGAAGGAGCGTGAGTACACAAGAGTATAAATACTGGGAAGTACAATTCACTGGGCGCTCATCTTTGGAGACCAGCATCATAACTCTTAGCTACAATTATTTGTTGCTTTTACTGTAAACTGCAGAGTTGGAGATTGAGTCATTTGAACGAGGAAAAACAATGCTGATGAAAATAAGCACACAGGAAATTCTTTCCAAAATAATTGTCTTTTTCTATTAGAGAAATCTGCAGAGATGGCACTGAGTTGCCTCAAGATGATATCAGTGAGAGGAATTCCAAAAATGTCTGGAAAGATTCTAAGCTTCATTAGGTAAGATAAAAATTAGCATTTTTCTTATTCCTTCACTGTTTAGAACAGAATTTAAAGTCTCCTTAGAATGCAGGCATTTTCCTGATTCAGTTCTTGTCATAGCTCTGCTGCAAATTAGCCTTGACCAAATCACAGAACCTCTCAGTAATATTGTCCTCTTCCTTTAAAAGTGATTATTACTATTCTTCATCATGGAATTGATGGGAGGATCAAATGAGATTATGCACATGAAGGTACTTTGAAAACTAAAAAGCAAAGCACTTGTCACTTTTGGAACTTGCTATTGGTAGATTATTGGTTTGATGTATGTCTCCTCTACTAGGCTGTAATTTCCATGATATTGGGGACCATCTTGTGCTCTACAGCATCCTCATTGCCTAGGATAGTGTTGGGCCCACAGTTAAGAAGACCATATTTGTTATCATCCAAGCAGGACACTTTCAAGAGTGAAAGGGGAGATTCTTAATAATTATGCTATAGACCAACAGATGTGAAAAAGAGCATATGTTTATCCCATCTTAGTGGATACTCAACATTTGTCCAATATAAGTGTTATTTATATTACTTATTTTTATTATTTCTTTTTCTTCCTTTCTCATTATGAACCTTGTTATTCTCTCTTATCCCACCTTTCCCTTACTATCATCCATTTTTACCTTTTCTTCAAAAGTCAGAACTCAAATTCTATCCTATCTTTAATGGCAAATTGACTCTTTCATTAATAGATAATCACTACTGTAAATGTCAAGCTACCTCCCAGGAATTAGAGTCACATTTTTAATTCCAAATATAATTGTTCAGTGCCTACTGTATGGCAAGAGCTGTCTCACATGGGCTAGGCAGCAGTTACCAAGATAAGCAAAATCCCTGCCTTCAGAGAATTTACATTCTTGTGATGCTAGACAATATATACACCAGTATTACAATCTCAGATTGTGGTAAGTGCTATGAAGAATAGAAAATAGGAAGATTTGGTAGTCAGCAACGTGGGTTTTATAAAAGACAGCCTAGAGAAAGGAGATACCATGTTTCCCCAAAAATAAGACCTAGCCGGACCATCAGCTCTAATACATCTTTTGGAGCAAAAATTAATATAAGACCCGGTATTATATTATATTATATTATATTATATTATATTATATTATATTATATTATATTATACCCGATCTTATATTAAAATAAGACCGGGTCTTATATTAATTTTTTCTTCAAAAGACTCATTAGAGCTGATGGTCTGGCTAGGTCTTATTTTCAGGGAAACAACAGTATTTAAGCTGGAATCTGAATGAATGAAAAACCCAGGCACCTGAAGGGCTGGGGAAAAGTGCTCAAAGCAGAGAGAGCACCAAGATGAGCTTGTCAGCACATTGAGGAATAGACAGTTCAGAGCGCCAGGACCTAGTAGGCAAAGGGGGAGAGCAGTAGGTTGTGTTTGGAGAGCACTGGCTCTGAGGTCAGACAGACCCACATTAGAACTTCTGACTCTCCGTATCCCAATGGTATGGTCTGGGCATGTCATTTATACAATCTGATACTACTTTTCAGGGTTGATATGAGGAACAAACAAGATAAATGAATGTGAAGAGTCCTATACATAGTAGATGCCATATAAATGGGGGGTGCTATAGAATTACAAAACTACCCTGAGTTTATCAAATGAATGTTTTTAAAATAATTCATAAATAGCTGTATTTGTAACCTACTAACCCAAAAACTAGACATAAAAATTAAAACTGATCTCATCTTTACGTTTTATATTATATTGTTTCGTTTTTATGTTTTACTGATGGTCATTGAAAATTCATGTATGTGTTCAGCCTGGATATAGATTAGACAGAATAGAAATTGCTATAAGACATGTATCATTTCTCCTCTGGCATCCCAGGCTGGGTGCCTAACCTCTTTCCTAATCCCCTTGTCTCGATGCTCCTTATATATCACCATTAATTCTCCAACAAATACAGCCAGGACTCAGGCAGCAGGTTCCCTAGCTTCTTTTTAACGCTCACCATATCCTACTCTGTATCTTTCATAGAATAAAACACTGCTGTTTCTAAAGAAATCTCAAGCTAGTCAATCCACGCTGAAAGGGATTAAGCTCTCTAGTGAGAACTTGGCCTTTTTGTGCTTGTCCTGAGCTGCACCTGGTGTGCAGGTGCCATTCCAGCTGCTCTCCACTGAAATGGACAGCGTATGAAGTCCTTTGTGCCGCTCTGCAAGTGCATTAATTATAGACTACCCTGATGCATCTAGAACACTTGGCAGTAACAAGATGGTAGTTAATGTTCTGTTAAACAATGTCTCCAATGGTGTGTACTGTGGAGACTTATAAGAGACAGTCAGATAAGGGCTTAGCATAACCTAGGAGTCATTTGATCACCCCAATTGCAGTCATCCTCAATTTCATTGCAAACTAAATTCTTTTCTTTGATCATAGTCCTTCAAAATTGATAATAGTAGGTATCAGCCCTGGAACAAGGGATGAGAGAGTTATATTTACTGCCATGAAAATAATTTCTAGTCGGGGAATTTCATTAACATTACTGAAATATTGGTTCTTATATGATGTGCCCCCAGTTCTTCCCTGAAGCCAGGAATCCCAAAGGCATTTTCTTACTTTGATTTCAAATGTGGAAAAACACAGTACTGCCAAAGATTGCATTTTAAAAAAAAATAAAAATAAAAATGTCTCTGAGTGGATTTTTCACCAAATGCATTAAAAAACTGAAGCAATTTGAAGGACCTGTGTTGAAAATTAAAAAGCACTCATGTAGAAGAATCAGCATGTGAATCACTCATTTGAAAAAGAATAAAGGTAATTAAATCATCCTTTTTTAGTTAGCCCAAGGAAAACCCACTAAGATGAGACCAGTTTGCCAGCTCATTAGGTAAAATACATAAAAGCAGTCAGAATTATCTTAGCTTCCTTGAAGCTCAGGTTAAGGGAATGAACCAACAAAAATAGAAAGACTGGTCAGGTACATGCCCCCACCCTTTGGAGAATATCATCTCTATCAGAGGGATAGCCTATTTTCCTAGACATATATATATTTAGCTAAGAAAGGTGTTTTGAGAGTGATTCCTTGACTCACAGAAGAAGATGCAGATAATGGCATGGGCTGCTTTCTTATTAGAAGGAAAAGAAACAAGGAATCACACTATTGTCATCACCAGTTCCAAAGAAAGCTGGTGTTCAGTTATTTCATGTCATTCATCTTGCAATAACGATAAGGAGATATCAAGAAAGGAGCTACAAAAGAAAGTTGTGGGGTTTTTTATGGCTAAGTTTTAGTAACTCCTTCAGTTCCTTCATCAGACCATTAGTGACTAATAAAAACAGCAATATAGAATATAAAAAGGGATAAAAAGCAGAGAAAACAAGAAATGAATTCTTTGGGGAAAGAAACAAGCAGACCTAAGCTAAAACTTAAATTTAATATTTATTGTGAAATAGGTTCTTTTCTTGTTCCTCCAGGTGTAGTACTTCCAAAGGACATAGCCCAAGTCTCATGAGAAAAGAGCTGCCTTTCATCTCTCTCAGTAATTTTATTTAAAATCCCATCACCATGACTAGGAAAAATATGCTGACTTAAGGGAAACAGCCTAATAGCATTCTATTTACCTCCGGACTTAACAGAATCACAAATATAAGAGAAGCATATTTCTTAAAGTTAGACCTTTAAAGTATCCATCAAAAACCACAATCATAATCCCTAATCATTAGTACCTACATTGTGTCTTAGCGACAATCTCACTGTTTATTGAGTCTCAGGTACACAATTTCACATAGGATATTGCCACTGAGATATTTCTTCAGCCCTAGAACTGACACTGGATCCATAACCTCTTCAGTTATAGCACAAAGGCCTCTAGATTCTTATACTTCTACCCTCAGAATTTTTTTGGAGCTATTGCTCTTCTTCATCATGGAGAATTCAATTCCATTTATTGCAAGGAATATGTATTTGGACCCTAATAAGTGCATGAGATATAAAGCTAAATAAAAGAACAATCCTACCTTCAAGAAACTCAGAGTGTGGTGTGAAAAAAAGACACATATGCAAGTGACAACACAAGTTGGACTAAGATCCGTTCTAGCGTAGACATGTAGAGTGAAATGACTGAGGAGTAGAGTTTCAACAGGAAGAATGTGAGGGAAAGCATTCAAAGCAACTGTGACAACATGAGCACAAGCAAATATAGTGAATGTATTCAAGGAACTGAAAGCGATCTATCTGAACATGGAGTGAATGGTGGAATATAGTCAGAGATGAGGCTGGAAAGCTGATTCATGCCCTCTGTCTATCGGCCCAGATCACCAGTTGTGATCTTTCATTTACCCTGAATCCTTTTTAAAATTTTTCTCTTACTCCTATTGCCAGGAGATTTTTCAATCAGTTCATCTCTTCATGTTTGATCTGTTTAATCAGTTTACAAATCTTTAAGAAAAAAAAAATCACCTCTTATATGTTTTTTTGTGTACTCCAAAGAAGAACAAGTATTACATACAAAAAAAAGTCCCCATTTCTTGGTGGTTCTGTTTCCTGGGCATACTTCTCCAGCACCCATGGTTTTACAGGCAATTTTCTTCACAAGTGAAGACTCCAGGAGAGAAGTCAATGTCCTTAAGAAGTATCAATAATTACCAAGGTGGGGGTAGGGCAAGGAACCCAATTTTTGCTAAATAAAAGGGAACCTGGAAGATTATAACATTCATGATTCCCTGATTAACAGAAAGGGGGAAATATACAAAGGGTGCCCAAAAAATGTATACACATTTTAAGAAAGAAAAAACTATTAAAATTGTAATATTCAATATATACCAATAACAAAAGATGAATACAAATCATATGTATACATTTTTTTGGCACCTCTGGTATTAAAATGCTAAGAAACTCCTGCTGCCCATTCCAAAAACCATCTCAAAGTAGAAACAATGGATTGTGAAAGTCCAATTTCAAGATCTACTAAAAATCATCAGCCTGAGACATTTTATTCTTTTTTTATATCCTCCTACAACAATATTTCACAGTTCAAGTTTTGTCTTTGCTTGTCCTTTTTACAATCTTTTTCACAATTTTAAAGAATGTAACATGCATTCTGTGGAAGAAAAAAAAAAAAGACAGGATAGCACCAGATTTACTCTGACCTTTTTAAGGTTCCAAATTTAGTTAGTTAGCCATTTCTATCCTCCTAGCTTTTCAGAAGCTCATGTGTTAGAGAGAACTAAAAATGGCAACCCCCTGCAAATTACCAGCATTTAAAAGGTTAAACAGTTTATTTTTATCCCACTAGCAGAGAATTAAAACTCCAATGTGTTCCAGCTTGCTATGACAAAGATCACAGCAAGTATCTAGAAATTATCTGTTCTTAACCCTTTCCATTTACAGACTTCAGATCTCACTCTGGGGGGGTGTCTTCCCAAATTTTGCAAACTGTTAAACTGTGCCTCTCAGAATTGGTCACAGGGCAGCACAGCTGCTAACCTTCTTCCTTAGAGTTGATCATCGCTGTCCATGGGAGTCCAGAGTGCAGGATTCAAAGACCCCTGAATATTGAAATCTCATTGGCAACGAACAACTCCACCCTTTGGGCTGCTTCAGGGAGCTTAGGATTTTTCTATGTAGGCAGTTTTCCCTGATATGAACATTCTGATTCAGATTGATGGATGGCTTTCTCTGTAACAAGAAATAACTATTTTCATTGATATTGATTGAAGCAAGAACCAGACTCACATACTTTTCACATAAAGAGTGACAGGATGTATAAAGACAGGAACTTCAGATGGAAATACTTTACCATTTATAAGGTATATGCTTTATACTACTTTATACTACTCTCTCTTTGTCACTCTCTCTTCTCCCTCTTTCTTGGAAGATTAACTCCAACCATTGCATTTCTAAATTCACCACTTTGGGGCACACATGCAAAAAGTGAGACTCTCAACAGTAGATGGTGGAGGCTTAGTCTAGTCACCTATGAGTTAGGCCTGCGTGAGACTTCTCCTGGTTCAAGAGAAATGGGGTCACCAAGAAGCATGGCTCAGCAAAGGAAGGGACCCATCCAGCTATTTAACAGCTTTGATCCTTTCTTCCCCTCCTGCAGATTATTCTCCATTTTCTACCAGAAATAGCCAGGGTTTGTCTTTTCTTGCCCATGTCAAACCCTGCTTTGAGAACACACATAAATGGGTGGCATAATTTCCAACCATGAGAAAAGTGAACTACCCACTCTCACAAAACAAAGAAAGCCTGCTGGGCTGCTAAAAAATGAAAGAATTAAAACATGGAGTTTTTGTCTCTAATACCAGACTGCTTGGTTTGGCCTTTGGAAGCACCAATTAGGCCTTTGTGACCTACACTCTGAGAGCCAACCTAGAAAGCATAGATAGAAGGAGTGATGAAAATACAGGTCTTAAAAAAAGAAATTCACTACTTATGTAAAAATGATGATCTCTGGGGTCCTAAACCTATGCCTCTATTCTCAGAAAATGAAAGTGTAAGTGATAATAATGTGTTAAATTCCATGAACGTATCAGCCTTACAAAGCTATGCTAGCCTACGTTTTAAAAATGCATTTGCTCTCTTCAAGGGATTATCCTGCATCATATAAAAGTTCTCCTTTTCACCACCTTTAGAGCATGGGATGATGAGGACACAGGGGAGTCAAATCTTACATGGAGTCAAGTTCTAAATTCAGCATATAAAGTGAAAATGACAAAGTCCAAATTACCCTTGAAAATCCCTGAAATTATCCATAGAATATGCATATGTTTGTATATACAATATTATGTAGTAATTTTTATTCATGCTGAATTGTGGGAACTTCTACACTGGATTAACGGAAGGAATAAAAGGAAAAATTTATGAAATCTACACATCTCCATGGGCATTTAAAATAGGAAAAGTAGGAAAAAAGAGAACTGTAAGTCTTTCATTTGCTTGCATGGTTCACTCTATTCTCTGTTCATATTTAGCTTCTATAACCTTAGTAAATGTTAATAGAATTTTTTTTGGTAGGCATTAAATAAAGTTAGTAGAGTCAAATCATATCCCCCAAATTGCATATGTGGGCTTGTTGTGACTCTCCTGTAATCAGTTATGATTTTACAGTTCCAATCATTTTATAAATATATTTGCATCATTATGTTATTGGACCCCTAGGTAACAGGGTAGCAGACCCTTAGGTAACAGGGACAGGTATGAGCATTCTCAATTATCTATGAAACGATTTCCTGGAGTTTAAGTCACTTGTTCAAGGTCACTCTGCTCATTGGGGCAGAACAGGGAATTCAAACCAGATCATCTTCCCAGAGCAGTGCCTCTTCCAAAGGATCCCACTATTCAGAAGGCAGTTGACACAGAAACTTAGTGTACCTCCATTTGGGAGACTGTAGGGTGTGGAAAAAAATGGAATGAGAAAGGAAGGAAAACCAAAGCCTGGTGTAGTCACCCACTTTGAGATCCATCTTTGGGGGGAGAATAGGATTTGTGAATAAAAAAGAAAGATGTGTTTTTAAAAATGTTATGGATAGTTTCTGAGAATTCAAGGGGAAAAGAGGAAATAAAATCTTAGTAATCTGGCAATGTTTGGACCTTCAGTTACCTCAATGAGTTACCCTGACACTAATCACAGCCGAAATACAAATTTTGCTCTCACCCTAAATACTTCAGAAAATATATCAAGGAGGAAAAAGAAAAATAACAAGAATGAAAACGAGGAAGATTAGAAGAAAAATGCAGTAATATATTCTCAGGAGATATTTCCTCAGACTAGAGTCCACTCAGACCACTCTCTCTACTCAACTCCACTCTAACCCAACACCCACATAAAAATACACAATAACCATTCACATTTCTGGTTCAGGAAGTGTGGGAAAAAAGGGAATTCTACTTTTGCAATATATTGAATAAAAATGACGTTGTGAACTAAGCAGCCAAAGAGTTTGTTGGATAGGATGGTTCTGTTTTAAAGTTGCCAAAGGAAAAAGACTGCCCTTTGGTACTGAGGAAATTCATTTAGTGTTTAATATCCTGCTTTAATCTAAAGAGAAAACAATCAATGCTGAGAGTAACCAAAGGAATTTTTCCCAGATTGGGATTACCTAGCCGATTTCGTGAACTAGCAGATGTTTCTCATATTCACTCCTGTAGTAAAATGGAAAAATTAGTTGTTCACAAAAAAGTTTTTTAAATAACATGACAAAACTATGTTTTGATGGGGAAAAAAATAAGATAAATATTTTATCACCCAAATAAGAAAATGCATTCTAATTAGTATTAACCTGGAGTTGACGGAACCTGGTGAATCTCACAAGTAAATGTTAACCACTTATATTTGTAAGGAGGTAAAGACTTCGTTACTTTATCATAGTGCTAGAATTCCTACTGACAAGTAATTTGGAGGAAAGAAAACATGGATGAATATGCTGAAAATAGAGGAGTTCAAGGCAGAGAAATCTTAGGGAAGTAGCCAGTGAAAATTTTACCATGGTGAACATTTAAGAGTTTAAATGATTTCTTAAAATATTAAGAACATTTTAAGAACAGAATTCTCTAATTTTCAATTTAAGTTATCATTTCATTTCCTTCCGTCATTTAAAGCTCTTCACTCTCTCCCCTTCCCATAATGTATGTGTGTGCATGTGTGTGTGCATGGTGCGTGTGTGAGTGTCGAGGGGGTGGGTGGAAGTTAAAGCCTATTATCTCTATGAATGTTTTGCATGAAAGAGTTTTTGGTTGAAATCAGTAAGAATTGAGTTTCTCATCCTAGTTTTCCAAGTGTAGGATAAAAGAAATAGAGACCCAGACGCAATAGTTAGCACTCACTCTTTTATTTAATCAAGAAATATTAATTGAATATTCACTATGTACTTGCTCTATTCTGGGCAAGAAGGATAGAACAGTGAACAAAAAAAAACACAAATTATCTTTCCTCATGGAGCTTAGATTCTAGTAGGGAAGAAAGATAACAATAAATCACAATACAAAATAATGTCAGGTGACACTAAGAAAGATAAATAGAATATTTTAAGAGAAAACTAAAGAAAAATGACATGACAAATCATGGAACAATGGTAAGTATTTCCACTGACTTCTCATATGAAAAGGGAGGCATTTCAGAGACAATGCAACATCTCTAAAATACTAAAAGAAAATAATTGCCATTTCAGAATTCTTTATCACAAAAATATCCTTCAAAAGTGAGGGTGACTAATCTGAAAAAGCTATATACTATATGATTCCAACTACATGAAATTCTGGAAAAGACAAAAATTGGAGACAATATTGAGATCAGTGGTTTCTGGGGGTGGGGGTGTGTAGAGATGACTAGGCATAGCCCAGAGGACTTTTAGGGAAGTTAAAATACTGTATGATACCATAATCATGGATATCTGATGTTACACATTTGTTCAAACCCATTCAATGTACGACACCAAGATTGAACCCTTAGATAAACTTGAATTTTGGGTGATTAGAATGTGTCAATGTAGGCTTAACCTTAATTTAGAAAAAAAAAATGTGCCATTCTCATGAGCAATGGTGATAATGGAGAAGACTATATGGGGTCAGGGCTATGTGGGAATTTTAATATAAAACCTAAAACTGATCTTAAAAATAAAATCTTTTAAAAAGATAAATAGGACTTAGTCTTGAACACCATATGTAAGACCATTTTAATAACCAACTTGTGGAATCTTGAATCGTCCTGATGTTAAAAGACCAAGTATCCAATGGGGAAATGGACTGTTGACAAAACACGGTTCAATACTGTGCTTAGGAAGAAAAAATAGAACCATTTCCTGTTTATACTCTAAATGGTCTTTAAATCCTTCAACAAACATATTACATATTGTGAAAATGAGGATGAAATAGAAACTCTTTCAGTTAAAAAAAAAAAAAAAAAAAAAAAAAACGGAAAGAATTCACTGCCAGAAGACCTGCATTAAAAGTTCTTCAACTGAAGGGAAATTATAGCAGAGGTGAGGGCAAATTTATATAAAGGAATGCAGTGCATCAAAAATGGTAATTAACTGTGTAAATAGAAGACTTTGTTATATTTTTTCTTCCTGAAATTTTCTTAAACGATAATTGAATGTTTAACAAAAAAAAAAAAAAAACTATGATGATAAGAGTCTGAAAACAGTAGTTATCTTAAGCAAAGGGGTAATGGTGTAAATGTTCTATATCTTAATCTAGGTTGGATTATATGGGTATATGTAGAAGTTAAAATCCATCAAACCTCAAGTTATACCTCATTTTGCAGCATGCAATTCAATGCAAATAAAGTAGTGTTAGGATGGAAAAAAAAAAACCATAAGGACCCAGAAAGCCTTAAAGTCTAGTGATGTAAAAAGACATAACAGGAAAATAATTATAATAGAAAAAGTGTGACTGCATTAATATTAGTCTAAATAGTCTTTAAGAAAAAAATACAGATAAAAAATGTAGACCTGACACAATAAACTGCACAGAAGAAAACATAGGTACTAAACTTATGCACCATGGGTTCAAAGAGCATGTTATGAATTTGACTCCAAAGGCAAGGGAAAATAAACGAATGGGACTATATGAAACTTAAAAGCTTCTGCACAGCAAAAGAAACCATGGACAAAATAAAGAGACAACCAACTGAATGGGAGAAGATTTTTGCAAACAGTGCCTCCGATAAGGGGCTAATATCCAAAATATATAAGGAACTCATGAAACTCAACAACAAAAAACAAACAACCCAATTGAAAAATGGGCAGACGACCTGAAGAGACATTTCTCCAAAGAAGACATACAAATGGCAAATAGACATATGAAAAAATGCTCAACATCACTAATCATCAGAGAAATGAAAATAAAAACCACAATGAGATAGCACCTCACACCAGTCAGAATGGCTATCATCAACAAGACAGATAGTAACAAGTGTTGGAGAGACTGTGGAGAAAAAGGAACCCTCATACACTGTTGGTGGGAATGTAGACTGGTGCAGCCGTTATGGAAGGCAGTGTGGAGGTTCCTCAAAAAATTACGAATAGAATTACCAAATTACCCAGCAATCCCCCCTCCGGGGTATGTACCCAAAAAACCTAAAAACATTTACACATGAAGACATGTGTGCTCCAATGTTCATTGCAGCTTTATTTACGGTGGCCAAGACATGGAAACAACCAAAATGTCCTTCGACACATGAATGGATAAAGAAGGTGTGGTATATATACACAACGAATACTATTCGGCGGTAAGAAAAGATGAAATAGGACCATTTGCGACAACATGGATGGATCTTGAGAATATAATGCTAAGCGAAATAAGTCAAACAGAAAAAGCAGAGAACCATATGATTTCACTGATATGTGGTATATAAACCAAAAACAACAAAAGAACAAGACAAACAAATGAGAAACAAAAACTCATAGACACAGACAATAGTTTAGTGGTTACCAGAGGGTAAGAGGGGAGGCGGGTGGGAGATGAGGGTAAGGGGAATCAAATATATGGTGATGGAAGGAGAACTGACTCTGGGTGGTGAACACACAATGGGATTTATAGATGATATAATACAGAATTGTACACCTGAAATCTATGTAATTTTACTAACAATTGTCACCCCAATAAATAAATAAAAAATTAAAACAAAAAAATGTGCTATGCAATAATAAAATGCTTAATATATCAAGAAGATTTTTAAATGTAGCCTCAAAATATAAAGCAAAAACAGAACTACAAAGAAAAAATAGAAAAATCTATCTTTATAGTAGAACATTTCAACACACATTTCTTAGAAATTGATAGTTCAAACAGAAAAAATATTCAGTAAGTTTATATAATATTTGAACAGTAAAATTAATAAGCTTGATTCAATGGACATAGATAGGCTATTTAACCCAACTGGAGGTTCACGTTCTTTCCGGGTACAAAGGGTACATTTACAAAGACCAACCATGTATCAGACCACAACTATAGCAAAGCTCAGCGAATTCCACTTACACTGGTGCAGTTAAATTTAAAAGTCAATAATCAGAACCTTCGTAGTTAAGAAATCTTTAAAAATGCACTTCTAAACTACTTATTAGTCAAAGAAGAAATAATCATGGAAATAAGGTTATCAGAAGTGGGAGTTTTGCTATCAATTAGAGTAGAGAAATGGTGCCATTGTGGGAAGAGAATGTGGAATTTATGGAAGTTTTTTATTTTGTTTTAAGACAGGGGATATGTGTGTTTGTGCAATGACGGGACAGGTCTTCATGACACAGGAGGAAATGATGCTGCTGCTTGGGGCAGGGGATGCATAATTCAAGAGGCAGTGTCGTTAGGAAAGTGATTCGGATAGAAGGCAGTGCACGAGAGGTTTCTCTTGTTGTCCATACATGATAACAGAAAGGAAGGAGAGGCTGCAGGAACACATGCAGGGGAAGGGGGAAATTTGGAGGCGGCAGATTGGAAATTAGCCTCTGACTGCTTATACTGTCTCAGAGAAAAAGCAGCGAAGTAAACAACGTACAGTGAGGAGTGAGGATTGAGGAGGGGATGTTGGAAGGTTGAGGAGAAATGACAATGCACATGACCTTTGTTTTGGCGAGTGGGAAAAGGACTGGTTTAGGAAAATACAGTGAGATTGTTATCAGGCCCCCTTAAGATTTTCACTCATAAATTTAAAGGGAGTCCAATCAACCAGCCAATATGTATCTTTCTCTAGTCAAGATAAGTTGTGCCGCTACAGGACCTGGATATACCTAAGGGCTGGGATTTTGCCAAAAGAGGAAGGCAGAGGGATGAACCAGGAAGATAAAGACAGAAGGGGTCACAAAGATAAACAGCAGAATCCAAACTGGGTACGTGCAACATAAAGCTCAGGAAAGGTGATCAACAGTGCACAGGTGATTGGGTCAAATACGATCTGAAAATATAAGCCCGCTGATCCATTGCAGAAATCTTGAGGAGCTTTTTAAATTTTCTGAGATCGTGGAAATCTGGCTTCTAGTTTATTTTCACTATATTTTAAGAAGGAAGAATGTCATATCTGATACTTAACAATGAAGTTTTTAAGCGACTTTATGTTTTATCTAATTTGATTTTCATAACCACCTTAATAAATTATAGACTTAAATTCCCAGCGGCGTGTGGGGGGCATACTCCTGGCTCTTTGCAAAGTGTCAAGCCATAGTACATGCTTGAAAATTGTGTTCAATGTATTGATTAATCCCAATTTAAGAACTAAGAGGAGAAAGCCAAAAAGGTTACAGAATTTTTCTAAGATCTAAGAGGCAAAAATAAACAGAGCCAGTCTAGAAATGAGAAAACTGAGTTCTAGACTACACTAAACTCAGTCTTCTCATTTCTAGACCAGTTCTCTTTCCACTGTCCCAAGCTGCTAGGATAACATGAGACTGACAGGCAGGCAGTGAGTTATCCTAAAGGAACCACCTTAACCTCCTATGCTATCCCTGTGTACTTCTTCCATAGCTGAACTAAAGGAAAGTATGAGGCGTGTGAGACTGGTGATGATAAGGAGGGGAAAATTCAATAGATGATCCAACCTAGACATATCCTAGAGCAGTGGCTCTCTATCTGCTTCTATTATGTTTTAATGCTGGTAGCAGCTAATTAATTTGATTTCACAACTCTAACAGGAAGCAATCTAAATTTTGAATAAGACTGCCATCAAATGAGTCCTTGTTATTCTTTACCCTCTCTTGCTTTCCAAGTTGAAGGTAGTCATCTCAACAGTTTTTTACAGGCTATGGGAAAGCTCATAATCACCATCATATTAATGCAGCTACCCTCCATTAATAAAATGCGTTATACTCTTCTGAATGCAGAGTCCTACTTTCTTCCCTATGCAACATGCCCAATGTGGTGATCTAAGCAGAGAAATGTATTATCCACATTTTATAGCTTAGGAAACTATGGTTAAAAGACATTAAATAACTTGACCAGGGTCACAGAGTCAATTAGCAGCACACCTGTAACTGGTAGTTTTTCTGCCTCCAAATCAGTACTCTTAACTGTGTCTCGATCACCAAAAACCAAAACACAACATGATATTCACTGAATTCTACCACATTTCTGGGAGACTAAAATAAAGGAAGTTGGTAAGGTAACATAAAGGAAAAAAAAGATCCTGTTTAGAAGTCAAGGTAGTGTGGAGAGATAAACGAGAGGCAGAGTAAATGCTAATTGTCCTACAGAGAAAGGAATAATATTAATATATATGTATACATATACATGTAAAGTAGGGTAGCTTATCACTGAGATTATCTAAAACAATAAGACCTTATACTTACTTGCTGCCAAATTTATGTGGGACTAGTGTGCAGACTTAAAACTGATGTCTTTACACTACTTATCAAGTTAATAGAGGTATGGTTTTCAACAATAAAACATAAAAAGAAAAGGCTATTCAAAAAAAATCTTGCCTTTTAAAAAAATCATGCCTTCATTCTCCTTGGTATCATGAGAACTGTTCCCTCAGGAAATTAAAAATCATCCACCACTGTGTGTCTATCTCCACGTTACAATTACAGAAGCATTGAAGATTACAAGACAAAGGCTGAACTGTTTTCAGAGACAAATTTATTACCTGTTAAAACATAGACCATCTTCTGTTTTTCATATACACCTTTCAGATTCTAGGTAAAATAGATGTGATAACAAAATAAGCCTCTGTTTAAATCGAATAATAGTAGAACATTAATAAGCACTGGTTCCCGATGAAAAACAAAGAGAAGCACATGTGTTTTCCTTATACCTCTATCCAATGTTGCCGGAAAACTCAAACAAAACAGTGATCCACCCTAGTTTTTTTGCATTGCCAGCCTTGGCAAAGCAGCTTCTCTGTAAGATTTATCAAGTATAAAGTTGGAGCACTTCTATAAGGGATGAGCTACTCTGGAAATGCAATAATACCTATCATAAAGTTGTTTCAAGGAAGGTTTTAAGAATGCTTATTGGAAGCCATTGGATGGGTCAGAACTTGGGAGCCACCATGAAAAAAAAAATGAATTAACAACTTTAGGAAACACTTTCAAGATGATTTGAGGACAGCACTTTGGAATTCATTTTAAACAATGAAAACCAAATTCAGTGTTTCCACATGGAAAGGCAAAGATTTAATTAGAAAAGCACTTAACGTTGTCTGCTATATTATAGGAGTTCTTTTGTTGCACAGTGTTTTGATTATTTTTATCTAATCTCTTTGTATAATCTTGCTCTGTGTTTACCCTACAGTACCCAACAGTGGGTTGTTTCCTTGTCAACCCACTAATGACAGACAAGAAGATTCTATTATTTTAGCTTACTCTGTGGCTCTTAGATTGTTCATTCAGAAGATCACATCACATCTTACCACAGCTGTTGGCAGCATGTCTTGCCTGAGATAAACAAACTGATTTCATTTCTTCAGTATAGAGTTCAGCTAATTTATTTTACCAGCAAACTCAAATGTCCTTTGAAAAATCTGAAAAGTTTTAAGTCTAAAATACATGAGTATGCCAGTCTCTATTGTCTTTTCCTAGGGTTAGGAAAGGGACATGAATAACCATAGTCCAATTAGAAGCTAGATTTTAAAATTTATGAATATTCTGCATTTTATATTCAATTACTAAGTTCCCAACCATAAAAACTGTTAGACCAAGTGGAAACTTAGAAGTGCTTTCATTCTTGGTTCACAGGCTTTGAGTCAGGCTCCCTGCCTCTGTTTCTGGAGTGAGTATCATATACTACCATGTTGCTTGATTGGTTCAAAGCTGTGCATATGATGCAGCAAGGCCAATCAAAGAGACTTTTGCTGGAATGTTAGGAACAGGGCAGTCCCTTTTTTTTTCCTGAAATAAAAGGTATAAAAGACCAAGTAATCCTAGAGCTGACAGACAGGTACCGTCTTTACCAACGCATGGAGACACCCTGTCTGAGTAGAAAGCCAACTTGGAAAGAAAGCAAAGGCCAAAATGGAAAGAGCCATGCCCCAGTGATATTGGTTCACCACCTGGATCCAGCTGTGCTTGAGCTGGATATGATCTTTGAGCTCTGCTTTTACATACCCTGGGTTTCTGTCACTTGCAAACAAAATGGCTCTGGCAAATGTTACAAATAGCAAAAACGATTAAGCATTGCCATTTATTTTATGGTACAGTCACAGAAGTGACTGAAAACAGAAATGTCAAGTTGATCTTTTTGCCCCTGTCCTCCCATTATGCTTTTTCATCTACTCTAAGCCTCCTCTTAGCCCCTTGCCACTGCCCTCATCAAACCATGCTGCAGTCTCCCCTTTCCCGAGTCCAAACCTGCTCACAAGCAGAGTGCTGAGAGAAATCAATTATATTTTAATGTAAATATATTCACTTCACAACCCTCTGAGGAGTATTAAAGTCATATTAGAGGTTTTCATGTTATCCTATTTTATTTCTGCTGACACCACCACTCAATCTCCAGGGCTAGAGATCTCAAGTCACATTTCACTCTGTTTTGTCTTCATCTCCAACCAATCTAATATCAAATCCTATATTTTTTAATTCTTTTGCTTTATTTTAAAATGTGTCCCTTTAGCTCATTCAATTCCTTATCATTTTAGCCCTAAATAATTTCAGCTGACTCCTAACTAATCTCTTTGCCTGGCCCCCTTCTAAGCCATCCTACTGTCAAAATAATATTTCTCAATTACCATTTTATCAGGGCATTTAAGTGACTTATTTCATCTTCTCAGTTACTAAAAATTATGATGAAACATCTATTCTTCTTCCCTTATTCTTCATATTAAGCTGATCATCAAGTCTTGTCAAGTCTACCTACATAATGTCATCTCTATATTATCTTTTTTTGAGGGCTAAAATATGAGGATATAATTTGTAAAAGAAAGAAATGCAACTGGTCCTTAACCATATGAAATCATGCTCAGCCTCATTAATAATGAAATTGTACCTTAAATTACACTACTTAAGACCTACTATGATGTCTATATGAAAAAAAGAAAAGGAAAGGGAAGGGAAGGGAAGGGAAGGGAAGGGAAGGGAAGGGAAGGAAAGGAAAGGAAAGGAAAGGAAAGGAAAGGAAAGGAAAGGAAAGGAAAGGAAAGGAAAGGAAAGGAAAGGAAAGGAAAGGAAAGGAAAGAAGTGTTGACAAAGATGTGGAGAAATTGGAACTATTGTACACAGCTGGTGGGAATGTAAAATGGTGTACCTGCTGTGAAAAAACAGTTTTGTAGTTCCTCAAAAATATAAACATAGAATTTACCATATGACCCAGCAATTTCACTCCTAGATATATCCCAAAAGAACTGAAAATTGATTCAAACAGATATTTGTACACCAGGTTCACTGCAGCATTATTCACAATAGCCAAAAGGTAGAAACAACCTAAGTGTCCATCAACAGATGAATAAACAAAATGTGATATATTATTGAGAATATTATTGAAAAGAATATTATTGAGCCATAAAACGTAGGAAGATCTGATACATCCTACAATATGGATGAACCTTGAAAACATTATGGTAAGTGAAATAAGCCAATCACCAAAATGAGAAATATAATATGATTACACTTACCCTCATATGAAATGTCTAACAGAGGTAAATTTATAAACTGAAAGTGGATTAGATTGTTTATTTGAGGAAAATCTAACCTCTCCTTCACTTTTGAAGGATAATTTCACAGGGTAGCAAATTCTGATTGGTGGTTTTTTCTTCTATCAACACTTTAAATATTTTGTTCCACTCTCTTCTTGCTTGCACAGTTTCTTAGAAGTCAGATGCAATTCTAATCTTTGTTCTTCGTAGGTAAGGTGTTCCCCGTCCCCCCACACCCCCTGTGATCTTTTTCAGGATTTTTTCTTTGTGTTTTATTTTGTGTTGTTTGAAAATAATATGCCTAGCTGTAGTTTTTGTTTTGTTTTTATTTATTTTGTTTTTTCTTGTTTGCATTTATCTTTCTTTGTGTTCTCTGAATTTCCTGGATCTGTGGTTTGGTGTCTGACATTAATTTGGGGAAAATTCTCAGTCATTATTGTTTCAAATATTTCACCAATTCCTTTCTCTCTTTCTTCTCATTCTGGTATTTCCAGAAAGTATACGTTGCATCTTTGGTAGTGGTCCCACAGTCCTTGGATGTTCTGTTCTGTTTTCTTTTCGATGTTTGTTCTCTTTGATTTTCAGTTTGGAGGTGTCTACTGATATATCCTCAAGCTCAAAGAATCTTTCCTCAGCCAGGTCCAGTCTACTAATGATCTCATCAAAGGCATTTTTCATTTCTGTTACAGTGTTTTTGATCTCTATCATTTCTTTATGGTTCTTTTTTAAAAGTTTCATGTCTCCGCTTACATTGCCCATCTGTTCTTGCATGCTATCTTCTTTACCCATAGGGCCCTTAGCATATTAATCTCAGTTGTTTCAAATTCCAAGGCTGATAATTTCCAACATCCCTGCCATGTCTGGTTCTGATGCTTGCTCTGTCTTTTCAAATTGTGGTGTTCTTTTTTTTTTTTTTTTGCCTTTCAGTGTGCCTAGTAATCTTTTCTTAGTAGCTGGACATGATGTACTAGGTAAAAGGAACTTTTATAAATAAGCCTTTAGCGATGTGATGGTAAGGTGTGGGGAGTGGAAGTATTGTATCATCCTATGATTAGGTTTCAGTCTTATAGTGAGCTTGTATCTCTGGGCTGTGAACTTAACAAGTATTTCTCAGGGGTTTTTTCTCTCCCCTCTTAGGTGGGACAGGATGACTATAGCTTCCTGGAGTTGGATATTCCCTTCTCCCGGGTCAGTTAGGCTCTGATAATACTCTAGAAGGCAGGCTTTGGTTAATTAGTTTCCCTTATGGACAGTCCTTGTTAACAGTGCTCAGGCATATTTTTAAATGGTTCCTTTTCTCCTCCCCTGCTGGAAGTACAAGGAGATTTTTCTTCAATATTTACTGTGAGACCTGGTTTAGCTCTTGGAGATAAAACTCACAAACATGTGGGAATTCTCCTGATGACCAAGTTCCCCTGAAGTTTTTATCTCTCAGACTTGTCCACATTAAGTTCCCAGCAATTCGTCAAGTACAATTCAAGCTTTTCTATCTTGGGATTGGTTCCCCTGATGGTTTCCACCAGTGAGTCTCTGCTCTGCTAAGCCATGACTCTCTGTATTTGTCTGTCTGTCTTTCCAATCTTGGGAGCAGTGTTTTGCTCTATGTCCTCACTTACCTTATGGATCCAAGAAGAACTGTTGATTGTTCAGTCTGTGCAGCTTTTTACTTGTTAGATGAAGTGGCAACTTCCAAGCTCCTTAAATATGGAACCAGAATCCCAAGGCTTTTTGATTCACAACATCTTTAATGAGTCAGTATTTTTTTTTTTTATGGCATGCCTAAACCAAAAGAAATACCTAACTGTTCTGTTTATTTAGTAGTTAGACCCAAACAACATTTTAAATATTTATGTTCTAACATCTTAATAACCATTTGAAAGTAAATAATATAAATCCATTGAGATCAAAATTAACATTTTTACTTTATTCTCAACCACAATTATTTAGCAAGGGGATGCATACAACTATTGAGTACTGCACAACTTCTCAAACCTTAAAACAAGGTTGAACTCTTCTCCTTTCATTTTATATTCCACATTGACTGCCATGTGGAATTTGCTTTCTATTATAGCTATCACCAGAAACCCAACTTTGCAAAGATATGACATCACCAAAAAATATATATAGCATAATCTAATGTTGAAACAGTGACTTACCTCAAGCTGGTTGTTTGTGTAGTCTGAAAAATATAAAATACTTCTTTCTTTCTCTCAAGAATTTAAAATACCCCACAACCCCTGGGGATTGATAAATGATACATCCACCCAAAGAGTCATTTGCAGCTGTAAACAGTTGTGAGGAATATCTCTATATCCCCCCATGAGATGATCTTCAGTATGTGTTGCTAAGTAAGGTGAAAAGAAAATGTATATAAAGTATATTAACCAAAGGAGGCATAAATATTATATAAGTATATTTTTCTTAGATTTAAAAAATAAGAGAAATCATTTTCAACATTTACGTATAGGAACATGAAGGTAACAAGAGTGGAGAAGTCTGAGATAAAATCTAGACTTTTCTAAATACACCTTGTTTTTCAGATTTGACTTAGGAGTCTTATACATGTTTTACATAATTATAAAATAATATTTGAAAGCAATCTCTAAAAATAGAAAGCTAAATGAAGCAAATGAACTTAACTGCATATTGATTTTATGGCATAACCACACAGAGAGTAACTATTTCATGTGATTTTAAAACACAAGAATTAAAACCTAGTGGGAAATTCTTAAATCATATTAAAAACTACAAAAAACATATTAAGCTATTGTTAGTTATTATATTCTTGGTGATAGTGTTGATATTGTTACTCTGAGACTATTTTTGTGTGTACTATTGATTAAAACAAATAATTATGTTGCTGTTGTTGAGAAGTGGGATTCTGAGGTTAGTAGAAAACTGGGAAATTAGATAAAGATGTAAGCTACATGAGAATAAGTTTAAAAAAAAAATCCTAGTCCTATAGCTGAGTAGAAAGACTCAATATGAGTTCACGATATATTTTATCTTAAAATATACATATGTTTCTTCACTCTACCTCCAAAGCAGCTTCCAGTATCAATCCTGCCCTACAGAAAAAAGCCAGTATAATATCATAACTAGTTCATTCCTTTTCACTTTAGCGAAGAGAGTATCCTCTGGGCTGTCCTGGGAAACAGTTAACTGGTGGATTCTTTGGTTTTGTATAATTAATCCATTCCAGAATACACACTTCCTTAGCCTTTTTACCTCTTTCTCAATTCTCAGCCAAACAGTTCTGGCAGCTCAATTTCATTTACTGTAGTCTATTTCCCCCCCAAGCATCAAGTAAACATCCAGCAGTGCCTTAGGATTGGTTCCAGGTGTACTTGTCAGAACATTAAGTCCTGAGTCATGGAAGGATGCCCTATATCAATATACTCTCACTTATCCAGCATCATATCTGTCTCTCAGATCCAGCATTTTGAAGTCCATTCCAAAGTACTTCACCTTGGTTTCTGCCAGTACATATCAGCCAGGTCCTGCAGGTTTTGGAGTGATTAAGCCCTTTCCTCCCATAACAGGGACAATAATTTCTAACTGGGCCATGCTAAGACCAAATCTTAGTTATTGGTTTAGACTAATGGCATGTAAGGATGGGTAGAGGGAGAGCAAGACGTCATCTTATGAGGCTACTGCCTCAGATGATGACTTTGTATGGTATCCAGGCAAAGAGAGGTGTCTATTTTCCAGAAATAGGAAGTGAGTAAGTGTATCAATTATTTTGGTCCAAAGGGGGAACCTGGGAGTTGAAGTTTTTCAAGTACATGAAACTATTTGTTTCTATCTTGCTTCTCTGAGGTCTCATCTTTTCCCTAAGGGTTTTGACTTCACTATAGGAGACTTTATTTTGGCTTCTTTCTAAGGCCATTGACCTCACAGTTAAGTCCTGGGCTTAATTTTCAGCACAGTCTTCCCTCTTGTTTCAGAACGTGTGGTTCTCTTTAAATGATATACCCACTGACCTTCTGGCTTTCACACTATACCTTAAGTTGGTAGTTGGCTGACTGAACAAATTATTTTCTTTTATTGTCACTTAACAACAAGAGACCAAATTCATAATTTTTATAATTCTTATTATCCTCATCTCTCAACTACTAGAGAATTTGTATAAGTAATACATCTCCTTCCAGCTATTCCCAAAACAGTTAACTGTAGGGGGAATCTTGGTAACTGTGATGCTACAGCACACCAAGGACTATCATCACCACACTTCCAACCGAAATGTGAATTATTGTTGCTATCTGGTCCACAGTTACCCAATTACAGAGCCCCACTCCCAGCTTCAACTTTCTTTGTTGATGTTACCCCAGAAGCAAACACTGATAGAAGGGTTCAGGGCAAGTCATTTTTATGTGAAGTGATCCTAGGATATGCTAGCAGAGTAGGGATGTAAGTCAAGAAAGAGAAGGGAGCCAGTCAAGTGTGTATTATCAAGCAATTACAACTATGAGCAATTATAACTTAATCCCATGGGGGATCTCAAAAAAATGGTCAAAACTACATGCCTCGGAGTATTCCCACAGAGGAGACAATGGTTCTGCCATTCATTAGTTGACTGCATGAAGAGAAAGAAAGTGCATAAACTTCCCAGCTTTGCCATCCTACCCAAAAGGTTTCTGTGACCAGAGAAAGCCCAGAAGCAAAGAGGTATAAGGTCTGGCAGCTGGAAGCCATCAATCATGAACTGAATCTGTAGTGGAATAGGATCATGAGTGGGGCATTTTTAGGTTCATCTTTTTGCTCATCTACAACAATTCTCTGTTTCAGTACTTTTCCACCATAGTGGCTCTGCTGAGGCTATCTTCTCTGCAAATAAGACACTCCTCATCACCCACCTCACCCCCATACCTGATTGGATGTGTTGAAATCCTTCCTAATTAACCTTTCAAGTCTTCCCTCATCACCTCAGTTGAAAATGATTCATCTGTTCCCTACCTTATCACACCTGTTAACATAGCACTGTTTATATCTCTATCTCAGCACTTTGTACATTTTGCACAGTGATAGTTATTTGAACAAAATCTGTCTTGCTCACTAGATTTGAGTTATTGAAATGCTAATCATGTTAGCATTTCAAAATGTCATAAAACCAGAACAATGCTTTAAATATATCTGTTTAATAAGCAACTATTAAATCATTCTATTCATCCATTCAACAAATATTTACTGTTTATTAAGTATTAGGCCTAGTGCTAACTACTTGGGATGTAACAAAGAGCCAGAAATGCATAGAAGCCACTTCCTCCCTCCCCCACCACCAAAAACTTTTGTTGTTTTCCAATTAATTACTGATGAATCCAACATTTTTCTGCCCTCTAAGATGTATATTACCTCTGTTTTTATTCTTCCCCTGCATCACACTCCCCAAATAACTATAATAATAGGTAAAGCATATTGCACACATACTCCATGTTGCTTATTTCAACTCATTTAATCTTTAGGGTTAAATTAATAATTATATTTTATAAATCTGGTAACTGAGCTATAAGAGATAAGTAAATTGCACACAAGTATAGAGCTCACAAGTGGAGGGTGATGCGAAGAGCTAGTACCCAAAACATTTCTCATCACTTCAGACTGCGAATTCACTAAATTTGAAAAGAGGCAGGCAAAAGATGCTGAATAGGTGAAATCCAGGAGAATGAGCAGGTTGATCTAGGAGTGCCTTTTTTGTTGCTGTTGGGTGCCTTTGAAGAATGGTAGCACCTTTTCCTAAGTAAGAACTGAATGTTTCAGCACACGGTGTTTGCAAACACATATGCACTCTCTTGGTAAAACAGAAAATAGCCCTTGATCACCGAAGCTGTGCAAGTGGAAATTATCCTACTGTCTCATCCATCATTGCTTAGTTCAAGCACTGTATAATTCATTTCCTACTCTTGGGCCTCTGTCTACTAACTATCACAAGTGGTACTGCAATATTTAATATTTCAGGTTGGAAAATGGGAAGTGATGCATAGACACAATAGTTAGTTTGAGATCATTACAGAGCACTGTGACTTGTAAAAGTTCTCAGAAGTAAATAAGTTCACAAGTTATCATGAAACCTTAACGTTAAAAGAATGACAGCCAATGGAACTGTCTGTGTTTCCTGAAGCTGTGGCTTTCTGGTGAGATAACATTGGATTCTGAAGCTTTTCTTACTCACAGTGAAGCACACTTGAAACTGGCTGTATAGATTCATTACGTAGGCTTAAAAATCCACCTTTAAGAAAAGTGGGACTGGCAGGTAACCTAACATCGAAAGAGAAACAAATGAACAAATATATTCACTCTTCCTGTGGGAATTCCAGAACTGAAAAGTAATGTAAAGAGACAGTTTGCTTTCCTTTTCTTCTTCAAAATTACCAGAAAGTGATAATGACTTCAGGAGTCTGTGTGTGGCCTGTTTGATGTGATTTGGGCCTAAGGAAAAGCTAAAGGCTAAATGTATTTCAAGTGGGAGAAAACCAAGATAAACACATCCCAGAGGTCATTATTTCCATAAGTTGACAGGCTGTATACCATATTAAAAGCATTGCAAAAACAATATACATTTTCCCAATGTTTTACTTTCATGAGCATTCATCCACACTCAGTTTCTGAACACTGACTCAAGGTAAAAGTAACTTTTATTCCTTAGAGGAAGCAATGTTTAAACAAACAACAAATAAACAAGTAAACAAATTATGGCATACAGAGTAGGGTAGCTTTAGTTCAGTAAACACTCTAAACACAGAACTGCATGAAACAAGCCATGGAGGCTAGTTATAGTGCATACGTAGAAGTGGTTAGCAGACAGTTTTTAGATTACATAGTTATTCATCTTTATAAAATATATCCCACCTATTTTCTAAATCAATTTGAAGAAGTAGGCTCAATGCTCAGTATGAAATGAACTGCCGTTAAGCTAAGTTTTATTTTATCCACACCTCAAATTAGTTTGGGTTACAATTTTATGTTATGCTTTTGGTGTAGTCCCTTAAAAATCAACAGATATCGGCCAGTCATGTGTAAATACAGTTGTAGAAGCCGATTCTAAAAGCTATTACACACATAAGATTTATTTGATACCTCTAATTCAACAATAAAGATAGTTTATACTGTTTAGCCCTTTGTGTATATTTCTTGCACGAGGAAGCACACTTTCATATATCTCTGTACTATACATTCAGTTCTAAAGATTATTTAAATGATTCCTATGACTCTAAAACATAGCTTAATACGCTTTTCAATCTCCTTTTTCTCCCTGAGCTACTAGAAGTGTGTTACAACTTATCTGGTAGGTATTTCCTATTTGTATTTTCTAACAGATTTCAGAGGAGTATATTGATAAAATTTATTTTATTTCTATGATACTTGGGCTAGTTTTATTTATGGCCGAGCATGCCATTTTGCAGAACACGAAGGATAAATTTTCTCCAAAATATCCATGTGCACATGAGAATAGCTAAAACAATAAAGATGGAAATACTAAATATTAAAGAGGATGTAGAACCATTGACACCTCGATGCATTGCAGATGGGAATATAAAATCGTACAATGACTATGAGAAACTATTTGGCTGTTTTCACTAAAGATAAATATATGACTACACTGTGGCCCAGCAATTCTACTCCGAAGTTTATTCCTAAAAGAAATGGGTGCATCTGTCTACAAAGAAGTTTATAGTAGTATGCTTTCTAATATCCCAAAACTAGAAACAAACCAAATATCCATCAATAGTAGAATAAATAAATTATGACATACTCCTCCAATGAAATACTACCAGCAGTAAACAAAAATGAACTAATGGTATATTCATCAATATTGATGCAACTCATAGATATTGTGTTCTGTAAAATATTCTAGATACAAAAAAACACATTGTATGATTCAATTTATATGAATTCCTAGAATAGAAAACACTAACCAATGATGATAGGTTTTGGAATAGTGGTTACCTCTTGGGAGATAGGGCACAGACTGGGCCGGAGCATGAGGTGATATTATGCAGTGATGAACAGGTATACACATAGGTAAAAAAATCATTGAGCTTCAATAAAACTGTTTTCTATGTTTATTGTTATGCTTTAATATAAAGGTGAAGAAAAAATACATTCATTTATATGAAAAATTTGTGCAGATATGATGATTGTGGTTACACAGTCACTGGAAATGCTGTGCTACTAAATAAAATTTACTTTCCCCACTGGGAAAATAGGAGAAGTGATGAAAAACAGGCAGTAGTGATATTAATAAATAATGACATCTTACAAAACTATCCAAATATAATGAGCAGTCTGAATACTCTGGAACTCTGGGTTCTACTTAATGCTACTTTGGGCTGTGAGCTGACATGTACAGGGACACTGGTTGGCATTTCTCTGATGTCCAGGTTTCTTGATAGAAAGTTTGAAAGGGGCTTCTCCACAGAGTATCAAGAAAGAAGCGGGAGAAACTTCCTAAAGGGCAGGAACATAAACCCACAGGACAGGAAAATAGAAGAACTGGAAGTGACTGGACTGGAATTCTAGAGCTAAGAAGAATCAAGACCAAGAAATAAGAAAGATCAAGTTTGAACTTTGCTAGCATTTTAGAGGGGGGATCAAAAATGTACTGACACTGTAACTTAGACATGCACAGGAAACATAGCTTCCTAATTTTGTATTTAACTAACATGGCTTTTCTCATGGTTCCCTAATTGATGGGGAGTAAGAAAAAAACCTACTTCTAGGTATGTTATTTTAAAACTAATCTGATCCAATAATTTAAGCTGTGCTTTTAGGCAGGCCAATATTTGGGGATAATTGCACAATCTTTTGATTTCCACCCATTTTTTTATTCTCTTGTACATGGTGATATTTGAGTATGTTGGGAAAAAACTGTTCACATGATCTGCTGACAGCCAAGTGAAAGAGATTTCAGATCTGGCAGCTGTCCCTCTGGTCCCTTCCTGGTCCCACTTACTAGGGGGCTGGTGTGACATAATCCAGATGCTGGGTCCTATTGCTCACGTCCTGTGATGGGGTTTCTGCTGACAACTGTGGCCAATGAATGTACAAGTCATTCTTTTTTTTTTCTTTATTAACATTGATTAATAACATTATGTAAGTTTTAGGTGTACAGCCTTATAATTCAGCATCTGATACACTATAGCATGCTCACTATAGTATTGCGAGCACGCTATAGTTTCCATCCATCACCATATATTTGACCCCCTTTACCCATTTCTTCCTCCCTGTACCCTCTTCCTCTGTGGTAACCACTAGTCTGTTGTCTGTATCTATGCATTTGTTTTACACATTTTTCTTAATTTGTTTCATCCGGACTGAGTGGCCTCACTCAGCTCCTGCTGCAAGTCTTTCATTCCAGTTCACTAGTCAACCCCAGCCCCAAATTAGGCCCAGTAGATCTTGACTCAATGTCCCTATTTCATCAGGGAACCAAAGGAAGCTCAGTAGCACAGATCTGCAGCATGTTTCATGATGCTACTGCTTCATCATGCTACTCTGCCATCTTAACTATGCTGTCCACTCCATATAGTACAGTGATCTCCTAAAACGTCCCAAGCATGGAATACGTCAAATGGCATCTATACTTCAAACTTCCTCCCGTTCATCTATTACATCTATCCCTCTTCACCAAAGTCCAGAAGGAGATACTCAAATTTATGTCTACTTTCCACTTCTATCTTTCTGTTCTCATAATCCCCTTAAACCAGAAGCAACTGTCTTTTTTTTTAATTGCTATGTCATACCCTATTTGTGTCAGATAACAGTAGTCTTTGTGTCTTCAGCACTAAAAATGAAAGGGTTACCTTCCCTAAATTCTGGTAAAAACTCTGAAATTCAGGCCACTATGCCTAGATTTTTATAAATTCAATCAGAATCAAAGGAAATATTTTCTTTCTTTTTTTAACAAAGCCTAAGTTTCAAGTCTATTACTTGGATGCAAAATCTTATTTTTAATTTCAGAAGCTGAATTTCAACTCTCTTTGTTCCTGTACTTCATTACCCATTTGCTCCCACCCACCCTATACCCATTCCAACCCCAGGCAGATGAAGGGTCGATTAGGAGAAAAATCTTACATGTAGAACACTCATTTTTTAAAAAAATAAATAAAATATGAATCCCATTAAATCTAGGACTTTTCTTTATAGGCTCTATAGCAGGATGATTAAGAACATGGACTTTGATTGTCTTCTTGGAAGAAGTGTCTGTTCAGGTCCTACGCCCATTTTTTTACTGGATTGTTTTTTTATTGTTGTTGTTGAGTTGTACAAGTTCTTTATATATTTGGGATATTAGCCCCTTATCAGAGGGCAAATATCTTCTCCCATTCAATTGGTTGCCTCTTTGTTTTGTTGATTGTTTCTTTTACTGTGCAGAAGCTTTTAAGTTTGGCATAGTCTCATTCATTTATTTTTGCTTTTACTTCCCTTGCCTTTGAGGTCAAACTCATAAAATTCTCTCTATGCCCAAGGTTCATAAGTTCAGTACCTATGTTTTCTTTTGTGTATTTTATTATTTCAAGTCTTATATTTAGGTCTTTGATCCATTCTGAGTTAATTTTGTTATACGGTGACAGACAGTAGTCTAGTTTCATTCTTTTGCACATGGCTTTACAATCTTCCCAGAACAAATGGTCAACAGATATATGAAAAAATGCTCAACTTTACTAGCTATTAGGAAAAACGCAGATCAAAATCACAATGAGATACCACTTCACAGCTGTTAGAATGGCTATTATGAACAAGACAAGTAATAACAAGTGTTGGAGAGGTTGTGGAGAAAAAGGAATACTCATGCACTGCTGGTGGGAATGCAAATTGGTGAAGCCTCTGTGGAAAACAGTATGGAGTTTTCTCAAAAAAATAAAAATAGAATTACCATATGACCCAGCAATCCCTCTTAGGGGTATATACCCAAAATCTCTGAAAATATTTACCCGTAAAGATATATGTACCCTTATGTTCATTGCAGTATTATTCATGTTAGCCAAGACATGGAAACAACCAAAGTGTCCTTCAATAGATGACTAGAGAAAGAAGATGTAGTATACATATACAATGGACTATTATTCAACCATAAGAAAAGGTGAAATACTGCCATTTGTGACAACATGAATACATCTTGAGATTATCATGCTAAGTGAAATAAGTCAGACAAAAAGTTGAGAGTTATATGACTTCACTCATGTGTGGGATATAAAACTGAAAGCAACAAACAAACAAACAAATCATAGACACAGACAACAGGGTGGTGAACATCCAATGCAATATATAGATGATGTATTATAAAATTGTACACTTGAAACCCATGTAATTTTATTAACCAATGTCACCCCAATAAAGTTAATCAAATTGTTTTTTAAAATGAGTTTTGAAATCAGTCATTAGGTTTTAGATTCTGTTGTTACTTTTTGGCTCTTTCCCAAATTTCTAAAAGATTTACTGCTGCTGACTAAAAGAAAACAGAACTATATGAGAAAGAGGAAGTTCCAAAGTTACAATCATTAACACAACATCAACTGTCATTCTCCTCCTCACAGCTGTTATTAACTACCCATTGAACTCCTATTATTTGCTATTTGCCTGTGATGGAAAAACTGAAGCTCCTTGAGGTTATTTAACTTGCCAAAATCCCACAACATAAATGTGGTAGAGCCAGGATTTAATGTAGGACCATCTGACTCTGAAACCTATGTTATATTCAATGCCTATTTCACAGACTGAAACTAGAGCTCAGGGATTTAAACAACTTGCATAGGTCACACCAGCAGTAAATGTATCCTTAGCCTGTACCCTTTCCACAAGGCTACCTGCCTCTCACCAGTGTGGAGCAAGCACCATGCTATATGCATTCCTATGCTGCTTCCCAGACACACAACATAGTGTTCTGAACACAGGAAAGCATCAAAGAATGTCAGAGCTGGTAGGAATTGCGAAACTGAATAGAAATCCCTCATTTTGCACATGTGAATTCTGAAGCAAAGCTACTTGGTAAGAATCAGGTCTAAAACCCAAATCTCCTGATCCCATGATCTATATTCTTTCTCCTTCGTCCCTGTACCCACTATATGTTTGTTTATCTTGTCCCACTGCAGAGCCTAAAGGGAAAAAAAAAAAACAAGGAAAAAAAAAGAAAAAACGTGAGGAAGAACAGGTGGTAGCAGTCAGAAGAGAGTGGGTGGACCAATCCCTGCAACTCTTTAAAAGAAGAAAGGGGCACTGGGCCAGGTTCAAGAAGTGTCCCCGGGGGCTTATGTCAGCAGGAATCCCCACATCTCCACATGCAGATCCAAGAGAAGTGCCTGGCAGATTCAACCACACAGTGACTCAAATGTCACAGCATGACTATAGAGAAAGAATAATAGTGGAAGCATGCCGGCCAATTTTCAACAGAAGAGCTCAGGATAAGGAAGCTTAAGAAAATTGCTGAAAAGAGTGATAATGACAATAATAAAAACAAATAGCTACCATTTATTGATCACTTATGTGTCTGGCACTGTGCTACACACTTTACATATCAACCTAATGAAGTACAGTTATTATCCCCATTTTATGAGGAGGAAACTGAGGCGTGGTAGGCTGAGGAAGTTGTCGAAGGACACACAGCTCATACAGGATAGAGCTCGGGTATGAACCCAGGTCTGCCTAACTTGAAGACTGTGCACATTAGACTATAATCATAATGGCAGCCTTTCGATTCAAAGCTGCAGTAAATGCTGGGAATACATCATCTCTTTTCCTCCTTATAAACAGCCTGCCAAGTGTGTCTGTTCATTTTATAGATGAGGTAAAAAGCTTGAAGACACTAATTGTTCAAGGTCACACAGTTACTGACAGAGCCAAGATTCAAACTCCAGTAGGTGTTACTCTGAGGCTCATCATGGGCATGGAAGTAACTGCAGCAAAAACGTTAACTGGCTAAAAATAATTTTAATGGGAGTTGTCCATTTGACACGGTACTCATAACTAACTCTAGTGACTCTGATAAGCTGCCTGTAACCCAGGCACTGAAACAAGAGAAGCATGTGTTTAATTTAGTCATTTTCCATGTGAATGTCGAAATACTTCTCACCACAACCTTAACCATCCTAAGTGACAACAGCATACACTTGTGTAATCATCAGCACTCTTAGAATAAAGTATTCATCCCTTTCTCACAGGCTCTTGACCTAACCCCAAACCACCTGTGGTAAGAAAAAAAAAGATACACCAAAATATAAGTGATACATATAGCAAGAAGCCAGGAAACCTTTCTCTCCCTGGAAAACTATAGAAATCCAGTTCTATAAGCCCAGATCTATGAACCAATAAAAATCCAGTTCTACAATCCCAAAGACTCCTATTCTACCAATCTCTAATCAAACATGGCTCTTAAAATATCTGAAAAAATGCTCCTCCTCACTCATAGAGAAAGGCAAATTAAAAACACACAAGGTCAATTTAAACCAGATTATTGGCAAAATTGTAGAGGGAAATCACTCTCATGCATTGATGGTGGGAGCATAAATTCATAGGACCCCTAGGGATGGTAATTTTGCAATATCTATCAAATTTATAACGTATATATTCAGCAATCCACTCCTAATAATTTATCCTTTTAGATTTACTTACACAGGAACAAAATGACTGTCGTGCAAGGCGGCCTGCGGGTTCTCTGCTCCCGCTCCCCACAAGAGAACGCAGGACATGGTGAAGCCAAAAAGGAACACCCACGGAGCCATAAGTAGGGGAGTCATATCACTATATTCTCTCTGGCGGCATCCGCCTCTCTGCAATCCGCTCTTGCTAGATCAGCCACCATCTTCTTGCTAGCCCCCATTTTTTGCTTGCGTAGCCACAGCAGTTATATTAGTGGCCAATGGCTCACCGGTTACAGCTGACAGCCAACTAGCCACAGCTGATGGCCATCCAGTCACAGTTGATGGCCATTTACTACCTGAGCCAGCACCTTTCTATGTGAGGCCGAGAGCCTGGAAACTGCTTTCTGGGGCTCTGTCCCCACAATGACCTATTTATAAAGTTATTTATTGCAGCATTGTTCTTAATACTAGCAAAAAATGTGAATCAATGTAAATGTCCATCAGTAGGAGACTGTTCCTAAATATGGTTCAGCCATGCAATGGAGCATCACACACCGTCGAACAAATGAGAAGCTCTTTATGTACAGATGGAACAGATTCTGAGATCTATTAAGTGAAATGTGCAAGGTGCAGGACAGTAAATGATAGATATGACAGTGTGTAAAAATTTAGGAGGAGAAATTTTAAAATATGTACTTATATAAGAATAAAACATATTTGTGAAGATATACACACATGCAAACAAACAAACAAAAAATGCCAACATGCATTGCCCTTCAGGAAGAGAAGTAAGTGCCTAAGGAATAGAGTGGTGGAAGGAAAACTCATTTAACCTGTCTTGTATCTTTTGAATTTTTAACCACATGACTGTATGTCTCCTATTCAAAAAAATAAACAATTTTTTTTTAAATTGCTTTCCCCACAGTGGGTGAGATGCAGAATAGACCAAGAGTAGGGGAAAAAATAAGTATTTTCTTTATGTATCTCTGAATTGTTCATCATAAACATGCATATTTTTAAAATTTAAATAACTCCAATAAAGATTTTAAAAGATATATTTTTTTCCTAATTCCTAACAGAATAATTTTTACTATTCACAGAAAATGTCAACTGTTACACTCCTACGTGTTCAAAAAGCTGAACTGGCTATATCTCTTTTTCCCTTAAGAATCAATTTTTCTTATTTTCCATTTAGTAAAGAGCTTTTTGTTAGTTTGTTTTGTTTTGTTTTGTTTTGCTTCCTAGAGTAACTCAGTGACTAGCTCAACATCTTAGAAAGATAGTGATGCTTGAATTCAAACTTGAGATGTTTCTAGAGGTTTTAACACTGCCAATGTCAACTTTCCTTTGCACATCACAGCATTCTGAAATGTGGTGACCCCTGGACACGCTCTGATCAGCCTCCTTAAAATGCATCAGCAAAACTTCTACATTTTCACTTTCATTTGTGAACATGGTCCTCGAAAGTTTTTTGATTCTTTAAATGTTTTCAAATGTTAAATGAAGAGCAGAGCAGCTGTACCAAGTCATAAGCAGCATAACTTCAAGACCCTCAACTGTGTTCTTTATGAAGTGACATTTCATACAATCGCAGGAAAATGTGAATAGATAGAAACTAAATGGCCACTAAATCAACAAACAGCTCTTTTTTGATATGTGATTATAATGTACATGAAACATCAGAAGTCTCCCATTAGACATGAACCTGGTAAAATGAAAACCGTGAGTTGGTGGCCAGTAACATTACCGTCCTAGCTAAATTCCACGGAGCAGGGATGTATGTGAGAGTTGGAGAAGCTTAAGCTTCTGCTAAGGCATGAATATACCAGATAGAACCAGACTTACACATGATCATATTCTGGCCCCATACATGGACAAAATATTCTTTAAGTAAAACACTAGGAGCTGATGAATGGGCAGGAGGCCTGTACAGAAAGCCTATTTGAAAATGCCTCTTGAGCCTTGTTTGTATTAAAAGCTACTTAGAACTTGGAAGAGTAATACCGTGTTTCCCCGAAAATGAGACCTAGCCAGACAATCAGCTCTAATTTGTCTTTTGGAGCAAAAATTAATATAAGATCCAGTATTATATTATATTATATTATATTATGTTATATTATACCCCATCTTATAGTAAAATAAGACTGGGTCTTATGTTAATTTTTGCTCCAAAAGATGCATTAGAGCTCATTATCCGGCTAGGTCTTATTTTCGGGGAAACACGATAAGATAAAACCGCATCACAGGAGATGTAGTATAACTTCATCCAAAGCTAGTTAGTGCAACTGGATCCTTGCCCAACACTAGTATTGCAGCCCTATCCTATTATCCAAACTCTAGAAATCATATAAAAAATTAAAAACAGAATACATATTTTGTTGCTGCATTGTATAGATCCTTGCTGTTCGAAGTGTAGTCTATAGACCAGCAGTATCAGAATAACCTGGGAGCATAACAGAAATGTGCAATCCCAGTTCCCCATGAGACTACGGAATTAGTCTTCATGTTAACAAGATCCTTAGGTGTGATTCATATACACAATAAAGTTTGAGAAATGCCGCAATAGAGCATGAACACAAAAGGCAGACAGATCTACATTGAAATCATAGCTCTCACACTTAGCTTTGTGAATGAGCAAATTATATAACCTCTTGAAGCTCTAATTTCCTCGTTTTAAAAATGGAAATTATAATAGCTGGCTTATATGTTTGTTGTGACAATTAAATGAGAGCATATATGGAAAACACCAAGCAGAGTCCTAGGTACTAAGTACACGTTCTGTAATATTAATGCTCTTCTACTCTTCTTCCCATTTTAAGAGGAAAGAAAAACACTAAATAAGATAAAGAAACCATACAAAGACTGCAACATTTAGAAATTCTTATCATCCTACAATATTATTGAGAACTAAATTAGGACTTCAACCCGTATCTAAGCTAAGTGTCTTCGGCTGATTCCATTAACACAGACCGGACCTCATGTTCTTATATGGCCATTACTAATATACTCCAGGTTGCACTTTATTTTATTTTTAATTTAATTTTATTTTATTATTAGTTTCAGGTGTACAAAACAACATAATGATTAGACATTTGCACCACTCACAAAGTGATAACCCCACCAAGTCTCCTTCCCCTCTGACATCGTATATAGCTATTACAATGCCATGGTCTATATTCCCTATGCTGTACTTTATATTCTGTGACTATATATATATATATATATATATATATATATATATATATATATATATGTATGTTATAGGTGACATTCAATATGATTTTGTATTAGTTTCATGTGTACAGCGCAATGGTTAGGCATTTATATAATCTATGAAGTGATCCCTCCAGTAAGTCCAGTACCCATCTGACACCCTATATAGTCTTTACAACATTATTATGTTCCCCATACTGTATTTCATATCCCTGTGACTACTTTGTGACTACCAATTTGTACTTTCTAATCCCTTCACCTTCTCACCCATTCCGCAACCCCCCTTCCATCTAGCAACCATTAGTTTTCTCAGGTGATTACAACTAACCAAGATATCTTTTAAGAAAGAGAAATGCCAGGACACTCGCTCTTGATATTTAGGAAATTCTGCCCCAACCCACAAGCAGGACACAAACTAAAGTTAGGCTTTAGCCCTTGTCCCAACATACCTATCATCAGAAGAGGCTAACACCTCTAAGGAATATGAACTCCAAAAAAATTATGACTCCACCTTAGAAGAATAGCAACTATGAAAGAAGGGCAACAAAGTGACAACCCATGCCAGACAAAGCAAAATGAATGGACAACACCAAAGAGTAATTTTAAATCATCTTAATAAATAGTGTCAGGGAGATAAGGAAGGATAATGCAAACCAGAAGCTGAAAAAAGAAGACATGAAGAAAAACCAAATGAACATACTAGATATACAAAGTGTAACATTTAAGATAAAGTGAGTTTAATTGTAGAATGGACACAAAGTAACATACTGTGGAGAGAAAAAAAAAAAAAGATCCAGGAGCAATAATCACCATGAATATATATTAACCAAGCAATATATAAACCAATCAGAAGTCTGAGTAGATCTCAACCTTTGCACTTTATGATTTTAAGATACCCCTCTCAGGAACTAATAGATTAGAACCAAAACAAGTAACCAAATGGAAGAGTTAAACAATACATTGTTAATTTTGAATTTATTGATATATGAAACTTTAAACCCCCAAAATAATACACATTCTTTTAACACACATGTGAATATTTACAAAATTAACTATTCACTCAGTTACAAAGTAAATCTCAATAAATTCCACAGAATCAACATCATGGAGATTATGTTCTCTCATTACGATATAATAAAATTTAAAATCAACCCCCAAAATAAATTTTTGAATCTCAGAAGTCCAAAAACAAAATATCATACTACTGAACAATCATTATATTTAAGAGGAAATTATAAGGAAAATTATGAAATATTTTGAGCTAAATAGTATAATAAAACATCAAAAATTTGGTAAGGAACTAACACAGCACTTACAAGGAAAGTAACTGGTTTAATATATTTATTGGAAACCAAGAAAGCATGAAAACAAATGAGCAAAACATTCAAATAAAAATGAAACCAGAAAAAGAGCAATAAGTAAACACAGAGTCGTGTGGAATGAAATAATTACAATAAGGATGAAAATCAATGAAATGGATCATTAGAAAAATAAATAGTGAAGTTTAATAAAATCAATAACTGGTTCTTTGAAAAGATTAATAAGATTGATAAAGCTCTGATAAAACTGGAAAAAAGAAAATAAGCAAAATGCAGAATGAAAGGGGCAAATAGCTCAGACACAACAGACATTTGAAAAAATACAATAATGTTAACAATAATATAATAATGAATTGAGATAAGCTAGACCAAAGGGATAATTTCTGGGAAATTATCAAATGCCAAAAATGGCACTGAAAATATAGAAAACTTGAATTTAAGTTAAAGAAATTCACTTGAGACAACACAAAAAAAAATTGTGGCAGATTAAGAGAAAACATTTACATAATCTGCTGATTACATGTACTCCCCAAAGAAACCCAAATCTAATTCCGCAAATTCTTGTATAAGAATCCTCCATACGGCCTCTTAGTGGAAGTGCGTCATTGTTGAATATCACCCAGGGGCCTATCTTCAGCGTTTTGTGTAAGTGATAAGTGGCGGATAAATACTATGAAGCAACAAACTAGAAAAGCATACAGTAACGTGGACAGATGATAAAAATATATTGTTGAAAGAAACATGCAAGAAAGAAAACCGAAACCTATCATACAATAGCATTTACGTACATTTTACAACATTCACAAAACTAAATACTGTGCGTGTTTCAGGGGTACATACATAGCTAAGTGCATGTATCATGTATGCACTTATATCCCACACGTTACACTGGGTGCCTTTAAGAGGAACGGAGGGAGATGGAGATGAGAGGCAGTAAACTGGGAGACATGCAGGAGTGTGGAGAGAGATGACAATGTGTTCATCGTGTTTCCTGGTCAATGTGAAACCTACTTGCTCTCTGCATATGATCCATGGATTTAAATTCAGGAAGACAAGCTGACTCTGCTCAGAGACTGAGGGCAGTTTGCACATCCCAGAAGGAGGAACAGCAAGGCAAGAACCAATAGGGAACCCCCAACCTTAGAGCTGAAGGATGAATACTGGACATTGTAAATTAGAAGATAAAACCAGTGTGATACAAAAATTATAAAGATTTGGTCTTTTCCCCTGCTTTCTGGCAAAAAAAAAAAAAGCTCTGAAACCTTTGGAATCTCCTAAATTAATAAGAGTGATGTTTATATGCTAACAAGATGACTCCTGGCTAGGCCTTTAGATAGCTCGAAGGTGAGGGCTGGTCACCAGAAAAACCCAGCCATCACTGAAGTGTTGGAACTTTCAGCCAATCCACCTCACCCAAACCCCACCTAAAAGGTGGGGAAAGGGGCTGATGATTGACTTCAGTCACTAATGGCCAACAATTTAATCAATCATACTTGTATCCACATAGTGAAACCTCCATAAAAACCCCTAATGATGCGGCTTGGAGAGCGTCCAATATATTGAACACACTGATGTGCTGGGAAGTCGGCTCACCCGGAAGGAGAGCATGGCAGGGACACCCCACCTCACCTGCATACAGTGCCCCATGCATCCCCTCCATTTGGATGTTCCTGAGTTACATCCTTTATAATAAACCAGAAAACATAAAGAAATTATTTTCTTGAGTTCTAGGAGTTGTTCCAGCGAATTATTAAACCCCCAGTTGAGCTGGTTCATCAGAAATATCAGTGGCCCAGAACTTGCAATTGGCATCTAAAGTAAACTGAGGGATCTGACACTAACTCCAAGCCAATAGTACCAAAATTGAATTGAAAACACCCAATTGGTGTCGGAGAATTGGAGAAGTGGTGTCAGAGGGAACCGCAGAACCAGCTAGATGAGTAATTGGTGGTTAAGGAATGAAGGATTTGCCAACTTCCTGTGATAATCACCAAATAAAAATACTTTGATATTATTTTATGTCAATTAAATATATGAATGAAACCCAGGGCTGTCAAGTGATGGTGTGTTTTGAAGATCTCTACCAGTCCCAAATATGTAACACAAAGGTGTAACACAACAAAGTGGGATAATCTTAAAATTATAATTCCCTTCCCTTTGTGGCAGCAATAAGAGGCATGAGAGTTACTTATTAAGTAAAGCATTCTCCCCAGTTCCCCAAATCATTTTGCACTGGGTTGAACAGGCTTTTCTTCTGACCAGACATTTCACATTTCACTAATTCTATTGGCATACTTTTCCACTGCATATAGAAATAGCAAATATTAACGGGTCTAATGCTGATAGAATAGTTTGTTTTTTTGTTTTTTTGTTTTTTGTTTTTTGTTTTTACTCAAGCTGCTTTCATAATAGCAAAATACCCTCTCCAAATCTCAGTCTGGGAAACCTGGCCTTGGCCCAGATTTGTAGATTTACTTAATGACCAGGTGGGCTGAAGCCTGCTAATCAAACAATGAAATTTTGGGGGCTGCCATTATAACTATGAAGATACTCTATCTACCTAAAAGTTATGTCCTCTTCTAACTCCATAGGAATTCAGTCATAAGAAAAAGAAAGCAAATACTATGTTATACAAGTTATAAAATGCAGGCTGCAAACACAGGTGTACAAAATGCAACTTTATTATTCCATAATCATTTAATGTCTAGTTTGTGCTCCCAATTCTCTGAAGTCAACTTGGGGTTGTGTTGGAATTCCAGGGGTCTGAGGCAAATGTTAGGCATTAGAGAGGGTTGTGACCCCCAGTGTTATTTTTCTCACATGCGTCTTCCGAGACATCAGCATCTCAGGGAGCAGGTGGGATGCACGGGCCATCATGGCATGACAGCTCATGCTGAGGAATAGCCTGTACTGGTGCACATGACCCCTTCAGATCCAGCTGTGATCACTGCTATTTCCACGCCATTCTAGAAGGCACAAGAGTCATTCTGCTGGAGCCCAGGGATCTCACTGCCATTGACCATGATGTCATCTAATTCAAACATTCCTCTCCTCCCCAGAACTTAATCTAGCTGTAGAGGGTACAGTTCACTGGCCCATGTGGGAATCGCACTGGGGTCCTTGGTGTTAGGAGGGCAGCACTCCAAGCACTTGAACCACCTGTCCACCTCAACCTGCCCCAGAACTCTAACCCAGAAAACAGGCCACAGGGTTCTTGTCTTTGGGAAACTACAGACCTATATCCCCGCTCACTTCTCCATTATTCCTCTTCTCCCCTCTCCCCATCAGCTGAAGAGAATGTCTTCTGCTTGAGAGTCCAGGAAGCCTGCTCTCCTTCACGGTGCTTCTCTTCCACATTCTATCCATGCCCAATACCCAAAGTTGCCCCCACTCTCCTGAGAAAAGGAAGCCACTTAGAGCCTTTTTGCTCTGCTTTCCAGCCTGCTGAGAACTTCCCCTGAAAAAGTGAGTACAGGGGAGGATCTTGCTTGAAAGGAGCAGGGAGAATGCGAGCCCCAGAAAAGGGGGAAGGGAAAAGGGGACTTCCAGGAGAATGAATACAAGCTTCCCTCTCAAAAGTGTTATTCCACATTATCACTGCCTCTCCCTAGATAATTCATTGTGCTCTGCGTCTAAAATAGTCCCATGCTCAGATAAGCCCTTCATGGACAATGATGGCCAAGAGGAGGAGCCAGCATGTCGCAGAATACTGAATTTAAGTCATCAGCTGAAAAGGACTGGTCAAAGAGTCCTTCGTATTGCAAGCCACACCACTGGCACATCATTTGCATTCTAAAATGTATACTTGCTAGGATGAGACTCAGCTGTCAATATCCCAAATGAGATTGCTGTTTTTCAAACGCTAAACATGAAGGAATTATACTAAAACTTCCATCTAATCCAGTGGGACAGAAATACCGAGGTTGGTACTTGTTCTAAGTTTACAAAGATGTGCAAACTCAAGGTAGAGTACATTGGTTAGGACTCATTTAAGGTGTCACTGGCAGAACTCATACTGGCTGAAAGCCTAAGACATTTATTTTTCATGTGACTGATATGGACAGAGACAATGCAGGTTTCTCCTGAAATCATAATGTCAACACAGTTGAGGCCATGTTTCTCTGAGCGTATGTCACCTCTGCCCTCTTCCTTAGGTCAGCTTCCTCCTCCAAATTGTTGCCAGGGCTGTGTTCATTCACTCCACAAATATTTGTTAAGCATCTCTAACATGCCAGGCATTGCTCATTGTTCTGAGGATATAGAAGTAAATTTGTGAGATAAAGCATACATTCTGGTAGGAGAGATGCATAACAAATACAGGGGGGAAAAACAGATGTAAAATATGGTGTTAGGTTGATAAGCACATTGAATAAAAATAAAATAGGGCAAAGAAGTCCTCTCTGATGAATAAAAACATTTCATCTGGGTCCTAATTAAAGCGAGGCAGAGGACATGATAAGACTTATAGTGAAAGGGTCTCAAGCAGCAGGAATATCCACTGCAGAGACCCAAGAAGAAGAAACTGTGTTGTATGGTGGAGGAATAGTAAGGGAGCCAGTGTAGTTGGAGTCCTCTGAGCAAGAAGGAGACCAGTGTAAAATGAGGAGCGGTAAGAAGGCATAAACATGATGGCAGGGTTTCGGTAGGAATGGTGTCAATATGGGATATTAGTACAAGGGTGACAGGAAGCCATTGGAGGTTTGAGCAGGGGAGCGGCAGATGAGATCTAAAGGACCTCATGATATACAATATAGTCAGTAGGGATGTGAGGGCAGAAGTGGGGAGTACAAGTAGGGGGTGAATTGGGTTGAATATAGGCCCCCAAAAAGATATGTCTAAGTCCTAACGCCTGGAACCTGTGAATGTGACCTTATTTGGCAAAAAACGGTCTTTGCAGTTATAATTAAGGATCTCAAGATGAGATCATCCTGGATATCAGATGAGCCGTAGATTCAATGACAGTTGTCTCATAAGCGAAAGTCAAAGGGAGACTTGACACACAGAGACAGAGAAGAATGCATGTAAAGGCTGAGGCAGAGATTGGAGTTACGCTGCCACAGACCAAGGATCACCTAGGACCACTCAAAGCTGGAAGCAGCAAGCAAGGAAGGATTCAGAGAAAAAATGTTTGTGGTTTTAAGCCATGAAATATGTGGAAATTTGTTACAGCAGAACTTAGAAACTAGTACAGGAGCTGTTACAGTATCCAAGGCAAGAGATGCTGGTGGCTTGGATGAGGATGATAGTGGTGAGGACAGTGAGACGTAGTCAATCGGGCTTACAATTGAGAATAGTTTCCTAGAAATAATAGGACTCGCTATTCTACTCTCTTCCCACAGTCATCAAGCCGAAGTTCTGACTTTCATTCTGACTGAGCCATTCTAGTCATAAGCCCTCCCTGAGTCAGATGGATGCCATGCAATGAGGGGCAGAGGCCTGGGTTGTACACTTGGGATGAACACTGTGTCCTACAGCTATTTCATCTTTCCCAAAAGAACACAAATTAATCTCAACAATCTGCCTCTTTTAAAGGCAGTCCATAACCCTCAGGGCATACTGACCCCATCTCCTCCAGGACAGATCCAAGTCCGTCGCAGATGGAGGTTCCCACCAATGTGCTATAGAAATGACTACTTTGAGTGACAAGTCACTGACCTCCTCAGCAATCACAACAGCCAGGTGGACCTGAATCAATTACAGCCCCCAGAACCAGTCACATCTAGCTCCAAGCCTTCTAGCCCCATTCTTGCCCTAGGCTACCCTGAAATATTCTCATTTCAAATGTGTCCCTTGATGTGAAAAAGAAAATGGGACAGCTAATAATTCCCCACGCTGCCTGTAATTTGTTTAAGAAGAGCCCAAACCTAAGCCAATGAGTTCATGAGCTCATAGCATTTGCTGGGTAACTGCTACTGGTCTGGGGTGACCTTGTTATCAAGTGGAAAAATTATCTCCTCTCTCTCTCTCTCTCTCTCTCTCTCTGTCTGTCTGTCTGTCTCAACCTGAACAAGGAAGTATGTGCTCCTGCTTCTACTAGCAGCCACCTTGTGATTCAAAGCAACCAGCCAGAGGTAAGTTACACATGGAGAATGGAGGATGATGCAGAAATAGACCTGGAGCCCTGATCATCCATGCCTTCAGCTCACACTTCCGCTCTGGACTTTCAGCTATGAAAGTAACAAATTCCCATATCTTAAGCTTGTTTGAATTAATTTCCAATCGCTTGCACCTCAACATATCTAGTACCTTTCCCAGAACCAGAGCGGCTTAGCCTAATCAGGAGTCACTTCTTGAACAGGATGGAAGGGGGCAGTCAACCTCATCTAAACCACATGGCTAAAATAGCCACATTGTTGTGGATTAATTTGTATAATTTTTACATGACACATTATTTTATCACTTTTTTTTTCAATTGAGTGAAGGAAAACATGGAATTGGAAGCAATACTTACTTCGGCATATCTAAAAAATATTGGGAGTAACAGAGGTGACGCTATTGAATCTCCAAATTCCTATTCTCTAAGGAACAGATCTAGCTGATCTCTTTAGAAATATCAGCACCACATCTATCAAAAGAACAATACACAAAGTGAGTGCCTTCATTTTGATAGATGCAACAGTTGTTTTTCTGGCTAATAACCTGGGAAAACAATCAAGGCAGTAAAGCCTTCAATGGCAGAACAAACGAACCAGCAAATACTGAGCCACCAGCAGCCTATTTGACATAATTCCCCATCCTCAAGACACTTGTTCCTGTTTAGGCACAGATTGAGGTTTAGGGACTTCCTACTCAAAGCACCACGGACCCCATGCTGCTCTGGAAAGGAAGGTCCAGCAGACTCCATAGACTAGCCACTCACTGACCAATTTAGCCCACAGACATTCTTGTTTCACATGTACAGTGTATATTATTTAAATTATTATTTTTGAGCCCACATTTAAAACCAGATTATTTAAAAATCTAGATTTCTGATTTCTCTATAAAATTTGGAAGCTCAGTTGTAGTGGAGTTCATATTGCCCCAGGGGAACAATTGGCTAGTGTGAGCACACACGGTCCAGCTTGCTGTGCTCCCCGCTAATCCCCATTGTGCTCTCTAACTCCCCATCTAATTTTTCTCTTTAGCCCCTGTAGGCATTTGAGTTTGTGACCCGGATCTAGAGGCTGCTGGGTGGTCAGAACCACTGCCACATCTTTGTAATGTTGGGAAGCATTTCCTCTTACTACTAGAGCTCCTACAACATTTGGTCAATGTTGTCACTGTCACAATGATCTCAGAATTCCTTTTCATCCCTCTTAACCCTGACGAGTTGAGTCTTTGCAACATAAAGCATTCTTACTGATACCCTGAAGAAGATAGTTTCCATGCTCCCCCATGGGGCCTAACGTTGGGAATGAAGCTTCCATGGTATGTTACTCTAGTGCTGTGATAAGGAGAAATCCATCACAGCCTCAGTGGGAAACATGTTCCTACTCTTATCGTTTCTGCCCAGTACCTGGTGCTGTAGGGGTATGGTTTCCTTCCCTGTAACAACACAGATCCTAGAAAGGAAATTAGCACTGTTGACAAGGGGGAGTCAGGGAATGAATCCAGAAGGACCACACAGAAGGATCATGTACATTCAAGGAATAAAGTATGGCTTTCCTAATTTTTCATATCAGTTTCCCTTCCCTAACAAATACATGGACCCTTAAACTGGCAGGTTTGGTTTCTCCTCTTTTGAGGGCCCAAGCTACAGCTTTCACATTTACTCTTTTTATTTTGGCATGAAATTCTATAAATAATCCAAGGCAGTGATCATGACCACTTTGAAAATGAGAACTTTGGGACAGAGCTGTCACTTGGTGCATCAATGACCCCATTTCTTAGCAGGAGAAGCCATGTCAGAAGTGAGTTCTGCAGAATCCTGTTCTATTGGTCTTCCCACTGAATCATGCCATGGTGACTCACTCCACACACCCCCCTTAGAACTATTACACTGCCGTTACTGCTGTGTATTTAAATAGTGACACTGAAGGGAAAAGAAATACGATTTTTTTAAAGCAAACAATGATGAAAGTTTGCCTTCTTTCTAAAATGCCCGATTCAATAACAAAACACTCAAATATATGGATGTGCCATCCTTTATATATGGAAATAATGCACCTGAAACTTTTTATGGGGGGCAAGTGCTTTAAGTTACATTTTTATGGTGGTGTCAAATTTGCCTTGACTTAGCCATTCTATATTACCTTATCAGAGGTATTGGTATAGCAGAGTTTAGGAGCACTATTTAAGGTATAAACTGACAATACCAGTCCTTTAACATAATGGTTTAATAAACTTGAACAGCCATCAATGTAACATTGATCACATTTCTAAGCAAAGATGAGTTAGAATAGGGAGCAAAATTAATAATATTTATTTAGGTCTAGGGAAAACTTAAGAGAAAAAGAGCAGTCATTCACATCAACATTCGTTCATAACATTGATACAATTACTACTGACCACTGGAATGATGGCGATATGTACCACAGAAAGAAGAGAAGCCACTGAGAGAGGTCAAAATCTAGGTCTTAGATTTCAATTATATCTCAATAACACTGTCATTTTATATGGAGTGGAGGACATTGGCTGGAAATGACTACGTGGTTAAAGATTAATTCTGATACAAAAAATTGCCATAGAATTAACAAACTATCCAATTTTAGTATGATTTCTAAGACAGTTTCCTTCTGTGACACCACATTCAAAGATCCATAAAGCAGCCTTTTTTGGATTTATTTCACATTCCGCTAGCAGATCCTACAGTGTTCAAAGGAGCAACAGCCAGAATTGGCACAGTGGTTTCCGATATTTTCCTTGTATCCGAGGAGAAACAGGTTGTAAAGTTCTCATCAAATGCTGTCCTTACAGGAGCATGAGACAGAGATGTGGGGAGAAAAGGCACTTCCTGCCAGTCTCCTCTCCCTCTCCACCAGCCCTCATGCACCTGCAGTGACCCCCAAACCCCAGAGGCTGGAATCAACATGGAGAGAATCCAATTAATATTTGTGAGTAGACAAAGTAAAATCTTCATAAAAATATAAGAGCAACCTGGATTCATGCTTTTTAGTGGGGAAAAAAATCTTCAGGATAATTGACTAATATAAGACAAGCTGCAGCTGGTTTGCCTCCTGCTGGAACCTGGGTTTGCCCCGTGCAGAGGAAACCCCAAGAACTCATTCAAATATGTCACTCATCCCTCTTGTGACTGCTTTCACTAAATAGTTGGGGTAGAGAGGCTCTTGAATGGTCCTTTTCTTTGTTCCATCGAGTCATTCTGCATTTGCAAAATTGAGTTATTTTCAAATGAGTGGATTTTAACTTTTTACTAAAAGTCATAGAGAACTATAACTTGGGACAAATGTACATTTCCTGGAATTAGTCTAGCAACTGACCAGGTGCTCTCCCGCCCTTTTCACACCTCTTTATTATGATCCCCTAGAAATAGAAAGTCTTGGGGTACAGAGGCAAGCTCAGAGGAAAGAGCGAGAGTAACATAAAGGTATCAGGGGCCCTGTGTGAGTTCAGGTAAAATACCGAAGATTTCCCATGAGACCTAAAATTTGAAAGATTAAATGCATTTATGGAAGAGTGAAAAAAAAAAGCAAACAAACCACCATACATGGCCAGTAGCGAGGGACAGAAGTGCAGGGATAAGCCCAGAGTGTTGCAGTCCAGTGTGGCCACACACGCTGAATTGGAAGAACTGAGCTACGAGTGTCCTTACTGCAAAGGAATTTTCTTTTTTTTTTAATTTGCAATCCCTCACAAACTGATACTTTCGTAAAATAAATTTTAAAAGAATTATTAGAAAAACAATGATGTGCTTAGATGCTGTAGCAATGCCAGATTTCCATAAAAGTGTGAAATGCTTACTCCTGATTTCTCTACTGATCTCATCTCAGACCAGTAACGCATAGTTCAAAGGTGAGCAGTGGTCTGTGGATCACACGTGGAATAGCACTGGCTTGCTCCACAGAGACCCAACACAAAGGATTACACATGCAGTGTATCCTTCAATTTGGCAGACGTAAGATTCCATGGAAAGACTTTTCAAAGGTAGAAATCCTGGGTCCCAGTTCCCCATAAAATTCTGGGTACTGGAAACAGAGATAAAGTTATAAAGTTGGGGGGAAGGTGGTGGTAGAGAAGATAAAGGGACACATATCCTTGTCCCAAGGCAAAGACAACAAAAGCAAAAAGAAACAAATGGGACTACATCCAACTAAAAGCTTTTCAAAGCAAAGATAATCACCAACAAAATGCAAAGACAACCACTGCGTGGGAGAAAATATTTGCAAATGACATACCCAAAAAGGGGTTAATATCCAAAATATATAAATAACTCATATAACTCAACATCAGAAAAACTAACAACCTGATTTAAAAATGGGCAGATGACCTGAATAACATTTCTCCAAAGAAATGCAGATGGCCAACAGGTATATGAAAAGATGCTCAACATCACTAATCATCAGGGAAATGCAAATTAAAACCACAATGAGATACCTACCTCATAGCTGTCAGAGCAGCTATTATCAAAAAGATAACAAATAACAAGTGTTGGAGAGGATGTGGAGAAAAAGGAACCCTCGTGCATTGCTGCTGGGAGTGTAGAATGTTGTAGCCAAGATGGAAAACAGTATAGACGTTCCTCAAAAAATTAAAACTAGAACTGCCATATGACCCTGTAATTCCACTTCTGGACATTTGTCCAAAGAAAATGAAAACACTAAAAAAGACGAAGCTATAAGCACCACCCTACGTTCACTGCAGCAATATTTACAATAGCCAAGATAGAGAACTAACCTAGGTGTCCATTAACAGGTGAACAGATAAAGAAGTTGTATACACACACACACACACACACACACACACACACACACACACACACACACACATACACCTATCTACAATGGAATACCATTCAGCCATTAAAAAGAATAAAAGCTTGCCATTTGCAACACGGATGGACCTAGAGGATATTATGCTGAATGAAATAAGTCAGAAAGAGAAAGACAAATACCATATGACTTTACTTGTATGTGGAATCAAAAATAAAAAAGAAGTAAAACAAAACACAAACAGAGTCATAGATAGAGAACAAACTGACGGTTGCCAGAGGAGAGGGCTCTGGGGATGGGTGAAAAAGGTGAAAGTGAATAGAGTACAAACTTCCAATTGTAAACTAAATAAGTCTTAGGGATGTAATGCACAGCACAGGGAATACAGTCAATAATGTAACTGCATTGCGACAGATGGTTATTGGACATGTGCTGATCACATTGTAAAGTATATAAATGTAGCATCACTGTGTTGCATACCTGAAACTAATGTAATATGGTGTGTGAAATATACTTTACATTTTTAAAATAAGTTAATTATGTTTTAAAAGCATAAATCGTAGGTGAGTAATGAGAAGAGTGCACAAAACAATAACTGTGGGGGCAGAGGCAGATCACCATGGAAATTGTCTGGGTGGTGGTTTGTCTAGTTCCTGCCCTGAAGCCACCGTTTGAGCCTCCCTGATTCAGAGCAAGGTAGCGTTGCCCAATAAATGAGGACACCATCATCAATATAGAAATGAGGATGCCACCATCAATACCTGCCAGGAGGCTGAAAAGAGGGCTCAGCTTATTACATTTACTCAAGAAGTTACCCATCATTGCCCTGTATCTATTTTCCTGATATCTTGAGTCACATGTTGTCTTTTAATTTTACTTATGTGTTTTGAAAGCTTCGCAGCTTCTCCGTTTATTAAATCTTCTTTCTGCTTCTTCCCAGAAGCTCCTCTTTAAAAACACATAAACAGTTCAATGTGAAAATTAGCTGTGGTTGATTTATAATTCATCCTGGAAGAGAAGCTTTTAAAAAGACAGAGAGAATTAAGCTGAGAGTTAGGCTTGAGATGTACGTGCCTCCCTCGGCTTTTGAATTAGAAGTGTTTAATGGGAACATAGACACTAGGGCTGTGGGTAGTGGATAAAATCTATTGGCCCTGCTGATACTAAACATTCCAGCTGCGAGTGGAATTCATTTTGGAATACATAAAGTGAATGAGCCTGGACAGGCTTTGAAGCACAGTTAAAAGACCTGGCCTCTCCCTACCTTCATCAGTCCACCAGGTATCTCTTCTGTTGAAACACTGCTCTTTCTCAAAGAGAAGCTCAAATCCCAAAGCCCTTCATTGTACCCATCAGTGGAAAGTAATTTTGAAATTTTCATTGTAGTCCCTATTGAGGACCAACAGTCCCTCCAAACACCGACTGGTGGGATTTTATACCTAGTTAGCAGGTGAGGCTCCTGCAGCCCCATAAGAGGAAGCTTTAGCCCCAGGTAGAGAACTAATGCATCGAAGGAGTCTCAGAATTCAAAGATTTAAGAGATGGAGAGAGTCTGCATTGTTCCTTCATCTTCATTGTTTCAATTGGTGTTAGCAAAACAATGAAAGCACAGAAAGAGAAAGTTTGAACACAATTCTGTTAGGAGAAGGAAATCAAGCTAGAGACAAGAAGATGAAAGGAATGTCAAAAAAGTAACTTTAAAGAATCTGCTTCAGCAATTTACTTTTGATTAGAGTAAAAACAGTTCTAACTGCCGTTTATGAAGCAGTTTCTGACAAATTTATTTTATTTTTAAAAGGTTCAAAATTATTTTAGAAGACAAAATCAATATCTCTAAGAAAAGAAGAAAATTCTGCTTCTATAATAGGCTATGCTTTCATATCTTTAGTTCAGAAGAATTGTCCCAAAGGATGATACCCTGGTTCATGCACTCCAGGACTCTGGGTTTGATAGTGACCGCCGGGACATACCTGAAAGAGCTTGGATGTGCTATTTGACGGAACCCTGGAAGGGCAGACTGGTTCCACTTTCTCCGAGGAATCTCAATCACTGAAAGAAGTGTGCAAACCATATCAGAGTCCATTATCATCTCTTGGTGTTTCATATATTTAACAGATTGTTTTCTGCTCTGTTATTCTGATTCTTTTCTGTTTACTTGGCTAATAATGCGAGATTTAATAAACAGGTCAAATTTTTTTACCTTAAGCATCTTTTTCCAGAATTTATCGATTTAAACAATGTCTCTTAAAACCTTCAACTCTCCAGGATTTAAGAGGGGGAAAAAAGTGGTTTTAATTTCTCCACACATGGCATCTGTCTTCTCATTTTAGTCACCGTTTTAATGGAACCTCTCTGGTTCCAGTACTGCAGAAATTAAATATACATTTTAAAACTGTGGCATAACTCATTAGCGGTATCTTTTGGGGCTGTTCTCATTTTACGGAGCTAAGGACTCCCTCATATTGCACTAGGTCCTCATTTCCTATAAGCAATCTCATCTCCCTCCTGAGTACTTTCAGTGTAGTAAGAGAACACACGCACACTCACACACACACACACACACACACACACACACACACACACACACACACAGCCCTGTACTATGCAGCTTCATATACAGGATCTCTTTTAATCCTGAAACATTCCTGTCAGGCATATTTTACATCCTCATTTTAGAGTCAATGAAACTGACTCTAAGAGGCAAAGTAATTGACTAAAACTATACTGCTAGTAAGAGGTATAGTCATAATGTTAAACCAGGTCTTCTGGTCTCTTCATTTAATTTTTTATTACATCAAGGAAACATGTACAGTGTAATATACAATTACAGAAAAAATGTCATGACATCGCTAGCCAGATCAAAAACTACAATTCTGCCCGCAACTTAGTGAAGAACACCACGTGCTTCTCCAATGATCACCATCTTTTCTTTCCAGAGGTGATACCTAACCTTGATTCCTGTATTAATATTTTTGTTTCTTTATAGTTTTATCAACCCTGAAAGCATCCCTAAAAAATATAATTAAGTTTTGCCTCTTTTTGAAATTTACATGAATGGAACCATATAGTATGAGTTATTTTATGTCTTACTGTTCTTTCCAAATTTGCCACACCACTCTGATTCTGGGTATGTTATCACAGTATATTTATTCCATTATACTATTGAGAGACATCTATCACTCAATTTTATATTAATACTTACTATTATTTATTTCTATGATAAAAAGAGGCTTGAAAGAAAATACCTACTTCATTAGAGAACCAATTTTTCACCTATATTTAACAACCCCTTGTTCTACCTATATATAGGTATAATTTACCAACTCTAAAATTCACCAGTTTGAACTGTATGTTTATAGAATTATGCAACCACCACTACTGTCTAATTCCAGAACATTTTTATCATCCCCAAGAGAAGCCTTCTACCCATTAGTATTCACTCCCCGCTCTCCCTCCCCCACCCTAGGCAACTAGAAATCTATATTCTGTCTCAATGGAGATGCCTATCTCAGTGGACATGTCATAAAAATAGAATCATATAATATGTAACTGCCTTCTTTCATTTATCATAATGTTTCAATACTCATCCATATTGTATCATATATTAGCACTTCATTCCTCTTTATGACTGAATAACATTCCATTGTATAGATATACCACATTTTGTTTCTACATTCATCAGTTGATAGACATTTGGGTTGTTTGTACTTTTTGGATATTATAAATAATGCTGATAAAATAGGGAATACAATCAATAATATTATAATAACTATGTATGGTGTCAGATGGGTACTATATTTACTGGGGTGATCACTTCGTAAGGTATATAAATGTCTAATCACTATGTTGTGCATCAGAAACTAACATAATATTATATGTCAACTGTAATTAAAAAATAAAATAAAATATAATAATGCTCCTATGAGTATTCATATGCAAGTTTTTTGTAGCCATACGTTTTCATTTCTCTTGGGTAAATATCTAAAACTAGAATTCCTAGATCATAGGGTAACTCTATGTTTAATATTGTGAGGAACTTAACACTGTTTATCAAAGTGGGTGTGCCATTTTACATACCCACCAGCAACATATGAGGGTTTCAGTTTCTCCATATACTTGCCAACACTTGCTGTCTGTCTTTTTTTATTATAGGCATTATAATGGATATGAAGTTGTACATGTTACAATTTTGAAATTTGCATTTCCCTGATGATTAATAATGTCAAACATCTTTTTGTGAGCTTATTGGGCTGTGGGGACAGAGCCAGGAGTGCAGTTTCCAGGCTCTTGGCCTCACATAGAAAGGTGCTGGCTCAGGTAGTAAATGGACATCAACTGTGATTGGAAGGCCATCAGCTGTGGCTAGTTGGCCGTTAGTTGTAACCAGTGAGCCATTGGCCACTAATGTAACTGCTGTGGCTACGCTAGCAGCAAATGGGGGCTAGCAAGAAGATGGTGACTGAGCCAGCAAGTGGCAGAGTGAGTGTTGTGGATCATGTGGCTCCTGTTTCCTGTTTCTCCAACCCAGCCACCAGCAAGAATATAGTGGTGTGACTCCCCCATCTATGGCTCTGTGGGTGTACCTTTTTGGCCTCACCGTATCCTGCGTTCTTATGTGGGGACCGGGACCAGAGACCCTGCAGGCCGCCCTGCACGACAGGCCACTTGAACACCTTTGGAGAAATGTCTATTTAAATCATTTACCCATTTTACAGTTAGTTTGTCTTTCTAGTATTGAGTTATGAGTTATGAATATGTATTTTTTCATGTATATACATTCACTTTCTTGGTGGTATACCTTGAAGCTCCAAAGTTCTTAACTTTGATGAAGTCTGCGATCAGTCTTCTCTTTTATCATTTGTGCTTTTGGTACTATGTCTAAGAAATTATTACCTAATCCAAGATTATGTGTTTTTGTCTATGAGTTTTATTTTTAGCTGTTATATTTAGGTCTACGACTCGTTTTGAATTAATTTTTAAGCATGGTGTAATTTTTAAGTATGGTGTACAAATTCATTATATTGCATGTAGATATCTAGTTTCCCCAGAACCATTTGTTGAAAAAATTATTCTTTCCCCCATTGAATTGTATTGGCCTTTTCTATATTATGTAATGGTAAAGTTAAAAGTGAGTAAAAATGTTGTTTATGAGTACAGTTTGTTATATAGTACAACTACAAAAATAGAAAAAATAATGAATATATATGTATATATATTGTTTTAATAAAATAAATATAATTATAGATGCTATGTAAACTAAGATGATAATGAAGAATGTTGGCTAGAAATGTTATTTCCTATGATTATGGTGGATGGAAGAGCTATTGAGAAATCATCTGAAATACTAAAAGAAAATTCTCTTGTCAAAGCAAAAGGACCAGATATATTAAAAAATGGAAGACCCATAAATAAATAGAGGAAGACAAGACAGCCATCTTTGGTGAGAATTTAATAGTTAGAACTGATGAAACAAGACTTATCACTCTATAAGCCAGGCTGCATCCGATGGAGGGGATACAAATTTTAAGTATGTCAAGCCAAATAACTAAGGTTCATTGATTATGCTCCATTGGAGTTCTTGAAAGGTACCCCTATTGACTCACTTACTTACCTTTAAGCCCAGAAAAGCTGTACAGGTTTGTAATATTAGCTATGAGAATATGAATCCTTCAATCCACAAACCGGTTAAAATAGGGATAAGCTCCTACCCCTTCCACAACTTATTTTCCTGGTTAATTCTCTGAGCAAATAGAGCTGGGAGGAGGAATTGTGATCTTTTAGAGACTTTTTTTGTCCTTGTTCCTTAAGTAGCCTTGGTACAAAACTCTAACTTTAAAAAAAAAAAAAATTAAAACTTTAATAAGGGTTGTTTAAATCCAAATGCAAAATAATCCTTAAGAGCATTATCTCACTCTTGCCTGCATTAAAATTCATGCGCCACATGTAGACCCACTGAGCCTTTTAAGATCTCTCTGTCATCTGTCTCCATTTGCTTGGCTCTCTAGTCTTAAAACTTCTGCAAACATGAAGACTTCATGACTTTGGGATCCCAGTAAAGGTTTTCATTAAGAATAGCCCTACAATAATGAGACAAACTGACTGGAGCCTTGATTGAGGAGGAGAAATCTATGAAGTGACTTTTGGAGGCCAACTGGGAAAATGTTAATATGGACTATCTACTAGATAATTTTTGTATTGATCTTAAATTTCTTGAATATGATAATTATGTTGTGTCTATGTAGAAAAATATCTTTGTTCTTAGGAGATAAATGCTAAAGTATTTAAGAGTGAGGTGTCATGATGCCTGTGATTTACTTTAAAATGATAAAAATAGATTACACATACACACAGAGAAATGTAAAAAGCGTGACAAATGTGCATAATGTTTCATTTGAAGTTGACATTGTTGTAGATCTAAAATGGTCTAATATCAGCAATTAGATGTGGTTCAACCTAATAGATGAAGAGTATATGACTGAATCTAAATCAGGGTTACTCAACTTTGGGACCATTGGCATTGCTTTCATTCTTTATTGCAGGAGAAGTCTTATCTGTGAATTGTAGGATGTTTAGCAGCATCTCTGGTTTCCGCCTACTAGATGTCAGTAGCACTCTCAACTGCACAACCAAAAATGTCTCTACACATTGCCAAATGTCCCCTGCGGGTAACATCTCCCCCAATTGAGAACCACTGATCTAGAGAGATACATAAGAATGTATAGATGAAAGGTACTGTTCTTTAGATTAATATTTTTCTCAAAATAAAAGCTAGAAAAATAATAAAATAATATACAATATAATTTATATATTAATAATATTACTAATTGTTGATTAACCAATAATTTATAAAATTCATGCTGGCACCAAGTTTTGATGAATTTATTTTTTTACAATTTTAAAACACTTATAGAATCCCCTAATAATTTCATTTGATTTCATTCCTGAAGCAGAAAGTGTTCACTGTGTCCCTATTTGCCTGAGCTATAGAGAACACAATAGAACAGAAAGGGAATTAACATTTACAGAACACCAGCCACATGGCAGGTATCATTTTATATTTCTTATTAAAATTATTATGAGAGGTAGTTCCATTTGTGCAAATGAAGAAACAGAAGATGAGAAAACAAACTCAGAGAACTTAAGCAACCAGATCATGATGACATAACTTGTAAGAAAGTGAGGAAGAAATGGAGTACAAGACTGGAACCCAAAGCCAAACTCTATATTAGTTCACTGTATCAAGGAAATTTGCTGGTCCCTGGCCTGTCTCTGTTACAATAACACAAATGCCTGTTACATTTAAATAAGTTAAATTTGAATTTTGGAATCCTATTTTTAAAATTTTTTATTGAACTACTCTATTTTCTGGTTTAGTCAATTCTTTTTTTCTCTCTGTGCCCCCTCATCTCTCTTGGCTGCCTTTACTGCCATATTCCTCTTGATTTTCTCATGTAAGCCTATATTCATTCTCTCTCTCTCTCTCTCTCTCTCTCTCTCTCTCTCTCTCTCTTATCTGGGAGACATCTTACTTCCCTGGAAAGCATTCAGAGTTTAATGGAATAAACACAATAGAACTGAATTCTTGTTCCATCTTCACCATGTTCTCACTGAGTTCGATTAGAAAATTCAATGAACTTAACATTACTTAGGTTCTGAATAAAATGGAAATAGTATCAGGAATGCATACATCAAGACTTGTTGTGAAGCACAAATAAGAAACAATTTAAAGTGCTTTGCAAGTTTTAAAATTTTGTAAATAATAGATTATTGTTGCATATACACCACCCATTAGGCCTTAACACAAGGCAGGTGCTGCTTCATTTTTGCTCAAGTAGAATTTCTTTATGTTCCTACCTGAGTGAAATTTTTATATTTCATAGCTTTCTGAACATCATCAAGGAAAAAAATGAAGAAGAGGAAGAAAATAAATAGTTGAGTGCCAAGAATATCCCCAAAGTAAACAGTCTTTCTCTTTAAACAGAGAGAAAAACAGCATTTTACTACACAAAGCTCTAGGTATTTTCCCTCTTTAGGGAAAGATAGTGAGCTGTAAAGTATCTGTGCTGGCAACGAATTCATGAATCACAACAATTACCTGTTTCTTTTGGATATTGGATCTGCAAATTATCCACCAAAGTTTAGATTGGACAGCTGCTACCTGACTTCATTTAGTAGCCAATATGGAATGCTTTTGGCAGAGAATTGGTTTCTCTTTTCCCACCAGGAAAAAGGAAAATTAATTGGAAGTGTCAAAGGTTCAAAAATAGCCAAGGCAAAAACCAATGAATCACTGAAGTAGTAATTAGCAAAAATTTATTGTGCACACACCAAGAAGATAGTTGTAAACTGGGAATACTCAAACCAAAATATGGAATGAGGCTCAGGGGTATATCGTTATAAAGCAGCTTGTATAGCGAGAAGGCAGTGACTGTTTATTCTTCACAGTGATTGGTTACAATGTTAGAATTTTCAGTAGTTACCGCATACTGACCTTGGGAAACAGATCGAGCTCTGCCTATGGTTTCCAGAGGTATAAGCAAGATCAAATTAGTCTTTCAAAATAAGCTACAAAACTGTAGTTGTATGACTTAACTGGGTCTGTCTGCTCAAGGAATCCTCAAGTTGATCTCCATTTGTTTTTTATTTTAATAGAAGACTTTACTATAAATTATTAAAACATAAAAAATACTATCTCTACATGTTTGAATCTTGGATTAACTGTTGAAAGTTTAATCATTGGGTCAAGGAAAAATGCTATGTAAGGGGATGATTAGTTGAAAGTGAATTAAAATTGGAATAACTGATCAGAGAGGACTAGAAATGCTAGCAGTCAGAAGAATAATGTGTTCCAACAAAATCTATATTTAATTTTGGCTTATATATGAGAGGAGACAAATGGAACTTAGATGTTGGTATTGAAATTACCAGTAGTGTTTGTTCATCCTTAGTTTTACCCCTTGAACCAGAAAAAAAACGACATCATATTATAGATATTTGGGTAAAATAGATGAACATATGATATGCTCCACTTTATACGCAAGTGTAAAATAATACTATAATAATTTCTAATTTTAGGTTCTAGTCATTGTCATTAATTAATATATGATTGATAAATTCTTTTATTCTCTATATAATTTATTATTTACAATTGATGGAAGTACCAAATATAAAAGCTAAGTTTTCTATTTGTTTTTTTTATTCAAATAATTAACAAGAGGAAAAGCTAAGTGATTTAGAGAATTGAGTCAACAAAATAAGCTGTGTAGAAATTAGCCTACCTAATTTTTAAAAACATATTTAGCATAATTAAATCAGACAGACAACCAAAACCAAAAGGGGGAGGGGGAGTTCACAAAACAATTATGAGAGACTACTAAAGGTGCATGTCAGTTATGAAGTTTCACTTATCATTAATGGAAAATATTGATTTCCTTAAAAGAAAAAGGAAGTCTTGTCTATGGACGCCAAAATATCCAGTTGGTTTATATTTTACTAGTGAATCATTGCATAAAAAAAGAAATAAAGTTTTTGTTGCAATAACTCTATCACCATAAAGACAATTAGACAAAGACAAAGTAGAATATGCCACATTAATAATGTTCCAGCAACTGTATAAAACTAACAAAACAACAAAAACATCAAGTCAAGATTTTCTAGATTAATGACATCAGAAGCATGGAAATATGAGGGGTCTTCTTCATCTATCCCCTTGAAGTTACAAGTTGAACAGTGAAAATTCAATAAAGGACTCCCTGCACAACACACAAACATGTCTGAGAGACTCACACATCAAAACATCTGAAGGTGGGCAAATCAGGGCAAAGAGAGGAAGAGGGAAGGGAAAAGAGCAGAGACCACTGCCTCAGACACAGCCAGGTGCTCACTGCCAGTCCCAGGACAGGGGAGGTTACAGGATGGAGGTGGCCCTGAGAATTCCTGCCTGAGTGATCAGCATATAAAACAGCTGAACCCAACCCAACCCGAGGCAGAGACCTCGGACAGAGACCAAATATAGAAGTGTGACAGCTATATTCTAGCAGCCACCAGTGCTAGTTGCTAACAGTGTGGTCTTTGTGTTTAATGGGCATTAACAGTCTATTGTGAAAGATCAGAAGAGATTACAGCTTAGGTAAGAGAGGCAGAGAAGAGAAAGACTTCAGTCTGGCACAGAACTAAGAATCACAGTGCCCCTTGCAAGCAGCCAGACCTCAGAGTGTATAATAGCATGGTTTACCTAGAAAGATAAGTTTTATGCACTAAGGTGTCCAGCTTTGGCAAAGTTTTCCCTACATGCAAAGCTGCAAAAACAGTTCCTGAACTTTAAGAGACCACTACCCATTTGAACGATGAGAAAGCCTCAGCTATTATGATAGACTGGAAATCAGAGCCCTCTCTCCTGTGTTCAAAGTAGTACATAAACCTTCTGAATGCTAATGCAACTCTAAAAAGAAAAAGAGAAAAAAAGGGGGGAAGAAATGGGGAGAAAAGACTAGAGGAGGAGAAAGGCAGAAGTCTCCAGTGATAGCTGAGACACAATGTCCTGTCTGCCCTACAGGATGGGGTGTCAAATTTATCAATTAAGTTGTGTTAGATTAAGAAGTGATATTTTTGCATGGTTGAGTTTACTGAGATAAAATCTGTCCTTTTTTTAATCCAGGTGAGGATGGTGGCTCCCAATATTTAACCCCCATAGTCATCTATAGCCAATCAGAGCCAAGCTCAGCGTTTGGTTGTTTGGTCCCAAATCATATCTTCCAGAAATATTTCTATAGTGAGGGAGGTAAATGAGTCTCATTCTTCTGAGACCTATTATAAGTGGGGGAGGGGGATAAGAAGCACAACTGAGTGGAATAGCATCAGATTAGAAGTCAGGGGACTAGGACCTTTATACTGCAACTAATGCTGTATTCAACTTTGGACAGCTGACCACCTATTTTTTTATCAGCAAAATATCTCTCTGGCTTTAGAGTTATACATGTCTCATCCTCTCTCAGTAATAACTGGACCATCTCTGTTAGGCAGAGTTTCTCAAGCTTTCCCCAAGGTACTGGATGTGACTATTAGTTGGGTAACCCTGCTACAGCAACTTTGCTGCTGCTGCTGCTGCTGCTGCTGCTACCCACAAAGGAGTCTTAGAGTTCTGAATGCTCACCAGAAGTGGGGAGGAGCAGCTAAATAAGTTTTCTTATGTCTCTAATAGATTCCTTACTCTCCCACAATTCCTAGACGCTCCAATATTAAGAACAGAATTCTGTTTATATATCTTATAGCTTCTTTACTTAGAATTGTAAGAGACTCTAATTGTTAAAGTTTCTACTACCTAGAATAGGAAAAGAGTTCAGAAACAATATATCCGATGATAAATAATAATAATGTAATCAGTAAAAATTATTGAAATTTATCAATTTCCACAAATATATTTAGACTTTTAAACAGTATTTAATTCTCAAAGGAGCTATATAAAGTATATTCTTTTACTAGCCCTACTTTACAAAAGAGAAAACTGAGAGAAAGCAACCATAGAACATGGTCTCACATCTCATAGCTAGCAACTGGCAGATCCAGGTCTCAAACATAATTGCATTTCATACCACAGCCTATACCATTTCCTGTTAAATTACATAGCCCTGTGGAATAAGTAGGGTTGGGTTTAGACAGAAGGAAATGTAAAAGAGGTTCTGAAAAATACAGAACAGCTCATTCAAATGTTGGCAGCATAAATCACAAGTGGACACAATAAAAATTGTAAATAATTACTATTTATTGGACTCTTGCCCTTCTAAAGAAGACTGATACTTAAGAGGGCCTATAGTTTGCTCAAATCTTAATCATTCTCCATAAAATGATCATTCTCAATATTGAAGATAAGAGTTCAATGATGTGTATAGGAAATTCATTGTTGGACAAGCTAAAACAACAACATTGCTCAGGCTAAGAGAGAAGCCAGAATGTGTATATCTAGAGAAGCAACACTGAAGGAGAAAAAGATCAATCAGCTAATGGCAGAAAAGGAACTTTAGCTGAACAAAAATGTCTAACAGGTAATCTTAATAAGTTTCTGGGTAATGAGATGTGGATCTTTGTCTCTACCAATCTATGAAACATGTAAATTTGACATGACTAGTTAAGGCTTTTGTCATTGGGATTGATTTTTGATATGTGACAAAAACTGTTTTTTACCTCAAAGGGGAAGGGACTAAAACCAAGGATGGTCCAATGGTATTTCCTGCTATATTCAAATTCATACATTATAAAACAAATTAAAATAGGAGGTCAAAGGCATCTCAGCATACATGTAGTCTGACATAAAGAGAAAGAAGTAGCAAATATTTCTATACAAAAAGCTATTAAAGTTTACAAATGATTTAAATAAATGGAGAGATATACTATGTTCATGAATAAAATGATTTAACATAATAAAAAGTTCAATTCTCCTGAAAGAAATCTATCTAAAACCATCCTTATATGTTCAAAGTCAAAACCTGGCAAAGGGTTAGTAATCTAGTGTACACAAAGAATCATATCTTAAATATAATTAAATGTAAATGGACAAAACACTCTAATACAAAGTCAGAAATTGGCACAATGAATTTTGAAAGGTTCAATGATATGCTATCTACAAGAGACAACTTTAGATTCAAGGAAACAAACACCTGGAAAGTAAAAGGATACAAAAGGTTATAGCATAAAAACTGTAACAAAAGACAGCTGAAATGGCAATGCCAATATCAGATGACATAGCTTTTAAGGAAAAAATTTTACTAGAAAAAAAGAGGGACATTTTCTTATGATAACTAGATCTGTCCATCAGTAAGATATAGTACTTATAAGCATAAACACACCAAACAACAGAGCCCCAAAACACATGAAGCAAAACTGACAAAACTGAACCAAGAATGGATAATTTAACAATCATAGTTGGATAATTCAATACCCGTTATTCAATACCAGCTATAACAACAAGGAAGATCAACAAGAAAATAGAAGACTTGAAAACATATTAACCAACTAGACCTAAAGAAACCCATTTTCAGCAAATACACATTCTTCTCAAGTGAATATGAAGCATTCTCCAGGATGGGTTATATAATATAGTAGATCATAAAGCATGTCTCAGTAAATTTCAAGGATTGATATCATGCAAAGTATGTTCTCTAACCACAATGGAATTCAATTAGAAATCAGTAACAGAGGGAAAATTTCTAAACACACTGAAAATTTAAAAAAAAACTAAATAAAAAAATGACTCAAAGAATAAATCACAAGGAAAATTAGAAAATCTAGTGAAGAGAATACACACCAAACACAATATAACAAACACAATATACCAAATACAAGATACCAAAACTTATGGGATGCGATTCAAGCAGTATTTAAAGGAAAATTTACAGCTATAAGCACCTATACTTAAAAAAGAAAGAGAGAGAATATACAAATCAATAGCTTAATCTTGATTAAAAAAGAAAGAGAGAGAATATACAAATCAATAGCTTAATCTTATTTTGTTTAAAAAACAAAATAAACAAACAAAAAAGCAAACTAAACCCCAAAAAAAGAAGAAAACAAGTAAAATCTATAGTGAAAATAGAGAATAAGAGACAAACAGAAAAAAAAAAACAAGAAAACCAGGTGTTAGTTCTTTGAGAAGATAAAAGCATTCACAAACTTTTAATTAGACTGAACAAGACAAAAAGAGAGAAGATTTAAATTACTAAACTCAGGAAAGAAAAAGTGTGCTTCCATAACCCTGACAGAAATAATAATGATTATAAGAGAACTATCAACAACTGAATGCCAACAAAGTAAATAACCTAGATGAAACGGACAAATTTCTAGAAAGACACCAACTCCCAAAACCGATTCAAATAGAAAGTCTGGATAGACATGTAAGAAGTTAAGGTAATAAATTAATAACCAAAACCTTCCTATAAAGAAGAGCCACAGCCAGATGGCTTCACTGGAAAACATTACAAAATGTTTAAAGAAAAATTAATACCAATTCTTCACAAACTTTTCCAAAGTATAGAAATATGGAACACTTTCCAACTCATTCTATGAAGCCAGTATTACCCTGCTACTGAAACCAGAAAAGCACATTACCAAAAAAACAAACAAACAACAACAACAACAAAAAAAAAACTATAGACCTTATTCTTCATAAATACAGATACAAAAGTCCTTCACAAAATACTAGCAAACAAAATCCAGAAACATATAAAAAAAATTATTGGGATTTATCCAAGGAATGCAAGGCTCATTTAACTTACAAAAATAAATCTACATAATACACCATTTTAACAGAATAAAGAGGGGGACCATATTATCATGTCAAAAGATGCAGAAAAAGCATGACAAAATCCAACATCCCTTCATGATAATGCACTCAACAAAATAGGAATAGAAATCAAGTTTCTCTATCTGATAAAGGCCATCTATGAAAAACTCTCAGCCAATATCACACTGAATGGTGAATTACTGAATGTTTTCCCTTTAATATCAGAAATAGGAAGAGGTTGTCTGTTATCCACACTCCTGTTTAACATTATATTGGAGGTTCTAGAAAGGGAAATTGGGCAATAAAAACAAATACAAAGTATCCAGATCGGAGAGGAAGAAATACGACTATATTTGCAGATGACATCATCTTATACATAGATAACCCTAAGAAACACACACACAACTATTAGAGTTATGAAAGTTACAGGATACATGATAAATACCCAAAAATCAATTGTCTTTATATACAGTAGCAGTGAACAATTCAAAAATGAAATTAAGAAAACACTTTATTTGCAATAGCATCAAAAAGAATAAAATCCTTAGAATAAATCTAACAAAATGCAACACCAAGAAACATTGTTGAAAGAAATTGAAGACAATTTAAATCAATGCAAAGACATACCATGTTTGTGAATTGAAGATTTAGTACTGTTAAGGTGGCAATATTTTTCAAATAGCCAGCACAATCTTGACAAAGAACAACAAAAATGAAAGACTCATACTCCTGATTTCAAAACTTAATGCAAAGCCATATTAATCAAAATTGTGTGATACTGACATAAGGACATATATATATATATATATATATATATATATATATATATATATATATTTATTTATTTATTTATTTATTTTTCCAATAGAAGATAATTTACAATTGAGAAATCCTCATATTCCTGTAAAGGGACTTGTATGTACATGCACAATATATAAAGAACCCTTAAATTCAATAATTAAAACACAAACCAATTTAAAAATAGGGAAAAAATTGAATAACCATTTCTCCAAAAAAAGATCTAGAAGTGGCTATAAGTACATGAAAAGATGCCCAATTTCATTATTCACTAAGGAAATGCAAAACAAAACCACAATGAGATAGTACTTCACACCCATTAGAATGACTTAATTAAAAAGTGTTGATGATATGTGGAGGAATTGAAACCCTATACATTACTGGTAGGGATGCAAAGTGGGGCAGTTCATTTGGAGAACAGTTTGGCAGTTCCTCAAAATGTTAAACTTAGAGTTATCATATAACCTAAGTATATACCCAAGAAAATTTGAAAATGAACATCCACATAAAACTTGTACATGAATGTCCACAGCAGCATTACTCATAGTAGCCAAAATGTGGAAACAATCTAGAGATACATCAACTAATGAATGGATAACCAAAATATTATGTACCCATGTATTGGAATATTACTCCACAATAAAAATGAATAAATTACTGATACACGCTACAGCATGGATGAACCTCTAAAACATTACGTTAAGTAAAACAGGGCCACATATTTATGATTCAGAATAAAAGGCCACATAATTATGATTCTATTTATATGAAATGTCTATAATATGTAAATTAAATCCACAGAGACAGAAAATAGATTAGTCTCTACCAGGCTTTACATGGAGGGAAGAATGAGAAGTGAGTGTTTATAGGCACAGGGCTTCTTTTTAGTGTGATAAAAATAGTCTGAAATTACATAATGTTAATAGTCGCACAACCCTTTAGTATACAAAAAACTGAATTGTACATTTTAAATGTGTGAATTTATGGTATATTAATTATACCACAATAAAGCTGTTATTTAAAAGTCCATTAGACAAAGAGTTATGAAACCTGGATTCTAATCTAGATGCTGTCCTATTTTAATACTATGACTTCAGACATCTTTACTCTTTCTGGCCTCAGTCTCCTCATCTGTGAAATGAAAAGTGAGTGCCCTCCCACTTATGAGAGTTTATGGTTCTATGCCTCTATCACTTCCTTTATGAAACAGTCTTTTGTCCAGCTGTCTAGAGGTGATCTCTCCCTACTTTGAACTCTTATAATATTAACTGCCTTGTATTACTGCTATTAGTGTTTTATCTTATCTCCTTCACTAGAAACGTAAGCCACTTAAAGGAAGACTCAGGACTGTCTTGTACATGACAGGGATTCAATCATTTTTTAAGATGCCTAGAAATATAAAATTATTTATATTTACAAGACATTGTATGAAATGAAGCAATCGGTCAAAAAAAAATCAAAATTTTTGGTTTACATGTCACCAAAATAAGGGATTGATAATTTTCCCTAAATTTGACACGATTTAATGTTAATTTTTGGCATAGTAGACTTATAAACTCAATAGTTTAAATCACCATGTAAATCCCCTTGTTATACCATACAGAGGAGCTTCTGGCCTATTTTAAAATAGATTGCCTGTACCATGGAAGCTTCACTGATGTTGACGCTAAATGTGATGAAAATAATCCAAAAATGAAAAGAAATAAAATGCTTGAACTAGTGTTATTTAATTGCAATTAATCAAGTCTTTAGCATTTCAGTAGGTGTCCTGAACCACATTGCTATTTTTAAGCAATGAAATCCTACCAATAAGAGACCTCAGTAGAGTACACTATTATGAAATCCGCATTGAGAGGTTAGGCCACTGTTTTCCCACAATTATTATTGAGTTTACAAATTTTTTAAAAATAGAAAATTATACAGGCTTTGCTGCTTTGTATAACTTTCCATAATGTACGGTGACAAGCTGAAATTTTTAGACTAAGAAGAAAATGGAGTAAAAATGTATTCACTGCTTTTTTACTTCTTTTTTTCTTTAAATACAAAAGACTATCTACAAAGTAATCTTCAATTTTGTGTTCTTTCTTCCACTGATGAACTACATAATTTAATTCAAAAATATTTATTCCTCATTAATAAAAATACAAAAGGAAACATTATGAAAAATTAGTTCTAGCCTGCTAGGATTTAACTGTAACTTCATAATCCCACCACATTCCCTTTCTATTCTGCATAATTACCAGTTCAGAATACCTGAATCCATTCCTAAATGTGGAGTTTAGAAAAAGTCTTTGTAATTGATAAGAAAAAACTAAAGGCAGCATCAAAGCACTTTAAGAACCTAGGCAAAATTAAATTTTTGGTACATAACTGGTAATATCTGAGAACATTTTTTTGTTCTACACTTTGTTTTATATATGAGATGTACCTGAAAACGTGTTTTATAATTTTGGAGGTGGTTTCAGTAAGTACTCGCATCTCTCAAATGTATTGAGTTAAAGCTTCTATATAGTATTCTTATTCTCCATCTTGGGCATAACTTCAATCTGTGCTATCATTTTAAATTTGTGTTTAATGAATATTCATTGAGCACTAACTATTCTGCTGGTATAGATAATAATAACACACACAAAAACTAAGATTTATTGAATGTTTATTATAGTACTCAGCAGTATACTAAATTCTTTATAGTTTTCTCTCAATCAACACTAACAGCAGTCTGATAAAGTGGTAGTTACTCTTACTATCCACATTTTACAAATCAGAAAATTGAAGGTTAATGACATGAAGCAATTTGCCCAAAGTTACACCATTAATAAGTGGTCTGGCACTATGCCCTGGAACTTACAGTCCACGAAGGCTGTCAGAGAAGGAATCAAGTAATAGATGTGATCTATGTTATAAGTGATGACTCATGGTTGAATATGGAACTAATCAACTTAGAGATTACAATTTTAAACATTAGTGTTATGGTATGGAGTGCACGATAGGCACAGTTCTCCAGAGAAATAGAACCAATAAGATGTGTATATGCAGAGAGAGAGATTGGTTTTAAGGAATTGCTCATGTGATTATTGTGACCAGGAAAGAGCCAGTGTTGCAGTTCAAGTTCAAAGGCCATCTGCTAGCAGAATTCCTTTCTGCTATGTGTGTGTGGGGGTGGGGGGGAGGAGAGTTTATAGTCTTTGTTCTATTGAGGCCTTTAACTGATTGGATGAAGCTCACCTACATTACGGAGAGCAGTCTGTTTTATTCAAAGTTCACTGATTTAAATGTTAATTTTATCCAAAAACACATTCACAGAAACATCCAGAATAACATTTGACCAAATACCTGGGCACCATGGCCCAGCCAAGTCGACATGTGAAATTAACCATCTCACGGAGCTTTAAAAATATATAAAAAGTCATAGTAAAAATGCCATGCTCTATAGTAGAGACTTCTACAAATTTGTCTTCTCCAACAAAGCTACACCTCTTGAGCTGAGGACTACGTTATATTTACTTTGTATTCCCAGTTATCCAGCACAATGCGGGACATACAGAACATTTTTAGGAGCTCTTGTTGAATTAACTTTGCTTGAATTGAATTGAATTCAGTTTCTGACCTTTTAAAATGTCTAAAAAAGGAAAGTGAGTTCAGAATAAATAAGTGCCATTGAACAGTTTGGGAACTCATAACTCTATCAGCTTTGGTTGCCCAATTTGTGGCAAAAGTTATGTATTAGTTATACATTGCTACATATAAGCAAATGACTACCAACTAAGCAACTTAAACCAACACTTGTTTATTATCTCATCATTTCTGTGGCATAACTGGGTGCTTCACTTCCAGATCTCAACCAGGGCTGCAATGACGACAGGTTAGCCAGAGCTGAGTTCTCATCTGAGGCTGGCTACAGAAGAAATTTTTTCAAAGCTCACATGACTGTTCTCACAATCCAGTTTCTCAGCTCCTTGCAGGCTGTTGGCCAGACACTGCCCTCAGCTTCTTACCATGTGGGCCTCTCCATATGGTGCCTTACTTTATCAAAGCCAGCAAGGGAGAGAGTCAATATGGAAAAGTCTACCAGTAACATGGATGTTAAAAATCTTACATAATTATGGAAAGGACATACTTGGCCATATTCTATTGATTCGTAGCAAGTCACAAGTCGTACTCACATTCAAAGTGAGGGGATTACACAACAGCATGAAGACGGGGATGTGGGGATAATTGGGAAGTGGGGTAATGTATTTTACAGTTTGTTCCCCACACTGTTTGTTCCCTAATCCCGAGAGCAGGATTAGACTTTGGGTTGGATTTTCGGAAATCTCAGCCCTGTTGCTACAGGAAATAAGGGTTTCTTTTAAGGCAGTTATAAAAACTTTCAGGTCCTTCAGGGGCACCTAACTGAATCATATTAGGGGATGTCAGTGCAGGGAGGAGACCAGATGAGACACCCTGCCTCAAAGAGAAAGGCAGCACATGAACCAGCCACCTCACTCCCATTGTTGGGAGTCCTGATTCCTGAGCTTCCCCTACACCCAGACACCACCTTGGGAAGAAAGCCTCTGGGGAATTTGATACCCAATTTTCTAAAGACTTAATTGAAACAGACTGCTTAAAATGAAAGAAAAGTGTTGTCTGCTAATTGATCAGGTGTGTGGGTGTATGTGCATGTGTCTTTCTCTTACTATCATAAAAAGTGAAGTACTCAGGAGGACAATTAGCTTGGATATGGGAAATGAAAAGTTAGTTACTAAACTTGGTGTGATAATCACATTGTAAGATATATAAATGTCATCAAATCATTGTGTTGTACACCTGGAAATAATATATTGTATTCCCACGATAAAAAGTTTAAAAAAAAAAGAATTAGCGCAGTGTGAGTGAACTTCCAACTCTCTAAAATTAGAACTGGCTATACCTATGAATAGTTAAGTGATCACCTGTGTACCCCAGGTACACCCTGGCAGTCTATACCAGTAGGCTGCCACAATGCAAAAATCCCAATCCATTCTTATAAGAAAGGACAGGCAAAGAGAATCACGGCCTTGTCGCTAAAAGACAAGAGCTGCTTTACCTAGGAGTGGGCTGGGGAGCCCTCTCCCACACATATAACAGCAGGATCAATAAAAATAATAGTTAGCATTTATTGATAACTCATTATATACCAGAAAATCCTTTTTCTATTTCTTTCCATCTTTTAGTTTGAAATGTTTTACATCAACAGAACATTTGAAAATATAGCACAATGAATGTGCAAATAATGCTTGCATTGATTAACTAGTCATTAACATCCTTCTACAGTTCTAGATCGATCGATAGATAGACAGACATAGATTATATATACGTATGTACATACAAAATTCACCATGGAATTTATACAAAATTGACTACTCCCAGTGTCTGCCACAATGAGGGGCATATAGAAAGATTTTAGGAACTCTTTTAATTGGATTGAATTGAATTCTAAAAAGGAAAGTATATTCAGAATGAATAAATGCCACAGATAAGTCCAGTGGTTTAGGAAAAAAAAATACATACATACACACACACACACACACACACACACACATGCACACACACATACACAAAGGGTGCCAAAAAAAAATGTATACACATTTTTAAGAAAGGAAAAAACTGTATCAAAATTGTAATACTGAATATATACTGATAACAAAAGATGAATACAAGTCATGTGTATACATTTTTTTGGAACCCTTGTATATACTGTAGCATATGCTAATACTACATAGTATATAATACATAGTAGAATACTACATATAGTTATACATGTGTAAATATATATACACACATACACACACACAGACAAACCTTTTTTTGATTAAATTATTTGAAAGTATAGGTTTCAGACATCATGACACTGACACTTTTTACAGTTCTTGCAATAAATTGCCCAAGTTTGCAAAACTCAGGCAAAGTGCTGATCTTGGAACGCTGAGAGTCAAACTTGGAGACTATAGTTTTAGTAACTGTGCTATTCTTGCTCAGTTCGGAAAAGGTTAGAAAGATGCCATAGGTGGGATAGATGGGGTACCTGTCAACCACAGTCAGGATAAAAGCAGCAGGAGAAAACTTGAGGATGGGTACGAGGGAAAGATGGGGGAAGGATGAGAGAATTTTTTATATAAAGAGAAGTGCTTGTCAAATGAAAAGTGCCACTAAGAGAAAATCTCCCCCTTTCTCCTTTCATTAATACCTAGTGCAGAAGGATACACTATTTCAAACTTGATATGTGAGAGTATAAACACCCAAAGGGTAGTGTCTGCTCGCATCGATGTGAGTCCAGCACCGTACTGCATGCAGAGTCAGGTCCTTGGCCAGGCACTTGGTCTGCTTCTAATGTTAATGGGCACAGATTTCTGACTCATTGAGGAATCCAGTCATAAAACTATGTTTAATATTATGTGAATAATATGCCAATTCTCATGAAAGCTTTCAAAATTTATCTCTTTAGCTATCATGAATACAGCCGTGGGGATCTGTAATGTAAGAACAATTATAGAGGATCCATTGTACAACATGAATTTGAGTTAACCCTTGCTCATAATAGCTGAAAAAGGAGCACCAAAACAGTTGTAAAAAATAAAATCCTCAAATTCTTTAAAGATTAAGTTCACAAAATTACGTCAGAGGGTTATTCATTGTTTAAGATTAAGAAACTAACTCCATCTCTGCACTGAATACTCAACATAGTTTTTGTATCTCTATATAAATTCGTATATAACTCTTGAGAAAATAATATTAATTGAGAGAAGGAAACAAATCAATCTTATAGGCTTACCAAACAATTAACAAATAAAAAATAAATAAAACTAAATCTTGCTTACATTATACTTTGCTTCTCCTCTCAAGCCTGCTCGTTCTATTCACCCACTTGCCTGTGAAGGCAAGTTTCAATTCTCTTATTCTTTAAGGCAGGGGCTTACAAACTTTTTTCACAATGACTTGTGAGAAATATATTTTGGACATACACACCAATATATTTACAGAAACATTTATATTTTTAAGTATTATATTTGTATATATTCTTTTAAAAGCCCTTCATTCTCTCAATTAATAAAGTATTTTTCAATCTGATTAGCAACCCTGTAAAGGTCGCAGAATCAATTTGGTGAGCTTAATCAACATTTTAAAAAATAGAAAAAAAATGCCAAAGTGAATAGTAGAGAATATAAGTTAAGTACCGTTTCATGAAAATTGTTTCAATTTTGTGTGTATGTGTATATCTAACAGTGGGTCTTAGTCAAAAACTTTTGACACTTTACCATTTTGTGGTATTGGAATTTGAAAAGCATTGCAGTCTAAGAGGCCACAGTTGGCTGTCATCATCTTCAAAAAATACTCTATTCATATTCATAATGTTGAAAGTTTTCATTATGTCACATCTTAGTGTTTTATCCTCTCCCAGGGAAAATTAGTTTGAGAAATGTAACTCAGCAGTGTGTAGCTACACAAGGGCCATTTGAAATGATAGAAAAAAGAAACTTTGAATCATGATGCTGTACTCAGTTTTAGACCCTTAGCACACTAAAAAGATAAAGGTAAGTGTAGAAAACATCAAATAAGCAACAAATGGTGTAAAGACAAATAAATAAATAAATAAATAAATAAATAAATAAATAAATAAATTTAAAAAGAACTTATAAGGAACCAAAATGCTAATAAGAAAATATTAGCTATTTCTATATTTGACTGAAATGCCATAATTAAACACATAAATTCTCCTGAATTTGATATCAAAAAGGTATGGTTCTGGTGTACATGAAGAGGATTTCATTTTTAATTATAGTTTAGCCTATTTTCACAAACAGCAAGTTTCTATGGTGAGAGCCACTATAAACATCTAAAGGCAAAGATTAGCAGATGAGTATGTACTGGGCATATGGTCCAAGAGATGATAGCATAACAGTTAGAAAAACTTAATAATCAAAGATGAATAAAATGTTATCTTGGTATAAAAGAAGGGGTTTGTAGTAGTGGGAAGAAGTTTTTAGTGGAAAAATACTCTTAAATAATGTTACTGCAGTTTTATGTTTCAATACTGGAAAAGATAATAATAATAAAACAACCCTCTGGGATAAGATCCAAGATGACAGAATAGATAAATGCTGTGCTTGCCTCCTCCAGTGATCACATTAATATTTCAACTAAATTATAGAACAATCAACCTGAAGAACCATCTGAAGTCTAGCTGAACAGAAGCTTTAGAACTAAGGATATAAAGAAGAAGCCATATGGACTCTGGTAGGAGGGGTGGAAATGCTGAACAGGCTGTCCCCAAACCTCCATGTCATGGTTGAGACTCAGAGGGGATATCTCTGCAGTGGAGGTCCTCCCTTAAGGAGGAAGGGACCCCAGCCCCACACTGGGCTCCCCAGCCCATAGTACTGATGCCAAGAAGAGTAGTCCCTGTAACATCAGGCTGACAGTGGGGAACCCAGACATCCTCTTAAAGGGCCCATGCACGAACTCACTCACTTGCAGGCACCTGGACTGTGGCAGAGGGACAGTGACTCAGGAGGCATCCAAGACATACAGAGGGACCGAGTTGTGGGCTTCAAGATGAGGACTAGACGGACTGTAGCCATTTTCCATGTGTAGAATCCTCTTCCCATGCAGCCAGAAGGCGGGCACCATCTTTCCTGTGTTGAGCCCTCCCCTACACAGCCAAATCTGAATCTGAATTGGCCTAACGAGCTCTGCTCCCTCCACCCTGGTGACTCCCCAAGATCACACACCACCCAACTGTGCAACACCAGAGCCAATTATTCAGTAAACAACCAGCCCTTCTCAGACTTCTCAGACTCTTTCTTGAACAACAATCAGGGGTCCACAGGCCATGGGCAGGCAGTGACTGGCCTTGGTGTGCTCTGAGACTTTTGCTGGGTAGCTCCAGAATCAGCACTGGCACCAAACCAGAATCTAACCTAGTGAAAACGATCAACAAAATGAAAAGACAGCTTATTGGATGGGAGAAGTTATTCCCCAAAGATACATCTGCTAAGGAGGTAATATCCAAAATTTATTTAAAAACTCATATAACTCAACACCAAAAAAAAAAACAATCCAATTTAAAAAATGGGCAGTGGACCTGAATAGACGTTTCTCCAAAGAGGACATACACATGGCCAATAGACATGAAAAGATGCTCAACACTATCAGAGAAAAGTAAATTAAAACCACAATGAGATATCACCTCTCACTCAGAATGGCTATCATAAATAAATCAACAAACGACAAGTATTGGCAAAGATGTGGAGAAAACGGAACCTTTGTGCTGTTATTGGAATTGCAAATTGGTAGAGCCACTATGGAAAATGATTTGGAGGGTCCTCAAAAAATTAAAAATAGAACTACCTTATGACCCAGCAATTCCACTTCTGAATCCAGAGAAATCCAAAACACTAATTCAAAAAGATACATGCACTCCTATGTTTACTGCTGCACCATTTACAATAGCCAAGACATGGAAGCAACCTAAGTGCTAATCAATAGATGACTGGATAAAGATATTGTATATATACAGTGGACTCAGCCATAAAAAAGAATGAAATGTTACCATTTGGTCCATTCAATACCTTTTAGGTCCATTCAGCTAGTGAACAAGCTGTCCAGAAAGCTGACTTAACATTCTTTCAGAATGGACCTAAAAGGTATTATGCTAAGTGAACTGAGTCATATGGAGAAAGACAAATACTCTATGATTTCACCGTATGTGGAATCTAAATAACAACAACAAAAACAACAACAAAACAAACAAAACAGAAACAGACTCATAGATGCAGAGAGCAAACTGATAGCTGCCAGAGGGAAGGGTAGCTGGGGAGCTGGGTGAAAAGGTGAAGGGATTAAGAAATAGAATTTGTAGTTACAAAATAGTCCTGGGGATATAAAGTACAGCATAGGGAATATAGTCAATAACGTTGCAACAACCATGCATAGTGCCGGGTGGGTACTAGACTAATTGGGGTATCACTGCATAAATTATATAAATGTCTAGTCACTATGCTGTACACTTGAAACTAATCTAAAATAATATTGAATGTCAACTGTAACTGAAAAAAAAAGAAATAAATAATTTAAAAATAACCCTTTGAAAAATATCAGTTCAAACTGAAATAGTTCGCAGCAGACAAAGCAAGCGATAATATAAGTAGTACATTGAACCAAAGTGTTGGATAACATTACCCAATGACATTGTCCTTTCTAATATTAAGGATTTAAAAATAACCCTTGATAATTGGCATGTTACCTCAATCAACTGTTGTCAATAGGCAAAGCAGAGCTGAAAATAATCCTTGGCTTTTTGTTTTCAAAGCTACAGATGAATCCTGGCACTGATGGGTAAGCCAGCCTCTGGAAGAATGTTAAGTCAGCTTTCTGGACACCTTGTTCACTAGCTGAATCATATAGCAGAATATGCATAAACTCTTTATTTTATTAGTTTCAGGTGTACAAAACAATGTACTAGTTACACATTTACACCCCTCACAAAGTGATAACTCCCCTCCCCCAATCTACTATCCCTCTAACGTCGTATATAGCTGTTGCAGTTCCACTGACTCTATTCCTTATGCTGTACTCCACATCCTGTGACTATATATATGTTATATAATAGTTGACATTATTATTCAGCTTCAGGTGTGCAGTGCAGTGATCAGGCACCTACACCACCCATGAAGTGGTCTCCCTAATAAGACAAATGCCCATGTGACACCCTACAAAATCTTTACAACATTATTGATTCTATTCCCCAAACTGTCTTTCATATCCCCGTGGCAATCTTGTGGTTACCAATTGTACTTTCTAATCCCCTCACCTTCTCCCTCATCCCCACCCTGCTCCCATGCAGCATCCCTCAGTTTTTTCTCCATATTTCTGAGACTGTTTCTGATTAGTTTGCTCATTTATTCTGTTCTTTAGATTCCACATATAAGTGAGATCATATGGTATTTGTCTTTCTCTGTCTGACTTATTTCACTTAGCATAATGTTCTCTAAGTTCATCTATACCATTGCAAATGGTAAGATTGCATTCTTCTTTATGGCCAAGTAATATTCCACTGTATAACATGTACCACAGTTTCTTAATCCAGTGGTCTACTGATGGGCATTTTGGTTGTTTCCATGTCTTGGCTATTGTGAATAGCGCTGCAGTAAACATAGACATCAAATCATACTACAAGGCTACAGTAATCAAAACAGCATGGTACTGGCATAAAAACAGATAGATACATAGATCAATTAAACAGAATAGAGAGCCCAGAAATAAATCCATACCTATATGATCACTTAACCTATGACCAAGCAAGAATTTACATTGGGGTAAAGACAGTCTATTCAATAAATGGTGCTGGGAAAACTGGAAAGACACATGCAAAAAAATGAAGCTGGACCACTCTTTACACCATATATGAGAATAAATTCAAAATGGATTAAAAACTTAAATGTAATCCAAAACCATAAAATTCCTAGAAGAAAATATAGGAAGTAAATTTGCAGACATTACCCTTAGTAATATTTTTACTGATATATCCCCTCGGGCAAGGGAAGTAAAAGAAAAAATAAACATATGGGATTACACCAAACGAAAAAGATTTTCACAGCAGAATATGCATAAACTCTTGAAAGGCATTCTCATTGGTATTTCTAACGAATGTTACCTAACTTTGGGCTATGTCTCCACCAGAGGAAGAGTGTGTAGAAGGAAGTGGGGAGGAGAAGAAAGGGCAAAGATTACAAAGAACCAGCAGTGCCCTGAGACAGGAATTACTTTGTATATGGTAAAGACACCCGACTTCATTGATGAGCTACTAAGAGAGAACAATAAGGAGACCCATTGCCCAAAATGTATTGCCAATTTTTGCTTTCTGTTTTAAACACAATTACAAAACAGGATATTGAGCTGCTTGGCTTTCTTCCTCAGCATTTGCATAGAGAGATAACGAAAAAGAATGGAAATTCCAAAGATTTGTCCTTCCCATAATTAAAGCATGTTCTTTCCTATCTTTCCCAATATTTCTCTTCCAATTAAGTTTTGTATACAAGAAACAAAGTCCTAGTAAAGTCTTCCACATAATTTCCAATTACTCTTTAGCTAAGGATGTTTCAGCTTTTAATGATGTTTTAGTATTTAAAGATGATGCGTTCTCAAATTAACTAATGTGATCTTGAAAGTATAGCAACGGTTTGAGAATTTCTCTAAAACCTAGGAGCAGGGCAAGGGACAAAGCTACTACCCAGTCATTACTCTCTCCCACTGTTTTCTCTTTTGCAAACAGTGTGATAGAAGAGATAGAGGTAGTTATATTGTACTTATTTTATTTTTATCTAAATAACATTACTTTCCTTATTAAGATTTAATTGATTAAGCATGAAGTTATCAGCAAGCCAGTTCTGTTTTAATTAGATAGGTATGGAAAATTTTGATAATAATTTTAATAGTGACAAGCTGTAGTGTTCACTCATTCATGAAAAAAGTAATATTACATTGTTTGGCTTATCTAAATGGGAGGGGTAAATATCATTTCAATATTTTACATGTAGGAAAAATATCTAATAGAATAATGATCTACTAATAGGTTAAGTTTAATTGTAAAAGTAAAATCTTTACAAATAAGCCTTAATTATGCACCTATTATTAGGTCGGTGCTAAAGTAATTGCGGTTTTTGCAATTTTTGACCTTTTAAACCAAAATTACTTTTGCACCAACCTAATATATGTGAGGCACTGGGGATTTAAGTATAAAGAAAAGCCACTGACCTCAATATTTTATTGCTCAGAGACATAGAAACATATAATTTCAATACAGTGAAGAAAATATGAATATAAGTTATACAAAGCACCATGAGAACATAGAACATAAATGAATAATTTACTAGACATCCTGAAAGTGGTGGTTTAAAGGAGAAATTTACCTGGTAATTGTTCCTGAGGAAAAGGTATTTCTGACAGAGGTAAATTATGTCCAAACAAACAAACATACTCTGGATAATGTGCTAACACAACAGTGATTTGAGAATATCACCCATAAATTAACAAAATTTAAGCAAAAAATTAAGCAATGTATAGAGTATAGACTCCAATGGAGAGATATGATGGGCATTTGTTTTGGGGATTTCCAACATATGTTTCCTCCTTTTAACTGTATCCAGATTCCTTTCATCATATTATCTGTTCCACATTGTATGGCACCTTGAGGAGGTGGTAAATCCAGGTTCCTTATCTCTTGCTAAGAGAATAAGCATATTCTCCATGACACTCCAGCTCAGGAAGAAGAGTAAAAACATAGCCTAAACTTGCTTAATAAGACGAACTCTTCTGGGACTCTGATACTTGACCAAGAACAGAAGAAGCTGTTAAATATTATTCATTTCAAAGGGCATCAAGACAAAACTGTTTCGAAGGTTTTTACATTCCAGCACCCTTTCAGAGTTTACCCCCATGTGAGATATCAAGTGACCAGGAATCTATAGATCACTAAGCAGATACAGACTCCCTCAGAGAAATAATGTGCTTTCCTCAGAGCCATAGGAGTCTGCTCAACTCATGCTTAGGGACATATGGGAAATTCAGAGAATCTACCCTCAGATAGAAAATCTACCATGTACCCTTCTACCATCTACCATCTATTACAAAACCAAGTCTTTTTTGTTATTATATGTTATAGCGGACAATTGTTATTTTTGTCTTTCTAGCATCCATTCTACCTTCTTTTAGTGGATGCACACTAATTTTCCTTGGAAAACTTCTTTCCCATTTTTCCATGCATGTGATTTGAGTGGAGTTGTCTCCATTTTTAGTTCCAGGGGAAGGCATGGGTCCCAAACCTGGCCAGTGAGAGCTAATGAGACTCAGTTTCACATGTTTTGTTTGATTGTTATAACTGTTAGTACAGAGGTACAATGGAGTGCAGGCCTGCTGAAATCAATTAGCAGGAAAAAAAGATGATGGAAATGGAGGTAAACTTTCTGAATTCTCAAATGAGATAAACAACTTCTACAACCTCATACTTTTTTCCCCCTAAAGTCAATTTAATTGGTTTTTTGACATTTATAATTAAGAGTCTTAATAAACATAGGTGATTTGGACTCTCTGTTATTTTATTCTCTATGATCTGTATTCTAAAATCTCTGGCTTGTAAGTGATTTTAAAGATCACTTGGTAAAGCCAACTAGGTAAATTTTTGATGCTCCCTTCTTCCTCCAGTCATGAGGAGTTTGCAACCTTCAAAAACAGATTATATTTAAGGTGCTTGAGATTTTAAAAAATCCTAATGAAATCTATCTTCTAGACATGAAACAGACAAAAAATAAATTACACAATAACTCAGTTAATTATAGAGTATGTTAAATATTAATAAGTGATATGAAAATAAGGAAAAGGCAGTTAGGAGGGGGTTTAGACTGAGGAACACAGTTTACCTTATTAAGCCAGGGTGAGTCTCATCGACAAAATGAAATTTGAGGGAAGACTTAAAAGAGGGTAGGAAGCTAGCCAAGAAGATTCCTGGAGAATTTAATATTTTAGGCACAGAAAGCAGCTAGAACAAAAGCCCAAGTTGAGTGTATGCCTGGCATGTTCTAGGAATTGCAAGAAAGCCAGTGTGGCTGGAGCTGAATGAACAAGGAAGAGAGTATAGGAGATGAGGTGTGAGGACCAAAGGAGGGGTGTACATCATGTAAGCTTACAAGGCATGTATTACCTATTGCTGCGTACCAAATTACTCCACACCTCAGCAGCTTTAAACACTTATTATCTCACACAGTTTCCACAGTTGTAGAATTTGGGAGTAGCTTACTGGTAGTTCTGGCCCAGGGTCTCTCATTAGGTCACAGTTATTAATATAATCTCGATTGCGGCTGCAGTCATCTGAAGTTTTGACTGAGGCTGGAGTATCTGCGTCCAAGATGACTCATTCACATGACTGTTGGCAGGAGGCCTCAGTTCCTTGCCTTGTGGGCATTTCCTTAGGGCTGCTTGAGTGTCCCTACAAAATGTAACTATCTTCTTCCAAAATAATTCATCTGAGAGAGAGGACAAAATCCCAATGTAGAGCCTCAGAAGGCACATTTCTACAACATCCTATTAGTTACACATTCAGGATTACTCAGAGTGGGAAGGAATTACAATGTTAAATTCTAAGAGGCTAGGATTATTCAGTGCCATATTGGGCACTGGCTACCATAGCTGTAATTAGGAACTTGGGTCTTAGAAATATGGGGAGTCATTACAAGGTTTTAAATAGAGCAGTGATGTAATCTGACATATTTTTAAAGGATTACTCTAGCTACTCTTTTTTGACTAGAGTTAGGCAGGCAAGAGAAGAAGCAGGAACCATATTAGAAGCTATTTCAGTAATCAAGCTGAGTGATGATAGTAGATCAGGTGGTAACCAGGAAAGAAAAAAGAAGAGGTTAGATTACGGCTATGTTGAAGGTTTGGTACAGAATTTCCTTATACATCTTCTGTGGGGTTTGAAAGACTTAGAGAAACCAAAGCAAAGCTTTGACTAAGCAACTGGAAGGATAGAGTTGCCATCAACTGAAAAGGAGAAGACAATTTGTAAACCAGTTAGGTGAGGCAGGAGGGAGTGAATCTGGAAATTCAGTTTTGAAAAGCTGAGTATGATGTGTCTGACAGACATCTGACTATATGGCCTAGAGTTTTAGAGAAGTGTTTTTCTACAGCACTACAATATAAATGCATCCATATGATATTTAAAGCTATGAGACTGAATAAGATCACCAAGAGAGTGATCGTAGATAAAGAAGAAAGGAGGTCCAAGCACAGAGCCCTGGACCTTTCTGGTATGAAAAGATGGTGAAGAGAAGGAGCCAAAAAGGAAACTGAGCAAGAGCTCTCAGTAAGGTAGGAGGGAATCCAAGAAAGTGTGGTTCCCTGGAATAGAAGTAAAGAATATATATCAAGGAAGATGGGTGATTCAAATGCTATAGATGGGCTAACACTAAAACAGAGATTTGATCCTGGGATATGGTAACCTGGGTGAGCTTCAGGGGACATGGTTTGCAGGAGTCATGGCAGCAAAAGCTTGACTGAAGTGGGTAAAAGAGAGAATGGACAGAGATAAATTGGAGATATGACTATGGGTAACTTTTTCAAATCATTTTGCTGCAAATAGGAACAATGAAATGGAGAAATAGCTGTTGAAAAAAAAAGAAGGATCAAGAGAAAGTTTTTAGCTTGGAAGAAGTAATTTTTTTCTGTGATGATACAGGGGGGAAAGATGGATGATATAATAGAGAAAGGGAAAGTTTCTCAGACAATGCAGTGAGAAATTAGTTCCAGATCACAGTGGAAGTATTGATGACAGGCAGCATGTCAGAGGACATAAGGGCAGGTGGGGTGAAGTGGTGGTGATAATATCTGTAAGTTTTCTTGCGAATGTTCAAATTTTCTTAGTGGGGAAGAAGGTATTTGGGTTTGGAAAGGAAGAAAAATATTTTAAATCCTCATCAAGAGAGTGGGACAATGAATTTTTTTAAAACCATCTAGTAGGATTACCTTGCAGAATTAAAGATCTACTTCTAACTTAAAGTCAGTGTGGCAGTTTAAATTAAAGTCAGTGTGTTTTCCTCCAGGCAGTTTTCGCTACAGGATTGAAGACATGGAGTAGGCAGGAAGTTAGATTTGACCAGGGTTGTTTATTACCACACGAGTAAGACAAAAACGAGAGGAGAGCAAGGAAGCGGAAGGTGTTTACAGGGAATGATTATAATGATTAACCAAAAATTTTAATCTGGAAGGATTAATTGAGGTCAATTAAAAGAATGTAGGATCAAAATATCAGAGGTCTCATTAAGGTCAAAGAATGGTTGGGGCCCTAATACTAGAGAATGGGCTGAAATGTGGGAGATGGCAGTCAGAGAGCAGGATGTTTGAAATTGAGATTATGAAGAGTTCCAGGTATGACCATGAGAGACTGGCTAAGATAAGGGAAAAAAACAAGATCTTGGAAGAAAGGTGGTCATGGAAGTGACAGGCCAAGGTGTTAGAAGAATCATCTATACGTCTATTGAAATCTACCATAATTAAGACAGGAATGTTATTTGAAAGAGTGAAACAGACACTTATATCACCAAGAAATCTGGAAAAATAATGCAGAAATCCATAAATGACAGCAACAATGAGGGGCAGGGTTGACATCATCTAATGGCACAAGATCCACAGTGGGTTGATTTTAGGGAGAAGGTAGAGAGAAAGGTCTGAAAGTAACAATGAGGAACCAAGAGATTCCTCTTGAACAGTGGTCTAGGGAACTGGGAGAAAAAATAGCCATCTCTTGAGAGGCTACAGGGAAAACATGATCTTAGGAAAGAGTCAAGAAGGTGAAGAAAGGCTGAGGATACAGGAGATTTTGCTACCCACACACTCTGATTTCAGAGAGCACAATGAGTGAGTTTCAGTACTTGGCGAGGGTGAAAAGAATAGGGCAGGAGTTTCTCCACTGGGACTGGAAGTGTCCGATCACCTCAGAACTTGTTAGAAATTCCAGTTCTCAGGTCAGACTCTGCCTACTGAATCAGAATCAAATTCAGGCCCAGCAATCCTGTTTTAGCAAACACTCTAGATGATTCTTATAGGTGATAAACTTTGAGAACAATTGGAACAGCAGATTCACTGGCTTAAAGTGTAGGAGAGAAGGGTGACCTGGAAGTCTGGGAATTTGTGTTGGCTGACAGAAGCATGGATCGAGGACATAATGAGATTATGTCTGGATATAAAGCAGATAGTGGAGATAAATTTGAGTGCTAGGGAAAGGGGGAGAATAGGGAGGGGCAGGTTTTTGGGACTCTTCACCCCTGAAGGCCTGGAGGGTCACAGATACAAAATTTCCCCATCCCTTTGGCTTAAAAGGTTTGTATTGGTGCAGACTGTCACCACACTAGAGCCTCCACTCACCACTATCTCTCTCTTCCTCTCTCTCCTTTTTCTCTATCTTGATCAAGGTTTTCTGTTGTTGTTGCAGGTAACAGAAAGCCACTATAAATAGCTTAAATACATAAAGGAAAATTATTTTAAGGATGTGAGGATTGCAAGGCAGAAAACATTATGGTACCTAATAAGGCGTTATCTGGGGTGTGTGTGTGTGTGTGTGTGAATTTCTAGGACAGTTTATGTTAGGTAAGTACCTTGGGTGACTGTAGCTTGAGATGTGGTGGCAAATGCAAACATCGTTGCCAGGGGCCATCTGTATGAGCACAGTTAGGAAGGGAGCCATTTCTTCAAGGAGTGCTGTGGGCTGGGCCGCCACTCAAAACAGAATCTACAACTGAGACTTTGTTCTGAATCGAGGACTTAGCATAATATAGGTGGATAAATGCCTGGTAACTTCCTTTCAAATGGCAAGTGGGAGAGCACCTTGGCTAAGTATTTCTTTTCTAATTGTTTTAAACACTGATTTAATAATTTGAGAAAGCTCCTCTTTGTAAGAGAGAAGGTAGCAATTACCCTGGAAGTGCAGTATTTAATAAATTATGCAGTAGTTAATAAATTAAATATTTCCTCTCACTGACTTAAATTAGATAGACCCATCATTCTGCATATTTATAAGCCTGTGTATTTGTGTGTGTGTGTGTGTATGTGTGTCTGTGTGTGTGTGTATGTGTGTGTGCACATGCATGCACACATGTATATGTTTTGTGTTGGATGTGTGTTTTACCAACTATATCTGTACCCTATATGACTTCTGTAAGGTAGGTTAGAGTATATTTCATATTTCTAGCATTATCACACACCTTTCCTGAGAAATCCTCCCAAAATGGGTTTTAATTGAGTAAACCTTACTACTTCTCGGGCTCCCAAAATATTTTATGAAATTTAATTTTCTAGATTTTAGTAATATGTTTTATTCTTTTATAAGTTATTTCTAAGTATCTGTAAGATAAAAGTAAGGAACAGAGGTGCCAATAAAGCCTAACTCAAATGACAAAACAGATTCAAAGAGTGATATGAAAACCAGTAAGTGTAGAAGAGGTTCCCTATGCAATCAACTGCTTAAGCCTACCTATGTTTACGATCTTTTCTTCCTCCTCTCTCCTCTCTCTTCTCTCCTCTCTCGTTTCACCTCTCTCTTCCTTTCTTCACTTCATCTGTCCCAGTGCCATATTCCTGTTTTGTGTTTTATTTTTCAATTTTCTTATTCAATTTCATTACTTGTGATATATTCTCTTTTATGTCTCTGGGAAACATTTTAACATTTGTAATGCTAAACCAGCCCCTGTTTTTCTTGATGAAGGTTCAGAGACAACAGTCCAATATACAGAGGGTAACAAAAAATGTATACACATTTTAAGAAAGGAAAAAACTGTATTAAAATTGTAATGCTCAATATATACTGATGATAAAAGATGAATACAAGTCACATTTGACTTCTGCAATTACAAGAGGTGCTCAAAGTGGTTACCATCAGTGTAATTTTAATACAGTTTTTCTGTATTTATACAGATATTGAATGTTGCACACATTTTTTAAAATACAAGTGTACTGCCCTCATTTTTATCTGAACTTATCCTTTTCATGAACCATTTAAAGGAAATACAAACAGGAATAAAAGGCTTCAAAACACCTGTCCAGTTATGTGATGGATTTTTTTTTTTTTAACAAAGTGATCATGTGTCATTGCCTTGATGATGCTAGATAGAATGAAGGGTATATATGTCTCTAATATATAATGTCCTAGATTTGGATACCATTTCTCTACCCAATTTATTAGAAAAATTACTGCACTCCAGGCTATTTACATTCTTTCTGTATAAATGTTACTCAGTATGAAAAAAATTCCAGAGAGAATTTCTTAATCCATAGCCATTTCATGTTCAGTACTGTTCCATTTCATTCATTGTTCTCTTGTAGAAAGACAGTGAGCTGTGATGGAACTTACTCTGATTTGGGAAGACCTGAATTTTTCTATCATTTCTACAAATAGATGAGGTTGAAGGTATGCCCCTTAGATCAAGCATTCTTTAGAAACACAAACTTTTGGAATCTAATGCTAAAACAAAGGATTGCTATTTAAGTTTTAAATGATTGTATTTGTCTCTTATAATCTTTTTATTTTTTAAGACTTTTATTAAAATACAGCTGACATACAATATTATATTAATTTCAGGTGTACACCAGTTATTCAACAATTATAGAACTAAAGAATTGATCACCATGATAAGTCCAACACCTATCTGACAGCATACCACGTTGTCACAGTATTATTGATATATTCCCCATGCTGTACCCATGATTTATTTGTTTTATACCTAGAAATTTGAGCCTCTTATTCTTCTTCACCTTCCTCCCCTTTTTTAATTTTTCAATTATAGTTGACATACAGTATTATATTAGTTTCAGGTGTACAACAGAGTGATTAGACATTTATATAATTTACAAAGTGATCACCCCAATATGTCTAGTACCCATCTGACACCATACATAGTTATTACAGTGTTATTGATTATATTCCATGTGCTGTACTTTACATCTCTGTGACTATTATAACGGGCAATTTATACTTCTTAATCCTGTCACCTTTGAAATGAGTATAGCTCTTCAAAAGCCCCTCTTCATACACCTAGACACAAACTAACACAGTAAGTTTCCTTCAACACCCTACCTTTATTATAGTCAGTTGTAATAGACTGGCCATTCTGGACATTATAAATCTGATACCACATGAGGTCAAAATCAATCAAGACTTATTGCGCTGTAATTTGGTATTTATGCCACATTTGTTTAAAATCACAATGCCAAGAATAATAGTAGAATTAATTGTGTATGTTTTGCATAACCACACTATTTGCCACTGACACATGCTCTTCACACAGAAAGAATTCACAGGTGGTGAGTCTCCGATACATTTAAAGTATATCTAAATTAAGAGAAGTAAACTAATGGGTGGAGAAGAGAGAGAGAAAGAAAGAGAGAGAGAGAGAGAGAGAGAGAGAGAGAGAGAGAAGAGGGAGGAGGGAGTACTGAGTCTGAGTGTATATAATTTATAGCAGCACTTAGTATAGGATACAAATATTATAAATATAAGTAGTATCATAGCAGGGGGGGGGAAACAGGAACAGGCAGAGATAGATAAAAGTCCTGTAAATAGAAGTATCCTATTCCCTATTCCCTCAGGGACTTAGCAAGAAGGATGAGGAAGAGGGAAAGGAGGGGAGTAGTGTGCAAGGGAGGATGTGAAAAAGGGAAACAGAAAAATAGAGTCTCCTTTCCATGCATGTGAGGCTGAAGGTCTCCCTGACCTTCTCTAAATCTTCTGGAAATTGGGGAGTGAAAAAAGGAAACCAGATGGCCCTCCTTTCCTCATGCTTCGCATCTAGCACCAAATCCCATCGAGCCACTGGGCACTACTGCTTCTTACTGACACCCACACCAGCTTTGTGCCACACCTCCCTGGTACAGGGCAGCACTGCCACCAGCTCATTGCCTCTGCCTGGATTACTGCAATCACCTCTCAACCAGGCTGTGAACCCCAGGCTTCCCCCACTATCTCCAGCCCCTTCTTCACCTAGAAGCCACAGTGATTTTCCAAAAACAAACAACTGACCTTGTTATCTCCATCCATTGCCTTGAAGATAAAATCCACTCTCCTTATCCTAGCTTATAAAAGTCTTTCCAGTCTCTTCCATCCCTACCTCTTCAACCTCATTTCTTGTGTTGGGGTGGGAGGTGACAAGGACGTTGTATCTTTGTCAGGACTCCCGACACTAGTTGTATCATGTGGATGGCACCATACTCTCCTCACATTTCTGTTCTTTACTATTCATTACTCCTTTTTCCCCTCCACCCCTACCGCTGTCCTTCACTTTGCTCAGACAAGTCCTCAAAATCCCAGTTCCTAAGTTCCTAAGTTCCTCAAAGTCCCAGTTCCTAAACACAATGTAACATGTCAGAAGAAGAAAAGGCTCCATTGAAGAATCTCTTATGGGCAGAATCAAAATGGACTTCCACACATTTATATAGTCATTCTCTTTAGGATTCTCTTTTCTCCCTTTGTATCAATTACTTTCTCATTGGGAGGCATTAGACTGCAACCCATGGGAAGGAGCGTCCGCATGGTCTCCTGCCATTCCCCCCACCCGACACCAGCGCATTGCCCAGGGTCCAGCCAGTATTTCCTGACGAGCCAGAGCAGTTTACCTCATGGCGCTCTGCTGGGGCTAAATTCACAGACCTCCACCCTCATGCTGACAACCTGTCTCACTGTTGAAAAACAGTTCAAGGTAGCACTTGAGACCAAACGTGTCATTTTCCTTGTCAAAATGAAAGCTGTAAATTTTAAACCTAATGCTTAATGTATCCAGATATTGAACACAGGGACTTTTATCCTCAGCTTAATGGTCTGTCTAAAAACATCAAAAAAGATTACTTAAAAACTCTGGGCCTCAGAGGTCCTATAAAATTACATGAAGCACCCCCCCTCCATCTCCTCCAAGTTTAAAAAATTTATTAGAAAACACTTATGCAATATATGAACTCCTTTTTCCTTAGCCTTAGATACTATGTGTTTGATTGCTGGGGGGGGGGGGGTTAAGAAAAGCAATAGGATAAGATGAAATTTTATTAGATTACAATCTAAAATTTTAATAGAGTTTCTGCTTCTGGGAATGGATGGGAAACCTTATTCAGCATCTTCTTGAACAGGGAAAATGTAAAAGCATGGCTTTCCTCCTTTAATAGAATGCGACAATAAAGAATGGCAGAGCTTTTTAATTTTTTTTTTTAACTCAGATATTTGTAGAGACCTGATTAGAACAACAAGACAGGAGAAGGTAAGTGAAAGCAGTAGAAAGAGAATTAAAATATAATTGTTATCACCAATAAAAGGAGATTTGGAGTAAAGAGTAATTGCTAAGATTTTAGGGATGAAGGAAATTATAACACTGGACCTTGGCAGCTTTATCAAAATCTCACCCACCAGCATGCATTTATCTGAGGCCCTAAAAATCCACTCCACGGGCAGAGTGTCTGTGAAGCACTGATGTGGCAAAGTTTGTTTTGAAGGTCTTGCTGGCATAGCCCTAAAAATTATTTGTTGACAAAAACAGAATCTTGATTGCCTCTAGGCTATAAAGAGAAAGGGGGTGTTTTACATACAGTCATTATCTTTCTGCCCAGAGAAAATTATGAAGTTTAGAGGGATCGAGCCTGCTTTCAACTGTTGCATTAAATCTAAGACTTCATACTGTACACTGCTGCCTGTTCTAGAGAACAGAGTTGCTAATTAGGGGGACAAGATGTTTGGGAAAATGGAAAGCTTCCAAGTGCCTCCTGAATTCAAAATTTCCAATATTTTTAAAGCACTATAAACCCACAGATGGTAATAGTATCATTTGCTCTACCTGCCTTAAGAGTGCTCTCTGATGTGTCTGTTTCTGACATAATAATAACTCCATTATAGGCCCCATATTTAAGGTTCTTCCTTTAATGCCCCAACATTTTGGTGCATGTCTGGCTTCCCTACAATACAGCAGCCTCATTAAGGATGACTCGTGGGCTAAAGAAGCATCTAATGGGTTAATGAGGCTGGGTAGTCTCAGCCTGTTAGCAGCTGCTTAAGCAGCAGGCTGGGGAAAGCTCTGTTGATTTTCGTTCTTCACTGCTGAGTGATGAAGGGCAACCTATATGCTAGACGTCTAGTCAGGCCACAACCTGTACTCATGTACAAAAAAATTCAATTCAATCTATGTCCCAGGTCAACAATTACTCCATGACACATGATATAAAGGTAAAGTTGATGCATTTACAGTGCTGAAGGGGCTAAAACCAGGGGGCTTTGGAGATTCGTCACTATTTTGATTATCCTTTACGGGGAAAATGAATAATACTATTGGGTCTGATCTAGAACCCAAATGGTTCTTTGATTGATGATTATATATGTCTTGATTAACGTTATTGATGCTTTCAGCAATAATATTTCTTAGCTGGTCACTTTGGGTCTTTGAACTCATTTTGGGACACAGAGCCCAAAACTCTACTACTAAACATAGCACACTGTTTTCTTACAAAAATATCATATTTCAAAGATGAGATGATTTTAATATGAACAGAGAATCATCACCTAATAGACTTGATAGACGTGAAACGCCTCCTTTGTTTGGTGTCACTGTGTAAAAGAATCAACTCAAGTGCTTGTTAAAAGATCCCTGAGGTCCATCTCCAGAGATTCTTACTCAGTAGGGGTGGGGTGGGGTCTGACAATTTACATGTCTGAAAAGCTCCCAGGCAATATTGATGTTGCTGGTTCACCAACCACACTTGAGCAACACTGTGCTAGAATACCGCTTTGTTAATATCTTTTCTCAGTTTTCTTTGCTGGATTTTCCTCTTCTCCATGACCTCTAACATGGCATGATATATGGCTCAGTCTTATACCCCTTCAACCTTCCCTCCTGAGGCATTTCATTCAGTCCCATGGCTCTATATCCAATCTATAAGACGATGACACCTCATTTTGCCCCAAATTCATGATTGTGGATCTACTTGCTATTCAGCATCTCCTAATTCCCTTTTCAAGCCCAAAACCTAGTCCTCTCCAGTGTTCTCTAACTCAGTAAAGGACACCAAGATTTAAAAAACTATTCAAGCCAAATCCTTCATCATCCTTAATTCATCCCTTCTTCTCACATTCCACTTCAATCCACCAGTAAATCTTGTTGGCTTTCTTTTCAAAATATATCCAGAATAAGGCCATTTCTTATGACCTACCCTGGCCAAGCCACCGTCATCTCTTGCCTGGACTATTGTTATTATTTCTCAGCTGATCTCCCTACTTGTCCCCTTGTCCCCTACCCTACTCCCACAAAGTGATCCTTTAAAATACAAGTCAGTTCTCACTATTCCATTCTAAGCCCTCTCCATATAACTCAGAATAAAAAGCTGGAGGTCTGACAGTATCCCATAAGGTTCAGCATAATCTGACCACATTCCCCCATACTTGTCCTGCTTCCTATGTCTGCAGTTTCCTCTTCACTCACACAGTCTGGCCAGACTAGCCTCCTTGCTTTTCCTTTCATACAGCAAACCCATTCCTGCCTCAGTGCCTTTACACGTGCTGTTTCCTCAGCCTGGAATATTTTCCCCTGGTTATCTACAGGGCTCAATCCCTCACTCTGTTCAATTCTCTGCTCAGGTGTCTACCAAAGGAGCTTCCCCAGCTCCCTCTCTAAAAGAGTTCACAGTCCTGGTACATATCACTCTCCAACCTCCTTACCCTGTTTCACTTTTTTCCCTTGATATTTATCACCCTGATGACTTATTTATGTATTTGTTTATTGCAGGTCTCCCTCCACCAGAATACAAGCTCCATGAGAGAAGAAATTATTTTTCTGCCCACTGCTAGTACCAGAAATAGTATCTGGTCTATTATAGGAGCTTGATAACTACTCGGTGACTACATGAATAAGCTGGTGGAAAAGTGAACAATTTAGTCTGTCAAAAAGAAATTGACTGATTATTTTTTTTCTCTCTCTCTCTCTAGAATTGATTGGTTCTTTTTCTTAGCCGTAATCATTCTAAGATGCAAAATTTTTGTAATACTTTCTTCAAAAGAGTTGGACAGATATGTTACTTAAGTAAAAATTATCCAAAAGACTAGTTGCATAAATTTTCATTTCACACTCCCAATAAAATTCTGCGAAACACTCACTCCACTCCACCTCCGTTCCCCGCACACACACATACACACACCCATTTTCCATTGAATCCATGGTCTCCAGGAACATTAGCCTGAGAAACACAGTCTTCTGAGTGACCCTGGGCACAGAAAGAGCTGCTGAGTCTATATATCAAACTGATTGGTCACAGGTGGTCACGATGTTGGACAAAAAATGTAAATTTTTAAACACTGTGGTTACTGCATAGAGTAATAGTGCCTGTTTGAAATGCTACCACGGCTAATTAATGCAGCCCAAGAGTTCTCACAGTTGATAAATACAGAGATGGCAAAAGTCTGAAAGTTAGGTAAAGGAACCAGTTTGAAAATAGCTTTGGAAAAATACACTGCAGCACACAGCCACCATTCATCCCTAACACTGAAAAATTGTATTAGTGCTTAAAATGACTCCTCTCACTAACTTTCCACCCAACTCAATTTAATTTAACTCAATTTAGGCTTAAATGCTTATACTCTGAACTCGACCATCTTTGAGAATTTTAAAGAGTAATGACATTGATAGCTGAACCTGTGGACCATGTCGCATGTTTTCTAATGTTAATTGTTGAGCTGAAGCTTGCAATGAAAAGCAACTATTAAAAAAATAAATGCGTGTGGAGATTAGAGTCCACATTTTGAAATGTCAGTAAATATAGTATTTATGTGACAGATCATAATGACTTGTAAAAGGCAGCCATATGTGTATCAAGCTCTCAGTCTTCCTAATGTTTTTTTCTTTAAAAAAAATCTTTTATTTTTAAATCTGAAGAAAACGGCACCAAACGATAACTATCTTTCAATTTTTTTTGAGGAATGAAGACTGAAAATCCGACATCTTCAGCCTGTGGATTTCTCCCTTTCAACGAGAAAGCAGAGGATCATTTCCAGTTTGTGTGCGACTGTCATATCACAACATTTAGGGCATAGAAAGATTTAAGAAAAAGAAATCAAGGATAGAACATTACAGTCAGTTCCTTAGTCTTTAATGTACTGTTTCACTACTTAACAGTGCCTAAAGGTAGTTTGCCGGTGTACTTTCACAAATAGCACCATTAACAGAATTTTACATGCCTAGGTCACTTTCCTTTGATCCCAAAGAAGTCTTAAAACAGTGTACAAACAACAGACTTGAGGCTACATCCCTGAAAGACAGCCACTTCTGGGGAGTAGAAGTGGTCCCAGAAATAGCAACAGAAAAAGCAGGACAATTTCAAACAAAGAACAAAGACGAATGTTGGTCCTTCTGAAAATCACCAAGGATGTTAAGTGTTTTCAGAGAGTGAAATCAAACACAACAGCATAAGGCCGGTGGAGAATTTTCCTAGGAGACAGAACTTCTGCTTAAAAGTGATTAAGTACTTAATGGTCATCGCAGACCTCCAACTTTCACGGTCCCCTCTGCATAAACCACGTCGCCAAATACACTGAAATTATATCTCAAGCATAAGCTTGCTTTTGTTCTGAGGACAATTTGTAAGGGATCTTTACATGAACAAAAGCTTCTGTCTTTACAATAACCATCTTTCTTTTAAAAAGGCAAACAGTATACTTTTGGGATGCCAAATCACACAATAGAGGAAACCAAATAAATTCCAGGGAGGTTTGATGAGCCCTCAGCAAATGCTACACCAATTCTAATCATCTGTCACTCAGGAAGTATCTTATAAAGAATTGTGTGACATTGCTACTGTCTATTACCTGCGTATTCCTTTTGGTTCACTTGAGATATTTTTTTTAAATATATAATAAATGCATTCAATAATTGTTTGAATTGCTGCTGTGCATTCTGCCATAAATGGTTTATGGATAACCATCAATTGGTTCTGCTCATCAGTCTAACAAGTTCAGTGTACTACTCAGAGCAAAGGATGACTATTTATTTAACAGCTCTTGGCAGGAAAATTTGTTGCATGCCACAACTTTACAAAGAACATTAAAATCAATGACAATTTATAAACCAAAGGCTGGGAATTATGCGTTGGATTCCCATAATTCATCAGAATAAAGCTGTCAGATACCTTTTATTATAAATTAATAGCATGTTGTCTAAGAGCTTGGAGGAACAGATGTTTTTCCAGTTCAGTACTGACATCTAGTGGACAATAAAAAATATTCCCCCATGTGCTCCCATCTCTGATATACCTACCCTCTTTCCCTAAAGATGTTTGTTGCTGCTGTATCTGTCAGAAGATTCTTAAAAGGCAAGAAACTGTATTTGATTTTAATTTTTGTGTTTTTGTATTTGAGCTAACAAATATGTCACAGTTTGAACTTTTAGTGATAAATATTGGCAACGTTTACTTAACATAATTTAAAACCTACTCATACCATTTTAAACTTTGTACTACTTTTCATATTTGGGGACTTAACTACCTCTAACTATCTACTCTAAATTAACCATACTATATTAAAACATCAAACTTCCAGCTCTAATACCTCATAAAGAAATAGAAATACAGTTCTAAATGTAATTTTAAAATAAGCATTTACTTAGTTTGTATATAATAAAAGTTAGCATTTTACTTAATTATTGTAAACTTTTCTCTCAAGTTTAATGTGATTTATTAATGGCCAATATATTGCAGAGGGATGGGGAGGGAAAAGGGGAGGAGGGAAGGAGAGAGAGAGGGGAAAGTAGAGAGAGAGAGAGAGAGAGAGAGAGAGAGAGAGACTACTTAAATGCACTGTTTGTGGATTTTGCTTCCTTAAAAAGTATTTCCAGGTTAGTCTACACAATAACATTTGATGGTCATTAACATACCCAAAAACTGAAAAGACACCTTAATGTACACTGGCAAACTCTCAGGTACACAGTCTTGACAAAGGCATCACCTTGGAGCAGGTAGGATTTTTTTGTGCCTTAGGTAAGTGACAAAGCTGAGGCTTTTCAAGTATTCCAGGCTACCTGATCTGGACCCATGTGGACTTCACTTTGCAGGGGATTATGGAGGTTGAGGAATATATTCAACTCAGAGCCATTTGGAATTTAGTTTATCTAAAAGTAGAAAAGAGAAATGAAACTAGTGTTTACTGTGTCCCTGCTGTTGTGTTTGCCCCTATAACAGGCATTCTACCTAAGAGATTAAAGGAGTATGGCAGGGTTGAAAATTATTGGTGCACTTTTATATGCTTTAAAGGGGATGTGAATGACATGCTCTAGGACTGGCATCAGGCTGAAATTTTTAAGAGAGAAGAAATAATACCGCTTTCTAACTTGATTGTCACTGGGAGACAACTGGTGAAACTCAACCAAAATCATAATCTGCCCCATTCTACTTTACTGAACTATAAAATGGTGAGAATGGTATATGAAACCACCTTATAAATTTTGTGAAGTTTATAAAATCTGTGTTAGGTTACTTTGAAAGCAGTGCATTACAATTATTTCAGAGCCCTATGTGATTATTATGAAGGTAAATAAATAGAAGAGAACACAATATCCTCCCACAATAAAGAGAAATCAACTTTGGGAGTTCTTTATGTGAGTGGGGGGTGGGGGGTGAAACTGCTCAAAGCATAAACATACAATTTTTTTTAAAGTAATGTAAAAGGAACTATTTCAAGATATTCATATTTAAGAAACTCTACAATCCAGTCCCAACCTTCAAATCACTGTTTGAACATCTTTCTAAATAAGCTTTTTGCAAGTCATTAAAAAAAAGACACTGTCTGAATAAGGACAACTGTGGCATTTTGTCAACTAACATGCACTCAGTGGGCAGGTTTTGTATATTACTGAAGGATAAACGAGGCTGCCTTCTGGTGTCATAAATAACTAACTTCAGTTCTTTTAATAAAATAACCTTGATCACACATTAGTCTTTAACTAACATTCCCTTATTTGTAAAATAATTTTAACTCTCTAATCATTCTAAATCCTATGTTCTAATCTAAGCTATGGAATTACACAAATTCCCTCTATATAGAGACATTTTAAAGATCCCCAATAATGAAGAAATCCATGATGCTGATGTACAGCTGTCACATTCAGTGCAGACAAGTTAGAACCAAAAAGCTCACCAGGAGAACCAGAGACCCACAAAGCCAGCTTCTTCCGAATTAGCGTAGGGCCAAGTTCTTATAGTTACAATAATTTTTATTAAAGGCTTCTTCTCACCTTTATTATTTTAGGTTGCGATTGAAGGAGACAGAATCATTATATATTCGATCTGGAAGAAACCTCAAAGAACACCTAACCCAACTCCTTAGCCCCAGACAAGGAAGAGAGCCTTAGAGAAGTTAGGGGGCACTACAAGTCAGGAGTACAGTAACGGGTACCATCACGTAAAGGGATAAGAGGTCATCAGGCTGAGACTGTAGGAAGTTATCAAGCCCAAGAAAAATTTAAGGCCAGGAGGATGAAGTAAGCCTAAGAGTAAAGACTAGAAGATAAACACAGGAACAGGGAAGAGCTGTCCCAGAAATGTGTGGGCAAGTAGAGTGAAAATTCCTGAATGAAGGCAGCAGCCAGGAGCAAGGACGCATCTGGGCACCAAAGACCAGAATCATGCTTAGTATCAGCACTCATGTAGGCAAGCAAGAATTCAAGGCAAGGGGCACAAGAAAGGAAAGCAGAGCAAGACAGATGAATAAGAGCCCGTAGATTCACAAACAGAAAAAGGACAGTCAAACTCACAATCCAAAGCAAGACTTCACCTCCACTTTCTACCACCTGGAAAGGGCTTCAGAAACTAAGGAACCTCTGGCTCAGGCTCAGATATTGTATACAGTTCTATGAAGATAGGATTCAATCCCAGACCACCTAACTTGGCAGGTTTGAGTTGGTCATTGGAGCAACTGGTTAGGTGATAAGTATATGGTCACTAAGGAACCAGCGCCAAGAGGACAGAACTTAATAGAACCTATGTTAGTTGAATGTACTATACATATCGACAAGGGCAAATCAATAAGATGTGTGATTTATACACATACGCAAGTTAATATTTGTACACACGTACAGAGACCACAACTTGATAATCTAGAGACATTCTCCTTATTTCCTCTCCCTTCAAATTTCAGTCATTTTACTGTTTGTTAGTAGTCTTTCCACTACAGAGTCCCCAGTGCATTTGAATTTATTTTCCTGGGTAAATTCACATCATCTATTTATTTTTCAAGTTTGTTTATAAAAACGTCTACTTTAAAATGTCATTTCTTAAAGAGCGAGGTACATATTCATTTAATAAATGTTTATGCTTCTTTTGAATTTCTTAGTATTCTGTGTCCAACTCGGGGCTCAGAATAAGACAAGCAGTGAATTCAAATCAGTCTGTTTTCCAGCTGAGAATTTTGAATCTAAAGATTTTGAATTTTACTTAAACACATTAGAAACCAACTGTTTACTGTATATTTTTAAAAAACTGAGTAAATTCTAATTAAATACATTAGTTTAAATGATGACAAAATTACATCATTAGGAATTTTAACTAAATAACTTCAGGTTAATCAGAAAATAGCAGCAGAAAGGAAGCAGGATGGTTTATAAATTACTGCATTTAATTAATGATTTATAGTTAATTTACTTCACTAAGTCCCTTCTTCTATCTGTCACTAAGATTTTATCTCTGAATTTTAGAATAAAAAAGCCAGACTATTATTTAGAGAAACGGGTGGAGGTGGGGAGCCAATTGAAAACTCCAAAAGCTTTCTGTATATTCCTTTTGATATTTTATCAGTAAAATATTAATAGTTACACAAGAACCACATGTTGATGTTATGTGATAGTCTCAAGCAGAGATATCAATGACTATAACTGATGAAATAACTAAATATCAACAGTAAAAGGACCTCCAAGATGATAAAAAAGAACATCACAGAGGGGGGAAAATGAATTGCTGGCCAACATGTAAACAAGAATTTAACTCTGTTTATTTCTTTCTTCCTTCAGATATATTGGAGAATTGCTTTGTGCCTTGTACCTCTCATGGTCCAATTTAATGTCTTCCTGTTTTTCAGAAGGTGGTTTATGCAACTTATTGGAATATTTCCAGGAAAAGAAGAGAGAGAGAGCGAGAGAGAGAGAGGAAGGAGGAGGAGGAGGGAGATAGGGAGGGTGGGGGTGGGAAGGAGGAAGGGAGAGAGGAATAGAATCTCACAGGAATATAAGGCTCAGTATATAATATCCTTGACAGAAGCTTTCCAAGGCCCCCATTCCTGTCTTAAATTCCATTTATTTTTGTTATGATAGATGTTGTTAGAAAAGTGATCCCTGAGAATGAAAATCTTTATTTTGCCCCAAAATGAATATAACAGAGAAAGAGGGGGTTTGAGCTCCATGTATGGTTATCATATGTTACATTACGCCACAGGATCTGGCAAGCCCTGTTTGCTTCAAGGACAGAGTTGTCCTCTCTTGTTTCAGGCTGCAATCAGAAACTAGTGCAGGCTCCCAGATAGGTAGCAACACAGAGTGAGAAACCATCTCCTCCCAACCTATTCTTAGGTTGCCTAGAGAGAGTAGGAATAGGGGTGTACCAGTTACCTCATCATCTTTTATAGAAGATCTCCATCTATAATTCTCATTGCTTAATAAAACCCCTAAGGTAGTGCTCTGAAATAGAACTTCCTTCTGCCATGATGTAAATGTTCTATATTTGTGCTGTCCGATCTGATCATCGTCAGCCACCTGGCAAGGTGACTGAGGAACTGCATTTTAAATTTTAATTATTATCAATTTCAATTTGGACAGTGCAGTCTTAAGGAGTAACGAAGACCATAAGGCACTATTTTAGACACATCCACAATATTGGAGGGTCTATTGTCCTCTCAAATCACAATGTGTTCATAAGTACCTATACCATAAGCCTATGAGCAGCCCTGGGCATTTCACAGGCATTTCTTCTTTTTACAAAGTAATGCTTTTATTATAGATAACTCTCTCAATATAAAGAAAATGTAATTTAATTTATAAACTTTGCACTTTTAAACAACTTTTTGGGAATCCATCAGCTGGATTAAATGCGTGACATCTTTATTTATCGTTATATAGCACTGTGTTAAACTTGAGTTCTAAATAAATTTCACCTACAATTGTAGGAGTTGAGGATCTATCACTGTCTTCAGTGCACTTACTATCTATCTGAAAATACACACACAAAGACAAATCAGTATCCCACAGTGTCTTAAATTCCCTAACAAAGGTACATAGTTCACTAACAGAAACATGAAATAACTCAACTGCCTGGGAATGGATGAATCAGAGAGAATAAAAAAGAGCAGGAGATATCTGAGTTGGGCATTGGCCAGGAATAGGGAGGAAAAGTATTTCAGGAAAAGAGAACAGCATCAGCAAAGGCATGTAAATGGGTAATATATAGCAGTTTTGAGGGATGATGAATAATCTGGTGTGACTAGAACATAGGACACAGAGCAGGAATGGCTAGAGATTAAATTCAGATAGCCAAGCTAGGATCAAATTTAAAAAGCCATTGTATGTTTGGAAAATATCTTGCAGACACTGGACAGTTACCATAGGTTTTAAAACTTGGACAGGTGATGTAGTTAAAATCTTTATTATAATTTTGGCAGCAGTGTGGGAGACAGCTTACAAAGACTAGAGGCAGAGAGAGACTAGAGGCAGGGAGAGTGTGCATATAAAAGCTTTGTATTAATTTTTAATGCTGAAGATAAGAAAAGATTAAGATCATACATCACTGGGTCAATGATCATGAGTGGTACCCCCAAATTTGGTAAAACATAGATCAGCTGTCACAGGCTGTAGGTCGTCAGACTAAATTTAGCCCACAGATGTGTTTTGTTTGTCTTACACTATTCTTTTTAATATCTTGATTTGGTTGCCAATATTTATATATCAGAGGATTTTATATGAAAATCCAGATTTCTCTTTAGAATGTCTCTTTCCTTTTAAAAATCATAAGACTTAAAAATAGTAGGTCTGCATTTTCTCCTGGCCATAATCAGCTGTTTACTGGGTTGCAGCCGCTGATCTTTCCTCGAAGAGCAGCCATGCTCTAGTTTTCCATGGGCCCCACTACTTCCTATTACTTGATTTCTAGCCAGTTTTACCCATTTATAACACCTACCTGTCCCTGAAGTCATTTGAGTTATTTATCCCAATTTAAGATAGTTGATTTGATGGAAAGTTTAAAATTTCACTTGGTTTCAGAAACTTCTATGAATATTATTTTCTATTCTTTTTTTATTCTATTTTTTATTCTAATCACCATGAAACTTAAAAAAATTGTTTTCTTTAGAATATTTAACCTTCCCAACCTTTTCATTAACTTAGGCAGATTCATCTCAAAAATTTGCAAGAACTGATTCATCTCATAAATTTGGAAGAAAGAAATGATAACCTAAAGAACCAGAAAATAGATATTGGACATTAGCTTTATGCAGTTATAATGCTTCTCCTGTTGGACCTTTTACAGTTGGCAAATCTTAGGCCCAACTGGCTCTCTCAGGATGACTTCTACCACATGTCTATATGTGCCATCTTCCCTGTGTCCTCCTGACAAGTACTGAAAGGTAATTGCCAGGATTTGGCCAATCCTGAAGCTTGGGCTTGGTGCTAGCTGAGAAAGCCCCGTTATTTTAAACTTGGTAAACATCCATTTTGAGATAACCTTTCTGTTTGGAAGTTAGAGGTTTGCAATCTACTTAGTATTAATTAAGATGCAGATAATGAGCAATATTAGTGTTTGTCAAATTGGAATTAATTGTAAACTAGAGAATTTGTAGTATACTAAGTCCTTGACTGAGTAGATGCTTTAGCTTTGATGACCTGCTACTTGCCAACTAATGGGATGTCCATATATGATAGTCAAAGACTGGTGACATATTTTCTTCCTGGTTTATAAAACTGTGAGCATATGTGTTCATGTTTCTTTAGGACTATTTCTATTGATCATAATATTGAGTGAGAGTGAAACATGTTTTCATGTCTTGTTATAAAGCCTCTGTGACCTTACACAGACCAGTATAACACCACATTTGTTTTATCAGAAGTTTGTATTCATTTGACGATTCAGAAAGTGGGGAGGAGCTAAAGCTTGGAGACTATGAATAATTCTTATTGTGATTCTATGACTACAGGGACAGGAGGGCAAGGAAGGTTTATAAGGAAGTATTTTTTCCCCATCTTTTACTAAGTGTTTAGAATGTTCCACTCTTCCAAGTTCTAAAAAGGGAGGCTGGGTTGGAGGGCATAAACTGTTTCATTGTGTGGATTCCTATCCTGGAACAACAGGTAATCATAATATTTAAATCCTAGATGCTACCCTTAGGCCAAATTTTGAACGAGATGATTCTGCCAAGCCCTCAGTTCTATAAATACCCTTGCAAAGCACTTAGGGAAACCCCACAGAGCTGCTGAAACCCAGGAGGCATGTGTCTCCACTCCAAGCTCAGATCTTTGATCCCATATGGCTCTGCCCGAGCTGCTGATACTGGGCAGAGCTGGAGGAAGAAGGTCGTTTATCTCACTGGGCTAAAAATTGCTCTTCATCAGTTTGACTAAGCAAATGCAGCCAATCAGATGCTTGGAAAAAAATTCTTGCCAATGTTAAATGGCAGGTAGCCAAAGAGGAAAAAATCAAGAAATTGGAGGTTCAGGACTGCATCTCTGAGGCATGAGCTTAATTTCACAAGCTGAATTCTACCTAGTAGCCTTAGAAGTCTCTAGGGCAACACACAGAGCATTTATGTTGTCAAAGATTTCTCCTTTCCATGTTTGGTAAGTTCTTTTTCACCCCAAAGGGAAAAAACAAGAACAATGACAACACAAATGTTCCTTCTATCCACACTTCTCCTCTTAAGAACCTCAGCCTTGCTCAAGCAAATTCATTCTCCATGTTCACCGGAAACCCACACTTTGGGATTATTTTCTAACATAGGACAATTTGATGTAGATTTTGACTCAGCAGACGTTTGGATATAGATATGTCCCAACAGTCTTTTTGAAGCAAACCATCAAAAAGTCCCCATGCATAATTCTTTATACCAAATAATATGCATCTTTCACTCTGTCCTCAATCCATCTATTATAGAGGACTTTCTACTTTGTTCAGTTCAGTGTTGTGTGGCTTTCAGGAGGATGTACACTATAAACTCTCTTAACCAACCCCCACTCAGAAAACTGGCCAAATGGGTAGACATTCTCCATTCCTTCTGCAAACCTTACTGGTTGATGCCCACAGCACATGGAATGGTCAAATCAGTGGGCTTGTCACATGCTTACCAAGAGCCAGATGTATTTGTCCCCCAACTTGTTATGTCAGTTGTATTTATTTTACTTATCTAAGTTAATAATAAAAAAATAAACCATTTTAAATATTAGTATGAAGAGAAAGAGATTTGTTTCTATGAAAACTAAGTTGAGCATTTGGAAAGACGTCATAAAGGCAAGTTGCAAAAACCAAACAGCAAAATTAGGTGAGAAGAGAGAACTGCAAAAGATTTTATAGTTCATAAAAATTTAGGTTTCCATAAGCTTCATGAAAGTCTTTAATTTCTATGTCTACTTTAAATAATCTGAAACTGCAGTTTGAAATTATAAGTGCACTTTAGTGAAGAAACACCAAATAGAATTCCAATCAGCAAATCCACACTCAGTTAAAAGCCTTACCTTTGCTTAAAAAGATTGATGAACAAATGTACATTTATATGTTTTAAGTTAAAATAAAATGTTTAAAATATGCATGTATCCCTTTTATGAGCTTGGCTTTCACCATCTTTTTCAGTTCATCAACCAACTACAAGCCTCAGTTATCTCAGATAAGAGGACTTTTACAGAGAGAGACCCATGATGGTCTCTCCATGATGGTCTGTGTCTATTTACTTCTGTAATACATAAAAAGTACAACTAACTTATAGAATCAACCTGGAGGAGAATCATCTGAAGTCTAGCTGAACAGAAGTTTTATAACTAATGATGTAAAGAAGAAACCACTAGTAAGAGGGATAGAGATGTGAAATGGGCTGGTCCCAAACCTCCGTGTGACCATTGAGAATCAGGAGGGATAACTCAGCTATGGAAGTTCCCCCTGGAGGAGCAAGGAACCCCAGCCTCACACCAGGCACCCCAGCACAAAGTACTGGTGCTAGGAGGAAAATGTCCCACAATGTCTGTCTGTAAAAAACAGTGGGGATTCCAACTATCTGGGAGGAACAGAAGGCTGGGGGAAACCCAGATGTCTTCTTAAAGGGCCTGCACACAGACTCACTCACTTGCATCCCTCACCCTGAGCTCCGGTGGAGACCTAGTGATACAAGGGGTGTCAGAAGCATACAGGGGCAGACTGAGGTGTGTGGCTTCAGAGAGAGCACTGGAGGATAGTTGCCATTTCTCCTGTGTGGGGTCCATTTCCCATGCAGCTGGCAGGGCAAGTGACATCTTTTTTGTGTTGAGCCCTCCCCCACAGGCCAAATCTGAATCTGATTGGCCAGGCGAGCTTCCCTCACTCCACCCTGCTGACTCACTAGGAACCTGCCCTACCCAACCCCCCAATGCTGGAGGCACTTTCTCTGAGAGCAGCCATCCTGCCCACATTGCACTCTTTCTTAGAAAACTATCAGAATCCATGGGCCCAGTCAGTGGCAACTGGCCTTGGTGTGCTCTGAGACTTTTGCTGAGTAGCTCCAGACTCAGCATTGGCACCAAACCAGAATCTACATTAACCTGTGACCATAACTCTTCCCACTCTAGTGACTCCCTGAGAACCCCACCTCACTCAACTCATGTACCACACAAGAATGTATCAGCAGCTGAACCTTAAAGGAGCTGGCAGGTGGCAGCAGGCCTGAGGGTGTTCTGGCTGCCCCAGGCCCATAACTGGTGGCAGCCATCCTCAGTTCACAGTGTGGCTCTCCCTCATGCCTCCAGGTTTAGCACAGACAGAGAACAGCAGTGGATCATTTCATATCTCCTACCAGGTAGTCCCCCACTTGTCACAGACATTGGGTGACCTAGCCTGCATAAGAACCCATCCCAAGGGGACCCAAAACCAACATACTTGGAGGCTGGCTTCAGAGAACTGCCCAATTAGCCCCACAAGTGGCACACCCAAAGGGTGGTCTCAAATGGACCAGAGCCCACAGGGGCAATTCTCACTCAGTAGGGTAAGCCCCCTGCACAGCAGCATATAAGATGTGGACGTGGCCACACCCCATAACCAATCAGCCTGAGGGTCAATCCCAGGTACTGATATGCCAATAACATTCAAAGCTCAACTATAATAGGAAGGCACACACAACCCATACAAGGGACACTCCTGGAGCACCCGAGGCAGGTGACCAGGGAGACTGTACCAGGCCCTCATAGGGCACCTACTACATAAGGACACCCAGCCAAGCCTGGGAGACATAGTAGATCTATCTAATACATAGAAACAAACAGAGACAGGCATCCAAAATGAGGAAACAACAAAAAAAAATTATGTCCCAAATGAAAGAACGGGGAAAATTCAGGAAAAGAACTAAACAAAATGGAGGCAAGCAAACTACCAGATACAGAGCACAAAACAATGGTTATAAGGATGCTCAAAGATCTTATTGAGAACTTCAACAAAAAAATAGCAAGCATAAAAAAGACATAGAAATCATAAAAAAGAACCAGTCATAAGTGAAGAATACAATAACTGAAATGAAGAAAGCACTAGAAAGAATCATCAGCAAACTAGAGGAGCAAAGGATCAAGTCAGTGATTTAAAAGACAAGGTAGCAGAAAACACCCAATTGGAACAGCAAAAAGAAAAATAGTATGTCCAAAACAATGAGGATAGTTTAAGAGACCTCTGAGACAACATCAAGAGTAACACCCTTCACATCATAGGGGTAAGAGAAAAAGAAGAGAAAGCAAGGGGTTGAGAATCTATTTGAAGAAATAATGACTGAAAAACTTTCCTAACCTGGTGAAGGAAATAGACTTACAAGTCCAGGAAGCACAGAGTCCCAAACAAGATGAACCCAAACAGGCCCATACCAAGACACATAATAATTAGAATGACAAAGGTTTAAAGACAAAGAGAGAATCCTGAAAGCAGTAAGAGAAAGGCAACTAATAACTTATAAGGGAGCTCCAATAAGATTGCCAACTGATTCCTCCATAGAAACTTTGCAGGCCAGAAGGGATTGGCACAAAATATTCAATGTGATGAAAAGCAAGGAATTATGACCAAGCGTACTCTACCCAGCAAGGCTATCATTTAGAATTGAAGGACAGCTAGAGCTTCCCAAACAAGAAAAAGCTAAATGAGTTCATCATCACACAACCAGTATAACAAGGAATGTTAGAGGGATGTCTTTAAGATGGACAAAAAAATTCAAAATTATAAATAATAAAAAGGCAATAGCTATATGTCCATCAACAATTGTTTTCAATGTAAATGGATTAAATGCTCCAATCAAAAGACATAGGAGGGCTGAATGGATAAGAAAACAAAACCCCTACATATGCTGACTATAAGAGAATCACTTCAGATTGAAAGACACCCACAGACAGAGAGTAAAGGGATGGAAAAAGATAATTCATGAAAATGGAAACAAAAAAACAAAAAATCTGGGGTAGCAATACTTATACCAGACAAAAGAGACTTTAAAACAAAGGCTATAACAAGAGACAAAGAAAGACCCAGTAATTCTATTTCCGGGTATTCATCTGAAGAAACCCAAAACACTACTTCAAGAGGACATGTGCATCCACATTTTCATTGCAGCATTGTTTACAATGACCAAGATGTGGAGGCAGCCTGGGTGTCTGTCAATGGAAGAAAGGATAAAATGGAGGTGGTGCATACATACAATGAAATTTGCTCAGCCATGGAAGGAAATGGGTTTTTACCATTTATGGTGGCAATGGATAGACCTGGAAGATACTGTGCTGAGTGGAGTATCAGACAGAGAAAGACAGATGCAATGTGATTTCACTTACATGTGGAATTTAAAGAACAAAACAGAAACAAACTCATACCGTAGATACAGAGAGTATTTTGATGGTTGTCAGATGGAAGGGGGTTTGGAGGTGTCAGTGAAAAAAAGGCAAGGGATTAAGAAGTACAAATTGGTAATTACAAAGTAGTAATGGGGATGTAAGGTATAGCATAAGGAATGTAGTCAATAATATTGTGATAACTATGTATAGTGTCAGATGGGTACTAGATTTTGGGGGGTGATAGTTGGGGGGTGGGGGACAGGGTGAAAAAGGTGAAGGGATTAAGAAGTACTAATTGGTAGTTACAAAATAGTCATGGGGATGCAAAACAGAGCATAGGAAATACAGTCAATGACATGTAATTACTATGTATAATGCCAGGTGGATACTAGACTAGTTAGGCAGATCATTTCTTAAATTATATAAATGTCTAACCACTACGCTGTACACCTGAAATTAATATAAAGCAATATTGAATGTCAACTGTAACTCAAAATTTAAGAAGGGGAGAAATGGTGAAGGGTTGTTGCCACACAACAGCCTACCCATCTGTCTCCTCGTACCTGCCCCTAAAGAAAGAAGAGTCTGTGAGACAGATCCTTTCAGGGACTTTGCTTCACCTTTGTGCTTGCACCTTATGTCTCCCTGTTTGGCCCCAGAAAGATGGCTGGTCAGCCAATGAGGGTATGATTCCCCACAGCAGGGGAGGGGGCAACCTAAGCCAGGAGGAGCTGTGTGGGGACCAACAGGAGAATCCACAGGGTTCATAGAGGTGGGCACAGTTCCCTATTTTCCCCTGGCTAAGGAGAGCCTCTGCCTCTGTGGCTGGATTCCTTCCCACAACGTGCAAGGGAAATGACTCAATGATGTGCTCTCCATCTATTCATACTGTCCCTTGGGGAAGTACAGACATCCTGAGACTTACGGTTCTGCTGCCTGCAGGCAAGTGTGATTGGCTTGAAACAGTTTCCTATTATAATGTATGGGATTCACAGATCTTGAGATTGACAAGCTTTATCTCCTTCACTTCCCTACCTAATAAAAGCTATGCGTAGGCCAATTCGGGGCATAGGCCGATTCGGGGCTCAGTCCTTGAGGCTGGAGTCCCTTGACCCCACTTAAACACTATTCATGGCTACTGTTTTTCTTAACCCTGCGCCGCCCTCCTCGCTCCCCACAACCCTCGTCGTGCGGACAAAGGGTAATAAGAGGTCCAAATTTCCAGGTATAAAATAAATAAGTCTTGGGGATGTAATATACAGCATAGGAAATATAGTCAATAATATTGTGATAACTATGTATAGTGTCAGATGGGTACTAGATTTTGGGGGGTGATAGTTGGGGGGGTGGGGGACAGGGTGAAAAAGGTGAAGGAATTAAGAAGTACTAATTGGTAGTTACAAAATAGTCAGGGGGATGTAAAATAGAGCATAGGAAATACAGTCAGTGACATGTAATTACTATGTATAATGTCAGGTGGGTACTAGACTAGTTAGGCAGATCATTTCTTAAATTATATAAATGTCTAACCACAATGCTGTACACCTGAAATTAATATAAAGTAATATTGAATGTCAACTGTAACTGAAAAATTTAAGAAGGGGAGAAATGGTGAAGGGTTGTTGCCACACAACAGCCTACCCATCTGTCTCCTCGTACCTGCCCCCAAAGAAAGGAGAGTCTGTGAGACGGATCCTTTCAGGGACTTTGCTTCACCTTTGTGCTTGCACCTTATGTCTCCCTGTTTGGCCCCAGAAAGATGGCTGGTCAGCCAATGATGGGTACGATTCCCCACAGTGTGGGAGGGGGCAACCTAAGTCAGGCAGAGCTGTGTGGGGACCAACAGGAGAATCCACCAGGTTCATAGAGGTGGGCACAGCTCCCTATTTTCCCGGGCTAAGGAGAGCTTCTGCCTCTGTGGCTGGATTCTTTCCCACAACCTGCAGGGGAAGAGATTCAATGATGTGCTCTCCATCTATTCATACTGTCCCTTGGGGAAGGACATACATCCTGAGACTTACAGTTCTGCTGCCTGCAGGCAAGTGTGATTGGCTTGAAACAGTTTCCTATTATAATGTATGGGATTCACAGATCTTGAGATTGACAAGCTTTATCTCCTTCACTTCCCCACCTAACTAATAAAAGCTATGCATAGGCCTATTGGGGCTCAGTCCTTGAGGCTGGAGTCCCTTGACCCCACTTGCACTCTATTCATGGCTACTGTCTTTCTTAACCCTGCGCCACCCTCCTCACTCCCCACAATCCTCGTCATGCGGGACGCAACAAAGGGTAATAAGAGGTCCAAATTTCCAGGTATAAAATAAATAAGTCTTGGGGATGTAATATACAGCATAGGAAATATAGTCAATAATATTGTGACAGCATAGTACAGTGTCAGATGGTTGCTGGACTTATCATGGTGATCACTTCTTTAGGTATATAAATGTTGACTAATTATGGTGTACCCCTGAAACTAATATAATATTGTATGTTAGCTATGTTTTAACAGAAATCAAAAGAAAAAAAGAGGACTTTCACTGTAAAAACTGTAAATTAAGTAATCTACTTCAGAACCTAATTTGTGTAACATTAACTGAGCCCTACTAAATGGCAGGCATGTGGCAGGTACAGACTGTACAAATGAATAACTCAGAGTCCATACCCTGGGTGAGCACATGGTCCAGTCGGAGAGACAAGGAGAGGAAGACTTCAGAGTATTGGAGAAAGAGGACAGATTAAATCTATTATTTGGACAAATCCATTTTGGATAATTGACAAAGCCTTTAAATTTTAACAGTTTACAGAATATCTGTCCCCCAAAGCATTGAATTATTGTCGTTTTAGTGTATTCAAAGCAAACTACAGGTCCCTAAGATGTATACTTACCTTTGATAGAAAATAAAAGTAATTGTGCTTACTAATGATTATTTGTAAGGAAGTATTTAATATATTTACAGTTTTTCCATTTCAATAACATGTATTACTTATTTCTTTTTGCAAGATCCATATATATTAATCGTATAAAATTTAGAAATACTAACATAAAAGGAAGAAAATTAAATTACTCATGATTTCAACTCTTTGAGATAGTTACTGATAATATTTTTGGTGTATGCCCCTCCTATATTTTCTGTAAGCATGTTCATAAGAATATTATTGATTATAAAATATATGAACACAGTAAGCACATTTTGCAGGCTATTCTCTTTGTTTAGCAATATACCATTAGCATCCTTCAATATTGTTGTACAGTCTTGTATAAAATCATTTTTAATGGCTGCATAGTGTTCCATGGTAGAAATGTCCTATATCTAATTTCCTACTTTGGGAACATTTGGGAGGTTCCAGTTTTTAACTACTAAAACAAGGATACTATTACCATCCTTATAGTCAGATTTTTATTTAAAAATCTTGATTATTTCCCTAAAATACATTTCTAGAAGTATATCTGCAGAGTCAAAGAATATGCAAAAAAAATCAAGATTTTGCCAGCTGTTGCCAAATTTCTGAAGAAACATTTTGTGTGTGTGTGTGTGTGTGTTTCAGTGAATGGGTGACCTTTTCACATACCTTTTTTATTTGAATCTTTGCTATTTATATAGGAGAAAAAATGAATTTAAATTTTAATTTTAATTTTTTGGATAATTAGTAGGTGGCAAAATAACTATCAGCCCTCAAAGAGCCCATTTTCTGACAGGAGAGATGTTTTACATAATTTTAAGATTAAAACCATAATTTATGTAAATATATTTAAATGTGTATTGTATGTAAGACCAATTCTCACTAATAGTTCTCATCACTTTGTTCAGTAACACAAGTCCTAGCTCTTTGTCCCACAGGCCAAACATTCTCCTCCAACCCCCACACCAGAGCCCTTAAACTTGCAGTTTTCCCCACCTGGGACATTCTTTCCCCATATTATCACATTCTTAATTTCCTCACTTTATGTTTTAAAAGTGGCCCCTATCACTCTGCATCCCTTTACCCCGCTTTACTTTCCTTCATAACACTTATTATTACAGCCATAAGAGTAGATATCTATTTGCTTGTTGGTTTCATCAACTGGCTTCCCAATTAGTTTGTAAGCTCAACAAGAACAGGAGTTGTGTTTTATTTGCTGCCATATTCCCAGCACCTAAAACAGTAGGTGCTCAACAAATAAACAAACATATGTGTCTGTGTAGCACTAAACAGAAGATGGATTTCAAGCGAGTTATTCATGCACTAGACTTTTGAAAAGGATCGTTTTTTCCCCTCAGTTGTTTAACCTTGGGTAAGTCATCTAATCTCTCATTCTCAGTTTCCTGGCCCAGTGATGTGAATTACAATATTAGGTATGACAATTAAGTTCGCAAAAAAGTCCTAGAAAAAGTACCATATACCTCATTGCTGAATATCACTACAGTCATCTTCAAAGTACTCCCCTTGGGGAGCTATGCACAGACGCCAGCGCCTAGTCCACCCTTCAAAGCAATTTTGGAACTCTTTTTCTAGAATGGCCATCAGAGCTGTCATCGTATTACCCTTGACATCCTAAATGTCATCAAAATGTCTTCCTTTCAATATTTCCTTTATCTTCGGGTAAAGAAAGAAGTCATTAGGGACCAGATCCGGTGAGTAGGGAGGGTGTTCCAATATAGTTATTTCTTTACTGGCTAAAAGCTCTCCCACAGACAGTGCCGTGTGAGCTGGTGCATTGTCATAATGCAAGTGCCATGAATTGGTGAAAAGTTCAGGTCATCTAACTTTTTCACACAGCTTTTTCAGTACTTCCAAATAGTAAACTTGGTTAACTGTTCATCCAGTTGGTACAAATTCGTAATGAATAACCCCTCTGATATCAAAAAAGGTTAGCAACATCATTGCAACAAGTTTGTGAACTTAATTGTTGGACCTTCGTATGCCAAAGAGAAGCTGTAAAGTGCTTCATTTACATGAAAAGGTGAGTACAGTACAATAAGATTTTTGAGAGAGCAAGAGAGACCACATTCATATAGCTTTCCTTACAGTATATTGTTATAAGTGTTCTCTTTTATTATTAGTTACTGTTGTTGATCTCTTACTGTGCCTAGTTTATAAATGAAACTTTATCATAGGTAGGTATGTATAGGAAAAAACATAGTATTTATACGGTTTGGTACTATCTACGACTTCAGGCATTCACTGGGGTCTTGGAACATATGCTGTGTCAAGAAGTGGGGACTATTGTAGTTATAAAGAAAAACAAAGAAATGAGCCCGCTCTTTTTCTAGCACAGCCCTTTCCCTAGATGAACCAGGCTCCCAGTTTGATGTGACCGCCAGTGTACATGCAACGGGTACCAGAGGCCTCGATGTGCTCAGTTCACTCACCTACCCACTTGCACAAGTGCCCCTATTCTCTCTCGTCTCAGCAACCCTACAGAGTTAGGAATTCTGGTGGGATTCAGTGGCATCTCTGCCACTCATTTCCATAGGCTACGATTCCTTCACATGCAGGGGTCACAGATCACCCTACTTCTTCCTTCTTCCTCCCAGTTTCATCCCGTTCTTACAAACTTTCTTCAAAGTTCTGGAATATGGTTTTCACCTTTCCAGTATTTCTAGCACTAATACAATGTGTTTAATATTTATCTTTTTCCTTTGACATTACAGTGGAAATCTAGGAAGAATCTTATTTTGATATATGTTATATATAAATAATATATATTTAACATAAATTATATATATACATATATATATGTATATATATTCAAGCTGCCTTATACCTAGAAATCCTAGAAGTTTAAATTTTTTCAATAGGCAAAACTATCGAGTTCTTGTGTTTACTGCCGTTTCTTTCAAGTTTAAAAACTCCTTCTCCATCAAGAGATGGGAAATATATTTCCTTCTAGCTTTTTTTTATAATGTGATGATGCTTCTTTTTCAAATAGCTTAACAATTATGTGAGATGAGAGCACTAAATTTATAAATTTGTAGTGAAGGTTACATCTAGGAAGAGACCAGGTTATATTTTTTTAAATGTTACTGTTCAAAAATCTAAATATGGACAATTTATTCTCACATAAATCTGAACATTTGTGTTCCTTAAGGTCAAAGTGTATTCATGAAATTTCTTCAGAAATAACTAAATATAGAAAAAAATATAAAAAATTTCTATATAATATAGAAAAAATACATAAAATGAAAAAAATATAGAAAAATGAACGGGCATTATTAACCTTTGGCTTCTCTGGTTATCTAGTGACTAAAGGTATTGCTTAATTTACAGACCGCAGAAACGATAATCATTAGCTTGCAAACTCACAGCTGGCAACATGGACACTGTCATCATGGCGTGGCTTCAGCATCATTACTATTTTCTGAATAAATACTCACACTTTGATCCATCCTTTTAACGTAAGCAAAAATTCTTTTCTTCAAAAAAAGAAAAGCAGCTAGAGGGGTGGGGGGGTGGGGATAAGGGGAAGGTGAGAGGTTTTGGGAATGTACAGAGGGATAGTGGATGGGGGGAGGGGGGTTCACACAGTGTGAGGGATATAAATGATAAATGTCTAAGTTTTGCTTTGTCTTGTGCACCTGAAACTAATTAAAAAAAAAAAAAAAAGAAAAACAGTTTTGATTTACAGATATAAAAAGGACACAGTAAAACCTGAAATAACAAGATCCTAATAAAATAAAAATTTAGTTTCTATTAGGTTGGTGCAAAAGTAATTGCGGTTTAACTTTTTAAACCGCAATTACTTTTGCACCAACCTAATATTTTCTACCTTATTGAGAATAAAGCAAGTAATATTGAGAATAAAGCAAGTGGCTCACATTCACTGGAGCTTTCTATGGATTAGATCCTATGACAAGTACTTTTTACACATTAATTTGCCTATTGTTTCTGTGCTATGAGTCGTGTTGGGAAAGCAAGGCTTAGATGAATTGCTTAAGACACCGTTCTTAAATAGCCATGAATCAAATATAACATTGAATTTGTATGACATAGGAAGAGGCGCTGCATAACTATGCACAGTTTCTCTCTACCATAACCCCCCAGGACTATTTCTTCCATAATGCTGCTCTCCAATCTGCTTAATACTGAAGAAGACAATTCACTTCTGTGAAAGTTCTGTGGCTATTTTTATCATAAACAATATATTTCACTGTGTATGTGATCGTGAGATTCTTGCAATATATGTCATAGAATAAGTTCCACCTAATTGTACATCTTATAATAGGAATTATTTGACACATCTTATAATAAGAGTTATCTTTACACTATATCTCCATGTTGGATTTAAAGAACATTTTTAGTCTCAGTATCCTGTAATAAGACACCTTTTACAATGCATATTAATATACTTGTTTTACATTAGGTTGGTGCAAAAGTAATGGTGGTTTAAAAGGTTAAAAATAATTGCAAAAACCACCATTACTTTTGCACCAATCTAATATAAAGATATCATATATACATTCCTATTTCTTTCAAGTGAGAAAAAGCAGTCTTAAGGATCTTAAGACATATGTTTTAAATAAAATGCATGCTGGTGTTCTTCATATTTTATTTTAACATGCTCCCCAAACTGTCCTACCACTATCATCTTCATTTTTAGTGTCCTCCCATATTACCCACACTTACTGACAGTTTGCCAGATTCTCACAGACTTTCAGAATTGACAAAACACACTGTGAAAAAATGTCTTAACAATGTGCAAAGTTTTTCATGTATTTTATTGAAATATGTGCATATTACTTACAATACTGCTTAATAAGACATAAAACTGGAAAGTGTTCAAAAGTTAAAGCCCAGGCTGCTGTCATCATCTTCATTCTTGTGAACTTAAATTACTTTTGTTGAAGAGAAAGGAAAAAACAAATAAATTTGGGGTTCATAAAATATCCCTCCTAAATACTTAAAAAAAAAAAAAAAGAAAGAAAAAGAAAAGGACAGACTTCAAGTCAACCCAAACTATAGACTCAGTCATCTAGCAGTAAGGACCAGCCAAGATGACCCACTCCCTCTGCCATTGGGTGAGGCATAGTTGCATAGTAATACTACCACTGAAGAGAGGAAGAGAGTAACCCAGTTCTGTTGCCTATGATCAGAGACTTCAAGCTAGAATGAATTTGGAGGACATTGAGTCTAACCCCTTTATTTTATGAATGTGAAAAACCAAGGTTCATCAATTTCCAGAGGTATTTTTTTTTTCAGTTCTTAATAAAGAGCCTACATTAAGCTAATACTTTGCCTGTTTTATCAATAAATTAAAAAATAATAAATTTCTTAGCACGCTTCAGTGTTAAATAAAATTAAACCTGCACCCTCAAAGTCTTCCCTGATTCCATAAAGAATATATATAGTTTATTTTTAAAATATATACTTTAAAATAAAAATACAAAACCAACAAAAGTAAATATAATTGAGTGTCAAGACACATTAAGCTGGTGTGGGTCAGCTAGGATAGAAGGCGGATATTGAGTTCTATAGTGTCTATAATAGAGGCTCGGATTTGGCTCTGAGATTCTGGGTGGCCACAGTAAAAATGGAAATCTAATTATATGATTCTCATTGTCCTTGAGGAAAAAAAAGCCTCCTATAAAACTTGATAAAAAACTAATATTCTTGTCTGTAGATTGAAATAGTAAATGGTAAAGCATACTTAGCAAATATGTTAGAAATTATTTCTAAGAAAATTTGATTGTTCTCAACTTAATCCATTTGATTGACCTGAGCCAATTAAACTACATAGTAGGGACTCTAACAGAATGATCCGCCACTAAATATCTCTTTAAAATATGATTTAGTTCCTCCTTCTACTTTTCTTCTTTCCTTTCTAAAATGAGAAATTTTTTTTATTCCTTTTTAGAACATCTATTACCCTTAATGTTCAAAGGCCATTTAGAGTAATTTTATATACACTATATATTTATATTACATATATATATATATATATATATATATATATATATATATATCTTTAACATATACAGATATATAGATATAACCATAACAGAGTCTCAGACTATACTCATATTAATATATACACAAATATCCTTTATATCAGAATCATACGTTTCAGAGTTGCACTGAATCTTACATATTTCTTAGTCCAAATCACTTGTTTCATCACTATGAAAAAAACATACCCCAAAAGGTAAAATATTTTTCCCATTGCTTTAAAATTAATTGGTTTCCAAATCTGTGGTCATCAAAATGGCAGCGTGAGGTGAGCCTCTATAAATCTCCCCTGGAATTTACAACTAATCGAACAACTACAACTCCACAAAGGACTCCCTGCACAGCAGTCAGGCAAGACAAAGAGGCCCACTACTGAATTCACCTAAAGGTGGGCGAATCGTGAGAGTGGGGGAGGAGGAGAGGGAGAAGCGCAGAGATGGAGCCACTCAGGAACAGGACGCAGACCTAGCTCAGTGCTCCCAGCTCGCTGCATCCCGGAACTACCACAGCTGCGGGACAGGGAAGAATTCGGACTGCTAGGGCTCTGCTTATGGACCACAGGTCTGAGGGGGCAGCATATAACACGGCTGAACCCAACGCTCATGGCAGAAACCTCGGAGAAAAGACTGAGGGAAGAAGGCTGAAAACGGTGGTTTAAGCCCTCACTGCTGAGCAGAGAATGGAAGCCTTGGGCACTGAGACGAGCCGCCCCCTCTCTACCCTCCCAGAGCTCGCCCTGCCCCCACCTGCCCAGCGCTAGAAGCAGAACAGTAGCAGAGTCAGATCAAAAGAATAGAATGTTTGCTGTTTTGAGAACTGTGGACCTCAGACACAGATTCACAGCCCAACTAGTTCCGGCAAAGGGAAGGGAGCTGTGAAAATAGGACCAGCTGTGGTGGTGGTTGCCGCCATTGCTCTGGGCCACCTCTCACAACTCACCCCGCCCCTGACCCCACCTATCTGGGCAGATCCCTGCAGAAGTAAACAGAACTACTGAAACACACAGGCTCTGAATCTGGTGCAGGAAGAGCTTTGGAACTTCAAAAGCTCTCCGCATACCCACACGGACACTGCAACCTGTGACCCAGGCAAACTGTTATCAGAGGAGAAGCCTGTCTCCCAGGTAATCCCCCCATTGTGTGAGAAGCTGGAATAGTGCAGAGAAAACATAGCACTACTGTGTGAGAGAGAAAAAAAGGCTGCAGTCGGAGAGAAAATAAAGCATTCTACCAACAAGTACTAGAAAACAAAAGAAAGACCTCTTCCTATCAACCTGTTGCAGAAGCCACTCCTGTATATGTCTGGGAAGAAAAATAATAAATTGGTAATTGCCATGAATAACCAAGGCAACAAGACAGCACAGAAAGAAAGTGAAAAGTCTCCAGAAAAGGAACTTAAACATATGGAAATATGTGACTTAAATGACAGAGAATTCAAGATTGCAGTTCTGAAAAAAACTCAACGAGATGCAAGAAAACACAGAAAAGCAGGTTAATGAACTCAGAAACACAATCTAAGAACAACATAAACATTTTACCAACGAGACTGAATTTTTTAAAAAGAACCAAATAGAATTTCTGGAGATTAAGAACTCAATAGAAGAAATTAAGAATGAAATAACCAGCTTAGGTAGTAGAGTTGACCAGATGGAGGAAAGAATCAGTGACATCGAAGATAGAAACCTGGAAATTACACAGATAGAAGAAGAAAGAGACTTGAGACTTAAAAGAAATGAAAGAACTCTACAAGAACTTTCTGACTCCATCAGAAAGAGCAATATAAGAATAATGGGCATACCAGAAGGAGAAGAAAGAGAGAAGGGAACAGAGAATATATTCAAACAAATTCTCGATGAGAACTTCCCAAACTTATGGACAGAACTGGACCCTCGAATCCAAGAAGCAAATAGAACACCTAATTACCTCAATCCCAACAGACCTTCTCCAAGGCACATTGTATTGAAGCTGTCTAAAATCAATGACAAAGAAAGAATCCTCAAGGCAGCCAGGGAAAAGAAGACAGTAAACTACAAAGGAAAGCCCATTAGATTATCATCAGATTTTTCAGCAGAAACTCTACAAGCCAGGAGGGAGTGGAACCAAATATTCAAACTATTGAAAGAGAGAAATCATGAGCCAAGAATAATATATCCAGCAAAGATATCCTTTAGATATGAAGGAGGAATAAAGACCTTTCCAGACATACAGAAGCTGAGGGAATTTTCTAACACATGACCTGCACTACAAGAAATACTAAAGGAGGCTATTCGACCACCATCAACAGGGACAATTTGTGGCAACCAAAACTCAAAAAGGGGGAGAGTAAAGGCCTGAACCAGAATACAGGAATGGAGAAAGTAAGCATGCTGAAGAAAATGGAATACTCTAAATATCAAACTTTCATTTACATAAACTTAAGGGTAACCACTCAAAAAATCCAGAACTGAAATATATACTGTAATAAAAGAAGAAACAGAGGGAAACATCATAGAATACCACCACTCAGAAATAATAGACAACAACAAAAAGGTAAAGAAACAATGGAGACACAGCCTTACCAGAAAACTAAAGACAGAATGACAGGAAATCCTCACATATCAATAATCACCCTAAATGTAAATGGACTGAACTCACCAATAAAAAGGCACAGAGTAGCAGATTGGATCAAAAACTAAACCCAACCATATGCTGTCTCCAAGAGACACATCTCAGCTACAAGGACAAGCATAGACTCAAAGTGAAAGGGTGGAAATTGACACTCAAGCAAATGGTACCCAGAGAATATCAGGTGTAGCCATAATGATATCAGATGAAACAGACTTCAAGGTAAAAAAGATAACAAGAGACAAAGATGGACATTTCATAATGGTGAAGGGGACTGTACAACAAGAAGACATAACAGTCATCAATATTTATGCCCCCAATCAGGGAGCCCCGAAATATACCAAGCAACTTCTAACAGAACTAAAGGGAGAAATTGACCAAAACACAATTATACTAGGGGACTTAAATACATCATTGACAGCTATGGATAGATCATCCAAACAGAAAATAAATAACGAAATAGCAGCCCTAAATGACACATTAGATGAAATGGACATAATTGACATTTATAGAGCACTTCATCCTAAAACATCAGACTATACATTCTTTTCTAGTGTACATGGAACATTCTCAAGGATAGACCATATATTGGGACATAAAATCAGTCTCAACAAATTTAAGAAGATTGAAATCATACCAAGCATATTCTCTGATCACAAGGCTTTGAAATTGGATATCAACTGCAAAAAGAAAGCAGGGAAAAAACACAAATACATGGAGATTAAACAACATACTTTTAAAGAACGACTGGGTCAAAGAAGAAGTTAGAGGAGAGATCAAAAGATACATAGAAACAAATGACAATGAAAATACATCCTACCAAAATTTTTGGGATGCAGCAAAAGCAGTTTTAAGAGGGAAATTTATCTCATTACAGGCTTATCTCAAGAAACAAGAAAAATCCAAAATAAATAACCTCATGTTACACCTTAAAGAACTAGAAAAAGAAGAACAAGTAAAACCCAAGGTCAGCAGAAGAAAGGAAATAACAAAACTTAGAGCAGAACTAAATGAAATAGAGAACAAAAAGACAATAGAAAAAATTAATGTGACAAAGAGCTGGTTCTTTGACAAGATTAACAAAATTGACAAACCCTTGGCTAGACTCACTAAGATAAAAAGAGAGAAGACACTAATTAACAAAATCAGAAATGAAAAAGGGGAAGTTATCACGGACACCACAGAAATACAAAGGATCATCCAAGAATACTATGAAGGACTATATGCCACCAAATTCAATAACCTAGAAGAAATGGACAAGTTCTTAGAAACATATAGCCTTCCAAGGCTGAACCATGAAGAACTGGAAAATCTAAACAGACCGATCACCAGTAACGAAATTGAATCAGTCATCCAAAACCTTCCCAAAAGCAAATGTCCGGGACCAGATGGCTTCACTAGTGAATTCTACCAAACCTTCAAAGAGGATCTAATACCAATCCTGCTCAAACTCTTCCAAAAAATTGAAGAAGAGACAGTACTCCCTAACTCATTTTATGAGGCCAACATTACCCTGATACCAAAACCTGGTAAGGACAGCACAAAAAAGAAAACTACAGACCAATATCTCTGATGAATACCGATGCAAAAATCCTAAATAAAATTCTAGCAAATCGAATACAACAATGCATTAAAAAGATTATTCATCACGACCAAGTAGGGTTCATCCCCGGGGCACAAGGATGGTTCAACATCGCAAATCCATCAATGTGATACATCACATAAACAAAATAAAGGACAAAAATCATATGATTATATCAATTGATGCAGAAAAAGCATTTGACAAGATACAACATCCATTTATGATTAAAACACTTAATAAAATAGGTATAGAAGGAAAATACCTTAACATAATAAAGGCCATATATGACAAGCCCTCTGCTAATCTCATAATTAATGGTGAAAAACTGAAGCTCTTTGCTCTATGTTCAGGAACACGACAAGGCTGTCCCCTATCACCTCTGCTTTTCAACATAGTGTTGGAAGTCCTTGCCAGAGCAATCAGGCAAGAGAAAGAAATAAAAGGCATCCAAATTGGGAATGAAGAAGTTAAATTATCACTCTTTGCAGATGACATGATGCTATATATAGAAAACCCTAAAGACTCCACCAAAAAGCTATTAGAAACAATCAACGAATACAGTAAAGTTGCTGGCTACAAAATCAACGTACAAAAGTCCATTGCTTTCCTATATACTAACAATGAAATCTCAGAAAAAGAAATACAAAAACAATTCCTTTTGCAATTGCAGCAAAAAGAATAAAATACCTAGGAATAAACTTAACCAAGGATGTGAAAGACCTATATGCTGAAAACTATAAGACATTTTTGAAAGAAATTGAAGAAGACACAAAGAAATGGAAAGACATTCCGTGCTCATGGATTGGAAGAATCAACATAGTTAAAATGGCCATATTACCCAAAGCAATATACAGATTCAATGCAATCCCCATCAAAATCCCAATGGCATATTTTAAAGAAATAGAACAAAAAATCATCAGATTTGTTTGGAACCACAAAAGACCCCGAACAGCCAAAGCAAGCTTAAGAAAAAAGAACAATAATGGAGGTATCACACTTCCTGACTTTGGCTTGTACTACAGGGCTACAGTAATCAAAACAGCATGGTATTGGCAGAAAAACAGACACATAGACCAATGGAATAGAATTGAGAACCCAGAAATAAAACCACATAAATATGGACAGATAATTTTTGACAAAGAAGCTAAAAATATACAATGGAGGAAAGACAGCCTCTTCAATAAATGTTGCTGGGAGAATTGGATAGCCACATGCAAAAGAATGAAACTGGACTGCTCTCTGTCACCATGTACCAAAGTTAATTCAAAACGGATCAAAGACTTAAGCATAAGACCTGACACAATAAACTGCATAGTAGAAAACATAGGTACTAAACTTATGGACCTTGGGTTCAAAGAGCATTTTATGAATTTGACTCCAAAGGCAATGGAAGTAAAAGCTAAAATAAGTGAATGGGACTATATGAAACTTAAAAGCTTCTGCACAGCAAAAGAAACCATCGACAAAATAAAGAGGCCACCAACTGAATGGGAGAAGATTTTTGCAAATAGTGCCTCCGATAAGGGGCTAATATCCAGAACATACAAGGAACTCATGCAACTCAACAACAAAAAAACAAACAACCCAATTGAAAAATGGGCAGAGGACTTGAAGAGACATTTCTCCAAAGAGGACATACAAATGGCAAATAGACATATGAAAAAATGCTCAACATCACTAATCATCAGAGAAATGCAAATCAAAACCACAATGAGATATCACCTCACCCCAGTCAGAATGGCTATCATCAACAAGACAAATAGTAACAAGTGTTGGAGAGGCTGTGGAGAAAAAGGAACCCTCATACACTGTTGGTGGGAATGCAGACTGGTGCAGCCGTTATGGAAGGCAGTGTGGAGGTTCCTCAAAAAATTACGAGTAGAATTGCCATATGACCCAGCAATCCCTCTCCTGGGTATCTACCCAAAAAATCTGAAAACATTTAGAGATAAAGACACGTGTGCTCCAATGTTCATTGCAGCTTTGTTTACGGTGGCCAAGACATGGAAACAACCAAAATGTCCTTCGATAGATGAATGGATAAAGAAGTTGTGGTATATATACACAATAGAATACTATTTGGCGGTAAGAAAAGATGATATAGGAACATTTGTGACAACATGGATGGATCTTGAGAGTGTAATGCTGAGCGAAATAAGTCAGGCAGAAAAAGCAGAGAACCATGTGAGTTCACTGATATGTGGTATATAAACCAAAAACAACAAAAGAACAAGACAAACAAATGAGAAACAGAAACTCATAGACATAGACAATAGTTTAGTGGTTACCAGAGGGTAAAGGGGGTGGGGGTGGAAGATGAGGGTAAGGGGGATCAAACATATGGTGATGGAAGGAGAACTGACTCTGGGTGGTGAACACACAGTGGGATTTATAGATGACATAATACAGAATTGTACACCTGAAATCTATGTAATTTTACTAACAATTGTCACCCCAATAAATTTTAAAAATAAATTTAAAAAAAAAAAGAAATAATCAGTCCAAAAAAAAAAAAAGTTACGTTGTTGCAGACATGTACTATGTAAGTAGACCTACAATTGTTTCACCTGTACTGAACATGACAGACATTTTTTGCTTCATTTTTTCCTGAAAAATACAGTATAAGAAATACTTATATAGCATTTACACTGTATCAAGTATCATAAGTAGTCTAGAAAGATTAAAGTGTACGAGAGGATGTGCACAGGTTATATGCAAATACTGTAGTATTTTATTTTATTAGGGGTTTGAACATCCATGGATTTTAGTATCTGCAGGGTAGGGTAAGGGACTGGAACCAATCCCCTGTGGACACCAGGGGACAACTGTAATTCCTACCTTATCAGGTCATCGTAAGATTTAAATACAGCAAGTATTTAAAGCACAATGATACTCACAGCAGAGGCACTCAATCATTTTAGTACTCTTGCCCATTTTAATATAAGGTACTGAAGTTGTTGAAGGTCCCTACTAAAATATAAGTGCTGCCTGGCAAGTAATGAAGTGAACTTCCAGTAGAACCAGAGGAAATGGGCAGAGGCTAAGATGTGAAAAGCCCACGAGTGTGGGGTTCAGACAGGCCTATCTGAGGACCAGAAGCATTTTGGCTAACAGGCAGGACAGGAGAGTTGTACAAACCTAGCAGCCAAATTCTAGCAACTGTTGGCAGAATGAGTCAAGAAAAGAAAAAAGATACTTAAAACAGGATAAAGCCTTAAAATAGGACAATGGATAAGACCTCACTAAGTTTATCAATCCCTGCACAGGCTTGAACAAGAACACAAGAATTTAGTTTCATAGTTACAATATATTCCTCAAGTTTTAATTCAAATAAGAACATTTTCCACGCCATAACCAGACTACAAAGATATGAAAGTTTGGAAATTTCAGTCAAAATTGTTAATTATGCAGACAGCAATCTTGGCTGGCAATCATTGGGGCATGATTTCACTCTGCTTTTTTGAATAATTTTCAAGAAGGCTTTTTACATGCTTTGCTATGAAACAAATATCATTTTTCTATTCAAAGAGATTTCTTTAAATGCCTTAGTAACAACAGGGTCGAGTGGCTTATACTTTGTGATATAGAACTTACTGGAATGAACAAAAGAACTGAAAGTAACATTTGAATGGTATATTTTAATTACCATACCAGCATTCATTTTGACAAGTTGATCTTTTTTTACTAAGTGTAATCAGCCCTTAAAGACATTGTCATAATGGCAAATTACCTGACAAGGATTTTTCAGGCAGGAATTTTCAATTTGAAAATATGGAACTATAAAAGAACCTAAATATCCCAAAAATATTATTGAGTATTCATTTAGATATCCTTTCCAAGACACAAAAGGGGATGTGAAGTTTCTGATCAGAGTCAGAGACTGAAACATTTATTTTAACTTTAATCCCTACCTCACTTCTAACATTTTTTGTGGGACTTTGTCCAATTATTCAATTCATTTGGTGGTTTTATAATATCTTGTGAAATCTCCAAATTTCTCTGGGTTAGTAAAGATAGTTTATCTTTACTAACCCAGAGAAATTTTACTAGAGTAATAGTTATAAAGTGATTTGAGAGCTTTCATCTAAATGCTAAATTTTATTAGAAACTTTATTTATGCATTTAGGCTTTTTGGTCGAACAAAGTCTTAAACATATTTACCCAGAAAAACGTAGAACTCTAAGGCCTTTTGAGTTAACTGAAAACAATTTTTTCCTATAACATTTAATAGTATCCATTTCTTTTTGAGGAATAATACTGCCACGAGCATTTTTGTGATATTTTATCCACTAACGTAAAAACTTATGGCAGTTTAATTCCCCAAATAAAAAGGGGCTGCTATAAACATAACTGAGCTACCAGGAAGCAGATGGTTTTAATTATCCACATAAAAAGCTATTTATATTGGGAATTTGAAAAAACAATCTAGAAACAATACTCATTGTAGAAACATACATTTTAATTAATTTGGGCTTTAAAACAGAGTAACGAGTGATTATTAAGTGTTACCTAAAGTCAAATTGGCATTAAAGGCTAGATCTGAGTGCCTCTGTGGTAAGCCTTAGAGAATTGCAGTCGCATATGTAATTGTATATTTGATCTCTTATGAATAAATTGAGGGGAAGAGAATTACTTGAAATCAGCACAAGCCTACTTGCATGATGATGTACAATAATAGTCTTGTTTGAGCGGGGAGGTAAAAAGGACATGTTATATACTGTACAAAGCATCCCAAATTTTGCATCCAGGAATATTTATTGAGACTTCAGAACCAAGGGCACATTATGCCAGATGATTTTTCTTTCTCCTTCCTTAAAGATTTTTTTTTTTTTTTAATTAGAATACAGCATTGGGTAGTGGTTAACAGCAAGCACTCCCTGGATGAGGGTTGCTGGATGTCACAATAAAAATACATGCAATACAAGGACATAGTTATACTTAAAAATTATTTGTTGTTTACCTGAAATTCAAAGTTAACTGGGTGTCCTGTATTTTATCTGGCTATCCTATGTAAGTGCCAATTCTATCTCAGTCACTTGCTAGCTATGTGAATTTGGGCACGATATTTAATGCTTCATTTTCCTTATCAGTACACTCAGGACAACAATAGTACTTACTTACTTACTTACTAACTAATAAGTAATAAGTTAGTAATAATAGTACTAACTTACATGTTTGCTTGACAATTAAATGAGTTAATATTTACAGAATGCTTAGATTGTGTTTAGTATAGAGTGTGTGCTATATGTTTTGTTAAGCAATTATTCCTGCCTGGAAGAAAAAGTTCAGTTAAAAAAAAGACAGCTTTGGAGTCTATGTAGAAAGGTTTTTTGCCCTATTGTTCCGAAAAGTATTTGTGTGTTAATTACAAGTATATGTGCCTCAAATCCTTCTCCATCACCACTCTCCTTTAATTCTCCTACCATCACCTCCCACGCCCACACTTCCTCTCTCTCCTGCTGTTCACCGGCTCCCTCCCTAAGTCACTGCGGATGCTCTGGCTCTGGAGAGGTCAGCCCCAAGCCCCACAGGATTGCATAGCCCTTGACTACTCAAGTAGTTGTCTATGCACAACAGCCATCACTATCCAGAATTGGACAAATACAAGGGCGAGCATAATTCAAAAGGAGGTGGGCAGAAAAACCATTTAAGAGTGAAATCTATAGCGCTGTGGTAGTCAAAGTGGATATTTAACCATGTTATGTGGGGCATTCTCTGGGAGTATGTATTGCTCCCTAGTGGTGATTCTTTTCTGCTCAGTCTCCAAACAGGAAGCTACCTTTCTCTCTCCCAAAAGAACGGAATGTGGTCAACTGTTGCAATCGAAGCCAGAAGAAACACGCAAATAGAAGGGCAGGCAATGGAGGGAGGCGGTGCAAACTCAGTGTTTCATAAGGAGCAGAGCAGCCAATCAGCGCAATATGCAAACAGCATTAGCAGACTACATGGGAGGGAGAAAAAAACCCATTCAAAATTCTAAGAATAAGGCTTGGTTCTTAAAGTAAAATTTAGCCATAATTTCTAAAATTCTAAACTGCATTCAGGACCCCATATTAGTTTCCTAGGGCTACTATAACAAATTGCCACAAACAGTGTGGCTTAAAAACAATAGAAATATATTCTTTTTGCAGTTTTATTTAGAGGCCAGAAGCCAAAAATCAAGACGTTGGTAGGTTTGGTTCTTTCTACAGGCTCTGAGGGAGAATTCATTCCATCCCTCTCTCCTAGTTTCTGGTGTTTTCCAACAATCCTTGACATTCCTTGGCTTGTAGGTGCATCGTTCTAATCTCTGCCTCCGTCTTCATTTGCCCTTCTTTCCTGAGTGCCTCTGTCTTCTCGTCTGTCTCTTAACATACTCATCATTGAATTTAGGGCCCCTCTAATACAAGATGATCTCCTCTCAAGGTCCTTACTTTAATTACATCTGCATAAATGCTTATTTTAAATCAGGTCACATTGTGAGGTTCTTTGTAGACGTATCATCTTGTAGGTGGCGGAAGGGGCACCCTTCAACTCACTACAGACCCAAAACAAGTAATTGACATTTCAGGGTAGACCTGCTTGGAATAAAAGCAAAGTAGAGCCTTCAGAAGAAAATTAGAACTTGGAAAGTATAAGGCAAGAGGAATTTAGCTTAGACCTGAATGGAGATGTGCCTTTAAGAAATGTTAGACTACGGGTTTTTAACATTTATTTAGTGAAAAGGAATTAGAGATTGATATTAAAAACTCACTATCACAGATAATATGCTAAATACAATTTCTAATAAACCTTATAGAGTTCATTTTTGGTCATTCTCAACAAATTGTTTTTATTATCTTCATAATTCCCACAATTATCCAGCTTCCCCCATCCCAGCACAGGGATTGTTACAAGATAAATAATGACAAGAATCTGCTGCCCATAGACAGAAGTAAGTAACTAGAATGATTCAGGGGAAAGCTGTCTTATCCAAACTTCCTCCTGTCTAAGTGTGGTACATGCTACCCAGGGACATTCTGGAAACAGCCCAAGGTCTTCTCTAGTCTAACAATTTTAACTTTCATCCTTAATCATCTATTCATTGTCAGGCACTAACCCAGAAGAGTTTGGTGTTTGTTTTCTCAGAGCTTATTTTTTAGAGCAGTTTTAGGTTCATAACAAAATTGAGGGGAAGGTCCAGAGATTTCTCATATATCTCTGAGCCCCACACATGCACAGCCACTTCCATTATCACATCACCCACCAGAGTAGGACATTTGTCACAGTAGATGAACCTACACTGACACATCATAATCACCCAAAGTCCATAGTTTCCATTACTTTTCACTCTTGGTGTTGCACATTCTATGGGTTTGGAAAAATATATAATGACATGTATCCATCATTATGGTCTCACACGGAGTTTTTTTCACTGCCCTAAAACTCCTCGGTGCTCTGCCTATTCATCTCTCCCCCCACCAACCCCTAGCAATCACTGATTTTTGTTTTTTTACTGTCTCCATGTTTTTTCCTTGAGGTTTTGTTTTTAATATTTTATACAATTCCCACAGCCACACTTCAATGTAGGTATTATATACCTTTTATAAATGACAGAGTCAAGATAGGAACCTGGATCTTTCTGACATGTATATCTATGCTGTTTCCTTAATACATTGCCTCCCATCCTTCCTACAAATTGAAGAGTAATTTTGAATATGTGAAACCCCCTTCAGTTATAAGAATCCATGGTTTATTTGCCTTCATGTTACACTTCTCTTTATTCTTGCAACATGTAGCGCAGAGCTACATACTTAGTGAGCCTTGTATAAATAGACAGTGACTTGTTGAGTGCAAAGTGAAAGGTCCTGCAACAAACCGGAGCTGGCTAATTTAACTGAACCCAATTCATTACATAGTACTAAAAAACTACTACTACTAAAAAAGTCATAAACTTTTGCAAATGTCTAGGAAGTTCAATTCAATAGAATGATGTAATTTTCACAGTAAATACCTACAGTCTGGTCAGACAACCTTCAAGGCTAAAACTTCTGACTCAGAAAAGTATCTTTTCCTAAAAATGCAAAAGAAGCAACAAGAAGACAGCTGTGTTATTCAGTTTAAGTAACAAGGCCATGCTGTTTCGAATACCATTTAAAGGTAGACCATATGAAACTCAGTATTTATACATTGCAATGCAGATTTTGTGGTTATTAAAAAAAGTACCATGATTCTTCCAATTTAACAGATTATTCTCCACTTACCCATCAAAATAATGTTTAAGCTACCTCTTGGTTATTCAAAGGTAGTTTATTCCATTTACCTAGACTCTTGGCTTCTCTTCCTCCTAATTAGTCCTGATGATAACTGTGAGCTTCCTGTTAAACAGCAGAAGAGACATGGAAATAGAAATGAAATTCAAACCAAACACTTTGGATACTAACTGGCAGTTCATATAAAAAGTTTGGTAGAGAAGACAACCACCACCAAAAACTAAAATATTGATCGAAACTTCTTTTTGGCTTCCCTCCCCACCCCCCTTAGCGTTGGGTACCGACTGCCTGACCTCCTGTTTCCTATGCTGCCACCCAGCTCCCGGATCAGCCAATGCCGTAGGTTTTAGAGACCTGAAAAGCACCGCCGGCCTCCAGGTGCTCAACGACTACACCTGGCAGACAAGAGCTACATGGAGGAGTATGTGCCATCACAAGCAGATGTGGCAATATTTGAAGCAGTCTCCAGCCTACCACCTGCCGACTTGTATCATGCCCTACGCTGGTATAACCACATCAAGTCTTACAAAAAGTAAAAGGCCAGCCTACCTGGAGTAAAGAAAGGTTTAGCCAAGTATGGCCTTGCTACTGTGGATGACACTACAGGAAGGGGAGCTACAGATAGTAAAGACGATGACGACACTGATCTCTTTGGATCTGATGAGGAGGAGGAAAGAGAAGAAGTGAAGAGGCTAAGAGAAGAGCACCTTGCGTGGTATGAGTCAAAGAATGCCAAACACCTGTACTTGTTGCCAAGTCTTCCATCTTATTAGATATGAAACCTTGGGATGACGAGAAAGACATGGCAAAATTAAAGACATGTTTGTCAAGAGCATTCAGCAGATGGCTTGGTCTAGGGCTCTTCTAAACTAGTTCTGGTGGGGTATGGAATTTAAAAACTTCAAATATGGTGTGCAGTAAAAGACAATAAAGTTGGAACAGATATGCTGGAGGAGGAGACCAATGCTTTTGAGAACAACGTGCAATCCATGACATGGCTGCTTTCAACAAGATCTAAAATCCATCATGGATCATTACCCCTAAATCTAAGCTTGAAAGACAAAAAGTTCTTCTTAGAAATTCCCATATGTTCAGCACCTACGGTCTCTCTCTGTGCCTCAGTACTCTACCCCATCACGAATTGAAGACCATTTCATATTTGTTCTTACTAATCACATTGGAGAGTAACATTGGGAGGAATTTCCATTATTATGAATATCTCAAAATGTTGAAAGTCTGTAATAAAATCTAAAAAATATGTTCAGTCTTGTTTTAGCTACAAAAGTACCACCATAATATAATAAAATTATTCTGTAGAAGAATGGTTAAAGGTTTTTCTCCTATAGCTTTCTGTGAACCAAATCAGCTGTATTCCTAAACCAGGGATTGCTAGAATTTCCCCCACAAAAGACGTCCATGTTTTCATCATAGAAACCTGTGAATAATGTACTTTACATGGCAAAGAGATGTTACTAAATTAAGTATCCTGAGATGAAATTATCCTGATTATTTAGGTGGGCCCAATGTAATCATGAGAATCCTTATGGGGGAGGCCTAAGGATCAGTCGGAAAAGGAGATGTGATGACTGGACTGAGGAGCCAAGGGGTATAGACGACCTGCAGAAGCTGGAAAAGACAAAGAATAAATTCTCCTGGAGCCTGAAGAAGGAACACAGCCTTTGATTTAAGCTCTGTAAGACCCATTTTGGACTTCTGACCTCCAAAACTATATGGTAATAGATCTGTAGTGTTTTAAGTCACTAAGTTTGTAGTAATTTCTTATAGCAGCAATAGGAAACCAATACAACATTCTATATGAGCTTTAAGTTTTTTAACAAAATATCAGTAATTTTTAAAAGTGTATCCCAACTAGCTTTAAATGTGATTTGTTTCATTACTACCAAAGTAGAGTTTCCAGTACCTCACAACGAGCTATTTAGAAAGCCCTTAACACTCCCAGTTCTCTCAACCCACCACTGGACCTATGATATGTACTAGGTCCTAAGATATAACCCTCTGCAGGCTATTCCCCTTATGGCATATTTAGCTTGTTCATAATAGTATTAGATGAAAGAGTATCAAGAAAAACAGAAGCTTTGCTAGAATATTAAGGAGATCACCAAGAGCCTTGTAGGTTGCTTTGTGGCATGCCTATTTCCTCTCTGCCACACCCCTCCCATCACGACGACTCCCAGTCCCATTTAGTTTTGGTAGATACTTTAATAGCATTTTTCAGCCACAGTAACTGTCATTTTTTGTAGTTCTATTCTGTTCTGTGGGTGGGGGGGAATAGCTTTTATAAGTCCAAGTGTCTTTTCTTTGCAATTAGATAACTTTCCCTAATGTATGCTGCCTGCCTCTTTATAAACAATACTATATGCAAATTCCATGTATTTACAGAAGGTAAAATTTTGTCCTTAAGGAGCTGAGAATACATTAGAGGACCCAAAAAGAGACATATGGTAGCGTAGAGGTCAGCATAAGTTCCAACTCCAAACCTAATCCTAGGAAGTCTGAGAAAGTTCACTGGAAAATCTAATAACTGAGCTCTATAAAGACTGAAAAGTACTGATAATCTAAATTTACAAAATTGTAATTGGAACAATTCTTGAATTTTTGTTCCTACCAATAATACCACAGCTAACACGGGTGAAGAACCTCATAGTTTACAAAGCACTGTTTTATCTATCATTCTCTCAAATGCTTTGTATGATAAGCGGAACCATATCTCTTATTGTTATCCTTATTGAACACTTATGAAGAGGACAGATAAGTTAAATGCGCTGATCAAGGAAACACAATTGTAGCTAAGTGAAGATCTTTCATCATCAAATTCCCTCACTGTCACACTACTTTCTAAGAAAAACACAGTTTAAATGAATCACTAGAGACATCATGACTTAAGAACAAATACATCATATCTCTAGAAAAATAATTGCTGAAAAAAATGATATTCAGCTACTTACCAATAAACATCATGACCATCTGACAAAACTATCTAAATATAAGCAGTAGAAAACTAGATTCAAAAATATTAAATTTAATTAACTAATATCAAATTGCAGCAGTTTTCCCAGTGCAATTTAAAACAAAGATGACAAAAAAATTAAAGCTAAATTATTTTCAACACTTATTTCAAGTCACATGCTATTACTGCCAACTCCAATCTTCACTAATTGTGAATTCCAAGCAAAAAGGTAGATTTTTTGCAAAGCCATTAGAATTTTTACCTTAACAAAACACAAAATCCTAATCCCCAAAACCATGTTATGTTATTCAGGACAATATTTTAATACAACATTTATGTGGAACTATTTCAATATTAGTTTCAGCTGCGAACACGAACTATTCCCCAATTCCAAAATGAGAGACAAGACCAGCACACAAAAAAGATGGTCAAAACCTGTTTTGCTACTCTTCATCATATCAAGGTTATGTTAAGAAAAATTATCCAAAATTTGGAATTATAGCAAAAAGATTACTGTGTGCCCTTTCCAAGTCATAAGAAGGCATGGCCTAACAAACTCACCTATGGGTTATCTGATACTCCACAGTAGAAGTCAGGAAACTTTTTCTATAAAGAGCAATATAGTAAATATTTGGGGCTTTGTGAGCCATATATGGTCTCTATATCATCTAGTACACTCTGCCATTGCATAGGTAAGACACAACGTATGGGTGGGTGTGGCTATATTTCAATAAAACTTTATGTATAAAAGTCAGTCAAGCGTCACGGGGCCTGCAAGCTATAGTTTGCCTCCCGCTGCTCTAGACAAAGACAATTTTCTTCTTTACTATAGCTTAGGGCCCAGAATGTACGAAACTAAATATTAACTTGTAGAAGACTAATAAGCTACAAATTATTTTTGTCCAGTAGACATGCATATGATTTCTGCCTGGTAAAAGAAATAACCCCAAAGGATAGTGTTTCACTGCTCTGTAGGACATTAGACAGTTTTGTATCTAACTTTTGTATCTTATTTCTGTATTGTTTCTTTCACCAACTATGCTATATTTATATACTTCAGTATCTCTCATCCTCAACTGACCCATTCCTCATCTTCATTACTAATTTATGAGTACAATAGTGCCCCTTGTCTATGGCTTTGCTTTCTGCTATTTCAGTTACCCGCAGTCAACCATGGTCCAAAAATATTAAATGAAAAATACTGGAAATACAATTCATACGTTTTCAATTGCTCATCATCCTGAACAGCATAATAAAACTTTGCTCTGTCTTGCTCCATCGCACCCAGGAAATGAATCATCCCTTTGTTCAGCAGACCTATGCTGTATATGCTACACACCTGTTAGTCACTTAGAAACTGTCTTGGTTATCAGATCAGTTATCAGAAGGAGAGAGAGAGAAACCACTTTCACATAACTTTTATTATAGTATGTTATTATAATGGCTCTATTTTATTATCAGTTATTGCTATTAATCTCTTATAGTGTCTAACTTATAAATTAAACTTTATCATAGTATATATGCATAGGAAAAACGTGGTATGTATAAGGTTCAGTTCTTCCTCGGTTTCAGACATCCATTTGGGGGTCATGGACATTATCCCCCACGGATAAGGGGAGACTACCATAACATAAATCTTTGGCATGGGCTCACTGCAGATTTGTATAAGAATTATGCATGTCATCTTTTGAAAAGTATACTGGCCAGGTATAAAAGGGCAAAGTAGGAACCTTAAGAAGGATTTCTTTGAAGAAAGCTTACTTGTGAGTACACCTCCCACCTCCTTGGAGGAAGCTGTGTAAGCTCCCTCCTCCCCTCATGCCTAAGAAATGGGCTTCCTAAAATCCCTTAGGATGCCTGACATGTCTCTCCTGCAGCAAGTGGGATACCATGGACTTATGTTTGACTCATTCCTATAAATTGTAAAGGGCGAGTTACTATGGCTTGCTGGATGCTCTGCTTTTGGAGGAAAGAGACTTGGCAATACTGGGGCTACCCTAGACATTCAAAGTTAGTCAGGGCAAAGAATACTTGACGATTTTCTACTTTTCAGATGTGGAGTATGCACAAGGAAACTAGCCTGAAGATGTCTTCGATTCAGTTGAACTGAGTGCTCTGGAAGGGCAAGGCTCCACTGGATACCTCAGGGCTAAGGAAGGAGTTACCCAGGAACCAGCCAGAGTCAAGTGCTTGGGAGGTGGGGTGTCCCCACCAAACTCACAAAATAACACCCTAAGAAAAAGAAAACCCGAGAAGGCTGGCACTACCCAACGACAGTATCAGTCAAGAAAAACCTTTTCTGCTCCTTTTGGCTCCTCATTTTCCTGCTGCGGTTCCAAGAGAGGCCAAAGATCAGCCTAGTGAAGTTGGGAGAGGGGTGTAGAGGAGGAATAAAGCTCCAGGCATGGAAATAAAAAAGAAGCTGGCCATGCTTTTCTAACTGCAAGCAACCAGCTCTCAGACACAAGCTGGGATAAAGGGAAATGCACATTTTGATTATTACACTGAACTGAGCATATAAATGACTAAGCTGGGCATTCAGTGACCAGAGCAACTTTTCTTACCAACAGCAATCAGAAAGAAAGTCTGAGATTCTCCCTAAAGAACAGGTTGACGTTTTCAGGCAGTGAGAAAAAGGAATAGGGTGTTTTTCTGATGACATCCCCCGCCCCAGTGAGAGGGGAAGGTGAAAACACAGCTTCCCTGTGGGGAAAAACAATAAATGCTCAAAGCCCTTCTCAGCTGAAGGCACTTTGCTGTGCCTGGAAATCAGAGAGAATTTACCCCATATAAATCAACAGGGAAAAGGAACAATTGGAAAACAAGATTAGTTTTGAGTGACTACATTTAGTGCTCGAGATTCCATCTGAGGTTTTTTTTCTTTGCTATAGAAAATGTTCTCAACCGTACTTTAATTTGTTTTATCATTCACACAGTTCTTACAAATTCATTTGAGACTTAACTGAGGGAATTTTTTAAAATTACGTACATATGCCATTTGAGAGGCCATTTTATAACTTTTAGATTTGCTTGATTTTCTAGAAAGAGGTACTGAACAATGATTTTCAGCTAGGGAGATTTTGCCACTCGGATGATATTTGGCAATATGTGGAGATACTGTTGGTTGTCACAACTGGGGTGATATCACTGGCATCTTGTAGATAGATCCCAGGGGTACTGCTAAACATCCTACAGTGGACAGGTCAGCTTTCTACAAAGTATTACCTGGAACAAAATGTCAATAGTGCCAAGGTTGAGAAACACTAATATAAACTGGTCTTCATAGAGAGGGTATGTGTAATTGTTTTAGAGAATATAAACAAAATACAGCCATACCCCCCTGTAAGTTGTAATATGAACTAACGTCAAATTTTGGAGTCTTAAAATTTTTAGTCTAAATCTATTTTTTTTTTTTTTAATTTTTATTTCAGGCTGGGTTTCAATTAAGGTGTATGCTATATTTCCCAGCTTTTGTTGTTATTGTTGTTAAATAAATATGTTACAAACACCCCATTGTTTATCTGGATCTAATCCTTAATTTTCTTTATCTAACCCATTTTTATCCCCTACTGTTCTGAGAATTTATATGCTGCCAACTGCATAAACGCTTCTCACATATTCATCACATGCTTATTTTTCAAGCAACTTCTCAGAGATGTTCCCGTACAGATACTCTCCTTTCCACTGTTTACTGCTTTTCTACATAAATAACAGATTGCAGTAGTGATATCACTGGAACTGGTAGGGGGAAAAAACACCAATAATAATGTTTTCCTTTTCAGTCAATCTATTAGCAGCACATGTGCCTTTCCCATGAGCCATTTTTGCTACCCATTTTCAGAGCTACAAACCACTGAAATCATCTTTGCTATTAAAAATAACTCATTTCCCTTTAGAATCCTGGCTGTCATTTATTAGGTTGGAAAACCAATTTTTGGTTTTGATATATGGATTTAGATTTATCCTTCCAATGTTTATGATAAGAAACAAACTCATCACATTCTCAAGTTTCATAGAATTGAAAAAGAACAATGGTATTAAGATATGTGTGTGTGTGTGTGTGTGTGTGTGTGTATATATATATATATATATATTAGATAGGTAGATGATGATAGATAGATAGATAGATAGATAGATAGATAGATAGATAGATCTTGGAAAAATCTCTTGTTTTAATTACAGAATTTTAAATCTCCTTTATTTTAAAACCTAAATGTATACAAGAAAAAATAATTCCTTTTTTTCTGACTTATCTGCAATTAAATCAAGGCTTAAAATCATGGATATCCAAAAAGCCTTTGGAGCATGTTTTTATCAACCTATATCTATTTCTTGGACTCTAAATGTCATAGTAGTGAGAGGACCTCTTACTTGAAAAGAGATTCACGTTCCCTCCTAAAAAGAATGGCCATATGGTCCAATTCTGCTAAGCATCATAAATAATTTCCTAAGGCAAGACTGGCCTTAAAGTTCAATTAGACAACGTCTAGAGTGAAAATCCTCTGTTTTGAGGCTGGACGGCAGGCAGCCACAAACACCTTTTCCTCTCCTCACATTTGTAATCACCAACCTTTCTGTCTCCTTCCTCTGTCTTCCCTCTGGTCCTTCCAACATTTATTTTGTTGACTGATTGAATTATTTTTACTCTTGATTGCATTTATTCAATATTTACTCAAATTAGTTTTGTATTTTGTCTAATGATTTTTACTCCAAACTTCAAGCCTATGGAGGCTGCTATTGTTCATAGTGGAAAGGGTTTGGTCCTTTAGTAAGAGCCATAAAGCTGAGATGAATAACAAGAAACAGACACAGATAATGAAACACTTCCACTCACCCAGGATTCATCAACTGCTTCTATTTCTGCTGTTGGCATATGCGTTGCTACTCATCTGCTATAGATTGCAAAGCAAGACATTGCATTTCTATACTCCAGTTTTTCTTAACATTTAAAGATTTTGAGTCTTGTGTAGAAGGAACGCAGTTTAATTAAATCATTTGTATCTAGTCTCATATGTTGTATGTGAAATCTCTCTCACCCTTCCAACTCCTATTTTCTGTTCAGAGTTACTTATGATTGATTAGTGCTCACTTGCCTTTTTATTTATAGGCATTGGCTTTCCATTTAATATTTCTTAGTGCACTTATTTTTTTTAACTGCTGCTGCTCTGATTTTTTGGCATCCACACTAGTGCCTTCTGGACTGTGCTAAGCTTTGACAAGACTGAAGAGGAGGCCCGACTGAATTTGTCTAGTACAGCTAGCACTCCACTCAAAATAACTTTTCCTTTAAAAAAATCTATTTTTATTGGTTCAAGCCTCATCTAATCTCTCAATCATAAGGTTGAACCTTGCATTTTATTTTAAAGTACAATGGATAACACTGAAGACATTAATAAATAGGAAAAATCATGTTTAACGCTGTAGATTTAGGCTGGATTAATTTGATAAAGTTAAATCTGTTGTTTGACTCTTCTGAGCTAATCAGCTTTGTACGCCAAAAATATCAAACACTTGGCCTTTTCCAGTAAAATATCTTGTAGTGAAAATCTTTTTTCTTTTGCTAGTTCTTGAACTTCATATATATGACGTGGGACACTATTTCCAATCATAAGTCAATAATCAAGTAAGAAATTATCTAGTTTGTCATAAGATGGTTTATAATAGAATTTGTTCTAACACAACTGCCTGTCCAATATGCATTTCTACAAATACAACTGATGCTAAATTAGCACCATCTGAGTTATTTGGATTTTAGGGAAATGGGATTAACAAAGGAAATTGAAATTAAGAAATCAGGAGAAAAATGTTTTAATTGGTCTAAGTTTGCTTGCGGCTGACCAGAGCCATTCATCTCCTGATGGGCTCTGGACTCATTATGTTCTTTGAGGCTTTATGGGAAATTAATAAGATGAAATAGGAAGTGGCAAGACAAAATCAATTCAAGAAAAATAACTCGTTACTTGTAACTTCCCAGGATCATGGAAAGATTGGAACTGTTGATTCAAGAGACAGAAGAACTTCATTTTATATTACTTCATTTTTGAATAGGTAATAAATGTATCTGGTTATAAGTTAAAACAATATTAAAAACAACGCAGTAAACGTCCCACTCCCATTCCTGCTTTTATCTGCCCTATTTACCACCTGCCACCCCCAAAGGTAATTAATTTTTTGAGTTTCTTGTGTATCTCTTCAGTTTCTTTATGTGATTATAATGAAATATAAATTTATATTCCTATTCTTCCTATTATTTTATACAAAATATAAAATATTATTTACATTGTTTCACATCTTTTTGTTTTTACTACTCAATACCGCTGGGAGAATTTTCCATTTTCCATATCAATACATAGAGAACTTCTTTTTTTCTTTTTTAGAGCTACCTTATATTGCATTGTAGAGAATGGACCAAAAATGTTTTTAAATCAGTCCCTTACTGATAGATACTTAGGTTATTTTCATCCTTTTGTTACTATAAACAAAGTTACAGCAAGTAAGCTTGTATATAAGTCATTCTTTATGTGTACAGTTTTATCTCTAGGATAAATTCCCAGAAGTTAAATTGCTGGACCCAAGGAAAATGTATTTATAATTTTGATAGATAATGCCAAATTGCACTTTATAGAAATTGTACCAATTCAAGCTGTTAGGTGCAAATTTGCTTTTTAGTGTAGGTTTAATTAGCATTTATCTTATAAGGAGTGATTCTGAGTATATTTCACATTTTTGAAGGTCCAATCATATTTCCTTTCCTGTAAAGTGTCCATTCATATTACTAGTCTACTTTAAAAAACACAATACTCTTTTTACCAACCTCTAGAAGCTCTGTATATATTGGGTAGATTGATCTTTTATCCATGAGAATTACAGATTGTTTTTCCCAATAATTAGCTTATTATAGTTTTTATCCTTCAGAACTTTTTGAGATTGTATATAAATATACATACATAAATATATACACATATATATAAATGTAGTCAAATGATCAATTTCTTCTTTCATGACTTCTGAATTTTTAGTCATTGGTAGAAACCCTTCCCTACTCCAGAGTTAGAAAGTAATTCACCCATGCTTTTCCTTCTATAAATTTTGGGTTTTTTGCTTGTTTGTTTTTAATATACATACAATATTATATTAGTTTCAGGTGCACAACATAGTGATTCAACATTTATATACTCTATGAAGTGAACACCACAAGAAGTCTAGTAACTCTCTTTCACTGTAGTTATTATGACATTATTGACTCTATGTTCTATGCTGTACATTGCATCCCATCATGTATTTTATAACTGAAAGTTTGTACTTCTTAATTCCCTTCCCTTTTTCTGCCAATCCCCCCACCCCTCTACCCTTTAACACCCATCATTTTTTTCTCTGTATCTATGAGTTTGTTTTTACTTGTTTTGTTTGTTCATTTCTTTTGTTTTTTATATACCACACATAAATGAAATCATGTGGTATTTGTCTGTCTCACTTATTCCACTTAGCATAATACTCTCTAGGTCCATCCTGGTTGTTGCAAGTGGTAAGATTTCGTTCTTTTCTATGGCTGAGTGATAGTCCATTGGGTGTTTGTGCGTGTGTGTACGTGTGTGTGTTTGCATCACATCTTCTTTATCCATTCATCTATTGTATGATTTTGTATTTTATAGTTAAATATTTAATATATTTGGAGTTTATTATGATGCATAGTATGAGCTATGGATCAAATTTTATTTTCCCCAATAGACTATCTTATTATTCCAATTATTCCAATACAAATATCATGTGATGAAATTTATTCCATCTTCTTGCCACTGATTTGAGATGCCACATAAGTTTTTAAGGAAATAATCAAATATAGAGAGTGCCAAAAAAAGTATACACATTTTAAGAAAGAAAAATTGTATTCAAATTGTAATAATGTATACCGATAACAAAAGATGAATACAAGTCACATTTGACTTCTGCAATTCCAAGAAGTGCTCAAAGTGGTTACCATCAGTGTCCAGACACTTCTGATTACAGTGAATTACTGCTTGAGCAATGCTGACCAAAGTGTTCACTTATAGACATTTTTTGGCACCCCCATAATATTTGTAAGATTTAGTAAATAAATTGCTGATATTAACTAAGTACTCAAACTGTATTACCAGTATTACCAAATGTCATATTTTCAGTTCTCTCTTCCTTGAAACAGAGATAGAAATGAACAGCTCAGTTTTAAAAAGGAGTTGATTTTGGCCCAGTCTATATTGTATAAAATAAATAACTAAAGTCATAGGAATAATATTTTAATATCTCTTGGTTTTATGAAGTCATTTTAAAAGAACTATGATCAGAGATGACCATTAAAACATATGTAATAATAATAGACAATAGCTATTAAGTGCCTATCAATAACTAGAGAATTGATCAGGCAACATCGCATATTTTATGTCATTTAATTCTCACAACACCCCTACAAAGCTTAGTACATCCATTGTGCAATTTAAAAACAACTGCAACTCAGTAAGTATGCGTATAGAGAGCCAGGATTGACATTCAGGTTTGCTTTTTATCCAAACTCACGTTCTATAATATACTGATATTTATTCTCTCCATATATTTTTTTCACTATTCCTACAAGCTCTTTTTCTTAATATCTTCCCCTACTAGACACAGAATACAGAAAATAATATAATCTTCTTTTATAATTAAAAATACTGTAGAAATATCCAGTTATCATCAAACCATAGTAGAATTTTATTCATTTGTCTCCTTTACCCTAGGGCTCTCCTAACCAGCTGCCTCTTTTGGCCACTCAGCAGCTGCCTCCGCCATGCTTCAGCCTGACTTTGAACATAACTTTGCGAAAGCCCTTGGCATTTAACATTACCCTTTGTTTCCTGCTGATGTCGCTGCTTCTCCCTCAAGCCATTTCTCACCTCCACTCCCATCCTCACTCCCATTTAAAGGTACTGGCTTATTCATACTTCTGTGCAGGCCCAGGCCTGGCACATAACAGTGCTCATATGTATTTATTTTATTAAGCAACATTTTAAATGATCTCCTACTTCCTCTTTCTACAATTCACCTTATTTCCTGGATTTCATCAATTACTCCTACCCACCACCTGCCAGCCTCACATTTAGCCCTTATAGCTTTATGTTGCCCACCACCAAACCCTTACCCAGGCAATGTCCTGTGATGAGATTATTCTATGCTTCAAAATTATCCTTCCCTCATTTAATAATATTCTTAGCTCCATAGTACTCTGCTTTCAGCCTAATGGCCCCAGGAAAAAGTAAATCAGATAAAGTGTGGCACTAAACACTTTGGGCACTAAATAACCCAAAGTGTTTACCTAAGTGAAATCTAATTTTTTTTATTTATTTATTTATTTATTTATTTATTTATTTATTTATTTATTTTTGAAGATCTTATTGGGGAAGGGGAACAGGACTTTATTGGGGAACAGTGTGTACTTCCAGGACTTTTTTCCAAGTCAAGTTGTTGTCCTTTCAGTCTTAGTTGCGGAGGGCACAGCTCAGCTCCAAGTCCAGTTGCCATTACTAGTTGCAGTGGGCACAGCCCACCATCCCTTGCGGGAGTCGAGGAATTGAACTGGCAACCTTGTGGTTGAGAGCCCACTGGCCCATGTGGGAATCGAACCGGCAGTCTTCAGAGTTAGGAGCACGGAGCTCCACCCACCTGAGCCACCGGGCCAGCCCTGAAATCTAATTTTAAAAGAAGCAAATCTACACCAAAGAAATGAACGGCTAATACCGCATTATAGGTGTTTGGCAGAGAAGGAAGACATCTTCCTGAGGTTCCTTAAGTACCACCTAAACAACTATTCATTCTTCACACCCCCATTATAGATAATAGATGTACACACAAAATTTAACAAAAAGGAAACCAAACCCCACACCATATTTTGAATATTTGAATTTTATTTGTCATTGCTACATTACCTATTTTCCTATTATCTTCTTTCCACTTTAAAGCCAAGTGCAGAAAATTTTCAGTTAATTCAGGGTTCATACTACAATCTATTTTAGGTATAACTATTTCTCATTCAATCTCACTGCTTCCTTTTAAGTTTATGAAATCCACTAAGTGTTTTACCAATCTACCTAGGCTCATTTGTAACTAAGTTTTTTGTTTCATTGATAACATGAAAACAGCTAAAAAACATCATTAATTTCTGCACACAAGAATTTTTATGGTATATTAAATCACCACTGCAATCCATTTGATTCTCCATTATTAGCAAACTAAAAAAACCATAAGATCTTCTCAATAGATTCACAAAAGCACTGATAAATCTTACACGCATTCCTGATGAAAAAAAATTCTCAGCAATTAAGAATAGACTGGAAATTCCAAAACCTTATAAGGGGTATCCATAAAAAATCTACAGCTAATATCATACTTAATGGTTGTATTAGTTTACTAGGGCTACCATACAAAACTCTATAGACTGGGTTTAAACAATAGAAATTTATTTTCTCACAGTTCTTGAGGCTAGAAGTCCAAGATCAAGGTGTTGGCAGAATTGATTTCATCCTGAGGCCTCTTCTTAACTTGTATATGGCCTTCTCTCTTTCTTCACAGGGTCTTTCCTTTGTACTTGTGCATATCTGAGTCTTAATCTCCTGCTGTATTTCCCCGAAAATAAGACCAGGTCTTATATTACTTTTTTGCTCCAAAAAACTTTTTTGCTCCATTAAAACTTATGTTCAGGGGATGTCATCCTGAAAAATCATGTTAGGGCTTATTTTCCAGTTAGGTCTTGTTTTCAGGGAAATACGGTATTCCTCTGAGGATTCCACTCATATTGGATTAGGGCCAAACTACATGACCTCATTTTACCTTAAGGATTCTATCTCCAAATACAATCATATTCTGAGGTACTGCAGCTAAGAGCTTTATCACGTGGATTTTAGAAAGACACAATTCTCCCCACAACAATGGTGAAAAACAATGCTTTCCCTTAAGATTAGGACAAAGCAACGATATATGCTCTCACTACTCTGTTCAACATTGTACTGGAGGTTCTAGTAATTTCAGTAAGGCAAGAAAAAGACAAGGTATCCAGATAGGAAAGGAAGAAATAAAACTGTCTTTACTCATAGATGACATGATTATCTATGTAGAAAATCCAATGAAATCTATAGAAATAGCTATGAAAATTAATAAGTGAGTTAGCAAAGTTTTAGAATAAATGGTCAAAATACAGAACAAATTAACTTCTATGTGCTTAATGAACAATTAAAACTGAAATTTAAAAATAACATTTACAATAGCATCAAAAACATGAAATACATAGGAATAAATATCATAAAATATGTGTAAAATTTGTACCAAAAAAAGCATTGTTCAGAGAAATTAAAGAAGACCTAAGTAAATGGTGACGTATAACTATCATTGGTTAGAAGATTCAATATTGTTAAGATGTCAACCCCACCCCCAATTGATCTATAAACGCAACTCAAATCAAATCAAAATCTCAGCAGGCTTTTCTGTAGAAACTGGCAAACTGGAAACCAGTGCACAAAGGATCCTTTTCTCCACATCCTTACCAGCATTTGTAATTTGTTGATTTATTGATGATAGCTATTCTGATTGGAGTGAGGTGGTTTCTATTTGCATTTCTATTTGTGGTTTCTATTTGCATTTCTCTAATGATTAGTGCAGTTGAGCATTTTTTCATGTCTGTTATGCCCTCTTTAGAAAAATGTTTCTTCATGTTCCCTGCCCATTTTTTATTGGCTTGTTTGGTTTTTTGGTGTTCAGTTGAATGAGTTTTTTATAAATTTTGGATATTAACCCCTAATCAGATGTGTCATTGACAAATATCTTCTCCCATTCATTGGAATGCCTTTTTGTTTTATTGATGGTTTCCTTTGCTGTAAAAATCTTTAGTTTGATGTAATCCCATATGTTTATTTTTTCTCTTACTTTCCTTGCTCAAAGGGATATATCAGTAAAAATATTACTAAAGGTAATGTCTGCAAATTTACTTCCTATATTTTCTTCTAGGAGTTTTATGGTTTCAGATCTTACATTTAAGTCTTTAATCCATTTTGAATTTATTCTTGTACATGGTGTAAGGAGGCGGTCCAGCTTCATTTTTTTGCATGTGTCTGTCCAGGTTTCCCAGCACCATTTATTGAATAGACTGTCTTTACCCTAATGTAAACTCTTGCTCCCATTGTTGTAGATTAAATGACCACATAGGCATGGATTTATTTCTGGGCTCTCTATTCTTTTCCATTGATCTATGTTGGACAACAAATTTTTGAGAAAGATGCAAAGATAGCTCAGGGAAGAAAAGATAATGTTCAAATAAATGATACCATTTTCAGAAAATATTTAAAAGAAATGAACTTCAAACCATACCTCACATATAAAAATGAATTCAAAATAGATCATAGACTTAAATGTAAGATAAAAAATTATAAAACTTCTAAGAAAACATATATTAGAATCTTTGTGACCTTGGGATAGGCAAAGATTTCTTAGAAATTAGGATAAATATGAATATGACTATCCATGAAAAGAAAAGTTAATAAACTGGAATTTATCAAAATTAAGACTATCTGCTCCTCAAAAGACACTATATAAAATAGACACTATATAAAATAGAGAATAAAAAGACTTCCAGTCAAGATGGCAAAGCAGGTAAATGCTGTATTTGCCTTCTCCCATGATCACATCAAAATTACAACTAAATTATATAACGACCACTCTTGAGAACCACCTGAAGACTAGATAAACATAACTCTTATAACCAAGGATATAAAAAAGAAGCCACATAAAGACTGGTAGTAGGAACGGAGATGGGGGAATGGGCTGATCCCACATGCATGTGTGGCCATTGAGAATCAGAAGGGCTATCTCAGCTACAGAGGTCCCCCCTGAGGAGTAAGGGATCCCATCCCCACACCAGGCTTCCTAGCCTGGACTGCCAGGGCCAGGAAGAGGAGTCCCCACAATACCTGGCTGTGAAAATCAGCGAGGATTCTGTCCCAGTGAGAGGGAGGGATGCTAGAGTCCCAGACATTCCTCTTAAAGGGCCCACACATGGACGTACTCACTGATAGACTTATTCCTTCTGAGGTCCAGTGCTGTGCAGCAGCTCAAAAAGCTCCAGGGACATACGAGGAGGAGGAGCTGAACTGTCCGGCTTAAGGACGGAGGCTGAAGAGGCAGGTCTCTCTGTCATTTTGTTCCTTTGTTGAGCCCTCCCCACGCAGAGCCAGTGAGCAGGTGCCAGATCTGAATCTCCATCAAACTGGCCCCACCTTCGTGTTCCCTGAGAACCAGCCCCACCCAACTAGGCTATAGGCTGGAACCTCTTTCAGCAGCTGTTACACATAAGCAGCTGGCCTTGATCTGTGAGGTGGACTTCCTTGAAATTCCTGAAAGATCTACAAATACCAAACAAGCAGCTGCTGGCCTCAGTGTGCCTTGTACTTCTTGCTAATCAGCCCAAAGCCCAGCACTAGTAGCAGCTGGCCCCAGTTGGCAGCATAACTACTCCCAGGTGCCTCTAAGCCCAGCATAGGTAGCTAGCAATTGCTGATCACATTGTACTTCCTACCATGTGGCCCTGGGCTAGACAAGGCAGTGGCTAACATGGGCTTGCACCAGAGCCCCTCCCAAGAGGCCCCAGAACCAACACACAAGGTGAGTGGCTTCAGACCACACCAGAGCATCACCCAACTAGCTCCACAAACAACATACACAAAAGGTGGACTTAGCAGGCACCAGATCCCTACTACAACAAATCCCATTCAATCAGTACCCACACAACAGCTCATCTGCTGTAGTCATGGCCAGACCCCACAGCCAATGACACAATTCTACACACTGAGGGTCAATACCACCCACTGATGTGCTAACATCAAGGCTCAACTATAACAGGAGGGCACACACAACCCACCCAAGGGACACCCATAGAACACCCAGCTCAGGTAACGAGGGAAGACTGTACCACTGAGCCCCAAAGGACACCTACCACATAAGGCCACCCCGCCAACACTGGAGATGTATCAGCTCTATCTAATACATACCGTGTTTCCCAAAAAATAGGTCTAGCCAGACCATCAGACCTAATACATCTTTTGGAGCAAAAATTCATTTAAGACTGGTCTCATTTTAATATAATATAAGACCGGGTCTTATATAACATAATATAAGACCCAGTCTTATATGAATTTTTTGCTCCAAAAGACGCATTAGTCTGGCTAGGTCTTATTTTCGGGGAAACACAGTAGAAACAAACACAGAGAAGCAGCCAAAATGAGGAGACAAAGAAACATGTCCCAAATGAAGGAACAGGACAATACACCAGTAAAAGAACAGAACAAAATGAAGGCAAGCAATCTACCAGATAGAGCTCAAAACACTGGTTATAAGAACGCTCAATGAACTTAGGGGAAAAATAGACGAACTCAGTGAGAACTTCAACAAAGGAATAGTAAGCATAAAAAACGACATAGGAACTGTAAAGAAGAACCAATCAGAAATGAAAAATACAATAACTGAAATGAAAAATACATTAGACAGAATGAACAGCAGAGAAGATAAAGAAGAGGACTGAATCAGCAATTTGGAAGACAAGGTAATGGAAAACACCCAATCAGAACAGCAAAGACAGAAAAGAATCCAAACAAATGAGGATAGTTTAAGGGACCTCTGGGACACCAAGAGTAACAACACGTGCATCATAGGGGTACCAGAAGGAGCAGAGACAGCAAAGGATTGAAAACCTGTTTGAAGAAATAATGATTGAAAATTTCCCTACCCTGGCAAAGGAAATAGACATACAAATTCAAGAAGCACAGAGAATCCCAAAGAAGATGAACCCAAAGAGGCCCACACCAAGACACATCATAATTCAAATGCCAAATGTTAAAAACGAAGAAAGAATCTTATAAGCAGTAAGAGGAAAGCAGTTAGTTACCTACAATGGAGCTCCCATAAAACTGTGAAGTGCTTTCTCAACAAAAACTTTAGAAGGGATTGGCACAAAATACTCAAAGTGATTAAAAAGCAAGGCCCTACAACATAAATTATACTGCACAACAAAGCTATCATTTAGAATGAAGGGACAAATAAAGAGCTTCCCAGACAAGAAAAAGCCAAAATTCATCACCATTAAACCAGTATTACAAGAAATGTTAAAGGGACTTCTTGAAGAAAAACAATGAGGAGGAGGAGGCGGAGAAGAAGGCGGATGAGGAGGCAGCGGCGGAGGAGGAGATGAAGGAGAAGGAGAAGAAGAGGAAGGAAAAGGTGAACAAAAATATAAATAATAAAATGGCAATAACTACATACATATCAATAATTACTTTAAACTTAAGTGGATTAAGTGCTCCAATCAAATGACATAGGGTGGCTGAATGGATAAGAAAACAAGATTCATACATATGCTCGTCAGTTGCACCACAAGACACTCACTTCAGGTCAAAAGATTCACAAGCTAAAAGTAAAGGGATGAAAAAAGAGATTTCATGCAAATGGAAACAAACAAAAAAATCTAGGGTAGCAATACTTATACCAGACAAAATAGACTTTAAAACAAAGGCTATAAGAAAAGATAAAGAAGGATCCAGAAATTGCCCATTTATTAATTCCTTTTTTTCTTTTGAATTTTGAGAGTCTGAGTATTTACCCAAAAGAAACACAAAACACTATTCAAAACGACATATGCTTCCCTATGTTCATTGCTGCATTATTTACAATAGTCAAGATATAGACAAATGGATAAAGATGTAAAGATGTGGTACATATGTAAAATGGAATATTACTCAGACATAAAAAAGTGAAATCTTGCCATTTGGGACAACATGGATGGACCTAGAGGGTATTATGCTAAGTGAAATAACTCAGAGACAAATACCGTATGATTTCACTTATATGTGGAATTCAAAAAAACAAAAACAAAATAAACAAACAACCAAAACAGAAACAAGCTCATAGATACAAGGAACAAATTAATGGTTGACAGGTGGGAGGGGGATTGGGGAGCTGGGTGAAAAGCTGAAGGAGTTAAGATTTACAAATCGTCAGTGACAAAAAAGTCATGGGGTATAAAGTACAGCATTGGGGATTATAGCTAATAATATTGTAATAACTATATACAGTGTCAGGGCGTACTAGATTTATTGGGGAGATCACTTCATTAGTTGTATAATGTCTAACCACTATGCTGCTGTACACTTGAAACTAACATAATATTGAATGTCAACTATAATTGAAAAAAAATTTTTTTTTTTTAAGGCAAAAAAAACAGCCACAGACTGGAAGAAATATTTTTAAGTTCCATAACCAAATATAAGGTTGTTATATTTACATATAACAAATTTATGTGCAGTTTAGTGTACATCAATTATACCTCAATAAAGCAATTGAAGACAATTCATAGGAAATACCTCATTCTCCAGATATTTCCAAATTCTAATCCTCATCAAAATTCGCTCTGCCTTCACTTATGCTGTTCTCTCAGATTAGGGAACACTCTCTTTTCCTACTCTTATCCCTTATACTCTTATACTCTTTTTGAAATTTTTCTTCCTCTTCAAAGTCTAATTCAAGCACAATTAAAATGCCTTCTCTTTTCAAAGCTGTTCTCAATAGTCCATGTCAACATGAGCTACTCCTGTCCTTAAAATCTCAGCTGTTTATTTCATTTTGCCTTTGTAATCTAGTTAACTTTTATATGCTCATCAGTTTCACTACACTGAAAGTTTCTTTAAGAAGGAGCTGTTAATTTTTTTTTCTATTCATGGACTAGCAGAGGTTCTGATTATAGGAGTACTCTGGAATTATTTCAAGGATAGATGGATACATGGAAGGAAGGAAAAGAAAATAACATATTCCATTCCCTTCACTCAAGTTTTCTCCTGGAAGGCAACTTCCATTCTAATAACCCAGTTGGTACAGATGTGCTAAATGGCACTCATGTGTTATCTGCACATGGTGCTCATTTTAAACATGTCTCCCTGGAGATAACCTCTTAACCCAAAGGAGCTATTCTTGTGGTAGACATTTCAGACATTCTGGGAGGTTGGTGGGGAAAATAAACATTAAGAAAAATAAGACCCTACAATGCCCTCATATGATCCTGGGCTGGCAACCCACCCTCGGGAAAGGAGTGCAGTAAATGACTCTCACCAGCTGAGCCAATAGATTTCTTCAAGACTCCTCAATGATCTCCAGGGAATAGCTATAAAACTGAAAGAATCTGACTTTCTGCCTCTATCTTACCTGAAAATGAGAGATTTCTATTATATTATTTAGTCTTTACCCATAGAGATACTGAGGGACAGAAGGATCCAGAGGTCACAGAATAGTTGAGAAGCAAAACAAATTATTAAGTATTTCTTTGAGCCCAGGTCAGAATCCCTTACAGGGTCTTTTAGATCATGTTGTTTTAATATTTCATTAAACACTGGAAAAATAGTTGACATCCTACCAAAATTGCTGTGCATTAAAAAATATAATATAGTAAAAGCAACAGTAACAGTTTGGGGACAAAGATTATTTATTTGGCTAGAGAGTCCAATAATATTTTCATGAGTGTCTTAATGTAAGAGCTATTTTTTTATAGGCTTATCTACCCTACTCAGAAAGAAATGGAATATGTGTTCAATGTAGCAGCAACTACACAGAGGCTGCAGAAGCTGTGGGAAGGACCTTTGAAGCTGAAGTTAAGAAACATTAATTCTTTGACCAGTCACAAGCCCTCAGATTATAATAAATTATGCATTTTGTTTGCAAGTTTGCAAAATCCATGAGTGTAAGAACTGCGTTTTGCTTCTTTGTATGTCCCCATTCATTCATTCATTTATTTATCAAATATTTTCTGTGTACCTAATCTATGAAAGACTGTTTTTCACTGGTAACATGGTAACAAAGAAATAGACAAATGTCTTTCTCTCACAGAGCTTACATTCTAATAGGAGGAGAAAATCCATCAATAAACAATCCACAAAACAAAGGATGATTAATGCTCTTCAGAGAATTAAAGTAGGGCAAGATACTTGCGCGTTACCAGGTGACCACTAAATTAAGGGAGTCAGGAGAGATCTGTCTGAAGAGCCAACATCTAGGCTGAGAGCTGAATGACAAGGAGAAAACCAGGCATGTAAAGAACCAAGAAAACACCTTCTAGGTAGAAGAAACAGCCTGCTGAGGTACAAAGAAGGTTGGTGTGTTCTAGAAAAAGAAAGAAACATAATGTGGCTAGAGCCTGGGTGTGAAAGAGAGAAGTGATGGAGGATGAAGAAGTGACAGGCAGGGCACAAGTAAGGAGGACTTTGTGAGAAAGAGGAAGGAGCCCAGATTTTATTCTAAGTATGATAGCAAGTCATGAGAGGGTTTTGGGAATTGAAGTCACATGATCTGATTTACATTTTTGAAAGGTCCGTCTTGCTACCACATGGAGGATGGGCTGTGGGGCAGGCAAGAGTAGAAAGAAGGAGTCTAGTTAAGATATCACCATATCCAGGAAACAATGAGTAGTGACGTGAAGCAGGGCTGTAGTCGCAGCAATAAAGATAGATGAATTCAGATATGTGTTGCAGGTAGAACTGACAAGACGATGCTAACCCAGATATGGCTTTTATGGGAAAGGATCCAAGGATAATGCCTACCTTTTTAGCTTGACTAAGTAGGTTACTATGACTTTATAGGTACTAAAAAAATAATAATCACTGTTTAATTAAATTTTAATTGCCTGAAACTCATTAGACCAACATAAACCACTATAAAAATTTAGAACTAGAATTTTAGACATTTTATAATCCAACATTTTACAAATGATAAAAATGAATTGCCCAAAGTCAGACACTAGTTGGTGACAGAGTTGGAGTTCTTTGACTTCCTCGCCCCTTCTTTTAGTGACACCATGCTAACTAAGTACAACATGGCCACAGGAGTTATTCTTCCTACTGCCTGAGGGCAACAGGACAACATCAGACAATATCAGCAATGTTGTGATGATTAGTCTTTTTCCCCAATTGTACATGGCAATCCAGAAACACAAGAGACTGTCAATACCTAGCTCCCCTCCACCAACAAGATTTGTTCACCTTTCCTATTATATAATCTATCTAATCCAACAGCTTTAGTCCATTTCCTCCACTTGTCTAGTTCAAGCTCCCAGTTCTCCTTCCAAAGTAGACCTGCCTTTTCCAGTACAACCCCAACCACCCTCAGCCTAATCTTTCTAAAGACAGGTTTTTCTCATGTGCCTTCCTTCTCAAGGAAACATACGGTAACCTGCTCCCTAACCACTTCCTTTGTCCAGCCTACTCCTCTCCTTTACTTGGGCCTGGTTAATTTACATTCTCCTTCTAAAGCTTTGTTCAAATTTTGTTTCTTCAAGTAAGTATTTTTTGCCACCACCACCCCCACAACTAGGTCAGATATCCCTGTTAAATTATTTACAGATCACTTTCAATTTTTTGTAGAACTTACTGTGTTTCAATAATTAATTGTGCAATTAGTTGTTTAATATCCATCTTTCCTGGTAGTTGAATGTCAGTCATCACTCCTGCTAGAATTTAAGGTCAATGAAGATTCAGAACATATCAGTCTTGTTTACTCTGTATCTGCAATGTCTTTAGAGTGCCTGATATACCATAGGTAATTAATACATATTAGATAATTAAATTAATATATATGTTCCTTTTGGTTGTAGACAAGAGATCTCATATTTTATACTACCAAAAAGTTTTATAAATGCTAATTTCATGTGACTATATTTGGTGGGAAACTAAATAATAAAAAGATATTAAGGATGCTTAACATACACAGTAGGGAAAAATGTAAATAGAAAACAAGGAAGGATTGGGTGAATTCAAAATTAGTCACTGTTAGGGGGCCAGCCCGGTGGCTCAGGCGGTTAGAACTCCATGCTCCTAACTCCGAAGGCAGCTGGTTCAATTCCCACATGGGCCAGTGGGCTCTCAACCACAAGGTTGCCAGTTCAATTCCTCGAGTCCCGCAAGGGATGGTGGGCAGCGCCCCCTGCAACTAAGATTGAACATGGCACCTTGAGCTGAGCTGCCACTGAGATCCCGGATGGCTCAGTTGGTTGGAGTGTGTCCTCTCAACCACAAGGTTGCCGGGTTTCGACCCCCTCAAGGGATGGTGGGCTGTGCCCCCTGCAACTAGAAACAGCAACTGGACCTGGAGCTGAGCTGCACCCTCCACAACTAAGACGGAATGAACAACAACTTGAAGCTGAATGGCACCCTCCACAACTAAGATAAAAAAGACAACAATTTGACTTGGAAAAAAGTCCTGGAAGTACACACTGTTCCCCAATAAAAGTCTTGCAAAAATAAATAAATAAAAATTAGTCACTGTTACTTGAAGATTTACGCAAGTATTTCCTTTTACTTTTACATATGTTATATCACGGAGCCCCTGACCAACCTATCTAAAATAGTTCTACCCATCACCCCACCACCCATGGCAAACACTCTCTAATTACCTGATTTATTTTTCTTCATAGTACTTATTACCCACCATTATATTATCTATATGCTTACTTGCCTGCCTTTCCCTCTATAATATAAGCTCCATGAGGGCAGGGACTTTGTACTGTTTAATGCTACAGTCTCACTAGTACCGAGCACATAGTAGCTGCACAATAAATACATAGGGTGCCTGAAAAATGTGCACATATTTTAAGAAAGGAAAAAATTATTAAAATTGTAATATTCGATAGATACTGATAACAAAAGATGAATACAAGTCACATTTGACTTCTGCAATTAAGAGGTGCTCACAGTGGTTACCATCAGCGTCCAGATACTTCTGATTATGGCGAACTACTGCTTGAGCAACGTTGACCAAAGTGTCCACTTGTCTACTTTTTTTGGCACCCCCAGTATTTGTTGAATGAATGCATGACTACATCACCTAAACAACTAGGTACCATAGAGATTATTATTCTCATTTTGCAGATGACAAAACTATAGGAGGCAAAGCTTTTGAGATTTCTATTGTTTTGCTTCTTCAAAAAATATTCTAAACTAAGCCTAAACTGTTTGGGACACACTACTATTTTGGATTTACCACTCCCCATGCCATCGTAATTATTAACACAGATAATAAAAGCCAACCATCATTCTTAATGAAGACAGTCACAGAACCGGTTGCCCTAACAACTTGTCCTTCAGTAATAAAGCTGTGGTCTGAGTGCACACGTCCTTTATTGGCCCTGACTCCAGATCCTTCCTTGACCTCTTCTCCCCAAGATGGTGTAGCCATCTCTTCAGGCATGTGACTTGGTCAACTTCCTTTCTGCACCCAGAAGATGTCAAACCTGCCTCCTAGTTATTTACTGATAATCAGAAAAGAATATTTAATTCCCAGCTATTTTCCAGAAACTTAACCTCAAACACTTTATCACAATTTAATTTTCAATGATAGTACTTTAAGAAGCTTGCCTAAAGGGCAAGCCCTCTATCTACTTCTCGAAACACTCTAAATATTATCCTTAATGAAGATAGGTACTCAAAAAGCACCTACCTCAATATTTTGGCCCCTCATAGAGGTGCTCCTGTGTCAAATTTCTGCAGTGTCATCCATGAGCAGTGCTACCATGAGCATGTTAAAGCCCACCACACCCTATGGTGTCATTTGTACAAGGACTCACAGCAAACAATTTTCTCTCAGGTTCTCAGCAACTAAGAGGCTCTAAAAAGAGCCCACTATAATCCTAGGACTGAAATCTCCACACTGAAATCCTAACTCCCCAGCCTAAAACTTCTTTCTGAGTCTCTAACAGAGCAAGCAGGCAAAACCAAAAACAAACAAAAATAAAAAACAAACAAAACCTGTTCACCTGTGCAGGTCACCTATTCTAGCTTTTGCTCCATTTCCTGTGTGTTAATTAGAACAAGAAATAAGAAATTTTTATTCTAATATTATACTACAAATTGAAACATTTGCCCTTTGGAAAGATCATCTTGGTTTACAGAATGGAAATTTGATCACTAAAAATTTTCTTCAAGATATTAAAATTGAGAAGCTATGTTTCCTATAAGATTACCCAGTAAATCCAAAGATGTGAGTTCATATCATTTTTCTAAGAAAAGTTGCAAAGTATTGGTCAAACCTCCTATTTGCATGTATTGAAAATTAAACCTGACTCACTTAAGCAGAAATGGGATTTTTGAAAGGATGTTGGGCATTGACAGATAAGAAAACTAGAGAATCAGGCCTGGGGGCCTATCAATCAGAAATCATTCCCAAAATCATGAAACCACCAATACCACTCCCAATGACATAGACCCTGCAGATGGCACCATGATCAGACATCATCGCCACCACCAGGCACGGGACAAGGATACCACATTAATGCCCCCACTGCCTTTAGGAATAAATGCAATTGCCATCCCTGTCATCACTTTCATCAGAATGGAATCTGGAAAGTTCCTCTTCACCAGCTTCCCACACCAATTTGGGCAGAAGTGTATACTTGGCAGAACTTTGAGGTCGTGTGTCTATACCCTACCTGCAAGAATCACTGGGAAGGTAATTATCTGACATGTCTAGCATTACAGTGGGAACCAGTATCTGCCTCATAAAATGGGAAATTCCCAGATGTTGGAAAGGAAGTTAAGATATTAGTAGCCAAAAACAATAAATAAATATGTCCTATAACAACTGACCTACTTGTCTTGAGTAACTGAATTTGAAATGTCACCCAAATATGGGACACTGTAGTAGACATGTGAAATCTTTTTAAATCAAGATACTCCCAGAAGAGTGATTTCTTTATCCTCCTGCTATGACCCTTAAACTTCAAGCACAGAGATTAGGAGAAAACAGATATATCAAATTTTCACAAAGAGGCACAACCCTTTGTATCCTCCAACTGAGCTCATGATTCCTTCATTCTTGTCCTTCCATTTTTCAGACAATGATGTTTTTCCAGGGAATGTGGCAAATGAGTGTATCCAGATTCTGAACTGTATTCTGAATATATCACAGCTAAAGAAACTTCAAGAGGATAGAATAGCTCAGTGAAAGATGAATAAATCTAAAACTTTATAACATAACTAATAAATAATAGTTATTTATTATAGATCAAAGAATATTTCAAACATTGGATGACAATATTTATGGTTCCTAAACATAAATCTTAGGTGGTACTTTTCTTAGCATTATTCAAGCAGGTTCTCCTGGTTACTTGAGAGTCAGCCCTATATCTACCTAATACTTTCTTTTAATTTCAAATTCCCAATTATCTGTCATGTATTATATAAGCAATTGATAAATACCCATTGACTGGATAAGGTTGTTTCACTTGGTTTTCAAGAGGTCAACAGAAAGGAGCCGTGAGCAGTAACTGGGAAAATACGCCTCTGTTTCTCTTTTTTGGATATTTGCCCATCTGCCTTTTTGAAATTTGCCTAGCTATGATAGAGTATATTATTTAATAATGAATCTGTTGAATATTTTGTGGATAATATTCATCTGAATATGAATCTATCCCTCACCACACCCTTTTTATAAGGAGCAGGTGCAGTATTCTTTGAAGTCCATGAGATAGGTGAGGAGGACAGGAAGAAAGAAGCTGGACTGTCAAGGGCACACCAGCAGAAAGCATACAGGAGACGCAAAAAGAGTCAGGAAGGGGTCAGATCAAAAAGGGTCAGCACAAGTGGGAATAAATATGTGAGAATGAAGTAAAGAGCCTGGGACCAGCAGATAAAACCAGGAGACAAAACTGTGCACAGACAGGGTATGTTCAAACATAAAAGGCAGAGAGAAGAAGGAGCATCCCACATCATTGCTAGCTGCAGTGGTTCTCAAACTCGGGTGGATATTGGAATTAGCTGGAGACCTAATATAGGACGAGAGGTTATCCCAGGCTCCTGGAAATAGCAGTGGGCCTGGGCCTTTGCATTTGTACCAAGTTCCCTAAATGATTCTGATTTCCACCAAAGTTTAATAACTATGGGTCTAGAGCATCAGCTAATGGATGCAGAGAATAGACTCAAATATTTTAATAACTGGTGTAAGTGAGAAATTATACTCCCCTAAAATTATCTGTGTTGGATTGCCTCCTTCACAAAATGCATTTTAGGATAGGCAATTACCTCCCCTGGTACAAGTCTTTAAGTATTAGGAGAAAAGATACTGCCCCCCAAAATGGGAGTTAAAATACAAGTTAAATGCCGTATGTAATGCTTTCATATTGTCATTTGCTTCAGTGCCTAGAGTTAAAAAAAAAAAAAAAAGAACTGTCAGGAAACCCCTTGTCTTTTGCTCTTCAATTCATTTGCTGTTCACCCTTCAGTTAGGTATTTGGTCACTGAAAACTTCACATAGACACACTACGGTGAGCACCGGTGTCCATGGGAGCAAGCTACTTCCTCTGCCAGATCTCAGTTCTATGCTACTTAGGAACTGGACTGATGCAAATAATCAGCTCCTCCATTATATTCTTCAAGCAGATGCAACTCTCTCCCCTCACCTGTACCTCTGGCAGATTCGTTTATGTGGTCTTACTTCTGCCTAACTTCTGACTGACTTAATTAATTCATTCATTAATCAAAATAAAATGAAACAAAACATTAGAAAACTTATCTCAAGTGCCTGACATTCCTGTCTAGGAAAGATGCTTTATTCCTCTTTATGATCATGATTGACATGTGGCCGGGGAATCTTCCTTAGAGTTTTATGTCATGTTGCTGAGTAGAGCAGCATTGCAGAGGAAAAGGCACCACTCAACCTATGATATGTTAACAGCAATTGAGGTGTGTCTGTGTATGTGGAGGAGGGAAGGGATGGGTCATCAGGGTGTTTGTGACTGAAGAGATAGGTTAGATGATTTACCCATAAATTACAAATACTGAACCCGAAATCTTCTGTCACTCTAGATAAGTTGAGGGACTTGCAAGTAATTGACGTGGCCACTGACTCTAGCAGCCAAAACCTGTTCTGTTTCATGCAAAGAGCAATGTGAAAGTTTTGTATCCCCCTCATCTTCGAGACAACTGACCTTGCAACTGTTCACATCAGAAGCATCTATTACACGTTTGATGCCTCATTCAAGCCTGTTGAGTCACTGTGCCAGGCCTTGGGTATTCAAAGATGAAAAAGACATGTCTTTACCCTTTAAAAGCTAACAATCTAGTAGAAAAGTCAGAGTTGATTGAAAAATAGACTGGCTGATTTTTCCAAACAACTTCCAGAGCTGTCTCAGGAAACCCTTGATTATTGTGATGCTCTTCTGTGCGTCTCTTTCTTCAAATCTACTTGCTTGTCGTTTTCTTTTCAAGTCAAAGTTAATTCCTTTGAGGTTCCTTTCCAAAGTATGCCCAAAAGCATTTTAGTTATATGATCAAAATTCATAAGAGCAATGGCCTTTTTCTTAAAGTGCTGGAGATATCTAGTTCTAGGCTCTTCAAAATCCAAAGAATTCAAAACCTCCCTGGGGATGTAAAATGACTATATTGAAAAAAAACAAACCTATGTGAAACCAAAAGCCTTAACAAGAGCCAGAGCTACACAGCTGTCCATGTTGCAAAGAAAGACAGAATATTAAAGTAAAAGAAGATGGGCTTTGAAGCAAATAGAACTGAGCTTGAATTTAAACTCTAAACTTTCTGGCTATGTAACATTTAGGCAAGTTGCTAAAACTTCTGAAACTTAGCTTTTGAATGTTTAGGTGCACATAAAAGCTGCCTTGTACTCTGACCAGGAGGACTAGAAAATGTTTGTGGCATGCCCTGTACATAATGGATTCTTTAAAATGGTGGCTATTATTGCATTATGCCTAGCTCAATTATATCTAAAAATTAAATTATTAACTACAACTTAGATAATTACACACCTAAAAAAAAATAACCACTTTAAAAATCTGGCTTAATAATGAAAGCCTGGAATAAAATAGTTTTGTTCAAAAATGTTTTCCTGCCCTATATACTTAAAAACACACAATTAGTGACCTAGCGAGGTCACGGTGGGAAGACTCACAGTCATTGTGAGCCTGTCCTCGAAGGGGAATGAGTCTCTCTGGTGACTCACTGGCTTCCTCAGCCCCTCGCTTCCTTTGCCCTTCCTCTTTCTCTTGCCACAAGTTTTGTGTGTTTCTCTCCTCATTAGTACTTCTATCAAGGAGATGAGCACATGAAAAACATAAATGAGGACATATTAAGTAGTCAGAGCTCCTTGGGAGGAGGGAGAAACCATATGCAAAAGTAAGATTCCTTTGTTACCTAGTTTCACTTTTCCAAATTTTCCTTTCTTTATCATATATTGGCCAAAACCATTAAAACTCCCTGGTTATAGACACACTCACTGCATTATGATGAGAATCTGAGTACCCAATGACAAAGAAAATGCAATTCTAGATTAGGCTCCTTGAGAGCCCGTTCTTAAATTCTTAAATCCAAATCACTTTATGATTAGTTTGCTCATGAGAAGACTGAAAGGCTAAAAAAAGACATCAAATGTAATTGTTTCTGATGAGAAATCGATCAACTGAGTAAGCATCACCAGGTGTCTCATGCTGGTCCGAATTTTGAGAGGGATTTACTGTATGTATGTATTATTAAAAATTATGGGAAAACAAGTCATCTTAAGAACAATAGCCAAGGACAATGTTTAAAATAAGGGACTACTAGTGAAAAATAAAGCCTATTATTTTGGGGGCCAAATTTTGGAAGACATTAGTCTATCTTATTTATTTAGTAGTATGTGAGAACTTTACTAAACCATAACACTTTCTCAGCGACCCTCCCCACTGCCAACCTTACAGTCTCTAAAGGGAGGATCCGTGGCTTGTGATTTCTTGGCTAAGCCCCTTTATCTGTTCTTGGCAGCAGCAGACAGCTTCTGTGCCTCTCATCAACCACCATTACTCAATGGATGATCAATAAGGAGAACTAAAAGAATTCGTGTATTTTGTAAATTAAATGCATTCTTGTGTTTTCCAGAACTGCATAGTTTATAACAAAAAATCAATTAGTAAAACTCATTCATTGTAATATATTCACAGAATACCTCAGGAGCTATAGTTAGAAATAAAAGATATTGCCCTAAAGCATTCTAAGGCCTGTTAACATCCAAATACCCTATTGTAAAGCAAACTAATTATCACAACAAACCTGTTTTAATTAACTTTATTTACTTATGTGTCTCTCTTAATTGCATTTCCCTTATAAGACATCTTTCGAACACTGTATGGTAAGATAAACTATAAGTCTGTCTGCCAAGAACAAATTCTTACTGGACAATTACTAAGGAGTTTCTTTGATCAAGGTGAACACTGGAAGCCATTTCCTATTGGTAAAATGGATTCTTGACTTGTATAGCCAATCATTTCATCTCTCTGAAGGAAGAAATAATGGAGACACAGAAACACTGTATCTAATTGTGTTTAAGAAGTGAAGCTGGTTGGAAAATGGAGGATCCTTGAAAGAATGCAATCATTTTATCTAAAGGTACGGTATAGCCAGTGATGGGAAGACCAGCACTGTAAGAAAACAGATTTAAAAAGGATTAGTTGGGTAGGATTCCTTAGAAACTCTGAGAAGGGAGATGATTCAAGAGGGAAGGAAGGCTCGCACCCATAAAATTCTGACAACACAACATCAAATAGTGCCACTGAGGAAGAGAAAAGAAGACATGGCAATCAAATGTAGGTGAACCACAGACAAGTGTCATGGAACTGAAAGGACCATGTCAGGCATGTTAAAAGCTGAGAATAGGAAAAGGCTTTCAAAAATGTTAAGAGTCAACAAAAATGACTTTTTTCCTTTGAAGTAGATGAAGACACACACACACACACACACACACACACACACACACAGACACACACACACCCAAAGCAGAGAGAGATACAAGGGTTGGGGCCACTAAAAATGAAGAAATAACAGTAAGTCCAGGATTTCAGCTCCTGTTTTGCGTACATCTTCTGTCAAGGGAAACACTAGTAAGCCCAGAAGAGTAAAATGAATCTCAGAAGGTGAATTGAAGACCAAGATTCAGCAAAATCGTGTTCAAAATGCCAGGCAGTTTTATTAGATGAGCTAAGTGCTTCTGACGAGGTGAATTCCATCTCAGGCTTCTGAAAGAAATCACAAAACAAAATCACTGAACCACACTGGAATTTCCACAGAGGAAACTTGGGGAAAAGGAAAGGCACCAGAAGATAGAGATGAGCTAATATTGACTTAACATACTTAAAAGAAGAGAGTGAGTTTCATTAATTGAACTCTTAAATTCTGTGTTGATTCTGGGCAAAGCAGGAATTGAGAAAATCAAACAGGATCAAAATGGAGCCAACATAGATTTGTGATGAACAATTCAGGGCAGACCTAGCTCATTTTCTCTTTTGATAAAACTACTAGAGCGGGAGACAAGGAAAATCCTGTGGACCTATGCGTCTGTGTTTCAGCAAGGCAATTGACAGGCTCTCATTTTACCCTTACAGGGAGTATTTTCCAAATTGGTGTCTGCAAAGAACAGACTTCCACAGGATATTCATCTGTATGCAGGGAATGGGGTTCATACACAAGTACATTTGGAAAACATGAGTTAAACAAAATACAAATTTTGAAGAATAATATATAATGTCCACTGTGGCCCTCCAGGAAGAGAATGCAGTGTGCAGCATCTCCCGAACTTTTTTACTATAGCACTCAATTTTATTTGGATACATCTATTAATATCTTGAAACAAAATTTGGGAACTGCTTTATTGAGACAAGAAATAGGTATTGAATAAAATGTGCAATTAGAAAGCATCCTGATTATATGATTAACCATCCCAATCAACAGAGTACTGACCTGAAGAGAGGTCTCCACTGGGGAGACACAAGCCTCTGTCTTTAATCTGTCCCTTAACATCAGCCTCACTAACTTGTCTGAGGAATTTGGTGGCACTTTACAAAACTATGAATGCTACAGAACAGGAAGAGATAACCAATATGTCACCTAACAGAATCAAAATCCAAAAAGATTTCCATTGAATGCAATCGTGCGATGATTCTAACGAGATGAAGTTGAATAATAAATAAATACAAAGTCCTGCGCCACAGAAATACAAAGGATCATCCAAAAATACTATGAAGGGTTATATGCTACCAAATTCAATAACCTAGAAGCAATGGACATGTTCTTAGAAACATATAGCCTTCCTAGGATGAATCACAAAGAACTGGAAAATTTAAAGACCGATCAATAGCAAGGAATTGAATCAGTCACCCGAAACCTTCCCAAAAGCAAAAGTCCGGAACCAGATGGCTTCACTAGTGAATTCTACCAAACATTCAAAAAAGATCTAATACCTGAACTAATTTGTCAAATGCCTTTTCTGTATCTTTCGATATAATCATATGACTTTTGTCTTTTATTTTGTTTATGTGGTGTATCACATTGATCAATTTGCATATGTCAAACCATCCTTGTGCCAAACCAGGAACTAATTTGACAAACTAGGAACTAATACCTAGTTTCCTACTGAAACTCTTCCAAAAAATTGAAGAAGAGACAATACTCCCTAACTCATTTTATGAGGCCAACATTACCCTGATACAAAACTTGGTAAGGATAATACAAAAAAGAAAATTACAGACCAATATCTCTGATGAATACAGATGCAAAAATCCTAAACAAAATTCTAGCAAATCGAATGCAACAAGGCATTAACAAGATTATACATCATGACCAAGTGTGGTTCATCCCAGGGGCACAAGGATGGTTCGACATATGCAAATTGATCAATATGATACATCACATAAACAAAATAAAGGACAAAAATCATATGACTATATCGAAAGATGCAGAAAAAGCATTTGACGAGATACAACATCCATCTATGAATAAAACACTTAATAAAATAGGTATAGAAGGAAAATACCTTAACATAATAAAGGCCATATATGACAAACCCTCAGCTAATCCCATAATTAACGGTGAAAAACAAGCCTTTTGCTCTACGTTCAGGAACACGACAGGGCTGTCCCTATCACCTCTGCTTTTCAACATAGTATTGGAAGTCCTAGCCAGAGCAATCAGGCAAGAAAAAGAAATAAAAGGCATCCAAATTGGGAATGAAGAAGTTAAATTGTCACTCTTTGCAGATGATATGATGCTATATATAGAAAACCCAGTTATTAAAAAAAATGAAAATAAGTAACAAAGATGTAATGTACACCATAGGAAAAATAGTTAATATTACAGTAATAACTTTGTATGGTGACAGATGGTTATGAGACTTATTGTGGTTGTTACATTATAAGGAATATAAATGTTGAATCCCTATGTTTTACACCTGAAACTAACCTAATATTGTATGTCGACTACACATTAATTTTTTAAAAAAGAATAACAGAACCAAGGACAATGGAAGCAGTAGGCTACATCTACTCCATTCTGGTCCTACCATATCAGGGAATCCTGTTATGCTTTAGGGACCATGTTTCAAAGACACAATGCCAAGCTGAATAGGGACCAAATGAGTCACCAGTAGGGTAAAAGGGCATGAAATCATTCCACAAAGCATTACGAAATGAGGCAGAAGGTAGCACTGCTTTCTCTGCAGAAGGAGGACTAAGGGGGTACAATAGTTGTCGCCAAATATTTGGAGAACTGTCCTGTGAATAGAACAATAAACTTCTACAGAACAGAGCTGTGCTGAGTGAAGGCTCCAGGAAAGTACCATTTTGCCTGAACCTATACTCATAATTGGAGCAGTTTGAAGATGAACTGACCCTGACATTTGTGAGTTCCCTATTGTTGGTGTGTTCAAACAAAGGCTTCACAAATGGTTAATGGAAATATAGCAGAGAGGACTCATGTGGGAGAGGAATGGACTATATGTTTTTTAGGATTTTTTTTAAAGCTTAGGGTTCATATTTTGGACTAGGAACACAGTGTGGGAGGCCGCACCTGATTGCCGAGAGTTGTTATAGAGAATAAAGAAGTCAAAACTGAGACCAGAATCTATGCACAAGGACAAAACTAAAGGAGACTTTAGGTCCTATGTTCTTAATCTTTGGTCTTAGTCTTGGGCATGAGGATAGATAGACCATCTGGAATTAGATGGAGACTCAGCCTTTAATTTTTTTAAATTAAATTTATTGAGGTGACATTGGTTAGAAAAATTATATAGGTTTCAAGTGTACAATTCTGTAATACAGCATCTATAAATCACACTGTCTGTTCACCACCCAGAGTCAGTTCTCTTTCCATCACCATATATTTGAGCCTCTTTAGCCTCTTCTACGACCTCCCTCCCCTTTGAGCCTCAGCCTTTATGACAGGATCACCAGATCTTAAACCTTACCAAAGAGTTTAAGTTTAAGGATATTCACTGACCTCAAGACATCCATTCCCAACACCAGAACTAGCCCAGCAACTGAAACAAAACTAAACCTCTTGGTGGGTGTAGGTTGAGGGAGGTAAGAATGCTTCCAACAACGAGAAAAGGAAGAGCAGCAGATGCTGGGGAATAAGTCCATTACGTCATGACTCTTGGACCTATAGTTTTTATCTGTAAAGAATATTATCTCCAATGCTACATTTTTAGGTTAAATAGCAGTAGATGTTTTCTATATCAAATTTAGACTTAAGATAGAAAAAAATGGTCTATTTAGATACAAAAATAAATTTGCATATGAATATTTGAAAAAATAATGGAATATCTAACTTTAAAGGAATATGTTGATTGATCTTGAGATGGCTACATCATGGAGAACACATTAAAATTCAAATTAGCTAAGAAAAACCATATTATATAACATATAAAAAATAATAAAAAGTAGAAAAAATAATAAATAATAACAATGATAGCAAACACTATGTACCAAGCACTTTATATGCAATATATATATATATATATATATATATATATATATATGAAAAACTTTTATTCCCACAACCCTGATGTAGCTACTATTATAATACCATTTTTACAGAGAAAAACTGAAGCATGGAGACATAACGTAATCAAGATAAATACAACTGGAGGGCAATATATTTAAGCAGAAAACAAAAAAGGCCCAAATTCAAATTGGAGCACAAAAGAGAAAAACGAAACCAATGCACTATACACCTGAAGAGCTGGAGTAGAATAATATTGAATGTCAACTGTAACTAAATATATAGGTATATATAGTCACGGGATGTGGAGTACAACATGGGGAAGGTAGTCAATGGTATTGTAACAGAGGGGTAAGATGTCAGAGAGGTAGTAGCTTGGGGGGTGGGTTATCACTTTATAAGAGGTTTAAATGTCTGTTACGTTGCTTTGCACACCTGAAATTAATTTTTTTTTAAAAAGTGTAGTTAAGAGTGGGCTCTGGAACCAAAGTACCAGGGTTCAAATACCAGTTCTACTGTTACTGGGTGACTTTAGGTAAATTAATTTCCTTATCTGTAAAATGATACCTACCTCATAGGGTTGATATGAGAATTAAATGAATTAATATACATAAGCACTTAGAATAGTGCCTGGACCCAGGTAAAAATCAAAAGAATTAATAATTATTATTATTGCTTATAACATTAAATTCTCAACAAAAACAAAAATAATATCCCCCAACTAAGTAATATGATCAGAATAGAGAGTCCTCAACTTTCAACCTATACATTTATGAATTTTCACAGGTAAGAAGAAACACACCACTTCAAACAAGAAAATAACCGTGAACTTTGCCTGCTACCAAGAGTTGACGTAGGTGGGCACATGCATTCATTTTAGTCAGCACCTGTTTATTGTGTCCATGTCTGGTTTTTGAGGTATTGTATAGTTTTACAGCTTTTATTAGCAACACTACGTCCAGTTAAAAAATGACAAGTTTAAAGGACAGTATAGTAATAAGAGGCATATGATTATAATGGAAATAAAAAGAGAAAAAAAGTATAAACTGAAAGTAGTGGGAAGATAATGAGATGTTACACGTACAGGTGAGATGAATCACTGGACCATAAGAAAAATTCATAGGAAAGAAAAGCATGTGACATTTGAAAAATGCCAGGCCTATTTGATCTATATTTGATCTATGGTAATCAACAGCAGATGAGGAAAAGTGAATAATGACAATAAACAACTTTGAGGATGTGGCCAGATGAGTATCAAAGCTGGACATCTGGCAACCTAATGGTAATTGGTTGTAGCTGGTTATTTGCTTGAGAACTTAAATGCTAAGCATGGTCAACATGCTGCAAATGAAACTTTTGTTACAAACCGTGGATGAGTCCATTAGTTAAGGCCTTTTTTTTGAATGTCTGATTTCCTCATGGAGTCGAGAGATAGTAAGAATTCCACCTGAAGCACCAAGGAGTTCTCCCACCCTAGAATCAGGCAGGTAGCTTTCAAAGGCCTCAATAGATTAGCAATGTAGACGAAAATCAATACTTTGGGAAAAGATGTCTGATAGACTGCATATTAATTTGGAAAATAACACAGCTCGTTTCAACTTTTCAAAGTTATATTTTATGGGAATGCACTTGAAAAACACACCTAAGCCCTTCTTAGGAATATTGCTATGGTTTTATTATTCATTTTATAGATAACCCTAAAGCCTATATTATTTTTTTTTTCATGTTTAAAGTAGTGTAGTGTCATTCTGATTTATGTGCAAATGGACTTAGAAACAACTTTTTTTTAATAAGTAGAGGTGCCCAGAAAACTTGGAAATAAGGAAAATAAAACCAACTAATGAATACATGATGCATAAATATGCAAAGTCACCTGAAGGAGGCAGAATAGTTCTCAGGCATGACTCAGGTATAACTATTCTAATTATTTTAACATATCAAAACAAAGAACAAATTAGGCAAAAAACGATGTTCAGTCTAGAAATAGAAGATCAATGAGGCAAAGTCTGGCAGAGTCCATCCTAGCATTGTCCAGGAAAGAGATGACACTAACGGATTTTGAGTATTCTAGCCTTATTGATAAGGCCAATTGCTAATAGAAAGATGGCAAGTTGGCAAGTAACCAACAACATCTTATTATGTCAGGCTGATTCCATTAAATATTCATCTAACTCTTCCACTCTGTTTACTTGATCAACAAGCAACCATCAAATTTTGGTCTGGCTTCCTATGTAGATATCCCTATAGAGACGTAATGCTGCGCTGATGAAGCCCATGATAAACATGGTCCTTGTGACCACAATTTCACTGAATATTATTAAATTGGCTAACTACTATTTTGCTTTCTGTCTAGCTGGGCAATAGAGAAAAATCAATATTAATCCTGAGTCCATATATGAAAAGCCATTGCTCACTGAAATTTTTAAAACTGGTATTCTTATTTTATACATCAGTCTTCCTAAACTTGGTTAATGTGAGTCAGCCCTTAAGAATTGGATCCACTCTTCTTATGTAGACAATACAAGACCGAGGAGGCTGACTTTGGGCATAGGTAACTAAGGCCATCCTGTGCAATCCCCACTAACCTTCTCTGGTGGTGATACCCTGATAGTGCTGTTAGTTGCAAGCAAGCATTCTATATTTCTACAGGGAGCAAATCAATAATTCTGTTTGTACTCAGTGGTGTTCATTTCAGTCTCCACTGAAAGACTCATAAATTGGAAAGGAACCAGGGGAAAGCAACAAATACGATATTTGATTAACTATGTGTTTTAATCCTGGGAAATACAAGGCTGAAGGAAGGGGAAGTGGTCAGAGCCATGTGACTTCAGAAAAGAATGACCTTTGCCATAACTTAGTAGACTGTAGATTCCAATTACTGCCACTTCTTAAACATGGTGCACCCATCGGCACTGGTTTAGGAACACTGAGCATGTGACTAAATTTATTACAATTCCCTGCTTAACATATAATAGAACTGCTTATTGTATATGATTGTTATTGATCATATGGAAACTACTATGCCAAGTTATAAAATGCTGTCATGCACATTGAATACACTGCAGAAACTTTATAATAGGTGTCTGTCCCACAGTAATTTGAAGGACTTAATCCACCCCTAGATATTTTTCATCCTTTCCCCTGCTTCCTTGAGACCCCATTTTTGATATGTTAACTAACAAGAACAAGTGACCCTCTCATTAAGTCAGATTTGTTCACTATAAGAATGCAAGTAACCAACAAAAGCTCCTCAAGAGGTTCACAGAAAGGAAGCAGTTAAATGATAAAAATGTGAAATGTTATGCAGCAAGCTGTGTACAATTAACTAGAATTCAAATATACACCTTGTTCCAATCCAAGCCATTTATCAGATAAAAATAGTCTGCTACAAGAATGTCATGATTAATGAGGTGAGACTCCAGCTAATTACTGTTTCCTCCAGAAGTAATTAGGTTGGCATTGCTAATCAAGATGAATGAACACTCTGACCCGCTTTTTTAAATGTAAAACTATGAGCCGCTACTGCAATAACATCATTTAGTTCAGGCAATGTAGTCTTTATTAGGCTTGTAGTTTGATTAAATTCTTTTGTTACACCAGGCTTTCCACACATGAGCAGATGAATGCTGTGATGTTCAAAGAGTTTTTCACCCTTAATTAAAGACTGAAAAGGCTTGTTCAAGTCACAGGGCAATACATAGGACAGCTCTAAATTGATAGCTTTTAAGTAGAGAATAACGGAAAGAGTCTTAGGGCTTGTCCAGCTGTGAGAGGTTTCCTCCTACTACTGTAATTCCACTTATTACAGTTGAGAAATGAATGTGAAATACTTTTATTATATTTTATTAAACAGCTTTTTCATTTCATCACAGCCTCTTTTAAGGAACGCAGTGCATATATCTGTACTTATTTTTTAATGCTATTAATATAAGGGGTGAGGAATACAGCTGATTCAATACCATTAATAGAACAAATTGCAGTGTGGAACGCAGGTCTGTGAGAGCAAGCAGATCCAACCGCTGATTCCTGCAATTTACATTAGAGTGACTAACACTGGATACTAATGGCAATGGTGACGGAAACAGTATTTTCTCAATGTGATTATATTTCATTTTCTTTGGAGCAAAGGGGCTAACTCCTTGATTAGCAGCTAAGCTTATATCAGATACACTCTGAAGATGATCTCTTATTAATCTTTTATCAAAAATGTCACTACCTTTGCCTCCAAATTAGTTTGCTAAAGACTTAGCTCAGATCTCGGCCACCTCATCATTTGCACACACTTAATAGGTTTTCTTCCTCTGCCTTTCCTATCTTTACTTCTCCACAAATTTATGTTTTCTGATCCCTAATGTTTTTCGATAGTTATTCCAAAGGGTGGGAATATCCTTTCCACTCTTCCTCTGCCAGTTGGTTTGTATTTCCACTTGCCAGGTTGGGAAATCCTATTTTTATGTCTTCTACTTAATTATATTCCCAGTCTAGAATGTGCTGTCTCCTCTTTGATTGACATGTTTGAACCTCCTGCTGTTTTGTTTTTCTCTGTAATTTTGTATACAGGAGGATAAAATAATCTTAAATTTTGACACCTTGTCTAGGCCTAGGAGTCAGTTTCTTTTTCGGGATTTTCCTTGCAGGATTTCATAAACAGCTTTTAGTATTAGTGATTTCCTTTTTTTTTTTTTTTTTTTAATTCTATCTTCATTTAGAAAGATATGAATACGGCTGACCTACAGGTCGTACAGTGTCTGTTCCCCTGAACGCCTTTTGACAAGCAACAGAAGCCAGCCATTCTAAGCCTCACGCCTGACAGAGACACAGAGATGGAAAATGGGCCACAGTGGTGCACAAAGCCTCATTGTGCAAACAGAAAGCCTAGACACCAACGCCTGCAGCACCAGGATAGGTAAATGTGTCAGGACATGCCCCGCTGCTCGAGGGTAATTGTCAGGGTGTCATTATACACGACACTTCATTCTCTTTCCTAATTTTCCAGTTGGGTGTTGAATTTGTCATAGTTCCGTGTCATTTACTTTACTCCATCATTATTCTACACCAGGCTGCCTTTCTTAAATGTGGCTCCCCTCACGTCTACGGGTAGCGTTAGATTTCATCCTAGGATGTTGTATTAAATAGCTCCCAAGCTTTTTTAGACTTGTCTCTCGGGTTCTCTCTTTTCCTTGGTGCCTGTCTGTTTAGCACAAGGATAGCTCCTGTTATGCCTGATAAACCCAAGCTGGTTTCTTGTACTTTCTGCCATGTGTTATTTAATTAAAACATGTAGTTCTTTCTTGGTCTTCTAAATAGTTCTGGCACCACAGCAGTTGCTGAGACTCAGGGCAGAAGTAGAACTTAACATAGGGCTTTTGACCTTGATCTAACCTTTTATAGTTTCATAATTTTTTGTTGTTCTGTAATGTAGTCTTTATTCCCTGGTGAGAATTAAGGATAAACTCCTTGAGCTCAGGGACAGTGCCAGGAACTTCCCATATATATTCCTAAGGCTACAATGTATACAAGAAATTCTTACTGGACTAAATTATACATTCAAAAAAAAAAAAACCTCAGAAGAAATTTTCTATGAAAAGATAATGTCTTTAGCTTGGGTTCCATCACTGATCTATTGGTTGAATTTATATAGTAAAAATCAAGTTAAATACTAAACATGTAGCTGACTATCCATTAATAAAGTAATTCACAATATTATCCCCTTCATTTATTCTTTTTAAATATCATCATATTTACTTGAATTATTCAGATTTTTCCCAACTCTACACTTCATCATTTTTTTTTTTGAAGCTATTGCATGGAAAATAAAAGTTAATCTAATCTTTCTCAGGTGCCCTGTTCATTTTTCTTTTCCCAATTAGAGTTCCTGTGTTTCCAACCCAAGACGATAAATTGTGTGATTCAATTTCTTAATTATAAGGCAGGATTTTTTTTTAACTGACTTTTACTGAAGTCATAAGAAGTATATCAACATTCACTAAATAATGGTAGTTCAACCTGAGAGTCATGACCTCTAGGAGTGAGAAGAAAATTTTATTAAGGCAGCAGTGATATGTTTACAAAGTCTGAATCTCTTTTCTCACGTTATTATTTTAGGGGTAGACTAAGGATAGAAAAACAGTGGTTTCTTGAGTAAAATAGGAGCATGAGAAAGCCAGGAGTTGTACAACACCAGCTCACCAGGGCCAAGACGTGAACCCAGCCAACAGCAGGAGTTTCGGCAGTTAAGCAAGGCAAATAGCCAGAAAAAGTGGCGAATTCTGTTTTGATTTAGCCAACTGTCAGCACTAGGGTTGCAACAGATGGCACAAGGTCCTAACACAGTGAATGGAATCCAGGGGACCACTGATACTTGAAAGTTTTAAGATCAATCATTTCTAATCTAAGGCCATCTATCCATTTAAATTACAGACACTGGGAAACAGGAAAGAAGACCAAGAACAGCAAGGGCCTTCTCACCTTGCGGAGGTTTCAAGAGCAGGGCCCAGAACTGTGGGAAGAGACTATAAAGACAAGTTCAAAGACACCACAGCATTAATTCAGTCCTGGGCACTGGAACACACAGGAAAAGAAAAACTATGACTTGCAGGAGCAACCCAGACACCTGCAGAGGCATGATATCCACTCAACAATTTTTCAATAAATATCCACAATGTGTACTGCAAAAAAGAGGCTCGCAACCATCACAGAGTTTACAAATGAGTGGAGAGATCAGTAAAAGTCACTAGCAATAATAAAGCATGAAAATGTTGTAAGGGAATAGCAGGAGTTCCTAACCTACTCTGAGAAACAGGTATCAGGAGAGCCTCCCTGGAGGAACTTGGGTTTAAGCTTAAGCCAGATCGAGAGTCTGATCAGCTACAAAAGGGAACCTGGAAGCAATTCCAGAGATTCACAGTCAACCATACCCACTAGATCCATGAAAGAGAGTATGACAGAGGAAATTGGGAAAACACACATTATTTATTACCAGCTAGGGATCTGACCGTAAACAATTACATGGAAACCTTGGTCCTAGTGAACTTACATATGCAGAGCATAGTACTTCCTTCTTGGATGACAAGCAGTTCAAGCAATCCAGACTCGCATTTACCAAAGTATGTTCCATGGATCACTCACCCCATAGAATAATCCATGTCAAAAGTGCCTTTGGAAAACTTTGAATATTCCATTGCCATCTCTTTGAGAGTCACAAATTACACCATATATTTAATTAAATATATTTTATCTAATTTATTGAAGTATTATACATATTTATATTTATATAGTTATATTTATGTTATTTATACACTATTTAAATATATAAGTAAGGATATATTAATTAAATATATACATATGTAAGGCACTAAAAAGATTTCTGATTGAAAAATGTGCTTGAATTGTATAACCATGGTAATTCACAAATTTATTTAACCATGGAGCCCATTTTCATGTAAAAACTATTAATATTTCTTGGAATTAGTGTTCTATACTATATCATATTCAGGAAACAGTGTTCCAAAGTAGCCTTCAGTCAATTTATTCTGTAAAGAGCCAGAGACTAATATTTTAGGCTTTAGGGGGCCTGGACAATCTGTCACAAGTGATCGTTTCTATGATTGTAGTGCAAAAGCAGTCATGGATAATATGTAAATGAGCGGGCATGGCTGTTTTCCAATAAAACTTTAGTTACAAGAACAGGCATTAGGCCAGATTTGGCTGACAGGCCATAGTTTGCTGCCCCCTATTCTAGACAATGACCCATTACCATAGGTCCCACACCAGAGTTTTCCATTAGCCATCCAGTGACTAGTGGGGAAAGACCAATAGCCAACCTAAGTAGAGACAATCTTAGGCATATGTTACCCAAAGGGAAGAATACAAAAAGAAGAACTCAACAAGTAGAAGAAGGAGGAAGACCAAACGATTATACAGAATAAAAACATGTAGTAGATAGCTCCATCACTTAGTACCATGGACTAATCATATCTTTGGCCAGATCCCTTCCCAGGATTTTCCTGGGTAGACTAAGTGGGCAAGAAAACAAAAGCAGGGGAGTCAGAGCACAGGATACTGCTCTAATACAGTTAAAACACAGAGGCTCATAACCATCTTCCAGTAGCACAAGAGTCCCTCTTGTTGCCCACTTATAATCACACCCACTTCCCTCTTGCCCCCCCTACCCACTTACCTCCTTCTTACGTTAAGCCCTGGCAACCACTAATTTGTTCTCCATTTCCATAATTTTGTTATTTTAAGAATGTTATATATATGGAATTGTGCAGTATGTAATCCTTAGGATATTCGTTGTTTTCACGCAACAAAACTGTAGATTCATCCAGGTTGTTGGATGTATCAATAGTCTGTTTATTTTCATTGATGGATAATATTCCATGGTATAAATGTACCGTGCTTTGTTTAACCATTCACTTGTTGGAGGACATTTCGGTTTTTTTCTTTTCTGGCTACTGCAAACAAAGCTCCTGTGGACATTCACATTTTTTTTTGTGTGTCACATGGTCATGGTTAAAAACAAAGCCAAAGTCCTCCCCCCCCCCCTGCCCCCCTAGCCCTGGCATGATGATGGATGCATTACATTGCTAAAAAAAAATGAAGCTCAATAATTCAACTTACCACAGAGGAGGTAACTCCAGCTCTCGCCCTCCAACAATAATGGAGCAAAACCTTTCTCGAATGTGTTCCCTTACAAATCTTTGTAGAGTTCCCAAGGGATATGTACTCAAGAGTACGGCACTAGGTCACAGGGCATAGGCATGTTTCTCCAAACACTGCCCCACTGCTCTTCTCAAGGACCACACCAGGTAACACTACCACAAGCAATGCAAGGGAGTTCCTGTCTCTCCACATTCCTGTCAACACTCAGTATTTACCAGCCCTTGTTGCTTTTTATTTTCTGATATGCATAAAGTGGTATTTCATTTTTGTTTTAATTTGCATATCTTAGATTATAGATGAATTTATAAACCTGATACCACTTAAACTCTGTAGTCTGTAAATTATCTATTCATATGTGTTGTTCATATTTTTGTCTCAGTTTGGTGTTTATTTTTTGTAGATTTTCAGGAATCCTTTCTATATTTGTATATTAAACCTTTGTCAGTTTACATACTAGAAACTTTTTTTTCATCATCTGTCTATTAATATTGTCTGCAATGTCCTTTACGGAACAGAAATCCATAATTCTGATGTAGTCAAGTTCATTAAATTTTTACTTGAATTCATCTAGAATCCACTTTTCTAAGTGGTGTAAGATAAGGATCTAGCAACATTTTTCCCCATTTTAGTGAGCTTTTGTACAGCATTTTGTACCAAATAGTTTTTCCCCCATTAATTTGTGATGCTCCATTTATTGTATGTCGATTTCCCATATTTAAAAATCTATTTCTGAGATATTTATACACCATTGGTCAATTTGCTTATTCATGACTCAAACCAAACTATTTTACTTCCAATAGCATATGGAATGACTTAATATCTTGTAGGACGAGAATCCCCTTTTTGTTCTTTTTCAAGTTTGATGTAGTTGTGTATTAACTTTGCTATTTATTTTGTTATGTATTTGGCAAGCTCCTCAAAAATCCAGTTGGAATTCAGCATGTGTAGATTAATTGGAGAAGAATTAACATTTTTACATAATAAGTCCTCTCATCTATCAACATGGATATTGTTCCATTTATTGTTATTTGTTATGTCCTTTAATGGGATTACAAATTATCTTACTAAATTCTTATGCATTCCTTGATATTTTGATTCATAGATATAACATAGTCTATATTGTAATGTATATATTATCTTATATTTTATTAACATTTTAATTGATTATTTCTGATTCAAGGAGCACTACTAATTTTTGTTAAATCTCTTATTTAGAAAATTTGCTGAACTCTTATCAGCATTATTTCCAATAGCTTTTTTTTCTTGTTAATAGTGTTGGATTTTCTATGAAGATCATCATATCATTTGCAAATAACCATTTTCTTTCAAACCCTATTCACATACATTTTTCTTGTCTTATAATATTGAACATGACTTCCAAAATCATGTTAAACAGTTGTATTGACAGTGATTATTTTGTCCTGTTCTTTACCTTAATGGACATGTAGCTGAATTTTCTCTAGGATGCATAATATTTTCTAAAAGTTTTCAGTATATATCCTTTATCAAAATAAAGAAATCCCTTCTGTTCCTGATTTTATAAGATTTTTTGAATTATATGTCAATATTGAATTTAGTCAAATGCTTTTCTGCATCTATCGAGATGATAAAAAAAATGTCTTCTTTGTTCCATATATGTGGTAAATTATACTGTTTTTGTGATATTAAACCATTCTGGCATTCCTGGAGTAAAATAATAGTAATGTAGTTTTAATGCATTGTTGCATTTAACTAGCTGATATGTTACCTAGGATGTTTACACCTGTGTTCATACACTAAATTGTGTGTGTGTGTGTGTGTGTGTGTGTGTTGAATATAGAGATATATATTAGTAACTTATGCAGTTCTGAAATTAAAGTTATTCTAGTTGTGTAAAATAAGTTAGGCAGCTCTAAATTGTTTTCTATTATGGAACAAAAAGATAGGGATTATCAGATCCTTAAAATTTTAGTAAAACTTATCTGAAAAATTGTTTGGGCCAGATTTGGGGAGAGAAGATATATGATTTCTAGTTCCATTTGCTACAATTATTAGTTATTTACTTTTTTCCCTTCTTATTCCATTTCTGTCATTTATGCTTTTTTCATTTAAGTTATCAAATTTATTAACATATAGTTGTTCATATTTTTAATCTCATATCTATAGTCATGTCTTCATTTTATTTTTTACTTTTTTTATCTGCACCTCTCTTTTATCTTATTAACCTCTTTATAGCAACAGCTTTAGATTTTGTTAATCTCTATTTTTTTTGTCATCTATTTCATTGATTTATGTCTTTATGCTTTTTATTTCCTTGCCTCTTAAAAAGGTCTCTGTTAAGACAGTGGAAATGTAATGGCTCTGTGCGATGTCAGAGGGATAGTGGATGGGGGGAGGGAGGTTCACACAATGTGAGGGATATAAATGATAAACGTCTAAGTATTGCTTTGTCTTGTGCACCTGAAACTAATAAAAAAAAAAGTCTCTATTAGTATTTTTCAAACTGACTGTTCACTCATTTGTTTTTAATAAAACTTTCTTCAAAGTGATGTTTTAACAGTGTTATATATATTTCATCATGTAAATTTTTATTATTCATGAATCTAATTATTTTTCTATTTTCTTAAGATTTTATATTTATTATAGAGGTGTTTGTAGTAATATTGATTTCCAAATATATGGATGTTTAAAAGCTACTCTTTCATTATTGACTGATGGACTGAGGATATGGTCAGTGTGACCATACTGACTGACTCCTTGGAATTTGCTAAAATTTCCTTTATGAGTCACAGTTTTTGTGTATGTCCTTTGCATTCTTTACAATAATATATATTTCCGGATTATTGAATAAACCTATGTAAATATGTAGAACTATAATACACAAATTATATGTATGACATCTATAAAATTTTATATCCAATAATGCATTTCATATATATTTAAGCAAATTAATTATCCTATTCAAATTTTCCACTTAATTTTTATTGTCTCTTTGATTTATCGGTTTCTTAGAAGAGTTAATTAAAAACTCCAACTATGATTATTGAGTCATATGTCTCACCTCATAAATCTATCACTCGTTACTGTGTATACTTTGAACCTATATTATTAAACATATATATATTATTTTCTATTATCATTGTATCTTTTTCATCTATTTTTCTAGTAGGTCATGTATAAGGTCTCTCTTTATCCTCTATGACTTTGGCTTTGAATTTTATTTCTATGTCTGATATTAAAGTTGTTTCCTCAGAGTACTTATTTTACTTCATATTTACCTAGCAAATATTTTCACTACTTTAATTATATCTGTGTCTTATAGACAATATACTGCTGTATTTTTCATACAATCTGAGATATTTCTGCCATCTAATTTCATGTTTTCTATTCAGAATATTTTTATACTTTCTCCCTACTTTTCTGTCTTCTATTCAGTAAGTCAAAATTTCTTCTGCTACAGAAAATTTTATGCATTTTAATTGTATTTTCTGATGGATACCTTTATCTTATTAAGACCCATATTCATGTTCATCTAACCACATCAATTTAGTAAACTTTCAATACTTAAGAATATTTTCCTACAGAAAAAGCTCCCTTTTTGGAGGAACTTTGTCTTAGCAGTCACTTTCTGGATATGACACCATAAGCACAAGCAAGAAAAGCAAAAATAAACAAGTCATATTACATCAAACTAGAAAGCTCTGAACAGCAAAAGAAACAACAAAATTAAAAGTAAGCTCTGGGAGAAGATATTTACAAGTCATTTATCTGATAAGGGTTAATATCCAGAATACATAAGGAAATTATATAACTCAACAGCAAAAGCACAAATAATATGATTAAAAAATGGGCAAAGGACCTGAATAGACATTTTCCCAAAGAAGACAAATAGCCAACAGGCATATGAAAAGGTGCTCAATATCACTAATTGTTAGGGAAATGCAAATTAAAACACAGTGAGATATCATCTTACATTTGTTAGAATGCCTATTAACAAAAAGACAAGAGATTACAAATGCTGGTGAGGATATAGAGAAAAGGGAAACTTGAGCACTGTTGGTGGAAATGTCAACTGGTATAGCCACTGTGGAAAACAGTATGAAGGTTCTCAAAAAATTAAAAATAGAATTACCATATGATCCAGCTATCTCAGTTCTAGGTATATCCAAAGGTCAGGAAATCACTATCTCAAAGAGATATCTGCACTCCCTTCCATGTTCATTGCAGCATTATTTGCAATAGCCAAGACAGGGAAACAACCTAAATAATCATCAATTGATGAATGACTAAAAAAGTGTGGTATATATGTACAATGGAATACTATTTGGCCGTAAAAAAGATGAAATCCTGCCATTTGCAACATGGATGGGCCTTGGGGACATTATGTTAAGTGAAATAAGTCAGAGAAAGAAAGATATTGTTTGATCTCATTTATGTGTGAAAACCTAAAAAATAAAAGAACTCACAAAAACAGAGAGTATGTTGGTGGTTGTCAAAAGCAGGGGCTGAGCGAAATGGGTGAAGGTGGTCAAAGGAGAAAAACTTTCAGTTATGAAATGAATAAGTCTGGGGAATATAATGGACAGTATGGTGCTATGGTTAACAATACTATATTGTATACTTGTGAGTTGTTAAGAGACTGAATCTTAAAAGTTCTCACCATAAAAATAAATGGCAACTAAGTGAGGTGATGGATGTGTTAACCTTATTGTGGTAAACATTTCGCAATATTTACATATATCAAATCATCACACTATATATAAATGTGATAAATAAAACTACACAATGTTATAAATCAATTATATCTCAATAAAGCTGGAGTAGGAGAATAGTTTCCTACAAATTGAAAAAGTATTTTACCATATTCTCCTTCAGGTTTTTGTACCCTACCTATCCATTCCTAACCATTTTAATATATCCTAGAATTTAGTTCTGAATTAGAATGAAATATTTTTGTTTCTTTATGAGGGGACTGTTGTTATTTGGATCATAATAAACTTTCCTAAGTTATTTATAACCTGTACTTCATATATCAATCAAAGCATCCTCCTTGACTTTTCTTTCCTTCCTAGAGCATTTCTTCCAAAAGAGTTTTAAAATATGGTTTTTATGTGTCAAAATTTCTGAGGCCATGTTATGACCAAAACTATCATTATCATGATCATCCATTTAAAAGATAGTTTAGCTGAATATAAAATCACAGTTTGAACAGATTGTAGTTAGATCTGGGTTTAAATCCCTAGTCTACCACTATCTGCATTAACTTTACTGAATTGCTTAATATCTGTGAGCCTCATTTTTCTCATTTGTAACAAAAGAAGGCTAATGTCTAACATATTAGCATTATCAGGGTAAATGATGATGCATGCAACATAACTGAAATGTTGTATTAACCAGGAACTTAATAAATGGTATTACAGTTGCTTTAAAAAAAAAACCACTATAATTTAAGGTATTCTCATTTAACACATTGACACTATTATTCCATTGTCTTCCTGTCTCCAGTATAGCTGTTGAGAAATCTAATTTCAATCTGATATTTTTAATTTTGTGCATCATCTTTGTATCTTAATCTTTTCATTTTTTAAATTTTTCTCTTTGAATTTGATGTTCTTAAATTTGACACCTCTTTGTGTGAGTTTTTCCTTATTTATCCTATTTGATACTCCATAAACTCTTTCATATAACTATTGTTTGTCATTTCTTAATTCTAGAATATCCGTTGCTATTGTTTCTCTATTGTTTCCTCTGTCTTTCTGAGACTCCACCACTGACATATTGGCACTTATTTATTCCCCTTATCATAACTTTATTTTATATTTTTTTATTCTTTCTGTGACTTCTGGGAGATACTCTTAGATCAATCTTCCACGTCACTGATTTATTCTTTGCCTATAACCTTCAAGCTATTTATCCCTCATTAAAATTCTTTATTTCAATTGTTATAATTTTTACACCCAGTATTTCTACTTGGCTCTTCTTTACAACTGCTCCTTTACATTTTATGTAACCAATATTCATTTATTTTTTAAGAACATTTATATTTATTTTAAATTCTTCATCTGTCTGTTTCATTCATTCTGATTTGCCTATGATAAATAGTACAGTTTATTGTCTCTCTTTAGGCATATTGTGCTTCTCAGCGATCTGGCTATTATTGTGTTTTTCAGCTACCTGCTAACTGAAGCTTATTTTACCCTAGAGGAATTACCTGTCTTAGCTGATACGTGGGAAGGGCAAAGTTCAGGCCTCATCTTGTGCTCTTCTCATAGGTTTATGAAGAAGGGGTGATCACACTCAGGCCAGAGAGCTCAGTGTCTTGACCTATCTTTTTTATTGCTCTCTTTCCTGTGACCCCAACACTCAGGGGTATTTCTACTCCTCTAATCCTGAAATTGTTCTCTTCTGAGGGCTTTTCTTCCTTGAATTATTGACCTAATTTGGGGTTTGGAGGGGTAGGAAAATGAGAAGGAGGGATTGCTTCGGGGGCACCAAATCATTCTTTGTCTAATATCTGATCCACACTCAAGCCAGTCTCTGGCTTTGCCTTGATGATACCCCACAAACCCTTAAGATATTGGGCTGACTCTACTATAATTTCTGTTCCACAATTACATGAGAGCAAACAATAATCTATCCAAGGCAATGTATCCAGAGGGGAATTAACCACCACTTCTCAAGAAAGAAAAATATATCAAAGAATTTGTGGACTTTTTTTTTTTAATCACTACTGAAAGGCTGAGTAGTACAAATAAATGATGTGTCTCCCTTGACCAAAATAAGGTTTAACAAATTTGGAACTCTCTTTGTAAATTAATTTCACAAAGAATTTCAAAGATATAAAAACAATATGTCATGATGTAGTACATGAGTATTATTCAATCATTTATCTAAGCCTTTATAATACTGAAAAATTCTGACTAATGTTAAAAACTTTAAGATGTTAGAACTGTTCAGGAAAATTATCCAAAGCTTTAAAATAACGCAAAAGATGCCAAAATTACTTTTCAATGTCATACTAGAGCACTGTCTGGCAGGTCTACCAAGGTTTATTTAATTTTCTAGGGGAAGGTATCTTTGTTTAACTCATTATTTACTGTTCATTAACAGCCCCAGACACTGAAGATACATACTAATCTGTGAATTTTTGTCTGACAAGTGATGATTTCTCTCCAATAGAGAAATTAATGTTTATGATTCTATTGCTCTGTAAGACATAACTTGTTTTGGCTCTTATTTAGCAAGCTTACTTCATCACGCCTTTCATGAATAACTATATAAATATTTGTCCCTTGAGTTCTTCTTTAAACCAGCTTTACCTTCCAGCTGGACACCTCATTAATGAGTTAAATAAATCTTTGACACATTCTTACTGTATATTTGTATTAGAGTCATGATTTTAACTTTTTGAAGAGTATACTTTAATCTGTGGGGTTTTCCCACTGAGATAGACTCATTTGCTGGAGTCTATTAAACTGTATTGTCCAAAAAGTACACTTATGAGCTGTCTTCTCCCAGAAACCCTTCTTCTTGAGTCCCAGAGTGAATCTCAAGGACAATATAATTTTTCTCCATTGATTCTGTTCTTTATTCTTATGATTTTATGTTTCTATTTTCATTTCTGGCTATTATTCTGTCTGTATTTTGTCCAATTGGTGGTTTTGATCATGTTTTTTCCATCATCCTGCCCAGAAAATAGTAAATAATGGACCATTAGGCCAATTCCAACGAGGCAGTCTAGAGATCACCCTGCGTATCCCTATGCAAAATCCTTACAGATTATATCCATTGTTTCTCTATATAAATGACTTCTTTGACACATGTTCACTTTATATTAGTACAGGTCATATTTTTAATTTTTTGAAATATTTAATTAGAATGAAATTACCGGAATTCAGTTTTTGAAAAGTCAAATGACCACAAATGAAATTTGGGTTGTAACCAGAGATTGACACAGAATCTTCTCCAAAGAATTATTGTGTGTGTTTGTTTTTAGGGGATGACTGATGTAGCCTTAGACAATTTCATGTAGTAGCTGATTTCATGAGGCAAACAAAACCTAGATGTATTGGATTAAATACTGCTTTATAAATCATTAAAACCATCCTAAAATCAATTAAAAACAAACTAGAAGCCACTGCACTTTGCTCCAAAGAGAAATAACATGCTTAGTAAGCAACGCAAATGCTACTCACTCTTCTCCAAACTAAAGTAGCCAGCTGAGTCAGCACAGTGACGACTAAAACTAGCGGACAAGGGCAGTAAAAGTCAAAACCAGCAAAACCTACTGAATAAAAGCTGAAATATTGGAAATTTCATTTTCTCTGTTGTTAATAATTATATTAGTATAAGGTTCTAGGAAAAGCATAATGGCAACATGTGGCATAAAAATCATATACAAAAAACCTGTTTTGAAATATGCACTAGCCAGATCTCTCAAAAATAAGAGAAATGCCATAAATTCCCATATGTCACCTGATATTGATGAAGAAACCTAAATTCAAATTGATTAGAGAGAGACTTTGACTTTAAAGGACTGCAGCCCTGACAACAGAAGCAGCAGCTGTTTTCCTGTAGATGACTTGGCTTATTTACACTGCTCTTCCCAAGTGTTTTCCTGAAGTTACCAGAATTAGTTCTTCTAAGCTCATGTAAAGACACTGAGGTCCTGCTATAATGATATCCTCAGGGCTCCTCACCCTGATGCTATCGTAGATAATATTTTTTGTAAGTATTCTTCTGGTGTCTCCAAAAATTAAACAGTCGTGACTGGGTTCAATAAATAAGTACAATCATTGCCTGCCCTCCCGTCACCAAAAAAAAAAGCAGAATTTCACAATATGCCATTTCATAATGAGAGAGCCATTGGTAATTAAAGATGAGATGAATATATAGAAAATAATTTGAGAAAACGCAACAGTAAATACTCTCAAAATCTTTTTTTTTTAATTGCTTACTTATTTATTTGGGCCTCAGATTCCTACTTCCAGAAACTTACACTGGCAATGCAATAACAGTTATGAAGTGGAAAAGAAATGGAAAGAGAGTAACACTTCAAGTTTGATTTTTTTTTTTCTCACAAAACCCATGGATTGTGGGAGAAAAGTGAAAGACATAAAGAAGAAAATATAGTATAAATCAAAGGACATAGCTTGGAATAAGGTTTAAAAAAAACATGTGTTTTTTTGTTTTGGTGTTTTGTTTTGTTTTTATAAGCCTGCTATCCTGTGACTTCTGTGGCATAAGTACTATTCTTATAATCCCCAACTCCTAGTACATGTAGTACTGAAAATGTAGTAGGCACTGGATGATAATTAACTAACTAATAAGTTACTAAAAGTTCTGTGATGATTACCATTATTTACAAATGAGATTTCAGTTAAGGCTAGATATAAAGAAGTGTTCCAAGCCAGAGCTTCTCAAACTTGAACGTTCATACAAATCACCTAGATATCTTGTTAAAATGCAGATTCTGACTCAGTAATCTATGGTGGGGCTATAAAGTCTGTATTTCTACCAAGTCCCTAGGTGATGTTAATGCTTCTGGTTCATGGACCACATTTTGAGAACCCAGATTCCGGGAGATCTAATGCTTCACGTCGATGAGGATGCAGCAGAGTGGGTGTCAATAAGTGTTGGGGCAGGGGACTCGCAAGGAGAGAGGAAGGTTTGAGCTAAACTCACATGGCAGTAGTGACAGGGTAGGTGGCCACTCAAGAAGTATGTCCACTCTTTCTTTCCCTTTTGCTCTGTTAAATGAAAGTTTGTACCTCCTTTAAAACAAACAAATGAAAACCTGAAAACTGTTTCAAGAATCAGTGAGCAAGTAGGAGGTGAGAACAGACTGTCTCCTCACCCTTGAAATGATGTTATGGCCTTTCATATGCTTTTATGAGGCTAGGTGAGAAGGGTTGTAAAAGACCAGGCTCTTCCCCTGTGGCATCTTCTCAAAGGTCATTTCCAGAAGAGAGACCTTGGCTACAACCATAGAGGCCTATTCATCAAGAACTTTGAAGTTTGAATGAGAATGTTCTGCCATCACCAGCCTCACAAGTAGATTTCACCAATTAGATGTCCCTTTTCCTCTCTCTTTCTACACACTTCTTAACTCTAATCCCTCCCCCTCTGCTCCAAGACTCACAAATACTGAAAATACCAAGACGACTCACACTATGCCTGCTTCTTCCCCTATACCTGGTCAGCCATCATTGTCCATCATGGCAATCATACTCACGGAAGCCACAATGCACTCAAAGAAATTGACCCTTCTCTGGAAATATTATTTAAAGGTCAGAGTGACTGAATCTATTCAGCTAGGTTACTAGCCTAGAGGTTCCATGAATCTGTCATTTTAACCCCTGAAGTTATCTTTTGAGCTCAAGTTTTGTACAAACATGGAAAACTGAGAGAAAACAGAACTCAAGGTATGGGGGAAAACCATCGTTATTTCCTGTTTCTCACTGTTCACCTGAGGTGTGATTTGTAATATAATAGTTTCCTGCCTCCCCTTTTATTATGGTGCTGGTCCTGGGGTTGGTGCCACAAGCCTCTCAGCACCAATCCAAAGGCAGGTAAGAAGATGGGAAGTAGAAAGCTGGATGCTACCTAGCTGCCACTCTCATGGCAACCATGTGGCAAACTCCAGAGGCATAATTAACAAAGAATACAATGTGAAAGGCAGCCCCTGGAGCTGTGCCATTCTGCAGCCCTGGAAAGGACTTTTGAGAGAAGACCACGCTCAGCAGAAGACTGGTGGAGAAGACATGCATGAGGGCTAAAGAGGGTAAGTGAATTTCAGCTCTCAGGAAGTTTTCTCCAGAACATTCCTCTTTAACTCGATATGGGTAGATAGATATACAATAATAGTGATGATTAAAATATATATACTGCCTCAAGAAAATGTCCATGCCATTTGTTAACTGCTAGAGAACTGATAAGGTTCTCTCTAGCTTTGTAACAGAAACACAAATTACTGCCTCTTGTGTAAACCGTTAAACATTTATCCCTACTTATCATGCTTCACAATAAGAACTATATGCATAATAGTAAATGTGTCAGTTGATATTCTTGGGAGTCTTATACTATTACAATGATAACCTATAGATTTTGTAGTTTTTATGTTCCCAAATCTGAATTCAATAAGTGCAAAGGGAAAAAAATTAGTAAAACTATCAACAAGAAATGCACAATAAGATGAATGGGTCATCTATAACATAATCTACCCAAAGAGAAAAACTAAATGAGTAATTGACTTTCAGGAGAAACAAAAAACCAGTCATGACTGACACATACATTCTTAAAAAAAAATAAATAAAATAAATGCATATTCAGTGCCATTCTGCTTACTCTCGTTTTATCCTAACAACAATTCCAAATAATTCGTACAATTACTATCCCCATCTTATCTCTCAGCAAAGTAAAACACAAAGGGGATCAGTAACTCACCCAAGGCCATACAACTGGGAAGAGGCAGAACTGGAATTCAAGTCACACCAGAGTGGAACAACAGGTGTTAGTAAAGTTAATGGAGAGCTTGGGTATGGCAGCTGCCTGAGCCTGCCGGCTGGGTAGGGAGACGGCTCAACAAAGGAACAATGGCATCTGCCAGCACTTTCATCCCTGGAGAGAGCTGCCCTGACCCTTCTCTGACTCTGCAGCTCTCTTCCTGAAGCAAGTCAATTCAACTCCTCCTCGTACGTTCCTGGTGCTTTTCTAGCTGCTGCCCCAGTGCTGGAGCTCCAAACAAGTGAGTTGGTGAGCAAGTGAGTCTGTGCATGGGTCCTTTAAGAGGAATGCTGGGGACTCCCTCCAGCAGCCCTTTGTCTCACTCAGCCACAGTCCCTGCTATTTTTCACAGCCTGATGTGGAAATTTCTCTTTCCAGTACTGGAGCCCTGGGCTGGGAAGCCCTGTGCAGGGCTGGGGCCCCTCACTCCTCAGGGGGTCCTCTGCAGTCACGATATCTCTCCCAATTCTTAACTGCAACACGTGGGTATGGGGACCAGCCTGTTCTGCATCTCTGCCCCTCCTACCACTCTCGATGTGGTTTCTTGTTTATAGCCTTAATTACAGGACTTGTGTTCAGCTAGTCTTCAGGTGGTTCTCAATGATGCTGTTCTGTAAGTTAGTTGTAATTTTGATGTGGTCATGGGAGGAGACAAGCACAGTGTTTGCCTACTCTGCCATCTTGACCAGGAATAACCAATAATAGTAAGTGGTAGCGTTATTTGGGGAGAATGACTTTGAGCAAAAATTATACATGTTCCCAGTAGAAGAAGTTGAATGAAAATGTAAGCCAAAGTCTGACAAAATCAAGGCTAAATAAAAGCCTTAAAAAAAGTCAGAGTTCTTTGGTCTAGTTCTAATTCCCAGAAAATGCTTTTACAAATGGTCAGACAACTGAGCATCTGAGATCTAATTGTGTCACATCTAACAAACTGATTTGATGATCTCCTTTTAGAAGAACAGATGGAGTACTCTAAAGACTATGAGAAACCCCTGAAGAAAGATGTGACAGTCTGAGGGACAGACTGAAACTAATGTTTAAAAAATAAATGCCTCATGAATTAGCAAGGATTTTGCAACCCAGATCTAAATGAGATTTTCCTCATTCTTTAAACAATGCCAAAGTAATTTTCTGGTTTAAAGAAGAAATAAAAGACAAGAATTTAAGAAGTTAAATAAAAAGTAATTGATAAGGAAGAGATTGGCATGAATGCAACATCAAGGTAAGTGGCTTTAGATAGTTTTTCTTCTATTAAAAATTGCTTTAAAATACAGGGTAGTGCATAGAATAATACAATAAGCACTTATGTATCTACTATACAGTTTTAATAAATGCTAATATTTTGTCACTTGTCTCACGTCACTTTTGAGAGAAATAAAACTACATATATAGTTTAAGTTTCATATATTCATCTTTCCAATCCAATTCTCCTCCCTTTCTCCCCAGAAACAAACATTATTGTGAGTTTTGATATGTATTATATCTACTACATTTTTATGCATGTAGTATAAAAATAGATAGTACTATGTATACATAGTATATGTATATAAAGTATGTATGTGTAGTATTAAAATATGGATTGGAAAACACCACACTTGCATATCTTATATAATTGATATATCTTACATATCTTTTAATATATATATATATTTTTTTTTAATTGTTTTTAATCTGAGAACTTGTAGAGGATAAATTTCACAGTTAATTGATATGGCTAAAACCAGTAGCCATTTCTTCTTGAAAAATAATAATAGAAATAAAATTTAGAACAAGGGCTGTGTTATAGTGAATTCTGAAAGCTATTTTATAAATTCTGAGAAGACACTGAGAATGGGAAAGGATTTTAAAGGTGGTGATATGATCAAAAATGCTACAAAGAAGCTCACATTTTATAAATTTGAAATTAGGGATAAAGTATGTTCAAAATAGATTTCAAAGGTGAACCCAGGTACTGTAAAAGATCATGGTGGTTCATTGAACTCTCTTCCACACATGCTAAGCTGCTCTCTGGGAGTAACTTACACATCTTCAGAAATTACATCAACTCTTCAAACCTCCAGGGTACTGTTTAATGCTATTATCTGATGTACTAAATTTTCTTAACACCTAAATTATTCTCACAACATCAGCTATTCCCTGTGATTAAGTTATGGCCTCCATAAACCATATAGTTTTTGATTACTTAAGAGGTCATGTGACTCCCAAAAGTACTCAACTTGTTCACAGAAGTAATTTAGGCCACCTAGAAAATCCAACTAAACAAGTGAAATTCACTCTGATGCCACTGTGTCCGTATGTTTAAAAACAACAGAGTAGAAAATGTCAATCTGATATACACAACCCTATTAAAGATAGAATCTATTGACTGTACAGTCAATCCAACTGGCCATTACGATTGGCAAGTAAAGCCAATTAAATAAAGAATGCTTCACTTATTGGTTTTATGTAGTCAGAGCTTTAGTAAGTTCTAACTGCTCCATGAGTCTGGCTCTCAGTCAGAGTTCCTGGGATCATTAGCAGTCCCTTGGTAATTTTATCAGAGAGAGAGGTATTGATCCTGGTATTCCAGCCAAATTCTAATTTACAGAATTATAGTCTACCCTCCCCAAATTTCCTCAGATTAAGTGATATGTTCTGAGATGATAACCAGCCAGCTTCTAATGTGTTTCTTCCAACCCCAAGCCTTCCTCAGGAGGTCAAAATAAATTCTCTTTGGCCCAACTCAATAACAGAGAAGACTTGATGGGGTTACAGAGGTCTCTTCTCCCACCACACACTTAAAACAAAAAATGCACATATTCTAATCCTTTTTTAGCAAGAGATGTGTTTTCGGTCATTCCATGGGCAGGATCAACTGAACAGGACATGGATAGATATTTACTTGCAGCTACCTAATTTCTCTACAGACCATCCCAGGAGCAATACAGAGAAGGTAAAGTGTGAGGAGCAAAGTTGTGAGCTTTGAATCTGCTAGAAGGAGAGGAAATAATTAATCTTATTGTAGTTCCCTTGGAAATAAACATTAGCCTGCCTGGTTCAGAAATGGAGGTTGGAAAACACCTAACCATTCTATTATTTTAGCCAATTTAGAAATATGTTTCCCTTTTCCCTCAGAACTAGAGGAAATTATTTTTAAAGGGGGCTACACTAAGTGGCTGGGCAGCTAAAGCAAATGACCGTGGTGGCCTGCCAGTCTGCAGGACAACTTGGGATGAGAAACCGTAGGCTAGATTATTTTTCAAATTATCATTAGTCTTACAATTTTGTCAATAGGAAACTAAATAACAGGGTATTTCATTGATGTCTTTGAAAATCAGTTGATTCAATGAGAAACAAATGAATTACTATGGTTTGGCATCACACAGGTTTTAATAGGCATCACGGAGGCATTAACTTGTCGATAGAGTTTTAGTTTTCATAAGCTTGTTTTGCATTATGTGTATACAGCTCAAGCTACCTACAAACTCCAGGGTAATATTTCTTTGGTAATGAGGGATAGAAGCATTGCTATTGTGGAAAATAATAAAAATTGCCATAGCTCAGAAAGCATTAGTGCCATTTCTATGCACTTAAACTACAACATAGTTGGCTATGAAACATAAATACATTTAGTTAACACATAAGTACATATTGAGGTTCTGGAAAATCATCTTTTCTCTTTTTAAGCAATCCTGACGCTCATTACCACCTTTGAATATCGTTTCATGGGATTTAATTTTTTACTTATAAAGCTGATTCCAGGTATGATTATTATTCATCCATCACAAGATATTTTTTAAAATTAAAAACTGACAGCATTTACTTTCAAAATGTATGTATGCTAGCCGAATAATCTAATTATGCAACAAAGTAATTTTGTTAATGTAATTTTTTGGTATTAGGTTATACTCCCGAAAGATGTCTGCAAAGTTAAAAGAATGTTTTTAACTCCAAAGTCCAGGTATTTTCCATTAACACTATTCACTATCTCCTTGTGGATTATTACCATGTAACCTAAGGTCATGTCTGATCATTCTTTCTCAATTTGGGACAGGGAAAAATAGCATCTCTGATATAATTGTGAGCTTACTATTCCCAGAGCAAACTGTGACAGCAGAGTATGGAAGAATTACTTCAGAAGAAAAGTCCTCAAAGTGAAAAATCTCAGAAAATTTTCACACAAACTCCATCTATTTGTGCTTCCAGGCAACAAAATTCTGACAAATTACCCCAGTACTAAAAAAACTCCAGAAAAGTATTCCAATTTACAGTATTTGGCTATTCCACTATAGAGATACATTCAATATTTATTGAGCACCTACTAGATGACAGGGAATATAGTAGGTGGTGGGGATCCAAGGACGAAAAGGATTGCTCTCTACTCCAGGCTGGTGGGTGAAACAGACACACACAGGATTTGCCTGTGGTGATTATTTGCTTGAGTATGGAATATGAGCTTCTCCTGGGACTGAGGGTTATTCAGGAGAAACATCAACCTGACCTGCTCTGTATGAAGACAGTCATGTTAAAGAACAAGAGCAAAAGGCACTGGCCTCAGGGTTCCTCCTCTGACTGGACAACAGAATCTGCCAGAATGTCCCCCCTGCATTATAAGTGCCCATGTGCAATGTGTCCTGTAGGACACTCCCCAACAGTGGGACATGGTGGGACTTTCTGCCTATTACATTGTTTATTTTTCCTTTTTCATAATTAAACCTTCTCCTAATCCTACAAGGTAATAATATTTGCAAATGGAGAACACCTGGCCTCCAACAGGATGATTTTTCCAGGCTTCTGGGGAAAGGGTTGTTCAAGCCAAAAGAAATCTAACACACCCCCAGAAAGAAACCTGAGCACTTCATAATATGAATACACAGGCGCAGGGGTTAAATGTATATCAAGCACAGAGAAATCATGAATATTATGCCTGTGTGTGTGTGTGTGTGTGTGTGTGTGTGTGTGTGTGTGTGTGTGTAACCATAGAATTCTAAGTTTGTAGGGTGTGCTTTATATCTATATCATATGTTATCCAGATACCAGTTGTATATTATAAGCTGCATATGCAATACCATATGGACACCATAAAATATCACATGTGTTGTCAGGATAATTTTACATTTAGTGCATGATTAAAATATCTTATATTATATACCTATCTTTTCTGTGTGTACATGGATTTGTCTAACAAATTGCTTTCATTATCAAATTCGGGTATAAATCAAAGTTAAAGTCTCTTTACTTAAATTTAATAAAAAGCAATATGGAAACATGAATATAGTTTGTTTTTCTTCTCTAGAATTTTCTGCCATGCAGCATTTAACACTGGTGCAGCTGTCAATACCCATTCATCTGCTATCGGGCAGCTTTTTCCTTTCACTCACTGTGACATTTTTAAAGTGGCAAAAAAAAAAGCTTAAAACAGCATATTTGTCACTTTTTTCTTTCTAGTGACCTTTTAAGCACTAGGGAAAATTACTCTATATGTACTAAACCCTTTAATCATTACACATACATTTAACAATAGTGCTTATATAATGGTATCATTTAATTAAATTTAAGAAATTTAAATTGTACGTGCTGCTGTTCATTTAATTATTCAAAAATTTAAACATAAGAAAACGTCATAGCTCTTAGCTATGGCAACCATATAACTCATATTTATATTTTATATTAGGAATCATTTTTTATAAGTGGAATTTCATAAATAACTGTACACATCCTGTTTCCAACTTTTAAGTTCCGATAAATAACTACATGAAACACTTTTCTTCAGTAAATAAAAAGATATGTGGATGGTAAGGCATCACAGGAAAGGTGTTGAGAAGGAAAATGTAAGATTCTCAACCCTATTTTATATCAGCTGTGCATCTTTGAGGGAGTCACTATGTATCTCTGATTTGCACCTGGTACCTCATCATGTGCAAAACAAGATACTGATGTCCACTTCTCTCCATTACTGTGTGATTGTGAGAACCAGATAGGCAAATACTTGTGAATGTGCTCTGAAATCTATAAAAATGAAGAGTAATAACGTGTTTCCCCGAAAATAAGACCTAGCCGGACCATCAGCTCTAATGTGTCTTTTGGAGCAAAAATTAATATAAGATCCTGTCTTATTTTACTATAATATAAGACTGTGTCTTTGTAATATAATACAGTATATAATATAATGTAATGTAATGTAATATAATATAATACTGGGTTTTATATTAATTTTTGCTCCAAAAGATGTATTAGAGCTGATGGTCCAGATAGGTCTTATTTTCGGGGAAACATGATATGACTTCAGAGTTCAAAAACAAAAATTCTGTTTTCTAGAAGTGGTGGAGAAACTTAAAATTCTTATAACACATGAGAAAGAAATCAAATGTTTAAAACAAGCTGAAGTATCAACATTAGTAATACATTTTTTAAAATTAGTGTCTCTTAAAAATAGAAATAGAAATACTGCTGCATCTGCTATAAAATGGCATTAATATTATAAAAAAAAGAATTCTGGACTATCTATTTAGTACCCACTTTTACTTTTATCACTTTCACTATAATTGGCATAGCTTTAAAAATAACCAGGTCTTTTTCCTCCTACCCTCTCTACTATGGGGACTCAAATAATGAAAAGCAAATGAACTTCACACCCTAGGAAAGAATATCTATCTCACCATTATGAATTAGTCACCAAGAATAACTTACCTTCTCAACACATCAGCTTCCTTGTCTTTACAGAAGAGAACGTAATACCTATCACATAAGGTTCTTTTGTGGGTCATAAATAGTGATTATTCAGGGCTTGGTATATAAGCTCTCAAAAATGGAATTCAGCATTGTTCTGGTACAAAATCTCTTACAACACTTTGCTCTAACAACAATAAGAATGACTTACTGATTTTGCAGTTCAGCAAGAATCCAGCCAGGAATCAAGGTGCAGGTCTCCCCATCCTTCAAGCAGTGGTCTTGAAGCCCTCCTCATTTGGCTACGGCATCCTGATGAAATAGGGTGGGGAAGGATAGCCCTCCCCTCAAGGGTAAGGATCTCTGTCGGTTTGCAATCTCAGGCGTTTGGTCTGTAACCTGGGTGAAATTTGAAATTGGCCTTCCCACAATGGAGGGCAAAGGAAGAGACCAAAGAAAGGGACAGACCACCCCAGATGGGCAGGCAGCAGGTTTACTAAGCAAGGGTATTTGCATCGAAGGCTTGACTCAAGCAGCGCAAGACAAGTAGCACCGGCCTGCCAGAAAGTTTGTATAGAGGCCTTAACTGGGTTCAGTCCCGTATACCATCCAGATGGACTCAGGAACACCTTACTTTCTCAAAGCTGCGTTGTCATGCGGGAGACCCTGCTCGCTGCGTCATCTGTCCTGCGGGACATCCTGTGGGGTCTCTGCTCCCACCCCCAACATAAGAACGCAGGATATGGTGAGGCCAAAAAGGAACACCCACGGAGACATAGGTAGGGGAGTCATACCACTATACTCTTGCTGGTGGCTGGGTTGGAGAAACAAGAAACAGGAGCCACACAATTCTCAACCCTCACTGCGCTGCTTGCAGGCTTAGCCACCATCTTCTTGCTAGCCCCCATTTTTTTCTCTCTTTCTGCTAGCGTAGCCACAGCAGTTATATTAGTGGCCAATGGCTCACTGGTTACAGCTGACAGCCAACTAGCCACAGCTGATGGCCATGCAATCACAGTTGATGGCCATTTACTACCTGAACCAGCACCTGTCTATGTGAGGCAGAGAGCCTGGAAACTGCTTTTTGGGGTTCAGTCCCCACATCCGTCCTTGAAATGCAGTAATGCACTGCATGATGACATTTCAGTCAATGAAAGACCACATATATTACAGTGGTCCCATAAAATTATAATGGAGCTGAAAAATTCTTATCACCTGGTGGCATCTAGCCCCTATAACGTAGTAACATAGTGACGTCGTGACATCATGATGTCTAGCTGCCATGACATCTAGACATGCAGCCTTCATGATATCTAGTTGTCTTTATGACTGGTGGTCCTGATGTCGAGCCACAGTGACATCATAGAGAAATGTACTACTCACATGTTTGTGGTGATGCTGGTGTAAACAAACCTACTTTGCCGCCAGTCATTTAAAAGTATAGCACATACAGCTATGTACAGTACATTGTCGTGCGGGGAAGCCTGCGGGGTCTCTGCTCCCGCTCCCCATACAAAAACACAGGATATGGTGAGGCCCAAAAGGAACACCCACGGAGCCATAGGTAGGGGAGTCATACCACTACGGTCTCACTGGAGGCTGGGTTCACTGGACGTGCGACCTGCTGTCCCTTTTGTCTGCAACCCACCGACGACTCTCTTTCACTCTCCTCCCCTCTCCTCCGTAGCCGCAGCAGTTATATTAGCGGCTAATTGGCTAACTGGCTACAGCTGACGGCCAATCAGCCACAGCTGACGGCCATCTACTACCCGAGCCAGCACTCCTCCACGTGAGGCCGAGAGCCTGTAAACTACTCTCTGGGGCTCTGTCCCCACAACATAATACTTGATAATGATAATAAATGACTGCTACTGGTTTATATATTTACTACACTATACTTTTTATCATTCAAACATACTCTTTCTACTTATTAAAAAAAGTTTACTATAAGACAGTATGCCATATTATGCTGGCAGCAGCCTCATACATCTTGTGTTTACTGTGTCTTTTTATTGCATCATTTTCTCTCGTGCTTATTTAACTCGTGCTGTTTTGTGCAGCAACATGCTGTACAGGCTTGCAGCCTAGGAGCAATAGGCTAGAACATCTAGGTTTGTGTAAGTGCACTCTATGATTTCACACAATGATGAAATTGCCTAAGGATGCATTTCTCAGAATATAACCCCATCGTTAAGTGGCGCGTAACTGTAGCTCCTAGTGTAGAAATGGTGCGCAAGATGTATATTCCAAAGACAGGACAGGAGTGGGGGTGAGGAGCCTCCGACTGCCCATGTCTAGCTTACCAGTCAACCAGCAGTTACGTTCCCTCGATGACCTCCTCCAACAATCATAATGTCTTTTTCCCCTCCCCACCAGTCTTCTCATATAGACGGGGATATATGAGGTGTGACATTTAAGTTCGCAAACTCATCCTAGAAAAAGTGCTACATACCTCATTGCTGAATATCACTATGGTCACCTTCAAAGTACCCCCCTTGGGAAGCTATGCACCGACGCCAGTGCCTAGTCCACCCTTTAAAGCAATTTTGGAACTCTTTCTGGAATGGCCATCAGAGCTATCATCATATTACCCTTGATGTCCTGAATGTCATCAAAATATCTTCCTTTCAATATTTCCTTTATCTCTGGTTAAAGAAAGAAGTCACTGGGGGACAGATCAGGTGAGTAGGGAGGGTTTTCCAATACATTTATTTGTTTACTGGCTAACAACTCCCCCACAGACAGTGCCGTGTGAGCTGGTGCATTGTAGTAATGCAAGAGTCACGAATTGTTGACAAAAAGTTCAGGTCATGCAACTTTTTCATGCAGTCTTTTCAGCAGTTCCAAATAGTACACTTGGTTAATTGTTTGTCAGTTGGTACAAATTCATAATGAATAATCCCTCTGACATCAAAAAAGGTTAGTAACATCGTTGCAACAAGTTCACAAACGTAATTGTCAGACCTCATACTTGGCGATAACACTAATGTTGTTATACTTGTGGACATCTCAATCCTTGTCTCTGAAGGATCCATTCAAGTGTCTCACAGGCATGCAGCCTCTGTGCTGGGCACTGATATAGACAGCTAAAATGACTCACCCTAAGCAGACTCTCCTGGGAAATCCTAGCACATCCATATGTTAAGGGGTACACTCTAGTCCTCCCCTAATCCTTTTATAGCAGCAAAATTTTGCTCAATGCAGCATGGATATAATAACACTCACTCAGTCTGCTGCCCCTGGTAGGCCAAGCTGAGGGGGAAAGGCACAATAGCCTCAAAAGCAACTTGAAGCTGACAAATCCCTGAGCTTCGGTTTCTGGGCCAAAAAGAGTTAAGAATTTTGTCAGCTTCGGAATCACTAGAGGCTTCAGAAGTCAGTCAAATCTGCTGACTCAACACATTTTGCTTTCAATAGAAAAGATGCCAACTGAAGTTGAATGGCAAAAGAGATTTCCAGGGAGTGATAAAACTAAGGGGAAGGCAGGAGAAGGGAATATATTGTAATAGCAATTAGTCCTACTTCAAACAATCTGACAGCGCTTTCACTAGCTATTTTGTCTTCTTTCTTACTCTGTCCTCCGAGTTAAGCACTAGTGGCAAAATTAGAACAGTCAGATAAATAAGCTAGTTCCAGGACATTTGGAGAAAACAGAAATTAATCCTGGTCTTCTTACATCTTCTCCTCAATCATTCTGACTCTAGGTACATGTTGTCCATTTGGTAACATGAAGATAACATAACAAAATACCCCTTGAACTACATCTATGTTTAAGATTTTATGCACATGAACTATGAACCTCTTTTAAAATAGTTGAAAGCAGTCAAACATCCATTTAATTCAATTGAATTCTAGCATGTTTTTTTAAAAAATCAGTGTAAACTATAAATAACCCCATATGCTCTTTGCTCCTTATACCTTTTTTTCTTTTTTCCTTTTTAAAAAACAGCTTAATTGAGGTATAATAAGCATACAATAAATACAGAAAATATATAATGTGATAAATTTTGATATATGTATAAATCCATGAAACCATTACCACATTCAAGATAGTCAATATTCCATCACTCCCAAAACTTCCTCTTGCCTTTTGTAATCTCTGTCATTTACCCTTCCCACCTACCCCCACCCCAGGCAACACCTGATCTGCTTTGTCAATACAGATAAGTTTTTATTTTAAAAGCTTTATAAAAATGGACTCATGAATATATATTCTATGTCTGTCCTCTTTCACTTAGCATAATAATTTTGAGATATATCCATATTGTTGTGTATATCAATATTTCCTTCCATTTTATTACTGAGTAGCGTTTCATGTGCCATAATTTATTTATTCATTCACCTATTGAAGAATATTCACCTATTTTCCAGTTTGGGGGTATTACAATTAAAGCTGCTATGCACATTCATGTAAAAGTCTTTGTAATGGACGTATTCTTTCTTTTCTCTTAGGTTAGTACCTTAGAGTGGAATGGCTGGGTCATATATGAGTGTGGTTAACTTTTTAAGTAACTGACAACTTTTCCAAAGTTTTATATTCTCAACAACATAGTTTGAGAATTTCAGTTTCTCCATATCCTGGTCAACACTTGGTTCATCTTTTTAATTTTAGTCATTCTAATAGATGTGTAGTAGTATTGCATTGTGATTTTAATTTTCATTTCCCTAATGAAAAATGGTATTAAGCACCTGTTTATGTACTTATTTGCCATCCATACAGCTTCTTTGGTGAAGTCTGTTTAAATCTGTTGCTCATTTTTAATTGGGTTGTTTTCACATTATTAAGTTTGGAGAGTTCTTTATATATTAAGGATACAATCCTTTAGCAAATAAATGCTTTGCACATATTTTCTCCAAGTCTGTGGCTTGTCTTTTCATATTCTTAACAGTATCCTTTGGAGAAGTAAAGTTTTTAATTTTGATGAGGTCTAATATACCAATATTTTATTTTATAGATCATACTTTTGGTGTCATATCTAAGAAATCGTTATCTAAGCTAAGGTCACAATGATCTTTACTTATGTTTTTTCTAGACATTTTATAATTTTAGGTTTCACATTTAGATCTATGATCCATTTTGAGATTTTGAGTTAATTTTTGTATATGGTTGAAGGTTTGAACTTTGTTTTGTTTTATTTTATATATAGATGCCAATTATTCCAGCACCATTTGTTGAAAAGACTATTGTTTCTCCACTGAATTGTCTCTGCATTTTGTGAAAAATCAGTTGTCCATATATGTATTAGTCTTTTTCTATATCCTGTTTCATTGATCTATTTGTCCATCCTTACACCATTACTATAGCTTATTGGTTACCATAGCTTTATAATAAGTCTTGAAATCAGGTTGTATTAGCCTTCTAATTTATTCTTCACTTTCAAAGTCATTTTAGCTATTCTAGGCCCTTGGCATTTCCATGTGAATTTTAGAATCAGCTTGTCAATATCACACTCTCTCTCTCTCTCTCTCTCTCTCTCTCTCTCACACACACACCACACGCACACACACATATACACACATCCGCTAGGATTTTAATCAGATTTGTATTGAATCTATAGATCAATTTGGAGAAAACTGACAATTATATTGCTATATGCATGCAACACTCAAAAATTAAAAATAATACCACTTACAATAACCTAAATATGAAATACTTAAAAATAAATCTGACAAAATATGTGAAAGACCTGTTCACTGAAAATTACAAAATATTTCTGAGAGAATACAGAAGACTTAAACAACTTGAGCAATATACCTTGTTCAGAAGTCAGACGACTCAATATTGGAACTTTTTATTCTTCCTTTTAATAACAGAAGCATTGCATTTTAGCTTCTCTTGGTGGTAGGTGTGGTCATTTGACTGTGTTCTGCCTAAAAACAAAAAAAAAAGAAAAATCTAAGCAAAAGAACTATGTGTAACCTCTGGGTCATATCTTTTTCACTTTGTGTTTTTCCGTTCCCCTGGGCTGGTGAGGATGAGGACAGCACGCTAGGGCACTGCCTCTTTAAGCACAGACCAGCATTTCCTGGGAACTTGGTAGAAATGCAAATTCTTGGTCCGCATACCAGATCTATCAATTCAGAAAGCCTGGCGCTGGTGCCCAGCCCTCTGTTCTAAAAAGCCCTCCAGGTAGTTCCGATGCAGGCTAAATTTGAAAACAGCTGCCCTTGGGACAGCAAAGCATCAATTAGGACCTGGTTGGCTGTTAATCCTAACTGAGCAGTTATCCACTCTTCCTGGACTGCCAGCCTACCTCCACCCTCTCATATAATAGAATAATAAACGTCTCTTGCTTGAGACTTTTGTAAGTTTTGTCTCTTTGTTATGCCAGCTTATCCTATCCCTAACTATACCTCCTTCCAGCTTCTGTGTGATACTGTCCTGCCCTTGGGTCAGGGAAAATTCTCTTTTAGGATACACTTTTACCTGTATAATAGTATCAAGAGCAGGCCTTCACCTCAAGGATTGTATTTGCAAGGACTGTACCCTAAGGAGCACATCATAATAACAGGTAGTACTTTTAATATAAAAATGCTGACACTTTGAAAAGTTGGATAAATAAAAAAAAGTTACACAATATGCTGTATTCAAAGAAATATAATTTATAAATTGTCATATATAAATCACTCTTAAAATTAAAATATAAAACATGTATTTTCTGCCATTTTCCCTTTCTGCATAATTTCTTTTCTTTTTCTCTAACTTTGAAGAGGAGCTATGGGATTTTTCCTTTCCCACCAAAGTATTCACTTTTTCCAATCCACTCCCATTATATAGGTACTTTAGCTGTGGATAACAGCAAGATTTACTTTGAAGAATTGTTCAAAGGAATTGAGAAGGTATGAATAGTCCTACTTGCTGAAAGTAAGAGAAATAATACTTTAAATAATATTCATACTTCATTGTCCTAATCAAATCTTCAAGCAGAAAAAAAAGAGGAAGAATTATGACCTGGAAAAAAAAAACAATGTTTTAATCAGATAAATAAACAGAAACTTTGAGTCATACACACACACACACACACACACACACACACACACACACACACAAACACACACACACATTCCAAAATATAGTAAGAGTACAATCTAGGAACTTTTGGTGGAAACTTTTCAATGGTTCATCATGAAACACTTCTTATGATGCTTGAACGAGTCTGTCAAACAACTTGACTTTGTCCTAGGGACAGGAGATTCAAGTGTTCACAGCTCATTCAATATTCTACGTATTTGTTAAGCACTTACCTTCTCTGTATCAGGCAGCCTCTTCAATTTTTGAACAGCTATAATTGTTTAAAAGTTCTAACTCATACTACGATAAAAAAAAATCCTCTTGTAAGTAGCTTCAACACAGCTCCATTGCAGAAACACTCTGTACCAGGGGCTGGGGTTGTAGACACACCTGACTTCAGGGAGCTCACAGTATAATGAGGGTAGGAAAGACCGGTCTGAAAATGGAATTAAAATGCCAATACACATATGTACAAAGTACTTTGAAAAATTGGAGAAAAAAGCCACTAACTCTGTTAAGGGACTGATCAAAGAAGGCTTCTGAGAGAACATGGTGTTAGAGAGTGCTCTAAAAAATGAATAGGAATAAAAAGAGAAGGGACATTATGGTTACAAGCATGGAAGCATAAAATAGCATGACATATTTAGGAAACTTCAAGTAGTTCACTATGTCCAGAATAAAAGGTTGTGGGGTAGAAGAGGATAAGACTGGCAAAAATCTGCAAGAGGCAAATTAGGAAGGGACTTGTACAGCATGAGTAGTTTGGACTTTATTCTTCAAGAAATGGGGAATCAGTAAAGAATGTTAAGTTAGGGAGTGACACGGTTAGCTTTTTAATTTGAACAATTACTGTGACTTAAGTATAGAGAATGAATCAGGGAAAGGAAAAAGCATAGGAAAGAATAGAGAGGAGACCTGTAAATGGTTTATAAGTTTCTTCTACCCTCTCTCTGTTCCTTCCTCCTGCAACAGGAAGTGTGTCTAAACTGAGGTAGTAGAAGTAAGGATACAGATGAATCAACAAATTCTTGAGGTAAGGAGATAAGATCATCATTTGTATTTAATGACCAATTTCATATGGGGGTTGAGGGAGAGGATTCTAATCCTGCCCCTTAGTGTATCACAAAATTCTTCCCTATGATAACTCTTCAGTCATTTGAGAATAGTGATCGCATTCTTTCCCTCACCACTCAAACAAACCAATCCTGTCCTCTTCAACCTAAGAACAATAAAATGTCATTCTCCAGTCCTACGGCCCTCCAGCGTTGATTTAGGTAAAGAGGGTGCCTTATCTAAAATTTCTCAACTCAACAATAGACTCAAATCTCAGTGGGTAGATAAATGCATTTCTTTTCAGCCTATAGGTACTTACTTCAGCCAAAACATCTCTCTCACTCTTCAGTTGTCACAAAAATATATAATGCTTCTAAATCAAGAACAAAAATAAAATCACTCAAAAATAAAGTTTAACATTTCATATTTTTGGCACTTAAAATAGTTTTGTATTTGTGCTACCCTAACATGAAAATATGACTTGCAACGTGAAGTAGCCATAAATCAGGCTACTATAGCACCCACCTCACTGACATTTGTCAGTAAAAATAAGTAGTATATTGGCTAAGAGAACACTAATAAAGCAGTGCATTTAGTTTCATTTGGTCCTTGTTCAACAACAGCAAAGAGTTCCAACACAAAAGACAAATCAGAATTACCATTATCCTATACCCAGCACATTTCTTGATACTGGCAAAACTCCTAGACCTAATCTTTATTTTTTAACCTATTGATCCTTTTCCATCAGTGACAGGCTTGTTCTGCTACAAGAGATGGGTTTCCAAATTGGCCTGAGGAAGGTATGTGGGTTAGAAACAATATTGTCATTGGCCTAGTTTTGGCAGGATTGGTGGAAAATCAGACAACTGTCATGTTTTGGAGTTGTGGGCTAATAGTGCCCTCTGTTTTCCATTTTTGCTCCCATCAACAGAATTACCAGATGGCTAAGAAGCCACAAGAATGGAAGTAATGTTCCAATATAGTAGAAAAAGACCAACCCAATAAACATTCTAACATCTACCTAATGGCTTAAAATAGCAATCTAATTGTTTAAAGATGAATAGGAATAAAAAGAGAAGGGACATTATGGTTACAAGCATGGAAGCATAAAATAGCATGACATATTTAGGAAACTTCAAGTAGTTCACTATGTCCAGAATAAAAGGTTGTGGGGTAGAAGAGGATAAGACTGGCAAAAATCTGCAAGAGGCAAATTAGGAAGGGACTTGTACAGCATGAGTAGTTTGGACTTTATTCTTCAAGGAATGGGGAATCAGTAAAGAATGTTAAGTTAGGGAGTGACACGGTTAGCTTTTTAATTTGAACAATTACTGTGACTTAAGTATAGAGAATGAATCAGGGAAAGGAAAAAGCATAGGAAAGAATAGAGAGGAGACCTGTAAATGGTTTATAAGTTTCTTCTCCTACCCTCTCTCTGTTCCTTCCTCCTGCAACAGGAAGTGTGTCTAAACTGAGGTAGTAGAAGTAAGGATACAGATGTATCAACAAATTCTTGAGGTAAGGAGATAAGATCATTTGTATTTAATGACCAATTTCATATGGGGGTTGAGGGAGAGGATTCTAATCCTGCCCCTTAGTGTATCACAAAATTCTTCCCTATGATAACTCTTCAGTCATTTGAGAATAGTGATCGCATTCTTTCCCTCACCACTCAAACAAACCAATCCTGTCCTCTTCAACCTAAGAACAATAAAATGTCATTCTCCAGTCCTACGGCCCTCCAGCGTTGAATTAGGTAAAGAGGGTGCCTTATCTAAAATTTCTCAACTCAACAATAGACTCAAATCTCAGTGGGTAGATAAATGCATTTCTCTTCAGCCTATAGGTATTTACTTCAGCCAAAACATCTCTCTCACTCTTCAGTTGTCACAAAAATATATAATGCTTCTAAATCAAGAACAAAAATAAAATCACTCAAAAATAAAGTTTAACATTTCATATTTTTGGCACTTAAAATAGTCTTGTATTTGTGCTACCTAACATGAAAATATGACTTGCAACGTGAAGTAGCCATAAATCAGGCTACTATAGCACCCTCCTCACTGACATTTGTCAGTAAAAATAAGTAGTATATTGGCTAAGAGAACACTAATAAAGCAGTGCATTTAGTTTCATTTGGTCCTTTTTCAACAACAGCAAAGAGTTCCAACACAAAAGACAAATCAGAATTACCATTATCCTATACCCAGCACATTTCTTGATACTGGCAAAACTCCTAGACCTAATCTTTATTTTTTAACCTATTGATCCTTTTCCATCCGTGACAGGCTTGTTCTGCTACAAGAGATGGGTTTCCAAATTGGCCTGAGGAAGGTATGTGGGTTAGAAACAATATTGTCATTGGCCTAGTTTTGGCAGGATTGGTGGAAAATCAGACAACTGTCATGTTTTGGAGTTGTGGGCTAATAGTGCCCTCTGTTTTCCATTTTTGCTCCCATCAACAGAATTACCAGATGGCTAAGAAGCCACAAGAATGGAAGTAATGTTCCAATATAGTAGAAAAAGACCAACCCAATAAACATTCTAACATCTACCTAATGGCTTAAAATAGCAATCTAATTGTTTAAAGATGAAGAAAACCAAAAAGAATACATAGCAGCAACTCTCAAAGCCCTACTCCTTGGTCTTTTTAGAGCAATAAATTCATTGCAGATTCCAGCATCCTCAAAATATGTTGCCCATCTTTCCAAATGCCAAATCTCATAGCCCAGTGGACTACAGTCACCTAAAAGATTTGTAAGACTCTTCCTAAGCCTCCCAGAGATCTGAGTCCATGGGTCCACAATGGAGAATAGGAATGTGTAATTTTAAAAAAATTTTCCAGCTGAATCTGATAGTTACATTGGGGAATCATTCAGAGGAGTCTGAGGTCTCCCTGTGGGAGGAATTTTTAAATGAATGTGGTGGAGGGAAATAATCAGTTGGGTAGCTTTTCAGTTTACATATGTCCTCTGCTCCCATCCAGATGTTTCCTCCATGCCTCCTAGTGGATAGAGGGTATAGTGCCCAGTATTTGAGTAAGATCCCCAAGGTGAGAACCAACATTCTTTAGAATGAAGAGTCGAGAAACTACCTCAAGAAAACAAGCAAACAAACAAATAAAAATAAAGTATGAACATGCAGAACTAGCATGGTGAAATTGTAAAACCACCATCTTTTTCACTACTGCCCTCAATCTTCATTCATTCTAGGGGGCTAGTTCTTCCTCTGCTCCCAAAAGAAATTTTGGGAAGATGAAACTGGTTTTTCCAGCCATTCTTAGATAATAAAGTCTTTTTTTCCCCCTGAAACATGGCTACTTTTATAATTCAAGTCAAAACTATAGAATTTAAAGTTAAAAATTCCCTCCTCCCCCATTTGGACCTGCAGTCCCAGTTTGGACCTACACATTCAACCTTTCCTCAATTTTCTCTCTTGCTTCTCCCACTCCTATACCTCACTCAGTCAGTTTCCTCTCCCCAGTGCAAGACTGAAGATGAGACTAGGGTCAGGGGTCAGGAGAGGGAACAGAGAAGAGGTAAGGATACAAACAGAAAGGTCTTACCTGACCAAAATTGATTCTATCTGACACGGGTTCTCTCTGGCTGGCTAATGTATAAAGCTGACTCTCACTCATAAGGTGCATAAAGGATTCTTTGACGAGCTCCTGCACTCACCAAGGCTCTCACCTGCAGAGCTAGAAGAATTCATTTGCTCTGGCTCCTCTGTCTGCTCCTGACTTCCACCATACATTCGAAGCCTTTCTCTGATGAACTCTCCTTGCCTTCCCTACCCCAGGTACTTGGGCAGGATCTAAAGTAATTCAAGGCCAGCTTTCTTTCTCACATGTGGCCCACAGTTGATCCACGGAAAAGATTGATGTGTCATTCATTCCTTGTCTCTCGATCAAAGCAAGAAGCACTAGCCAGAGCATCTTGCTTTTAGGTTCTCTAAGCCTGTCTCAAATACCAGTCAACTGTGACCTCCAAAGAGCAGAGAACAATATCAGAATCGCCATTTTATCCCCTTGCAGCCCATTTTTAGTTGAGGTCTAGAGGAAGCCTCTCCTCCACTCCATCCCCATGAGGGAAAAATCCTCTCATATCTTCAACCCACAGTTGTAGCTCTCTCCAACTTCCTTCATAGGTTGCAGGTGGATGGTCTGTAAAATCAGTTCATAGCTACCATCTTCTCAAAATTTGTTTAAATGATCTTGCACTCCCCACCCCTTGGCATGCTTCTATTTTCTTTAGGCTTTAGATGAAACAGGGATTTAAAGAGTCCCATTTTGCAATTGGGTGGCTAAGTTCCTAGTCCTTTAAACTGCCAAACTGAGAAGGGCAATGGATTTCCATTCAGTTGGCTCTATGACATTTGAAGTCTGGGCAGATTGGCAGGTCCCATTTGCCAAGGAGCAATTACTTCTGTAGTAATTAGGTCTGAAATCATGTTCCCTCTTTGAATCAAAAGCAGTTATCTACACAAGATAGCATTCAACCAGTGCAGACACAGAAGAGTAAATAAACAACCCATGTTTCTTCAACCAAACGCAGCACTGAATTTCATAACAGATAAAGATTCTGAGAATATTTAACATTACAAGACTATAATCATAAAGATACTGAAGAGATTTACTTAAAGCTAAAATCTGGAAACATAAACTGAAGTTATTGTTATTTATTTTATAATAGAAAAACAACAGAGGGACAAAGTGGGAGAAAAGAAAAATCTTAAATGGTAAACTAGAAATTAAAATAAATATTTAGATATATCAGGGATTCTAAAGGTCAACTAGTTTAACCCGTTTTCCATAAAATAATAGCAATAGTAATAGGCAAGGCTGTTGAGCATTTACTATGTTTCAAGCCCTTTATCAATGTTATTACATTTAACCACATATGAGACATTATCGTTCTTGGGTGTTGACTCACTCCCTCTCTGTGCTACCTAACCTAATAGTGCCTTGTAGAGGGCAAAGTATATTACTGCACCCCACTGATGTTGGATTTGGACACATAACTTGCTTTGACTGCTGTGTTCTTAGTACATGTAACACAACTAGAGGAACAAAGTGTGTTTCTGTAATTTGACTTACCTCATAATTCTTGAGATTGTTGCTGGTCCAAAGAGAATGAGAAAAACATATGGAGCAGACCTAAACTCAACCTGAAACCTAGAGCCAAGGTCAACCAATGATCATCCTGAAGCAGATATGCCCCAACAAACTTGGAGACCCATGAGCTGAAAAAATTAATGCTATGGTAAACCACTGAGTTCAGGGCAGATTGGTACGTGGCATTATTTTGGCAACAGCTGATTAATTTGGAAGCCTAGGCAAAGAAAAAGGGTTTCTACTTATCACCAGGATGGAAATAAAGTTCAAAATAGTCATATTCCCAGTTCTCCCCATACTTACCTACTTGTCTCTATTTAGATACCTTGACTCTAAGCTGTAGTCACTGCTGGAACTTAAAGATTTTATTTGGAAAAGAGTCCTATAAGGAACTCTCAGAAATTCTGAATTACTAAAAGAACTAATTTACTAATTACTAAAAGGACAAATGCCCCCTTCTTTTTTTCTTTTTTCTTTTTTCTGTTTATTTATTTATTTATTTATTTATTTATGTGTGTGTGTGTGTGTGTGTGTGTGTGTGTGTGTGTTTGCTCTGTGTGAGAAGTAAAGACAACCAAACGGACATCTACAGCTTGACTCAAGCAACATGTCAGCTTTAGGATGAACAAGAATAAAGCAGATTGGCAAAAATTTTTAATACAAAATGGACATCAACTCCCAGAACCAGAAGCATATAAATAGTTGGCATTAATCGATGGGTGTTTATTGAGTGCTTGTGCGATATTAGGCTGAGAGCAAAGGTGGCAGTGGGGAGCAGGTGCTTGGGGAGTGGCTGAAAATAAAAGTATGAGAAAGCAAAATCTTCCCTTGAGACATTTTCTCTTCATTAAAAAGAAACTCTCAGATGATAAAACTCATTCTTCAAAATACTAAAACATTCAGAAGTGCATGAAAAGTTACAATAGTCTTTAAAATAAATTTCCAATTGCTAACAAATTAAAACATCAGTGAACACACAATGTGAGATATAGATAATGTATTACAGAATTGTACACCTGAAATCTATGTAACTTTACTAACAATTGTCGTCCCAATAAACTTTAATTTAAAGAAAGGAAAAAAACTACCCTCTACCATGTAAAACCTAGAGCAAACATCAACACAATGGTAAAAAAATTTACAACATTGACTTTAAAATTAGAAATAAGACAAAAATGGCTGATATTGCAATTATATTGCAATTTCTATTCATATTACTCAGGATCTCTGAATCAGTAAAATAAGAAAAAGGAAAAAAAGAAACCAAAGAATGAGATTGGAAAGAAAAAATCAACAACCATCAGTACTTACAGAATATATGATTGCATATGTAGAAAGCTCAGTAGAATATATAGATAACATATTGGAACTATTAAAATATTTTAACAGGCTAGCTGGATACAAATTATTAGTTTTAAAGTCAATATTAAAACGTTAATTTATATACCAGGAACAGATATTTAGAATATATAACTAAAAATACCACCTAAGGGGGCAGTCAGTTAGCTCAGTTGTTTAGAGCTCTGTGCTCTTAATAAGGTTGTCGATTCGATCCCCACATGGGCCACTGTGAGCTGTGCTCTCTACAACTAGATTGAAACAACTACTTGACTTTGAACTAATGGGTCCTGGAAAAACACATTTAAATAAAAAAATAAAATATAAAAAAAATACCTCTTAAAAATCAACAATAAAAAATTGTGTGAATAGCTTTAACAAAAGGTTTGCAAGATCTCTAAGAAGAAAAGTATAGTACTTTACTGGAAGGAATGATAGATGACAAATAAGTGAAAGATATAACATGTTTATGAGTTATATGAACATGCATGTATTGTAACCATGTCAGTCGTCACTAACGTGTTCTGTGTATTCAATTTAGTTCCAGTCACAATCCAATAAGGTTTTGTGTAACATTAAAAGCTAATTTAAAAAAATAATATGTGGATTAATGGATGGATACAGAGATGGATCGTTATGTGACAAAGCAATATAGTAAAATATTAATTGTAGAATCTAAGTAGTGGGTTCATGGGCTGTTTACTATGAAACTCGTTCAACTTTTCATTTTTGCAACTTTTCATAATAAAGTGTTGAGGGGAAATCATATGGAAATGTCAAAGTCTGAGAATAGGCCAGACACTGAAAAGGAAGAACCAGGTGTTTTAAAAAACAGGAAAAGTTTGAATAAAATTTATAATAGTTAAGAGGGTGTGGTATTGATGTGAAACCAGAAAAATGAGTCAGTGCAATGTAATAGAGCAGGTATTTATGAAAACTTGATTTATGTCAGATCTCATATTATAGTTCGGGTAAAAGATGGGCCATTCAATAAATGGTGGTAGGAAAATTGGTTATGCATATGGAAAATAATAAAAATATTAAGGACATAACTTAGAAAACTTTTAGAAAAAGGTAATAGAATATCTTCTAAATATCTTAACAAAGGAGAAAGTTTTTTTAATGACAAAAAAAAGCATAACCCATAAAGGAAAAGACAAATAAATATTATCACATTAAAATTAAAAACTGATGATCAACAAAAGAAGGCAATAAGAGAGTAAAAGATTATTTCACAGTCTGTGAGCATTATTTTCAACTCAAATAACTGAAAAAGGATTGACATCTATATTTTATAAAGAACTTTTATAAATCTTTGAGAAAAAGACAACCTTACAGAAAAAATGGACAAAAGACACAAACACCATCTCACAGAAGTTGAAGCACAAATAGACCACACATACATGAAGACATTTTCAAATCATTAATTACAGAGGAAATACAAATTAAAACCATAATGAAATTTTTAATTGGGTGATATGTATATAAATGTTCATTTTATTAATATTTTTAAACTGTATATATATGTATATATATATTTATTTATTTTTACTATTTCACATATGACAATTTATCATATATGTCTTTGGAAAATATATATTAAACATATATATGTCTTAATTAAACAAAAAATTGAAGTCAAGTGCAGAATAAGGAAGTAAAAATCTAAAAAGCTCAGTAAGGCGGGAAGAGATAATCAAATTCCCTGAGATATCTTAACATTTTTGTGCCCCTCAACTTTAAAAGAAATAAGCCAAAACGAAGGTGGTACTGGCTTATAATGTACTTTAGTAAACATTCCCTAAATTTTAATCTAGAAGCTTAAAAACCACACAGGATCTCATGAAGACTTATTTATCACTCCCCTCAAAATTTATGAATTGTGGCTAAGCATATCTTTCTGTCCTAGGAACGAGAGCAAGGGAGTGGAAATTATGACCAAAGATTCCTTTTTCCTTGCTTCCTTCCTTTCTTCCTTCCTACCTTCCTTCTTCTCTTTCTCCCTCCCTCCTTTTCTTCCTTCCTTCTCCCTGCTATCCTTTCTCTACCCTTCTGTAGCAGTTTTCTATTACTGCATAACAAATTATTTTAAAAATTAGCAGCTTAAAACAAAACCAATTTATTATTTCACAGTTTCTGTGAGTCAGGAGTCCAGTCACAGATTAACTCGGTCCTCTGTTCAGGGTCTTTCCAGGCTGAGGGCAAGGTGTGGCCAGGGCTGTGACTCAGTGGTCTCTTCCACGCTCATTCAGGTTGTTGGCCAAATTCGGTTTCTTGTGGTTGTAGTATTCTTGCTGAGTGCTGGCTGGGGTCACTCTCAGAGCCTACAGGCTGCCATCGGGTCCTCACGACATGGCACTCCTACAGCATGCAGCCGACTTCTTCAAAGGCAGCAGGAGAATCTCTCTAACCTCTTTTAAAGGTTTGCCTGATTAAGTCAGACCCTCCTAAAATAATCTCTCTTTTGATTAATATAAATTCAACTGACTAGGGACCTTAATTGCAGCTGGAAACCATAAATTATTTAAGATGTCTGAAACATAGGGTGACAGGTGGCATCAAGTAGGAGAAAGCGAAAGAAATAAATGCTAAATCACACAGGATTTTGTAAGCCATATACGGAATGTGGTCGTTGTCTTAACAACGGTTAGAAACCATTGAAGGAATGAAGGTTTTTAAGAACAAAAATGCTGGAATGAAATGATCAGACCTGCATTTTAGAAGGATGGCTCTTGGGGGCAGTCAGAAAGATAAAGAGGGCAATTCAGTTGAGCTTGTATTTGTGGGATGAAAGAGGAACGTGGCAAAACTAACTAGAAACTATCCCCCCAAATACTATGGCATACTCTCAGAAATTCTTTAATTTGAAAAACAACTACTGAATGTCTATTCTCTTACCAGAAACAAAACTTATAACCAGAAAAAGTCATAGTTCCCTCCTCCTCTAGCCTATCACAAATATACACTCATGGCTTTTGATAAAGTGGTTGAGAGAGCAAAAGTCAAATGCAAAAGAGAATAAAATTTAGGGGAGAAGATTAGCACAACACAATCCATATCTTCACCCACTGCTGCCAGGTAGGGTAAAATTTCATTCTTCTATGTCCTTGAAGTTAAAGGGATAAAGAAAACTTGGTCCGCTATAAAAGCCATTATGTCCACAGGAAGAATTGCTCAGGAGAAGAAGCAACATGCCTAATGGCGAGAACAAGTGAAACTTTTCCTCTGTTATATTAAGTAGTACATGGAACGTTGAAAGAGGTGAAAAATAGACAAGTGATCAATGCACAGGTGGGTTTGCCAAAAAAGGTCTCTTGGTGAAGACTCTGCAGAGAGAAGGGGCAAGTCCTAGTAATAAATTTGTCTCCATCTACAGTGTTTGGTCACTTCTCGTTCGATTTGTCAAAGGGCTTATTTTGTGATGGGAGCACCCCGGATGTATAATAAATTGCTAACTTCATCTCTTGACTGACTTGTAAATCTTAGTCCTTTTCAGGGATTAACTACTTGCTAAATTCATTTATCAAAATTAAAACTAGGTTTTCAGAATGCTGCCCTCCAAATCCCAAGAAACCATGAAAGATTAACCTTTTGCAGATCTTTCCAGGCTGAATGCCAGTGGGTGACATCAATGCAAGTGATTAATAGGCTCTATTGTAAGGGCTACAGGACATGCTGACAGACATTTCCCCCATGTGATAGCACGAGTCATCTAATCAACCTAAGAAAACACACACCCTGATCCTCTCCATACTAATGGAACATTTCCAATTAATATTTAGAAGAAGATGCATAGGAATTCTGTTTTGTCCCCTAGCATCGGAGGTTTTTACACATGTATCAAACCTCTGCAATGTTGTAAAACAGAATTCATTAACTCAGACTGTTAAAATCACTCTAGAAGCATCAGTAGCAGCAGCAGAATGGAACGTCAAATCCAGAATGATTAGTCATAGCTTTCCTGTGATGCTGTTTTGAAAGAAGACATTAGCTAACATTTTTATCTCACTGACCCCTGCATCATTCGAGGCGTACGCAGCCTCTGTCCTCACCAGAGAGAAACACACTCCTCTTCTGTCTTCTTCCTCCCTTGTCTATTTACAGCCTGTGGTGCTATCTTGGGGCCTTAGAGGCATTTCATCCAAATATCCACTCTCACACGAAATGTTCCAACACCTTCCTAGTACAATCCTTGACATTTTCTCCTCCCTCCCTGAGAGGCGCCTGCTGTGAACCTGCTTCTTTCTGCGTGTGAAATGGCAACTGGGTCCGTTAATGGTTCCCTCAGATCCGCTACTTCTTTGATTCCTCAAAACAAACTCTTTGCCTCAGTTCATAACAGGTCTGATGATGCCCTAAATAAAATGCTACTGAGACCATGTTTCCCACTAAAGGGTACAGGTTAGATCCAGATGGAGGTATAAAACGGTATGTGCCCTATCAAAGTATTCCCCGGTCCCCTTAATTACACTCTATCGAATTGTTCCCTTTGAGTCCTCTAAACCAGTGGTGAGTGATCTTTTTTTGGTCCCTTTAGGGCTACTAGCTTATATTAGGTTGGTGCAAAAGTTACTGTGGTTTAAAAGGTTGAAAATAATTGCAAAAACCGCAATTACTTTTGCACCAACCTAATAATACAATCATTTAGCTGGGGATCATACAAGTTATGCTAATTTCATCCATTTTATAAGCTTCTTGTAAAGCTAGCATTATTGAGCATGTATGATTACCATGCACCGGGTGAAGCAATTTATATGCATTATTTCCACTAATCTTTACAACAATTCTGTGAGATCTGTTCAATTCCCAATATCCATTTAGACATGACGAGATTGGGGCACAGAGAGTTTATGTGACTTCTCTGAAGTCACATAGCTAGTGAGTGGGTAGACCAGGAGTCAGACTCTGGTCTGCCTGGCCCCAGAACCTGGGCCCTGCTCAGACATGACTTCACCCTGGGCAAAGCTCTAAAGGCGGTCCTAGAGTCACCTAGACGGATGAGTCACATGGATGCATTTATTTCTGCCCCACCTCCACCAAGACCTTAAATTTCCAAGAAAAACTTGTTAAAGCTATTACAGAGCTAAGAACACTGTAATGGTATAGAATGGAGGATGGAAAGGCTAACTTGGCCTAGAGGATTGAAGACAGCTTCCCCAGAGGAGTGCCAGTCAAGCCGTAAATGTGATAAACACTCCAGGCAGAAGAACAGGCAACGTACGGGAATGTAGCACTAGAAAAGGGCCGGTACCAGGAAAGGCAAGAAGCTCCAGCAATAGACTGGGAGAGTGGAGAGAGGAAGGAAGCAGAGGAGAGTGTCAGGAAAGGAGAAAGATCAAGTTATGCTTTAATTGCGATGCTAAAATGTCTGAACATTGTTTTTCAGGTAAGGGAGGTGACTGACTTGAAGCAAAAGGATTGCAGTAAAAAGTCATTCACCCTGACTTTTGGTTTCTGTTTGTTTGCTTGCATGTTTGTTTGTTTGTTATGGAATATTAGCCAACTGGAAATATGGATAATGGAATGCAGTACAGAGAAAGACTAGAAGCAAAGGCACCTGTTTGGAGGCCAGGACGAAAATGAAAGCAAGACAGACAGAGGGCCTGAGCCATACCAGTGGCAGCACAAGTGGAAAAGAAAGGCCAGAACAGGATGCATTTTAAAATTTCTCCACATTGTTTACCACCATCTTTTATACCATACCTTTACTTAGTGATTGTTTATTTTCTCTCTCCCACTAAATTGTAAGTTCCATAAGAGGAGGGATGTTTGCTGAATCCCTAATACCTAGCACACTGCCTGCAGAACCTCCATAAGCATATTTAGAATAAATGAAGTGAATTCAAAGGAATTTAAGGTTTGATTAAATTGAATAGATGAGTTAGATGACTAAAATCTCAAGCTTGGGAATCTGCATGGATGGTGAGAGAGCAAGAATTCACAAGACAAAAAAAAAAAAATTCCCAAGACAGAACAGTTTTAAATGTCTACAGAATTCCAGGTTAATATATGTTGAACGCTGTTTCAAGTTTGGGACTGGAGTGCAAGAGAAAAGTTGAGACGGGCTTTAGAGATTTGGACTCTTCAGTTCAGAGTTACACATGGTGCTTAAGCCATGGAAATGGATCAAACCAGGCAGAGCTCATGGGGGTGGGGGGCAGGAGAGGAGAAGGGAAGCCATGAACAACCGCAAAATTTAGGAGATTGGAGAAGCCAGCAAAAGATACAGAAGAAACATTGAGAAAGCTAAGAGGAGTGAGGGGAGAGAAGGGAGTTTCCAGCAACGTCAGACGGGACAGTCTTGAAAAGCAGAGCCTGGCAGAGCTGAGGATGACAGTTGTGGCATTAGCTAAAACAGAAGATAAAAGATGGGCCATTTGTATTTGGAAACTAGATAATTATCAGAATTTTTAAAGAGAACACCTTGGGGCGTGGGAGTGAGGACTGAATACAAATTGTTGCAACTGAGAAAGAGGTAGGAATAGGCTACGTTTAGCTCACTGACCCCTTTGTGCAAAGTAGAGAAAGTCACCTCTTTGGGCAGAAGTAACCCTGTACCAGGACACAGACTGGCGGGGAGCTCGCTCCCTCCCCTGGAGCTGAGTATCTTTGTGCAGGGCCAAACCAGCCTGACACCATAGGTGGCCCTTGGCAGGGATTAGGGAAGGAGTTGTTTCAGGGCAGTGACACCAGAATGCAAAAACCAATGGAGAAGTCAGTCTCAAATAAAGCAGGAAAGGGAGCAAATGAATATGGTGCAGGAAATGGCAGGAATACACCTCAGAGTTTAAAAAGCAAGGCAATGGCTTGAAACAGGAAAATAAATAAAACGTATTAGAGGCCAGAAAAGTGATGATCTGATCTGCATTGATGAGCTCACCTGACCTTGGATACTGGTGCCACAAATTATACAGGTGTATAATATCTTTCCAGCTATGTTCAGAAGCTCAGCACCAAAAACAAAGTAAGCGGTTAGCTTTTTCTTAAATTGGAGGTTGCGGGGGACAGGGTGGTTACAAAAATGCTTCACTAACCATTTTAAAAATCAACAGCAATCACAAAAATCTAGACTTAAGGAAACTACAGGAAAAATAACTTAGTTCTCTCAAAACATAAATTGCAAGATGAAAAACAGAGAAAGAAAGCAGGAATCTGTATAGTAAAAAATGTGAAGAGAAAAACAACTAATCATGAATTACTTGAATTCTGATTCCACAAATTATAAAATAATTTTTAATTGCTATTAAGGGGCAATTGGAAATTTGAACATTAAGTCGATTTTGTAATATTAAGGAATTGTTAACATTTTAAAAGTAATGTTGGTGTCGTGGTTATTTTTAAGAATCCCCATGTATGAGACATATTTACAGACACATGTTCCAGAATTGGAACTTCCTTCAGAATAAAATGGGAAGCAGGGAAGTGGGTGGGGATATAGGTAAAATAAGATTGGCCATGAATTGATAACTTGACAGTGGGAAAACAGGTACATGGGATTTATTAAACTATTCTGTGTACTTTCATATATGTTTCATTTTTCTACAATAAATTTTAAGTTAGTGACAAAACAAAATTCTATTCGGTGAATAATGGAAAATTTTGTATTAGTTCTAATGGTTGCCAGTTAAGAGGTAAGATGAGAAATGCAAGAGAGGAAAAAAAATTGAAGGGGGAATACATAAGTCAAAAAAAAAAAGGCAGAAAAATAAAAAAGACTGAAACACAGGAAAATAAGGGCATAAATGCAAACAGAAAAAGAGGAAACAAGCAGTGACAGAGTTGTGAAATGACATTACCACCTTGTGGTCTTTTAGGGTATTACCCTTAAATACTGAAACCATGATGTTTTTTCACACCTATAGGCATTTGTGGGAATAGTGTACCTACACTAACTGAGTTTAAAACGTGTGCTAGTGTGCTGAGACAGACCACATTGACATAAATTTTATTACAGTATAGTTAATAATTTTCTATTTTGTTATTAGTTGTTAATCCTTATACTGTGCCTTGTTTATAAATTAAACTTTATCATAGGTATGTATGTAGGAAAAAACATGGTATATATAGGGTATGGTATTATCCGTGGCTTCAGCCATCCATCCACTGGGGGTCTTGGAACTTGTCCCCTCTGGTTAAGGGGGGACTACTGTAAAAACATATAATGGAATTCTAGGCAGCCATTAAAAATGACATATGAAATTGAAAATTATTCTTTTGAAAAGCAAAAAATCAAATGCTGGTTATGAAACAACTGTGGTCAATTTTAGTGTGTGTATGTATGTGTGTGTGTGTGTTCATTTCTATCATAGACTAATGCAATAGACTTATGTGCATACATTTGCTTATACACAAACGTAAGATACTCATGCATAATGAAAGTTTAAAAAATATATACCAAAATGAAAATAAGTTTATAAAACTTTAATTGTTGGCTTCCCTATGTTTTCTGGTTTTTCGCCAATGAACAGGTATTGTCTTTATTATAATAATAAGGGGGAAAAATAAAAGTTTTTTGTGTGTGTTTTTTTAAGAGAAAAGGAACAAGAAAGGAAAGGAGGCTGAGTCCCTGAGGCCATCAAAAGGAGAACATAGGTAGCTGGCCTGAATTTAAAAGAACATCTGAATCTTAATGACAGAAAGTCCTATGGAATTTCACAGAAGGTTAAGCCAATTGGTCATATGTGCTTTAGTGTCAAGTACTCAGATCAATACGTACTTGAGGTCAGTGTCAGTGAATGAAAATGATTTGCAGAGGAGGGAGCTACTAGGAAGAGGTGATATCTGTCAGTATGATGGATTGGAGTAGTCACATAACCCTTTCCCTCGTTGTCCCACCCCTACCCCCTCCACTATACTTCCATCCTCACTACAGGAACTTGGAGAATACTAGAAACTTCATTTATGGAGTACAGGAAAGGTATCTGCGGAAGTGGTGCAAGAATATATAGGGCATATGATTGCTCAGTCTACATGGATCTGCTTCATTAAACTTCGGGTTCTCTCCCCTAACTAGAGTTCAGTGGACAGATTGATCCTTTCCACATACTTGGAAATTTATTTGAGTTCAAGTTTCATCAAAAATTACAGCTTGATTTACAAAGAAAACCAATTTTTAAAAATCTCTGCTTTCATTAGAATGGATATCAAATATTCATTTTGAAAACTCTTTTTTGTTCTGACTTTAAAAAAGAAAAAGCAGCACTAAAACCATAATAGATGAAGAAATTGAAGGTTGTGGTGGTTAACCATCTCTGACAGGGACAATCCTTAGGTGTGCAGGGCTCTGAGTAAATGTCTTAGGGCATCTGGTTCACTCCACATGTAGGGTATAGGACCAAAGGGCTCTCAAAAGGGAGAAATGGGAACTGGAACCCAGAGGGTCCTGGTCTAGTCGTGGGGTATCCTGCCTGGATGGCAGTCACAGCCCAGCTACTCATAGGCACCAGAGGGAGACTTCAAAACATTAGCAGGAAGGTACTCCAAAGCCTGGGGCCCACGGCAAGGCCTCTGCTTGCTCACATCTAATGACGATAAGGATCCCCATAATTCTGAACTGGTCAGGCTCCCTTGGCTGCTACCCAATTGTTTGTTGGTTACTTTGATGATCATGATCCCGATTTCTGGCAATTAAGCACCACCATTCGGCCCTGCACTTCAGAGTGCTCTCATCATGCTTGCTGTCACTGAGACAAGTTCTCTGGTAGCTTCTATCAACCCTGGCTTCCAGCTGACAGCCATCATTGAACTTCTTGGTGATGTTAGTGCCCCTTTCACCTGCTCATTCCTGATGTTCATGGTAAATGATGGATCCTCCAAGCCTACCTTTGAAACAATCCTCTGATGAGTCTTCTGGTCTCAAATATTCAATTTCTGTATGTCCACTTCCCTGACCCTTTAGTTCTTTGTCTAATACCTGTCATGACATCATAGGCATATCAACTTCACCCATGTGGGCCACTCCAGTTGCCAGCTTCTAGGAACCACCCTAGTAGCAAGTTTTCATCATCCCCTGCCGCCCTTACGATGATGTTAAATTGCATATCCCAAGAGAATACCCTCAAGTGACTAGCTCTGTTACTTGGTTTTCAATCACCTGTTAATTGACCTGTTTTTCATTATCAAACTGCAGGGTGTGAATACAATTTGCTTACAACAATCCAATTCTATTATCTTCATATTTATCATTCCTCTTGTTATTTTAAATCTTGAATAATCACACTGACCAATGCACTCCACTCATCAGCACACTATCCCAGCGCATGATCAGTGGAAGCATTATCAATTACTCAGCCACGGAGTGCCAGGATCTGTCTGTGCACCACCGACGAGGGTGGTGAGTGAACCAGCTCCAAATCTAATGCTCCTATCTTACCGCTGCTTTCTTGGACCACTCCTGTCATCAATTGTTGCACGTTGGGTTTTCCAGCAAACAGATGCCAAGATCAGGTTTTGGAATGTAAAAGGCTTATTGGGGAATAGCACCTGTGAAAGAGAAAGGGAAGAAGCAGTATTTGTCAGGGGGAAATTCCAGACCATGAGGCAGACCTTACAAAGTCTCTGCCCGATCAATGGGGAGCTGCAAGGCAAAGACTCCCCACAAGACCCACATGGGACAAAAATGGCTAGGTCTTTGTACCCTTCAATGGGGCGCTGCCCTGAAAAGAATGTGATGTCAGTTTGAATGATGAAGCAGAGCCAGGAAAAGCTAACCGCCATGTCAGCTAATCACACTCCACCCCATCCAAGTTCTTATTTGGAGAGCTGAGCAGCACATTTCCAAACTTGCCATGGATATTGATAGATATGCAATACTGATAAGTTCAATAAGTTAAGATAAATCAATATGAACATGGTTAATAAATTAAGGTCAACCACCAAAAGAATAAAAATATGCATAACCTTTAACTTATCAATGGCACATTTTATACAATAGCAAGTAGGGAGTAAAAGGAAACAGTGTACAATACAAAGAATGAAATACTAAGATAGAACTGGCTTTAATATAACTGCACTAAAAGTAAATGTTTTAACTCACCAATTAAAAGACAACTACTCTCAGATTGAATTTAAAAATATACTGTATGGGGGGCCGGCCCAGTGGCTCAGGCAATTAGAGCTCCATGTTCCTAACTCCAAAGGCTGCTGGTTCGATTCCCACATTGGCCAGTGGGCTCTCAACCACAAGGTTGCCGGTTCAACTCCTCAAGTCCACAAGGGATGGTGGGCTCCTTCCTCTGCAACTAAGATTGAACACAGCACCTTGAGCTGAGCTGCATCCCGATTGGCTCAGTTGGTTGGAGTGTGTCCTCTCAACCACAAGGTTGCCGGTTCGACTCCCGCAAGGGATGGTGGGCTGCGCCCCCTGCAACTAGCAAAGGCAACTGGACCTGGAGCTGAGCTGTGCCCCCACAACTAAGACTGAAGGGACAACAACTTGAAGCTGAACGGCACCCTCCACAACTAAGATTTAAAGGACAACTTGACTTGGAGAAAAGTCCTGGAAATGCACACTGTTCCCCAATCAAGTCCTGTTCCCCTTCCCCAATAAAATCTCTCTCTCTCTCTCTCTCTCTCTCTATATATATATATATATATATATATATATATATATATATATATATATACTCTATGTTGTCTTCAATAGCCACTCAGCACAAAGGCTCAGAGGTTGAACATAAATAAGGGAAAAAAGATGTACCAGGCAAGTATGAACCAAAATAGAATTAGAAAACCTGCAGTAACAGGTGACTTGGTCGCTTAAACAATAGAAATTTATTTTTTTAGTGTTCTAGAGGCTAGAAGTCCATGTTCAAGGTGGCAGTTGACTAGATTTCTGATGGAGTTCCCTCTTCCTCGATTATAAATGCTGTGTGCTCACATGGCCTTTGCTCAGTGAGTGTTCACTCATAGAAAGAACTCTCTAGTGTCTTTTTTTATAAGGACCCTAGTCCTATTGAATCAGGACCCCACCCTTATGATTTCATTTAACCTTGATTACTTCCTTTGAGGCCCTATCTCCAAATACATCCACACTGGAGGTTAGGGCTACAACATAATGAATTTTGGAACATACAGCCAAAACCTAGGTGAAAATGGCCCCATTCAGGAAGAACCTACATAATATTTCAGAGATAAAAGACAGGAAGAAGTAAAACTCAAAGCCTGAGACCTCCAAAGACAAGGTACCTCGCTGTGGTAGCTAGTATTCAGATACGGCAGAGCTACAGGGATCGTCAGCTCACTACCTTCTGAGTGAGTGGGTATTTTAAGTAGGGAGCACAACAAAGAAAAAAATAAGTGATGTACCAAAGTGACAGAATATTATCAGAGTCCCAATTTTCATATGAAATCTTTTCCAAGTATTTTGATTACTGCGTTCTAGCATTTTAAAACTATTAGGTTGGTGCAAAAGTAATTGCAATTTAAAAGGTTAAAAAAAAAAAAAAAATTGCAAAAACCGCAATTACTTTTGCACCAACCTAATAGAAGGCACTCTAAAGGTAATCTTATTTAATCTCATCACTTTGCAAATGAGAAAATGAAGGCCACAAAACCCATGATCATCCCTGGCAGTTCCTGTCACTTGAACAGGGTCTTTCCACTATTCAACATTTTATCTCTAGTGTATGGGGGTCTCCAAAGAGATATTCTGAGTTAACAAGAAAAAGAGCAGAAATTAAATTCCATTCACCTTTACAAAAACTGGTGCTATTAGCAACCCACCACTCGTTAGCTTTCATTTTTTTTTATTGCAAAAGATAAATGAGCTAATGTTGTCAACACAGTATCAGGTAAAGTAAAACAGAGAACTCTGCTCCTCTAACCACAGAAGAAAATTCACTGGTAAATGTGGTCAAGTGGTTACATTTCTTTCTTGTTGATTTTTCTTTTTAGCATATTTCAAAGCTGGAGCTCAGAAATCATTTTTAGCAGGATTCTTTAGGTTCTTGTTAGGGATGTCAGCAAGACAGCCTTTTACAAGGCACCTACACAGCCTTCTGCTTATATGTGAAAAAAGAAAAAGAAAAAACTGTAAGAAGCACAATAAAATTTAAAATTTCTCCAAGTTTTACAAAACTGGGGAAAAAAGAGTACAGTTTGAGTTAGATTTTTGAAGTGTGGTGAGATTAAAAAGGCAATCCTTTATCAACTAATTACTAGTGTTTTTATGAGACTAATTTTTCAACTATTAAGACTCACAGTAAAGTTTTAAAAAAACTAAGAGAAATTGGCATAAAAATTAGTATTTGTGATTTATGATCTTGTGTTGAATTAAAATAACAGTAAAAATGCCTAATATGTCAGAGTAGTTTTATGCTGATTTCTCTTTTGTGATATTCTGATTGGGTTAATAGAGCAGAGCAGATAACCCAATGCAACTGACAAATCTTTAGGAAAAAAAGTAGGTTGTTTCCTGCATAATGAATTATTGATGATCACTTTAAATAGAAATTTCTGGTGTAAGTCAGTGATGCTTGGCTTGGGTTTTATTGACATTTGTGCAATATTATGAGAAAAACAATTACAGATTTTGACTACAACTCACCTAGAAAGAAAAATATTTTTCACTGCTGTTTCAATGTTATGGACACTTGTTTAAAAAAAAATACAGTGGGCGGAGCTTGAAAAGTTGTTGGGATGGTAGATTCTAAGAACACTAAATTCTGGTCACCTCTAGGAAGTTAATGGTAGCTAACAAAGTATCTACATATTTCTTGAAATTGGAGGTCAACTTAATAAATTAAAACCAAACCATGCAGAAGCATATGGTGAAAAATAAAATGAATTTCTAACTCCCGAAGTACTGAAGTACAGCTTCTCCAGTGAAGTAGCTTTCCAGGTTATCATATCAATTCAGAAAAGTTATTCTGTATAGCCATTTCCAGGGTTTGTCTCTCTCCAAGGTCCAAAACCGCCTCTTATTTTACATATTTTTTGCTTGATTGGGAAGAATTCTTAACTAATTCAATCTTTTCATTCATTTAACAAACATAAAGTGAAGACTCATTATGTAGCTAGCACTGTGTAAGGTTGATACTATAAAGAAAGCTCACGTCCTTAAGGAACGTAAAATCTACTCAAGGAGGCAAACTCATAAACAGAATTGTCAGTTCACTGATACATACGAGGTGTTCCTGGGGCACTGCAGCAAGATAAGGGAAGAGGGCCAGGAGGAATAATTGACCAAGCAGAGATGGATTTCTGGAAGTGATACTTTCAAAGTATTTTGAACACAGTTTTAAGAAATTTTACCAAAGTAAGAATTAACCTAGTCTAGAGGGTAAGAAGCATGAAAAAAAGCAAGAGATCTGAACAAGACTGGTATGTGTCAGAACTATAAGCAGATGAGTGTTGCTCTATCCCAAGGTATAGGGCACGGAGTGAGAAGATTTGAAGCTTAAGAGGTGAGACCAAACCAAGTAAGTCTTCAGAACTATGCTTGGGAGTCATTTTAAAGTGAAAATGCCACAAAAAGCACAAAAATGAAAAAAAATGTGGCACTAAATATACGGAGAAAAGGACATGTGTTTACAGAATGAGAGGTGAGACAAAACGGCAGTGTCAGCTTGTTCAAGCCCAGCTGGGAATGCACGTTGGGCGACTCAAATATTTCATCACTCTGCAAATGCTCATGACTGCAAATGAACACAAAGTGCCCCCCAAGAATTAACTTTGGGGCTACAAATAAATTTTATCAAGTAGACAAATTCACAAATATGGAATCTATGAATAAGCACTGTGTGTGTATAAAACACCACACCCTGACGAGAGAGAATATACCTTCTTCTGAAGAACGTATGAAACATTCCCAAAAGTGGATCATATAAGTCAAAACATCAATAATTTCCATAAAGTAGAAATATTATAAACACTCTCTGATCACAATTAAATAAATTAAGATATGAAGAACAAACCAAAAATCAAAAAAGGACTTCCACCTAGAAATTAAACAACTTTCTGTTAAATTAACTCTTGGGTAAAAAGGGAAATACACATTACCCAATTTCTAAAAAATAGTTAAAACTTTGCAAGTTAGATATGGTATTTGTTGAAGGCAGTACTTAGAGAAAATTTCAGAGCCTTTAACATCTATAACAATTTAAACTACTGATTATTATGTTGGTGCAAAAGTAATTGTGGTTTAAAAGGTTAAAAATAATTGCTAAAACCACAATTATTTTTGCACCAACCTAATATATTCCCAACTGAAAAAGCTATGGTAAAAAGGTTTTACATTCAGTGGAGGAATAGCTCCTATTGGACCGATGTTCCCATAGATGACTATAAACTTGGGATATAATATATAAAACAACCTAAAAGTACTAGAGCAACCAATAGCAAAAAAGAAACTAGAGCAGAATTTACACTTAGAAAAAGAGACTAGTTCTGAATTTCCACTTTGTTAACGTTAAGCTACAAGTCAGAGGTTTCTTGAGCAGCTAAAACTCAGAAAACCTTCAGTCTTAACTTACATGAAGAACCAGGAGAGAGTTCAAAGCAATCTCAATAGCTGGAAAGTATAAAAATAAATTCCAAGAAAAACAGAGAGAAATGGCACTAAAATCTGCATATATATTCTCTGCCCAAATCTCTGGCTGACCTCTGAACTACACATGTGTGGGGCATGCTCCGAGCAGCGCAACAAAAGCTAACAAAAAGAGATAAAAAATTTTATTAGCTGCTATCCACCAAAGAGAAGCGAGTTTGAAGTTTGAGTATAGCCAAGTTATATGCCTGCTACAACAAATGAAATCAGCATTTTTCAGAGGATCATGACAGAATCAAGAATCTGTATAATATGTCAATCATAATGTCCAGGATACAAATCAAAACTACTATATATACAAAGGAATAGGAAAATATAAATTAAAACTATATTCTAAAAGACACCAAATTCACAGATGATCCCCGAGATGACCCAATTGTTAAAATCAGGGGGCAAGGATTTTAAAGCACCCATTACAACTATGCTCAAGGATGTAAAGAAGACTATGCTCATAATGAATAAATTTAAAAATCTCAAAAAAGAAATACTCTAAAAATAATCTAATGGAAATGGAAATTCTAGAACTGAAATAGCAAAAATGAAAAGCAGTCACTGGATAGGCATAACAACTTGGAATGGGAAGGAGAGGGTGTCACTGAAATATGAAGACAGACCAATAGATATAATCCAGTCTGAAAACTGATACTGGGAAAACCAACAGAATATTAGTGACTGTCATGCAGGGCGGCCTGTGGGGTCTCAGCTCCCGCTCCCCACATAAGAACGCAGGATATGGCTAGGCCAAAAAGGAACACCCACGGAGCCATAGATAGGGGAGTCATACCACTATAGTCTCGCTGGCGGCTAGGATGGAGACACAGGAGGCAGGGGCCACATGATCTGCAGTCCACCATACTAACTGCAATCCACTCTTGCTAGCTCAGCCACCATCTTCTTGCTAGCGTAGCCACGGCAGTTATATTAGTGGCCAATGGTTCACTGGTTACAGCTGACGGCCAACTAGCCACAGCTGACGGCCAACTAGCCACAGCTGATGGCCATCCAATCACAGTTGATGGCCATTTACTACCTGAGCCAGCACCTTTCCACGTGAGGCTGAGAGCCTGGAAACTGCATTCCTGGCTCTGTCCCCACACCCCACCCCTACAGGGTCTCGCCTCACAATCTACGCGACGTCTTCCGCGAGGGGCCCTGTGCGAGGAGCCTGGAGGTGAATGCAATATCCTGGACACAGCCAGGCTCTCTGGCACAGCCAGGGTTTCTCAGGGCAACACCAGTTCTTCTGGGTACAGCCAGACTTCCTGGGCTTCTTAGGGTACCACCAGTCTCCCCGGGCACAGCCAGGGCCTCTCAGGGCACTGCCACTCTTTCTGGGCAGCCAGTCTTCCTGGGCACAGCCAGGGTTTCTCACATATTCTCTATGGCGGCCGGTCGAGACACAAAAGCAAACATCTGCCAGTTCCACTACATGGTGGTATGTTCCCAAGCAAACAGTCAAGCAGTCCATTAAATTAGGGATGGAGCCCATTCCCCATAGTTCATAGTCATTCACCAGGACTGTCCTGGGCCTGAGGGACAACCTTGACCTCACCCTCATCTCCCAAGGACTCAGCAAGTGTTTCCTCCTGGGACTACAAGTCCTGCATCTGGGCTGCCTCAGCAAGAACTTCCCAGCCCACAGGGCAACAATGACCTTCGCTTTCTCCAGCCAATGCTGGTTGGGGACCTGCATGACAAATGGCGCAGCAAGCAGGGTCCCCTGCACAACAGTGACCTGTTGTACAGTATCAAACAGTCTATGTCTAATTGGAGACTCAGATGAAAGAATGGGTCTTATGTATATACTTGAAAAAATAATGGCTGAAATTTCCCCAAAATTTGGTCAAAGGCCTTAATTTACAGAATCAGAAAAGCCAAAACTCAAACACGGTAAAAAACACAAAGGAAATTACACCTAAACACATCATAATCAAATTGCTGAAAATCAATTTAAAATCTTGAAAGCAGCTAGAAAAAAATCACACACCACACACAGAGGAACATTCATTTGAATGATCACCAACTCGTCAGAAACAATGGAGGCCAGAAGTGTTCTTAGGAAATACAAGTATCGATGGGTAAAGAAATGTGTGCAAATAATTCACAAAATGAAATAATACAGACAGAAAACGATAAAGGAAGTAAAATATTAAATTGGGGGACTTTGGAACAAAGGATATATGGAAGTGCACTTTTCTCATGACTTTTCTGTTAAGTCTGAAATGACCAAAATAAAGTTACAAAAACAGACGGATCAAGAAGTAGAGATGCATGTTATTTTTTGTTGTAATTTCCTGATTTTGTCAACTGACGTAATTTACAAGTTAACACCCCAGTAACAATGAATACACCTGGCACTCAGATCTTAGTCTCTAAATATCATTCTCAAAAATATTATAAATGTGTCAGGGCTCCTTGAAGAAATAGCTGAGCTGAGGCGTGTTGGAGCAGGAAAGGTACAAGCCTAACCTGGAATGTCTTATGTTGCCAGAAAAGGAAATGCTGAAAAAATGACACAAGCATGTTGAAAGGATATCGCATCCAGTTTGAAGGTGCTCTCAATCACCAAACTGCAGCAAACTGAGCGACAAAAGGATTGTAACGGATTACAGACCATAGAATATCTTTTTCCTTACTGATACAAATAGTTGAATAGACATAAGGTAAAGCTCTTCCTTACAGTAAAATTCCAATTTATGAATGTAGAAGGAAAGAGGGTAACACAAAAATCAACATCCGGCAAATGTCACAATTGTTGAGGCAAAACTGCCCATGATGTTAAAATAGCCACACACACACACAAAAAAATTCTCATAGTTTCAAAGTGCCAAGATTTTAATTAAAAGAAAATTGGGAGAAACATGGCAGACACTTTAATCAAGTGAATGTTCAAGGTTAGAATCACTGGTAACATATATATTAACATCATATATCCTGTGTGATACACTGCAAAGGGCACATCAGTTCTATGGTATCCTTAACAAAAATACAAACCTTATCAGAGCAAGGAAAATGGGAAACACAAATATAAACGGGAGAGTTAAAGAAAAACTTTGTGAAGTTGGATTAGAAATTGGAGGTGTCAGTATGGACTCCCAATTTCTGAAATATATTATTTATCTGTTGTGTGTGTGTGTGTGTGTGTGTGTGTGTGTGTGTGTGTGTTTCCTTGCTGTGCCAGCTGCAAGGGTCTAGGATCAGTGATATCCCAGAAGCAATGAGCATACGTAGTTCCCAGATACGTTTCGAAGAACCATTCCTCCTAAAAGGAACCAGGCTCCTTGGAAAAATGGCTGATTCCAGGGCTCAGAAAGGGAAGGTACAAAATTAGTCTGGATCATCTTATTTTACTAGAAAGCAAGGAAGTGTTCAAAAAATGTTAAGGGCCTATCAGATTGACACACGCACACACCAGATTTGATGAGGCTCCCCAAGCCAAATCTTAGACAATTTTAACATTGATGTAAGTAAGTATAGTGACAGATTATAATTCCCGAATAAATCAGAAACCTAAGAGTTTATACTTAAAATACACCCACATGGATGTAGATAGATGGTCGACAGACATGGAGCCTGTAGCAGAATTGAAAAATGAGTCTTTTGCAGCCTTCATACCGAGTTTCCCCAAAAATAAGGCCTAACTGGAAATAAGCCCTAGCATGATTTTTCAGGATGACATCCCCTTAACTTAAGCCCTAATGCATCCTTTGGAGCAAAAATTAATTTAAGACCCGGTCTTATTTTCGGGGAAATACGGTAATAACGATTGGTATAGACAGTTATCAAGTGTTGCTAAATCAGGGGAGGGAGAAGGGACATTGGAAAAGCAGCAAAATGATAATCTTAAAGTATCTCCCCGTAGTTTATTATTTACAAGGAGGGAAAATAAACATTCAATGAAGACACAGAATACTTTAATCAGGTGTCCAAAATCAACATCAACATTGAGTTCCTTGGATATGATACCCTAGCAAAGACACATCACTTTCATAGTCTTTTGGCTGGAAATACATAAATGTAACCTCAATCTAATCATTAGAAACCACCACATAAACGCAAACTGGAAAACACTTTTTATGAAACACACACACACACACACACACACACACACACACACACATTTTGTTATGGAGAATTCTTATGATAAACATTACCTGAAGGTAGAGAGTGTATTTTATCTTTGTATCTCCATCACCTATCACATCACCTGATTAGAAAGAGCTTAATAAAAGCTAGTTGAATAGATACTCCCTGCCTACACCGTGGATGCTAAGTCCCAGTGTCTTGTATTCATGTTTTCAGCTCCAAGCACAGTGAAAACACAAAGTATACTACTTAGAAAAACAATGGATTTTTAAACTAGGTAAACAGAATTTGTTACTAAATTATGTGATATTCCATTCATCAAACCAAATTTTTGAAAGTAAACTTTTTTCAAAACTTTTTAACACTGTATTATAAAACCAGAGAATTAGAAATTAAAGAATCACTTCAAATAATATAAAGTTATACACTAACTTTGAAAAGTCTTGCTTTTCCACAAAAAAGAAAACCACAAAAATCGAAATAACAAGATTTATGGATACACTGCAGTTAGAACCAACTTTATTGTTACAACCAATTTTTTATTTACAGAATATAAATCTCTTCAAAAAGATACATTCCTTCATCTAATCAATGGTAAATGGCCTTATTAAACAAAAATAAAGCCTAAACATCACTTATGTTTAAACAGAAATAGTTTCATTAAAAGTTTATGAACGTAAAGAAAAATGTACTTTTACTTAAGCAGTTACATGAATGAGGCTGTTTTTTAATTTTCTTTACTGGCAACCCCATTTTATCCACAGAACAAATTTTACTTAAATTAACAGTAGTAAAAATGTAAAAATTAAATTTTAAACATGAAAATATGCAACAAAAAACAGGAAGTATCTTCATTACCAAACAGATTAACAAGTTCTCAAGACACTCAGACACTTTCTGAGGCATATCAAAACAACTACGTCAAAAGTTGCATTCATTTGAGAGGTATCAATACATTTTCAGTGCTGAGACTATTTGTAGCACTTACAGTATATACAAAGCAGCATTATACTACTATGGTTCACATTTGATAAACACAAATTTAAGCTTTATGCCACAATTCCCCAATTCAACATACAACTAACGCAATGACAATTAATTCATTTTGTTTTCTTCCTTCTGAAACTGCGTAAGAAAATTATCATTTAAGCACATGGAATAATATCATGTCTTCCTTCTTATAATAGTATATTTTAAAATTCAAATACTTTATAGCATGGAAACTTCACCCAGCTGTACAAAAGCTCCTAAATACAGTAGTTAACATTTTTCCTCTTTGCAGATTCTACCAATTTATAGTTACTTTAGTACAAATAACAGAAAACTTCAAATTAATGGACAATAAAAATTTCAGAGTGACACTACCTAAATTGAAGTAGCAGCACACTACAGCCATGGCCAGTAAATACTCTCATCTCTTCCACTGCTTTTGGGGAGTCTTTTCTAGGTCACAGGAGCTAATTTACATGGATACCATCAGGTCTCAACCTACCTCTGAAAGTTTAAGAGTTTTTAAATTTAAATAATGAAACAATTTAAATCAGTCAGCTTTTTCTTAACGTTCACTAACTAGTCCAGACACAAGATGTAATGTTTTCAATTTTTATAAAGTTCTTTTAAGTGTTTTGTTAAAATGATTAATGGCATTTATACCATTAATGGGTAAGAAGTAAACAAAAATATGCCTACACAAGGTTAGAGTACTTTACACAAATTTTTCATAACTAGAAAAGCTACCGGATTCATAATTAACACAGATTTTATTTTAACCTGCTGGTAACATCAGTAGCATAGTAAGCACACAGGGAACCAAAAAAAAAAAGATTTCAGGACAGAAACCTAACAAAAACTTTAATTTTGGATGTCTCCAACACAAAAGGGTATTTTCTATAAGCACTATTATTTTTTCCATTCAAATAGTTTAAAATCCTCTGTCCATTTCAAATTATGATCTAGAAATTTAAAAATTTAGTGTAAAAAAACTGTTCAGGAAAGTCTTATTATGTAACGTATTTTATTAATTTCAGTTTTCAAGTACTTAAGTGATGCAAATGCAAGTATTCTTTTATAGTAACGCATTTTACAGACTAAGCTTTAAAGACGGGAAAAATTCATTTAAAATAACCAATACGCTTTTCTGTCTGAAGACACTAAACCCAAGACATAACACTGAAATCCCACAGGTGGTAAGAAGGAAAAAAAGGCAGTTCAATAAAACTAATGTATTTCTTTAAAAAAAAGAGAAGAGACAAAAACAAAACAGACTGCCTTAACATGTAACTAAGTTTCCAGTCAAAGGACATTCTCAAATCTAATGAACTAAAGAAAAAATCAGAGCAAATCAATTTTGAAATGAAGAGAAAGTTGCTTTACCACATACTCAGAATTCCATTTTCCTCTGTGCATAATAATTGAGTTTGCCTTTTGTGTAAAGTAAGTGCAAGTTGCTGCCAATAACAACTCTGCTTCTAGCATAAAGCATTGTTAACTTGGTCTATCAACTGAATGACTAATTAATACTAAAACCTTAAGTCTATATCACTTTGGAATGCAGTATAAAATGCTTATTAAAGGCAATTTAAAGCAGAAATCAAACTCATAGTATTCTCATTTATATTACAAAAGAATTAAAAATGGTACAGAAGGCTTTGTGTCATGTACAAAAGAAATAACTATATAATTAGTAAAGTGAGGGGTTTTTAACTTGTAATTTAAAGTGTCTGCAGGAACTTTTTTTCTTTAAATCTGGAAACTTCAGTAACATATTTATGAAGTTAAAATATTTTTAGTCCAGCAAAAATGGAAATAGCAGTCATTAAAAGATTACTTACGTCTTTTCTATCTTTTACAATCCCTATTGAACAACTTTATATTTAGAGATATGCTTAAGATGAAGAGCTACTATTTATCAGATCTCTTGCATATATGAGATTTGAATTGAGATAGCTAATATTTCAAAGTTTTTTTGTAGAAAAGGGTTAAAACCTTTAAGATGGAAAAGGATAATACTTCAGTTTGCAATCATTAAATTATATTTTTAATTTGCTTTACCTTAGAATCATGACTCAAAGAATGGAGCTCTAACAGTGTAATAATTAACTGCTTGCAGGTATCTAACCTCACAAAAACCAATGGACAACTAAAGAATGACAAAAAGTCATATTAGGCACTGAGAGGCTAAATAAATAAGTACTGACATTAACAAAAACTGATAGACCCTATTTCCAGTTCCTCTTGTTATCCCACTATGCAGCTAGAACTGTTGACTCTCTGCAGTCTAAAACCAAAGAACTGGATCATTTCCTTACAGAAAAAATTCTACAAAAGAAAAAAAGAATGACAAACAATACACAATCTCATATGTAAGATACAACTCACACTAATTTACAAATTTTTATTTACAGTTTTATATACATTCCAGGCAAACCTAGTTTATGAGTTTTGTGCTCATATTGATCTCAAATGATCATGTGAACAGTATGACTTACTACCACTTTTCTTTGATTTCCAGAAAATGGTGGTAGTATGGGGTCAGGCAGGGGAAAAAATCAAATATTACTGGTCAGGTAAGATCTTACAAGTATGTAAGGAACAAAAAAGAAAAGTTGGGGAATTTTGCTTGTTAAAGCGTCCAGGCCACTATGGTCTATTGACTAACAATGAGTACACATGAATGCCACTTCTCTAACAACCATTTTCATATTTACAAAATGAGCTTACAAGTTGAGTTATTAGGTAAGGCATTCAAGTTCTTTAGCTTAACATAAAAAGGCAACAGACATCTCTACAAGCCACAGGATAAATTTTAGAGATGTTTTTCCTTGAGAATCCCTTAAATGGTCAATAAAAAGGGAAGCAACTTTGAACCCTATTATTAGCCTGCAGCATGATCCCAAAAACCAATACAGAAGTGGGAGCATCACAACACCCAAAATCTAGCCAAAGAGTGGAGGAAATACCTTAAATATCTGATTTTGTTCCCAAGACCCACTGCATACTCACAGGGCTAAAGTGAGAGTCTTTATTCCCCTTTACATTTACTTCTATATGAATCTCTCTGAAATGCTTATAATAGTGTCACAGTTAGCAGCTATCACAGTCTACCAACAATGGCTCAGTGAATCTCTATTCAAAATAGTTTGAAGAATATGGAGTAAGGTAGAAAAATGATCTCTCCTCCCAGTTCTCCAAAATACATACTGTTGCACTTTAAGAAGTTGAAAAACAAAACAAAAAAAATCAAAAGTATTACATATTCTTCATCATTATAAGAAAATATGCCAACCACAGATGAAAAGTTCCCCAAAAAACAAATTTTCAAGTTCACTTTAAATTATATAAAAAACTATTAATTGTTTAATTGGTTCCATTCATTTTGTCAATTAGGTAAAATTCTATTGCTTCTACAGTATAATAATATGGTTTATAAAACAGAAGGGAACATTTATAACATCGGGGAGGTAGAAAACAAATCTTGGTCTAACACTGTTATAGACACAAACAGATTTTATGGTTCTATTTATGTAACTAGAATTTACCATTTAAAATGGCCTTTAAGTGTTTCTATTTACCTTATTAGCTTTAAACATCTTGAGATAATCCAAGTATTTTAAAGCATTTATCTGAGCATATTAAGTCATTTGGAGTAATACATCAGACTCCCCAGAAGATTTCTCAGAGGATTAATTTGTAGTTGCATATTCTGAATATGCAGATCCATTAAGCCAACTTTGTACATGGGCACTTATGTGACCAAAGTGCAAAGCTTGTCAGATAAATTTTCTAAGTAAAGACAACCATGACTATGCAACAGTCTTCAAAACTTGAAGCCTACTTAACAACCCAAAGATCTAACTTCCTTCCATATGATAATCACCATCCTCACACTCCTAGACAAAATAAAAAACACAATTAAACAAAATCAAGAGAAATCAAAATAAGAGACTTCCTACCTTGAGTATTTCTCCTTAATTCACATTTTGTTTTATCAGATTTTAAGTGTATAAGATCAATGCCTTGAATGTTCCTTATTTAATTCTTTTAACCACCTCAACTTATTTCTCTGAGCTATATGAATCAAGTAATCATTTGCTACCATTCTAAAGACATGGAGCCAAACTAAAACATGAAACCAAAATGTAAGAAATAAAGGTGGAGGGGTAAAAAGAATTAATTGAAATGATATTTTTTTGTTCCCAAGTGTGATAAACATTCTATCCTTGTTTCCAAAATTAGCAACTGTTCTACTAGCTACTATTTAGTAAACAAATACATAAAACATCCCAATATGTATAACAAAACTTTTGGTTAGAAACAATTTGATATACTAAAATCTTAAACTAGTAATGTAAATAACCACATTTAGTATATGAGAACATTACTGAATACAGATTTTGGTAACAAAATCATTCATATCTATTCCTGGATTATACATTAAATATTAATATGTATACTGCCAGACTATATAGGGAGAAGGGAATTTAATTCTAAGATATATTCCCCAAAAAAGAAACTTTCCAATATTCAACTCAATAAGATGTACCACTAGCATAGACAGTGAATTTATTAATATTTCACCTTCCTAAACAGGTATTTTTCAATGAACATCCTAAGTTATCTAGATCAGTGTCTGGCATTTCAAAAGTAAATGATCCATTTTACTGCAGTGCATCAAGATAAAAAGGTTACACTGAACACCTAGAATGTTTACTAAAATTAATCTTATTAAAGCAAAACAAAAAAAGTTTTTCTCTGGACCATTTTCATTGATTACATTTAAACAGATGAAATAGATGAAAGCAGTCACAGAATCATGTTACAACTATAATAAATAATTCACATATAACATAGATTAAATTATCAAAGGTTAAACTGAATCTTATACTTTTTTGCAGATTTAACAAATTTCTAATCCACCACATACTGAGAGCAGTAGGTATATTTTTTTTACATCATTCAGTCTATTTAAAAAATAGACTGTGACTGTTTAGAGGCATAATTTATAAAGCAAGATAACCAAATTAAATAACAGAATTTTAACAAGTATTGGCTTTTCTGAATTTCTTAAGAAAAGATTCGCAAGCATTGTTCAGCTACTTGAGAATAATTAAATCTCTTCTTTATTCAGGCATTTTTAATGCAGTAACCTCAGGCTTCATTTTAAAATATTGGTTAAAACGAACAACTGCATACCTAGTGAAAAAAGAGAAAAATGACAGAATTAGTCAAAGCTGAAAAACTTAATCCTTTATTTCTACTTACCCATCTAAACTGATTTTTTTTAAGTTTTAAGATTTTCAAAGAACATATTTTTAGTTTATTGCACCACCTACTGGACACTTTTCTGATACTGAGTACACTTAACATTATACTAGATTTCCTCTCAGACCAACTATTAAATATATCCAACCTTTGTAACACTCGACTTAAAATAATTGCAATGTGCCCTGCAAGTTCTAAATGTTAATTCAAAGACAGCAGAGACAAATGTAATGCATAAGTAAAATTAAACTTACCCAAGGAAATCAAATTCAATAGTGGAATATTTGGCTTGAATCAAAGCCCACAGTCCCCAAAAGAAATGAGAAGCCTAAAAAGGAAGGAAGAAAAATCAAGAATTATAATAACGCATTTCTTTGTAAAACAAGTATCAAATTGTTAATTTTTCCTTTTTCATGAGTTCCATAAAAAATACTTTCCTAATGCTTTTTTAAATATCTAAAACACAGGTATTCTTTATGTGTAGTTTCCTAGATGACTATAAATCATTTTGTCCATACCAAAAGAGGTTAAAAGAAATCACAGTCATTTAAAAAACAGTATCCAATTCCTGTAACCTGCTTTGTGTAGGCAGTGTTCAGCGTCAGCACTGACAGATATTGGCTAAGGGTCTTTCATAGTATTAATTGCTAACAGGCTCTCCTATAAAATACATCACCAAAGGACTTAGTTTCTTGACATAAAAGTATAAACCAAATAGAATATCCAAATCTCAAAAACAAAAATATATATTTAAATGTGAAGAATGTTCCAGGTGTGATAAACACCTAAAAAACATTTTAGTGACACAACAATTATGCATCACCAACCACAACACAAAAGTAACACAACTTTACGCTCATGTCACAGAAAAGTGGGTCGTAGGACTTAATGGGGAAAACACATGACTGTGTAATTAGGAACTGTAGAATAATTGTGTGTGTGTACTTTACAAGTTAAACATGATGATATTTTTAAAGATTCTGATAACGCTAATAAGACTTCACTGTCCAAGAAATACTCTAACTAGAAATACTATTAAAAAGAAAACTTTCACTCTAAGATTTAAAAAGTATGTTGCTAATACAAATCTCTATTTAAAATATACTATTGCACTGTTTTCTTCCTCAAATACAGATTTAAAAAAGAATAAAGACTGTAGTAAAGAGTAAATAGCTAAAGTCACATGCATGTGAAATCTATTCTAAAGGTTGGGCTCTAGAGTCAAACTGTAACAATTACTAGCTATGTGGCTTTGAGCAATTTAACTTCTCTGTACCGCTGTCTCACCTATAAGATGCAAGTGTGACATTATGCTTTACAATAATATATATTCGGTCTTCATCTACTGTTCCTGGATCACAGCTCCCAATATTCTTGGAATCTCCTAAATACAAGCAAAATGGGAGTGATCTTTTGTTATATTTGGTGTTTTATTATAGGTTACTGAATAATCCTGGAATCACAGAAGTAACAGGAGCACCATCAATCATAACAAGCCCCTTTTCAAGTACAGCTAAATTTATGATAATGACATCACTTCTGGAAAGCCCTTAAGGATAGGGGCTGGTTACCAGGGGAACCAACCAAGTGATTGATTAAAGGGTTGAAACTTTCAACCCCAGGACCTCCCAACCTTCAGGGATGCGAGAGGGGCTGGAGATTGAGTTCAATCATTAATGGCCAATGATTTAATCTTGCCTATGTATGAAGCTCCATAGAAACCCAAAAGGAGGGGGTGTGGAGAGCTTCCAGGTTGGTGAACACACAGATGTGTTGGGAGAGTACGTACTCTAAACTCCAGAGGAACAGAAGTTCCTGTGCTCAGGACTGTTCTAGACCTTGCCCCATATATCTCCTCATCTGACTATTTTTCTGTATCCTTTATAATGTCCTTTATAATAAACTGGTAAGCCTATGTAAATGTTTCTCTGAGTTCTGTGAGCCACTCTAACAAATTAATCAAACCCAAGTCAATTGTGGAATTGAGAGTGGAGAAGAAGTACAGGTAATAACCCAGTCTTGCAACTGGCATCTGAAGTGGGGGGCAGTCTTGTGGGACTGAACCCTTAACCTATGCGATCTGACACTATCTCTAGGTAGATAGATATTGTCAGAATTGAGTTAAATTTGTAGGACACCAAATCACTATCTGCTGAGAATTGGAAAATTGCTTGATGGTGTGGAAAAAACACACATCAGAGAAAGTATAATAGTATCTACAACTGGCACATAACAAACATTCAATAAAATGTTACTTATTATTATATGAAATTAGAATGACAAAGATTTTGGTCTTCTTTCTATCTAAGGAAGTGTCTTAGGTATTGAGAAGTGAATTAAGAGATGAGATGCTTTTTCCTTTCGAAAGTCTAAATCAGTGGTTCTCAAAGTGGTCCATGAATCCATCGGAGATTCCTGAGGGCCAAAACTATTTTTCATGATACTAATATGTTACACTTGTTACACTTGCCTTTTTGATTATGTTAACATTTGCACTGATGGTACAAAAACAATGGTGGGTGAAGCTACTGGTACCTTAACATAAGTCAAGGCAATGGCATCAAACTGTATTAATATAGTATCCTATTCTTCATCATCACACACACAGTAAAAAGCCAGGCACACTAAAGAATGTCTTTAATGAAGCCTTTAAAACGATTAATTTTATTAAACTCTACCCTTGAGTACATGTTATTCTAATATTCTGCGGAATGATAAAGAAGTACACATAAAGCACGTTTACTACATACCCAAAGCATGAAGACTGTCTCAAGGAAAAAACACCAATATGACTGAGTTAGGAACTGAACTTACACATTTATAACGGAATGCTATTATTTTTATTTAAGAAAACAACAAACATACAAACTAATTATTAGACTTGGGTGTTTGGCAGACATTTCTCAAATGTAAAGAAGAAAAGTTGTCATTTCAATGGAAAGAACTGACAATATTTGTTGCCAATGACAGACTTTAAGTATTCAACCTAAAATACGAACTTTGTAAAATTTGTATTTGACTCCATGTGCTTAACAGCTTCTCAACACAGTACTTAACACTTTTCTGATACTAATGAATGTGATTTTTTGATATCACGTGAGATGTTATCAACATATGAAAGATCTTATACAACTCAATGGATATTTTTCTAATGACTAATGAATGATGCTAAAATTACAAAATCATCCACTGGTAAAAGAGGCATTTGAACTGCGAGATAAACCCATGGATTTTAATGTACTAGAGTACAAAAAGTCAACTGATGCATTCAGATTGCACATTGCAATTAATCTTTAAGAAACTATCACTTGTTGAGTTTTGGTGAAGTATCAAAAAAATATCCACAATTATCTGAAAAGGCAAAATACTCCTCTTTTCCAACAATGTGTGTGAAACAGGACTTTCTTAATATACTTCAACCAAAACAATATATTGCAATAGATGAAATGCAGAAGCAGATATGAAATTCCAGCGTTTATAAGCCAGACATTACAAAGATTTATAAAAGTATGTAATAATGCCGTTCTTCTCTCTAAATTTTTTTAAATAAAAGTTATTTTTAATTTAAAAAATGCTGATTGTTAATATGGTTTATTTTTTTTAAAAAATACGTATTTAATAAATATTGAGTGTTTTAATTTCCAGTATGGTAAATATTGATAATTAACCTTATAGCTTATTAGCGGTAGGGCTTCAACCAACTTCTAAAGTATAAAGAGGGAGTCCTGAGACCAAAAAGTTTGAGAAACACTAGTCTAAATTACTGTGGGGACAGAGCCAGGAATGCAGTTTCCAGGCTCTCGGCCTCTCATGGAAAGGTGCTAGCTCAGGTAGTAAATGGCCATCAACTGTGATTGGATGGCCATCAGCTGTGGCTAGTTGGCCGTCAGCTGTAACCAGTGAGCCATTGGCCACTAATATAACTGCCGTGGCTACGCTAATAAAAAATGGGGGCTAGCAAGAAGATGGTGGCTGGCAAGTGCGGATTGCAGTTAGGATGGCAGGTTGCGGACAGTGTGGTTCCTGCTTCCTGTGTCTCCAACCCAGCCGCCAGCGAGAATATAGTGGTATGACTCCCCTATCTACGGCTCCATGGGTGTTCCTTTTTGGACTCACCATACCCTGCGTTTTTATGTGAGGAGTGGGACCAGAGACCCTGCATGACACCCTGCATGACACATGGCGCAACAAGCAGTCTCCAGCATGACAATAACCTTAGCATATTTTAAGTGATATAAAGTCATCGGTGGATGGTATCATAATTTCTTCCTACTTAGGTTCGTTTTGTAGTAGAAAAGATTGAAATCAGGGGACATTCTATACATAAAAATGACATCAAATAAACTCTTACCACCATTTTAAGCAGTGTTGATAACTGTATTTCTCAAATCAATTTTCATTCATGTAGTAAATATATATAGTATAAATGTAGGAAATAGCCCATTCATTTGCTTTCCCAAAAATGGCGACGAGAGAACACTTAAGTCCAAAGAAAATAACATTCTGTGATTCCATGATTTACTTATACCGGCTCCCTCAGATTTGGAAGTTATAAGTATGTAATTCTCTCTATCAAAGGGCATTTTAATTTCTAGGCTACCCAACTCTGTTACAAAGAAAAACTCAAAGCTTTATATGGTGAACAAATAATTAAAATGAGTCTTTAAACTGTTTTCTGAAATACCCCTACATACGTCTAATGTTTCATTTAGAAAGAATCCAAAGTCTATAAACAATGTGTCTAAAAACTCCTCAAAGCTTAAAAAAACCCTATGTGTACTCTATTTGGTCTTATAATGCAAATATCTACTTATAATGCAAATATCTATCTATCTCTTCAACATTAATTATAATAAACAACCAATAATAAGTGAAGTCTTGATTTTTAGAAGTCTGATTGTGCCTGGAGCAACAAGCACTTACCACCAAGCATTTATTTAAAAACATCTACACCCTGGTCTTATTCAAATCTTTTTCCCCCTTATTAAAGCAGCTTTATAATATATGTACATGTAAGCTTCTTCGTGACAAGTGATTAAGAGTCATCCCAAAAGAAGAAACAATACTTAAGGGAAAAAGAGGAACTTGCCAGAGGATCCAAGGTTAAGGGCATTCTGGGTAGACAGAAACAGCCTATACAAAAGGATACAGGCTTAAAACATCATGGAGTGTGCAGAAAACAAGATGACTCTGTCCAGCAGAGGTGAGATGTGAGAAATAGCGAGTAATAAGACAAAATTTGGGTGCTATTGTTTGGATTTCATTCTGTCGGTAACAAGGAGTCATAAAGTAGCAAAGTGACATGAGTTCATTAGATTCTAGTTATTAGACAGATCGCTTTTTAAATAGACACAAATTACAGAAAAAACCTGGAGGCAAAAAAACGAGTAAAGGCTAAGTGAAGTACAGGTGAGACACTAACACCTTAATCAAAGGTCATATAATTAGGGAAAAGGGGTTAGAACTGAGAGAATTTTAGGAACCAAGAACTTGGAAATAGAAAAAATGTGAGAATGAAGAAGAGGAACACGTGAAAAAAAATTCCTTTCCTAGTTTCAAAAAAGAGCAACTGAATAGATAGCATTTTAATTAAATCAAGATAGCAGAATAAAGAATACTGAGATAAAGGAGAGAAGGCATAAAACAGAATTCAAGTTTAAGCATACTGTGGTCAAATACGAACTGGGCCTGGGACAGAGATAGCCAGTACTGATCTGGACAGAGGGAAGAAACTCAACTTGGGATCATTAACAAAAAGAGCAATAAAAGCCATGGGACTAGATCACCCTGTGAAAGTATGTATATAAGTGAAAGAAGGGGGGAGAGCCCAAAATCAGAACACCAGGGAACACTAACATGTAAGAGGGTTGGGAGAAGAGGAGGAAAAATAGAGCCAGAGAAGGAGACTGAACGGGAAAGCACAAAAGAGAACCAAGGAAGAATGGTATTACAAAAGTTAATGAAAGACAAAATTCTAAAAATCAATGGTAAATACTGTCAAATGTTATGGACAGATCAAGTAAGATAAAGACTGACCAGACTTGATAAAAACCAGACTTCACAATTATGTCATTATTGGTAAACTTGACCTGAATTATTTTTTTTTATATAATAAGGGAGAAGACAGATTGCAGTGGTCTGAAGAGTGCACGAAAGATGATAAAAGAGAAAGATTGAGGGTTTGCTTTTATTTCACCCTACCTTTCCAATTATTAGGTTGGTGCAAAAGTAATTGTGCTTTAAAAGATTAAAAATGATTGCAAAAACCGCAATTACTTTTGCACCAACCTAATATTTATCCATTCAAACACAACAGAGAAAGTAACCCACCTCAGAAGAAAAAGTTCAAGAAAAGAATGGGCAAGGAAAGTTTGTGACAGAGATTCAGTACAATTTAAATAAAAAGAGGAATTCAAACCAAAACTGAGTTAAAAAATGGTTTTCAATGATTTTTTAGTGAGAGGAAACTCAGAACATTAATAGACTATGTAAAGCTTATGTTAAAACTATAAGAGTACATAAATTCTGAGGACATATTGAATGAGAAATAAATATTAAAAAGGTATTGAAGTTTTATGTCTCTATCAACTGATCTTTATCCTTTTTCTTCAAGAACTTCTACTGAACAAATGAGGTCTGACAATGAAATTCGCGAACTTGCAGCAACAATGTTGGTAACCTTTTTTTTATATCAGAGGGGTTATTCAATATGAATTTGTACCAACTGGACAAATAGTTAACCAAGTTTATTATTTGGAAGTGCTAAAAAGCCTGCGTGAAAAAGTTAGACAACCTGAACTTTTCACCAACAATTCATGGCTCTTGCATCACGACAAAGCACCAGCTCACACAGCACTGTCTGTGAGGGAATTGTTAGCCAGTAAACAAATAACTGTATTGGAACATCCTCCTTACTCACCTGATCTGGCCCCAATGACTCCTTTTCTTTACCCCAAGATAAAGGGAATATTGAAAGGAAGACATTTTGATGACATTCAGGACATCAAGGTTAATAGGATGACAGCTCTGATGGCCATTCCAGAAAGAGTTCCAAAAGTGCTTTGAACCTTTGACTAGGTACTGGCATTGGAGCTTAACTTCCCAACAGAGTACTTTGAAGGTAACTGTAGTGATATTCAGCCATGAGGTATGTAACACTTTTTCTAGGATGAGTTCACGAACTTAATTGTCAGAGCTCATATGACATTTCATGAATATGTTTGCTGAATATTTTATGGGTATATATTCCCTTTTAAAAAAAAATCAGGTTCAGTAAGTTTCCTTCCAATTGTAATTTGCTAAGAATTTTAAATAGGGATGTGTATTAAATTTCATCCAAAAAGAGGTGTTTTGTGCATTTTATTGGCCCTTCTAAATTATAAGCACTTTGAAGGAATGCACTTTTATTCCTTTTGAAGACTCCAATCTAGCATACCTAGAATAACAATAAATACTTGATATCTGATGGATGAATATTTATAAATAACCTGGTGCTCAAACCATAAGTGTTTTTCAATATCAAATATATATAATACACATATACATATAGTGCGTCTAGTGCGTCCTAGTGCCCTAGTGCATCTTTTGGAGCAAAAATTAATGTGTGTGTATATACATATACACAAACACACACACACATTTATATGCACAGTATCCAAACATGTTAAACATCAAAAGTTTACAAGGGAACCCAAGTTAGCATTCTAATAGTAAACAGTGGGGATGCTAAGAATTTATAAGGTATGTGGACTTTACGTGGAAATTAATAAATTCATTGCCTTAGCAATTTCTTTAAATGGTTACATGGAAAAAATACAAATTATACCCATAATACTCCTCATGTTAACATAGAAATTGGCTAAAAAGAAATACTAGGTTGATTCTGAAGTTCATTCAACGACCTCATGAGAAAGAAACCCCTGCATTCTCCACTTAAAGAAGATGCTTAAATAAATAGAAACAGCAGGCATCCTACAACCGGCTGGAGAGCATGCCATTAATTTAACCAACAATTATACTGAAAATACTGTGTTTTCCCGAAAATAAGACTTTAACTGGAAAATCAGCCCCAGCATGATTTTTCAGGATGACATCCCCTGAAAATAAGCCCTAGTGTGTCTTTTGGAGCAAAAATTAATGTAAGACCCAGTCTTATTTTCAGAGAAAAAGGTAGGTATCAGAATAGCAGTGACCTGTTTAAGACTATGGAAACAGTACACCTGTGAGCCACCAAGGGCATCTATTTGTAAAGACGACAACAAATGTTCTCCATGTCAATTGTACAGAATTATATTAAAACTAAAAAGAAGTAGCTAAAATAATTTCAACCTAGTATTCAATTTAATTGTGTTAACACCCTAGCTGAAAAGCTCATTCTAAAATATCACATAATTCTCAAAAGATAATTTAAATTAACTGGTTAATAAAAAAAGTATTTAGACTACAGAAAATGGGTCTTCATAATAAGAAGGCATTAGCACGTCAACAAAGCTGGAAATAATGGCTTATCAAAAGAAGGTCAAGAAGACAAAATACTGGATAACCAGTTTTGAAAACATAATAATAATTGTACTTGTTCTTCCAATATATTTCTGTCATGTTAACATTAAGATGTGATAATTAAATATATTGTGGAAAACTTCATTTCCCATAAATCTTTTCTTGATTATGTGTTTCGTAATGAGAATACAAATATAAAAAACTGCTTCACAATTAATCCTAACTCTAACTAGAATCCATTCATTAAACGAATAATTACTAAGCATCTGGACAGGCACTGTTGTTCTGGGGGTAAGATGATAGTTGTGAATGAAACAAATATTTGTCCTCAAAAGCATTACAATGGGAGAATTGTAAACAATTATATTTTGTCATTTTGAACAAAACTTCAACAAAACTCAAAATGGGAAATTCGTTTATAAGAGAATAAAAATTTAAAAGCTTTTTAAATCATATTAACAATTTTTCGTTTATATTTAAACTTACCAACGCAAACTGATTGACTTGAATGAAGAGTACTTCTACCTCCTTTTCAGTAACTTCTGTCCCAAAGCCCTTAAATTCTTTGTAGGCTTCAAGATAGGAACGCAGCCACTGGCCCTGAAGCTCTCTATCTGGATAGAGACTATAGTCTACATCACTCACACCTAAAATGGAAAAAAGACACTAAAGATTTTGAAAGCACATTCTCTTCTGCATACTTTAATAATCCTTACCACGTACATAATTTTTCAGAAAAAGAATTATAAGACATTTGGCTGAAATACTAGATGTTACATAGCATTTATTAAAATAAACCAATCATAATGTATTCCAACTTAAATTTAATGCACAATACAGTTCATCACCATAATCAATTCTGACTGCTTCAATTTTTCCTCAAAGCATGAAGCTTGAACTATCTGCATCAGAAGCGTCAAATCTTCATTTTAATAAGCACCCCAGGAGATTCTTATGCACACTAATATTTAGAGCATTTCCTAGAACTGTGGCTCTAAAACTTTTTTGGCCATTACTCGGAGTAAGAAATACATTTTATATTGAAACCTTATATACACAGCTGATATTAAGTTTCACAAACAATATTTACCCTAACTATACCTTCTAATTCTGACATTTTCTACTTCTTTTCTTTTCCATTCCTTGCTTTAAAATAATTACCCCACAAATTTGATTTCATAATCTGCAGTTTGAAAAACTCAACCTAGATGATCAAGTTCATATTACTTTGCCTAGCATTCAAGGTTCTTAAATTGGTCCAATCTTACTTCTCCGGTCTTATAACATTCTATTCTCCTTCATGAATTCTATATCCAACAAAAATAAGTACACTCACCCTGAAGTTTTCTTCCTCCTTCCTGCAGAACCCTCCTTTGTCTTCTAACTGGATATCCAAATGCTACCTTTCAAGTTTTAGCTTTATTTTGTCTATACTACCTTTCATGTTTGGGTTTTTCCTACATGAAATTGTATTAAGTGGAGTTTCCTCTTTCATATCCTCAACTATCCTTAATACTAACACAGTGATAGCTCATTATATGAACACCTGCTTACCTTTCCTACAAATATATGGAAATATGTACAGTACATATGTAAGGATATGGCATATATATAAGCTTGGTGGAGGGAAATAACAGAAAACATGTAAATTAAAACTTTTCCCCAAACTTTTCTCCAATCTAGTTATATGAGAAAATCCATGAATACATAAATGTATACAAATACAAATTCAGCAATGAAAAATTCCTACTAGGTATAAACCAGGGGAATTCCTAATCTTTAGTTTTAGAGCATTTCATGTTTCTAAATATAGAATAAAATGTATTTTATTTCATGTTTCTAAATACAGAATAAAATGTATTTTAAATTAATTCCACCTACATTAAGAAAACTAAAACTTTTATACTTAACAGTGATAATAGATTAATTTTCAGGGGCAAAAATGACCAGCTTTTTATTAGTCATAGCCAGACCAAAAAACAAATTCTTCAGTTTAGTTAACAAACATTCCAAAAGCCTAAATACAAAATGGAAATAGCAAAAGCTTTTAAAAACTGGCTTCAAATCTTTGTGACCATGGTGAATTACTTTCCTCATCTGTATAGTAGGAATATTACCTAACTTACAGAATTGTTGTGGAGAAAAACATAAGGTGAGAAGAGATTTATAAAGCACCTTGTGCCATGTCAGGTCTTAATAAAAGCCACAATCATTATTTTAAAGGAAGTCATCTCCTCTGTCCTCCAGGAACAAAGAACGAAGATCAGGAAGAAGTTAAAAAAAATGTTGCTGATTCCAGTTTATCTTCTTTAGAGAGAAAAAAAAATTCCAAAAGTGTCATTTCAAAGTTATATATCCTATTTACTCCATTAGTTAAGCCCTGAATTTTACCTGCAAATTCATTGAAATGATTTCCGATATCATATGCCAGGTAGTTGTATCCAGAATATTCATAATCAATGAACTGTACATCACCTATGTGAGACACACAAAAAAAGACATAAGAAATCATGTATGAGATCTGAAAATCCCTATGCTATTTGTAATGAAATAGCTTCCAATATTTTGTCTCATTGTACGTGCTTGGTTAACATGCACTTCTGAGACAATACAGGGTAAGGCTGTGAATTTTATGGCAATGAGCTTTACAAAATTCAAATTACGTATCTTGGTCAACAGCTCCTTTGCGAACATTAATAATGTCCATTATATTAAAGAAAAATCACAATATTGTATAGTCCATTCTCCAAGTTTCAACAAAAGCAAAATATGTCTTTCACCACATGGGGGCACCAGTTACTTAAAAATGCAAATTTAATCAGAAATGAACACAATCTTTGGAAACTGTTAATAATCTAAGCTTTTAACAAAAAAATTAATCTACAATACTCCAACAGTGAACTGACACGCTGATATATTTGATATGAATCATATCAATATATTTGATCAATATATTTGATCATATATTGATATATTCGATATGAATATATTTGATATATTTGATATGAATCAAATATAAACTTCGAAAGACTTGAATTCTGTGAACTCTGCAGTTATAACATTTGATCAATTTAACAATATCTCTAATTTAAGAATTTAGTTGCAATTAAACATATTTTCCTGGAATGCTACATAGTTAAGGTTTCCCTTAACATACCTGAGCAGCATTATGGTGGTTATTTTATTTTTTAAAAAAGCAAAGGTATATTGAGTATTGTAGGGGATTTGGCTCAACAAAGATATATGTTCTATTTTTTAAAAGAGACAAAAGAAAAAGTTGAGAGAGAGAGAAATTAAAACGGGTCACTGTCTACACCACGGATCACAAACTAAAAGGCTTACAAGGCTAAACAGTTAAAATGGATACATAAACAGAGATGGCTGTAAGAATAGTTTCTAAGCTGCTCATATTGTGAAAGTGAATAGCATATGCCGAGTTACACTATCTTAAAAATCACACTAAGTTAACAAAACAAATTGTTTAATCTATACAGATTGGCATTTCCCCAAAAAAGAGCTCTGGAACTATAATGTCTTGATATAGATATGTATGTTTAATTTGGGGATGTATATTGATCATATTCAAACTCAGAAAAACAATTTTATGACAAAAAAATGCCACAGCAAACAATGTATTTTACTTAAAAGCATATTTTAATGTAATTATATTTAATATCTAATTCTAAACTTGTGTAAGTAAGTCAAATAAGTGAGAATCATCAGTAAAATAAGTGAGAATCAATGTAGTAAAGCCCAGATATCAAAATCTATATGCATATTGACAAAATGTAAGGTTATAAATGTTGGTGACTATAATAAATCACTGCAATTCAAACATGACAAGTATCATATTCTTGAATTCACCAAAAAAAAAAAAAAAAATCCCACAAAAGTCTTAAAAGTTAACCAAATCATTTTACAAGTGTAGAATGGGTAGATGGAAAGTGTTTTACCAAATCACTTTACTAAATTGCAGAATAGGAAGTCAGAACATGTTTTTAATTTTTTTCAAGGTACCACTGGGAATGAGAGGGTGAAGAACACCATCATGATAAAACAGTTTGCAGCCATGAAAAAATATTTCATTTTAAAAAATGTTTTAACGACAAGAATTACAAATGTTATATGAAAAAAATCTAAAATAGTAAAGATAGTAATCCAAGTTATGAAAACATTATGCCTGAAGAGAGAAAAAATAAATAAATGCATAGGGATAAGAAGATGAATGGAAATAAACCAAAATAAAATGTTTCAACTGGTTTCATTACAGGTGTTAGACAAAGTGACCTTTTTTTCCTTATATTTTAAATTCTTTACACAATCAACATTACTTTCAGGAGGGGGAAAAAGACAGTTTAAAAAGATTAAAATTATTTTTTAAATTTAAGATTAATTCTCTAAACAAAGCTGTCAATAGATAAGAGGCTAAACACAACAATCTGGGAGATATCTATCTACCAGGCCTTCAAGGAATCAGGATTCAAGATTTACCAAGTTGCACAAATGAACCTGTTTTAGTATGTGATTTTTTTAAATCGCAGCTGTTGATTGTTTTAGCTCTCTAAATACAAATTCTTGTAGAGCTCATATTAACTTACATGCCAATAAAAATACACAGCCCAGTCCTGAAGCTTACTTTTGCCACATAAATAAAAGCTTCCATTTTCAAAATTATATTTACATTTTGGCAAATATATAGTTAAAATGGCAGGTAAAACATGACTGCTTGTAAATACAATTTAAATAAAGCATAGATCATTCATTTTAACAAAAGTTAAAATCCGTTTCAATATGAAAATTTTAGCAATGACTTTTTGTAGTAGCATTAATTCATTAAAACTAGCCTTTACTTTTATATGCTATGTTGAGCTTATAAATAATGAAATTTAAAAAATAAGAAAATGAAGCTAACAAGATACAGATGAGGCTGTTACCAGGCTCCGTGCATGTGAACAAGTGATGCGATAAACCTCCAGTCAGTGCGTTTAAGAAGCACGGGGGGCGCCGCCACATGGCAGCAACAATGGCATACCTAATCTGTAGCAGATGAAGAAAATTTGGCAAACTCACATTTTACAAGACACAAAGCTTAAAAGGAAAAAATTAAAAAAAAATCTGCATTAACTGTTCTTTTTAAAACTATTGCAAAGTGGAACTCAACCTTAAATTTAATCGTCTGCAACGAAGTAAAATTAAAGATGCCTACTTCCCTTATTTTGGGTGCCAGAAAAATCAAATTACAGGAAAATGCTTTCCTACCCACAGAAAGTGTACCGAATTCTTTTTCTACAAATTTAACTTCTGACTTCTAAAATTTCCAATTATTTAGAGGAACGTTCACATCACTATTAATAACTAATAACAGCTCATATGGCATGCTTATCTTCTCAATTCTTTAAGACTTGAATTTGAGTTGGGGTTTCAAGGGTAGAAGAAAATGGAATACTCCATGAAGTTTTATATAAAATTTTGCGTGTATATGCATTTTCCGCAGGGATTCTCTTCTCCAAATTCTCAAAGGATCCTTGACCTCTAAAGAGTTAAGAAGCCGTGCTTTAAGAGCTAAGACTATATATTATTTATCTTTATATAATTAGCACACTGTCTAGCATATAATGCGTAAAGCATAAGGTAAATGAATAAAACTATAATCTGAATTTTCAAAAGCTACATTTTTTCTTATTATTATTTCTTGCATATCTTCACAGTAATAAAATCCACACACCACTGAGTTAAATAAATTGTTCAAATCTCAGTATAGCTGAAAAAAATTGGCCAACTTTTAAAGTACTTTAAAACCAAAAAATTAGTTTATTAATAACTAAGGCTACTTAATTCGTATGACACATTCTTTTGGATTCCTTTATTGTGCTGTTTTTAAGGAGAACGGGATAAAGATAAAAAGCAAAATAGCCAATATGAAAACCTGAAATCTTTCCAACTCATTTTCTCTGTAGTGTTAGGTAAGGCAGAAAAGAGAACAGAGAGAAAGTACAATCATGACTACACTAATGTTAGCAAAATGCTTTCTCTCTTATACAGAAAAAAAGGAGTATTTTGTTCTGGGAAACTTTCCTTTCATCCCTCACTCTGGAATCCAGTAGTACCCTGTGTACACCTTCACCATAGCAGTCCTCATTCTGAATGTAAATATCTGTTCCATGATCTGACTCCTCCAGTACACAGCATATGGCTTCCTGAAAGGGCAGTAGGTCCCTTTTATTTTTCATCATGCAATCCACAGAGTAATCTCTAGCACACAGAAAATATTAAAATGCTAGTGGAACACACGAAGGTTTTTCAGAGAATGCTGAGACAATAACACGTTTAAATGGGGATTGGAGGGAATAAGCATGAAATACTGAAGAACAAAGGGTGGAATTTTTGACATTTTTATTCAAGTATATGATTGAACATACAGTGGGACTGAATGTGTGAGTAAAGGAAAAACATTAAACTAGTAACTATTTTACATAGCTTCTCCCTAATAGTTCAGATTTTTACAGTCCATTTAAGTTTTGTATTACTTGATTTTAGGATATTTTATTTTATGTTAAATATGATCTAGAATATAGTTAAAACAATGTTAAGACTATCCTTCATAAAAATTCCACCCTAGAAAATAATAGGTTACCAAATACAACAATAAATTTGTATTTACTTAAATTTTAAAATAAAACCATCAACTACAAAAACTCTCCTAAACCCATTAAAATGTCAAAAAAAACAACCACAACAATGCCTTTTCATGAATAATAATAGAGTGGGTAATATGATTTAGAGCCAAACAGGTGACTAAGAATGGTGACTCACCCGTTTTCTATTTACATATATTGTGCAAAACTCTAAAAAATCTGGTTTTCACTGTAATTCTCAGAAAAAGCTATATTTTTCTTCTGCTCATTTGTATTTCCTAAAATAGTTATAGTAACTCAGCTTCTTGTATTTTGCTGACATAGAAAATAATCAAAATAACCATTACTTAAAGTTAAAGTTATATATTAGACCTTTATATGAGCTTTTATGAAGAAATGGAAGGATGGGGGGATCAAAACATCCACCAATAAACATGACAGCATCAAGACATGAGACAACAAACTCAAGTTTTAGCAGTTACTCCTAACATTTCAGCAGCTAAAGGGATTAGTTGAAATTAAAATATTAGACTTGAAGTCAGATAGGCAATAAGAAATATTACAATTTGATGTACTTAGTATAAATTATTTTTTTAATTATTAATTTAAAAGACAACTGGTTAAGTCTTACAGTTCAGGGGCAAGAACCACTGCTTTTGGTTTTCTTATGTAACAAATCCTATCATCATATCATTAAGTATTCTTTTCTTACCTTTTTAAGATGTTATTTCACTGAAGGCTGTGAATGGGCCGCTGTTTACCAACCCCCTAACTTCTGGGACTAACTTTTCAAAACTCTTGACAGCTATCATCAACTTCAGAAAGGAAGTTCACTCCCATATTCCTGAGTCCTGTCAACTGACATGGTGAGAAGAGGTAGTAGCAGGATTTCTTCCTGTGATGCCTACCATTCTGGTAACATCCACAGGTGAAAATGCCTATAAACTGCAGGGTACTCATAGTCTTCGTGTATGTCTATATGAATATGTACTCTTGTATACATATATGCATACATATGTACATTTTTAAACTTTAAATTAATCACTCAAGGTACAGTTTAGATACAATCTGTGAACTGCACTTAAAGAAACTGAATTGTCATCTCATACCTATGAGCCATAATTCCTCTAATTACAGGACAGTTAACCTTCTGGCTTATAGTAACTATTTCACTTTCTCAGAACCAGATACATTTTATAAAATGCATCCTATAAACAAAACATAGGGATTGGCAAACTATGTATGCACAGGACAAATCCAGCCAGTCCACAGATTTTGTAAATAGTTTTACTGGAACACAGCTACATATATTTACTTACGCGTATGTATTATCTATGGCTGTGCTGTGTTTACAAGACAACAGAATAGAATAGTTACAACAGAGACTATAACATGGTATGCAAAGCCTAAAATATGTATTATCTTGTCCCCTGCAGAAAAAGTTTTACCACCCCGTACCAAAGTATAAATAGCTGTAACTGAGAGCTGCTAACCTCATCCAGTGTACAGTTTATATGCATCATCTAAAATCTTGTCAGGGATCATCTGAAGTATAATAGATATTATCCAAGTTAAAAATAAAGCAAACTAAAGTTGTAGACTAGCAACAATATAAGCACAGTATGGAAATCTATTAAACATTTAGATACCCAAGCCCATCTATAGAAATTCTTTTTCAGTTGGTCTTGGATGGGACCTAGAAACCTGCATTTTTCCCAAATAACCCAGGTGATTCTGACACAGATAGTCATGGATCAAACAGAAACACTTAATATTAAGAGATAAAATGACTTGTATAATGCTGCTTCCATATGTGATTTAGCAGGGAGATGAACCCAAGTGTGCCTGGTTCCAAAATCTATGCTCTTCCTGACCTCTCTTGTTTGTAACTAAGCTTTAATGCATCTGCTTTTAAGAGTTAACTTACAAATTTTTTTTTAAATCTGTTTACAATAGTTTACAAATAGTTTTAAATCTGTTGACAAAGTTATTATGGTTGAAAAATACATGGAGGGACTTCAAGATGATCCTGTATAAATTCATGAAGTTTAACTGAAATGTGTAATTCTGAGAAATTAAGGGTCTGAAATATACTACTACACAGATACTGGGCTTGATGATGTCAAGGCCAGTTTCTTGGCTTTCATCTTATTATTTTTACATATTTATAATCTCATAGGTAGGTACAAAATGGTGAAGCCCTGAGCTCAAATCACATGACTCAGAAAGTGATTAACAAATCAAACACATTTGTGAATATTCAGCTTAATCATTTATATGTATAAATTACTTTAACCCCAAGACTTAACACTTGGCTTTTAGATACTATACAAGGTAACCAGTTAAGAATGTAAAGAATTTAGTAGTACATATTTCTAATTTTAATTATTATAGTCCTTGAGATTGCAACTACAAATACAATTGCTATGCTACAGTCTGTTTTTTTGTTTATTAAAATTTACTCAATTTATAGAACTTACATTTTTTAAAGTCTGAAACATGGTATCTTCTCCTTATAATTAAAAACAAATATTTCATATAGTTATTACTTCAAAACCATTAGCTCCTAATTTGAAATGGCATAAGATAATAAACAGAACAAGCTTCTTGCCACACCTTCATGAGTTTTAGATTTTACTTGAACAAAATTCCAACCGTATTTTCTTAATGATCATGTATTATTAACTAGTCACATAAGAACAGATTTTCTATTTTCTTTTTTTTTTTAAACTTTTATCTATTTAAGTGTGTTTTTCCAGGACCCATCAGCTCCAAGTCAAGTAGTTGTTTCAATCTAGTTGTGGAGGGCACAGCTCACAGTAGCCCATGTGAGGACTGAACTGGCAACCTTGCTGTTAAGAGCACCACGCTGTAACCAACTGAGCTATCCAGCCGCCCCCAGATTTCCTTTTTTAAGTCGATGCCATGGAGTCCAAAATAACCTTCCTACTGGGCACTATAAAAGCAATGGTAAGGAAAAATAACAGAACATCTCCATAGCTAACACACAAACATAACTACAAAGACAACAAACACATGGTACATAATAGACTTCTATGAAGAAGGGCAAATTCTTAAGATATATACCAAAATAATTATATTTGTTGAATTGTGAAATTCATTCTTCTCTGTAGGGAAAAAAATTAGACGCAAAAGTATTAATTAGGTAACTCTCAGTAATATGAACAATGACAACCTTGAATTCTTAAAGCCAAACTAAAGCATAAAGATTTTTAAAGTATGCAAACTTTTCACATCACTGATTAGTAGTTTAGATAGGCAACTGGTTAAATTAAAATGTAAAAATGTACTTTTTTATACCTAAGACAAAGTAATCTGATTTTTTTGGTCCCTTCTATTTTAGTTTTATAAACAAGTTTGTTCCATGACATGAGTATGTAAAAGAAACATAAAAGTATGAAAAGTTAAAATTATATTCCAAAGGAAATAGACTCTTTGATTAACTTGCAGTTAAAAATAAAGCTGAGTGTCCACTTCAAACGTAAGATGAAGTCCCTAACTGGAAATTCCATTATACAAAATAATGTGTTATTAGGTCTTGCACTGAACTTAAAAGCTAATACACTGCTTTAATGCATAACTAATACTCTTCTCTCACAAATGGCATTGAGATTTGGTTACCAGTATACAATGTAGTACATATATACTATGAGATAGAGAGATATATATATATAATAAATGGACAATAAAAAATTAAAGGACACTGTCAAGTACCTCACGTTTTAGGGTACACCTGAAGTTTTAAAAAAATGATTCCACACAAAACTTCAAAACATTCAAAATAAAGATGTTACCTCATTATATTTGTAAATACTGGACTCTCTAATCCACATTAAAATATCAAATACAAAAAGTACAAACATGTTTTTGAAAAATAGGTGCTTCAGTATACCACCCTTGACAGTGTTCTTTGGTTGGTTTTCTTCAATTTACAGCAAGTTAAAATTTAACTTTTGCATTAGAATAGTCTTGACTTACAATCTAATAAAAATTGTCATAAATAGTAATTTAATATAATGATAACCATTTAATGAGAACTCTTTGGCTTTAGTACTTTTACAACAGCATATTTTTGATTCAAAATAATCTTCCAACTATAATGACTATCTTCAAAACTGATTTCCTATAAAATGCAATAGCTTCATAGTTTCAAACAGACTTTTTAAATTAATATTAATCCTTCAACCAAAACTATAGTTTTAAATAAATTTAAGGGCATCTACTGTCTAGCAACCAAACCTCAAACCACTTTATCTAATAATATAATACAGCTAAGTGTTTAAATATGAAAACAGAATTTGAATACAGAAAGATATGATCACAGAAAACATTTTAACAAAAAGTATCACTGTCTACCTCAAAAAAATGTTAGAACTATCTACCATAGCTAAGTGATTATTACTTTATAGTATATGTAAATGTCAGCAACTACCAATAACATTTCTTCCATCCGTGGTTCTCTCCTTAGCATCAAAATATCTAACAAATCAACATAATAAACAGGTAATAGAAAACCTGAAGACATATTTGGTTTTAGTACTACTTTTTAACGCTGACAAAATTTCTATATTTATAAAGCAGTTCAATGTTAATTGGTTTTTCAATAACCCCCATTACAAGCAGGTAGTTTCAAACCAAAAATTACCATATAGGTTTTACAGTTAAATTTATAAAAGTCATTTTTCATTTAAAACTCACTTAACAGGAACAAAACTGTTTCTATTAAACCAATTCTAAGAAACATACCTTATACAAATATAAAGAGAACTTATATTCCTAATTTAGCGGTTATCATCATTTTATAACCTAAAAGAAAATCTTTAAAGACTTCACATATGTTTTCCATCCTTGCATTTGAATTAAATTTGATACAAATATCAAAGAACCATCAAGAACATCAAAGAAATCATCTCTACTTACTGCTAAAGTCAAATACCTACCTTGTTTCTCATTGTAGATTATATTCTTACACAATAGGTCATTATGGCAAAGCACAACAGGTGAGCCCAGGTTGGAAAGAATCTCCTTCATCCAAGTCATCTCTTCCTGAAGAATCTGAGAGCTTGGGATATCACTTAGGAACCTTTTAGTTTTAAAAAAAGATTATATCTTGTTTATATTAATGACATTTTTTTCAAGTTTGTTTAAAGGATGAATATCTATTTTAATAAATTCTTTCCACTTAATTGTAGACTCCTGAATTAAAATAAGCCAATTATTCCAAAAGCTGGAATAAAAAAAAACCTTTACAATGAACTTAAACATGAATAAAAAGAAACTTGAGCAACAGTTAAAATGCAGGGCAGAAAAGTAAAAAATATACCACTACAAAATTGAAGGGAAAAGTAATATGTATAGCTGACAGTTAATGTTTACTAAGCAGTATTCTAAATGTTTTACATTTAATCTCCATATTATAGATAAAAAAAATCAAGACACAAAGAGTTAAATAAAATGAAGTTTAAGCATACTATTTAAAGTTACAAAGACAGTTCAATAAAGAACTAAAAGTTTGGAAGGGTGACTGCAGTCTAAATAAGCTAAATTCACATTTCAAAGTCAACAGATATTATCTACTATTGATAAATCGACTCATTATATGATAATCATATAATCATTAAAATATCATATGATGATCAAATAATAGAATTCTCATTATTTATTAAAGAAATTGTCTCACAGTAGTAAAGACTGGGAAGGGTGGGAGGTAGTATGGCAAGCTGTACTACTGTGTTTCCCCGAAAATAAGACCTCGCTGGACAATCAGCTTTAATGCATCTTTTGGTGCAAAAATTAATATAAGACCCGGTGTTGTTACGTTATGTTGTGTTGTGTTGCACTGGGATGCGATGCGATGTTATGTTATACAAGACCTGGTCTTATAATACAATAAGACCGGGTCTTTTAATTTTTGCTCCAAAAGACGCATTAGAGCCGATTGTCCAGCTAGATCTTATTTTCAGGGAAACACGGTAGAGATTATGACTTTTTCACCCTACATTCTTCTGCACTATTTATTATGCTATATTTGTATTAATTTTGATTAAAAACATAGGGTGATACCATGAATCCCTTCAATAGCACTGTCAGGCTTACCAAATTGCTATTACTTTACTCTTTCGCTTCTTCCCTTTACACTTTAAGCCAAATTCTCCATTCTTTCTCAAGTCTCTCAAATTACCCCTTACTTTTCCATTTTACAATATAATTAAGATTCTGTACACTGAATTTACTTTAATGAATGTGCCAATTTGGGTGTTTGCTACCTGTATTTTTTCCACTACTGCATTCTTCTCTACACACAGCCTCCAAAAGTAATCCTCGTACGTGTGTTCTTTTCAAAATGGTGTAACTGTTCAAGAATCTATTTTAAAAGTACAGAGTTGAATAGAAATAATAGGATTCAAAGGATTATGAACATGATGATTACAATCATGTACAAACAAGGAATGGAAGAAAATTTTTTAATATTTTAATAATTTTTGATGTTCTAGCTATATATTTTCTATCGGGACAGGAGGCTTTCGCCCTGTTATTAGTCACTATGCATCTGCAGCTTTTCCAAAGTTTCACCGACATCAAGAATTTAAATTAAAACTAGGAGAGTGTATGAAATGTAACCCAAAACCTACCCAAAAAACCTTCTATGAATCAAATACTTTTTCAAATGGCAGCTAATATTTATTTAGCACTTAAATGGCCAGGCATTGTTCTGATTACCACATACACATACATACTACACATACACACATACATAAAAACTCAATCCTCACAAAAACTTTAAAAGGGGTGTACTACACCCCTCACCCCTTTTTTTCTGAAGATTTCCAATAGTCATTTTATTTTGTTTTCTGGTGTATTTTTTATTTTTTTGAAGATTTTGTGCTACTCTTGTTATTTCCGTTTTATACACGAGGAAACAAGTAACTTGCCCAAGGTAAAAAGTAGAACTGTTAATTGGCAGAACTGAGATTTGATCCCAGGTAATCTGGTTCCAGAGTCTTGCGCTCTGAAACCATACAGTGCCATGTTGTCTCTCAACTCTGTGTTATATTAAAAAGTCAAGAAAGCCTTACATTTACCATTGTCATCTACTTCATTATTTTTAAATGGTTTTCCCTAAAATCTTTCAATAAAATAGCTATTTCAAAAGAGAAATTTTTGTTTTCATGCTGTCACTTCCTAAACATCCAGCACACTGAACACACTTCTAGACACTTGCTTATTCCAGTTAATGGGGTATAATATCCCTATCAAATTCAAGGTTTAACAAACTACCTGCAAACACAAACAGATACACAGAGTGACTCAAACTAATCTTTGAAATAATCAAACTTAATGGAACAATACAACTATTTTTCCCTAATGAATTATAAAACATAAAGAAACAAGAAAAAAATCTATAGTTCCTACATGACTGTTGTGCTGAAAACAGACTTCCTGAATACAAAGCTGAAGTGTTTGTGTATGGTTTAGATATAAAAAACAAAATTAAATTTCCAATTTTTGTACTAGTATTAATCACACTATGTAAAAATATGTTCAAATAATTTAGATTCTAAATATGGATTTACAAATTGTTTTACACACAAAATACTGAAATATCATAGTCAGTTAGAACCTGGGGAGTCAGTCATAAAAAATCTGAGTAAGACTCTAGCAAATGAATTTCTAACCTCATTGTATGGGACTTCATTAGTCATAATAAACTAAGACAACAAACTTTTTCATGCTCCAATACTACTCCACTGCCCCAATGTAGATCTTTAGACCTATATAAAACAGTTTTGAACAAAATTTTTTTTAAAAGAAGGTCTCTATGGCCAACTCATACTATGCAAAAATGCACCCTTTCACAGTCACGTTGTATTTCATTTATTTCCAAATAAATGTTCTATATTTACTTCTTGGCTCCTCACCTCTACCCACTCCCACACACCCTGCTTTTGCAGGGGATTTTATTTTTTTTTTTTTATTTTTTTGAGTAGGCCGGAGAAGCTGTTATTTCTATAGTGCCATCTGAGTCAAATGAATCAACGCTTATTTTATTTACATGCAAAGAGATAAACTAAAGCATATTTTATACACAGAAACCTCATAGTTATCTTTGAAATCCAATATAGAGATCAAAACAATGCAAAACATCATTTCAAATATAAAAGTAATTTTACCTTTTATTAAGGTCTTCATCTGCAAATCCTGTAGGAATGAGAGAGAAATATTTTCCCATCTTTAGCCAAAGATTAGATTTGGGAATCCAGCCATTATGTGCATGGATAGCATGGATTTTAGCAAGCTGACGTGCTATTAGCCTGTTTAAAAACAAAACAGCATAAAAAGAAAATGTTAAGCATCATACAGTTCATGTCTACCCACAGGTAAACTAAAACAACTAGCGTACATCTTTTTATAACATGATTTTGTTTTTATCATATATATGTAACATTCAAAATAATTAGGCAAGTCAACTCTCACAAGGAGAGTCAAACAAATGCTTAAAGTACCAGAATGAAGAAACGTACAATCAATTCATCAATTCAATATTGAGTCCCAAAGCGGTTGAGTGTCTGGAAGTAGGTGGCCTATTCTGGTTACACAGACAATGTTTGGGACCAGCAGAATAATACACAATTACAAATGATTTCAAAGCACATATTAAACATGAATTAGAGATACATTAAAATTGCACTGAGTCATTTTAATTTTGAGCCTTTGAAATACTGAGGGTAAAGGGCAAAAAGGGACTAAAGTAAAAAGGTTATTGGGGAGACAAAAAGGGGTCTATGAGTTAATTTCTAAAACTGTGTTAAAGACAAATTCTCTGAACAAACATTAGGATTTTATGATGTCAGAATCAATCTTCTTGATGCAACCACAAAATAATTTGAAGCTATGTATACCTGTGTCCATGCTATCTTTGTATCTACAGAACATGGTACAGCAAATGAACATACCAAACAGAAATAAGAAATAAGTTACCAAACAACCTATAGACTAATAGGTGGACAAATGACTTAATAGTAATCCATAAATTAATGAACTTAAAACTGTTACATTTTCAAGATGCTAACAAGCTAATGTAATGCTCCTCAAAGAACAGTTCTAGGACCTCCCACACAGCACCATCTAGGAACGCCTGAGGTCCCACCTCAGATCTACTCAACCACAATTTCTGGGGGTTGGCCCTAGCAAACTGTATTTTAAACAAGACCTCCAGGTGATCCTAACCCACTGTAAAGAAGAGTGCTAACATAATGCTCTGCAGCTCTGCTATGCACTGAAATCAAATTTAGAAGCTTAAAAAAAAAAACTAAAAAAACTCAGAGGCCTGGGTACTAATCTCCCAGAAACTGTGATTTAATTGGTCTGGAGTGCAGCCAGGGCATCAAGATATTTACAGGCTTCCCAGATAATTTTAATATGCAAAAACTTTTGAGAACCACTCAACTAAGGCACACAGGAAATCAAACATTGTGGTATTCCTTCACCGACCTGAGATTAAAGAACTTTTATTATATTTTTATACTATAGTGAATATTCTTATCTACCTAGTTTCAAGTAACGAAAGAGGCATGATTTTCCTTTGGTGAAACTTTCATCCCCCTCATTTTTAGTTCATGTGGTTCATACAGAGTTTACCTCAATCCTAACTCCCCACCCCATCTGCACACTAATTTCAGCAGTGAAGATATGATACAGACTTGCCCAGAGCATTCCATCCTTCAGGCCACAATAATTGGTTCCGGGCATATTACACAAGCTAGGCCAAAAGGATTTGATCCCAGAACTTTTCTTGAAGCTACTACTGACTTTGGTTGAAGCTATTAGAAAAAGAGGACACCCCACACACACACACACAATTCCACCCCGGCCCCAACCAGGGGTGGAAATACTGATCAGATGAGCCTGCAACTGCTTATTATTTAATTGCCACTCTTGTCTCACTCTTGTCTCAGTTACATGTACCAATAAATTTGTTCCTCTTTAAGTCAGTTTGAATTTTCAAATTATCATCCTCAATCAAGAGTCCTAATGCACAACCAAAATTATCAAAATCTATATAACCTTTTTAGGTATGTGTGCTTTGGTTCATACCTCTCAAATTGGCAAATAAACATTTCTTTATATAAATTAAGTAACTGCTACTTGACTGACCTTCCCCAAGACCACATACTCATGTCTAAAAAGAAGAAATATATTTTTATGCCAATCTCTCATATACACATAGGCCCAAATGAATATGATACTTTCAGCAGCAGGAAACTGCAGAAAAAAGCCAGGTGATAACAAAGCCAAAACAAAGGAGTGTACAAATACACACACATGCGTCCATACGAGGTCTGACCATTAAGTTTGCGAACTCATCCTAAAAGAGTGCTACATACCTCATTGCTGAATATCACTACAGTCACCTTCGAAGTATTCCCCTTGGGAAACTACGCACCGATGCCAGAGCCTAGTCCACCCTTCAAAGCAATTTTGGAACACTTTTTCTGGAATGGCCATCAGAGCTGTCGTCGTATTACCCTTGATGTCCTGAATGTCAAAATGTCTTCCTTTCAACATTTCCTTTATCTTCGGGTAAAGAAAAACTCCCTCACAGACAGTGCCGTGTGAGCTGGTGCGCTGTCATGATGCAAGAGCCATGAATTGTTGGCGAAAAGTTCAGGTTGTCTAACTTTTTCACACAGCCTTTTCAGCACTTCCAAATAGTAAACCTGGGTAATTGTTTGTCCAGTTGGTATAAATTCATAATGAGTAATCCCTGATATCAAAAAAGGTTAGTAACATCGTCGCGACAAGTTCGCAAACTTAATTGTCAGATCTTGTATACATGTATTATACGTGTATGAGAGAAACATGTATTTTAAGCTAGTAAGGACAAGTTTAAAACTTTACAGAAAGAGTTGGGATAAGAGGCTTGAAGAAAGGTATGATCCATGTTACATAAAACAAAAGGGGCAATCTATGTCAACAGAACATTATGTTCTAGAAATGTTTACTGAACAAATGAGACTGGTATTCAGTAGATGGTTCACATATTAGAACAGGTATTTAACACCAACAAATTTAATTTGCTTTGATTTGAAAAAATAATGTCATTTTTTTATAGTTTTACCCCAGTCTGTATGAAATTATGATTTACAAAATATAAAATGTAGTCTCAGAAGTTGTCTGATTAAAAGTTATTCAGCTGGGAATGACTGAAATGACAATTCTACGGTAAATATTTCAAAAATGAATTATATGACCACAACTCCAAGGATCTTTTATAGACTAATGGAATCTGTTACACACAACTAGGTGCTAGGAGAGAAAGCACATAGGAGTTTTGAGAGCCTTGACTTTTCTGGCAGAAAGGTGGATAATTGAGCCAGAATTTGAACTGATTATATGATGCAGTAACACTGCACAGAATTAGTTGAGTTTTTATTCTGACTTTGCCATTGTATTTTCAGTCTTAACTTAAGCAAATTATTTAATTTCTCTGAGTCTCACCTTCCTTACAAGGAAAACAAAACTACTGGCCTATTACATAATCTTTAAGTTCTCCTTCAAACCTAAAATTACCATATTTTGCCACATATAATGCACTTTTTTGCCCAAATTTGTGAGATAAAAATAAGGATGTACATTATACATGCATAGTACTAATTCCATATCTATATAAATGTTTTTATTTATGCTTATGAGTTAAAAGTGTTACTCTAGAAATCAATAACGATATCCATATGCAAAATACCCTGGAACACGATAATTGGTTTTGTTGAACTTACAACTACGAAGTGTTCTTGGCCTTCTCTGATGCGTAAACATCATAAATTTGTTACCAGTACATAAAATTTCTTGTACCATAATACGTTAAAAAATAAATGCTAGGGCCGGCCCGGTGGCTCAGGCGGTTAGAGCTCTGTGCTCCTAACTCCGAAGGCTGCCGGTTCAATTCCGACATGGGCGAGTGGGCTCTCAACCACAAGGTTGCCAGTTCAATTCCTCAAGTCCCGCAAGGGATGGTGGGTTCTGCCCCCTGCAACTAAGATTGAACACGGCACCTTGAGCTGAGCTGCCTCCCGGATGGCTCAGTTGTTGGTTGGAGCGCGGGCTCTCGACCACAAGGTTGCCAGTTCAATTCCTTGACTCCAGCAAGGGATGGTGGGCAGCGCCCCCTGCAACTAAAAAATTGAACACGGCACCTTGAGCTGAGCTGCCGCTGAGCTCCCGGATGGCTCAGTTGGTTGGAGCGTGTCCTCTCAACCACAAGGCTGCCGGTTCGACTCCTTGACTCCAGCAAGGGATGGTGGGCTGTGCCCCCTGCAACTAGCAACGGCAACTGGACCTGGAGCTGAGCTGCGCCCTCCACAACTAAGACTGAAAGAACAACTTGAAGCTGAACAGAACCCTCCACAACTAAGATTAAAAGGACAACAACTTGACTTGGAGAAAAAAGTCCTGGAAGTGCACAATGTTCCCCAATAAAGTCCTGTTCCCCTTCCCCAATAAAATCTTAAAAAAATAAATGCTAAAATTCCTTTATAATACAAAAAAACAAGTACCTACATGTAGACAAATGAACTTAACTAAGGAGGTGAAAGACTCAAGTTTTAAAAAATACCTGATGAGAAAATTCCTAAACACCTTTGAATTTTAAAAAATTTTCTGAAGGTCTCTGCAATACTTGATTGCTACAGAAGAGTTCAAATAAAACAGATCATGGTAAGTTTCTGTAAGCTAAATTACTAGTTAAGCATTGATTTGGTACAATTTGTCTTTACCTATAATCCCTCAGACTTCTCCATGCTCTGCTTCATCCTTTAAAGTACCCAGTTCAAGTGTGATCTCAGTGAAACACTGCCTAATCTCCCAAGCATACCACAGGAAACTATCTATACTTTTTTTAAAAGCTTTTCTCTTCTTCCATGTGCATCATTTCACTTATGTTTCTACCAAGATTATTGTCTGCCACAGACTGTAGGATAGCAGTTTGAATTATATTTCCTTCTCTGGACTAGATCAAACATAAACATGTATCCCAATGCCTTTTATATTTAAAGTAGATATTCTTTATTATAAACTTAATACAGACAAGCAGATATGTCTGAATGAGCCAAAGTAACAGAGTACTGTTGACTTTGATCTAAAGCTCAATCAGTATTTACTGAAGCTGTGATTAATCAGTCCAAATTGTGGGCTGCATATTAGGCTAACCTAGTAACAATGGCTCAAAATGTGACATCTAACTAAGCCCACATTGGCATAAGTCCTTACTAATTAATAAATCAATGATCCCGTTTTATCATGAATATACAGAACTCATTTTTTAAAAAGAAACGCTAAAAAAGCACACCATTCCAAATTTACACCCCTAACCTCAACTTGGAGCTCCACAATCATTTATCCAACTGCTTACTTGATGTTTTTAAAAAATATTTCACTGTACATATTTGAAAACAATAAAACCATATTTCTTTTTAAAGCATTCATAATTCAGCTATTTTATTAATTTAATATGCCTTTCCCTCAATTAGCTTATTTTACATATATTAACAACTTTAATCCTTACAATCCTAAAGCTAGGTACTATTATTTCCATCTTTTAGATGAGGAAATTGAGGCACGAAAGTACTGTGCCCAAATTTACACAGCTCACAAAGCTAAAGCATCAAAGTGTACAGGGACACAGTTATACTGCCTAATATAGGATTTCACATAGCTTCTGATTCCATGCTTTCCACTATCACTGAAAGAAACCAAAAAAAACTGAGAGGGGTGTCCAGTTTCCATCATGTGACCACAGAGTAAAGGGAGGTAAGAATTTCCTGAATATGAACTTCTACCAGAAGATAGTACGGAATGCCAGCAGTTCAAATGAAAGTTTCAATTTGGTGTATTAAAGACAGTTTAGGAATACAATGTAAATCTACGAAAGTGTGGGTTTTACAAAGGCATTTAAGACTGCTACACCAGTAAAAATGGTATTAGCCTTAAGCAACTTCTTTCTTAAACTTTTTGGACAGTGACTCTTAAAACTAATATCTTACTCCCTGCTTTAGTTAGAAAGCTCATATGGCTCTTCTCTAACAACCTTATACAATATTTTTTGTATATTACTCTAACTCCAGCTTTTCCTTTGGCCTAATTTATGCAACTATTCATTTTTAATCCTGTTATATAAATATTTCTAAACCACTGCGAACAAGATTGAGGAATATGAATATTTATATTATGAATATATATGCATATATGTGTATAATATACACATATATGTATATACATGCCTCAAACCACAAATAAATTTTACACAAAAGAACAAACATAAACCTATTAATCAGGATCCTTCAACACATTCTAGACAGTATACTCATGTAAGGGAAGAGACTATATCTGATGGTTAAAATTACAGTTTTAATAGATTTCTATGCCAAAATATTATTTGAAACAGTTTTAAAATAAGTAAATGATACTGGTCCATTCAATTTTTTATCAGTGTTTACTTAGCAATTCTTAAAATATGATTCAGAATCCCTGGAGACCCAAGACCCTTACAGGTCTGTGAGGTTAAAACTCTTTTCACAAGCTATTATTTACCCTTTCCACTCTCATTCTCTCATGAGTGTACAGTGTAGTTTGATAAGCTACATGAAGTGGAGTGATGATGTCTGTTGGCTTACAAGCTAACAGAATGTGCACTTGGTATTTCTGTATTCAAAACTGTGTTTTAATTTCTAACATGGTAAATATTGATAAACATAACTCACATAAACAAAAGTTCTTTGGGTCCTCAATAACCTTTAAGAATTATAAAGGGGTCTTGAGACCAAAATGTTTGAGAACTATTGGTTTAAATTACGAATGAGTTTGCTGTTTTCAAATCAAGCTCATTTGCTAGTTTTTAAGAGTAGAAAGAGAATTATAAAAGATAGCAATTTTGGAAAAATGATCAAGCAAATGCAAGACATGCTTATAAAAAAAGTAATACATTAAATAAAAAGTTTAAAGAGTACAAAGATGTATTAACACAATTAAAAGAATCATAATAAGCAAGAACTCTGAAAATATGAACTGAGTAAATAAACTTAATAATTAGAAAGACGTGATACTGAGTCAAGCACTACTTTAAAAAAAAATTAAGGGCAAGCCTTGTTCTCCTGCAGTAGACTCATCCAAAACCTCTTGTAGTCCCTTTTTTAATAGAGTCAACAATTAGAATGGTAGATAAAAATGTTTTCCTTTAGCAAAAACAAAACCCTAACTCTTTAGTTAAGTTTCTAAGTTAACCAAATAGTTGCTCAAAGAAAAAAACAGGCAGTTTTAAAATATATTTCCTAGTGCACTTCATACTCTTTATTTTTCAAAAGGAAAAATCATTTAGAAAAAGAAATGTACCTGAAAATGGCAGGGTTGCAGACATGCTTTGGATCCAACGCTTCTCCCTGTATAAATTCATAGCACAGTCCATTATTGAAGGTACAGTAGAGTTGTGGCGCGCAGCCATGAGCCTGTAACACTCGGAAACTCTTCACTTCCTCATCTCGATCGACTAACAACTCAGTCTTATTGCCATAAATTCGCACCAGGACTACATCTTCCATTGTATTACCCACATAACAGCCAATAAGTTTATTTGTGATTCCATCTGTGAAAAGCTGCCCAAAAAAAAAGAAAAAATGGGGAGGAAAGCAATTATATACTTTTAAGGAATTGAATATGAGATAATTTGTAATTAATACTAATTAAAATATCTTAACATAAACTTTTGAATTTTAACATGTCTATAATTTTAATTCTAGATTAAAAAAAAGGAATTCTACTGTTTATTATCTCGTCCTTAATTCCTATAACATTGTCTTTTTTGATTCAAAAGTGTTAATTATTCCACCTCTAGTATGTCCATAGTTTGTTACCTACTGTATATCAGTCTACCTTGTACTGCAATCATTGCAAATGTGTGTGTGTGTGTGTGTGTGTGTGTATATATGCGCGTGCGCGCACGCGCACACGCGCGAAAAGGCTGAAGACAGGGACACTGCCCTCTTCCTAGCTTGGTATATGACATAAAAAACGGTTTGTAATAATGTTCACAAGTTTAAATACACAAACATCATCTACCATAATTTACAATGTAAATCTCCAACTTATAAAATCTGAATTTTAAAAGTTACTTAACATAACATGCGTTAAATAAGTATTCAGGTTATGGTAATTTAAACTTGAATACTAAGCTAAAAAAAGAAGTGCAAGCTTAATTAGAGGTAGACAGGTAAGTAGAGATTTCTATATTTTCTAGAAGAGACTTTTGGGATTTTTTTTTTTTTTTTGATGTCTTCAGAGTAGCTGAATTTTTATTTCCAAAGACAAACCACTCAAGCTGCAACTTGTAGATAAAACTTTTTGAAGTTTCAAAGTGTACTTGCATATTAAGGAATATAGACTCCTTTCTTCCATGTCACAAAAATAAATCTTGAAAATACTCATCAAATTCTTCTTCCTGTGATTTTTCATCGGTCTCTGGTACTGGGCCTTTCCAAAGTTCAGATTCTGAAGTACTTTCTTCCTCATCAGAGTTTCTGTTTACAGAGTTTTCTGATTTCTTTGAGGATGAATGTCCTTTATCCTTTTTCTTAGAGGTCTCTTCTGCAGAAGATAATCTGGATTTTTTGTGGGATGACTCTTCACAGTCTTTTTTGATTTTATTCTTTGTTTTTTTTGACTTGACTTCTTTTCTCCTGTGATGGAAATTTAATTTAAAGGAACATTCTTGGCATAATCTTAATTTAACAAGTGCATTTCTCTTTCCACCATGCTCAATATAGCCAAAATTAACTTCCCAACTCTTTAAACCTTCTTTTTTATCACAATATTTATTTCCACAGGAAAACTGACCTTTTCCTGAAATTACTTCTTTTTCTACTCGCCACCTAAATCCAAACTTATTTTCTTTGTATCTACTGAGATCTGCTATGCAGTATTCCTTGAATAATTTATCATAGTATTTCTTTGCAAGTCTCTTCTCCCAATTCATGTCCATTTCATCCTCCTCATTCCATAGGAATCTATGATTTTCTCGTACAACATCCATGTCTGTCTTGTCATTTTCCCCTAATCTCCTGAAATCTTCTTTTTTGCCACCATAGTACAAAATATAGTCATTTACAAACTTTGTGTGCCTTTGATAAGCATCCATTGCTATGAGATGAAACCTTCTATTTCTTGCTTCTTCCCTATCCAGCAATTCTGCTGCAACTTGTTTATGAGCCACCTTTCCATGGTTTTCTTTCTGAAATGGCTTTTTGAGCAGTAAATCGTCTTCAACTGTCCTTTTTTTCCTTTTGCTAGATTCTCCGCAGTGTTCATCATCACTAAAATCAGAGTCATAACCTCCATGACCATGCATCTCCTCCCAGCTCTGTTAAGTTGGCCCGCTGCGTCGTCGCTTCCTCCTTTCTCTACGGCTGCAGCGACGACCCACGGCCTGAGAGAGCCGCTGCAGGGCCACTGGCGTCCGCTGCGGCAGCGAAGCTTCCCCCCGGCCGCCGCCACAGCTACCCGCTGCCCGCCTCTGGGATTTTTTAAGAGCATTAAGTCAATACTTCAAGGCCTTTTTTTTTAGATCTAAGCACAAATGGCACATTAAGAAGTAAACAGATACAAGTTCTCTAATTCTATTCAAAAATTCTATCTTTCATTTTTTTCTATACTAATTTGACAGGAAAACTAACTCTTCTATTTACCCAGTTATAATTCAGAGATTTTGGAGGCTCTAAAGTGAAATAAAAGGACAAGAGGTACAAGTGAAAATAAGAGTTAAGAATATTTTCTTCTAAGACAACTGGAAAGAAAAGGAAAAAAAGGACAGAGAATAATTTAAATGTATATACTATAACTAATACCTGAGAAAGAGGGCAAATGTTTCCATTTCAATTAGATTGTTGTAATGATACCTGAAAAGGCTTTAGATCTTCACATGAAATTTTGAAAGGAACTATTTACTAAAGTTAATATACATTTGACGAGTTTTTATAGAATGGATTTTTATTACATACAAGGATGGACTACTACCCTTATTCACATATGAAGTAATATAAAGAGACTTATTTTTTAGGTATGTTAGAGACATAAACTATCACTCTCCTAGATTTCAAAAAGATTGTATGCAGTAAGAAATTGACAAGAAGCATATGCACTGAAACTAAATGCCAATCATTTTATTAAAACCTGTGTTGAAAATCATGTTAAAAAACAAAAGATCATGTTTCTTATTACAATGCCATATCATTTCATGTTATTCTGTAACTTCTTCAGATATCATGTGGAGAGAAAATATTTCAATTACTGTAATAAAGATTGAGAAACAGTCCGAAATGCTTATAAATGACACTTTATACTCAAATACCAGGGCTTGAATCTGTTTTCTGTATTTTCATAGCAAATAGTAGATACTTAACACTTCCCCATATAGTTATCAAAATTGTGTTCTTTACCTAGTTTTTAACAAACGCATTCTCTCTTGCCTATAAAATGTGCATGCTGTATTGTGCATTTATGTGTATACATACAGAAACATACATGTAAGACATATGCACTTAAAGGGCCAGGGATAGGTAATAAGATTACTGAATACAGATTACTGAACACTATTATAGATATTTATAAGTATGACAGAATCTCAACTCCAATTATACTAACCCTAACACCCTATATTGTACAACAGGCACACACATGCAATGAAGTGATTGTCATAATAAATTCCTAGGGTAAAAATATAAATATGAGTAATATAACTTCATATTTATAAAAAGTTCATGTATAAATAAGCATAAAATGTCTGCAAAGATATTCAATAAAAACCTGAGGTAGTTTAAATCTTGTTCCTTGTTTCCAAGTAGTTTAAATTTTTTCTTTTGGCTTATGTATGTTTTCTCACTCTTTTTCTGCAAGGAAACTAGTTCACAAGTGAAACAATAAAATTAGTGAGATGAAAAGGAGCCCAACAACTAGGAACCAACTTGGCACACACAGCAAGGCCTTGAGGTTCTGTTGAACATAAACAATTTCACAGAACACCAACGTCAGATGAGGCCTCTCTGGGGCCATAAAGGATCAAGACAAAAACAAAATCACTGTAATCATGTCTGAACGTAGATAAAATTATGAAATTTTCCTAAACCACAAAAATGACCAAACATCCCTCTATTCTGGCTAATTTGAGTGACTGCTGTTCCTTTTCCAGTCACAGCTTTGGCAGGCTTCATTCCTCCAGGCCTCTAGGTAAGATTAAGATACCCACACAGGGGGCTGGCACAGCCAGTGGCTCAGGCGGTTGGAGCTCCGTGCTCCTAACTCCGAAGGCTGCTGGTTTGATTCCCACATAGGCCAGTGGGTTCAATTCCTCAAATCCCGCAAGGGATGGTGGGCTGCGCCCCCTGCAACTAGCAACGGCAACTGGACCGGGAGCTGAGCTGCGCCCTCCACAACTAAGACTGAAAGGACAACAACTTGACTTGGAAAAAAAATAATAAAATGAATTGATTTAAAAAAAAAAAAAAAAAAGATACCCACACAGTCATAGACTTGCCCCACTTCCTTCCTTACAGCACCCAACTGAGGAAAGTTTGTTTCCTTGAACACTTCCCCAAATCACCAAACTCAAATCCTATATAACTTCTTTCTCACAGCCAGTTCCTGAGATCACCACCATTCCCCATGGTAGAAATTCTCCCTATTACAGTGAGTAACAGTCCAAAGCTGTTCGGCTATAGATGTGTTCTTGATGGTTTCTCATGGAAAACACTGACTTTAAGGATGTATGGATAATGCTCTTTGCTCTTGGATAGTTCCCACCTCATATATAAACTTGCAAGTGATTCAATATGCTGGACCTTTCCAAATATACAATTAAAATACACTACACCATATACTAAGTACACAACACTACATGTATACTAGAAATGTAAAATTACCCATCAATGGATGGGGTACCAGACTAGTACAAATTTCATGAAGTTCCTTTTCACAGGGTTTATCCTGCATTGTTGGTCAAGTACTTAGGATAGAACTATTTCAGAGGATGAGGAGCTACGAAGCAAGACTGTTTGAGCTTGAATTCTAGCTGAGTTTTCTACAAGTTGAATAATCTTAGGCAAGTCACTAAACCTCTTTGTGCTTCATTTTCCTCATGTATAACATCAGCATATTAGAATCTACTTTATAGCATTGTTATGTGGATCAATGAGTTAATATACATAAAAGCACTTAGAGTACCTGGCACACACTAAGCTCTTAACAACAAGTATGTGGATAACTACATACAGAGGGTGCCAAAACAATGTATACATATTTATGTGTACATACAGAACCATACATGTAAGACATATGCACTTAAAGGGATAGGGATAGGTAATAAGATTACTGAATACAGATTACTGAACACTATTATAGATATGTGTAAGTATGACAGAATCTCAACTCCAACGATACTAACCCCAATATTTTCTATTGTACAACAGACACACATGCAATGAAGTGATAGTCATAATAAATTCCAAGGGTAAAAATATAAATATATGAATAATGTAACTATTCACGGTGATGGTAAAATTACGCTGATGGTAACCACTTGAACCCTCCCTCTTCATCCCCCACATAAAGTTTTCTTCCTAGGTAATTCTTTCTTCTGTTTCTCCATCCCTATTTCCAACAGTCAAATCTTGTCAATTTCTTATCTGCAGGATTTCAATAGCCTCACTGGTCTCTCTTAGGCCAGTTTAACCACCTTCCTGCCCTCTAAAAATATTCTCTTTCTTCACTGCCACCTGCATAAGATATCTAAACAACATTTAAGAATATGATGATTGGCAATCTTCAAATGGTCCCACACTGCTCAGAAAATAAAGTTCAAGATCCTTATGGTATGCAAGTTCCTTGATATCTCTTCAAGTTATCTAGTAATCTACTTAACAAACTCACCCTTCTATTCCTTCACTTAACTTCCAACTTCCTTTAAAATTCCAATACAGGAGTTATCTCTTCTAGAAGATAGTCCCTAAACTCAAGTAAGGCATAAATACTTCTCAGTGTTTGCTAGTACCCTACACATAGCATTTACTAAAATGCACTGTAATTGCTTAATTATATTTGTCACTCCATATTATACTGTGAATTCTTCTGAGGCTTGGAACATATCGAAAGAAGGAAAAAAAAGTAAAGGCGATAAAATAGGAATGCAAAACAGATGAATTGAACAGAAGGTAATAGTTAAGATGGTAGAAAGAAAATCTGAACTACCTAAATAGTTACATTAAATGTAAAAGAACTAAATAATCCAATTAAAGGCTAATTATGGAAAAAAACAACTATAAATGCGGCTTTCACAAGAGACATGCAAAAGAAAGCTGATGTAGTTACATCATATCAAACAAAATAGAGCTTAAGGATATAGTCCTGAGGATAAATAGGGACATTGTATAATGATAAAAGGATTGATCCAACAAGAGATAACTGTTTTAAATGTGTATGCATCCAATAACACAACTTCAAAATATACATGGCAAAAACTGACATACTAAATACATTCCACAGTAATTGTTCAAAACTTGAGCACATCTTTAAATAGCTGATTTTTTTAAAACAGGAAAAAATCACTACGTGTACAAAAGATCTGAACACAATTTAAAATCCTACATAAATGACATACAACACTGTACCCAAGAACCGAATATGCATCCTTTTCAAGTCTACATGAAATATTACCAAAATTAACTATAGGCTTGTTTATAAAGCAAGCGTCAATAAATACCAAATGATTAAAATCATTCAGATATTTTCTCAAACTACAATGGATGTGAGCTAGACATCAGAAACACACCACACACACACATCAAATAAAAATGGTTAAGATAGTAAATTTTGTATTTGCTTTTTGCCAAAATAAAGAAAAAAAAATTCTCCCACTTATTTGAAATGAAGCAATGAACATGAAAATCCACAGGATAAAGAAAATAACTACAATGGTAATTAGAAAACATTCTGAACTGAATGATAAAAAAGACATATCAAAATCTGTGGGTGCTTATAGGAACATGTAAGTACAAATATTAAAAATTTAAAAAGCAGGTAAGACATCCCAGATGGTGGAGTAGATAAATACTGTGCCTCCCTACTTCTGTGAATACATTATAATCACAACTAAATTATACAACCATCAACCTGGAAAACCATCTGAAGTCTAGCTGAACAGTTTTATAACTAAGGATATAAAGAAGTCATGTTGAGATAAGTAGGAGAGGCAGAGATGCAGAAGGGCAAGCCCCAAACCTCCATGTGATAGATGACAATCAGGAGGGATATCCTGGCAGCAAAGGTCCCCCTAGAGAAACGAGGGACCTCAGCCTCGCAATGGATTCTCCTGCCCAGAGTACTGGTGCCAGGAAGAGGAGACCCAACAACATCTGCCTATAGAAAACAGTGGGAATTCCATCCAACCAAGTGGGATGGAAGGCTGGGGGAAACCCAGACATCATCTTAAAGGACACACGCACAGCCTCACTTGCACACAGATACTCACCCTGGGATCTGGTGGAGGTACAGTGACTCAAAGGGGTCAGAGACATACCGGGAGAGACCGAGTTGTGTGGTTTCGGGGAAAGGACTGGAGGGACTATCCATTTTCCCTGTATAGGGGGTCATCCTGCCACGCAGCCAACAGACAGGCGCTATCTTTCCTGTGTTGAGCCCTTCCCCCCAACATGGCCAAATCTGAATCTGAAGTGGTCTGGTGGGTTCCACTGCTCCACCGCGCTAACTCCTGGGGGCCCAAACCTATGCAACTCCCCCAGCTCGGAAGTATTTTCTCAGGGAGCAGCCAGCCCCGTCCACATTGCACTTTCTTGGAAAACTACTGGGTCCGCGTGACTCCATGTGCTGAGACTTTTGCCGAGTAGTTCCAGGCCCAGGACTGGCACCAAGCCACAATCTACATTAACGTGGTAAACACAACTCTTCCACTCTAGTGATTTCCTGAGACCCTGCCTCACCCAACTTGTATACTGCATGAGGCTTTATCGGGGATGTGTGACGTGGAGCATTTCCGTTGTGATCAAAAAATATGGTGAATGCTGCTGCTGAGTGCCATCCAATGGAAAGGCAGGGATCTTCAATACAGCAAGTGGCACGTCGAACCTTAGTAACTGTGTGTGACAAGTTTCAACTTGTTTGGTGCAGTCGGGTGTGAGCTACAGTTGAGAGAAAGTGTGTGTTGAAGTGTGCCGTAAATCATGGATCACAAACAACACATTAACATGAAATTTTGTTTCAAACTGCAAAAAAGAGCTAAAGAAACACACGAAATGGTAAAATTTGTTTATGGTGATGCTGCAGTGACCATGAAGATGGTTTACAAGTGGTACTAGCAATTTTGTAATGATTGTGAATTGATTGAAGATAAGGAGAGATCTGGATGTCCTTCAACATCAAAAACAGCCTGAGAAATGAGCAATTCATCCCCCATCATGACAACATTGTGTCCCACATCGCTTCTGTACAGCAATTTCTGTCAAATAAAAACATTACTGTGTGCCCTCATCCACCTTATTCACCAGATCTGGCACTGTGCGACTTCTGGCTCTTCCCCAAAGTCAAAATGACCATGAAAGATAAGCGTTTTGAATCGATTCAGGACATCAAGGCAGCCAGGACAACACAACTAAAGACACTCACAAAAGAGGACTTTCAGAACTGATTCAGAAAGTGGCAAGAAAGATGGCATAAGTGTGTTTGAAGAGAAGGGGAGTATTCTGAGGGGAATTAATGGCAATGTGTCTCTCACTGTAATAATTTTCTTATTTATTTAAAGATTTACCGCATTGTTTCATCACACCTCATATAACAATCAAATGAATATCTGCATACCAACAAACCATTTTTAAATGATACCCTTTACATTAATATCAAAAAGCATCCAATTCCTAGAGGGAAAAAAAATCAAATGAAACAAAAAATCTCTATATTAAAAACTTCAAGTTTGAGAGAAATTAAGGATTTAAATAAATGGGACATACCATGTTTATAGATTGCAAGACTGAATATTGTTAATTTAGTTCTTGAAGATCTATAAATTCCACAAAATATCAATCAAAATCCCATCTGTTTATCTGGTATAAATTAAAAAGCTGAGTCTTTAATTTACATGGCAATTTAAAAAGTCAAGAATAGTCAAGACAATCTTAAAGAAGAACAAAGCTAAAGTTCTATACCAAGGACTATAGAAACTATACCAGGTAATAAGACCTATAGCAAATTTGACAGTAATCAAGACAATGTGGTAATGGTGCAACAGACAAAGCAGACCAAAGGAACAAAACAGAATTTGCAATCAAATCCACATACAATGAAACCTGATTTATCACTAAGGTGACACTATAATGGAGAAAGATGGTCTTTTCAATAAATGAATAACTGATAGCCATATGTAAAAAAATGAATCATGATCCCCTCCACCTCACACCATAAATGACTCCAGATCAAAATGTAAAGTATCAAAACAATAAAACTTCAAGAAAACACTGAGGATTATCTTCATGACTTCAGCATAGATCTCAAGACACTAAACGTGCTGCCCATAATGAAAATTATTGAAAAATTGGTCACCCGAGCTCTGATGGAGGTAAGCAGTAATATTTTGAAAGAAATCTTTTTTTGTTGAACAGCAGTTCTCAACAGTGGGCTTAAAATATTCAGTAGATCATGTTATAAACATATGTGCTGTGTCATCCAGGTTTTGTGTTTCCATTTATAGAACACAGGCAGAGTAGATTTGGCATAATTCTTAAGGGTCCAAGGATTTTCAAAATGGTAGACGAGCACTGGCTTCAACTTAATGTCATCAGCTGCATTAGCATCTAACAAGAGAGTGAACCTATCCTTTGAAGCTCTGAAGCCAGGTATTGACATCTCCTCTCTAGCTATGAAAATACTAGATGGCATCCTCTTCCAATAGAACATTGTCTCATCTACATTGAAAATCTGTTTAGTGTAGCCACTTTCATTAATTATCTTAGCTGGATCTTCTGGATAATTTGCTGCAGCTTCTGTATCAGCACCTACTGCTACAACTTACACTTTTATGTTATAGCTTCTTACCTTAAACCTCATGCACCAACCTCTCCTAACTTCAAACTTTTCTTCTGTAGCTTCCTCACGTCTCTCAGCCTTCACAGAACTGAAGACAGGGCCTTGCTCTGGATTAAGCTTTGGCTTTAAGGGAATGTTTGATCTATCTAGGCCACCAAAATTTTCTCTATTATCAGCAATAAGGCTGTTTTGCTTTCTTAACATTTGTGTGTTCACTGAAGTAGTACTTTTAATTTTCTTCAAGAACTTTTCCTTTGCATTCACAGCTTGGCTAACTGGCGCAAGAGGCCTAGCTTTTGGCCCATCTCAGCTTTCAACATACTTTCCTCACTAAGCTTAATCATTTCTAGCTTTCGATTTAAAGTGAGAGATGTGTGACTCTTTCACTTGAACACTTAGATGTCATTGTATTAATTGGTCTAATTTCAATATTGCTGTCTCAGGGAATAGGGAGGCCCAAGGAGAGGGAGAGAGATGGGAATGGCGTGTCAGTGAAACAGTCAGAACATACACAACATTATTAAATTCACCGTCTTTATATGGGCATGGTTTGTGATTCCCCAAAACAATTACAATAGTAACATCAAAGATCACTGATAACAGATTGCCAAAACAAATATATAAAAAAGTGTGAAATACTGTGAGAATTATTAAAAGTGATAGAGTCATGAAGTAAGCAAAGGCTGTTGGAAAATAGTGCCAATAGATTTGCTCAATGCAGGGTTGCCACAAACCTTCAATTTGTAAAAAATGCAGTTATCTGGGAAGTTCAATAAAGCAAAGAATAATAAAACAAAGTATGACTACAGAAAATTAAATAAAATCTCTTAAGTCTATTATATGCATTCTCAACAGAGATGGTATCATCACCAAAGGGTCAAAAATTGGTTCTTGAGGGAGAAAAAAAAAACTTAGATATTACAAGGTTTGTGGCTATCCAAAGCTCAACCCTACTTAACAAAATCCTATTCTTTAGTATTCCATTTCTCCTGTTATGTAGAAATTAACATAATTTAATTTTAATTAATCTACTTTTAGCTTTCTTTTCAGAGAGTAATTATAAAAAGAAACTGGCTTACATACAACATAGAGATATTCAATAAACGTTTGCTTATGTAGACAGATTATAAGGTAACTTGAAAATGATCAAGTTGTTGGACAAGAAAACTATGGCCTAAATAAGTTTCAATATTTATTCAAAGTTACAGTGACAGGACAGGTTAAAAACCTGTTTCAGGGAGATCAAGACCACCCTCAACTTTATGGGTTCCCTAGCATGACCCTAGACTAATTGCTAACACATTATTTGGGGAAAGAATAAGAGGCATAGGATGATAAAACCCCTGATGCCTCACTGTTTGTCCAATCACTCATAATATGAAACAGCAGGCATGTTGCCATCTGTCACAGAAGTAAAAGTAAATGACTAGAAATGAGAGCTCTAACCATAGACAAGTTGAGTCACTCCACCACAATAAAGTTCAAAATAATGTGAAATTGTCTAAATGCACAATTCCCTGACTGTTGTTAGCCAAACTGCCCCCCCCCCCGAAAAAAAAAAAAGTAAGAACAGTTTCAGGGTGGAAACTGTTGCACTGACCCGGATTTCAGCCGGTCTAATCCAACATCAGGCTGCTAACCTCAGAACCATCTTAAAAGAGAGAATCATGCTGCGCAGCAGATAACTGCATAAGCACCTCTGTTTACCAAGATGATTCAGGTGGCAAGGGGACAAAAATCAGGCAACTACTAAAACCAGGGGATATAGTATAAAGTCGTCGTCTCACTTTTGGATCAATATAGCCAGCTCCCTAAAGAACCTTTATTAACATGGCTCGTAAAATGGTTAAGTTAGGAGCAGTCTATGGTTTGGAAAACCACAGCATGATATGGCCTAATGAAAGACCCACAGCTCACTGCTAAGCAGGCCTGAATGGCTGTGACAAACCCAAACATAGAGCAACCTAATCCCAACAAGACTACTAGCTTACACAATAGATAAAAAAGAGCTAGAAAGTTTGTTTACCCTGAAAAGGAGAAATGTCCTGTCCCTCCACATGCAAAGTGGAATGAATACCCCAGATAAAGTTGGCTGCTATGCAGCAGATGCAGGCCATACCAGACTGGCTTTATATGTAAGGACCAGGATATCCAACCAGTTAATACGCCTGCCCCCAGGTCCTGGTAAATACTGTGATAAGGTCCTTCTAAATGGGTCCCCGTGTAACTTTAATGTTAGCATCACACAAAAAACTGTTCAGAATGCTGTATTCAATTTGCTATCTCAAGCTTCCTTTTATGGGTCTTTGGGATGATACTAAGAAAATTAGAATTGTTCAAAAAAAAAAGCAGAAAGGATAAGGGAGATGGCAAATCTATCTGTCCCAACAGAGTGGAAGCTTTTAGTGGTTACTGAAAAACTGGATGAATAAAGCAGACATTGATGGGGTTGAGGCAAAAGTTTTTAATAGAGCATTATCAGAGATTGGGTGGACTGATGGGAGCTACTACTGGTCTCCCAGCATTCAAGGGCCCCAAACAAATCCCAAACAGGGAAGCAGATATGTATTTATTTATGGTCCAGCGTAGGGGTGTCCAAACTTTTTCAACGGTTTTCACCAAGGGCCACATGCGGTAAAATACACCAACAGCCAGGCCACTCACTCAAGGTGAAGTACGTATTGCCTCACCTGGTTTATTTAAGTAAACTAAATGTATTTTTGGAATTTGCTGCGGGCCAATTAACAATGGATCTCGAGCAGCAGTTGGCCCACGGGCTGCAGTTTAGACACCCGTGGTCTAGAACAACCAATTAACTACCAAATTCAAATGAATGAGCTTCCTCAGGCCAATAAAACAGTAAAGACAAGTTTCGATTATTAAGATAATGCCTAATAAACAAGCCTAAAAGATGGAAATTAATACACATCAATTAACTGTTTTGTGGAATAAACTATTGGATTCCACCATCTTCCAAAATAACAAAATTAACAAAATATCATATCATATTCATATCATATCATATCCATGGCAAAATATTTTAAATTTGGTATCAGGCATTGGACAAGGTATAAAAGAAAGATACTCTCTAACACTGTTTTGAGAAGTATAGATACAACTTTTGTAAGAATTTGGCAATATCAAGGTGTGAAACAGCATGATAGTTTTATATGCAGACTTGGCTTGGCTATGGTATCCACTTATTCAATCAAACACTAATCTAGATGCAACTGTGATGGTATCTTGTAGATGTAGTTAACACCTACAATCAGTTGACTTTAAGTAAAGATTCTTCTCCAAAATCATAAAGAGCCTAATCCAATCAGTTGAAGGACATCTAAAAGCGAAACAGGTTTTCCTGAAGAAATTCTGCCTCAAGACTACAGACAGCATCAACTCCAGCCTTAGAGTTTGTAGCTCACCAGCCTGCCCTATAAATTTCATACTTACCAGCCTCCACAGTTGTGTAAGACAATTCCTTGAAGTAAATTATATATATGAGATTGTTTCTCTGGACAACTCTGACACATGCAATTTTTAACCTTTTAATTCCATTAATAAGAATTTACTTAGAAGTCTTCCGAAATATATGTATAAAAGCAGTTTATTGCAATACTGTTTTTAATATCCAAAAAATAGAAAACAATTCAATGTTGCTTTAAAAATATAGGGCAGATTACATATTCTGACAAGGGAGGATGTCTAAAATATGTTATTTTAAAAAGCAAGATACAGAATAACTTAGTTACGTATACAACATGAATATAATTACATTTACTGATATTTATAAACACAGGTTGATATGCACACTGGTAATTCCATAATCTGCTCATTTTTTATAATTTCAAAAGAAACTGTTCACAAAATTACCTGTTGGGAGAATGACTTGGAGTAGAGGAAGTTTGACTTTTCACATCTCATATACAGTCTTATATATGTTTTAAATATTTTATTAAGGGAATGTATTACCTATACTAATTTGAAACAAAATCAACAGGTTTAGATAGAATATGAGCCTTTTTAATTTTCTTCTTTGTACTCTTCAGAACTTAAAATCCTTATTTAAAAAATTAGGTCACATATTTAACATGACCAAATACTGTTTGTAGCTATCAGAAATTACAGTCGATACCATACAAACATGGGGTTATGAAAGGTTATATTTAAAAAAGAATACAAAACTGTACATATCGTATGATTACAACTATGTAAAATAAAAACGGAAGAAGTATAATAGAAGATAATAAAACACCGGTAATTTTTAAATAAAATATGGGTAGGACATTTGTTTTCTATTCAAAGTTTAACATTGTAATACATCTTTTTAGTAAAACCAAATTATTTCATGTTCATGTAGTAAAGGAAATTCATGTACTTAATCAGTATATTATTTTCTCAGAGTACTAACTTGCAAAACATGAGTAATTCAAATTATTGTTAATTTTTTTTTTAAATGTTATTGTGATACCACTAGAAAGACTGAGAGGTTAGGACAAGGGAAGGAAAAAGATATTCTGGGTTGCTGGTAACATTTTCTCTTTCCCTGTATTTGGGTTACACAGCTATTTTTTCTACAACAATTTATGTTTCATACATTTTTCTGTATGTTTGTTGTATCTCACAATTTTTTAAAGAGTGACAGAAAAGTATCTATTTATAGCCCATCTGTTATATCAAAGAGTAAAATAACTCCTTATAAGACAAAATCATTAGAAATACCTCTGATTCCTTACACATCTTCTATTACCTCATCTCTGTCACTAACAAAAAACAAAACAAAAATCCGTAAGATTCCCTCTTCCCTCACCTACAAGCAATTAACAAGTCCTGCACATTTATTTTCTGAAATGTCAAATCTGTCCCTTATTCCCTTCTCCAAGGCTACTGTCGTAATTTGGGTCCCAGCACCTCTTGTCTGGACTAACAACACTCTCTCCTAGATTAATTCTTTCTCAAACATTTTTAATACAATACAAAGCAAGAAATATAGTATTTATCATCTAATTTCAGTACATACTAGACAGATACTTTTATATACAACTAAAACAAGCTTCACAAAACAATACTCACCTTAATACTTGCAAGGCTCTATGATCTATCCTATCACATGCCATTTTAACTAATCTATTTAAATTGTAGTGGTTTCAACCCACTATATTGATTTATCATCCTATTAGTGTGTGGTAACCACCAGTTTCAAAACAAATATCCTAAGTGACCACTTACTCCTCAAATCAAAACATTTCCTTCAACCAACAATGCCACTGCCTACATCGTAGCCTGCCACTTCTCTAAAACATACATGATATATACCTCACCTACTTAAAAACATTCAATGGTTTCCTATTATGTCCTAGATAATAAAATACAACCTCCTAATTGAGGTACGAAACCTTCATATCTCACCACTCCCTTTCTCAAAAATCAGTCCCTTCGTTTTTGGTCACACTCCATTCTGCCCAAAATACTCAGTCTTGCTTTGTGAAAGTAGTTTTCTTTGCCCAGAAATGTTTCTCCATTCCATCTGATCATAACTTTCCTTCAAAGCTCAGCCTAGGTACCCTCCTCTATGAAGTCTTCCCTCCTACATTCTCCTATGCCTACCTTCTGGTACAGTTAGTTGTACAAAGAAATGCTGCTGGAAATAGCGTATCTAGGACAAAAAATATACATCAGAATTATTAAATTTTAGGGGCTTACAATTCTTTCAGATCAAGTTTTCCACTTATAAATACGGGGAGGGGTTTGGGAAGGAAGAGAGATGACAGACTGGAGGCATGTAACACTAAAATGTGCTATGCATCATTTTATATATTTCATTTAATTCTCAGGATATTCTACTATTAGTAGTAAGGTAATAAAATCCGTATCCGTGGTAAAATTACTATTAGTAGTATAATAGTAAAGTAGTAGTACAGTAGCAAAATCTACTATTTTCTACTTTTCTACTATTTTCCAAGGCAGACAGCAATCCCATTTTATAGAGATTTAAAAACATGCCAAAGGTTACAAATGGCTGGCGTCAGGATTCAAAAATCATCCTTTCCACCACATATGCTAAGGCCCCAAGGAGAGGTAAAGTGATTTGCTTAGTCCAAGTCACACAGCTGTTAATACCTGAAAATGAACTAGAAGGTTAGGCTCCTGTCTTTTTAGTCATGTCTTACTAAAACACAAGGTAACCTATCAAACATTGTATATCTTTGATAGGAGCCTATCAAACATTATACATCTCTTAGCCATAGTCAATATAGTCTTAGGTCCTACCACCCACTTAAATGCATTATTATAAAACACTGAAAAAAAAGAGAAGATACAGGAAATAGAAAACTGGACCTAACCACTGATATTAAAAGTTATGCCGAATAAAAACTATGACCCCTTATATGTATCTATAGGACTCAAGGTTCCTATGAATATTGTACCCTTCTGGCACCCTTAATATATTAAATTTATCTAAGACTCTTCTGAAACTTATATCACATAAAGTAAGGAACAAACTCATCTTTTTAAAAATGGGAAGGAAAATTAATTATTAAATTAGAACACTAAAAGAAATGCAATTTAATAGAGCAACTGTACATATTTGGCTTTTGATTCATTTAAAATAAAAAATATTCACTATTAAATATCACTAGTAAAATAAAAGGTGTTACAGATTTTTAATAGAATATTTCAGTAACTACTTCAAGGGGATATAAAAACTGCTACATAGCTACACAACCTAACACAAGTATTGGTTTCCAAGATAGTGTATGTATACTTAAAAAAATAATATTAAGGTTTCAAAACTATGCATTCAAAAACATACAAAAACTTGTGGAACAGCAGAACAGTATGCTTTTTAAATGTTCTTGTGTAATCTTTACCTGTGAATAAAATTTGAACGCTCGTTCCAAAAACACTACACTATAATTATTTTCTTATTTGTATTGCACATTAATTGGAAATTTCAAAGAAGAGATGTGTTGTTCGTTTTTTGATTCAGGTATCCAATATATAGTAGATGCTCAGTAGCAATAATAATTATGAGAGATAGGGTTTATTTCATTCTCACATAAACCTTTTGAGGTAGAAGTATTTGGATCCATTTTATAGCTTAGAAACATTAAGTAACTTTACCAGGATAACAAATCTAGTCACAAGTACATAGCCGGGACTCAAAACCAGCACTATGTTCAAACCCCATGCTCTTAACCACTATAGTATACTGTTTATTGAAAAACTAAGTTACTATAAGGTAACATATACAAATGATCTCATTGAGATCCTGTAACAAGAATAAATGTTTTAAAACGACAAATCATAATTAAGGTCTTTCTATCCTACCTTTTCCAACATCTACTACAGGCCCCACATTAAAAAAAAAAAAAATTCACATAATAACAAGTTAATGAAAAAAGCATTGTCCAGCATTGCAGAGAGAAAGATCCAGAGACAACATACTGGAACATTCCAAACACTGATTCATCAACTTTTTTAGAAGGAAAAACAATTTTAAGAGTCTCCTGAGAATTATTCTTTGGGCCTAAGAGATCTCACCTGATTCTTTATTCCTTTATACAAGCACTAGCCAAATAGAGACAAATTAAAATTCCACATCTTCAAATGAGATAGGGAATTGTTATGTAACAAAAGGAGTAACTATCTTAAAGGAAAGCTGAAGTGAATCCCTTTTCTAAAATAACGTCAAATGTGTAAAAAGTAATATAAACTTATGTTCAGGGGAACTTAAAATCTTTTTATGAGCCAAAGCTTTTATTTTTAAGAAATTAATTTATCACAAACATGGCTTCCCTGATTTAAGTTTAAACTTTTCTTGATCAAGATCCATTCATAAGATGGGTTCTCATTCCAGATCTGCCATTTACAAAGTGGAAGTTCAGTTTCAGTAACTATAAAATACATGTTAAAAGTCTATATCTACCTCACAACACTGTTGTTGGGCTTCATAAACAGTAAAATATTATTAAATACAAAGCAATCAAAATGGTATTGTTTATACCTACTCCGCCTATTCTAAGATACTATACACCAAAAAGCTCACCACCCCTTTTATACTTATTCTTTTAATCTTGTACAGATAGAAAAACGAAGTAATTAAATTTATTAAAACCTTATCTAAAATGAGGTTCTCTATTCCACGTGTCTAAGTCTTCAGGTAGACTGGGCCTTCTACCATTTTGACTGCATTAAAGTCTTTTGTGCTTGCTTTTGGAAATTGTTATGCTCTGAATAGTTCAGCTGGCAGGAGTAATTGCCAGGTAAGAAACATAATAAGCTTCTAAGGTATGTTTAAGGCATATTTTAAATCACATAAAAATTTTAGAAAAAATGTTTTTGAAAAGAAACGGGTTATATGTGTTACTGATCCAACTGTTTTAATCTGTTGATTATATGATACATACTTCCACTCCTGAAATGTGTGATTTTTATCTTTACACTTCAAAAACTAAAACCAAATATAAAAAAAAAAAATCCCATTGAGATTAAGTAAATCCTGAAGCATCATAAAAGCCGAGTTTGTAGGGACCTAGAATGTGGGAGTCAAATCTAAGTTGAGAGATGAATAACCACCTATTCAGCTTAGTAGTTGTCCCAGCTTCTGAATCAAAAGCTTTGCTAACACATGGAGGGATTGTATTTCTAACTAATAATCATCCTTTAGGCAAAATTAAGTGCTAGAATTTACCTTCACTTACAAATAAGTATATTAGAAGTTTGGCTTATGAGTTGAAAGGTCTAAAAGTCAGAAGATGCTACATAGACAGAAGATTCAATCTCAAGTACTTGCCAACAATCAAAAACAGTTTGATGTTTACCACAGTTTTGTCCCCCCCCCCCTTTTTTTAACCTATATCCTGGCTTTACTTCCCTTTCATAGGAAAGGAAACAAAAAAAAGGGAAAGTACCTACCTAAACGATTGTTTGGGAGCTTAAATGATAAAAAATATAGATCACCTAATCCAAACCTAGCACATAGTACCTCATGGTAGCTATTCCTGTTCTACAGACAAATACATCAACAGAAACTCCAATGGTCAAAGCTTCAAACTTTAAAATCTTTGCTTAAAAAGTAACTGCTTTGCAAGCACCAGTTAGTAGCATGCCTTTAATTAGTATGTTTAATTAATAACCGACTGACAGAATACAAATCATTTTGATAAACATAAAAATCTTCTATAGCAAACTAGTTAATGAATAAAGAACAAAAGCCTGGTGTTTCGATTAATTTAATTTTCCTTCATTAGATATATATTTTTTAATTACAAATGAAAATCATTTTGTATTCACTATGTACTATGTAGTTAGCTAATAAACACTCCCCTAAAATTTCAAGAATTTTGTCTAACATTTTTTTCAAAACGTATGCTCAAAACTCTTCTAGGAATTAAGAACTGAAACTAACACGAAAGAAAGCTTGAGTGTCAGGAACTGTTCTGGGCCCTAGGACACTGTTCATATTTTATTCATCTTTGTATATAGGTGGCTACTTTAGCAAAGAATCTGAGATACTGTTCATAACACTGCAGAATAATTTAGTCAACAAAACAAGGCAGATTAATTGGCTACTTCAAGTGATAGTCTTACATTATTGCTTAGATTTGAAACAAACCACAAATATCCTACCCTTTAAAATGATTTTGTTTTGTGTGCAACGGAAAAGAAGGTTCATTTTCATATAGTTCCTGAAACTCCAAAACTTAAAAATGAGTATTCAAAATAAATTTCAAGTATACTAAATCATAACTTATTAGAAGTTATTACAAAGCGCCTAGATTCTTAAGAATTTGTTCTCCTAATTTTTGTCTATGAATACAGTGGGCAAGAGAAAGAAATATTCACAAGCCACTGATCATTCTAACATAAGATAGTTACTTTCACTACTACGACTGAAAAAATTCATTAATATGGATCCCAATAAAACAATGTGTGTAGTGCTCCCTAAGAACACAATCTAGTAATGCACGGACATGGTTATTTTGAATCGAATACTTTCGCCAATTCGAGGACTTGAAAAGGTAAAACGCAGGGTCAGGCATAAATGGGAGTAAACCGTTGGGGGAGGGGAGAGAAGGGAAAGGAAAAGATCAGAGAGGATTAATTACTGCATCATTTGCGAAAAGAGTGGAAAAGGTTGCTCGGGCCGATTGGCGAGGACCCCTTGCAAGGGGGGAGGGGCGGAAAATGTTCATTTTGCATTTAAAATGGACAGGGGAGTGGGAGGAGGGGCAACTATCAACAAGAATCCTCCCGGCGTGGAATGGGTGCGTCACTTACGTAGCCGCTTTTACCGAGAAAATATGCCCCCAGAACTACCTTAATCAAGCAACTGTGAAAGAAGGGGGAGTGACCTTCCTCGGCGTGACGAGGAAATACACGGTCACATATCAAAGGACTGAGGGAGAAGACATTCCCGTCAGCTCTCTCCGGTTATCCGGGAACAGAAGGGACTGTGAGACCACCCAGGGCTTCGTTAGGGTCGTGAAAGACCCAGGGCTGAGGTGTGGGCGTTACCTGCAGGGTCACCTCCTGAGGGTCCCAGTGCGGCCGCAGGTGTTGCAGGAGTCTCAGGGCCCCCTCCCGGCAGCGCTGCTCCTCCTGATCCTGAACCGTGACGTCCAGCTTGGGGACCTCCGGGGAGCCGGGAGGGACGTGTATGTAATTGGCCATGGCCCAGGCGACGGCAGAGACTACCACGACGACGACCGCGACGGCGACCACGAGAGCGGCGGGCGCCGACAGGCTGGTGGATCCTTCCGTCCCGGGGCGCCCTCGCGTGAGGGCTGGGGGCGCTCAGACTGACGGGCGAGCGGTAGGAGAACGATTGGAGGCGGCACGCCTGCCGACCCAAGTCTGGACACCGGCTGAACTGAGCAGTGGTTGTTCACGCGAAAAATTCCTCTCATCTGCGTTCGACCGCCGGTGACCGCGGAGCATGCCGGGACTGGCCTGACGATGGCGTCACGCGCGGGGCGGAGCCTCTCCTGGCGTCAGAGCGGAGGCGGACTTTCCAGCCGTTAGCACAATGGGCCAGCTGTCTGGAGCTAGATTCCCCTGCCATTATCAGTCTACCCTGCGTGCTGCTGGTCTGAAAAACGCAGACCTCCCCCCTCCGGAATGAGCCCGAGCCCTGCCAACACCCGAAAGGCATTGAAGCTTTAGCTCACCTGATCATGAGGGTCTTGGGGTCTGGGTTTGAGGTAGGGATGAGTTTTTCTGGGAAGCTGGGACGCATCCTGAAATAACCAACAGATCAGCCTCTGAATTTGGCCTGAGGCTGGACAAGATTAATTGGGTCGCTTTGATCTGGGAGCTGCTGTGTACTGGGGACCCCATAGTTGGATTGACAACTAAGTTCTTATGAGATGTATACTGAGATCATGGTATATGGAACAAACAGTTAAGATAATCCGTTAAGACAAGGACAGCACTTCCAGATTTATTTTTAAGGTCAAGTGTTTGACCATACTGAGAATTATTCAGAGCAGGAAAAAACTTGTTGTAATAAGCAATATAAAAACAACAAACAAACGAACAAAAGAAAACATAGTCTGGGATGACCATGGAATGGAAGGAAAACAGTTTCCAGATTCAACACTAGACTGGTTGGATGCCTGTTTCAAGGTATCCCTCAGTGGACTAAAAATACTGGAGCTAAAACCTAAATAATTTATTGGTAGCTCCTAATTTTCCTTATGATTGAGGAAAATAAGCTGAGATTTGACCTCAATCTGTCTTTCCTGTAGCACTTAGTACATGGTGAATAGAGGTTAGTAGTAAATTAAATCACTGACTGGATTCAGCTTAATTAACATTCAAAATGCTTAATTACCTCATTAGCATGACTTTACATTCTGATTGCTCAGAAAGAACCTACTTATCTTTCTAAATCACAAAATAAATAGCTCACTATGGGTAACAGTAAATGGGAAAGAAAAGAGGAAAAAGAAAATAAAGTTTTATAATACAGCAAGGAAGTTGATTCAGCATTTTCCAGACTCAGGCATATATTTTGTTTAAATTGTGTACTACAAGAAATACTAGATTACGGGTTCCTTCCAAGCTGGGGAGAAATACTATGCTAATACTTTCACATTTCAGATAATATCTCTTGTATTTTTGTATACATTGTATGTAAACAGTTGACATTTTAAGAATTTAAAAATTTTTGGATTACAAAATGGTTTAATAGCAAATTATAAAAAAATTTCAAGAAATGCACAAGTATGTACTTTTAATGAAGCATTCATTAACAATTAGAAAGAAAACAACTACTAAGTACCTAAGAATAAAACTAACAAAAGATGTGCAAGACCCCTATAGATGAAATTATATTAATGGAGAAATAAACCATATTCATAAATAAGAAAAGATAATTATAATAAAGATCTCTGGGGCCTGCCCTGTGGCTCAGGTGGTTGGAATGCCATGCTCCTAACGCCGAGGTCGCTGGTTGGATTCCCACATGGGCCAGTGAACTGCACCCTCTATAGCTAAGATTGTGAACAACAGGTCTCCCTGGAGCTGGGCTGCAGTGAGCAGCCAGAAGGCTGCGGTGAGCTGTCCTGAGCTGTCGTGAGCGGTTGACCGACCACTGGCGACCCACTGCCTCACCTGGGAGGAGCACAAAGCCTCATAATATCAGCATGGACCAGGGAGCTGTGGTCTACACAACTAGGCTGAGAAACAGCAGCTTGAACTGTAGTGGTGGCGGGGAGGCAGAAGGGGGAAAAAATGGGGGGGGGGGGAAATGTGGACAAAAAAATAGGTTCTATAATAAATCCTAAATTCCTAATATGGCAGGTATGGTGAGTGGTCATGCCCCGGGCCTATAACTTCTCTAGTGAAATGTTTTTAAGCAAGTCCTGTCCATTGTTCTTATACATCTAGGTTAACACACCTTTGAAACGCCAGAAGTAATACCCCTCAAAAGTGTAACCTTTCTCAAGAGAGAACATAATCTTGTTAACTATCCTGTAATCTCATGAAATTAAATGACAAGCCATAGACAAAAGATAATTACAATTTATATGATCAAAAGAGGAGTATTATTCATAATGCCACTAATTAGTAAGAAAGCCAAACCATCCAACGAAGAATGAGCAAAGAATCAATTTTCAGAAAAGTAAATCCAAACAGCCAATAAGCTTATGGAAAAAAAGGCAATGCAAATTATAACGAGATCCCATTTTATATCCATTAGATTGGAAAAAATTTTGAATTTTAATAATTCCAAGTGTACATTACTGGTGGAAAGGTAAATTTGTGTAGGAGAAAGAACTTCAGGAACCATTGCAATATTTAATAAATTTGAAAATAGGCATTCTTTACCACCCACCAATTTCAATTCTGGTATATACAAAACTACCACACATGTACACAAAGGAACTCATCATACAACTCAACAACAAAAAAACAAACAATCCAATTTAAAAAATGGGCAGAGGACCTGAATCGACCTTTCTCCAAAGAAGACATACAGATGGCCAATAGACATGAAAAGATGCTCAACATCGCTAATCATCAGAGAAATGCAAGTAAAAACCACAATGAGATATCATCTCATACCAGTTAGAATGGCTATCATCAAGACAAATAGTAACAAGTGTTGGAGAGGTTGTGGAGAAAAAGGAACCCTTGTATACTATTGGTGGGAATGCAGATTGATGCAGCCGCTCTGGAAGGCAGGTTCCTCAAACAATTAAGAATAGAATTACTAGTGTATGACCCAGCAATCCTTCTGGGTATACACCCAAAAAATCTGAAAACATTTATCTGTAAAGATATATGTACACCAATATTCATTGCCGCTTTATTTACGGTGGCCAAGACATGGAAACAACCAAAGTGTCCTTTGATAGATGATTGGATAAAGAAGATGTGGTAGATATACACAATGGAATACTATAAGAAAAGATGATCCTTATATGAGTAATGAAATGAGATGCACCTTACCATTTGCAACAATATGAATGGATCTTGAGATTATTATGCTAAGCGAAATAAGTCAGACAGAAAAAGTCGAGAACCATATGATTTCATTGATATGTGGTATGTAAAACTGAAAACAACAAAGGAACAAAAACTCATAGACATAGATAATACTTTAGTGGTTACCAGAGGGCCTCAGGGGGAAGGGAGATGGTAGATCAGGATAAACGTGATCAAACATATAGTGATGGAAGGAGAACTGACTCTGAGTGGTAAACACACTATGTGATATATAGATGATATATTACAGAACTGTACACTTGAAACCTATGTAACTTTACTAATCACTGTCACCTCAATAAATGTTAATATTTTTTTAAAAAATGCCACACATGTACGTGAGAAATTCTGTATAAGAATATACACTGCAGTATTGTTCATAAGAGCTCAAAACTGGCAACAACCTAACTGTCCCTCAATAGGGAAGCAATAGATAGATAGATAGATAGATAGATAGATAGATAGATAGATAGATAGATAGATAGATACAGACAGATAGTAGGAGTATCCTACAACAGAATAAAGATGGATAATGAAATATATGCATCTATTTATGCATATATTCAGGAGACAAAGTCTGGTTAGTTTGCAAACAGTTAACTTCTCTGTCTCTTCTCTCTACATCTATTTTTTTCTTCTCTATTCTGCTTCTATTATAATTTTCTGTTTTTGCGTCCTTGTGATTTCTGCCTACTGGTTTCTCTGTGTGTCTCTTTATCCTTTGTAACCTGTTCTATATATATCAATTATCACTATATAAGTTTTCTTGAAATCAGTGTATTTACTTTTTCTGGTATCTGTTTTTTGCACTACAATGTTAGCCCCAGGACAGCAAAGTCCACAGTCTATCTTGTCTATTGTCACATTTCTGCTGCCTAGAATAGTGCCTAAGACATAAAAGTTACTCAATGAATAAGTGCTTAAGCCCACCTAGTTAGCGCCTGAAAGTCTGCCAGTCTCATACAACAATAGCCCAAAGTCAGGGATTGTATGCACTGATCGCAGTAGTGTACAGTTAGCCCTCACTTAACATCCATAGATTCTTGGAAATTGCACCTGTAAGCAAAATACAAGGAAATCAATTTACCTATAGGCTAATCAATATAAATAAGCAGAAGTTCCTACAGCATATTTATGCTCACAAAACATCACCAAACTTCTAAATAAAGACCCCAAAACACTTCTATTAAGCACCGAAATATATGTGAGCTATATATACATTTAAGAAAAATTGATGAAAACAAGATAGTTTTCCAACCCCCTTATTCAGTTCAGGGTCACAGGTGGCTGGAACCTATTCCCAGCAGCTCAGGGTACAAAGCAGGAACTAACCATGAACAGGACTGCCCTTCCATCACAGCGTGCACTCACATACTCACCCACACTCACTCACGCTGGGGCAATTTAGACACTCCAGTTCTCCTAACGTGTACGTCTTTGGGATGTGGGAGAAAACCAGAGTACCCAGAGAAAACCCACACAGACATGGAGACTATGCAAACTCCTCAGATAGTGGCCCCAGTAGGGAATTTATTTTCTCTTTCTCATCAATGCTGTAACAAAACAACGTTGAACGAAATGACGTTTTTCAAGAACCTGCTGTACTCTTATCATGCTGAACTCTCCTGCATGACCATTTCCTAGGCGACAGGCCAGCACATTAATTATCTTTGGCTTTGGAACAAATCCTTAGCTACAGGACATTAAAACTGTCCAGCACCTTGCAACATGACCAGAAGACATAAGATAGTTATTAAGAAATATCATCAATATAAAATGTTCAATACATTTTAGTCCCCTTCCAGTAGTTAGCATGACATTGAGGCTCTTCAATATCTGGAAAGACTGGTCTCCTGTCTCTGCTTCTTGAAATCCCAATCATTCTTCAGAGCTTAACTCTCTAGCAATCATGTTCATGGAGCCTATCGGAATTTTCCTAGTCCAAATTTACTTCTCTCTTTTATGCATGTTAGAACACCTAATAAATTCTGCCTTTTGCCAACTTCATTTGTGGATGTAGGTCATAATGGTTGTGTGATACATAAAGGACTAGTAAAGTGTTTGTAATTTGTTACATAATGAGCATTTTGTATGAGAGAATGAAAAGATCACTGAATATAAATCCAGAGGCTCTGATCATAAATTTAGTCACAACGTTAGTTACCAGAGTAATAACATAAAGAATTTGCAGAAGATATTCTATGAAATGGATTATGTGGGCATGTCTAATAGCTCGATAATCCACCAAACTGAAAACATGTTTAAAAATCACTCTCGTATGCACAGAGAATCAGAGCTAGTTGAAATCCAAAACACCTGTGAAAACCTGACATTCAAGTACAGGCATGCTCTGGCAACTAAAGTTTACTCCATTGTAATTAAGTTATATTTCTCAAAAGAAAGGAAAAAGAAAAAGCCTCTAAGTCCTTAGATTCTCTGAGATGCTGCATAAAAATGAGGCCGTACCTGTTCTGTACTTGACAGCTTTAAGATAGCCTAAGGGAGCTGTCCATCTATAAAACTATGGCCCTGACCCATTAAACATCTAAGAAGGGCCATGCTACTTATAAGTGTGCTCAGTTATAAGATCTAACAATGCATACATATATACACATATATGTATATATAGAGAGTATAACTGTGTCTATAAGTGAGTATCTTAACTGATATATATGTATATATATAGCCAAAAAAATGTATACACATTTTAAGAAAACTATTAAAATTGTAATACTCGATAATACCAATAACAAAAGATGAACACAAGTCACGTTTGACTTCTGCGATCACAAGAGGTGCTCAAAGTGATTACCATCAGCGTCCAGACACTTCTGATTACGGCGAACTACTGTCTGAGCAACGTTGACCAAAGTGTCCACTTGTACAAATTTTTTTGGCACCCCTGGTATTTAAGTCTATAAAACATGTCTATCTGTGCTTGTTCTAGCTTGCCTCTTTTTCATATTCCTAGAATCAAACTGTAACTATTTCATAAAATAAATTAACTCCTTGAGAGCTAAGATCCTATCATTTTCCTCTTTATATCCTCCATGATCTCAAGACAGTGCCTTGTATATTGTAAATTACAATTATGGATTTAATCAAACAGAGAAATATATTGTATAATCTCTAATTTTAACCATCTAAAATATTTAAGGCAAAAAATCTTTTTAAAGATCCTTAGACGAGTAATGAAATGGAATGCACCTTACCAAATGTTGCATCATATCATAAAGCCGTAAACTATGAGGCTGGAACAGGAATAGACAGATCAAATAAAAGAGAAAAATCCAAATATATATGGGTATTTAGTATGCAATAAAGGTAACATTTTAAATCAGTGAGGAAAAGCAGATTAATTAAAGAATAATACTGAGATGACATTTTTAATAGAACTTGATAAAGCTAGTTTAGCAACCCTTGTTATTGTTATATAACTCGGGTTAATTAAAAGTTTATAAAAGCTTACCAATATTTCATCTAAGTTTTATATAAAACAGTGGCAAAAATATCACTAAGGTGAGAAAATAGATATTTAACTCACTTAAATGCTGTGGGTTTTTTAAACCTGCTTTTCCTAGGACTTAGCTGACGATTGGTATTTAATAGGCACTTAATAATTATTTGTTAAATGATAAAATGGGTGACAAGCCAAATATGTTCTGCATTATCATTTAAAACAATTTTTTCAGACTCGCAAGCAATACTGAATTGAATAAGCACTCTAATTGTTTTATTACCGCTCCAACTTTTCCCTAAGTGCACCTAATTACTTTAATACCAATTCTTAAGTTAAATGTTTAATATCTCTATTCTTATGTCTAGTTGGTCCTCCATAAGGAGTCTTTGAAACAATATTTTGATAGTTGGAAGTAAGGATTTCAGAGCAATTGTGTGTGCAAAGGGCTAACATGAACTACTAAGGGCTAATGCTTACCACTTGTGTGCCTACAGCATAGGATAAACACACAAATAAGGGCCACTTTGTTGCACTTCAGATTCTACTCTATCTTGCTCCAACAGATGCAATTTTGCTTTCTAGCTCTTTAAAGCATATTATACAGAGACTAAAGAGGTAATGAGGGGGATTAAAAGGCTTTACTTAGACAATCCTGCTGTAGAATTTGAGCAATTTAATCTTTTAACCCTAGTTTCCTCATCTGCAAAACAGTGATAATAACAGTGGTGCCAAGATTTAAAAAGATGATTATCAAATCTTCAGAATAAGGCCTGGTCCTAGTAAGGATACAAGTATGTTTGACCCCTTATTATTAAATTTTTACCTGGCGTAAGTGAAATGGTACATAATAATTAGCTATTATTAAATGAGATGCACCCATGGTGCCATTATTGTTAGATAGTTCTAGAAGCTAAAAAGACTTGTTTAACTTAATCAAGAGGAATTATTCCAATGTTTAAACCTGAGTTCAATAAAGGGATTTCAAAGTCTGGAACTGAGTTATGGCTTTGGGGTCTGCCTAACCTAAGGATGGTTCTCTTTTCTTTCCTTGGGATAGGTTTATCAGAGGCTAGAGGAGAATGTTCTGGGGGAACAATAAGAAGAATATCAAGGACCTATTTTCTCTCGTCCTTTGTAATCCACTAGGTCTACTCATGTTACTCTCTTTTCTTCCCATTGTATATATCAAAGCTGCCCTGAGTAATCGGACCTGAAAGATAGAACAATAGCAAGAAATGAGGAGTAACATAGTGCCTGGTGACTCTGTAATGTCTGCAAGTCGCCTAAAACCAGAGCAGATGCGGAGAGATTGACCATTATTTTAGAGGATTTATGCATATGAAAGCTCTGAAGATGCTAAAGAGTGCAATGAAATACTAGGTTTTTCTTTTTGTAAATGAAGATGGGCAGAATGTAGCCCTATTAATTGTAAAGTGAGATAAACTAGGATGCATAGGTAACCACGAGATAACAGATTATCAAGCAATCCAGTAATAACCACCCAGAAGAGCTTAAAGTATAATGAGGTGATATCCTGATAGCTTAAAAAAAACAAAGCCCACTGTACTAATTAATTAGCTTTTATGATGGGGTCAGGCCATTAGCAATAATGAGGACACATTTGATTTCATGTATTTGGACTTTGATAAGACATGTTTCTTTCTTCTTGTCAACATAATAAGACCAGATGGTCTAGAATCCAATATTATAAATTATAGAGAAAATTGACTGAATATCTTATCCAAATCGTTAACAGTACCACGGCTGCCACAAAGTACAAAACAGGGTTATTTAAGGATCAGTCCAAGGCATTTTTATTACACTTATATGCAACAAGTCTGAGACATTTTACAAAAGCCAGCAGGAACTTCTACCCACCTCCACAGCTTAGAGTTATTGCTCAGAAATGGTAATAGCCAAACAAAGGTACATTTTCTTAACCCAAAACCATATGTCTGAAACACATACTTAAGAGGTGGTCCGTACACAGACATTCAGATGGAAAAAATAAAAAGTTGAGTGGGACAGAAAAGGGAAAGAGGCAGAGTGGTAAAAAAAATAAAAAAATAAAAAAAATCCAAATAATATAAATTATCCTAATTAGTCATAAAAGAAATGCAAAACTTACATACTTATATAGATTCAAATTGATTCTTTTAATGTTAATTATATTTTGAGTTGATCACAAAATGATAAATGTTAAAACAGGACATATACCAAATCATACAAAATGAAAATTATTAACCTGAGTTTGAAAAGAAGGACCCAACATTAAGAAGCAAATTAATATTTTTCTAATAAAAACTGAGTCAAAAAGGAAATTAAAAATATATGAACAATATTTGGGAAATAATTGATATGAAAACAATATGCACAAGATGGGCTGCTACAAAATTGGAACTTACAATTGTAGGTAAATTTATGACTTAGGAAAGGAGAAAATAAGCACTGTGTTTATCATTTTTAAAAAATACCTCAGGGAGAAGAAGGTGGGGGCCCACAGCAATATAAAATGAATCTATCAGTTCAGCCAAGGCTACCTTAGCTACAATAGAATATACAAATGTAAATGAAATTCTTCTGCACCATCAATAACTAGTTGGGTAGAAAAAATTTTTTTCTAAAGTGTATTGACAGTTGCAGCAAAAAATAAATAAATTACCCAGGAATAAAGGTATGCATGATTTTTTTCCTATAGTATAATACTTATTTTTAAAACTATAAAATATTAACATGGATAAAGAAAAAATCCTGTATTTTTTTTTCTACACACCAATAACTATCAATAATATTAGCTTCAGATGATTTGGTTAAATATAATTTAATCAAAACAGCAATTGGTCCGTTATGAAGTTTCCAAAAAAATTAGAAATAGAACTACCTTATGAATGAGCAATTCCACTTCTGGGTATTTACCCAAAAAAAACCCAAACACTAATTCAAAAAGATATATGTACCCCTGTGTTCATTGCAGCATTATTTACAACAGCCAAGATATGGAAGCAACGGCCTAAGTACCCATCAGTAGACGACTGGATAAAGAAGATGTGGTATGTATATACAACGGAATATTATTGGCTATAAAAAAGAACGAAGTCTTACCATTTGAGACAACTTGGATGGACTTAGCTGGTATTATGCTAAATGCAATAGTTAAGACAGAAAAAGACAAATAATATATAATCTCACTTATATGTGGAATCTAAAAAACAAGCAAACAAAAAACTGGAAGGAACAAAATAGAAACAGACTCATAGATACAGAGAACAAACTGATGGTTGCCAGAGGGGCGGGGTGGGGGGGGGCGCGGCGGGTTGGGGAGCTGGGTAAAAAAGGTGAAGGGATTAAGAAGTTCAAACTGGTAGTTACAAAATAGTCATGGGATTGTAAAGTACAGTATAGAGAACATAGTCAATAATGTTGCAACAACTACGTACCGTGTTTCCCAAAAAATAAGACCTAGCTGGACCATCAGCTCTAATGTGTCTTTCGGAGCAAAAATTAATATAAGACCTGGTCTTATTTTAATATAAAACCGGGTCGTATATAATATAAGATTGAATATAATATAATATAATATAATATAATATAATATAATATAATATAATATAATCAGACCTAATATAATATAATGTAATGTAATATAATATAATACCAGATCTTATATTAATTTTTGCTCCAAAAGATGGATTAGAACTGATGGTCCAGCTAGGTCTTATTTTCGGGGAAACACGGTATAGTGCCAGATTAGTACTAGACTAATCAGGGGGATCACTGCATAAGTTATATAAATGTCTAACCACTCTGCTGTACACCTGAAATTAACATAAAATAATATGAATATCAACTGTAACTGAAAAAAAACGAATAATTAAAAAAAGGGAAAGAGACAGCAATTCGTCAAAATGACACAGTGGCAAAAACATAATCCCCTGTAACTTTAATTTTTACATGATGCCCCATTTACCAATTTCCTCAATCTTTAAAAAACATTTTGGTCAAAATTTTTTTCAGATTTTTTGCTTTTCTTTGTTTTCAGCTAATTACATTGCTCTCAGGTACTTGAAACAGTAAATTTGACAGTAATGTAAATACTCAAAAGTAGGGAAAACATGGGTAACTTATGATATGCCCATGTAGCATAAATTTATGCAATTAATAAATTATAATGCAAAATGTATCTATTGAAGTGAAAAACAAAATGAAAAGGTGACCAGACAATGTATATAATGTGTTTTCAGTTTAAAACATATGTGTATGTACAGAAAAGTAATTAGGAAGACAGACATCATTGCTTTAACAGAGACCATGATTGTTTTTTCTTGTCTGTTTTTTCTGACTATTCAGTAATAAGCACAGGAAATGAAAATAAACTTATTAAAAGACAGTGAAATTTTAAACAAAATGATCTTGAGTTTAAAAAGAATGAATTTTTCAACTTTTATTTTTTTACTTTCGAAATTAGCTATCACATCTCTTCTCCCTCTTCTGCAATGTTTTCTTTTTCTTTTTTCCTTCTTTTCTCTTGGTCTTGTCAAAGACAAGTAATTCTAATCAGCTGGTCAAAGACAAATAATTCTAATCAGCAGTTCACATTTTTATCTCTTTAATAATATTTATTCTTCCAATTCATGAACACATGCAGTGTTTATTTTTTGTCTCTAATTTCTTTCAGCAATTGCCATAATTTATTAAATCACTCTATTCTCAGTATATTTTTAGTTTGTCCCAATTTTCCTGTATTATAATTAACATTCTGAGGAACATCTTTGTGCATGTATCTTTACTTTCACTCTGACTACTTCCTTATGGTAGATTCCAAAAATAGAATTATTGTGTCAAAGGCTATCTATAAGATTTCATTCATGATGCCACACTGATTTCCCAAAAGTATGTTTCAAACTACATTTCTTTAATCTAACAAGTGTACCTGTCTGCACTGAACTTTCACCAGAATGAATAAGAAGAAACCTTTAATGTTTAAGCCATGGAGATTTGGAGGACTGTATTTTAGCTGCAGTAAAATCCAGTCTATTCTGAATGAGTTATGATTTAAACTGTTTCAGATTATAGAACCAAAATGATTAAGTTTGGGGGAAACTTTTATATGGCTTTTGAAACTTCATGGCATAAAATATAATCTAAATGTGAATCAAAAGCTTTGTATTGAGGAGGCAGCAGAAATTTTATAATGATTTAAAATGTCTTTTGGACCTCTGAAATGGAAATTCAATTAAGAGACCTTTTGTGAAGCAGATAAAATGAAATTGATCATTTCAAATAACATCACTGTGTGTTTAATTCTGCCAACTAACTGGTGGGGATAATTTACATGGGAAATGTTCCCTTGAACCCCATTTGAAATTCTAGCACCTAAGTAAAGATAATTCTGATCATTATGGGATAGGTAATATAAATTAGTTGTTAATAATAGGCTCTTTACCAAAATTTTCAAGTCCTAAATTCTCTAAAAACCAAGGTTTTTTTTTGACATTTTCCAAAGACAACTGGGTAACAAATTCAGACCTGAACGGAAATAAAACTACTTATAGTCCTCACTTGTCCTGCTTTGTATGAATTTATGTGTAAATCGGATATACTTGTTTCTTTGCTTATGAGGAGGTTTCCATACTCTTATGAAAATGTTATATAAAATTTGCTGTATTCTCTCATGCACATTTCTAAAATCTAAACAACTTTGAATTCCAAAATACATGAGATCTCATGGGTTTCTGATAAGGGATTTGGACTTGTCCTAGTTAAGATTTTTTATAATGTGTACTCTGTGCCAGACTATTCTGTTTTATTTATTTTAACCTAATTGATCTCACAAAACTTATGAGAAAGGTACAGTGGTTATTTCCATTTTATACATGAGGAAACTGACACAAAGAAAGGTGAAATAACTTGCAAAGCTAATAAGGGGTGACACAAATTCATATCATGGTTCCACAGACAGTTGGACTAGCTCAGCTGGCTTTTGAATCAGAGCTCAAGGCTTACTTACTTAGCAGGTAGGTAAAATCAGGCTAGTTGAATGTCCACTCACACTCAGTTTTCTCACTGTAAAATGAGAATAACATCACTAACTTAGAAGTAACTTAGATTTTGCATCAATAAAAAGATAATACCTGTTTGGACTACCTAGGACCATGTTTATACCTTTTAAAAAATATATCCAAACGAAATCCATTTTTTTATTTTGCTATGGTTTAACCTATATAACACAGTGTCTGACACAGAGTAGGTAATCAATAAATATTTCTTGAATAAACAGTGTTGTAAAGTTATAAAGAGTGAACCACATGCTTCAAATTGTGAAATGTTGATTCTTCATCCAAGTGAAACATATATCACTGAAAGCCTTAGTTGATAATGGCAGATAATAAAAATGTTAATGGGTTCATTGACTTTCTGTAAACAGTAGAGTCCAGAGTCTATATTTCATTAGAATTATACTGAAAAAGATCCCACCATATTCATCTGGCAAGATGTCTAACAAAGAGTAAAAGATAAGAGCTTTCCTTCTCATTGCAAGTCCCTCAGGTCACAAACTGGCTAACATGGAAAAGAGTGCCACCCGAGTGAGCAGAAGTGAGTCAAACTAGGCTGAATTTTAAATACCGGAATATGACTGGAAAGCTCTGGGATCTGACTAGGATGTCATTAAGAGATGAGTCACGGGCAGCCAGTTAGCTCAGTTGGTTAGAGCACTGAGCTCTTAACAACAAGGTTGCCAGTTCGATTCCCACATAGGCCAGAATGCTGCACCCTCCACAAGTAGATTGAAGGACAACGATTTGACTTGGAGCTGATGGATCCTGGAAAAAACACACTGTTACCCAATAAAATTTTAAAAAATAAATAAATGAAGAGGTGAGTCAGGGGGATTTGATAGCAGAGTTGATGTCATTTAGAAAAATATAAACTTTATGTTTATACTATATTGAAGGGAGAGTGCTTATTAAACTATATGTATATTTTTCTGGCAAAGAGCTTTGAAAACTTTTAGAGGCCTTAAAGATTTTAAGAACCTATAAGATATTTCAGAAGAAAATAATTTATAATATATGTGAATCACCTGATATTAACATTAGTAACAAATAGTGTGCCAAAATTGACTCTTTGTTTCATTTAATTTTTTTATGCTAGAAATATCACTTGTGAATTGTGATTAATGATTTATAATCAAAACAGCAGAAACCTGAAGTATGTCCCCCCTTCAGTTTGAGCCTGAAAAAAGCTCCTATTCATATTTCAAGACTCATACAGACCAACAAAGTGAAAGGTAAAATACCTTGGAATGGAAGAAAAATATTTGCAAAGTATATATCTGATAAGGAATTAATATCCAAAATATGTTAGGAATTCATGCAACTCAATGGCAAACAAACAAAAGCCAAAATAATCTGATTACAAAATGGGCAAAAGACCTGAATAGACATTTTCCCAAAGAAGACATACAAAGGGACAACAGATACAAGAAGGTATTCAACATCACTAATCATCAGGGAAATGCAAAGCAAAACCTCAATGAGATATCAACTCTCACCTGTTAGAACCACTGTCATCAAACGACAGTGGCTCAGGTGGTTAGAGCTCCATGCTCCTAACTCCTAAGGCTGCCAGTTCGATTTCCACATGGGCCAGTGGGCTCTCAACAAGGTTGCCAGTTCAATTCCTTGAGTCCCGCAAGGGATGGTGGGCTGCACCCCCTGCAACTAGCAACGGCAACTGGACCTGGAGGTGAGCTGCGCCCTCCACAACTAAGACTGAAAGGACAACAACTTGACTTGGAGAAAAAGTCCTGGAAGTACACACTGTTCCCCAATAAAGTCCTGTTCCCCTTCCCCAATAAAATCTTAAAAAAAAAAAAGATTACAAATGCTGGTGAGGATGTGGAGACAAGGGAACACTGTGCATTGTTGGTGGGAATGTAAATTAATAAAACCACTGTGGAAACCAGTATGGAGGGTCCTCAGAAATTAAGGATAAGAACTACATTTTATTTGCTTTTGTACCCCTTACCTAGCACAGTACCTGACACATGGTAGTGTCTTCTTTAAGAAGAAATGATTGAATTAATGAATTAAGTAAGTCACATACGGCTCGTATATTTCTCATCATTGAAAAGCTGAAGCTAAGTTTTGGATAACTAGCCCATTTTGAAAAGTCATTGATGTTCCTAAGCATGAAGTATTGAATGTGCTAGGTTATTGAGACCTTTTTTCCTAATGTTACAGGAGATTTACCTCACAAAGCTGATAATTGACTTTATTGCTCCCAAAATTGCTGACACTAACATAGCTGTTAAAATTATGAAAAGCATCTAAATTGTGTTGGCTTTTTAAAGATCACTCTGTTTACTTCAGGCTATGATGAATTTATTACTGTGAGGTCAATGCACAGTTCTAAGAGATCTGAATTCCCCAGTAATGTGATCATGGGTTACATGGTGGAATATGACCTAAGGCTTGCAATTCTACATGAGTGTTTAACTTCCTCAAGTAACTCATTAGCTACCTGGATTGCAAATATAAAGCACATGATGATTCTGAAATAACTAACTAGACTAATAAATGTTTTCGGAAATGGGAAATCCTTCACACTTTTATGTTGTCAGAATACTCTACTGCTTGTGAGTTGACTTCCATTCACTGAGGTATTCTCAACATTTTCCTTTGTGTGTAACTATTCCAGCTTCAAATGTGGGGCAGTTAGGCTTATAAAGCCTTCATTTGAATCAGTTTGTTTTGTGATTCATTTCTCATAACAATGGAACTTGCAACCTGATACATACTCAAATATGTGCATGGAAATGTTCCTTAAAGAAATAAACATAGTGATGCAGTGATGAATTAAAAAAAAAATTCTATTAAAAAAGCAAATTTAATATTGTTTTGTTCAGATTCTTTTATGTGATGTTATACTTCTTAGATCTAACTAAAGTAACATTGGTATTAATATGGTTATTTCTCAGGTTTTCAAGTTTGGCTACAGGTATCTTCTCATCTGTTGACTTGGGTAAAGTGTCTAATATAAACATAAAATTTCCTCAAATAAAGATGAAATATTTTCAGGAGTGGTGTTAAGGGAAAACCCAGCTTAGTAACAATCTAGTCATTTATGTCTGTTTTGTTTATCTTTTGTTTCCTGGCCAAAAAAACCTGAGCTAATTATTTTACAATTTAAGCATATTTAAACTGAACTGCAATAAAAGAATTTTCTTTCTTTTTGATACACAGCTATGTTTTCCACACATAGATGAGTAGTATTTTAATCAAGGAAAGGAAATAGTTCCACTGAACTAAGTTCAACTAAGAACTTTATAGGATTGCTATTAATTTATGTCATTAAAATAAAAACAAAAGAATAATATTCTTTTAATGAGTATATGGATAAATATAACCAGAAAATCTAAGCTGATTATATCTTTGCCTCCTGGAAGCTAAATTAATATGTTAGTTAGGAATATACAACTAACATTTATTGAACATCACTCTATCTTAGCCAATGTCCTGCACACTTTGTACAGAATAGATTAGATCTTTTTTTTCATTGCTTTGAGGCACAAATAAGGTAAATGAAATTGGACAGGGAGACTTTATGAGCGAATGAATTCCCTTCCCATTGCTATAAATGCTCAAGATTAACATTACCAGGGTAGAGAGTTTCTTTTTGTTCTTTTAAAATATTTAAATGTATTTGTGCTTTTAAAATATATTTTAAATATATTCCAAAATAAATATAAAACAGCTTTACCAAAAAATGAGAGGGAGGGAGAGAAGAAAAAGAGGGAGGGAGGGAGGGGAAGGGAAAGAAGAATAGAATGGAAAAATCATAAGGGGGGGTGGCTGGTTAGCTCAGTTGGTTGGAGCATGGTATTGGTAGCACCAAAGTTGTCAGTTCGATCCCCTCCTGGGCCACTGTGAGCTGTGCCCTCCCTTAAAAAATAAAAATCTTAAGCGATGATTATCAAAGATTATTTTAAGAGGTAAATGCAAAGCAATTTAAGATGATAGTCACTCTTTTCTTATGAGAATAGGAAAGTTTTGTCCAATCTACAATTTGGCAAGCATATAAAAAATCAGAAAAACAATCCCATAAAAAAAGACACTAAGAAATCAAACACCCAGTATTGATGAAGATATATATATGGTGAGGTATCTATGGTGTGTATTCTCATATGTTTCTGGTGGGAGTATGTATAAGTTGATACATTCAAACAAAAAACCAATTTGACAATATAAAATATTTTTAACTTTCGTCCTGTAATTCTACTTCTGTGCATCTACCCTAGGGAAATATTCTTAAATAAGAAGCTGTGAATACAAATATATTCATCACAGTGGTTTTTAAATAGTAGAAAAATGGAAATAATATAAATCCAATTATAGAAGAATGATACATTAGCTAAAATTTATTCACTTGATAGTATCCTATGTGTCATCAAAAAGATTTTTTCAAATGTGTACCAGTATAGAAAAAGATTGTTTGATATATGGAAACACTCTCAAAGAAGTACAGTTCTAATAGTCAAACTACTTTTTTAATTCTAATAATTTACTTGGCTCTCCTCTAAAATTGTTAATAAATTCCCATTCATATACTGCAGTAATACTTCCCACATCTCTTTTTTTCTCCTTTTCGATTTTCTATAAGCCTACATCACTTGGGAGTCTCTTATTTACACATTGCACTCCACTATTTTCTTTCCTTTTTCTCTTACCCTTTATCTCTACCCTCTCTTTGTCAGTATTATTTTTTTTAAAAGATTTTATTGGGGGTGGGGAACAGGACTTTATTAGGGAACAGTGTGTACTTCCAGGACTTTGTTCCAAGTCAAGTTGTTGTCCTTTCAATCTTAGTTGTGGAGGGCGCAGCTCAGCTCCAGGTCGCAGCTCAGCTCCAGGTCCCGTTGCCATTGCTAGTTGCAGGGGGCGCAGCCCACCATCCTTGTGGTTGAGAGGACGCGCTCCAACCAACTGAGCCATTAGGGAGCTCAGTGGCAGCTCACCTCAAGGTGCTATGTTCAATCTTAGTTGCAGGGGGCAGAGCCCACCATCCCTTGTGGGACTTAAGGAATTGAACTGGCAACCTTGTGGTTGAGAGCCCACTAGCCCATGTGGGAATCGAACCGGCAGCCTTCGGAGTTAGGAGCATGGAGCTCTAACCGCCTGAGCCACCGGTGCCGGCCCTTTGTCAGTTATTTAAAAAATAAACCTATATCAGTTAGTTTTTCTCTTCTTTCCACTCAATCCTGAATTTTGCATCTCAAATGTTCATCAATCCAATCTGGGGGAGTGACTTTTTCTCTGGAAGAAAAAGGTGGGAGGCTGGAACAGAAAAAAAACAAAGTCAGCCTTCTCTTTTTTGGCACAGGGAGAGTCATTTCACTTTAAGAATTCTTTATCCTGTTCAATTATGAACAGGCTAACAGAATGTAAGCTACCCAATATTAAAACTCGGTATCAAGTTCCAAGTGTTGAAACTTGGTATTTAAGTTATCAAACTATTATTATCAAACTAGTTTTTTGTTTACATGTATCAACTTATGCATACTCCCCCCAGAAATACATCATGTATACCTTCATCAGCGTTGGGTAATTTGTCTGTTTTTTTCACTGAAACTAAGAAAAATTATTTTGAAATACTGATAAATACAGTTACCATAATTGCAACATAAATGGAACCGTTATAATATAAAGGACTAGAGAGGCCTCCTAGACAGAGGGCCAACATTTTGCTTTTGAGGGGGACCAGAGTTGGCCACCTCAAAATATGCCTTATGGGATATTGATTGTTTTAAGCTGGTTATTTTTGAGAAACAAAAGACTCAGACTCGGAAAGAAAGAACCTTTGATCATCTCCTTTACCTGCCTAAAGGAATAGAAAAACCTGCTTGAAGGAAGGGAGCTATTCTATTGAGCTATTCACCTTAGCTATTTACCTTAGCCCATGTGAGTTGAGTGGCAAACAGCAAGGATCCCGGCAAGCCTGTTCGTTGGACACCCCGTGTCCCCACTGTTAATGGGTGACTCAGCAAGGATTTGTTTAGCATATATTTGCTCTTTCTCATCTATCTGTGATTTGTTTTCCCTTTGCAATCCTAAACCCCTGCCCCCCTCTCCTTAGTCCAGAGTGGTGTATAAATCCCATTTGTCCCCTGTGTCCTCCAGGCTCACATTCTTATAAACCCCTACATGTACACATGTAATACATTTGGTCATTTTCTCCTGCTAACCTCTCTCATGTTAACTTGATTATTACTCTAGCAAGAAGAACTGAGAAATGGGGAAGAAAAGTTATTGTCTCTACCCCCACACTGTGAAAATGAAAACTTCTATTGGAACTGAGGGGTGAGCAAAATCTGCCACCCCAAAAATATGCCTTCTGGGATATTATTTTAAGCTGTTTGTTTTCAGGAAATGAAAGACTCAGGAAACAGGTTTGAACTTCTAACCGCCTAAAAGAATTTAGAGAGAGGAACTGCCGCAGGAAGGGAGCTAGCGTCACAGATAACTACAGTTTAATATGAACTAGTGTGTGGTAGGCAGAAAGGAAAATACCAAGGCCAGTTTGATCAAAGTCTTCTCTGTGTCCCATTGTTAAAGGTGTCCCAGCAAGCATTTGTTTATCAAACATTTGCTTTTTCATATCCCTGTGAATTGCCTTCCTGCCCTTTGAAGTCTCAATCTACAAACCCCCCTTCTTCTTAGCTCAAGGTGACATACAAACCTCAACTGCCCAATTTGTCCCAGGGTCTCATATTCTTATGCAACCCCCATGTATACATAATAAATTTGGTCATTTTCTCCTGTTAATCTGTCTCATGTCAATTTGACTATTAGGCCAGCCAAAATAATTTAGAAGGATAAAAGGAAAATTACTTTTCCTCCTCCACAGAACTATGTCCTAGGATTGTGCCAATCCCTTGCTGAGTTGCACAAGTATGTTTTACGTGTATCCTAGTTACATTGAGGGGCCAGAGTGCTGGGATAGCCAGTTGTTAATAGGAAATATGTCAACAGGAAAGAAAACAGAAGTAAGGGCTTAAAAATACTTTAAATTGCTTCCTTGTTTTTGACTTTTTAAAAAAATTTCCATTTCTAAACATAATTGATATGACTAGAGCCCTGCTGCTCTCTTTGATTAAATGAGAAAAGATTAATTGCTGCACTTTGCACCTCACTAGATACTTCCTGTAATATCCTGTTTTCTGTTAACTACTTAATCAATAATTCAATTAAAAGTCAGTAGAATTATAAGTAGGTGGATAAAATCTCATGAGGTCTTGGATTTATTTTAAAATACTTTAGCAATTAAACAAAAGGAAGGTAGATAAAGCCAGCAGGGCAATATACAGATAATTATTTAATCTGGGTGTCACGTGTTTTAGGGTTCATTAGACTAGTGTCTCTACTTTGTGAATGTTTCAAAGTTTTCATAATAAGATTGAAATCAGCAGTTACATTGAAGGCAATTTCAAACTCTGAGCTTTAAAGAATAAAGTTACTTTAAACAAAATTTCACTTCCAAGGCTGAAGTTAAACCCTTTCTTTTAAACTCTTAAAAGAAAGGGTTTATTAGGCCATTGCTAACAAGAAAAGGACCAGTCCTGGGGCATAAAGTCTAAACCCCCGGTAGCAAGCGTCAGAGGGAAAAGGCAACACATCCACCATCCTGGAGTTAAGGACTGGTTTTTATACAAGTTGTGGTAGAAAGATATAAAAGAATTTGAAAGAATTTACATTGTCTTTAGATAAGGAGGTAGGAGAAGGTAAAACAAGGCCAGCTCTGGAACCGGCCCAGTGCTCAAGAAAGAACTGTCCACTCCTGTGGTTTGGCTGTGGGCAACAGATTGGAAAATTCCTGTGTAAACAATAAGTGGAGTCTCCTGGAGTTGATGGTGCTTGGCTATTCTCTGTTAGACGATCTGAGAAATTAATCCAAATTTCCATAGCACATTCAGGAATGTGAACAGTCTTGTTAGCAGTTGTTAACTGATTAACCATTTCTTGTCTCTTCCTTCTACCCTCTGGCCTGCTGTAATTTAATTTAGGACATCTCAGAATTCTCTCTATCAAATTCATATTCTATCGATGAAATTTTTTTTTAAATTTTACATCTTGATTTACCCAAAATAGTATTTACATTTCTGATATCTAAAAATTTTCTGTTGAAAGAAAGGAAGGAAGGAAGGAAGGAAGGAAGGAAGGAAGGAAGGAAGGAAGGAAGAAAGGAAGGAAGGAAGAAACAGCAGGCTTAAATAAAACAGTCACTTGTGCTAGGCCCCCTATCAGTAAACCAAGACTTAATTGTGGTTTCAGCCTCCCCCAGGAATGTAATCTTAAACCAGTCAATCTGTAATTTACTTTTCAACAGTAGTGAGGTAATCCATCGAAAAGACCCTTCCATACCCCAAAGAAAGATGAGGTACTCTGTTCTTTCCTTATCCCTGCACCCTTCTGCCTATAAAAGCCTTCCATTTTGTATGACTCCTCAGAGCTCCTATTACTGTTTCCCCAAAAATAAGACCTTGCTGGACAATCAGCTCTAATGTGTCTTTTGGAGCAAAAATTAATATAAGACCCAGTCTTATTTTACTATAATATAAGACCCGGTCTTAATAATGTAATATAAGACCGGGTCTTATACATATATATATATATTTTGGGGGTGTCCTTGTATTAATTTTTGCTCCAAAATGCATTAGAGCTGATTGTCCGGCTAGGTCTTATTTTTGGGGAAACACGATAGCTAGATGGGATGTTGCCCAAATCGTGAATTATTTAAAAAAGCCAATTTGATCCTTAAATTTACTCAGTTGAATTTTGTTCTCTACCAGGTTCAAGGATCAAAAAAAAACATATGTATAGGATAAATACCAGCGTCAAGACATCTTGACATTTGGCATACTTAAAAGGAATACCACCTTGCACTTCCTGTCACAAGTGAAAAATCCAACTGTTCCTTGATACCAAGATTCTTTAGTAGCTCCTTCTCACCTCCCACTGTAATTGTGCCACAGGACAGCTAATAAGTCAAGTAACAAGGAGTTGGGGCAAGGAAAGCAACTTTCTTCAGAAGGCCAACAATGCAGGAAGATAGCAGACTAGCATTCTAAAGAACCATCTTGAGGAAGTACAGAATTCAGGGGAACAAGAGGGGTTTGAGGTCAGGAGGTGATTGATGATCACAGATGTCTGAATGTCAGTAAGGGTCCAAGGCGAATGGTGACACTTCAAACTCCAGGTGCTGTGATCTCAGTCACGAGGTTCCTAGAATCTTTTGATAAACAATCATTATTTTTGTACATACCTTCCTTAGCAATTTTGGGGAGGTAATTTTGAGATGGAGGTCATTTCAGTCATTTCTAGCCTACAGGTTAGAGTCCATTAATGATTAGCAATGCCTATGTGCAGGACTAAGCAGAAGTTGCTAACTGACATGTCAGGCTCAAGCAGGATGGGGTCAGAAAGACTGATTATTTTGTTCTATTACATCACCTCACTCCTTTTCTTACTCTTGTACCTCACTCTTGAATTTAACTTCAAGCACTCTTTTCCTTAATTCTATTGCTCTTATTGATTTACATGAATGGCAAATAAGCTATGTAAGATTCAAGAAAAAAAGACTCTTGGATCAAAAATTGGGACAAGTAACAGGAGTGGTGATAACTTATTCTTTAAAGCTAAGAGCTTGAAATTGCCTTCAATGTAACTACTGATTTTAATCTTATTCTGAAAACTTTCAACCATTCATAATGAACCCTAATACATGAGACACCTAGATTAAGAGAGAAGACAAAGAAGCTAACATGTTTTGAGACCTCTACTATGACAAAGGCAGTAAGTACCATGGCAATATTTTACATGTAGCAGACCAGGACATTTTTTGATATCGTTTGCAAGAAGCTTGTTATTTATTTCCTGAAGAATCACTAAAGTAGCCCTATTCTTCATGCAAATGTCAGGCAGGCAGAGGTCTTGAATGAAGACGTAATGTCCTGTAATGAGAGAATGTAGCAGATATCTTTCATCACTCCATCAAGTCTGTCACTGTGATTTCCTGGAATATAAAGCTGGTCACTAGGGCAGAGGTAGATCAATTTGCTTAAAGGAGCCCAAGGCCTTCTGTGAGAGAATAAATCCTAAATATCCTCTCTGGAGATAACCTTGCCCTCCTCTCTGAAATATGAAATTAGAGAATGCTGTTGGAACGAATAAGGCAGGCTTCATTCACCTAAGGGCCAGTTGTAGGGACTGGCAGTATGTCTCCTAAAATAAAATTAATGTAGAGAAAAGGATTGTCTGAACTAGAAGCTCTAACTCATGACAAACAAATAATATAGAAGTAGGTAGTGATACATATGTTTATACTTTTTCAACGTAAAGGATTACTTGTATCCTTCCCCTGAACAAGATAAAACTTTTACCTAGTGTTGGGTTTCCCCTCCTTTACTTTGCACTGCCTTGAAATTATCTGGAAATGCAGCTCTAAATTAATTGTGTATACCATACCTCTACTTTCCTAGAAAAATTACCTATGTATAAAATACTGTTGCTTGTATTTTAAAATTGAGGGAAAATAATTTAGAGTCAGTTGTAGTGGACAAAGCAAGAGATGTTCAAATCCGTATAGTCTGCTCAATGGCTGCAGACTTCCTCATCCTAACTCTGACTTCGTTTTCATCTTACTTCCTTATCTGAATAGTTCTCACCCTTGATTTCCCACCGCAGGTCCCATTTCCTCCTTGAAATCTCACCAAGCATCTTACATCACAGAAATGTTTTTCTACCTCTGAATTCCTGTCATACTTAACATTCATTTTCATACATTCATGAGAGAATATAGCAGTTATCTTTCATCACTCCATCAAGTCTGTCACTGTGATTTCCTGGAATATAAAGCTGGTCACTAGAGCAGAGGTAGATCAATTTGCTCTTGTTACATTTTAAGTATATAAACTAAAAGGGAACTTATTTGACAGCAGTGACTGCATTGTAAATCTCCCTGGATTCTTCAGGGGCTTTAATGTAATGTTTTATGTGTCGGTGAACATCAGGCTAAAACTCTAATTTGGTCAGAACACATGAGTTCTTCCCCTACTGCTCTTTGGTTCTTTATAGCTTAGTAACCGTCAGGGACAACTGGGAATCTTAAGGCTGTTATTGGTCTACCTAGCAACCATGAGGGTTCCCAAGAATACACACTCTGAACACATACCCTTTTGATATGGAAATGAATGAAACTAAGGAGACAGTCCTAAAACAGAGTATATTTCCATATTAACTGAAATCATATGTCAATATTAGAACTATTGTATAAATAACTGTAGCTTTATGGTCTTAGGAGGAGCTATTATTGACTTCTCTATAATCAAACATTTTTATTTTAGTCACATCAAGCAAACATCTCTAACTTTTATAAAATGAAATAGTGAGGACATTGTCGACTGAAAAATAATATCGACTAGAGAACCATATGATTTCACTGATATGCGGTATATAAAACTGAAAACAACAAAGGAACAAGGCAAACAAATGAAGAAACAAAAACTCATAGACACAGACAATAGTTTAGTGGTTACCAGAGGGTGGCGGGGAGGAAGGTGTAGATGAGGGTAAAAGTAATCAAATACATGGTGATGGAAGGAGAACTAATTCTGGGTGGTGAGCACACAATGTGATATATAGACGATGTATTACAGAATTGTACACCTGAAACCTATGTAACTTTACTAACACTTGTCACCCCAATAAATTTTAATTAAAAAAGAAATAATAATAATGATATCGACTAGGTGTTTCGTCACCAAAAGGGATTTATTTGAGAAAAAAAAAGGTTGTAACCCAGTGCATGTAGACATGGCAAGCCACGTGCACACTTTGGCCTGCATGCCAAGATGGAGGGGTATTTATAGAAGGGGAAAGGATGGTAAGTGAAGCGGAGGTTAGAACCATAATGCTTTATTACAGAGTTCTTCTTGCAGGGTTCTCCTGTGTAGAGTTCTCACATGTAGGGTTCTTGTGATTATGTAGAATGGAAGACCTTCCATAAGCCCTGACTCCACTCACAGGCCCTCCCGACTGACTGTTTGCTTAAAGTTCCAGTTAATCTTTATCAACATATAGAAGAGTACCAAGAAAAATATTACAACCAACTGCATATAGATAAAGCAGATTTAACAAATATTAACATTCAGACATTTTTTCCTAAGAAATAAAACATTATAGAGGGTGGAAGTTAAGAGAATAGAAATAAAAGAACATATTTGAAAGCTATTTTACAGAAATTATTCACAGAAGATAATAAATAACTAGATTAGGTTAAAAGGAGATGGATAAATCCAAGATTTTCTGCACATAAGGCTATGTGACTTCTTGAATTATACAATCAAGAAAAGCAAGTAAGTTGTGAGGGGTCTGAGAAATAATCTTTGTGATATTGTAATTTATAATAAGAAACATATATTTGGTCTTTGTCCCATTGCTGTTATAGAGCTCCTGAAACCCTTGTAAATTCCTCAATGATAACAGTACTCAGAGCATATTTTGCTTGAATGAGGTGACTCCGGGTGGGCTCCTGGATGGCTCTGAATGGGGGGCTGGTTACCAGGAAGACCAAGCCATGATTAGAAGTTCAGGAATTTTCAGTCTCACACCCTACACCCCAGGAGAAGGGCTGAGAAGGAACTTAATAACTCATCATGCCTATGTGAGGAATCTTCCATAAAATCCCAATAGTATGGGGTTCAGAGAGCTTCCAGGTTGGTGAACTCATCCATGTTCCAGCAGGATGACATACTCCAACTCCACAGGGATAGAAGCTCCTGTGTTTGGGACCCTCTCAGACCTCGCCTTATGTATTTCATCTGGTTGTTCATCTGTATCCTTTAATAAATGTAAGTAAGTGTTTCACTGAGTTCTGTGAGCCACCCTAGAAAATTAACTGAACCTGAGAAGGGGGTCAAGGGACCCTCAGATTTATAGCTGATTGGTCAGAAGCACAGATGACAAACTAGACTTGAGATTGGCATCTGAAGTGGTGTGGGAGCAGTCTTGTGGGACTAAGCTCTTAAGCTGTGGAATCTGATGCAGGTAGACAGCATCAGAAATGAGTTTGAGATAAATTGCAGGACAGCCAGCTGGTGTCAGAGAATTGCTTGGTGTAGGGAAATTAGATGCATAATCTTAATCTCCAAAAGTGACCGCTGTCAATTCTTCTTCATGCTGTACAACATATGCTACTCCTTTCATTCAGATTGCCTTGTGACTCATTTTGACCAATGAAATATGGCCAAAGTGGTATTGTGCAGTTTATATGGGCCTTTACTTAAAGGAGTCATCTTGAACATTTTGGCCCTAGCTAAGCTCCCAGCTGAATGTAACCCTAGTCAACATCATTCAACTGAAGCTAGCCAACTCAAAGAATCATGAGAAATTACAAACAGTTGTTGTCTTAAGCCATTAAGTTTTGGGATAGTTTGGTACTCAGTAATAGATAATTCAGAGAGAAATTGGTACTGGGCATGAAAGTTCAGTCAAAACAAAAATCTTAAAAAACGTAGCATTAGCTTTTGACTAGATGGTGAGCAGAGAATAGAAGAACACAAGGAGACTGTTAGGGGAAGCTGGAAAGGCAGTGAGGAAATTATTATTGGAAACTAGGAAAGGGGGATCCAAAGTATGTAGTGGCAAAACAATTAGCAAGGCTGCCATCTGTAGTAACTTGAAAGAGAAAAAGTAGTCAATGAGCATACAGATTTCTTTACGGAGATTTCCAGACAGAACATTTTAAAGCATGAGTTGGTGTCTGTTAGCAACAACATATGATCAGGTATTACAAGAAGAAGATGAGGGTAAATAAAGGGATTGTTCCATTTTCAAGTGGAATTTAGAGGATATATAGAGACCTAGGTCAGTCTTACTATTAAGCAAAAAATTCTCAAAGCAAGAAATGTCCCTAGGTTAAAGTTAAGAATCCAGAATTCTGCCAGTAAAACACAGTCAAGATCAAGTCAAGGGTGCAGCTGTAAGACCTTTAGTTAAGGCCACAGAACCATTTATGGAAGAGTCTTGTGGAGCCTTACAATTATACAGAAGGACTTCTAAGAATCATAAGGCCTTTGCTCCATAGCAGCCTAATATACTCCAAATAGAGAGAGGGCTGTCTTGAACAAAAAATTATCAATATGGCTTTGAGACATGAAGTGAACCCCAAAAAGAGTTATTTAAAACTTCCAAAGTTGTTAAGAGAATTGTCCTGGTAAAAACAATGTTTTACACTGAGAGATACAGACAGCCTAGCCTCTGGCCACCCAACTTCTTTTCTTTTTTTCTTTTTTTTAAAGATTTTATTGGGGAAGAGGAACAGGACCTTATTGGGGAACAATGTGTACTTCCAGGACTTTTTCAAAGTCAAGTTGTTCTTTCAGTCTTAGTTGTGGAAGGCGCAGCTCAGCTCCAGGTCTAGCTGCCATTGTTAGTTGCAGGGGGCTCAGCCCACCATCCCTTGCGGGACTGGAGGAATTGAACTGGCAACCTTGTGGTTGAGAGCCCACTGGCCAATGTGGGAATGAAACCTGCAGCCTTCGGCGTTAGGAGCACGGAGCTCCAACCACCTGAGCCACTGGGCTGGCCCCTGGGCCCCCTAACTTCTAATGGCAGAAAGCAGGCGGTAAGAATCTCTTACAGAAAAGGAATGATAACTTAGGTAGAGCAAAAATCCCACAGAGGCCAAAACCAAGAATAAATAGAACAATGAATTTGGAAAATCCCAAGAACATAACTGGGACCGGTCTCTTGGGACCGGTCTCTTGAGATTGGGGAAAGGGCCACATGCACTGGCCAGATTTCAGGCTGCTATAGACCAGTAACTACTATGTGAAATTCATTTCCTACTTTTAGAACATTAGTTTTTCTTGCAGTTATCCTACCCGTTTCTCATATACTGGGTATGGTCGGGGGTGGGAGGTGGGATGACAGGTGTTTTTAACTTACACATCTCCAGATCAAGGTGAACTGAATCTGAGGCATCTCATCTACATCTGGACCTAATACAGATGACAAGATCTTGGACTTTGAGCCAGCAGAGTACTGTGATGACATTTGAAGACAATGGGGGAGATGAATGTATTTTGCGTGTGGGAAGAAGATAAATTCTAAAGGTTGGACTCTGGTGGATTGTGTCTAAAGATAGCTGCCAACAATTCCTCCCTCTCTGCTGTGCATGTCACTCCACCAATCAAAATGTAGAACCTATTTCCCCTCCCCCAAGAATTTGGGATGGATCGTGACTTGCTTTGTCCTACATAATGTGTTAGAAGTTATGTTTTAGAACATTCAACCACAGGCCTTAGGAAGTTTCTGCTTTTGGGGGGCTCCAGCTGCCTTATAAATAGCTTGGGCTAGACTACTGAATAGTGAGAGAGAAGGGAGTTCAAGTTTTCTTTGGCTTCCAGTGCTTCCTTCCAAAGTCCCAGACATGAGGGAAACTATGCTGGATATTTCAGCCCATCTTAGCTTCCAGATGCATGAATGATTTCAGCTGACTACATGAAAAAACAATAAGCCATTGTCACCGAGCCCTGCAACAAACTGCATAATCATAAACAAATAAATTCCTGGTCTTAACAGACACTAAATTATTGGGGTGGTTATTATGCAACAATAAAAAACTAAAATAGGTTGCTTGAGAACATTTTGGGGATGGTGGGAAACATTTAGGGAAACGGAAAATGATTTAATAATTAGGGACTCAAATATGTTGAATTTGTGATCAGAGTGGGATCTATGAACAGAATGTTGTGCTGTTAAATTTATAACACCTTTAAGAAGAGTAAAACAGGGTTGTACGGTCATATAATACTTTAAGAACTGATTTATCAAACAACTATTTACTGATAATGTCTTATGTGCCAGGCACTGTATTAGGGGTTGAAAGACGTGTTTCAAGATGACTTAAATTAATTTAGCCAGTTAGCAATTTTCAGAATATTTTTGTAAATATTGGTAGCTTCTAGCAATTAAAAGTAGGCGGGTCTATTTCTCCACTTCTCCATCCCCAATTCTTAATAGACTTGATGTCACTGGTACCTTACAATAAAAGGGAATCATAGACCAAATTCTGACAAATGTATTAACATTTATTAGAATGTCATTTCAATATATATAGAAATTATGTTCCTTTCATGGTGAGAATGCAGAATTCCGTTAAGAAATACACATTAAGATTGTTGAGGAGCAAGAGAGAACTCCCCCACTCTACCCTTCTTTAGTCCTTATGGCTGGACTAGATATAAAATTAACACAAGACTAGATTAGCAGGAGAAAAAAACAATTTAAGTACACTGGTAAATCTCATTATGATGCTCAGATCATAAAATGAGTCTCAAAGAAATGAGGCTCATGATGAACTTGGCACCTTTTTATACCTTTGTAGACAAAGAAACAATACATTGGTGAGAAATTGACAGGACGAAGGAAGTTAGTGCTCATTAGAAAGGAATCTAAGCAGGTTTGGGGATTTGTTAGTGAGAAATTTAAAGTTTGGGCTTGGGTAGTATATTGGTAAAGGCATTTATACACGCTTTTTTGACTCTGGATTTTATAACTCTTGTGATAGGTTATCTCTCAGGACTTCAGGACCGGGGAGGGCACCTATCATGGATATTTATTTCCTGCTTTTAAGGGGACTGAGGAGAGTCAGAGAGCTCTTCCTGCTCGTCAGGTGGTTTTAGTTCAAAATAATCAATATGCCATCTGGGCCCTGACAAGATGATGAAGCAAACCAAAGTCATAGTATTAATATTTTTATGGCAGGCTCAGGAATAAGCTGTTTATCCTTGGTATATTTTAATGTTTTTTGTTTTAATGCTTTAAGGAGTTTGACACTTTTAATATTTTACAGATTATCCTTATGATTCCAATATAAAATGTTTCATTGATTTAGGCTTGCAATTTTAAGGCATAAGACACGTTGAAAGGCGTAAGACAATGTTATTAGGTTTGTCAATAGTATTACAATTTTTAAAGTAACTTGAGATTCAATATAAATATGTGTACATATTTAATTTCCTAAATTTATGAGTTATTTAAACACTTGGGAAATTTTGCCAATCAGACAATTGAAAGAGTAAATCAAAAGCGTAAACGGCACCAAATAGTAATGAAAGGCCTCTTAAAAGTAATTGTTAAAATGTTTGAGATTTATAAATTAATAAGTTGATTTATAATTGAAGTTAAAAGTTTAAGAAAAAGGTATTAAAATTTTAACTTTAGTAAGTCAAAGATTAATTTTTAATAACCTCAACTAATCTTTTCTTAAGTCATTGTCAAGGACACCAAGATATTCTCACTAACATAATATGGATCGAAAGTTCATCAATTTTAGGTACAGCTTTGGTTGAAAAAGAACATGCTGCTGTGTGTGAGTGTGTGTGTGTGTGTGTATGTGTGTGTGTGTGTGTTCTTTTGCTTTCTTTTTCTATTTGTTTAATTTAATGGCTTAAATTTACATTTCTAAAATTCGATTTGAATATTTAAGTATTTTAATAAACTGCTGAGAGACAGATTTTTTTTTTTTTTTTTCTGTACTGCTCTGTAAGGAGCAGAATTGTTCAAAAGTGGACCAGAGAACTCATTGGAGGTTTCCCAGACAATAAGCAGCTCCATCTCCCAGTGGCTAGGACTGCAATTGAACTCAACTACCCAACAGCTGGTGACTTCTTCTACCTAGCAGAAGGTTTACAATTTCTCATGGGTCCCAAAATCTCTAGGAAGAAGTGGATCTAGGTTTTGTGGGCTTGAAGTTTACCCCTCTCCTTTTGCTGACACTTCATTTTTATTTCCCAAATAAACCTTATTCCTTGACCATATCATGTGACACTGTGGAATTCACTTTTTCTCTCCTCATCTCAAGTTCTACTATTTGTGTGCTGGCTCAGTGCTATTACTTTACATCTCTTTGACATGCAGCTACAAAGGAAACTAATTTGAAATTTTATCCTGGTCAAATACAGTGGAAGTGCAAGCTATAGCCCTGCAGTCACAATTTTATGTGTAAATGGAATGTAAGAAGCTTAGAAAGATAATTAAAATAATTAAATTAGAAATTGTCATTCTTATCAGCAAATTATGACAGATCTGAAAAATGTTAGGAATAAAAGTGGCTATTGTAGCAAATTATTAGTATGTTTTTCACTATATAACCCTTTCTCATTTATGCAATTAACTTGATTTTCTTATTAAACACAAGTTTTTCAAGAGCAAACTGATCTTAAGCTGGGGAAAAAAAACATCTACGTTTATGGACTTCAGTTTCTACAGATGCCCCAGTGTGATAAGTAGGTTTAGGAAGAAGACTAAAGAGAGCGGGTTGCGGTCCTGGTTCTGCCTTTCACCTGCCATGTGACTTCACTCTAGCTCACCTGGAAAGTGGAGGTAGTAGAGCTTACTCTGCCAACCTGACAAAGCTATTCTGTAGTTTAGCTGAACACGGGGATGTGACAGGATCTCTAAAGTTCAGAGGAGAGGTACTATTATATTACTCACTTACTCACTGCTCCGTAATGCTAAACACACACACAGCATCCCTGTGCCTAGAATACACTGCTCTCTCCTCTTTGCCTGTTGAAATTGCACTTCACTCTCTAAGCCGACGTGCAAGTGTTATCACCTAGAACTTTCACTGAACACCCCATCTGCAGTCTTCTTATTCTCAAAGCATTTATTATATAATTATTTAGCTCATACTTTTTGCTACCTGTATATTATTCATTTTCTTATAATGGATCAATTATCCTGAGGGGGCCAAAAAAATTATACACATTTTAAAAAAGGAAAACTATTAAAATTGTAATACTCAATATATACGGATATCAAAAGATGAATACAAGTCATATTTGACTTCTGCAATTACAAGAGGTGCTTAAAGTGCTTACCATCAGCATCCAGACACTTCTGGTTACGGTGAACTACTGCCTGAGCAATGTTGACCAAAGTGTCCACTTGTGTACATTTTTTTGACACCCTGGTGTTTTTCAATAGTACAATGTCACACATGGAAGGTAGAAAGCATTCAGTGTTCAACTTCATGTGCTGAGCGAACGTTGCCTGTCCTTTGCTAGGCAACATGGGGATTCTAAGGTCAGCCCTCTTCCTGTTTCAGAAGTACAATGTAGTAGCAGAGATGACATTTTGTTTATTGAATATTACCATGACACACCTATAAAACCATTATCCTCTAGATATATCTGAAGCCCACACAGTAAAGGAACTTGATCTGAAAAGACTGTAGAGAGATGAGGGCCTAGAGCAGAGCCTTAGAAATTCAATCTATTAGAGATAGGAAAAGATGCTGAGAGTCCAGGGAAGGCTGTGAGGCTAAAACTGCTCTAAAAAAAGTCCATTTAAAAAAAAATGAGCACTGAAAAAAATGTTCAACATCATAAGTCATCAGGGAAAAGCAAATTGCAACAAGATACCACTTCCCATCCATTAGAGTAGGTAAAATTTCAAAGACTTAAAACATCAAGTGTTGGAGAGAATGTAAAGCAACTGGGACTCAAGGATTGCTGGGGGGAATGCAAATGGTGTGGCGATTTTGGAAAACGGTTTGCATTTTGGAAAACAGTTTGGCAGTTTGTTATAAACTTAAATATACTAATAGTACAACCCCAAAATTCCATTCCTCCATTTTGAGTCAAAGAAAATGAAAACATATAGGTACATAAGGACTTGATCCAGAATAATTACAGCAAATTTATTCATAATAGCTCAGAACGGGATCCAACCCAAATGTTGATCAATAGGTGAATGAATAAGCCAATGTGTTCTTGTACATTGCTAAATAGTATTCTTAGTATGGATGTATCATAATTTTTTTTTCTTCTATTCAATAGCTGATAGACATTTGAGTTGTTTCCAATTTAGGGCAATAAAAATAAAGCTCCTACAAATATGCACCAGAAGTCTTTGTATGGACATACGTTTTCATTTCTCTTGGGTAAACATCTAGGGGTGGAATTGCTGGGATATATGTTAAGGGTATGTTTAATTTTATAAGAAACTGCCAAACTGTTTTCTAAAATGGCTGTACAGTTTGCATTCCCACCAGCAATGTATGAGAGTCCAAGTTACTCCGTATCCTGGCCAACATTTGCTATCGTCATTTAAAAAATAATTTTAACCCTTCTAATAGATATTATTACGAACTGAATTGTGCCACCCCCTTACCCCCACAAATTTATGTTAAAGCCCTAACCCCAAATGTGGCTGTATTTAGAGACAGAATCTTTAAGGAGGTAATTGAGCCTAAATGAGGTCACAAAGGTAGGGCCCTCATTCAATAAGGACTGGTGTCCTTAGAAGAATAAGAGATACCAGGAGTACACGTGCACAGAGGAAAAGCCAAGCAACACAGTGATATGCAGCCATCTGCAAGCCAGGAAGAGAGATCTCACCAAAAACCAACCTGCCAGTACCCAGAACTGTGAGAAAACAAATTTCTGTTGTTTAAGCAACTCGATCTGTGGTATTCTGTCACAGCAGCTTGAACAAACTAATACAGGTGTATGGTGGTATTTCATTGTAGTTTTAATTTCATTTCTAATGATTAATAATATTGAACCTCTTTTCATGTACTTATTTGATATTTCTCTTCTTGTGAAATATGTTTGTACATAATTATGAATATTAGAACACCAAAACCAATTTTTGCTCCAAGTTTTCTTAATTTGTTAAGATCATTGTTTTTATCATGATTCTGTATTCCATCAGTACTTGTATTTGAATAATCGTTGTAAAAATTAGGTTTCAATACTGAAATTTTAAAATGGAATTTATAACATGGCTCTCACAATAATGTTAGAGGTTTAGATAGTTCACCTTGGACAGAATGACCTTCCCAAAGCTTTTTTTTTTTTTTATTCCATGAATTGGATTAAAAAAAACTATTATTGAAATAAACTGATTTTCTATTTGAAGCATTAAACTGAGGTAAAAATAGGCATCAATTTAACTGTAAAGTTCTTGTTCTGCTAATGGAGCCAACACATTAACAGCTCTTGCTCTACTTTTTATAAATACACAAGAAAACATTCAATAAAAAAATGAATGAAATTAATTGAAACAGTCATTTGATCTAAAGACTCACAATGTGATATATAAATGGGTTTTCTTCACCTGCATATGCTAAATTTTTGTCTTTGGACATAGTTGTTGTTTTTGTTTTTCTTTTAAATAAGTATTCCCCTTTGAAGTAGACACCAATGTTTCTTCAACTGCTTTGTGTCTTCTGAATTTTCAGTAGTCAGTGCTATCACTGTGGTCCCCAGGGCGAATGTAAACAGTGGCAAACATGTTATGCGAGTTACAATTCTATCATCAATGTTATTAAGAAATGGAAACACAGTAATTTTTCATTACACATGTATGTTATAGGTGGAATTGTGTTGTGGTCTCCTCCAAAATTCATATATGTTGAAGTTCTGGTCCCCCAGTACCTCAGAATGTGACCTTATTTTGGAATAGGGTTGTTGAAGATTTATGTGGTCATACTGGAGTAGAGTGGTCCTCTACTCTAATATGGCTAGTATATTTATAAAAAGGGTAAATTTGGATATAGGCATGCACACAGGGAGAACACTATGTGAAGATGAAGGTGGAGATTGAGGTGATCCTTCTACAAGCCATGGAATGCCAAAGATTGCCAGAAAACTACCTGAAGATAGGCAAGAGGCATGGAGAGTTAGTCTATCAGATGATATAAGAAGATAGGATGGGACGCTAGGATATTGGTGCAAAAATGGCTGACGTGATGCCCTACTGCAGTGTAACTTGAATAGAAACAGAAGTGAAGGTGGAAAAGGGCTGATAAACAGCCAGTCCAGGTATAGGGCCATTTAAGTCTTGATGATCTCAAGGAACTGATAACAGGAATGACAGAGGGAAGAGTTGGAAGTTTAAAGTCCTAGAGTAGTATGTTTGAACTTAAGATTTTACAGTGGAAGAGTTTCAGGTAATGACTGGATGTGTGTGGCTAATCCAGGGGTTAAAGTCTTTGATGAGAAACAGGAAATGACCAACTTATCAATAAGTGACAGTTCCAACAAAGCTTAGAGGTTGACACAGCTGATGACATGAATCATGACTGATCAGTGAGATTGAAAATGTAATGATGTGAAAATGGTTCAGGGACAAAGGAAAGATCCATCAGTTGCTCTAACACATGTCTGACACTCCCTGGTCATCTCCTTTCCAAAAATTAGCTCCCAACTTTTTACACCTATATCCCGAGAAATTAGGTCCTTCAAAATCCTTTTCTTTCCTCTCAAAGAACTGGTCTGGCAGGGAAACAATAATGAAGACACTCAGAGGCTAACAGGTAAGAGAGCAAAAACTGGGATAACAATTTTCACTTCATTATATTTATATATTTCAATTGTCTACTGGAATCTCCAGCCGAATGTATCAGAAGCTTCTTAAGCAAAATATGCATGTCCAAAACAGAACTTAATTTACTCCTTGACACATCCTACCATTTCTCCCTGTCTAAACTTTTGCCTCTTCTTAGTATTCTCTCTTAGAAAAAGACATCGCCAACATTGTGCACAACGCCTTTCATAGTTTTTTTTTTTTTTTTTTTAAATCCATCCAACTGTTTTTATATCCAGTGCTTCTTCTCTGCTTCAGGCTCTCATCACCTCCCACCTGGAATATTATAACATCCTTTCAATTGTTCTCCCTAATAATCCTACTTTTATTTAAAATTTTCCTAAGTTGTTCATCATGGATTTTTTGCATTACTTTTGAATTTTTTTTTTTTAAATATTGCACTAAAATATTCATCTTGTTTAGTGTTTTGGTGTATCCTTAAATTGTGCATACAAAGCAAGTACTTCACTCACTTGTCCCAGCCCTACTTACTACCCCTAGTCTTATCTCCTGCAATCTGTTTTTAATCAGCAGGGACAGTCAACTAAAATGCATAAGAAATGATGCCACATTCCTGCTTGAAATTCTTCAATGGATCCCTCTCAGGTTAATTCAACAAGACCTTAATAAGATTAGTCTTTTTCTGGTTCTTGCTTGCTAGTTTAGCCTCTAGTCTAGATTTCCTCCTCCTTTACCCATCATCACCATGGCTAACATTATGTACATGCATGAGCACAGAACAAACACTTTGTTCTTAGCACTTTACATGTAATTGATCACCCTACATGATGAGGTGAAATAAATACTGTTATATTCTTTTATAGCCAAGCCACTGAGCTATAAAGTTCCACAGCTCACTTCCTTTAGGTCTCTTTTAGGCTTTTCCACAGCCTGGAAGACTCCAATCTCTTTCTATGGTTATTTCCATAATGGTCCACATCCAAAGACATCCACATCCTAATCCCTTAAGCCTGTGACCTTACATGGTGAAACAGACTGCAGATGTGATTAGGTTTAGAATTTTGAGATGAATTATTCTGGATGAATTTATCCTGGATGGATGAAATGAATGAATTTATCTTAGATTATCTGGGTGGGTCCAATGTAATCACAAGAGGGAGGCAGGAGGATCAAAGTGAGAGAGAAGACGTGACATGGAAGTAGAGATCAAAGTGATGTTATTGCTGGAAGGGGGCCCACCCAGTTCATTTCCCTATCTTAGGGTCACTTCTGCCATATAACAACATAATCACAAGAGGAAAAGGTATTGTATTTAGTCCCAGGGATAATCAAGGCATGCACAGCATATGGGGGGGGGGGGAATTTTAAGGCCATTTTAGAATTCTGCCCTCCACACCATTACCCATGAAAGTTTATCAGGATGGGGAAAGGGAGTATATTTTGAAAATAACCTAACAAATAAACAACATAAAAACCATTTACGGTGTTTAGTACTTTTCTCCACATTCCCGTAAAGAACCATTCTTTCAGTGGAATTAAACTTGAACAACTCACAATTATATAATTAGTTTCATATAGTGTGATTAATATGACTAATTCAATTCTTTACCTAACAAATAAACAAACAAAAAACATTTACGGTATTTTCAGTACTTTTCCCCACATTCTCATAGAGAACCATTCCTTCAGTGGAATTAAACTTGAACAACTCACAATTATATAATTAGTTTCATTTAGTGTGATTAACATGATTAATTCAATTCTTCCAACATGACTCTTAACTCCTTTTGGTTATGCAATTCACCTGTGCAGGCTACCCCTGCTGGAAGATGAGTTCAAGTGCATTAGCTAATCCATAAACAACAAAACATTTTTCTGGAGCGCTAACAATATCAGGTGGTAGTTGTGTCATGATACCAGTTTTGTAAGATGCTCCTGCTAGGGAAAATAATGTAAAGGGTACATGGGATCTCTCTGTATATTATTGCTTCTTACAACTGCATGTGAACCTATAAATTCCATCTTAATGTTTAATTTTAAAAAATCCATTCTGGGTGGCACAGGAGATCCTGGTGCCTCATGTTAGATATCTGGAATATAGGCATTGGCTTTGCTCTTCTCCCTGTCCTCCCCAAAAAATGAAGGATGAATGGAGGCAGGATAGAATTGGAAGATTGAGGAGCGGGTAGGGGATTTAGAATACTCTGAGTAATCTGGTAAGAGCTCTGAAAAATGAAAAAGAACGCTAAATAGTCTCTTCCTCAGTGGTCTTGGCAGTTTCTAGATTTTGCAGAGTGGGTAAATTGGCTATTAATGTTTTGGAATTTGTACATTGTTTAGAAGATTAGAAATACAAACCTTTTTCTCAGTTTCCATTATATTATGCAGAGAACCAGATACTTTAAGTAAAAACATTGTGACCTTTGTAACCACTTAACAGAGAACAATAAAAGAAAACGTTTAAAGTCCCTAAGGAACGAGGTACCTATTTTCTCCTAGACAGTTTTTCTGTGATTCCAGTCACCATCGCCATGTGACAAGAAAGGCCCGGCCAGTGTGTTCTTCTCTATGGATACGATACACACTGGCAAGGAAAGCAGAGAACTGAAATGAGCCTTTGATTCAGTCAATTATGATTTCTACAATAAAAAGTTTTTTTTGTTTTTTTTAAAGATTGTATTGGCGGAAGGGAACAGGACTTTATTGGGGAACAGCATGTACTTCCAGGCCTTTTTTCCAAGTAAAGTTGTTGTCCTTTCAATCTTAGTTGTGGAGGGTGCCGTTCAGCTTCAAGTTGTCCTTTCAGTTTTAGTTGTGGAGGGCGCAGCTCAGCTCCAGGTCCAGTTCCTGTTTCTAGTTGCAGGGGGCACAGCCCACCATCCCTTGTGGAACTCGAACTGGCAACCTTGTGGTTGAGAGGATGCGCTCCAACCAACTGAGCCATCCCAGAACTCAGCGGCAGCTCAGCTCAAGGTGCTATGTTCAATCTTAGTTGCAGGAGGCGTTGCTCACCATCCCTTGCGGGACTCCAGGAATTGAACTGGCAACCTTGTGGTTGAGAGCCCACTGGCCCATGTGGGAATCGAACCGCAGCCTTTGGAGTTAGGAGCATGGAGCTCTAACCGCCTGAGCCACAGGGCCAGCCCCAATAAAAAGTATTTTAACATAACTATTAACTTTTACCTGTCACATAATAAAACATCTAAATAAAAGTACTGTATTCTATGATTGACTTCAATTCTAACTTATTCTATTAACTCCAAACAAAATTTCCAGGAATGTTCCAGATGCCATCTGTCAGCTATCTTTTTTCCTTACATCTTAGTTGTTAAATCTTCATGTGTTGTTACTCTAAGCCTGTAATAATTAGGTTATTGACTAAGGTGTCCTCACTCTGCTAATCCCTGCTTATTTTTCTCAAAATAACTAATCTTCGGGGAACACCTTAAATCATCAATTTTATTTCTGAGTCAGAAAAACAAAAAGTAGAGAAAGGTATGGATGACATGGAATCTTGGAACATTAGACTTCAACATGGGCCATGTAACAGTCGCTCCTTTATCTGGAAGGAGATGGATTTGATACAATGTCATTAGAAGTTCAAGATGCTCCAAAGCTAGGATTATTTGATTATCAATACATAACTTTTAAAAACTAAGACAAGGTCTAGGGAAAAAAGTATGGAGGGTGTTTTTGTCCTTGTATCTTACTCTATGTCATGAGAATTTTTGTATGCGTGTAGCACTTTAATTAAAGGAAGCCCATCTTTCAAGGCTCTAAATATTAAAAAACAAACAACATTTTAATTTGATGTCATTTTAGGCATCAAAGTCACTTTGCAAGGAAAGAAGTGATTAGGTCATGGCAATGGGTCCTGATCATATATGTACTTTTCAAATATTGAAAACAATTAAGGCAAGAAATTTCACCAGCAGATGCTTTTGCCCTGTTGAGAATGCTGCCTGAGACTACCAGGTAACAGCCAATTTATCATACCAGAGGATGGCAAGCCATGCAGAGGAGACCTGAGACCCCTAGCTGACAGCCAGTACCAAACTGCCAGACTTTTAAGGCTACATTCTAGCCTAACCAACCTGTATGCAGCTACATGAGTGGGCCCAGCAAAACTAACAGAAGAACCATCCAACCAGCCCACAGAACTGTGAGCTTAATAAATTCTTGTTAAGTCACCTAGTTTTAGGGTGGGCAAAACAGACTGGAATAATTGAGGAAGAGTTCATGAACTCAACATGTACAGAACTTGAATCATTTTTCTTGACTTTCAGAGTTCACTATTTATAGCAATAGTGCCATCATTTGTCTTTCACTGTTTTGAAACAGAGATGTGTTTTTTTCTTCATTTTCTTTATTTCCCTCCCTGATATACAGTGTCTTTGAATCCTCATGTAACTGTTATTGTAGTAAAATATTGTTCTAATTATGCTTCTTTCCAGCAAAAAACTCCTTAAATGGCTTCCTTTGCCTACACAATGTTCTTGAACCTTAGCCTTATCTATTGAATCACCTTTGCAATTCTGATTGCCATGTATATTTCCAGGCATAACCTATCTTTCTTTCAAGTTATCATTTTTCTCCAAAAATCCCCACCCCAGCCAAATTAGCCTAGTCATTCTTTCTAGACTACGACATAAGCATTCTTTCTTAATACTTTCGCTCTTAATTTTTTTTTTCTTGAATGAATTTCTACTACCTAGATCTTGCTTGTGCACAAGTGTCCAATTCAAATTCTACCTCCCATGTGAGGTTTCTTCCATAATTATTTCCAGATTAATTTTTTGAACTCCTTTGTTATTTTATTGTCCAAACCAACTGGTTAATATCCACTGTTTAGTCATTTATTATAGTTACATTTTTCATGTATAAATGCTTTATCCAAACATCTAAATTGCAACATTCTGGAGATCACGGTCCATGTTTTATGCCTTGTGTAAACATAAAGTGTTGTCCATAAATAATAATTGATGTTGAAGGAGAGAGTTAAGATTTGGATAGGTGGGCAGAGAAGAAACATTCTAGAGGAACAAGAGGAACAAGTGAGAAAAATGTATAGTTTGTTCCAGAGATGGGAAAGATAACATCAAATAAAGGGTCAATTTAATTATCTAACAACAGCCACCACCACAACAAAAGCAGCACTCAGCCATCACTTTTCCCTTTGCTTACTTTTCTTCAAAGCACAATGGTGCTCATTTTTGCCTCAGTACTTTTAACTCATGGAAAATACGATCACCGCAATATAATTTAAAAATTACTTTGTTGTTTGCAAGAACTGTGTTACAGGAAGGAAAGAGGCGGAGTGTTCACTAACTGTAAGTGAATTAACACCATACCCCAGTTCTTTAACATACAGAATTACAGGATCTATTTTATACCTATGTCCCGCCCCAGTTGCCCTGTGGTTAGCACTGGAGGAAATGTCTCAAAACATCCAGCAGGGTGGGGGAAGGGAGAGGCCTGCAGTCAAAAGTTCCAAAGAGTTCTTTGAAAGGGGTGCTCTGTGAATATATTTGAAAGGGTCACACAGTTGAAAACACTGAACTACTATTTAAGTGAGATCTTAACTTTCTCCAACAACTGACACATAGTACTGTCTTCATTCAACAAATTCATTTAATCAACAAATACTCCCTGAGTGCCCACTATGAGATGAGCACTGTTCTAGGGGAAACATGCCTTATAATAAACAAAAATTATATATGCAGAAGTTGAAAAAAAAGTAGGAAAAATATATACCATGAGAATACTGGCCAAAAGAAAGCTGGTATAGCTATATGAATATAAGTGAAATATACTTTAAGGCAAAAAATATTACTAGCAGATCACTTCATAATGTTGAAATGTTCAATTCATCAGGAAGATATCACAATTTTATTTCTGTATCCTCTGAAAAATAGCCTTAATATAAAGTAAAAAAACTGACAAAACTATAATGAAAAATAAATAAATCCATAATCACAGTAGATTATTGTGGAAAAGCTAATTTCTTTACCATCCTTTTTCTCCCCACATCTTTGCATTACTCATTTCCTTCCTTTTTTCAGATATCTCCTCAGAGAATTATTTTCAAGTTATTACATTTAAAATAGTGTCTCTATCATTCTTTATAGTATTTACATATGCCCAATGTTATAGTACTCATTTCTTAATTTTTCTCTTACTAAAAGTATTCCATGAAAACAGGGATATCACCTTGCTCATTCACCATGAAATCTCTGGTTCTCTGAACAGTTTCTGTCACGTACAAATGTTTACTGAATCAATGAATATCTAAATAATAGTTAACAATTGTTGTATACTTCTTTGTACAATAAGTAGTCCCTCCTTATTTATGGGTGACATGTTCTAAAATCCCCTGTAGATGCCTGAAACTACTTATAGTAATGACCTTATAGATACTGTTTTTTCCTACACATATATACCTATGATAAAGTTTATGATTAACAATAACTAATAAAATAATTGTGACAATATACTGTAATAAAGCTTACGTGCATATGGTTCCTCTCTCATGCTCTCAAAATATCTTATTGTATTGTACTCACCCTTCTTCTTGTGACGATATGAGATGACACAATGGCTATGTGATAAAATAGAGTAAGGGGAATGCTGTAGGCATTATGACATAGCATTAGGCTACTATAAGGGTGACTTGAACACAAGCACTGCTATACAGTGACAGTCAATCTGATAACCAAGATGGCTACTAGGTGACTAACGGTTGAGTAGAGTATAGAACATGGATATACTAGATAAAGGGATGATTCATGTCTCTGGCAGACAAACTGGGATGGTGTGACATTTCAGCACACTTCTTAGAACAGTTTGCAATAAAACTTACAAAGGTTTATTTCTGGAATTTTCCATTTAATATTTTGGACCAGGGTTGACTGCAGGTAACGGAAACCATGGAAAATAAGACTGTGGATAAGGGGACCAACTGTACTAGAAACTTTAAATGCATTATCTTAATTCTCTGAACAGTCCTTTCTTTCACAAGAAGGGGTAAGTAATTTACTCAATTTCACACTGTGAATAAATGACAGTCAAGACTTGAATCCAGGGATATTGTCTCCTTGTGAGTCCTTGACATTTCACTGGACTTGGGAATCCACCATAGGCTCTTCTTACACAGGGATATGACATTTTATTCATTCAATAAAAATATATTAAAATGCCTACTGGGCATTATGTGTCAGAGAGGCAATCGCGAGGCAGAAATGGATAGTGCTTGATTTCATGGGGGCTTGTATGCTATTAGAGTAGAAGACATTAAATAATACTTGCATACTTAATTATTTAGTTACAATTATTTTAGTATCAGAAGGGTAACTTAAGGTACTTATGACACTACATAACAGGAGAAGCTGACCTAGTCTGGGGATTCAGGAATAGTTTATTGGAGGAAGTGACATTTGGGTTGAAATTGATTCTTACTCATTTTTCAGATTTCAAACCAAATGTCATGAGCACTCCAGACAAGGTGAGTAAAATGCATCACAGTAGATAAAACTGTAAAAGAAAACTTTATTATTGTATGTATTTCTGTAATATAAAGTTAAAATATCTACAATATTGTTATTATGCCTAAGAAACTTAACAATAAATATCAAATATCCAATCAAAATTAAAATTTTCCTAATTGTTTCAGAAGTGTTCTTACAGTTGATTTGTTAACATAAGAATCCACTCAGGATTCATACACTACCTTTGGTTGAATTGTATCTTAAACCTTTTAAAATATATAACATTTTAGCACCTTTTCTTTCCTTTAATATGTCGCTTGAAAAAACTGGACCATTTGTTCTGCAGAATTGCCCTTAGTTTGAATTTTCCTGATTGCATTTCTATGGTGTTATTTAACATATTCCACTATCTCTTATATTTTCTGTAAACTGGTAATTAGGTATAGAGGTTTGGTCAGATTCAAGTTCAATTTAGAAGGGGGTTGCGGCAACCTACTTCATAGGTGTTGTGTACGTCTTATTGAGTCAAATCAGGAAACATGTAAGCCTAACTGCTCTCCTTTTGTGATGTCAGCAGCCATTTATCACCAGGATTTCATTAGGGATTGTAGATTGGTAGTATTTTAATTTTACCATTCCTTCTTCATTTATTATCTGGAATATTTCTCTATAGAGAAACTTTCTATCATTAATTATTCCCTCAGATTACCCTCAGGTGCATTTCTTCCAGGAAAGGCAAGATAAATGCTTCATTCATTCTCTTTATTTAGTTTTTGTTTTCAGAATAATGTGTAGCATTCTCCAAAGGGCTCAGCGAGTTTTGTGTTGTTTTTTTTTTTTCTATTGTTAATAGCATATGGACTCTGGAGTTTTACAAATTTGATGTGTTCCAATAAAAATATATATTATTATATTTGATGTGTTTCAATTATATGCAATTCTGAATATACACAAATGTTATTACTAACAATATGATTATTGAAAACAGATTAATATTTCTTTGTCCTTAGGCTATTTCCCAGTAAGGATGTATAGATGTGATATTGATTTATGATAAATATGTATTTGGTCTTCATCCCTGTTACTGGCACAGAGCTCCTAAAACCCTTGGAATTTCCTAAGTGATAAGAGCAATAAAAGTATCTTTTGTTCTAAAAGATGGTCTTTGACCCTAGTTCATGACACTAGGTTCCTGAAATCCTTCTAATTTCCTGGTTGATAGCAGTTTCTGTTGTTCTAACAAGGCAACTCTGGGTGGACTCCTGGATGGTTCCTGGGTGAGGGACCAATGGAAAAACTAAGCCATGATTAGAAGCTTGGAATTTTCAGCTTTTCTCCCTATTCTCTTAGGAGGGAGAAAGGCTAAACAAAGGCTAAACATTGATCATGCCTACATGATGAAACCTCCATAAAAATTCTAATAGTATGGTGTTCAGACAGCTTCCGGAACAGTGAACATACCCACGTACCTGGAGGGTGATGCGCTCCGACTCCATGGGGTCAGAAGCTCCTGCACTTGGGACCCTCCTGGACCTCTCCCTATGTATCTCTTCATCTGGCTGTTCATCTGTATGCTTTACCATATCCTTTAAATGCCTGGTAAATGTAAATGTTTTCCTGAATTCTGTGAACTACTCTAGCAAATAATTAAATCCAAGGGGGACAAAGTCATGGGAAACTTCGATTTGCAGCCAAGTTGGACTAAAATTGTGAGACACCTGGGGACCTACTACTGGAGATAGCATCAGAATTGAGCTGAATTGCAGGACACCCAGCTAGAAGAGACTTGCTTTGTGTGGGGAAAAAGTTCCACACATTTGGTAACCAGAAGTGAAGTGTTTTGTATGAGGAGTAAAGGAAACTCATAGGAGGGACTACTGGGTTTTTCCCTACATGGGAGGAAAACTAGGCTTTTCCTAATACAATAGATAATTTCTATGTAGTAAAGAAACTTGGAATAATTCTTCTCTGTGTGGTTAATCTGCCATCTCTCTATATAATTAGGTTTATTTATTTCATTTTGCTTTCAATTAAAATGTATTGATTTTATTTTGCTTTATAATTATGTAAAACATTTACAGGTTTCCAAAATCTGTGCTACAAAACAAGGTACGTTTGGGCCGGCCCAGTGGCTCAGCTCCATGCTCCTAACTCCAAAGGCTGCTGGTTCGATTCCCACATGGGCTAGTGGGCTCTCAACCACAAGGTTGCCGGTTCGATTCCTCGAGTCCCGCAAGGGATGGTGGGCAGCGCCCCCTGCAACTAAGATTGAGCATGGCACCTTGAGCAGAGCTGCAGATGAGCTCCCGGATGGCTCGGTTGGTTGGAGCGTGTCCTCTCAACCACAAAGGTTGGCGGTTCCACTCCCGCAAGGGATGATGGGCTGCGCCCCCTGCAACTAACAATGGCAATTGGATCTGGAGCTGAGCTGCACTCTCCACAACTAAGACTGAAAGGACAACAACTTGAAGCTGAATGGCACCCTCCACAACTAAGATTGAAAGGACAACAACTTGACTTGGAAAAAAATTCTGGAAGTACACACTGTTCCCCAATAAAGTCCTATTCCCCTTCCCCACTAAAATCTAAAAAAAAACAACAAAAAAAAAACAAGGTACTTTTCTGAAGAAATATCTAGTGTCATTCCTATCTCACCCACCCTGATTTCTCTATCCCCCCATAGGTAATTATTTTTATTCATTTTTGTTTACCTTCATTAAAAAATATACGTAAGTACATTTTTCTATATATTATTCCTTCCCTTTCTTAGATGAAAGATACTGTTTGTGTCCTCCCCCCCAAACATGCTTGTTTTCCAAACATGCTTCTTTTAAATGCTTAACTGGTATATTTTGGTGACTACTCCACAATAGTATGTAGATATTGTCTTTATTCGTGTTACAGTTGCATATTATTTAAATATGCAAACCAACATAGTTTACTCAACCAGTCTTTTTTATGATGGGTATATGTGCTGTTCCTAATCTTTTGGTATTACAAAGAATGCTGCCATTAACAGCTTATGAAGTTAACTTTTTGGGATAAGTTCCTGGAATGAGATTATTGGGTTAAACATAAATACATAGGCAATTGTGATGAATATTACCAAATTCACCTCCATATGGGTTATGTAATTTTACGTTCAAACCAGCAATGTATGATAGTGTCTATTTCCCCACAGCTTTGGCAACAGAGTATGTTGTCAAACTTTGAGAGTTTTCCCTTTGTGATATGCAAGAAATGACAACTCATTATGGTATTAATGTGCATCTTTCGTATTAAGAGTAAGTTTTCATACGCTAAAGGGCCATTTGACTTTCATTTTCCATGAATCATCTGTTTATATTTCTTGTCCATTTTTCAAAAGGATTTTAGAAGTTCTTTATATATTATGTACTCAGTGAAGTGGTTGCCTTAATCACTAGAGATTATGGAAAATATACCCCAGTGGGAAACACATTTTCTAAGAGCTCCCCTCCCTCCCACTGTGAGGGCATTAGCCTTGTGGCAGGGGAAGGCTCCAACCCATCTGGAAAACATACATACAATAAGAACATATTGATAACCCATACTAAGAGGCAGTTGAATGAAGTCTAGTTTAAATGTACTGTGGTGGATGAAGGAATGCAAAAACAAAAAAATGGGGTTTGCCAGGGAGCTTTGAAGAACCAAGTAGCCATTTTGGGGTTCCCATTGCCCCAACTATTCCTGTAATTTACAGCCATTGTTTACCCGTCTTAGTCTCTCTGGTTTAGGAGCTGACTAGTTGCCATGTCCCAAGGACATCAGGATGGCGAAAGACCGGCAATAAGAGGTCATTTTTTGCAGAAGCAGAATGGAATCCATCTATATTTGCCACAATCTTTGTAGATTTTGTTGCTGAGGCCTTTTCATGAAAGTCAAGGTATTTCAAATATAGAAGGTTAGCTTTTACTATTGAGAAGATTCAGTTTCTTCAAGTAATCAAAAACCTTATTCAGACAACACAAAACACAGAAAATTATTTTGCAAAAACATAGAATCTTTCTTTTCTTGGCAGAAAACTTTTCAAAGTATCTTATCATGAGCAGAACAATAAAGAAAACTTTGTCTTTTCAACAGAGAGAGAACCAAACTCTAATTTTGCAATTTTAGAACCAAACTCTAAGTTTACTTTTGATATTGACATTCACTTAATTAAATTAACTTTAATCTTATTCAACTTGACAACACATAACATTTGTTCTCAAGATTCATTTTCATTAACCTTCTACAACTTGTAATTTCCTTTAAAAAAATGCATTTCCATACCTTATACCTTCTATAACTGAAAACACATACCCTACTTTTCTTGAAAGTCAATGTCATTTCCCTTATTATTTCTAGTAGTTTCAGTTACATACGTTGGAAATTTTAGTTCTTTAAAACCTCAATTTGTAATGAAAAATAAGTAATTGTAAACTGTTATATCAATGTTTTTTTTAGATTGGTAAATTTATGAATACATTACCTCTAGAAACATATTCTTTTACTGGCAAAAGTATTTCTTAATTGTTAGAAACAAAGCACTAAATAGTCATTAACAAATCCCAATTTATCTTTTAGTTTCTCTGTATTAAGAAGACAAAAGTAGGTAAACTTATTTAACAATCAATGTTTCAGTGTTTTATCTTACTTTGAAATGTCCTAGACATTCAATAATTTCCATTTTAATTTAACTTAGTAAAACTCTAAAGTTCAAGTAACCAAAAGAATTTGGGAAACTATTTTTAAGTACATATACCATATAATTACTGTTAAAAATTTCGCTTAAGAGGTCTATTAAGTTCACGAATTTGCCACTATACGCTTTCATTGGCAGCACTATACAAACAGCTCGGTCAGGTTTCATAACCTTGGTATATCAATATCTCACAGCTGTGTTCATGTCGATGTATGACGGTGTCTCACTGAGTGGTATTCATTACATTCATTACTGTTGCTGCGTGTTTTTTGTGTGCCGTCACAAGAATGTCTGAGCTTGAATTAGAATAATGAACAAACATTAAATTTCTTGTTAAACTTGGCAAGAGTGGAAGTGAAATCAGTCCTATGTTAGTCCAAGTTTATGGGGATAATGCCATGAAGAAAACAGCAATGTACAAATGGATTAAACGTTTTTCGGAGGGGAGAGAATACGTCACTGATGAAGAGAGGTCAGGAAGGCCAGTAACTAGCAGAACTGATGAAAACATTGCAAAAATTCGTTGAATTGTGTGTCAAAATTGTTGGCTGACTGTGAGAAGCATAGCAGACCAAGTCAATATTGATAAACAGTTAGGAAAATCTTAACTGAAAATCTTGGCATGAGAAAGGTGTGTGCAAAAATGGTCCCAAAGGGGCTCACCAATGAACAAAAGCAAAGGAGAGTCGAAGTTTGCCAAGACCTTTTGGAGAGGCAAGAGGATGTTTTGACCGTGTTATCACTGGTGATGAAAAAATAGGTGTAACAATACGACCCCGAAACAAAGGGTCAATGGAAGTCAGTCAATTCTCCACGACCAAAGAAGCTCCATCAGTCCAAATCAAGAGTCAAAACGATGTTGCTAACCTTTTTTTATTATTCAGAGGAATTATTCATGATGAATTTGTACCAATTGGACAAACCTATATAGTTAACCAAGTTTACTGTTTGGAAATGCTGAAAAGGTTGTGTGAAAAAGTTAGATGACTTGAACTTTTCACCAACAATTCATGGCTCTTGCGTCACAACAATGCACTAGCTCACATGGCACCATCTGTGAGGGAGTTGTTAGCCAGTAAACAAATAACTGTATTGGAACACCCTCCCTACTCACCTGATCTGGCCCCCAGTGACTCCTTTCTTTACCCAAAGATAAAGGGAATGTTGAAAGGAAGATATTTTGATGACATTCAAGACATCAAAATTAATATGATGACAGCTTTGATGGCCATTCCAGAAAAAGAGTTCCATTTGAAGGGTGGACTAGTCACTGGCATTGGTGCATAGCTTCCCAAGGGGAGTACTTTGAAGGTGACCATAGTGATATTCAGCAATGAGGTATGTAGCACCTTTTCTAGGATGAGTTTGCAAACTTAATTGTCAGAACTACTTATTTTATTTACATCTATTTACTTAATTAGTTCTTAACGATTATGTTTAGATCATTCATGAACACTCGTGCGATGTTAGATGAAGTCAGCCATCATTCTAAGTCATGTTTGCTGAAAATTTTGTAAGCCTATGTAGAATAAAGGTATTATATTTAGTGCTACTAATTCTAAAGACATGTATGTTACAATTAAACCAAAAAACGTAAACTAGCTTTTATTTACAGAAGATTAATCTTAGATAACGTGAACTTGAAAAACATTTAGGTTTTTTTGCTATATTTTCAAGAATTTATGTAAGTGCTTAATTACTTTAAGCCAATTAACAGAGCTTTTTAGTAATATTCTCTGGCAGTAGAAAACTACCATGTTATACATAAAACATACAGATAAACACAGAGATTTCACAGTCCGTATTTTAAAATGATTACCACAGTTGGGTATAACAATGTAACAGGCCCGCTGGATTCAAACTGTTTCTGCAGATAGAACAAATTACGGTTAACTGCTTAGATAGATAAATCTTTTTATTAATATTTATGGAGAAGACAATCTCATGGAAGCTATGGCTAGATTTTGGGCAAGGGTGCTTCTATAACAATTTGTACTTAAAAAAAAAATCCCCCTCCCACCTTTTTTTTCTTCAGTCTTGGAATTGAGAATGGTAAAGACAGGTGGGCTTAGATTTGCTCCTCGAGTTACTTTTCTGGTTTTGCAAAGAATTTCAAGAATAGTTGCTCTCAACTTCCCAAAGAATTGGGTTGTAACTTAAGTGACATTATAGGTTGGTCTACCCATCCAACTACATAATTCCTGACCTGCTTCTTTTCCTCTGGGTACAGAGTTTTATTTTAGCTTAGTTTTATTTTAGCTTTAAAAAAATTCCGATCAGGCTCTGAACCTTCAGCTTCCAATTTTGACAAATTTCTGATAAAAATGTAACTAAATCCTTTCAAGTGTCTCATCAGGTTTCAGCTTGGAAAAAACAGTAAATATTTCTGATAGTGTTAAATGATTCCACGGAGTCAAGAGGGTGCAAAGTTTATTACCTTCCAGAGTCATTCCCTCTGGAATGTACTGACAGCCTGCAAATTTCAGGCAGAAAGAAAGCCACACCCACTCCTTAGAACACAGGCAATAGTTAGCCGTAGGAGAAAAAGGACCAATAACCACTTGGTCTAGATTTGGGAAGGAAGGGACAATGTGAAATTTTATTTCCAAATCTCACTGGGATCAGGAGATAATCCATTTACAAAAACTTTTAAGGATCCTTCCTGGGTTTAAGAAATTCTCTCATTATGTCCCCTAGATTCACCTTAGACCAAGGTGTGAAGAATATCTGAGGAAAATCACTTGCAAAGAATAACATCAGTTTTAAAGTCTTTTGTTTTAGTACCTTTTATCTCTTTAATATTTCATTAGCCTTTTTCAACAAATCTTTCAATGAAGCCATAATTTTTTCTTTGTTAAGCATATCTAATTAATATTGCTTGAAGGGTGGATTTATATGCCTTCTGTTTTACATTAGGCAAAGGTACATTTCCCAGTAGACACAATGTCTATTTCCACAATACAATCAGGTAGAAGAGGTAAAATCACTTCACATAAAGCCTGTTCAAAATTTACCAGTTGATGAAATTTTACCTTAATCTCATCAACTCTTACATTCTTAACTATAGTCTTCTTTAAGACTCTGTCAATAGGGTTTGGTTTTACACTACTGGGTAGCAGATGTGTTTATTACCAGACATAATAACCATTCCCATAAAACATTCAGGCAAAGTTGATATAATTTCTTTACATAAAACTTGTTTAAACATTCTAATTTTCATAATTTTATCAATCCTTATATTTCTATATTCTTTTAAACTAATTGTACCCTGAGTCATGGCTTCACCATTAGGTTTTGGTACCACAGTTCATAGAATGCCCATATCAAGGAGCCCTGGAAATTTCTCTTTTCTATCCCCTGGCTTTGGGTCCTTGGTGAAGGGTCAAGACAAGAGACCTTGGCCCTGCTGTCAATCTTTAACTTGATTAACTGGCCTAAATGTTGCCCCCAAGCAACTGCTGATCAGGTTTTCTCACTGTAATCTTTGCTTTGCTGCCTTTTAAATTCCTCCAAACTGGGGTAAACAGAGCAGGTTTGTTCAGGGCTCTTTAATGTTGGGAGACCAGGAAGGGGTCTTCTTGGCTTACCCAACCTTAGGTAGTGCTGTATTAACCCATTGTTTTAATCCCGTTAATGTCCATTTTTATTTATCCCAATTATTCAAAATAACTATGTAAAGATTTCCACCTTGATGGGAGGCATCCTGTGAACTTCCTTTCGATTTTCTCTCTGTTTCATCCCTATCAATATTTTTTAAAAATTGGTATCTTATTCTGTTTATTTAATTTGGAAATCCTTGTTTTTTAAATACATTTTTAAATGTTCCAATCTAATTGGAACTTTCCTCATACTAGACATCGTAATTTTAGGTTATAATTTCCCTGAAGGCTGGCAGCGATTTGATGGGACCCTAGCTGTAAATCGAGTTTAGCCCACATTTTTTTTTTTAAATGAACATGTGTTAGAGATTTTATTTAATTCGTTAATGAGGAAACTGGTGAGGTATCACAACCAGTTCAAGAAGTTAGTATTACAAAAGTATGTAATTCTTTATTTTTATTTTTTTAATTTTTATTACTTTCAGGTGCACAAAACAATGTAATAGACATTTATCATTTATATCCCTCACACTGTGTCAACCCCCCTCCCCCCATCCACTATCCCTCTGACATCGCACATAGCCATTACATTTCCACTGTCTCTATTCCTAATGCTGTACTCCACTTCTTGTGGGGACAAAGCCATGGAGGGCAGTTTCCAGGCTCTCGGCCTCATGTGGAAAGGTGCTGGCTCAGGTAGTAGATGGCCATCAGCTGTGGCTAGTTGGCCGTCAGCTGTAGCCAGTTAGCCAGTTGGCTACTGATATAACTGCCGCGACTGCACTGGGGAGTGGGAGTCAGTCAGTTGGCAGAAAAGCGGACAGCAGGTCGCACGTCGTGTGAATCCAGCCTCCAGTGAGACTAGAGTGGTATGAGTACCCTACCAATGGCTCCGTGGGTGTTCCTTTTTAGCCTAGCCACATCCTGCGTTCTTATGTGGGGAGTGGGAGCAGAGACCCTGCGTGACTCCCCGCACAACATAGATACTATATATATATATATGCATATATATATGTATATGTATATATACACTCACATATACATACACATACATATACATGTATATATATACACATTTACATATATAAACTTGTAGTTGACATTCATTATTGTTCAGCTTCAGCTTCAGGTGTACAGTGCAGTGATCAGGCATCTACATCTTCCCTGAGGTGGTCTCCCTAACGAGACAAGTGTCCATCGGATACCCTACAAAATCTTTACAACATTATTGATGACATTCCCCAAATTAACTTTTGTAACCCTGTGGCAATCTTGTGGTTACTGACTGTGTTTCTGATCCCCTCACCTTCCCCCTTATCCCCACACCCCCTCCCATCTAGCAACGCTCAGTTTTTCCTCTATGTCTCTGAAACTGTTTCTGATTAGTTCATTCACTTATTCTTTTCTTTAGATTCCACATATAAGTGAGATCATATGGTATTTGTCTTTCTCTGCCTGACTTATTTCACTTAACATAATGTTCTCTAGGTCCATCCATGTTGTTGCAAATGGTAAGATTTCTTTCTTCCTTATGGCTGCCTAATACTCCATTGTATAAATGTACCACAGTTTCTTAATCCAGTCATCTACCACTGGGCATTTCGATTGTTTCCATGTCCTTAGCCCACATTTTTGTCTGGCCATATTTTCGAGCTTCTAACCCGACAGTTACCAACCTGAGTTCTTAGGACGTAAAAACTTTAGGTTGTCTTTTAGTAAGATTCTGCCATTATTTTTCTTTCCTCCTTTTTCTTAAGTGCAGGACAATTATATTTCCAATGTCCTGATTTGAAAAAAAAAATATTTATTTATTATTATTATGTTTTTACGATATCTGCAAATGTCTGAATGGCAAATAATAAGGGGTCTGAGTAGATATTGTTTTTTTTTTCTAATTTCTGTCCTTCATTCTTACCAAGGATTCTTAGTGACTAGCAATTACAACAATATGAGAGCTCTCTAAACATTTTTCTTCCAATTTAGAATTTTTTCTAGTTCAAAGGACCCATCATGTGGCTTTGACAAGTAGGATCTTAATAGAGATTCAAACCAATAAAAACTATGGATGCAAGAGGAATCCCCCAGAGAGACCACAAAAAGATGCAATCCTCACAAAATAAAGTTCAATTCCAGAGTTAGAAACAGCCATTCCAAAACACAGGGAGTCACATGCCCCTCCTCCACTTTTGAATGGGGTGTTTAGATTCCCTACGCTCAGAATCACAGCATACTCGGCTGCCCAACAGATGCACATGCATCCTCTGACTGATGGAAAACAAGAATGAGGGGCCTTATTCTTACCCTCTCTGGGAGGAAATGGATAGACACAGAAAATACCCTTGAGAGCTTGGCATAGCTGGATAGAGAGCAAAGTGAAACCTAGTTAAATGCACCCTCTGGATAATAGAGGCCAAAGAGAAAATATTCTCACTATTCATAAAGGCCATGCCCTCAGGACATATGACAAGATGAAGGGAGAGAAACTAGATAGAGGAATACAGAATTAACAAAACCCTGTATATGTTTTTGTATAACAAAACATATGTACTCATACCAAATAACCAATAGTTGCTAAGCTCAAGAAACTAGTTTCAGAAATATTTTCTCCTGCTAATCTAAATTTAGAAAAGGAAAAAAAAGACTCTCACCACTTTGCTTCCACCAAACTGCAGATAGAGATCTGGGAGTCTGATTTGGCAAGAATTCTTTCCTTGACAGCTCATGCTAGAGGTCCCAGGATCTTTCTACTGCAGCAGCTTTGGGGTGAGCAGTGACCAGCTGCTGAGGAATTCTACTTACAGTGCGAACTGTGGGGGAGGAAGAAATTTTCCTCTACCCTTCAAGGTTCTTTTGGCTGGTCTAATAATTAAATCTACATGAGACAGATTAACAAAATAACACAATTTAATTGCATACATACATATGGGAACCCCACATACATGAGAGAGTCAGAGACCCCACATACATGAAAGACTCAGGGTCAGAAAGTTCAAACGATGTATATATGGCATTCTATGATAAGGATGAGGTAAGGTCCTTGGGGTTTTAGAGAGAAGGAAGGTCATTGCAGGATGAGAGATGTTCAATAATTAGTAGCTTGCCCTGCGATGTAGATGTCAAAAAGGTATTCTCTGACCATCTCTTGTTATGGGCAACACCCTCGATTTAAATTCTTCTAGGTAATTAAGGGAATAGAAGTTTCTCTTGAGTCTGTAGGGCCTCAGTTGCCTTTAGCTCAACATAGCCCACATACCACAGAAGTACATGTTGGGGTAACTTATTCTGAACCCCTACGACTTCTTCTGAATTGCAGTCAGTAGCTGTCTGCATGTGCGATACCTGTAAGGTGTGAAACTATTCCACCCTGTGGTTAACAACACACCTGATAGCAGGTTTAGAAATCCTTCATGCAGCTGTCTGGAACAGATTGACTAGGTATCATATCACAGTAAGTTGTACAGAGGTACTAGCCATAGACTCAGTTCACTTTTGTTCTTGCCATCTATTGCAGTAATTAGTAACTTCCCCGGTTGTTAGTATTTCTCCTTTACATAATGCACATCCATAGTGAGTTTAGCCGGGAAGCTGAATCTTGCTCATGACAAATTTAGTAAATATATATACTATATATCTAGCTTTGCTTTCCAAGGTACATTGTATACATTATCGAATCACTCCTCTAACAATAAGAAAAAATTGAGAAGTTAACAAAGGGGTTGGGAAATTATATATCAATGTAATTAACCCAATTAATGTTACAGTTAGTGTCTCTGTGAAGATAATAGGATCATAAAAACTCTATTAGTGCCACCTAATTGGCAAAGGAAAAATGGTTGTACAAGAGGAAATCCAGTGTTGGGTTAAAACTTTTGTTGGTCAGGCATATAACTTGGATGGCATGAACTGAGGTGAACTGGCACCTACCTCAGTTTGTAGATACTGAAATGGAACTGTTCATTTGAACAATTCATTTGAAATGGAACAATCTAGCACTAGGTGATAGGGTAATACAAAGTGAAGAAGTCATAGTTTGACTTTAAACCCAACAAGACAAAAATAAAATAAAATTACAAACCCACTTCTGACTCTATATTGAATTTCTGAACATTTTAACTTCCTTATACAGAAAAGGGTCTGACAAGATTAAGGGAGTGCCTTCTGATCTTTGGCAAAAGACTCTCTTAAAACAGAGTAATACAAACGTGTTTCTATTAAAAAAGATCACTTGGCTGCTTTATGGTGAATAGATTAGAGCGAGGCAAGAATGGAAGTGGGGATAACCATCTTTCAGGTGATATATAATGGTGGAAATTAGATAAATATGAGAGATGTTTAGGAGGTATAAACAATAGGACTTAGTGATTAATTGGGTGTCATGGATAAGGAAGAGGAAGGGTCAAACATAATTGTCAAATGGGGTTAGAATTTTCCACAAAGGCCTTAAGTAGACACAAGCTGAAAATCTCCAGGCTTTGTAGTACAGGCACCAAAAGGGGAGCTTGTTCTGGTCCTGGCACAATAACGAAGCCAAGGTATATAATAACCTGCCCATTACACCTTGGCGACATGGCTCACTGAGTGCATTAACAGGTAGTGATACAAGGCGATGTGTTCCACTTCAATTATGTTCTAATCAGTAGAACATTTTACTCAATGTGGCCGTTATGCCCACTGTACAGCCGACATACCTTTATGAGGTACAAGGGAACCAATAAGATGAGCTTCCCTATCTGCCTAGTTAGCTCATTTTTACACTTTACTCAGTTGATTTGCTACTTTAGGAATAAATCAAAGCAAAAGTAACTGAACTGAGTTCAAGTTGTCATTTTCATCCACCCTCAAACTTAAACCAGTGAATTGACTAGGTAGCTGGTGTTGTCACAGATCGAATTTTTTTTCCTGTATACATTTCAGTATTTTTTTTTTAATATTTTATTGGGGAAGGGGGACAGGACTTTATTGGGGAACAGTGTGTACTTTCCAGGACTTTTTTCCAAGTCAAGTTGTTGTCCTTTCAGTCTTAGTTGTGGAGGGAGCAGCTCAGCTCTAGGTCCAGTTGCCGTTGCTAGTTGCAGGGGGCGCAGCCCACCATCCCTTGCAGGAGTTGAACCGGTAACCTTGTGGTTGAGAGGACACACTCCAACCAACTGAGCCATTCGGGAGCTCAGTGGCAGCTCAGCTCAAGGTGCCGTGTTCAATCTTAGTTGCAGGAAGCGCTGTCCACCATCCCTTGCGGGACTTGAGGAATTGAACTGGCAACCTTGTGGTTAAGAGCCCACTGGCCCATGTGGGAATCAAACTGGCAGCCTTTGGAGTTAGGAGCATGGAGTCCTAACCTCCTGAGCCACCGGGCCAGCCCCATTTCAGTATTTTTAAAAACATGAATTGGTAGTACTGGTGATCCTTTGATTTCAGTAAAAAGGCTATTTCAACTTTACCACCAAAATACACCAGAATTAATGGGATCAGATAGTGTAGCTGACCTTGAGAGTTTGGTAAGGGCATTTTAAGGATAGATAGACTTAGACTCCACAAAAAGGCTGCAGGAGGATCTAAGGAAATTTTCATGGGGTCTTTGAACTTTTGTCATAGTTTGAATGGATAAAGGATCCTCAAGTCCTAAAAGCCAGCGATTTATCTTGTAGATTTTTATTTTGAGAAAGTCTTATTTTTTTCTTTGCAAGAGTCCAACTACTCACTTATGTACATAAAACAACACTCCCTCTGGAGAAAGAATTTTTGCCCCGAAGATAATTCTGGGTCAGCATTGCCTGGAGTTCTTAATTTAACCTGTTGAGTATTTCTGAAGATCATCCTGATATCTTCATTTAGGAATTTTCCATTCCTGCTGAATCCAGTGGTGTTATCTTTCTACTATAATTGTTAATGCTGATTTTGTATTTGAAATGCCATGAACTGTTAATGCTGTTTTTGTTTTTTGTATGCCGCGATTGCCTTATATCCTGTGCGTGTGCCTCAATTTCCCTAATATTTTTCTGACGGTCTGAGCCTATAGATTATGCGTTTTAGCACCTATATATACACATATACACACATACATATGTCCTGAACTCCTACCCTCAATGAAGGTCTTATCTTTAGGCTTGTAAACGCTTAATAAGCACACTGAGACGATCTATGAGGGCAGGGCAAACTCCTTCAAGCAGTGACTTTGGATTTCAAAGTATTTTTTTCCCCCAAGACCTACAGTAACATCTTTAACCCAGTACACAGTACTCGTGTGCGTGACGGAATAAAAAAATGTTAGTATAGAATACTTATTCGACTATCCGAGATTCCTCCGAAATTTCTTACTCTATATAAAACAAAAACTTCATCCCTTCCAGGTAGAACTAAATTGACTGTACGAACCACTAACTGGTCGTTAAAGGCTGATTGAAATCGCTCCTCTAGCAGTCTCCGCCGCTGCTACTTCGGTCACAGCCCTGCGGAAACACCACGCCCATGGCCGGCGGAGAAGTCACTGAGCTGCACCAACGCTTTGCTCCTGGAGGTTGGAGCCAGCTCTCCTCCAGGGAAGCAGCGCCGCACTAACCTTACAGCCCGGACTGGGTGGATGATGCAGGGCTCGCCCCATTTCCCTGCCCTCCAGCTAGTCCCGCCCCTTTCTACTTTACTCCGCGTATTTAATTTCTGCCCTGCGAAGTGCGCCGAGCGCCGAATAATCGATGCTTCCTCCACACCCCGAGAGCCGCCATTTTTTGGGGGGAGGAGAAACACTTGTAGCGGCTGCAGAGGCTCAGCGGGATGTTGACTGGCTGTTGCTTCTCTTGCCAGCACGCTAGGACCTGGGCAGAACAGTCCAACGGGGCCACTCCGGCTGCCTCTTCGGAATGAGGCCTCAGTTCCCGCGCGGGACGGCCCCCTTTCTCTTCCTAGCGTGAGTGCCCACGGCGGTGCGGCGCGCCCTCCGCTGTCAGTTACCCGGCGCGCTCCCGCTGGCGCGCACAGCTCCCCACGCGCTCTCACTCTTCCCCCGCCCGACTTGGCGCTCGGCGCAGACTCGTTTGTTTGTTTCTGCAGGAGCCCAAGAAGAGGCCGAAGCCGAGACGATGCCTGGGAAGCTGAAGGTGAAAATCGTGGCCGGGCGCCATTTGCCAGTGATGGACCGAGCTAGTGACCTGACTGATGCTTTCGTGGAGGTTGGTGCAAGGTCCTGCTTCTCAAACACAGGGAGCGCCAAGCCCTGTGAAGGATCCTACCCATCTCGGCCCCATCCCATTCCCCTTCCGACAGTCCTGGGTGCCTTTCTTGTCCAGGCATCCCTCGAGGGCAGTCAGAAGGCTGACTGCCGAGACTTCAGCCCATGTGATGGGTGCACGGCTTGCAGGTGTCCGCCGCACACTGCGCGGCGCCGGTAGGCTGTTAACTGCTCTGCATGTTGGGGTGACTGATGTCAGGACTCATAATAGGCCACCTGCCAGTCAGGAGATCAAGGCGTGGCCGTGCGGCCATCTAAATACACATACGCACAAATACACCCTTCTTTTGGGGAGGGGTGGCTCTTCACTCTAGAGTGATGGAAATGATGTTTAAAAATGTAGATACACTGTGTTGTGGGCACTTGGAGACCTACAAGGCTATGAGATCCACTTTTTAGTATAGTTATTTTCTGAATCATTAGTGTAAGTTCTAAAACACAACTGTATCACTTTCTGCTCTTGTATGGACTGGTAGGCTGGTGAGCTATTTCTGGGTAATTTAGTGCCTTGGGGTAGGAAGCCAATTAAATGTCATGGATTAAAATTGCAAAATTGCTTTTTGAATCTAATGATTAGTTTTAAACTTTTGCAAATTAGCACAGGCCTAGGGCCCTGCAAGTAACAACCCAGAGTATGAAAGAAACCAAATAAAAATTGTAATAAAAATTGACATGATGAGCCAGAGCATTAGAACAATGATCATTTGGGCTATTAATGCATAGAGTTGATAGATACATGAATAATATACAGCCTGATTTCATCTCAATACAAAATATTCTTGATGTTCTCTAAAGGTTCTCTAACCTAGTAATGGCAGTTTTGCCCCCAAACATTGCCATGGTAAGTCTTCATCTCAGCTTCATTTTCATTTAAGAAACAGTTGCTGAGTGTGTTCTTGGTCCAGATGTTAGGTAATGGGGATACACCGATTATCAAAATACAGTTTTCAGGTAGCTCAGAGACTGACTCCACAGAGTTTAGGTTAATAACATGTATTGAGTCTTATTATTGTCAGGTCTGTGCTAAGTACTTTTCAATTCTTGGTCCTCAAAACAGTCCTGCTATTGTATTGCTATTATCCCATATTATAGTTGAGGTAACTGAGGCCTAGGAACAGTAATAATTTGCCTAAGATTGCTTCACCTTGGAAATCCCCATAGCCTTGTTGCTTATCTTAATCGCTGTGCTAATACTGCCTCTCCGGGGCAAGATGATGAGTGTTGTAGAATGTGGAAATTTAATTCTGTCTCTGAAAGTTTAGGGAGGCTTCCTAAACTTTGAGCTGGACGGTGACATTTGAGCTGGGCCTTGAGGGACACCCAGGATTTTACCAGGCAGAGGGAACATTAAAAGCATAGGATGGAATGCATGGTATATTTATGAAGTTTGGGATGTGTCTGGAGTAAAAGGGGATATGTGGGTAGTAGAGGTCATGGGGAATAAGGCTAGTAAGGTAGGCTGGAACCAAACCTCATTTTCTATACCAAAGAAAATTTTCTTTATTCTATAAGCAGGGGGTTAACCAGGGAAGCTTTCTTTTTAAGCAGAAATGAAATAAGATCATGTTTGTGTTAGGTTGTTTCTTTCTAGGGTCACTTGAATGATGATGTTATTGATGGACTTGACAGATGAGAGATGAGGCCAGGAGATCAATTAAGAAGGTGGTAAAATTATCCAGCACTATGTGCAGTGGTAATGGGAACGGGTTAAAGGAGAAAGATTTGAAGGACATTTCTTAAGTAAAATTGTTAGGCCTTGGTAACAGATGGTTTTTGCTGGTGAGGGAGGGGTTGGATTTAAGGGTGACTCATTAATTCCTTCTTTCAACAAATAGTTATCGAATGTCCCTTATTTGCGAGGCCTATGCTAGTCACTGGTCTAGCTGATGCATATATGATGGAAAGTTGGTTCTTGTTTTTAAGGACCTTATATTTTGGTGGGAGAGACAGACATTAAAAAGTTAAAGGAATGATTAATTATATAATTGCAAGTTGTGATGAGTGCCACGAAAGAAAACAATAGGAAGAAAATAATAGGGAACATCTATTTTAGTTGAGTAATCAGGGGAGGCCCCTGAGGAAGAGTCAGTTAGGCAAAGACCTGCTGCATGAGATGGAGGTAGCTGCTCAGGGGAGCGTATATGTGTATGGAGGGGAGTTAGGAGCAAGAGAGGCTGGAGGAGAAGAGAGTCTCAGCAGAGGGAAGATCCTGAGGAGACGTGCTTTGTTTTAGGAAGTGAAGGAAGATGTGTGTGGCTGGCATGTTATGAGTAAAGAGAAGAGTGTATAAGATAACAGTTGGAGAGTTAGTCAAGGAGCCAATTTTGCAGGATCTTAGAGGCCATGATTAGGAGACTGGATTTTATTCTCAGTTCAGTTGTTAAGGTGAGCAGTTTTGTTGCTATCTGGAGAGTGGACTGAAGAGGGGAAAGAGTTAAAGCATGCAACTAGTTAAGAGATTCTGTGATAGTTCATAAAAGAGCGGGTGAGGGCCAGGGTGCTGATTTTGGTAATGGAGAGAAGTGGATGGATTCCAGACATACTTTGAAGATAGACTCTAGAAGATTTGTTGGTAGATTGGAGTAGGGGCCCAGGGAAAGGGAGACTAAGAGACGACTCCTAGCTTTCTGAAGTCATTAGGGGGTAATTTTCGGAAACTCCATGGGGTTGATAGAGATTGGTTGAGTGGGTGGAGAATCACTTTCCATCTGGGCATGTTATATTTGAGGGGTCTTGTCTTTGGACCTTCAATTGGAGTTGTCAAGGAGAAAGTTGGATTTGTCAGTATGGTGTTCAGAAGAGAGATATGAGTTAAAAATGAGCTCACACAGGCCAGTGCTTCTCATCTCCGTGAGACCCAGTATCTCCTTATATAACTGGTATTTTGAAATCCACTCTTTACTTTCTTAGCATGATATTGATAGCTAGTATAACCTATCTATGCTCACAATTTAAAAAATCGAAAATGCTCTAACTGTAATATGACAGAAACATAAAAGTATATTTTTAGTATGTATTTTAGTATGGAAGTACTTGTTCATGACCATAGTAGAGCCATGAAGTAATCAGATTGAGTCCATACATGCTTATTGAGCTTTTGCATACATCAGATATTATACTGGATATAGTATAGTGTGCTGTGGATATAGCAATGAATAACAGAAATTTTTTTTTAGTCATGGAACTTTTGTTTTAGGAGGAGTAGGGAGTTCATAAAGAAGGTAAGCAAAAGATTAAGTAAGAAAAGAGTGAGAAATGCCCCATGTGGAGAAAATAAAGCAACAATGCAGGATAAGGGAGTGTCTCACCTATGTGTAAAGTCACATGACTATGATTGTGCTCCTCACACAGTGAGACAGTTGTGTAGTTTTGGCATCTTAGATAGGCCTTTACTGCCATTGGTAGGCAAAAGGAGAGTTGTCCCTTAATGTACATGATGGTTGTATTTCTTGACAATAATGTGTATTAAAATCCTATCACAATATTTTTATCTATAAAACTGCGTTAGGTTCTAGGTAGGTTTTTCACCCACGTAATCTGGTGGGACAATTGAAAGTCATGACATAAGACAAGTCTTCATTCTTGAGGAATATTTCTTGCATTGCAGGACACTAGCATCTTTCATCTTCCTCACTAAATACTGCTACTACTTGTCCCAAAACACCACTAGAAATGTCTAAAGTTCCCTTAGAAGTTGGTTCTATCCCTTTTGCAGGCCCCTTCTGGGGAGAGAGAAGAGGGATGGATCCTCGAAAAACTTGGCATTAAGAATTTTATTAGATGTGGAGGACTAGGGGAAGGAAACTGAGATTGTCAGCCAGTGGGTAGGCTGCAGAACCGGAAAGTAATGTCTTAGAAGGCAAGAGAGGAAGTTTCTAGAAAGCGGAAGCCCTCAATTGTCAAATGGCACTGAGAGGTCAAGTAACTGGACAAAGAAATCACTGGCTTGGGCAACATGGAGGTGGTTAATGATCCTGACTAGAGGAGTGGAAGCCCACACTCGAGTGAGGTAAAGAGGGTTAAAGCACACGGGAGGTGAGTAGGAGTGGTAGGTATAGGCAGCTGTTTCAAGAAATATGGTATGAAGGGGCGAGGAGAAATAGTGTGGTATTTTGGGGACGACGTAGCTTTTAATGCTTAAAAATAAGTTAGAAGATAGAACACGTTTGTATGCTAATAGGAATAATCCAGCAGAAAGGGAAAGATTAATGCAGGAAGGAGGGGATAATGAGGGATTAGAATATAACAAAGGGATAAATTGTATGTTGTAGACTCTAAGTACTATATAAGCTCATAGGAGAGGGACATAATGAAGCCTGGGCTGGTGGTAAGAAATCTTTGTGCTGGGCTTGAAGGATGGTAAAATTTCCACAAGGTGAGAGGAAAAAGGGACATTTTTCTGATGAACCGGACAAATTTAGTAAAAGCAAAAGACAGGATAAAGCACGTTATTTCTATTGTTGAATAGAAGGGGGAAATTACCTTGACTAGGTAGTCAGGGATACAGATGACCAAATAGTCTGAAAGCTAGGGGAGAAGTCTGTGTAGTAGAAGTTCACTTAACTTCTGCTAACTGACTCCTTAACAGTGTTCTGCATTCCTGCTATAAGCACGTTCTTCAATACCCCGGATAGATTATTCTCCAGTGTACCTGTGTGCCTGCTTCTCCCATCGGTTGGCTGATATACTTTACCAGGAAGGCAGTTGTTTATACCAACTCTACTTGTTATTGTAATTTATTTAAATCTCCTATAAATCGGTGAAATGAGTGAAAATGATGTTGATAATGCTATGTAAAGACTTAGGGATATAGTCACTAAAAAGTACTCTTGAACTAGATGAAGACTGTAAAAAAAATCTAGGATTCTATGTTCGTGGTTTTTACAAGCAATTTTAAGGTCTACCACCACGTTTTAAAGAAAACCAAACTGTCAATCAAAGATGATACATTATAGGTGTAGTTTATGCAAACAAAGATGATGTAGAACTCTGAAGAATGGACCCTTACTCAAAGAAGAGACCTTAGTCTTACATTAAAAGATAGAGAAATGAATATTTGTATGTTTTATCTTAATGTTTATCATTTGTATCATTTGTAATAATTCTCTCGTTTAACCAAATTATTTGATTAACCAAATACTGGCCTTGACTGCATTGGTGAAGGGAATTTCTACAGTATATGATGTGAGGAGTTTAGGAAGCCAGTGAAGACCAAGTAGTATTTAAAGAAGATTATTTTTGCAGGAATCCCAAGGATGAATGGGATGGGATTCTGTACAAGGGAAGTATTAATGGAAATCTATCCCAGCATTACTGTGCATGTTACAAACTGTTCTGCCAAACTACGTTACCATTTTGTGTTTATCCAGGAGGCTTTGAGGGAACAGAGAGGAGAAAAGGAATTAGTATTAAATGGTGTTTTTTGGGTATCAGACATTTTGTTAGGTCTCTGCATACATTATCTCATGTAATGTTCACAGTAACCCCCCTTTTCAGAGGAGGAAGCAGCCTTAAATAACAGATTAAATAACTTTCTCAAGGTAGTTTAACTAATGAGTGGGGAAAGAGAATGCTTTTACTTTACTAGGGAATCTCATTAAAATCCCAGATGTTCCTTAATAAAGTGGTAAGGCATTCACTTAACTGCTGAGTAATAAAATCTTTGAATTAAACAAAACTGAATGAACTGTGATTCTTCTTTAGTAGAACAGGAATCATCACAATGTTGGCAAAATACACACTCTAGCCTTTTTTTACCTTAACTCTTGTTTTTTGCTTAATATAGTGTGGGGACTGTCAGATCTTTATTATATCTAGAATGGGTAGTTGACCAAAAAAAAAGCAAAAATATGCAATCTAGCACTACAGTGTAGTGGGACAAAACTGAAAGGGGTTTTAAATCATAATTTTAAAAATATGCTATTTTTGGCAATTGAGCCCAAACCCTTAAGTACATTTGATTTTTGAGTGGTTTTGAATGGTTTTATGAATCCTAACATTTTACTTCAAATAAGGTTGTTTTTAGGTAAATTAAACATTAAGTATTTCTTTGATATTTTGAATATTGAAATGTAACGAAAGTTAATTAGTAGTTGAGCAGTAACCTCTATTCTTCCTGGGTTTCTTTTCCTCCATTGAGTTTTATTTCTTTAACATTTATGATTTAAAATTTAAATTATGCTAGTAATACATGAATAGGTCCCATTTCAAAAGATTTGAATACTCAGAAGTAAAACTTGAAAGCCTCTTCATACTTACTATACTGTACTGGTTTGCCTACACACTGTCAGTCCTTTCTTCAGAGATAATTGCTGTCAGGTATATATTCTTTTACTTGGTTTTTTCAGGTACTCGTATGTCCTTGACATTTTCTCCGCACAGTACATATAATCGATTCCATTCTTTAGCAGGATTCTTTAGGGATTTATTCAGTCACTTTCCTGTTGACTCACTATTCAGGTTTTTGTGTATTTTGGGGGTGGAGGCCTCATGTGAAAGTGCTTCTTTAGTCTAATTGTCAGACGTGGCTCTATAATTTGAATGAAAATAAAGCTTTTGCCATTTGTATTTTATGTTAATTTTTGGTATTTTTGAATTTTAAAATAATGCATTTGAAAAATAGGTAATATGTGCAGGTTCAAAATTCCAAAGGTGCAGAATGAGTCAACCTCTTATTGCTTTTCCTTTAACCAATCTGTTCTTTGTAGTGGCCACCATTAACATTTCCTGTATGTCCTAGAAATAATCTGTGCATATATAGGCATATATTATATGCCGTATAACTAACAGTTTGTCATATTTATGCAAATTGTGCCATACTCACTGTTGCGTAGTATAAAGGTTTCTCTAGGATATTGTTCCATACCATGGCTTAGAGAACTGCTTCATTCTTCTTATTAGGACTGCATTGGGTGGCTTTACCAAATTAATTTTAACCAGTTCCAAACTGTTGGTCATCTAGGTTGTTTCCAATCTTGCTCTACTGTAATGTTCCTTTCATACATTGCTTACCTCTGTGTGAACTTAAAGGGTATAGACATTTAAAATTTCGATACATGTTGCCAAATTGTACTCTATAGAGATTGTTCTAATTTACATTAAGGGAGTGTGAGTGCCTCACTAACACTGTTTTGAAACTTTTTGATCTTTGCCGACCTGATAAGTAAAAATGTCGGTTTAGTGTGCATTTCTGTTAGTGTGAATGAGGTTGATCATCTCTTGACGTATTTAAAAGACATCTGTTTTTCCATTTCTTTGAATTGGCTGTTCATGTCATTTGCCCATTTTTCTGTTGGTTTGTTGATCTTTTAATTACTTTGTAGGAACTTGTTAAAAATTTAGTAAATTATCACTGTGACATATTTGGCAAAGACTTTTTCTGTTTTTTATTTATCTTTGATTTTACCATGTTTCTTATCATGCAAGAAGTTATTATTTTTATGTAATCATTTAAACCTTTTTTACCCTCTAACCAAACTGCCTAGGTACCATATGGTTATTTCTAATAATTCAAGTTGAGTGATAAAATAACTAGAAATATATACAGAAGATAAAAATAGTTATAGTTTTGGATATTTTGCTTTTAGAAAATTTCCTGGACTGATTAAACATTAATATCTATAAGTATTATAATACCAAAAGTAGGATTGTAGGTCAAAAAGGAAAGGAGATTTCATAGATGATCTGATTGAACCAGCACTTCCTAAGTATCTACAGTGTGCAAAACTCTGCTGGGTATTGTGCTAAAGGGGATAACCTTTAGTGAATTTTGAGGTTAGGAAAGATGCTTAATGTTGATAACTGTTAGGAGTAGGGAGGACCTTGAAGAGATCAAATTTAGGGAAGGTGATGCAATCTAGGATGTAGTGGCCTACTAGCTGTTTTGCTCTTAAACTTCCTGACCAACTTCTCAAGTTCATTCTGAGGTTTCACGATCTCCATTCTTGGTTGGAAACAAATCCTAGGGATTTAGCCCACTTTCCGCCTTCTTCATTTCCTTCTTATTTACTTATTTTTAGATGTTTGTGATTTAGTGTTTGCCCAGACTGGCTATGAAATAAGAGTCTCTCTATCCAACCCTTTTCATTGTCCCTGAAGATAGGAACATAAAATTCCTACTGACCATAGTTTATTGCTGATCACTGTGTGTGCACAGATATGGAATTAAAAAAATGAATATGGGGAAGGTAGAAAATACAATGTACAACAAGTGTATTTTACTGAGTTCTTATAATAATGAGCTGTAGTTCTGGATTACCTTGCTGAGATGGTAAGAGAAAGCTGGCCTTTTATCTTCTGATTTTATTTTTGCTCGTCCTCTGCCTGTAAAACTGTCTTTTGTCTGAGCTCCTGTTTAGTGAAGGCCATACTGATTCCTTTCTCCATACTTACATAATGGTCTATGTTTCTAATTTCCTGTAGAGCTAGTCGAGCAGTACAGTGGGTAATCCCATGTTCTAGATGTCGTAAGTAAATTTACTGGGACCCATCCATACTTTCTTCCCTTTTGTCTCAGGGGATAAGTTGTCTTTTTTCCCCTCCAAGGTTAATCCTCCCATCGCTTGGCTGATACTAAATTTTTTTATTCGCATTTTTGATACTTATATTTGAATTGTTTATTTGTTTTTAGGTAAAATTTGGTAATACCACCTTTAAAACAGATGTATATCTCAAGTCCCTCAACCCTCAGTGGAACTCAGAATGGTTTAAATTTGAGGTAAGTTTTTAAATGTCAGCATGTTTTAGTGTGTTTTTTTGAGGTGACCTCTTTCCCCAAGAATGATAGGAGTACCTTTTATTTCAGGTATAACAGTTTTCCTGCACCATAAATGTATTTCCTAGGAATATAGAGTTTTTAAAAAATATTAACAGTTAAGAAAATATATGAATAGGAGAACCCAGACTAAAAAATAATTATATTATTATATATATTTATTTTCTCTGAATTTTAGCATATACCAGAAATCACTTAAGAACAATGTATAGATTAAAAAATTTTTTATCACACTTTTTATCACTCTTAACACTTAGGAAATTCCAAGGGTTTTGGGAGATGTGAGCCAGGATGAAGACCAAATATCTTATAAATCACAATATTGTACCCACCCTATCTACCTCCATTTAGTGACGTATGCTTATATATTGTTAGCTGCAAAGGAGGCTAGGAACTAGAGTGTTTTAGCTGGGCATCTTGCTATGCAGCTACACTTTTTAAAAACTTAGAACATTTCTGAGAAAGTCTTAATTAAAATTAGTTGCTGAACTCCTCTATTCATATTATTTATTAGTTAACTATATGTCATGAACTATTTCTAGTCTCTAAGTATGGAGCCCTATAATGTCAGGGAAGGGATACTTTGTGTTTCATGAGATAAGTTGATAGTACTCATAGGTGAATGTGTGGGTGGTTAAATAAATGTACACAAAAAATTGTCATTAATGGTTAGTTAGAAATTGGAGGGACATCTTTAGAAGGATGGTTAATGGCTTAGTTTATGACTCTTTTCTTTTATTAAGTATATACAGTATGTAGAAGTGGTAGAACGCCATTGATGACAGATAATTCAGAATGGATTAGAATTCAAAATGATCATTTTATTTGAACATTTCATTATTGAAATTTTTAAATATGCACAAAAGTAGATGTATACTGTTACAATACCATTGACTGTATTCCCTATATGTTATATATATCCCATGACTCTATATACATATATATTTAATTATAGTTGACATTCAATATTATTCTACTTCAGCTTCAGGTATATAATGCAGTGGTCAGGCATCTACACAGTCTATGAAGTGAACCCCCTGATAAGTCCAGTGCCCATCTGTCACCCTACATAATCTTTACAAAATTATTGATTACATTCTCCATACTGTATTTCATATGCCTGTGGCTATTTTGTGAAGAACAATTTGTACTTTCTAATCTCTTCACCTTCTCCCCCATCCCTACCCCCCTCCCACCTAGCAACCATCAGTTTTTTCTCTATCTCTGAGTCTATTTCTGTTTTGTTTGCTCGTTTATTTTGTTCTTTAGATTCCACATGTAAGTGAGATCATGTGGTATTTGTCTGAGAAAGGCTCCTTGTTTAAAACAAATCATCCAGTCACATCACATTAATGATATCAATAGTAACTCCTTCATGTACTTTAACTCTTAAAATAATCTGAGAGAGGCTGGCTTATTAGCCTAAGATCAAAAAGAAATTAAACGGGATGGGGAAAGGCATAATAATGTTCATAATTAAGTTTAAAAATTTAATGAAAACATGAGGATTGCAGAGCTATAACTTGACCAAAGCATATGTAATGAAGATGTAGAGATTTTAACCATAAACTCAATCTTAATGAATTGTATGCTGTATCTATTATAACGGCAAACATTCATAGACTGCATTTAAAAAGTATAGTATTTTAGTTACAATAATCCTTTTGTATTCTATCCTAGACTTATTACTATCTCTAGTGTTTTGTTCCATCTAGCCACTATATTTGATGAGGAGTACTGGCAAATTATAGGATGACATGGTATCCAGAGGATGGCAGCCAGCATAGTCAATGTGTCTTCCCCGAGGGAGAAATCTATTGTTTTTTGCCTTGTTCATTGTCTTAGTTTGGACTGGTATAACAGAAGACCACAGACTGGGTATCTTAAACAATAGTATTTTATTTCTCATGGTTCTGGATGTGGGGAAGTCTGAGATCAGGGTACTATAATGATTGGTTATGGTGAGGGCCCTCTTTCTGGTTTGCCCATGGCCATTTTCTTGTTGTGTCCTTACACGGTGGGGAGAGAGATCATCTCTCCCTCTTTCTGTTTATAAGGATACTAATCCCATTGATAAAGCCTCCACCCTTATAATCTACCTCCCAAAGTCCCCATCTCCAAATATCATCGTATTAGGAATTAGGGCATCAACATTGAATGTTGAGGGGACACAAACATTCAGTCCATTGCATTCCCCATGGTAGTCCCTCTCTTTGGCACAGTGCCTGGCACATCATAAGTACTTGATAATAAGTAAGTGAAAAAAGAAGAGAATTTAAGTAACAAACTTAAATTGTTTTTCCTTACAAATAGTGTTAGTTTTGCTTACAGTTTTATTCTCTGCAGTTGTCCTTAGAAATTGTGTTATTGGGCTCGTTAGCATCCTTACTCTCTGTAGCTAATATAGGGACTCTATTATGACATTCCTAAAGCATTTTTGCTGGATATCATAGGTAGAGGAGTAAGACACAGGATAACATGTGGAAAAGGAATTAAAACCCTTTTGTGTGTTAATCATACTAACTTTGTGCTTGGAGGTAAACTGTACTTTTTTGTCTAGAAATTTGGCATTTTGTATAGAAATAGGAGTTACAACTTTTTGTTTGTGTGTTAATCAGATTCTTCAGAAATAAGTATTCTTTTACATTTCCTGTATGCATACATTTGTGGTAATGCTGATTTTTAAATTATAAGATTTAATTTTACATTATACTTTTAGGTGGATGATGAAGATTTACAAGATGAACCTCTACAGATCACCGTTCTTGACCATGACACTTACAGTGCAAATGATGCCATTGGTAAAGTGTATATCGATATCGATCCTTTACTCTATAGTGAAGCTGCAACAGTCATCTCAGGATGGTTTCCAATTTATGATACCATACACGGTGAGGAGTATATTTAAAATTTATTTTTTAACCTTCATTTATTTTAAGTGTGTTTTTCCAGGACCCATCAGCTCTAAGTCAAGTAGTTGTTTCAATCTAGTTGTGGAGGGTGCAGCTCACAGTGGCCCATGTGGGGATCGAACCAACAACTTTGTTGTTAAGAGCACTGCTGCTCTAACCAACTGAGCCATCTGGCCGCCCCAGGAGTATATTTCAAGAAAATAAATCAGTCTTTTACATTTGTCTTTAAAGACTTTTATGCTACACTTGGTGGTTTTAAAATATATAGATGTCTTCTTTTTAGACATAGTAGTAAAGTATTATCGGTAGAATTGTTCTCTGAACACAATTTGAAATACAATTTCCTGTGGTAAATTTGTACAGTATAGTAAGTAAATGCATTATTTAAAAATCATCTCATATTTGTACTCTGTTCCTAAAACATATTTTCAACTGTATTCCATGAAGCTAGACATTATAGAGATTTGTAAAAATATAATATAGTGCTACTCTGGTCATTAATTTTTTTGGTTTTCAAAATAGTTATTTGTATAAAAAGTATTGTTTATATTAATATAGATTTATTATTACTGTAAATGGAGTAATGAATAATTTTTCTTAATTCTCAATTTTAATTTATAATATGGTAAATATTGATAAATATAAGCCATATAAATAAAAACTCAGTAATTTTTAAGATTAAAAAGAGTCCTATGATCAAAAAGTTTGAGAACTGCTAGCCTGAAAATGTGCTGTCTCTTTAGAATGGTAAATGGACTTCTAAGGAACTGGCAGATGCTTCTATCTACAGTATTGTATCTTTCTGCCTGTTTTACATTTTTGACCTGGCAATTCCATTGATAATCATTTATTATAAGAAAATAAGATATTTGCTGAAATTAATGTAGATTTATTATACTTAACCATACGTATGCATTTATTTATGTTATAAATATATAATATGTCATATATATTGTTATTATTTACTAATGTTTAAATTGGTAAAAATAAATTGGAAAACAGCAATTACTTAAATAATTTAGAGCACATATAGACCATAAGTTACACAGCCAGAGCAAAAAGCATGTTTGCAGAATACGATGGCATAAGGAAATGTTATGAGTTAACAAAATTCAGATTGTAAAATATTATTATATGATGATCCCAAATTTGTTAGAAGCAAAAGCATTGCATATATGTGTTATCATTGGATAAATTGGCAGAATATGTGATAAAAATGTTTATCCTTGGATAATTTTATTTCTGCACTAGAATTCTACTTTTCCTCTTTGTACTCTTTGGCTTTATTCCATAGTTTCTACAATGTATGTGTATTATCTTTGTACTCAGGAAATAAAATCCAGTCAAATGTTTTATTACCAATAAAAAAAGTCACTGGAGAATTATTCTGGGCTTGGATTAAAGGCAATAGGTCTATGAGTGAATGCATTTTCCAAAAAATTAAGTATTGTTTATAATTGGTTTAGTATGTTATATGGGCCCTTTGTTAGGAAAATAATCTCTTATTATTTCAATTGGTAAATGTGCAAGTCTTCTGAGAACTATTCCATAAGTATGAATTTGTCAGGAAGTCAGGATAATTAAACTACTTAGTAAATGTTTAGAAAAGGGCTGGGTCATACTTTGTTTTGTTAAAGCATCTTCTGAAAAACCCTTTTTCTTAGCTTGTTTTATTTTATTGGAATTTCTTAGCTTATTTTATTACTGTATATTCATTGAAAAGAATAAAACTTCTTTTGTGTTAAATCAGATTCTTGCATTAGTTACTAAGAGCGTTTAGTCTGGGATAATAATAATCTGACTTATAATCCTGGCTTCACCACTTATTAGCTATTGACACCATGCAAATTACATAACTTTTTTTTTTTTTTAAAGATTTTGTTGGGGAAGGGGAACAGGACTTTATTGGGGAACAGTGTGTACTTCCAGGACTTTTTTCCAAGTCAAGTTGTTGTCCTTTGAATCTTAGTTGTGGAGGGTGCCATTCAGCTTCAAGTTGTTGTACTTTCAGTCTTAGTTGTGGAGGGCGCAGCTCAGTTCCAGGTCCAGTTGCTGTTGCTAGTTGCAGGGGGCATAGCCCACCATCCCTTGCGGGAGTTGAACTGGCAACCTTGTGGTTGAGAGGACACACTCCAACCAACTGAGCCATTAGGGAACTCAGCCGCAACTCAGCTCAAAGTGCCGTGTTCAGTCTTAGTTGCAGGGCTGCCCACTTGCGGGACTCGAGGAATTGAACTGGCAACTTTGTGGTTGAGAGCCCACTGGCCCATGTGGGAATCGAACCAGCAGCTTTCGGAGTGAGGAGCATGGAGCTTAACCGCCTGAGCCACTGGGCCAGCTCAAATTATTTAACTTTTATTAAACTTTGGTTTCTTTCTCTGAAAAATGAGGATAATAATACTACTACAGGAATTACCTTACTGGGTAGGTGTGAGCACTATGAGATACTACTTGTAAAGCATTTAGCACATTATCAATGCTCAGCAAATGTTATCATCGTCATCATCATCAATTTAAATGGGACTCCTTTCCTGTTAAATTGGTTCAGATAAGTGCAGGCTTGTGGTAAAAATGAAAATCATTGATTCTTTAATACTTACATGTTTTTCAGAAAATGTAATAAAGAAACTAGTTACAATGAAAACAATTAGGAAACAAAGTTAGAATTGCTATTATGATTGATACATTATTTAAAAATCATTAATTGGCATTTATTTTCTTCTTTAATTATACTTTATTTTCTTAATGTAGAAACTTGATTTTCCTTTTGAAATTATAGGTATCCGTGGGGAAATCAATGTAGTTGTCAAAGTAGACCTCTTCAATGATTTAAATCGATTTAGGCAGTCATCATGTGGAGTCAAATTCTTTTGCAGTAAGTAATACATTTTATTACTCATTTAACAAGAAACGTAATAATTGATAAATATGGGAAATCAAGTTAATATTTTAAAAGGCTAATGGGAAACCTGCTATACTTTGGTTTTAAAGCCAAAGAGAAAATTGTTAATTTTTCAGAAACAATTGCTGTAGCTCTGGGGACTATCTAATTTTAAGTAAATGACACCTAAGTTTTTACAAGTTCATAGAAATTTTTGTTAGAAAAATTTATTGAGGCACATGTGCATGCAGTCGTCATGACAGTGCCACTGTGGCCCACGGGGAGGGTGTACTTGGCCTTGCCCCACACCTGCCCCACTCCGGCCCCTTTTCTAGCCATTGCGCTAATCACCCTGGCCTACAAGAATGATTGGAAGAAATAACATTAAACGTTGCTGGTGACAGCCACTAGAAAGAGTAACAGCCAGCAGGAACAGTTTACAGGTGAAGATTTTTGGATTCTTTCCAGAATTTTAAAGAATAATTCATATATTAATGAAACAACTGAATCTGATTTACTTAAACCTTACGTTTCATGATATTAGGCCTGAAGGTAGAGAATTGATTGTTAAAGCACTACATAAGAATAAAACTGAGATACCTAAGAATGACTGGAAGAAAGATTGAAAATAAAGGTGGAATGTGTTTTGCTGCAATGCTACAAAATAATTCATCTTAGAGAAATTAGATCTGGGTGACTTTCATCTGGAAAAGCAAAGTGTGATAGCACTTGCTGGAGTCCTAACTCAAAACCAAACCATTAAGGGAATACACTTAAACCAACCTATACTCTATGGTCAATAGGAAGAGTCCACAGTTCATCTAGGCCACAAGTTGAAAGAAAGTCACTGCCTTGTTGAACTGTATATGTGTAAGTAAGCATGTTATAAAAAACTGGTATAAAACAGGTGATGCACTGTATCTGAAGAGTAGCCTGTGCTGCCTTGATGTCAGCGGGTTGTCAGTGGTCAGCAACAACTTCAAGGGAGAAGGACTTGGACTTTCTCAGTCACTGAATACAAATCTCACACTCTGAGACTTCATTCAAATGGGCTGTCTAAAACTAGACAATACAGATGTGGAGCCGTTTGTGGTGAATGGATGTGTGTGTCTTGCCAAAGTTCTCCAGTGGCCTTAAAAAACATAATTATTGGACACCAACTTACGGTGAAGCTTGCAGCCACTCATCTAATGCAGGTTTTAACCTTGTACCAGAGGTCAACATCTGTGAAAAACAAGCTCAAAAATAATTTTCACATATTTGTCTTAACTGCTTTCACAGAGATTAATATTTTATTGCCTATTTTTATTTCCTAAGTTAGAACAAGTTACATTTGTGAAATGTGTAAAATATATGACTATATTAAACTTCTTATAACTGTCAAAAAGAAAACGAAAAAGCAAAATCCAGTGGTATTTTACTCCTACACGACACTGCAAGATAGGAGCAGAGCACTATAGCCAAACATTGCAGTGTTTTCCAAAATTATATATGCTTCTCTGGGTATGGAGCCCCGTGAACGCGATGCAATATGGATTGTAATTGGGCAGATCTGGGCAATTCATAGCCAGTTTAGATGAATAGAGTTGAAAACTCCTCAGTAGTTGAGTTAGCTTCAAGGCACGAGTGTCTATTTTAAGAGACTAGCTTGGTCTAGATGTTTTCAGGTTCTCATGCTGCTGAATCTGACAAGATCTTACTCAAATCCAATGACATTTGGTGTCCTACATATTAAATGAGTCTGTTAAGTAGTACAGTGACTACTGAACCAGTTGGCCATATGGCCATGGATTATTAGAAACTGTAGGGCTGTATGACTGTAAATTATATCCAAAAGGTCATGGTTTGATTTTTGAGACTGCCGTATGTGGTATGTAGAACTTTTTCAAAGGGCTTTGAATAAGGACAATTCTTTGTATTCATTATCTGCTTTCTACCTATTTATATAACAATCAGCTAGCTGACCTTAATTTTGATTTTTTTTGAACTTTGTATTGAGTGCTATTTAAGAAGTCTATAGCTGGTTTCTAAATTACAAAAATGCAGTTTATATCTATTATGCTTACATGAAAAAGGTGAGAGGTCTCATGAAAGAAAATGATTATATCTAAGAATAAAATGGAACTTAGAAGACTGTTAGATTGGATTGGAAATATTATTATAATTACATTGAGATTATCACAGTAAAAGATATTCTTGTACTATATACCTAAAAGGTAAGAACTTAGTTGTACATTTTTTAAAAAATTGAATTTAACATTTTGATAAATAGAAGCATAATAGACAATTTCTTTTAACAGCGACATCTATTCCAAAGTGCTATAGAGCTGTAATAATTCATGGATTTGTAGAAGAACTTGTGGTCAATGAAGACCCAGAATATCAATGGATTGATCGAATTCGCACACCAAGGGCATCAAATGAGGCCAGACAGAGACTCATTTCTTTAATGTCAGGTATTTAAAAAAAAGAACTTCATTACTGATTGACTTACTATTCCAATTTTTTTTTACTTCCTTTTAACATGCTATCTGAAATTTTGCAATGAAGACTGTAAATTAAGTGACTGATTCCCTACCCTTGGCCCCATCCTACATTGTCATCTTATAATAAGAAATTTGAGTCAGAACCTTATAATTTCTGCTTAACTAGGTAGTAAAAGGAAATTGTGCTTGTGAAGTGACTTGGTGGAAAGTGACCTGAGCAAGGAGGTAGGAAAGTGTGTTCTAGTTTCTCTCTAGCATTTATTTATAATCAGAGCTTAGGTGATCTCTCTAATGCTTTTTGTTCAAATGTTACTTTTTCATAGTCCTTCTCTAACAATTTGTAGCTCCTTCTATCCCTCCCTGCCACTCTTACCCAATTACTTTATTTTTCTTTGAAGAACTTATTTGCCATCTAAAATTCATATTTATATGTATATATGTGTGAGTGTATATATATATATATACACACATCAGACAAGTGTAAATGTTATCTTTATACATAATAAATTTATGTATTTTAAATAGAAAATACAAATATATTTATGCTTACATTAGCATTAAATTATATTCAATTGGTACTTGTAAATAAATATAAATATCATATTCCTTTAATATGTATCACATTGTATGTAATATATTAAGTAATACATTTACTTATGTTTTGTATTATATTCTACATATTTGTATTAAATGACATATAGTCATATATAATGTGTAAATTATATATTATAATTATATTAAACTATGTGCCAGGTATTATATGTTATATATAATACTTATATTTGATTACTTGTTTTTTATCTGTTTCTCTCATCATTATGTAAACTCCCCTTGATTTGGGGCTTTATCTTTTGAGTTTATTTCTGTATTTCCAGTACTTAGAAGAAAGGAATAATGCTAGGCACATAGAACACAACCAAAAATTATTTGGTAAATAAATGCATAAATGAGTGAACCTTACCTGCCACATCTGTAAAATGTAGCTAATGGTATCTTAGCTCACTGAAAGTAGGAGGCTGAACGAGATAATCTTTAGGTCCCCTTCAGGTTCTAAAAAACATCTATGGCTTTTTGGACTCTTATACTACCATATTCAGTTTTATCTAACGTGGATATTTAAAGCAGAATATTTTCTTCCTTTTTTGTAGGTGAACTGCAGAGGAAGATTGGCTTGAAAGTCCTTGAAATGAGAGGAAATGCAGTTGTTGGGTACTTACAGTGTTTTGATCTGGAAGGTGAATCTGGGTTAGTGGTACGAGCCATAGGAACAGCCTGTACATTGGATAAATTAAATAGCCCAGCAGCATTCCTTCCTGCATGTAATTCCCCATCCAAAGAAATGAAGGAGTAAGTATGAATCAATGAATTGTTCTTATGGCTCTTTTTATCTTTTACCTATACATTTTCATTTGATATGAAACATTTTAGTAGTGTTGGTCAACATACATTTTTTCCTGTGGTGATTTTTTTTTTTTTTTAATAGAGATGACTGTTACCATTCGAAGCTTAAAACTATTTAGATATTCCTCAGATTTTATTTATAGTCTTAATATGAAATTCAAATTAAGTAATGTAAAGTTAAACTTATTCCAGATCTTTAGACACTATTACCTAAAGCATAAAATGAATATGCAGCATGTGGCATTTTACTTGTTCTCTGGGGAATGCTTAAAACCATGCACCTGATAATTCAGTTATGCTTATTATTAGCAACATTATGGACAGCAGGACAGATTGACTTGGACAGGGGTCTCAAACTCGAATGTGTACACAGGCCAGGCAGTTTATAAATAAAATAGTTGGGTATAATTAAATAGGTAATACTGGGGACTGTGTAAAGCAGATGTTAGCAAACGTTTTCTGTAAAAGGCTAGTTTGTAAATATTTCAGACACTGGCCATATAGTTTCTATCTTTGTTTACCGAAAAAAAAAAGGAGTTTACTGATCCTGATTTAAAGGCTCATACATTTTTTTAAAAACTACGTGTGATCCAATAAAACACTGCTGTAGGCTAGATTTGACCTATGTGTCACTATTCAAGTTGGTGGTGCTGGTGGTGTCAACAGAGAATCTGAAACGAAAACTTTCTGTCATAATTTGGGGTGAGGAGGACAATCCTGTTGGGGACTAGAAATGCTGACTCTCCTACAGAGCGAGAGACAACTCCATACAACTCCATCCTAAATGCCAATAGTACTTCCATTGAGAACCACTGATCTAGGGATTCTTCTAGATCAAAGGTCAACAAACTTTTTCTATAAATGACAAGAAGGTACATGTAAATAATGTAGTCCTTGCTAACAGCAACTACTCCACTCTGCTGTTGTGTGAAAGCAGCCACCAACAAAATGCAAATTAATGAGTGTGGCTGTTGATTAAGGAGAACTTATTTCCTTACAAAACAGATAGCAGGATGAATTTGGCCTGCAGTGTGTAGTTTGCTGACCCCTTTCCCAAGTCATCAGGGAGTCAGAATTCTATAGTCAGAAAACCTGAAATATTTCCTAGTTCAGCAATAGTCAAGAGAGGTTAAATAGAAAGCAGTCTTTTTTATTTTTATTTTTTAAATAACCTTTTTTAAAATGAGATTTTTCTCTTTACCTTAAGCTTATACTTTTTGTTAAATTATTTCCCTTCTGCCGGCCTTTAGTTATTTGGATTAAATTTTAGTCACGAGAGGGAGTACATGTATTGCTTAATTTTATTTGGAAATACATTGCAAGTGAAATAACTGTTTTAAATAAATTGGAAGAGTGAATTTGCTTTATATTCCATTTAAAATGTGTTTTAAAAAGATATAAACTGCCTGCTGCTACAGGTAAAGTCAGATTGCAGGGTTAACTTTTTTGAGGGATTCAGATTTTTTTTTTCTCTTTCCATAGCAAATTTAAGTAAAGGCCTGGGTCCCTCCTTCTCCTACCACCCTCCAACTTTATCTACATTGCCTGAAGGGGTCTGATTTTTGCAGTTGTGATGTGTGAAGTTCTCCTCTTTTCGCTAAATTACTGAGTGGAAAGAGAAAGCTATATTACCTGTTGGTGTCTTAGAATGATAAATGGGTAGTAGGGGAATACATTTTGCCTGCACTCAGGAAGTGATCCAATAATGTAAATCTTCTGGGATTGTGTAAGTGTTCTCCTTTTCTAATTTTGCTGTAGCTATTTGCTTTAGATTGTCAAGTAGTCACACCATGATGAATTTAAGTTGCTTCATTAAGATTTTCTGAAAGGCATCTTACAACCACAGTCATGTTATTTAAAGACAAAGCAAAACACCTCAGTATTCATGCTGCTTTATTTCAACTAACTTCTTTGTATTTTTGATAAGGAATCAATTTGAGTGCTAGCTTAAAATTGTTTTATGATTCAGTTGATTATAATTATTCTGGTATTATAACATTATTGATTCCTAGACAGAAATTTGATAAACGTTAGTTTGGATTATGTTCCTGTCTGAATGAATTCAGTATTAGAAATACCACTAGCGTATTATTGTAAGACAACCTTTCATGCAAGGAAACCGATCAGAATCAGAACTCCAAGTGTACATTATGGTGATGCTCTAGCATATTTGGATTTTAATGTGATGTCATAATTTGAACATTTTGCAATGTTCATTTTTTTTGATTCATTTTAATTTACCTTTATTAATGGTGTGTTTCTACTCCATCGGTTTTCTTTTCCTTTTAGATATTTAGTGTAATGCACAATATAAATCTCTTTGGTGTTCCCTAGCTGAACTATCTTGATGATGGAAAGTACATTTAAATATGTTTTATTGCTTCTCTACTTTAGGAGAAAAAGTACTTTCTAAGAGACTTTAGCCATAATTTTTCCTCTGTACAGCACTGATTCTTAGACTTTTTAACTTCATTAATCACATCAACAGAGAAAAAACAAAAATAAAACCTCACTGAGTTATTTGTATACAAATAAGTTGCTAATGAGATGTTTGATTTTTATCAGTTATATTAAACACGTTTTTAAACTAGCAACAAAATCAGAAACATTTGTTCTACTGTAAAGTCAGTGATATTTTCTGAAAGTAGTCTGTAGACGCTATGAAAGACCATTATTGCCAATTAGTGATACCAGTACCTTGACAAATTGTGATTGTTGGGTATGTTCCCTGGGCAATGGAAAAGAAAAAAAAGGCCAGGAAAAGTTGGCCTGTTGGCTTGCTTTTTACTTAAATTCTAAAAAATGGGGATATGATAGTTTTTCAGTGTGTATTCATTTATGACTCTTTTCACCTCATTGTGTATAAGCAAAGGCATTGCAGAGTGAAATGATTACTAATTTGAAGTCCAGCACTCTTAGTTATATAATAAACCTTTTTCCCTATCCAATGTAACTATGTCCTTTTAGCCAAATTTCTTTGTGAAAATTTTAAATGTTACATATGAATATATATCCGTATCTGAGCTAAAAAATATATCTATACATGTGCATAGATGTGGTCTATTGCAGGATATGTTGATATCTTATAAAATTTCAATTCAGAATATAGTTTAAATACTGTTTTAAGTTTACATAATATATTCTGTTTGAGAGCTAGACAAAAATCTTTTACATTGCTTTATTAATGTGTTTTTAAAAGCAGTGTTTCTTTGCTTTGTTTTGTTCCCAGTGTAACCTGGTTTTCAGTTACATATTTGGTGTGCAAAAATATGGACTGTTTATATCTGAATTATATCCATGCAGTTCACTCACTTCTCTTTATGCCATCATTGTTCATATTCTTAAGTACTCCTATCTTGACAGAAACAGTTTTGTTAGTTAAGCTTTCTTTATAGAAAATATAATTAGTTATATCAACAATTATTCATATCTCAGTTTCAAAGGTAATATAAGAACTTTATATTTGACTTTTCACTTTTATGGGTGTTTTCTTCCTAAAACACTGTGTAGTAACCTCTATGGTGATCAAAATCATAACAAAAGTTTTAGAGCAACTTAAAATCCAAATCTTAGTCTTTTTAAAAATTTTGATTCCACTGACAATTCTGCTTGCTGTTCTTCTGATTCACGGTCCTAATTTATTAATCTGAGTCTTTAAAACTATAGCTATATCCTAATGAATGAATATTTAGCTTTTTTTTTTTTGTAATTTCAACTTGTTTTTTGCATGCTAGGGATTAACAAAATAATTCCTTTCCCCTAACTAAAGCTCCTTTGAAATTATTTTAACATAACTTTGCTATCTGTTGTATGTATTGTTTTCTTTTCTTCCACTTTGACCACAAATTCCCTCAGGTCTCCGCTGGTCCATCCTCCAAGCCATGGATGCCGCTCGACTCACAACAGCCCAATTCACACTGCTACTGGCTCTCGACTTACTCAGAACTTCTCTGTGTCTGTTCCCACTCTCATCTATACTGGTACGAGACTGCTCAGACTCCAGAGCTGGGGAAGGCAGGCCACAGGCAGAGTGGCTGCAGAGGGCAGGCAGGCAGGTAGCGTAGGCAGGTACCACAAGTGTTGGCTTCCTCCTTTTCTCACTTGAAGTCCAGCTGCAGTGAAGAAATCCTGTATTTAGCTGTCACTACATGAAAGTGAAAGTGTCCTTCCAGCTTCCAGAGTCTCTTCCATAGATCCTCTAAGGACCCTATTCTGTGTGTACGTACTCTGAGTTTTTAGGAGAATCCTCCAGTACGTATTTTTGCCGTTATAACTACATTTGGTTAGAAATAAAATTGGTGATTGGATTCTAAATGAAATAGTTGCCAAAGCTTCCGATTTGCTTACTTTTTTTGTGTACAAAACTTGTTACAGTAGGGTGTCTTTCATTCTGTGGAAGAGAGCTATTGGAAAACAGGTAAGCGACTATTCTGTATAAAATGCAACCTTTCTGTGTAGCTATATTCATTTTCCTCTCTGCTGTGTTTTTAGCTGTGGCATTCTTGATGCTATAGGATAAGGAAACATTTTTCTTTTGAAGATATTTGTGTGTGTGTGCAAATATAAAAATAATTGTGAATATTTACACACACCATTTGCAGTCATTTTTTTCGTTTGTAACTTAAAAAGGCATTATTTGAAAGTATTTTCCGTCATGCATTTATTTTTTTTATTTGTCTTTTTAATATTTTTTACCCTCTTAGTCTGTCATTTCATTCTTTTTTGCGTTTTTACTTGGCTTACTAACTGTTTCAATGCAGATAATTATTTATCTGAAGAATGATGAACGGTTAAACAGAAATTGGTTGACTTTGGCCTCAGACCCAGCTCCACACTTAAGAAATGACTGTTGGTCGTGCCCCAATACTTTCCTGGTGTTTGGATCATGCTGCCTTCCGTCAAGTCCTTTGGCACATGATTACTTAATATTTCTCCACCTTCTTCTGGCAGGATTCCCTTCAATGAAGATCCCAACCCCAATACTCACTCATCAGGACCCTCAACCCCTCTGAAAAACCAAACTTATTCCTTTTCACCTTCCAAGTCCTACAGTCGACAGTCCTCTTCTTCTGACACAGATTTGAGTTTGACACCCAAAACTGGTAAGGCGCTTCCACCCACCTTTTCTTTCTTTCTTTTTTTTTTTCTTCAAATTTGTTTCTGTTCCTTATTAGCTTTCCATCCAAGCCTTTTCTCCTGTTTTTGGCATTTAAGTTAAAAGATAATGTGAATACTGATCATTTTTAGTTACTACAATTAAAATACGAAAGTTTTGTATAGTTCAGAAATTAATTGTGTTCAAGAGATCTACATTTTGTTGATGTAATCATAGTGTAGATATGAAGTCCAGGATTTATTTTTGCATATAGATATTTTTCAGTTCATGCTCAAATTAAGAGGAATAACATCTTAAAGCAGCGTTTAAATAGAAAGTACCACTAGTAGTTTGTGATCCAATTCTTCATGCAGTATAAGCATTTTTAATTCATTGTTTCTATTTCTGAATTTAATTCTAAGAGTTTATCGTGAAAAACTTATTAAGAACAACTAGAATGGTTATAATGGAGTACATATATCTATTAAATTCTTGTTATTTAAAATGTTTGATTTTGCTAGTCTTACTTTCTAGATTAGAAAATGGCAGTTTTGTTTTACTTATTGCATATTTATCAATGTATGAAATTTATTATTTTTTCCCTCTGTGTTTTGATAATCTTTTCAGTTTTTATGAATGTTTTATGACAAAAAATTGATAAAAATTAAATTAGCTCCTTACTCCCTAAAATAGAATTAGCTTATTTCATCATTAAATTATTATTCTCAAGAAAAATAGAAAATAAATAAAATGTTTCAAAGTTAATAGTTTTCAGTTTTTGTAAATAGTATTTCGGTCTGGCAGTTTTCTTGCCAAATTGATGAAAACATTTTGCGTAGTTCTTGTTTGTGTTATTTTTTAATTTATCTTTAATGACCTTATTGTTGTATTACTCAAGATATTTATAAAATGACCCCAGATTTTATGAAGGCAATCAAAAGAAGTCTTAATTCTAGAACCAGTGCTACTTCCAAAACAAAGAAAGGGGCATTAAGAAAAATAAGCCTGTAGATTTAATATCTGTTTTTATAAATGTCATAAAATATAAAGAAGATAATTAAGAATATCCAGTTCTTTGAAAAGAATAGCTTTATTTTTACATACATGTAGTTATGAGGAACATCTAAAAATAATTGATAGTTGATAGTAATGGATGCGTTGGCATGTGACATCTTAACCATATTCATGTCATAAAATTGAACCATTTAAATTATAGTGGGTTTTCTTTTTCTTTTTCTTTCTTTTTTTTTTTTAAATAAAGAATGAGATTCTGGCCTTGAATTCATAACAATCAAAACAAGAAAGACTTAGGATAGTATTTGAAGACTAAGTTTTCAGAAAAGCCTAAGTTTTGAGGCTTTGTCCACTGGCTGTTTTTTTTTGTGTGTGTTCTACGCCATTTTTTAATGTTCTTATCTTTATTTTTCTTTGCTATACCACAGATAAATTTTTAAAAGTATTTCCGTGGTCCTTCTGTTTTTCTTTCTTTAATTCACCACAAAGGCCAAGCCTAAAGAAGATTGTCAAGCAACAAATTAACTGAAGCAGTCTACTCTTCTGTTAGCTTTCTAGTAGGCAGTCAGTTGTATTATCAAGTGAAAATTTTTTTGCATTTTGTTTTCTAGCTCCAAATTTTTGGTTTTTAAAAATTCAATTATAGGAGGTATTATTCTCATGTAGTTCTATATTTATAAGCTACCTCTAAATAAATTGTTTTGCCTATAATTATTCATGACCTCAATAGCATATTTATAGGATATTAGCCATTTTTAGTCCTTTTGCTTTATCATGAGTCCCTGAATATCTTCAAATACTCCCTAGGAACATTCCCATTTCTTGTGAAGATTTTAAATGGCAAAATTATGATTGTTCTAAAATGTCTAAAGCTGTAATTCAGCATGTATTTCATGTTCTCTGCCTTCTAATTTACCTACATACAAAATCAGTCTCTTGAGAAATAGAATAGATAAGCTGATTATGATTGATATATTATATGTAAACTAGGGAGCCAACAATAGAATAAAGTTAATATACCTTAGACTGATAAAGTTTTTTTTTTCTATTTGCAGTTATGCTACACCTGTAGTAAAGCTGTCACCTGTTTTTCAGAGAGCTCTTGTTTTTAAAAAAATTCATATTGATTGATTTCTAATTCTAATTTTTGATATTTTACATTTTATTTTCATATTTTTTCCCAAGTACTCAACTAGTCATAGTAGAGTTTTAGAATGCTAATGATAGGATATTGATTCAACACCTAACTCAAGCTAATTTTTACTTTTTCTAGTCAGATTGTTAATCATGTATAGTTTTTGTGATCCAGAGGATATTTGGCCCTTAGGTACTCAAATCTTTGTAAATGCAAAGAGTAACATGGTCAGATTTGAGTATTTAAAATTTTAGAGGAAAAATATGCATTAGCAGACGTCTTTAAGCTGGACAGAAAGAAGTTAATATTTTATTTATTTAAAATTAATAATGACAACTCCTTAATGTGGTACTGTCAGATTTTTTTATGGGTATTCAGTTTAAATACTCATAAGGGCTATGTTCTAGTAACATTTGAAGAACTCTACTACTTTAAGTGTTTATATTTGAGGCAACAGTCTCTGGCTTTAAAAATTTGTAACGTGATAGATTTTAACTTTATACATTCTTAAGCAAAACAAGACAGGTAATTTAAGCGTTTTTAAAAAATCAGCTAAAACTGATTAGAATGGCATAAAATCTTATGTTTGTGATTTAAAAAATTTTAATGAATGCAAAGTTTGTAAAGGTTTTGTTAAATTTTAGACTGCTTTTTATTTATATTATGTTGGATAGATGGTCTTGCTAATGACTTCATATGCTTACTGTAATTTGTGTACGCATTTTAAAATTCATTTTTACTGTTATGTTTTGCTTCATCATTGCTTTCCTTATCTTGTGTTTTCTAATCATCTTCTGAATCTGCATCTTTTCTCTGCTACTTTCCTCCACAGCACCTTACCCACAGGGGCCTAGGATTTACCTGTGTCCCAGCTCCCCCTCTCTTTCTTGTGGTTCCCTTCATCTTAAAAAGTCCTGTCACCTCCTCTCGAATCTAGCCTTTCCCCTCATCATTCTAGCCTTGTCAGCCCAGTTCTGAGGAAAAGTGTTTCTTTCAGTGAAGAGCTGTTCCTGGCTGCTTCTGGTAGGATCACATTATGTCAGCTTTTTAATCCCTTTATTTTGAATCATCTTTGAAAAAATTATTTCATACTATAAAGAAGTAGTGGGTATTTTACACAGGATGTACTTATTTTTTTTATTGGCAGACAGATTTAAATGATTCGAATTGTCCTAAGGACATGATTGAGGATTACTTGTTGGATAATTATGAATATTCTGCTAAAATTATATGTTAAAAAGTTACATGCCTAAGGGCATAGATATGCATATTTTGAATAATTATTAGTTTCTCATTTACAAGAGTTTCTATTTTAGATGCTTTACTTTCTTTCCCTTCACACCAACTTGTCATGTTGGACCTGTATCATCATGTTGCTAAACCATACGGTTACATGAGTAAATTATTCTGTTTGAATCAGTTTAAGTCTTATTTTGGTAATATTCTTTCATTATCCAATTTTTTTTCTGTCCATTGCTTTAATTTTCAAATTATTCTGCTATATTTTCTGATATTTCATTTCAGAAAATAAAATTACATTTTATTTTATGGCTTTCAATATGCTTCATGTAAAGATCTTAGTTTCCTTTCTATGTTTAGTATTGTATAGTCTCTAAAAGTCATGTTAGGTTATTACAAGAAAATTAATTTCCTTTTTTAAAAAAATGGGACTATACAGATGCTAACTTTTGTTTCCTTATCCAAGAACAGCTAAAAATGTAAAAGTAAATTACGTAGTTCCTTTTTTTAAGTCATTGTAGTAAATCTGACTGTATGTATCTTCAGTTTAAAAGGGTGGGATTGAACTATTAACTCTGTAGAGGAAATGCTTCTCACCTGTCCCCTGCTTTCTATAACTCTTTGACCATAGTTGGTCTATTGCTATTATCAAAAGAATAAAAGAAGAGAAATTTAAAATTAAGTCTTTAAAAAATACACCTAAGAGCTTGGGCAATATAATTTTTTCATCCATAACTATGTACATTTGTGATGTGTTTATTATATGTTTGTGATTTTTAATTAAAAAAAAATTTATGTTGATTTTTGCAAATGAGTGGAAAACTTTGGACATTAATACTGTTTTGTCATGAATGTTTGTTTAGGAATAGGAAGTGATCAGAAAATAGATTTGACTGTATTTCAAAATTGCCTAAAATTCATGCTCTTTAGAGAGTTTTGGAATATTTTAAGGAAGTACAGCTAGTGCTTTTCCTCTCTATATTTACTTTTAAACAAACATTTAATGTTTGTCTTATTTTAGTATTCTTAAATTGTTAGCGTAAGTAATTGGTATTATCTTGATTATTATTTGTTAGAAGACTCAACTTTTAAAAATTGAATATTATACAAAAATTCAACACCTTAACATAATTTTTAAAGTAACTTTTAGAATGAAATAAATCTAAAACTAGCTGTGATCAGTAGGACTTTAACATCTTGCTTCCAAAATAAACTGTGACTAAAACAGAGTAGAATGGCATAAAGTCTTATGTTTGCCATCCCAAATACCTTAATGAATGCAAAGTTTGTAAAGGTTTTGTTAAATTTTAGACTGCTTTTTATTTATATTATGTTGGATAGATGGTCTTGCTAATGACTTCATATGCTTACTGTAATTTGTGTACGCATTTTAAAATTCATTTTTACTGTTATGTTTTGCTTCATCATTGCTTTCCTTATCTTGTGTTTTCTAATCATCTTCTGAATCTGCATCTTTTCTCTGCTACTTTCCTCCACAGCACCTTACCCACAGGGGCCTAGGATTTACCTGTGTCCCAGCTCCCCCTCTCTTTCTTGTGGTTCCCTTCATCTTAAAAAGTCCTGTCACCTCCTCTCGGAATCTAGCCTTTCCCCTCATCATTCTAGCCTTGTCAGCCCAGTTCTGAGGAAAAGTGTTTCTTTCAGTGAAGAGCTGTTCCTGGCTGCTTCTGGTAGGATCACATTATGTCAGCTTTTTAATCCCTTTATTTTGAATCATCTTTGAAAAAAATTATTTCATACTATAAAGAAGTAGTGGGTATTTTACACAGGATGTACTTATTTTTTTTTATTGGCAGACAGATTTAAATGATTCGAATTGTCCTAAGGACATGATTGAGGATTACTTGTTGGATAATTATGAATATTCTGCTAAAATTATATGTTAAAAAGTTACATGCCTAAGGGCATAGATATGCATATTTTGAATAATTATTAGTTTCTCATTTACAAGAGTTTCTATTTTAGATGCTTTACTTTCTTTCCCTTCACACCAACTTGTCATGTTGGACCTGTATCATCATGTTGCTAAACCATACGGTTACATGAGTAAATTATTCTGTTTGAATCAGTTTAAGTCTTATTTTGGTAATATTCTTTCATTATCCAATTTTTTTTCTGTCCATTGCTTTAATTTTCAAATTATTCTGCTATATTTTCTGATATTTCATTTCAGAAAATAAAATTACATTTTATTTTATGGCTTTCAATATGCTTCATGTAAAGATCTTAGTTTCCTTTCTATGTTTAGTATTGTATAGTCTCTAAAAGTCATGTTAGGTTATTACAAGAAAATTAATTTCCTTTTTTAAAAAATTTGGAATAATTCTGTAACTATTTTTGTTTTGTTTTCCAGTCTTTTATTAGAAATAGTGTATTCGGAAATATTATTTGAGTGATGAAATCATTTCTAATTTTACATTAAAGTGATGGAAAGGGAAATAATAGATATTTTTTCAGAAAAATATTTTAGTTGTATTATATTAAAAATAATATTTTAGTACTTTAATATATCTATTTGCTGAGATTGTTTTTATCACTGACCAATCTCCTATGGGTAAGAAATGCACAGATTCCACATTTCTACAGATTAACATAAATAATGTAGTTTGTTCAGTATGTGAGTATATCTCTTTTCATTATTGTAAGTGTAATGCTTTATTAAATATGTTAAATGGGAAAATGAAGAATTAAAGTTTTTGGATGATTTTTCTCTTTATTTTTTATTTTTGTATAAACTTCATTGCTAAGGGAGGATCGCCTCATAGGTTCTGTAGAAGGCGGGTATGTTTCTGAACATGTGTGATATAGCCTATTTCTTGTATTGGTAGCTTTTCTACTTTTAATCTTGATCATTTAAGTTTTATTTGAGCTTTTAACAAATGTTGCCAGCTTGTTTTCCTTTTGTAATGCAAAGTTTTTTTTTTTCAAATTTAATAGCACTGAGGCTCATTTTTTTTTGTTTTCTACTTAACTAATATAGTGCATGATTTTACGTCATGTCAGTTGTTTTAAGGCGCAGTTCCATAGCTCTCATTATGTCTGATTTGGAAGTTACAAGCATTTACAGAATTTTCTTTTACAAGTTCTATTTTACACTAGCATTAAAAAAAAAAGAAAAGAAAAAAGACATAACAAATACTTGTAAAAGGATGCATTCCTTTTCAATGGAAGAGAACCTGTAAATTCATCAGGTATAATAATAGACTAGAGATTAAAATCAACTCTTTAACTTAGTGTTTTAACCAGAAATGACAGGATGCCAGGTGATAAGGTTTGCTCAGAAAGAGTCTAGACCCCCTTGAACTCAGTTTTTCACCTAAAGCATGGAGATGATAGTACCTCTCTCTTAGGGTAAGGGAAAGATTATAAAGCATAGTTTTAAGATGCTTTGCACAGAGCTGGCGTATTGTGAGCGCTCCGTAGTAGTCACTGGTGATGGTGGAGGTGGTGGGTTTGTAACAGCTGTAAGTATCGGCAGTAGCTCGTCTGAGAAGGTTGTCTGGAGGTATAGTTTGGGTTAAATAACAGTGCCATTTTATTTACTCTAGGTTACATTTTTTGTGTTAAAGTGAGTGGATGTGCTGATGGGAGGAACTGGGGACATGGAAGACAGGGATAGTTGCCAGAGTGGGCCTCTGCCTGCTTGGGCAGCCATTCCCCTACTTTTTCTGCTGAGACCACGCTAGTGTGACGCTGTCCCTCTTGTCCCCTTATCCCATCTTCTGAAATTTAGAGATAAGTGTCAAAGAATCCCAAATAGAGAAATCATTTAGGTTTATTTTTTTCATAATTGGAAATCTTGTATGCATGTGAATTTCAACATGTGAATTTACCCAGTTTATTTCTCAGTTTTAGAAAGAATTACTACTTTCCATTTAGCTTACAGAAATTTTGTTTTCAGTGTCTTTTGTCTAGAATATTTGAAATGTTTAAGTATGAAGAGTAAACGTGAAGTGCTTTTTTATACCGTGCCTCAGTATTTTGAGGACATTTTAAAACTTCAGTGTTCTTGAAATTGAAAAAAATTAATTAAGATTTGACTTATTAGGTAAAATATTGAAGTTTCTAATAATACAAGCTTACCTGTACATTTCTCATTTAAAACTTACATTAAAAAAATTCAGATGGCAATAAGGGAGCATTTTGACTAAACATTTTATAATAACATTTTATAGTAACATTTAGGGAAGTTTCCTTTTTGTCTTTTCCCTTCTCTTCCTTTGCCTTTGCCTATCAGCTGGGCCAAACCTACCCACTTCCACAGACTGGTTCTTTTTTTTTTTTTAACTTTTTTTTACATAGCCTACGTTTTCTTGCCCTTGTTAATTTAAAGATGATTTTTAAATTCTAGCAGAATTAATTTCTAAATGTGTATGTGCGTATGTGTATATACACACACACATACATATTTTATACTGTGTCGTCATGGGTTGGTGGCTGAGGTGTGCAGGACTGTATGCTTTGGTGCTGAATGACTCCCACGTGGCTATGCTTTGTGGGTTATGCTTTGGTGAGTTCATATTCTCCATGCTTTAAGTTCATATTCTGCAGTCAGTAATCTTGCTGCTTTTAATGTACCTGCTTCTAGTAGATTCTGTATCTCTTTATGTCCTAGCTTTTATTTGCGGCATTTAGTCTACTGTGGTCTAGAAATAAAAGATACTGATAGATTTTAGAACATGTCCCTAAAGTTATATATTTATAATTAGTATAGGCCATTCTATGAATATGATCTGTGGGGATTTCTTATGAATAAAGTACATAAACTTTAGTACTTGGAACTGTGACAGTTCTTTTTACAGATCAGAGCCCTATTTTGTTGATTTTCCAGTTCTTAGTTAGGTTCTAAAGAACTGAGGGAAGTGACTTCTGACTAAGTGAGCTACATTAATCTTGGCAACCAGACAAGTCAGATACTTAATTTCCCTGATCGGCATCCAATCTAAGCAATGTGAGAAGTCTCTGTATTTGGGCAGCTACAGGAGCTCCCCTTTATTCTGGGTACTATTTCAGTGAATTTCCTTTCTCTACCATTTCTCTCTTGCATGCTTCTCTTTGTCTCTAAATTGACAAGATTGATGTCCTTGAGAGAGAAGGGGAGAATAAAGCTTTGAAGAACATGTGGAATTGTATTGCCTCCCTTGCTACATACCTCTCCCCTTTCCTTAATATACATTTATGAATTTACATTTTCTCCTACTGCCCTGATGTTGATAGTGTAAATAATCTCACATAGTGATTCTCTACCCACCTCAACTTGTTATTTCCCTTATCTTCACCTTTTACATATCTCTTAACCCACAAATCTCATGTTCTCACTCCCCCTCCCTCAGTCCCACATTCTTGTAGACCTGCTGCCCTAGGCCTTCAGAATCTTTACCAGTAGCCTGGAATTGGGTGTGTATATGAGGGGGAGTCTACCTCACTGAGAAGTAGATATGGAGTACAGGGGCAGGGGAGTCTCCTCATCTCATTGTGAAATTGCTTCAGAGTAGGAGATTGAGAGGAAGGAAATGTGTGTTCAGATATCTCAAATTGGAGCTCAAGAACATTTTTCTCATTGAAAATTGATATAAAGAGCACTTGGATTCTGTATGATGTGATATATATGGGTAAATGGATTCAGAACTCTAAACATCCCAGGAAACTTAATTACAGAGCATGTGTAATATATAATTGGTAGCCTGTTGTTAAGGGAGAGAATTCACTTCCTTATGACAAGCTTTGTAACAAACAAATTTTTGTACTTGACACACAGTCAGTTGTATTTTTTCCCCTATTCTTTCTCCTAGGAATTTCCATTTTTCACCTTGACGGCGTTTCCTCCTGGATTTCTTGTGCATGTTGGGGGTGTTGTTAGTGCACGTTCTGTGAAGCTTTTGGATCGTATCCACAATCCTGGTACGTGTTTTAAAAGTTTGTTTTCAATGTTTTATTTGCTTATATTATGATTATTAAAAGAGATTTTTATAATGTTCTTTTTAAGCCAAATCTATCTGAAAGAGAAATGAAAAAGAGTATGAACTGACACGTTACTTTAAAATATTTGCTGTAATCTTAATTAAAAATGATCAAACTAAGTAGAAGTACAGTTTAGTTACTTTTTTATACAAAACAAACAAACAAATCTTGATTCATTTTTGGCCAAAGTATCACTTTGAGGGAATCCTTAAGTAACTTTTTGGTCAGCTGTTTTCTTTGACCTAAGTAGATAACCAAATTTTTTTTTTTTTTAATTTATTGGGGTGACAATTGTTAGTAAAATTACATAGATTTCAGATGTACAATTCTGTATTACATCATCTATAAATCCCATTGTGTGTTCACCACCCAGAGTCAGTTCTCCTTCCATCACCATATATTTGATCCCCCTTACCCTCATCTGCCACCCCTAACCCCCTTACCCTCTGGTATAGATAACAAATTTTACAATTCGACCATTGTGGTCATTAACCTAAGGTGTTAATTCTTTTTAATAGCAATAACTATAGATTATTTGAGTCATTTCCTTATTCCTAAAAGAAGTATTCTTTTAAAACGTAACTGTAAACATTGTGTAGAGTATCTAAAAAACAACAACTTCTGTCTGGTTCCTCGGTTTCTTTTATGTAGCTCTTTGATCTATATAAGTGAACAAGAATAGTAAATTGCTTACTTCTTTAAAAAATGGGCCTATGATTATAAAATAAGAAAAGCATCAAAGTCCTAGTAATTTCAGGCCCTTGGATTAGGAATGCTTTGATAATTTTTCTAAATCTAAAATAAGTGTGATAATTGTGGTAGGAACTTTTTGTATGGAATGTGTTCTTTCATTTCTGATGGATGAGATGCCCAATAACTTGCTCGACTCATTTATGATTTTAATGACATATCTTAAACTTGATGATGCATTAGCATTTTTATTTGGCATATATACATGTATATTTTTGAAAATCTGAAATTGTCACTTCCAATAACCTCTTCCTGAGGCTTATATTGACCGCTATAAAAAGAGTAAAATACTTTGAGATTATTGCATGCAAAACTTTGCAGATAATGATTTTGAGGATACAGAGCATTACCATTCTTTTAGATATAAAAAAAAAAGTGTGCCCTGTAGTTTGATGTCATTTGAGTTAATAAAAGAAAAACAGAATGAAATTTTTCTAGACCCTGAACAAGATTTCAGAAAAGCAATACTAGCTAGGATTATTACACTCTAAAGCTGATCAAATACATATTTTAAGCATCAGTCTTCTCTTTTTCTTCTATGTTATTCTTTTTTCCCCCTTTTTATTTTTCTGGTCAACTTAAGATCTTTTCTTCATGTAGTTATTTGTATATTCTGCAGTAATTAAAGGCAAATTTAGATGCCAGTTTAATGTATTGAGATCTTCAAGACTGCCAAGTTCCATATCTTTGTGTTTAGGAACTTGTATGATTTAGAAAGTAAAAGGAAATACTGGGTTAAGATATCTGACATTAACTGTGACCCAACCTGTGTTTCTATTGACCACTGACTCAAATATTTTGGTAGAGGGCACCTGCTGATAGAGCAATTTCAAAAATTGTTTCAGGAATATATTAAATTATTGGTGATATCTCCAGTTTACTGAAAACATTTTGATTTTATTGTTGCTTCCAGGTACCCTGAATAACCTGTAGAGTCTGGGAGAACAAATGAAAGTCACATAAATAAGATTAAGTAGAGAGCTATATTTAAAATCGCGTTATTTTTTACAAAAGAAACTGTTTTATGGAGTTTGTCATACTTGCCAGTTATTCTAGCTATGTAAGAAATGTAAGAATCCAGGCCCAGGGAATAAAATAGGAATCCTTATTACAGAATACATTTTGTGTATTATAATTACCAGATCATCCATTCTCTTTCTTTCCTTCCCTTTCAGAATACTTTTTCAATTCACACATAGAAATCCTCAGTTACTGATAGACTGTTTCCCAGACAATCATGGGCGCATATATATAAATGCTTTTAATGATATATAAGTTATATTTTAATTTTGTTTTATTTTCAGTTAAATAAAATCAATTATATATTCTAATCGTTCCAATATTACATTATTTTTATATAAATATCATATTCTTTGTGTTGCTTTATATACGTATTATGCATTAAAAAGGAACGTTTTCTTAAGAACATCTTATTAATCTTCCAGCCCCTTAAATAAATATTTATGAAAAAATATTTTGTTTGTTGAAAAAAGCTGAATGTTAAAACAAAACTCTAGATTAGCATCTCATAATGATGATGAATCAATTTTATGACACTGAGTTACTCTGCTGAGAGAAATTTAGGGTGGATTCAGTGCATGTGCTAATGTTAAAAGTGCTGTATTTGCACTCTCAAATGGATCTTGGAGTTATTTTTTGACTAGTGAACATGGGAAATTTGTATTTCACACTGAGGGTAGAAGGAAAAAAATCTTATTTTAAAACCACTACCACATGCTTAATTCTATGGATTATTTGGAGTTATTTCTTTTAGAACTTTCTCTTCTGTTAAATATTAAGCAAACAGGATCATATAACAAAGGAAAGAATGGTGTGGTTTTAAAAATCAAGGTAATTATCTTAAATAATTAGACTTTAGTTAATGTTAGATTATGATAGCATGCTCCTTCTTCTCTTTCTATTTCTACTTCTTATTAACTCTGCTGTCTGTGTCTTTCCAGTTCCTGTCGAGTGGTGTTGTCAATTGTGTTTTTGTTTGTAGTGTTTTTGTTTTTTTTCCTACTATTCTGCACCTAAAACTGATCTACTAATTTGCTGTTTTGAACTCAGCCTTTGTCGGAATTATGGGTAACACAAGATCTTACAAACTGCTAGACTGGAATAGTTTCAATTCAGGTATTTTAATGGTCATTCAGTACTACATATGCTGACAAAAATTATGGCAGCTCAGTGAAGTTTTTAGAAATGTTCTAGATTAAATAGGTTTAATGTCAATTTAGTTATATAATACATTCTTCAGTACATTTATGTTATAACTCTTGTAATTTCCATGGAAATGCAAATATAAAAACGTGTTAACTAGAATGAATTAAGAAATATATAAATTATGAATGGTTTTTGTTAGGTGATTAATTTTCAGAATGATAATTTTAAATTACATTTATTACATTTTGGACACTTTTTTCATATCAGGTAAATGGCACAGGCATTAACCTTATGAGTAAGGAAATATTAATTTTAAATATAAGTATTAAATGACTAGCTTGATAATATTAAAGTATGTCTAAACTTCAACACATAATATATTTAGTGTTTTATAAATACTATAAAAGCATAACTGTTACCATTTTTATATGTAATTCTAGAAGTATTCCAAAATTTGGTAAGTTAGAACAGATTTTGGGGAATTAACAGCTTTCATAGGCTTTCCTCCTTCCCCTTCCATGTGAGAATATTATTTTTTTTAAAGTAATTTTACATACGGATATTGTTTGTAGCTTTTAAAGAAACTAAACTAAGGTGACTTTACAGCTGATGATGTGTTTTAGAGTCAAAGCCAGTTAATTTTTCTTTTTGGTAAATGCATACTTTCTTAGTAATACAAATATCTAAATTTTTATGTCATTTATGTGTTAGAATTAAATTATAAAACCATCTTGATTCAGTATCAGAAGCTGTTATTTTGCCTAAAGAACCTTTTCAGTTCTTGGTGTCAAAAACTATATTTATAGAAAAACAAAAACAAACACCCAGAGGCTCAGCCTTTAAGATAACATCCCATAATCTTTTCAATATTGTAAACTTTTTTTGCTCTTAGGAGTCCAGGATGTAAGTTCTGATGTAAGTAACGCATGTTTGACTATGAAGTAATTCATGTTTATCATGCAGATTTACGTAATTCAGTCTAGTAAGTCATCTGATCCGGTCCAATCGTTGCAGATTTAGACTGACATCAGTTGGTAAATCTTTTGGGAAATTACCTCTGTTTCCTATTGAGTTTTTGCCAGCATGTTCTCACATTGATTAGTATTAAAACAATCATTTTTAATGTAATCCTGTGTATTTGGTTTTTAGTAACAAATTAAAAAATACCCTGCTGGATTGGTTTAATAAAAATGGGAATATATTTTTAAAATATTAGGCAGATTAAGTGTAATGGCAAGAGTAAAAGGCTTATTATGTAAGAATGGGACACTGAGAGCAGACTAATTAAAAATTTAAGGAGCTGAAACCTTGTCAGGGCAAAGATATTTAGGATGAGATGTGTATTAATCGGAAGATAGAACAGTCCTGGGAAGTGGAAGAAGCAAAATTTAAACCTTATAAGACACATTAAAGACTTTGTCTCGTGTAAGCAGAAGTATAGAATTTGGCAAAGAGAAACATGGTTGAGGAAGCAGTATATCTTGCCATCATTTAAAATAAAGTCAGGTAGTAAGTGTGTGATAAAAATAGATGGGTATAAGTTACAGAATACTAAAAGAACATACAAGATGACAGTCAGTTTAGTGTTCTCGTAGTTGTATGGTTTTGACTGAGGTATTAGAATCGTTATGGTAACTGTACGTATTCAGAAATCAGGCAGATTTTGATAGTAGTTTAGGAAAAATAACTTGATCCTGAAAAAAATGTGATATATCTGGTAAATATATTTAAATTATTTATGTCTTCTCTGTAATTAGGGAATATTGCTGTTCTGTATTACCATAGAGAATCAAGAATTGACCATGTCAGTAAGGAAATTGTTGATAAAGTTTTTATTAATGCTACAAATTGCTCATCTATACTGTATTTCCTGGATTCTCTGATACCATGTATTGTATAATGTATCATCAATTTAATAATAGCCTTCCAAGTGCAAAGAGAAACAGTACCATATTAAATATACTTATTAATTATTAGACACTCTTATTTCACAGACATTAAGAGGTGGAAAGATATAGGAAAATATTTTATATTACACAATAATTTCATGAACTATGATATGCAAAAATTTACTAGAATTTATTTTGTGTCATGCAATTTGCTAGATAATAGGTGTGCAAAGATGCCCGTCCTCCTGTTTTCATGAAACTCATAATGTGGGAGGATAGAAAAATATGTAAATGGTTTAATAAGTGGTGTGGTGTGATATAAGATACAGTGTTAAGGCATGGTTAACTCTATGTGTCAGGGAGGCTTATAGATGTAGTAATTCTTGAGCTCAGTTTTTAAAGGTGTATAGGAGATTCACATGGATTTATATTTCCAACAGTGTATTTGGAGCCCTGTTAATGTACATCCTTTGAATGTAATTCTGAAACTTGTAGCATTTGCAAAATAGTATCCTAGCCAGTACTCATTTGATGATGTTTGTTATTTCATACTTATTAAGTTGTTTGCCATTGAGTATAAAATGTCTTGGTTAGTTTAGCTTTTTTTCCTGTCCCCTTCTCTCCTGCTTTGCTATCTTAATTTGTGTTAAATACAAAGATAGAGGGGCGGGCCCGGTGGCTCTGGCAGTTGGAGCTCCATGCTCTAAACTCTGAAGGCTGCCGGTTCGATTCCCACATGGGCCCGTGGGCTCTAACCACAAGGTTGCCAGTTTAATTCCTCGAGTCCCGCAAGGGATGGTGGGCAGCGCCCCCTGCAACTAGCAATGGCAACTGGACCTGGAGCTGAGCTGCGCCCTCCACAACTAAGACTGAAAGGACAACAACTTGAAGCTAAACGGCACCCTCCACAACTAAGATTGAAAGGACAACAACTTGAAAAAAAAAAAAAAAGTCCTGGAAGTACACACTGTTCCCCAATAAAGTCCTGTTCCCCCTCCCCAATAAAATCTTTAAAAAAAAATAAAAATACAAAGATAGAAAATACAGAGGATGCACCCCCAAAAAAATGTATACACATTTTTTTACTTTTGATTTTTGATTTTTTTGTATACACATTTTAAGAACGGAAAAAGAACTATTAAAATTATAATACTCAATATATACTGATAACAAAAGATGAATACAAGTCACATTTGACTTCTGCAATTACAAGAGATGTTCAAAGTGGTTATTATCAGTGTAATTTTAATACAGTTTTTACCTTTCTTAAAATGTGTATACATTTTTTGGCACCCTCTGTATTTTTATGGAGCAGGAGGAAGGGAACTCAATATTTGAATATTTATTTTAAAATTATTACCTTTTCTTATCTTGCTTCTTATGTTTCTGTCCTAGTAACAGACTTTAAGACAAGATGAATCTTGCTTCTAGGAAGGAAGATGCAGCATTTGCAAACCTTGTGTGTAACATGCCAGCAACAGGGGGTCCCTAGGAATAAGACAGGGTGGCCAGTGGTCACACTTGTGTTAGATCATTGGCTGTAGGGTGGAAAAGGGACTTAAAGTTTGCACGACTAGAGACAGAAACGAGTTAGCAGACCACAATAGTTCTGGCCAGATAAATGGCCTAGGGTTTGGTGGTGACAGGAGAGCTAAAGTTTATAGAACACTTACTGTGTGCCAGGTGCTTTGCTAAGTTCTTTGTGGTAGGAGGTCATTTAATCCTCAAAACACAGATTTGAGGTAGGCAGTATTCCCATTTTGTAGATGAGCAAACTGAAACAGCATTTTCCAAGGTCAAATGCAAAGTGGCTAAGCCATGATTGAACCTAACTGCTCTGGCTTCAGGGCTTACACTCTTCACTGTAAAATTCCAAAATATTAAGGATGTAAAATCAGCAAGGCTGGGTAATTAGTGTAATAGAATGTGGTGAGGGTAACAGGCCTTTGGCAATTTTTAGCTGAGAATAAGAAAAAGATAAGTCATGATTATCCTATATTCATGTCTATTTGAAAATTGAGTTGTAAAAAATTCTTTAAGAGTAAATTTTAATAGTCCCAGTTCATTGTTTTTCAAATGGCTATGATCTTTTTTTCTTCTTTTGCATTTACCACTAAAAGTATTTGTGAATAACTCACACAAATAACTTCAATTAGTAGTAGTCTTTAGTGTAGTTGGTGGAAATTTGTTGTTTTTTTCTTTGTATCAGATGAATGTCAGTTTAGATATTTTTTCAGGAAGTGACGAGGAAATATAAAGTAGCTATATAATTGAGAAGTACTGTGAGTCAAGTGACGTTTAAGGAAATATTTATAGACTATACATATCAGTCTGATCATCCAGAACATTTTTTTTCACTTTTGAGTAGAAGCCTTTTACTCAGTGGATATTCATGGAGTGCCTGCCATGCCTTGAGCAGTGTTGGGGATTGGGAACCCCATCGTTCAGCCAGGCAGACATCCTGTTTACACACTAGTCTGGGCTGTTTTTTACACCATTTCACTGTGTGTGTGTGTGTGTGTGTGTGTGTGTGTGTGTGTGTTAGTTAAATGGAGATCGGCTTTCTTGGAACTTGAATTCTACTGATGGTCTCAGCAATTATTCTTTTTTACCAAATCTGAGAGGTACACATAAGCAGATGTGAAAACTAAGTCCAAAGTACTTCAGGAGCTCTTAGTTTTTAGTATTTCTATAAGGTTTTCAGGAAGTAGATAGGTACAATTCAAGAAAACATAAATATAGCGTGTAGGCTATGTGAACTATTTTTATAAATAAAATAACAAATGTATATGTAATGTTCTTTCTATATAATGTAATTAGATATTCAGTATTATTGATTCTTTACTATCTATAAAAAAATCAGATATGTAATCTCCTTAATTATGAATTTTTACTCTTTATATATATATTTAAAATGTGACTGGATATTCATTACATTGTTATAATGTAACATGTAAATGTAATATATAATTTTCTCTATAATGTAACCAATCTCCAGTTACATTATATATGTAAAAAGGGTGAAATTTCACAAAAAAGACAAAAATTGCATACCTGGATTTGTTTACAAATAGTAAAGAACTCCATTTTGGTCCAACGTGAATTATATCCCAGCTACCATCCTAACATCCCAAATTACTGTATCTTGATGTATACTCTGAATTTGTACATCCCTCCTGTAAAAAGAGTCTTCTTTCTGGTCTGATACTGAATCCCCACCCATTTTGAGCTTGTATACTCCCTTGAGTCTGAACTCTCTAATTTCTATTTCATTAGGGGAAGTCTGTCTTCTTCAAAGATTGTTTTGGGTTAGAATATTACTTTCAGGTTTTTGACAATGTACTTTTTTATGCTGTCTATTAACATGATAGATTATCATTGTACTATATACCTTTATTTAATCCTATCTAACAATTTATTTCCTCTTGTTCATGTAAAAATTAGATTGCATAACTGTCCGTTTTCTTCTTTCTTTCAACCAGATTAAAAGATTCTCAAGGGCAGAGTTATTTTCTTCCAGAGCTATGTAAAATAGAATTGAGTTTAACACTTCAGGTAGTCTGTGTTTCTTAGTTTTGAGTGTGGATTACCTAAAAATTTCAAAGGGACTGAGTTTTATAAAGACATATTATAATACATTGAGTTGTTCATGTCTTTACTTGTTGAGATATGATAAACTATTACTGTTATTTTGAATCTTTACCAGTTTCACCTGCGTTTCAAAAACAAGATAAAATAGATAAAATGCTAAAAAGATGGCAAGATATCAAGCTCTGGCCATGCTCTATGAAAGTAACAGTAGTAAAATGAATTAATTGTGATGTCAACCCAACAGCACAAACATTGCCCCTAAAAGAGGCCTCAGTGAGGTACTAATCTAGAGCTCAGTTCATGCCTACAATTAAGAGGATATATTAAAAAAATTGTGATATTATCTATGAAGAGTTTTAACCCATAGAAGAAAAACGTAAAATAGTATGAAATATGATTTGTATAATAAATGAACTTTAATATCTCCTAAAATGATACCTTTATAATTACAAATTATTCTGTAGATTTGGGAGGAGCATGGTATTTAAAGGGAAAGTATTTTTTTCTTAACATCTCTGAAATGTTATCAATTGTGGTCCTCACATCTCAGCTGTATATCCTCCAAATGAGTAAATTTTAACTAGTTTCATGTATGGCTGCTATAAAATTTTAAGACTCTTTGTTTTGCCTTTTATGTAAGTGTGGTAGATAGTCAATTTTGACTTATGTATGGTGAATAAAAGATTTCAAATTCACTAGTGTGATTCCTGTAAGAATGTAGTTTGCAGTTTTTAAGCTTTTAAAATTCCATTATAAGGATTAAATACTATGATCATTTCTGAATTTTCAGTTGTAATAAGTTAGGGTGAAATATAAAGTTACTACTTCAATATTCTCTGGCTCATCTCTGGCATAAATATGATACCGATGTTGAAGATAAATTTAACTTTTTTAATAATAAATAAATTGATTAACCTTAATTTTATTTTAATTAAACAACCCCTAAATTAAATAGCCGAAAATTCACCCTTTGGCTTTTTGCATACAGTTATAGATAACTATTGTTAATCCAATTACTAGTTTGTGATTAAGTGCTCCCTACTGTACGCTTGCCTTGCTTTCCACCTAGGATCTAGGGCCATTACTTTCTGTAACCATTTCAGTGAGCTGCCATAGTTTCAGTCTGTACTGTCACCTGATCCAAGCATGCGCCAAAATATCCACTGTTTCTGGCTCCTGTCTGCTGAATCCGCTTTGCAAAACCCTTCGTTCTTGAGCTTTTGCTTTAGCCAATACCAAATTTAAAAAATTCTTTGGAGTGTGGACATATGCCATTTGCTTCCTTAGCTCCCATGTTATGTAACTCTAGCTTTTATTAAACTTGTAAATAAATACAACAATGGCATCCCCATGTGCAACTGTGTGGCTCGTGTGTCAAAATAAAGGCTGCTTGTGAACTTGTCAGAAGAATATGAATGCTCCACTTGTGCTGCATTCAGCTTTTTTTTCTTTAATCAGCCACCTATTTTTTCCATAGTGTTTGATTTAATTATCTGATTATTTTATGTGTTATACCAAGGTAAGTTCAATGTAAATAAACTTTGTATTCTATGTGATTACATGTATCTCATAATAATTATTATTACATACTTTTCTGTTTAGACATGCTGGCCATTTTAAAATAAATATATCTTGAACTTAAACTAAGTGGCTTCCTCCATTTTTCATTAATTTAAAAATAATGTTATGGATTGCTTATTGTAAAATTTATTTTTAAAACAGAAAAGCTACCATGTATTGCTTGTGGCACAGATGTAGGCACACCTAATGTGAGAAAATCTGTTTTTATAAAAACATAGTATACAATTATTTGTTTTAGCAAATAATATTTTAAACTTCCAGAATGATTTAAAAAGTAAATAGCAGGGCCTACTAGTGCATTTGAGAAAAGTAGACTTTTTATTTTACATCGTTTTTCAGAAAAATAACTTTTTTAAACTGATGAATATTCTATTTATGATATCTATTTTCAAAGAATCAAATAATTTCATAAATTGAGCAACTACTTGAATAACAGTTTGTCTTACAACCTAAAAATTCCCTATTAGGAAAGGATGATGTTAAATAGGTGTCCAAATTGGTTTAGAAACATATATGTCTTAGTTAAAAGAAAAAGAGAATGGATTTAAAGGTATATTTGTGCTGTTAATGTCTACATTTCAGTTAGGAATATGAAGAAATTCTTTAACATAGTAGCGTTTGTGCAAAATAGGACCACCTAATTGTCTCTGTGTTTCTAACTTCATAATATTGATAGCTAGCACCATATTGTAGTCTTTTCTATTTCTCTTCCTTTATTTTATCTCATACTTTGATCTTTTCCTCAGTTTCCTGGAGTCTGCATTTCTTTCTTTTCTTCTGAAAGGAAGTTTTAGGGTAGCCCTGTCTTGGATCCAAAACTTTAATTGAAGAACTGCCTGGCATTTGTAGTTCTGATATTTATCTCCTCATTTCTCTTTTTTGTTGATCCTCCTCCCTGTGGAGGAAACAAAATTATATCATAGGAATGTGAACTATAATAAGCCTTTTAACCTTTCTTTACTTTGCTGTCTTCAGTGTTTTACTAGTGAGTATAATTCTACTTATTCTACTTGTTTTGCAAAACATTTTGAAACGAGATATATACTGAAATTCAAAAAAACGTTTTGGGATTGTTTGATTTTTCCGTTTTAATAGTGCCTTTTATGTGGAAGGTTTACAGTAAAAGCTTAGCATGCTATTTAGAGTTCGTTGAGATTTTTTTCTGTCTCAGATTGTTCCCAAATGGAATTGGCCACAAAAAGAAACAAATTAGGATATACTGATTATAGACCGTTTCTGTTTTTAACATCTTTGCACATAAAAAGTTACTGTAATTTTCAGATGCTGTTCACCAATAGTTTGCAGCTAAGTGCAAGTGATTAGGAGGTATGTGTGACACATGCCCATTTATAATGCTCTATTACAAACAATATTGAACTCCTCTACGACAATAAAATATAATTCTTTGATTCTAAGGCATTTTAATTATACACCCATACATGGAATTGTAGTGTTCTGTCTGAAATTTGCCCCTATATACATTAACCAAATTGTTTTGATTAATCTTTTAAATGTATTTGTTTTTTTTATTTTTGAATTGGCGAGTCCTTTTATTTCTTGTCACTTTGCTTTAGAACTCACATCTCTTTAGAAGGATGGCTACAGGTGGCTTTCTCTTTTTTAATATCGACCAATCTTTCTTTGCCTTGGAAAGAACCCAGAATATAGTGGGTTATAAAAAATAGGTAGCAGGAAATGAAATCAGAATTTTTATTAAATTTATGGATATGACTCATAAAGTGTTCGCTCACTGAGGTGAGATATAGGATATTCTCTCAGTTTAAGATTAGAATCTGGACAGTCTGGGTCTACATTTTAAGTTGTGTCTAATAAAATACATTCCTATAGATGTCCCTTAAAGTAATAAAACAAATAGAACTTGGTGGTTTATTTTCTAGCAATCAAGTTTAAAATGTTAAATTTTTGGAGAAGTAGTATTGAATTTTGGAGAAGTAGTAGCATTTTAAAGACGTGAAGTTTTAAAATCTGTTGTAGAACAGTAATCCTTTGCCTTCCAGAGTATGTTTATTTTAAACATTTCTTGTTCATATAGACAATGTGCTATTGACTAGTGAACTGATTTAAAATTTATTTTTCAGATGAACCTGAAACTCGAGATGCGTGGTGGGCAGAAATCAGACAAGAAATAAAATCACATGCTAAAGCATTAGGCTGTCATGCTGTAGTGGGCTACAGTGAATCAACTAGCATCTGGTAAATGATAATAACTTGATTTTCTAGATGCTGTAATTTACAGATTGTCATCTGAAAAGGGAAAAGCTTTATGCAAATACAGAGAAAGCAATAGTGGAGTGATCCAGGAGCATGGGCTTTAGAGTACATCCCATTGAGGTTCATATGCCATTTTTGCCACTGAATTGCTATGAAACTTTGAGAACGTTACTCTACTCATCTGAGACTCACTGTATATATTGAAATTGAGATGATAACCACCTATTATTTAAGGTTGTTGTTGATTAAATGAGAATATATTAGGTTGGTGCAAAAGTAATTGCGGTTTAAAAGGTTAGAAATAATTGCAAAAACCCCAATTACTTTTGTACCACCCTAATAATACTGGCAAGTATTAACTCTAGGGCTACTTTACTCCAGTTTGTGACTCAACTAACTCCTTCCTCTGGGATCTTTGGAACCCTTGATCTATTGTAAATGAACTGCCTTGTGTCTTTAAAGTTCATCTCTAAACTCTTTCTACCTTCTTTTACTAATTGTAACAACTTTCTCCTGCTAACAAATCATCCTTCCTAACTCTGCCAGGTAATGAAGGGACTCTTAGTTCTCAAAACCTTTTTTCCTACCTTTTATTTGAACAGCCTCTCCTCCTTTAAAGTCCATGTCATTCCACAGGTCAGACTTTTCTACCTCCAAAACATTCTTCTGCTTTTTTAAATTCCTTCTCTGCCACTCCTCCAGTTAAATATGATTATCTCCCTTCGAACAGCCTAGCATTGTACTTTCTCATTCGTCAGTCCTCTCTCTCCCCACTTGACTTTGAACCATATTTTGGACCTCATTATCGCTCGTAACTGTTGCCTCATAAAAATTTAAAACTAAAATTTCACTCTTGGATCATCGCTTAGTATTTTTCTACCCATATCATTTGCTTCTTTACAGCTGGTTTGTTTTTTACCCTTTTCTTAACCAAGAGTTTTTCTAGTTCCTTACTCAGGTGCTGACTTTACTTACTGCCTGCCATCCTTAAGCCCTACTATCAGCCTCTTCAAAAATTTATAATAGATGTAATTTAGAAACTGTTTGGCCATCTGCTATTTTATTTTTCCACCATCTATTCTTGGATAATTCTTACTGCCAGCTATTACATGGATAATTTTCTTGCACTTGTGATCATTCTTAGAGAAAAATGATGAGACTGTAGTAAATGTGGACCTTACAGAACTGTGCTATTTCATCTTCTGAGGACCCTTTCTTTTCCTTTGTAGACCATGTATTGTATCTGTTCTACTCCCATTCTCCTCTTCTTAATCTACTAACTTTATTATGCTTATCCTGTATTACTCCCCAGTAGATAGTTTCACCTCATTCATGTGTTTAGTGTCATACACTTTCAAGTCCTAGGGATACGGTTTTAAAAGACATAGTTCTTGCCATCAGATTCACATTCTACTGGAGAATTATGACAAATACAATGCATTTTATGATATAGAGATCCCAGGATGTTTTGGGATTCCAGAGGGTTGGAAGTTAGAAGTAGGATTGGAAGAAAGTGTGAATTAAGAACTGAAGCACAAACTAAATTTCGTAAGATGAGTTTGAATTGTATAAATGAAGAGAAGAGGCATAGGGAGAGTGTTCAAGGCTAAAAGAACAGCATGTGGAGAAGGCCTGAGGTGTGGATTCAGTGTGGCTGGAGATAGGTCACAGATACAAGATTCTACAGAAATGAGTCCAATTAATTTACTTAGAAGTTTGAATTCATGTGGCACAAACTCTTTTTCCCTCTAGATCTCAAAAAAATCTTGGTATTTAAATCCCATCTTTACTAATTTGTTGTGTTCTAACCCATCCTACTCACTATTACTGGGTTAAACTCTTTAAAATGCACTTCTGCTCATAGCTCCTTGATTCACTCAGTGCCTTCAGTGACCCCTCGTTATTCCTTCTGCATCCTCAGCGCCCACCTAAACATTTCAAGCCTGGCCTCTACTCAATTACAAATCAAGTGACCATTTATTTACGTCATCTTAGGCTTCTGGTCCATTTACACCTTGTTTCCAGTGTTTTGTCCCTAGGCTGCTACTTCTCTCATTTGCTTTAGGTGATCTCATTCAATAATTATGTTGATTGTTTACGTTTTTGGCATTCAAATTGGGTGCTATGTAGTGAAGAGTTTCAAAGCATTCTTTTGAATGTTAATTTTTGCCATATGCATAATGATGTAGTTTAAGCTTCATTTAGTATATTTTGGATATTATTTGTTTCCTTTTTTATTATTTGATACCTTTCTGATTAAGTTTACATTAAGTTATAACAATATAGATATTTATGTAGTTGTGCTTTTAGAATAATTTAAATAAAATTTAGTATGCATTTAAAGACTATTTTAATACAGCTTAATGAATTGTTGCTGGATTCAACAATATAGTTTATTACTACTTTTATTTTGAAATATTCTACTCTTTATCAGCTTTATCATATTTTAAAGGAATCAGTTATCATTAATGTTATACTTTATCTTTTACAATTTTTAAGTAATAAAGAATTCTTGCCCTCTCCATTTTAATAACATTATATTACTTCTGTTTTCTCTCCTAGGTTTAGGAGATAACCCTGTGATAATGTTAATATTTAGTAGAGTCTAATCTGAATTTAAATTGTCATCCTCATAGTCGCTTTGATATTTGACATTTTCCAAAGTTACAGTGCCTGAAAATGTTAACTTGTTTATTTTTTTTCTTTTATAGTGAAGAGGTCTGTATTTTATCAGCATCCGGCACGGCAGCTGTCCTGAACCCTAGATTTCTGCAGGATGGCACTGTGGAGGGCTCTTTGGAACAGAGGTTGTCATGGCAGCCTGGCTTATTTTCCATAAGGGCTGAGAAGGGAGAGAGGTTGACTGTTTTTTCTCTCAGAGCTGGGATAGTTCTGTGTGAGGGTGGGTTACAGTGCTACAGTGTAGAGATCAGGACCAGGCACTTTACTGAGTGTTACCTAACTCAGCAACAGAGAAGTATCGGATCTGCACTACATTATAATTGACATACTTGATAAGTGACATGTATGACTACCAACTGAAGAATTTCAAGGATACATTTTTTTTCTTTTGTTACATTATAGAAATAATTTCTTTGATTTTTCTCTTTCCTTTCCCTTTGTCTGACCTCCAAAACAGAAAAAAGTCATGAAACAATTTTCATAAAGAAAATTCTTCATTTTGAAAACAACCAAAACACTGTATTGTACCAAAATTATATATAAAAGCTTCATGTTAAGTGAAGTATAACGTTAATATATGTAAAAGAGAAAGTGAAAGCATTAGGTAACATGAGATTACTTTTTGGTCTATTTGATTATTGGTCCCATTATCTGTTAGCTTCCATAAATGTCAAAAATGCTTTCCATAAATAGATGAAATTATCAAATATATATGCAGAAAATTATTAGTTTGGTTCCAGAGTCTACTTGGATAATATAAATTTTAATTATCCCTTACCCCGCAATATGCATATTTGCCTTAAAAATGTTTTTAGTATTAATATATTAGAATATATTAAGGAAGAAAGCAAAAAAAATCTGTCAAATTTAGTACAAATTTTCAAGTCTCTATATAACAAATAAAGATATTTTCACTCTGGTAGGCACACAGAATACCTTGTCTTTTTGATACAATATAGTGTCTTTTGTCAATATTAAAAATGGATTTTGACTATACTATATTCTAGAACATTATAAATCATCATAAATAGGAAAATGAAGGTGGGACATTTGACGTATATTAAACAATTGGAATATTCTACTGAGAACACTGACTTTGCCAGTGAGTTCTCCCAGTACAACAGTATAGTTCTCAAACGTCAGTAGATTTCATTCTTGAGTAGATAGAAGCCTAATTTAACAAATGACTATTCCCATGCAGCTAGGTTATTTCATTATTGTGACTTGGGTGGATACAGTGAATTCTCCTGTATGGCAGTCCGATGCAACAGATATCATCCCTATTTGTAAAAGATAAAAATGTATTTTGTTCTGCTATGACATTATTAGTGCTTACTAGAGAAAATTTGAAAAATTTTCTAAAACACACGAATGATACCAATCTATAGATTCCAGAAGTCCATGTATAACAAGATAAAGATAACTCCACACCCAACACTTCATAGGGAAACGGCAGAAAACCAAAGACAAATAGAATAGTTCACAAGTAAGCGAGTAGAAGGAAGAATTCCCTATGATTTCAATATTCAGAGACAATCCCTTTTGTACATTTCATATTTGAAATGTTTTTATAGACTTTAATGCTTTTATTTTTTATGCCTTATGTTGCACCATTTATGTTCAAATTCCTGTGAAGTATTTAGTTAAAAATTGCCCCAGTTTTTATCCTTTTGTGCTCCCTCATAACACATGGTCTTTGGATGCTAACAAACCGGCATTAAAATTTCAGTTCTGTTACTTGGTACTTAGTGTGACTGAGCAAGATACTTAGTGTCTCAGGTTGGTTTCAGGCCAAGTGGAACTAGTTTTTGTTGTCTGCTGGGTATTATTGGGGGGTTGGGGTGATTACCTATAGTTTTATTACTTAATCGTCAAAAAATAAAAATAAAGAGAACCTTTCTAGGTAATTATTGTTATTCCCATTTTATAGAGGAAGCTCTGAGAGGTTAAAGAACTTGTTCAGGGTCACACAGCTTCACTCAGATCTGTCTGATTTCCCTGTTACTTCTAATATATGAGAATGCTATGTCAACAATAATGGTATCTAAGAGTAAATTAAATTGACTTAGAGGGTTATTGTGAAAATTCAGTGAAATAATGTATGCAAAGAATCTGCAGAAAGCCTGATTCCTAGTAGGTATAGTATGAGTTTCCTTTCCTTCTTAAAATTTGTCTACTTGCCAAGTTTCAACTTCTAAAAAGTTTCTTTAGATTAGAGAGAATGGAGAGTCCACATCTATCCAGAGCTCTAGAAGACCTGGTGAAAGTCTGTTCTCCCTCTGTTTCCATGTCTATTCTAATTTCCTCAGATATAATGAGTGAAAAAATACTTACTCATTCTGAAATGAATTAATAAACAGCATATTACAACAAACATTTTACAACGAAGTTTGTAGATTCATTTGAGGTTTATGTATGATGTATGTTTTTATGAAACACAGGTTTTTGGTTTCTCAGAAATGTAAAACAGTCATTGGAAATTAGAAAGTTTAGTTTTCCTATTTTTGACTTAATTTTTCTCTTAAATAGATTTGTTTTTAAACATAAATTTATATTCAAATTATCTGATTAAGAAATGTTTTTCTTCGAAAAATTTTAAAATTATTTTTGTGTCGTATTTGTCAGACAGTAAGAAAACATTACCCTTATTGTCTAACCATTTGTTCTCACTGTGTTTCCACAAGAATAAGACCTAGCCGGACCGTCAGCTCTAATGTGTCTTTTGGAGCAAAAATTAATATAAGACCCGGTCTTATTTTACTATAAGACCGAGTCTAATATAATATAATATAATATAATGTAATGTAATGTAATATAGGACCCGGTCTTATTTTACTATAAGACCAGGTATGATATGATATAATATAATATAATATAATATAATATAATATAATATAATATAATATAATACCCAGTCTTATTTTATTATGATATAAGACTGGATCTTATGTAAGACCCGGTCTTATATTCATTTTTGCTCCAAAAGACTCATTAGAGCTGATGGTCTAGCTAGGTCTTATTTTTTGGGAAACACGGTATGTTGTATCCCAAAGTTAAATCTTCAAAATATTATTGTTTTTTGTCAGGTGGTAGGTCATCACACGTACAAATTGATGCAAAATGACTTTCTACTTGTATAAGTGTTTCTCTCATAGAAAAGTGTATGATTCTCATTTAATGGTTATTTGTAATTCTTGTAGTGGTATTCTTACAACCTACTGTGGAGAAGTTGTGGTGTAGTTTGTACACAAGTATTATATATATAATATATGAGTATGTTTTTGAAAACACAGAATTTTCAAGAATGCCTTATTTTTTTTTCTTAATTATTCATACAGGCTAGAAGAAACTGTGCCTACAGCCTGTGGATTTTGCCATATACCCTATGATGAACTGAATATGCCATTTCCAGCTCATCTCACATATTGCTATAACTGCAGGAAACAAAAAGTTCCTGATGTTCTGTTTACGACTATAGATCTCCCAATAGATGCAGCAGTTATTGGAAAAGGTTGTCTAATTCAAGCAAGGTATGTCTGTGAAAACAATATTTTGGGTCCTTGAAAGAGTATGGGGACGTGGAGTCAAATAGACCTGTTTTCAAATATTTGTTCTGTTGTTTCCTAACTGTGGGATCCTGTGCAGGCTGAGCAATTGTAACTGAACCTTGTATTTTATTGTATGGAAAATTGGGAGAAAAAATACCCTCTTTTTAAAACTCAAATATGTTTATATTAGTTTTAAACATTTAAATTCTGTATAAATGCTTATTATTATGAGAATTATTAGCCTGATGTAGGCTAGGGATGTGACTCAGTATGCTTTAATGACATTAAACATGCAACACATTTTGGAAATTGACTATTTTTTCTTTTAAAGAACAGTGCTATGTTGTACTTCTTTTACAACTTCACTTAACTGTTAAGAATTCCTTTTAAAATGTACTGTAGTAGGAAATGCTAAATTATGGTAGGTATGTAGAAGACAGCTGTAACTATCTAGGGCACTAACAACTGCCAGGTTACCAATTCCTTTGAGCATTTCTGTCCTCATCTTACTTGACATCTCAGCAGTAGTCATATGAGGTCAGATAGTTAAGTTTGAGAACTTATCCTAGAAAAAGTGCTACATATCTCATTGCTGAATATCACTATGGTCACCTTCAAAGTACTCCCCTTGGGGAGCTATGCACCGACACCAGCACCTAGTCCACCCTTCAAAGCAATTTTGGAACTCTTTTTCTGCAATGGCCATCAGAGCTATCGTCGTATTACCCTTAATGTCCTGAATGTCATCAAAATGTCTTCCTTTCAATATTTCCTTTATATTTGGGTAAAGAAAGAAGTCATTGGAGGCCAGGTCAGGTGAGTATGGAGGGTGTTCCAATACAGTTGTTTGTTTACTGGCTAAAAACTCTCTCACAGACAGTGCCGTGTGAGCTGGTGCATTGTTGTGATGCATGAGCCGTGAATTGTTGGCAAAATGTTCAGATCGTCCAACCTTTACACACAGTCTTTTTAGCACTTGCAAATAGTAAACTTGGTTAACTCTTTGTCCAGTAGGTACAAATTCATCATGAATAATCCCTCTGATATCAAAGAAGGTTAGCAACATCGTTGCAACAAGTTTGCGAACTTAATTGTTCAGATCTCCTGCAGTCAATTGTTTCCTCCTTGAAACTCCTTTGAGTTCACAAGGCCACAGCTGTTGCTTTTTCCTACCTTTGTGTATAATCTCCAGTCTTCTTATTGATTCCTCTTTATTTCTTGATCCTCGAGAGCGATTGGTCTGGACTTACTTCTCAAAACTCTCTCCCTAGTTGAACTCATCATATGGTAGGCTATCTCTATGTCTGTGACCCCCAAATTTATAACTTCAGTCCAGAACTTTCTCCTGAGCTTCAGATTCATATATGTCATGTGGGGTGGCATGTGGAGTCTCAGCTCCTGCTCCCCGCTTAAGAACGCAGGACATGGTGAGGCCAAAAAGGAACACCCACGGAGCCATAGATAGGGGAATCATAGCACTATATTCTTGCTGGCGGCTGGGTTGGAGACACAGGAAGCAGGAACCACACTATCTGCAATCTGCTGTCCACTTCTCTACCAACCAGTCTCTCCTGCCAACTGCAATCCATGCTTGCCAGTCCAGCCACCATCTTCTTGCTAGCCCCCCATTTTTCTGCTAGCGTAGCCATGGCAGTTATATTAGTGGCCAATGGCTCACTGGTTACAGCTGATGGCCAACTAGCTACAGCTGATGGCCATCCAATCACAGTTGATGGCCATTTACTACCTGAGCCAGCACCTTTCCATGTGAGGCCGAGAGCCTGGAAACTGCTCTCCTGGCTCTGTCCCCACAATATATTTACCTCTGTACTCACACCCCATTTTGATGTGTCAGATGCATCTCATTCTTGTTTCAAATTGAACTCCTGATTTTCTCCACTTCTTTTATATTAATTAGCCTTATCTATTTTAATTAATGATACCTTGCTATATCCAGTTCTTAAAACCAAATATTTTATTATTTGATGTTATCCTTTCTTCTAACCTTCCCACATCAAAGTTACAAAGTCATGTTGCATTTTCTTCTAAAATACATTTGTAATCCATTTACTTTTGTTTCATCCTCTCTTGTATGTTAGGCCTTCCATGTTGGATTGTTTTTCTTCTGCCTGAGGTATATCCTTTAGTATTCCTTTTGGTGGTTCCAGTTGTGGTGAACTATTTTTTCTTGTCTGTATGCGTGTTTATTTGATCTTCAAAAGGTATTTTGGGCTGACAGTTATTTTATTTCAGCACATTGAAGATACCCTTCTGGCATTCATCGTTAGTGTTGAGAAATAATCTATTAGACTTGTTGTTTTTTGAAGACATTGTATGTTTTTTGCTCGGGTTGTGTGTGAACTATTTCATTTGTCTTTGGTTTTCTGCAGTTTCTCTATGAAGTGTTAGGTATGGAGTTATCTTTGTCTTAGTTGTTATACATTGGGCTTCTTGATTCTGGAGAATGGTGTCTTTCATGTGTTTTAGAACATTTTTAGATATTAATTCTCCTGTTTCATCTCTTCTCTCTTCTTGATACGCCACTTAAAAATATGATAGACTTTCCTACTACCTCCTTTATGTCTGTTACTCTCCTGTGTTTTCTATCATTTTGTGTCTCTGCTATATTTTGGATACTTTATCTGTCTTTCAATTCTTTAATTTTTCTCTTCATCTGTCTCTAATAGTCTAATAAGCCTAATAATTGCAGCTTACAAATTCTGATAATCTAGTTTTTATTTCTAGAAGTTTTGTTTTTTTCAAATATAATATCACGTTATAATCTGATTGATTCTGTAACTAGTAATTTTCATATATGAAATCTCCGTTTTCTCTTGTTTCTACTGGTTATTGTCCATAGTGTTTTGTTTCCTTTGATTGTGATAGACTCACAGGAAATTACAAAAATGGTACAAAGCGTCTCCTGTACCCTCCCTGACCTTCCCCCATTGGTAGCATCTTATACAGCTGTTATAGAGTATCAGCTAGGAAATTGACATTGGTATAATGCTGTTAACTATACTATAGCTCTTATTCAATCTTTGCCAATTTTTAAACTTGCATTTATTTATATATTTGTGTGTATAATTTTTTGCAATTTTATCCTGCATTTGAGTAACCACCACCTTAGTCAAGACAGAACTGTTCCACCCCACAAAATAACTTCCTTGTGCTGTCTCTTTATGTTTATACTCCACACTGCCCCTTGCCTTGGTCCTGTGATGCTTTTCAGAAGATTGTTAAAAATATGTAACTTATCCAATTGCCTTTTTTTTGTTGTTTTTTTTGTTTGTTTTTGTTTATGGTAGGAGGGGTTGGTCTCTATCAGCAGTTCTCGGTGTTCTCCTGGACCAATAAATGGCATCACCATCTTAGGGGGATCTTTAGAAATGCAAATTCTCAGGTCTGAGACCTAATGAATCAGTGAATCAGAAACTCTGGGGATGGGGCCCAGTAACTGTTTCTTAACTGGTCCACCAGGTGGTTATAATACAAGCTAAAGTTTGAGAACTACTAGCCTAAATAACCTGACTTGAAATTTTGGGATCTTTTCTTCATCTTCATTGCTACCTTTTTAGATATTAATTCTCATTGTCTCTCATCATAATAGCCTCTTGTCTACCATCCCTACATGAATTCTGTCATCTTTACTCCGTTCTCTGAGTAGCCATATTAATGATGACCTAAAATATAAATTGAATCTGTTATTACTTAAAACGTATTTGGGGTTTCCCATTGCTGACAGAATAAAATCAAACTCCTTACCATGATCCATAAACCCTTAATATGCTCATGCCCCTGCTTAATGGCACCCTCATCCACCCTACTCTCACCCTGCTCACTTCACTTTAGCTACTGTCGTCTCCTTTTGGTTCTCCTAATATGCCAGCTCCATTCCTTAACTGTCTTTCTTTAACTCTCCCAGTTCCATCATGTCTTTAGGATCCCAACTCAGGTATCATCTCTTCTATGAGGCCTTCTCTGTAGTTAGTCCCACTCACTTCATCTGCTTTATTTGCTTCAGACACTTGGTTCTTAAACATAATCTGAGGTTGCCTTGTTTCTTTGTTTATTCCCACCCACCATCCCTCCACTAGACTATAACCATGAGAATAGGGACTTTGTGTTTTTGTCACTAATTAATGCTCACCACCTAGAACAGTGCCTGGACACATAGGAGATACTCAAGTAAGTTTTATATTCTTTTAATACATAAATTAACCTTTTCCCTCTGCTATCCTTCCATCATAAGATCATATGGAGTTATAAAACTTAAGATTTTACATTACATTCTCTTATGATTTTGATCAGTATTTCATTTCTAAAGATTTTGAGATTTTTCCTTTTTGTTTAGTGAAATAGGGTTTTCAGCAAAAGAACATACAGTGAAAAAAATGGCAGGAAAGATTAATATAACTTAGTACACCCATTTGGAACAAGTAAATGTTTTATCAAGCACACTCTTAGAAAGTTTTAAAAATCGAATGTTTCTTAAGATGGTATCAAAAATACTGTCCACTGACTAAATTATTGTTTAAACAGGTTATGTCGCTTGAAAAAGAAAGCACAGGCAGAAGCAAATGCTACAGCTATCAGTAATCTATTGCCATTTATGGAATATGAAGTGCATACTCAGCTAATGAATAAACTAAAACTCAAAGGAATGAACGCTTTATTTGGACTGAGAATCCAGATCACAGTGGGTGAAAATATGTTGATGAGCTTGGCGGTAAGTTTACATGTTTTTGTTTTGTGATTTCTTTAGTTGTAGTAGATTCTGTTTTATGTGATTGAAAGAGTCTTTTAAAAAGACTTATCTAAAGAAATTGGTATCAAGACCTTTAAGGGTTGGAAACATGAGTAACAAATATAGTGATAGTCTTTCAAATATTTTTATATTTAATTGTAAAATAATTATCTATTAAATTAAATCAATAAATTATCACATAAAATATTTACTTATTTATATTATATTTATGTTACTATATTTTTATGTTCTGACCATAATAACCTCAGTAAGTCAGATTTCTAAAAATTATCATGTGTTTAGTAAGTTGGCCACCATTATTCTGGGCTTTATTGTTGTTTATACATTGCTAAAACAGAGTTTCTCCTTGGAACTGTTGACATTTGAGGTTGGATAACTCTTGGTTGTAGTGGGTTGTCTTGTTTGTTGTAGGGTGTTGTAGGCAGTAGAGTGTGCAGTAAAATATGTGTGTTTCTTGAGTGCTGCTAAGTTGTGAGTCAGTAGAAAGCTCTTTGTCTTAGCTTCATATTCACCTTTGCTTGTTAGAAAATAAGTTCTGACTAGAAAGTTGTCAAGGAGGTAAGCGAGAGCTGCCTTTGTAAGTAGCCTGAGACCCAGAGAACTAGATGCCTGCAAAATACATGTATTGATAACTTAGAATCTGAACAACATTATTTGTGGAAATCCTCTCACATTCTAGACTCATAGCTAGCCAAAATTTTTGTCTATATTACTTGTACTTTTTAAGTTGAAATTCTCTACTATCTTTCTGAGACATGCATAGGAACTTAATTTTAAAAATTAATGGAACTTGGATTCTTTTTCTCAGTATGCATTTGTAGATAAAATGCTAAATTGTTTCTTAATCTTTTTTTTTCTATAAGAGCAAATATGGAAATTTCTGTATGTAGGGGATAATTGTATGATGATGATTAATTATATAATCACCATTTTTAACAAATTTGTAATGATTAGTGAAAGTAATCTGATTTATATTTAAATATTTGATATTTAGATTAACTTGGAGAAAAAAGTGCTCATTATAATTCATTTATCTACAAACTCTCATGTTTAGTGAGGACATAACATAAATGTGTAAATTGGGCTAAACACAAAACTGGTTATTAGTGAGTGCCTATAGGAACTAAGAGCTTGATTCATAGTCAGAGGTTTAAGAAACATTGTGCCTACTTTATCAAAGACTTCTGATGGTTGAGCCTAAAGAAACTGTTTTGTGACCCTGATACCATCCTTCACTGTCTGCCTTAAATACTGCCTTTTCTGATTCTGACCAATCTTTTCCTCTTGATCACTAGTGACACTAATTGCAATTGTTTAAGCATTCGATCTTTGTTCTGTGTTTTAGCTTGTGCACTTAAATATCCAGGTCCCAAGAGTAGCTTCCATGATAGTTGATCTCTGATGAGTGCTACTGTGTGTCTGGCTCTACTTTCCCACAAAGAATGTAATGTTATTTTCACAGGAGGAGAACGTAGATGCTGTGATAGGTTGAGACTTGTCCAAAGTGCTATGGTTACATGTCCTGCACCTGGGTTTCAAACCAGGCCTGTTGAGTTCCAGAGTCTGTGTTCTCAATCACGCTGGGCTGTTGCCGTGTTGGCGAATGCAGTTTAGAAAGTGTTAGAGATGGTGTACTAAGGCTTCGTATGGCACCAACGGCCTTCTGAGGTTGAGCAGCGTGCAGTCACAGGTGCAGGAGAGTGAGTCACAGGTGCAGTCATGGCCACTAATGAACAAACAGGAGAGAGAGCTTCTGAGGATCAATTTCATCTACTGCACAGACGTCATCATACAGTAGCATAATTTCAAAATAGTAATAATTCAAAATACACAGGTATCTGGAGTTAAAATAATTGTCATCTCTTTTCTCCATTCCACTCCTTTGATGTTAACAATTTGGTGTTTATACTTATATGTATTGTTTTGCTTTGCTTATATAAGCGTATTTAAACTTAAATGCACATAGATGTGTGTATAGTGTGTGTGTGTGTGTGTGTGTGTGTGTGTGTGGTTTTGTATTTCCCGAAATAATTTTCCAGCACTAATGGCACATAGTACTGTTACAGAGTCAGAAATTTATGGTCATTTAATTAAATATTTAAAATAAATCTGTATCAAATAAAGCTTTCTTTCTTGGTAATTACGGAGGTAGGGTGGTATAGTGAAAAGATGTTAGGTTTTGGAGAGAGAAATGGATTCAAGTCTCTTCTCCACATTTATTGACAATATGATCTTGAGTCAGTTCCCTGTCCTTTCTGCACTTCACTTTTCTTCACTTGCTTTGCAAAAGTTTCCCTTTCACTTTTGCCATATAAAAGGTAAATTGTCTACTCATTCATGAAAAACGTACTTTTAACAACTTTTTATCTTTATATTCTAAACTTTTTTCGATGAAATTTATTTTTACAATCATAAGGTAAAAATTTCATAGTATAGTTGGATATGCAGTGAAAAGTGAATTCTCAGTCCCCCACCAACCCAGAGTTCTCACCAGAAGCAACCAACCCCTGATACCAGTTGCGCTTTTGTGCCCTTCCACATATGTCCTGTGCATACACTGATGCTAACTATCTTTTTCCTAGGGCAAAGATCACATTCCTAAATAAACTTAAGGATTGTTATTCTTTTTTATTTTTTATTTTTTTTATTTCCCCATTATTTTTACAAGTCGGCCACAGGTGTATATTTATCAGCGTTACCAACTCCTGGTGGAATTCAGATTGCTGGGAAGACTCCAAATGATGGCTCATACGAACAGCATATATCTCATATGCAAAAGAAGATAAATGACACGATCGCTAAGAATAAAGAGTTATATGAAATCAATCCTCCGGCAAGTAAAATAAATCTGTATTGTGAATATATAAGTTAGTGTTTAGATGTTAGTAGTGTATTTTTAGGTTATCTTATTTTGGACATTAAAGATTTTTTTTTCCAGTGTTTAGATTTGCTCTCCTCATTAGTCATTCTTTTACCTCTTTTATGTCTATGCTCAAATACCTCCTTTTTAAGGAGGCTGACTTTGACTTCCTTATTTAAAATTGCAACTCTTCTGTCAATTTTTGGTACTTCCTATCCCCTTTTCTGTGTATTGCTTGTTACTCTCAGTGGAATGAAGCTCCGTTAGGGCTGTATTTCTAATGCTTAGGACAGTTCCTCCTGGTATTCTTTTCTCTTTTTTTCTTTTTTTAAAGATTTTTGGGGAATATTGGGGAACAGTGTGTTTCTCCAGGGCCCATCAGCTCTAAGTCATTGTCCTTCAATCAAGTTGTGGAGGGCGCAGCTCAGCTCCAAGTCCAGTTTCCGTTTTCAATCTTTAGTTGCAGGGGGTGCAGCCCACCATCCCGTGCGGGAATTGAACCAGCAACCTTGTCTTCCTTTACTATAATGTGAGCCCCTTGAAGATAGACATATTTAGTGAATGTGACTTAAGTTACTTCATCCATTCAATAAATATTTTTTGAACTTCTGTTTTAGTAGTACTGTTTTAAGGAGGGAATAAATCTTTTATGAATTAAAAAATTTCAGCATATGTGGATTCCATGTGTTGAATATGACTGTTTCTACAAAAGTGCTTATCAATTTATGAATCTTCTACAGTGTCTTTCCTTATTTCAGATCCTGACTACATTACAGTCTGTTAGCGTAACATCTCAGAATTTCTTTGACAAAATCAGTGTACCAGGCCACTACTCATAGTACAGTTTTGTGTTTTTGATTTCCCAAAACAATGTATGCCCACCCTGAAAATGTGGATCAGAGTGGTCCTTCCCTTCGGAAGGTAGCCCCAGAGGAAGTGAATGCTTCTCAGTACATTGAGAAATGTTCCCAAGACAAAGGTGCAGTACCACTTACCTGGAGATAATTCAACCAGAAGTACCACAATAAGGTGCAAAACTTTTATTTGGAATAGCACCAGTGGTGAAACTTCATTATGAATCTAAGGTACATTAAGTTCCAGATAGTTACATATGTTAGGTCTGTGATACAGAGAACAGAGGCATAACCAAATTTTGAACTACTATAAAATTATAAAAAGAAGGATGGTATCCGTTAGGAAGAACCCTGCATTCAGAATCAAAAGAACGATTTAGACAAGTTCTTCACTTACCAGTTTTCAAACCCAGGCAAACTACTTTACCTCTGAACTGCAGCTCTTTCTCATTTTGTAGTCATTTAGTAGGCACCCTGTCAAATTTATATAGGGCAGGCTAATTTGGAGTGCAAACATAATAAATGGATGTGAAAGTACTCCATAGATAGCTATGTTATGAAACTGTGGTGGTCGTCTTATGTAAGGTATGCACTATATTTTTGAAAAACTTTTTCTTATAACTTGCTTTTTAAAAAGATAGGCCTGTTACATCAACAATAGGCTATGCCTTTTGCATTTGTGCTCCCATATCCACATTCCCTATATTCCTTGACAAGAAATATTTAGAATCTCTAGTTACCTTTGATCTTTGGCTTTGTAATAGGTAAAACTTACGAACCGATGTAGGATTGCCCCATACACTGACCTCAAAAAGGTGATTATTGTAACCACCGAAGTTTATTTAGCTAACTAAGTTGCACAACAAATACATGTGTAATATATGTATTATGTGTACATACACATACATACACACGTTATATTTATTGTATCCCTCATTTACTTTGTGGAGCTTTGAAAAATTACCACTGAATAAGAAAAGATATAGAATTATATCTGGGGACATAAATCTTTAATTCTTTATGGACTATTAGGACTTTTAAATGAGGACTAGAAAATAGCTTCTGAACTGGAAGGACTATCAGTTCCCTACTCATTGTAGTTTCCTCTCTGTATAGTAAATATCAGTAATGCCTTGCTATGTCTGTGAAAGTTACACAGGTATTTCTGGATTAGTGTGTCAAGGCTGCTATTATCAATTAAAGGAAATAGCTATATACATACTCTATAAAAAGTTAGTCATAAAGTGTATAATTAAATACAGACTTTGAATATATTTTATAGACTTTCCCTCTCTCAGTAATTGTCTATTAATATAAAAATTTAAAACCAAACTGAATTATGCAAATAGCAAATCATTATGTTGTACACCTGAAACTAATATAATGCTGTATGTCAATTAAACCTCAATTAAAAAAAAAATAAAAGACTACCATTTACAAACAAACAAAAAACCAAACCTGAAAAATATAGTCATCTAATATAAAGTAATTATATTTCTTTTAGGAGATAGCTGAAGAGATTATAGGATCACCCATCCCAGAACCAAGACAACGCTCGAGACTTTTAAGATCTCAATCAGAAAGCTCTGATGAAGTTACAGAATTGGACCTTTCACATGGGAAAAAAGATGCTTTTGTTTTGGAGGTATTGCATTAGACTAAGTATTTAGAAAATAAGATGCACATTTTTACAATCAGATCTTAAGTTGATGTGATACTTTTGTATCATTACAACTTTATAAATATCAAAAAACATTATAGAAATTACAACAAAATTGAAAGTATCAGAATTTGGTAATGTATTTTTTTTCAATGCCAGATACTAACGGTCATGGAAAAATTAATGTATGGATTAAAATAAAATTGATATTTAACTCTTGGAGATATTTTTACAAACTTGAATAAGAAGTTAAAGTGTTATTCTTTCACTTACTATAATTACCTGCTTTATGTGTTACACCATATTACTATAATTATAACATTTTACATGTAATGATATAAGCACTATGAATTCTGAACGAAGTGTGTTCTTACTGAATTCAGAAAATATAATTGAGCTTTCATTATAGAAATATACTCAGAACAAGCTTTTTGGAGAATAAATGTGGCATGAAAGATTTATGGAGCTTCCTTCCTCACAAATCTGCTTCCCCTGCCCTCCCCTGTAGAACAGTTAGCTTTGAAAGAGATAGATGATCTTCCTTTGATATTGAAGGAAAGGAAAACAAATAAGATACACAGAAATGTTCTGGTAAGATGCCAGTTGAGAGAAAAAGTCAGATGCCTTGATATTAGTGAAGCAGGAAGCTGATGGTAGAATTGTATTGGGATGGGACTGGAGGTTTGAAGAATCTAGAACAGTGTCAGTGAATGTGATCAGGATGTCAGCCATGAGAGATGCACAAAGTTTGACTGAAATAAGAGTGTTAATTTTTGGAAAACTCAAACTGGATGGATTTGTGCCCTTTTTCCCATATTTTCCTACAGTCTGATAATGGGGGGAAAATGGAGATCGGTAAAAATATGTCAGGTTAAGGAGGTAAAGGGATCCAGGGTAGTCTTTAGAGCAGTGCTTATTCAAAGTAGGCCAGCCGTGACTAACTGTAGTGTCAGCACTGGCTGGGAGCTTGTGACAAATACAAATTACTGGGGCCCTTACTTCAGACCTAGTAAATGAAAATTTCAAGGTGGAGCCCAGGAATCTGTTTAACAAACCCTCCAGGTGATTCTTAGCATTGCCTGAAGTTTGATCTATGGCATTATTGATATTTCTGATCCTGGGATCCTGCCTAAGTAGAGAAAGCAGTGCTTCAAATGTGGGCAGAAGACTGAGGGCAAGATGCAGCTTCAGTAAGAGAAAGGACAACGGACGGGTTGTAGTTGGAGAATACTTGAGATCTGCATGTGGAATCAGGGAATAATGTGTTGAAGTATGCCAGGACTGTGGGTAGCGAAATTTACGTGGAATTGACAGTGGTTCTTGGAAGTCCCACAGATGATGGGAGAGGAAGCTTAGACTGTGTGGGCCAGGACTTTGACCCCTCGACCCCTCGATACACAGATGAATGTCAATATATATCTAGTTGGATATGTTCACTCCTCATTATTCACAATGAAATATTATGATGTAAGAAAAATAGTATTTGGACTTCTTTCTTTTAGACATGCCTTTACATTTATTCCTATGTAATTATTTTAAAGCATTTCTGTATTGAGTCAAAAAATTTTTTTAAATTGCTCTTTATTAATTTAAACAAATGGAGATAATGATTGCTTATGGCATCTTTGTATTTTGAAGCATGCCATCACAAAAGCTTGAGAAAAAGCTCAGTTTTTAAAAGCTCAATATATTTTATAAAATATTTTATTTAGAAGTATTTATAATTGCTATGGAGAAATTTATAGATATTAGAAAATTTTTTTCACGTTTTGTGTTTTAACTTAGGGAAAAATGGCTCTACTTTTTTGACTCTTGCTTTCTAATTAGTAAATAATAAACTTCTTAAATTTGAAATTATTATATATTTACTACTCATGTAATAGTTTTAATCTTTCTATTTTTAGATTGATGACACAGATGCTATGGAAGATGTACATTCTCTACTTACTGATGTTCCTCCTCCTTCAGGTAAACAGAAAAAAATTACCTTTGAGATAAGACTCTTTTTTTACATATCAGTATTTTAGTTCGTAATCATTATGGTACTGACTTTATTTTAAAGGCTTTATCAATGTCACATGCTTTGCTGCTCCAAGTTTGAGAACATATAGTTTAAAAATATTTATGTTAGAACTTAAGTTAACTGATTTATAATCCTTTTATGATTATACATTTTTAAAAACCTTATAATTTATTAAGGTGGTCTAAAGTTTTCTGAAGGTATAGACTTTTAGAAAAACAAGATGAATGGATCTTACGGTTAGAACTTCATGTAATAATTGAAAAATGTTATTCTTTAACACAAAATAAATGAAATATTATCATATATTTTAACTATAATTTATTTTGACAGGCTTTTATAGTTGCAATACAGAAATTATGCCTGGCATAAATAATTGGACATCTGAAATACAGGTGAACCTTTCATTCTTAATTTTAAGCAAATAAAACCTAAGTGATTTTAGCAAGTTCCTTCTTAATATATGTTTTCTTTTTGACTTCCTCATTTCGGTTAAAACGTGACCCCTTTTCATGCCACATTAGTTATTGTTCATTATTTGGTTTTATTAACTGTTACAGTATTTAGTTAAAATAATAAAATGACGTGCTATTATATCTCCCTATATTTAGATGTTCACATCAGTAAGAGTAATCCGATTAAGCAGCCTTAACCTGACTAATCAAGCCCTCAATAAGAACTTTAATGACCTCTGTGAAAATTTGCTCAAGGTAGGAACCTTTTCACTAATTATTTTTTAGTTAAAACTCCTAAGAATCATGAAATTAAAAAAAGAAAAGTATATATATGTCTGGAACACCTTACACAGTTGTGGTCTGAATTATTTTTATTTTCATATCAATCTTAACTCTGCCATCAGGTAAAATGCTAAAGTTGACCTGTCCATCTTAATATACGAATAAAATAAATATGTTTTAATTATTTCATAGCTTTAAACTTCATAAAAACCTATTGTATATATGTAAATTTAAAAACTTCTTATTTTTTTACGACTTACTGATAAATATGATTAAATCTTATTGTCTACTTAAATATTAAAAATGTATTCATAATGTAAGAATAGACAAAATAGAAATGGACGACCTTTGTTTTCACCTTTTAAACTTTTCATTTGCCAAAGTATAATATGCATTGAAAAATCCGTTTTTATAAATTTTTTAAATTAAAAGAAGTGATGTTACTGATGTTTTCTATTTTGTAGAGCCTGTATTTTAAACTACGGTCTATGATCCCCTGCTGCCTTTGCCATGTCAATTTTACAGTATCTCTGCCTGAAGATGAATTAATTCAGGTAATCAAAATTCAGTCTATTATTAAGAAGACTTTTAGTTTGTTTTTTAAATTTATTTTCAGTTGCAATTGACATTCGATATTGTTTTATATTAGTTTCAGGTGTACAGCATAGTGGTTAGACATTTATATAATTTACGAATTGATCCTCTCAATTAGTCTAGTACCGACCTGGCACCATACATAGTTATTACAATAATATTGACTATATTCCCTGAAGATTTCTGGTTTTTATCTGATCTGTTTTAATATTATAAGTTTTAATATTATAATTAATATTAAATAGTATAAACTGTTTTACTTCAAAATATTTTAAAACATGTTAGTATGAATCAGACCGTGTATGTTTCATTTTTATTAACTGGTTATCTGCTGGTGGAATCATATATGTGCTCCAGCACACATACAATAGGATGTGTACTTATGTGGGATTTTTTCCAGATCCCATCTTTAAGGATCTTGAGCTCTTTCTGAAATATCTGTGTTCAGTTATACATGTTGAGCTTAGTTCTCATCTGAATATCTGAGTTGATGTATAATTCTGTTGAGAATCTTAACTAAGAAAGACAAATTAGCCAATTAGTGTAAGTTGTTCCATGGTACTGAAAAAGGTTTGTAAGAAACTTATTCTGGCAATGATTATTTTGTTAATCATACTGTTTTTGTGATTCTAGGTTACAGTCACAGCAGTTGCGATAACTTTTGACAAAAATCAGGCTTTACAGACCATAAAACCACATGTTGAAAAGTCATTGCAAAGAGGTAAACCTGTGATGGATGGGAGCATAGTTCACGTTTGTCTATCTTATAGTTCAGTGGTAAAATATAGAGGATAAGTAGATTAAATAAAAATGACGTGTTTCTTGAAGAGACTCTGTCACTTTTTCTGTTTATCTTTATCAGAATAACTGTGTGGATAAGCATATGGCTGACTTGATACTTTTCACACATGAATAGGTGGTTGACTGGTATTTACATCGAGAATGCTATTGTTATATAGACTTACATGGTAGCGTATTAATTCTGCAGTAGTTTAGAGGCCCCTATTTGAGGACTTCTAAGGAGGTCCTCCAGGCATTTGAGGAGCTACTGATGTAGTAAGCATCACGTATTTTTCTCAAGGAAAAGTCCCATAGTGTTCAACAGATTCTCAGAGTTGTCATTGATCCAGTAAAATTTAGGAAGTACCATGCTTAATATATTCCAAAGAAACCCAAATTATTAGAAACCATTTACATGTTCTGAAAAAAAAGGAGAGGGAAATAGTAAATAGTGTACTTTCTAAAGTTTAATGACTTATTGGCTAGATAAAATATTCATGGATAGTCTAAAATATTTTAAGTTGATTACATTCTACATGTATAGCATTGAATTAATACCAAATAGAGACATGTATTTAATGATTATGTGTTCAGATATTCATCAAAGAAGATAGATAATAACTGGTTTACATATCATAGAACTAGTAAGGTACAAAGAGTAGGATAATATTTAGCACTCATTATTATTTGCAAGGCACTGTGCTAAGAGATTTATAAGTATTATCCTTTCTAAATATCACAACAGTCCTACCAGGGAAGGTAGCACCACACTCAGCATCATGCAGATGAAGGGTCCCTATGGGAAAAACCAAGGAGAAAATAACCAGAATAAATTGGGGGTGTATGTATATGTTATCTCAGTTCCTTAATTAAAAAAAAAAAGATTATTACTAAATAACTAGTCTTTTTCTTGTCTCACAAGCCTCTACAGATAATGAAGAGCTTCTGCAGTTTCCACTGGAACTCTGTTCAGATTCGTTGCCTTCTCATCCTTTTCCACCAGCTAAAGGTTGGTTAAGTAAGGGAAATCCAAACATAAATCCTAGTTTCTAGTGTCTTTCACCTGTTTCTTCATTGTAGGCAATCTTACTTAATCTTGAGATGAAGATTTATCCTTTATTCCCTCATTGTATGTTTCTTCATGTTCATAAAGGGGAGAAAGTGATGTTCTTTTCATTTCTCAAGTAATCTCATCATAAATTTTTAAGGTAATTTTTCGTATAATACTCCATTTTTACATCTCAAATATAGTAAACTTTTATTTTTAGAGATTTGGATTTCCCAAAGCAATTACTTACACATAATGTATTTGGTATTTATATTATATTTGGTAAAATTAATTTTTCCAGCAACAGTCAAACCTTTACAAAAATGTTCAGTTTGAAAATGACAAGAAACTATTTTCTTCAGAAGGTATTGCAGAGGTTTTGGGTGGTGGATGGATATGTAAGAAAGGGATGTACTTTTTGTTTTTTGGGTGCCTTGGCTATATTTGAGGAACATTGTTAGATACTTAAAGTATGCTGCCATTTTTCTGATGCAAAATGATTGTCCCTTACCTTAACAGCAGTAAATCTACTCAGAGCTGTGCAATTGTTGGAGAAAAATGAAAACATAGTTTGTTCCATTTTTCTTCTGATTTCCATGCAATTTTTATTATAAAATTCACAGAATTATTGTACCTTATTTCATAGCATTACATGTACAATAAATGTAGTTTGTGTCTTTCTAAATTTTTTATTGCATTTATTATTTAAAAGCAAGTTGACTTTTCTAATATATATATTTCATAATACAGGTGAATATATTTTATGATTTCTACTTGTCAATTACTTATCTGACACCAAATTAGGTATAATACAATATAGTTTTATATTCACTATTGGATATATGTCAATAGAGTCTTTACTAAGTCAGTGCAAGCTCTGTCTATGTAGGTAAATAGAGCCTGTGTCATATTTTGAAGATGAAAAGGTAAGCTACTTTCAAAATCTGAGCTTTCTAACATGGTAACTCTTTCCTTTTTGTCTAAATTAAAATTCTGATTTAGAATTCCATGGAGAATTTTTGCATACCTCAACTTCTTTGATAGAATAGAGAGGAAAGATCAAATCCAAAGATAATCTCAGTTCAGATTTATAAATTAAGTGTAGCTTCCAGAACAAAAAGCAGAGCTGCCAAAATATTCCTTAACTGAGTAAACAGGATTTTTTTTTAAATACCTATTTTATACAGAAATTTGTATTTAACACAGGTACCATTTCATTTATCCTGACCCTGCAATGAGGGGAAAAAAAACAAAACCAAAAACACAATCAACAAACAAAGATTTGATCAACTAATAATCTATAGGACTATATATTTGTGTACTTAAGGTCCCTGTTAACTCAACTTTACCATATTGTCAATAGCTACTGAATTCTGCAGATTAGATTTAAACTCTGTAAGTTTGCCTTATGTGTATAACTTACAGTTTCTGTAGTAGCTTTCAAAATGTTTTTGAGCGTAATTAAAACTACTATCTCTTATGGTCATTAGTATATTTTGTACAAATGATAGATACTTTGTGAACTGAAGAAGAAGGAAAGAATTTGGGTAGACTAAGTCATATCTGAACAATACCTAAAATATTTGTAGTTCATTTTAGGCACCATAGAGAGGGGCCATGAGGTGGAGAGATAAAGCAATAGACCTGGGATCTCTTCTCAGTTTTGCTACTGGTGAAGTGTGAGAAGTTGGGTCAGTTAACCTCTTATAAACCTCAGTTCCTCGTCCATAAAATGTGAAAGTATTAAGGTTGTTTCTAGCCTTTAAAATTCTCTGATTCCTTGAGTTTCTATAGTTTATGGTTCTTTAATTATTAACATATTCCTATTATTAAAAACAAATCAAAATCTATGCTTGTCGTCACACTGAATTTCTATTAAGTTAAATAAAATATTTCCAAATAACTTCTAATCAGTTAAACCAATAATTTTTAAAACATAAAGTTTCTTCAAAGATGCCTCATGGCTTTCCAGAAGGCAAGGTGGGAAGGGACCTGAGAAGTGTGGCGGAGTGAGAGGACAGGTCTCTGGACCCCCTGTTCTGCCTGTGAACTAGAGCAGCTTCAATTCTGTGTGCTTTTACGTGTCAGTTTTCTATACGTGATTTTGTTTGAAGACAGCGTTTCAAAAAGTTGGAAAACAACTGAATCAGAACATTCCACCTTTATCATCATCATCATCATCATCATCATCATCATCATCTTCAGATATCATCACATCTGATACTAATGTATATAAAACTTTTCATGTTAAGTATTCAACTGAAAGACCTATGTGTTTTTCCTTCAGTATTACATTTCAAAATCATCAGTAAACACTAAAAAGTTTATCTGTACCTTTTTGTAAGTAGTTTTGTAAATTGTGGTTTATGTTGCATGCTTATTTATTGTCTTTGTTTCCTTAAGTCTTTTCAGGAGGACATGGACTATAACAAATATATTTGAAAAAGTTATCTTAAAAGTATTTTTGAAGATTTGAGGATAGGATGGGTATTGAAAAGGTCTGCAGAATGTTATAATGGAGTGTTATAACATGAATGTAATAATGGGCATTGTAACATGAAGAAAAGTTTGGATAGAGAATAGAAATATCTGGACAAAGTTAAGTGCAGCAATTTAGAGGAAACAGGCAGGAGAGAGAAAGGTAAGAGTTCTAGGAATAAATGCGCAGAAAACTTCCTACTTGTGTGCAACTACAAGAGGCTTAAAATACTAACACTGAGAAGTAAATACATGCATAATTTTATAGTGTTGTTAGGTCATTTAGCTAAGTTGATAGAGCTCTTTTTTAAATTCTGAAAACTTTGGATTTTAATTTATTTTTCATGTTCTTATCACAAATAGGATGATTTGTTAAAATTTTTCATTTCCTTTTATGTTGACAGTAGTTTCAAGAACTAAGCACAGTATGTTTATTAATACTTCCATCTTTTCACTTGTAGATAAACTTTTTGTGTTATTGAAAATGAATGACTGTTATGTGAAGAAAAGATGCTTTAATTATATGTGTCCTAATTCTCTGTGTAGAGTAAGCCTGGGCCTGAATTGTCCATCCATGTTCAATTTTTTCCTCCATCTTTTGTTATATTTGGTTTTGTATCTCAAGGTAACAAAATAGTTTGATGTATGTCTCAAATTTATGGTTGATTTGGTGTTACCTTGCTAGTTATCTTGATTTTTCTGATTTGAAAATATTAAAAGATGCTGAGCCAAAGTAAAATCTTAAAGCACGTCATGTGAAGGTCATCAAATTTTTTTGATGAACACTATGAGAGGATCATAGATGATGTGGCATCAACATATAAGGCTGTGTTATGAGAAAGAACGTGGCTATAGCAAATTTTTTTATACCACTTTCATGATGTTTTTCAAATTATTAATATTATACTTTGTGTTTTCTCTGAAATGGTTTTAAGAGACTTTAAAAATGACATACACAGAAAAAAACAAATATAGTAAAAATGGGCAATCTAAGTGAATACAATTTGGGTGAAAAGTAAAAAAAAAGTCAGTAAGATTTTTCTCATGATTTTTCTCAAGATTAATCTCAAGAATTTTATACGTGTCATTTTCATAAAAGGTTACCATATTACTTTAGATACATACCTAAAAACCTAAATCTTCAGATATTAGATAGCGGATAGAATTAAGAACTTACATTAATGACAAAAATGTGTGAATCATATACCACTATAAATATATCTCAAATACTTTATAAATCTCATGTATAATAGGGTAATCATTTTCATTAAAATTCTGAGAGTTTAAGACTTTAAAAAGGTTTAATTAAGTCAGTTTTAGTTTTTATATACTGTTTGATAGACGTGTATAGAAGAAAAGTTTTTTATACCCACCTTGTTTCTGCTTTCATTTTGCTTTATGCTGGGATAATTTCCTCTTGTTCAGTGGCATACGCTAGGCTGGCAGAGTACTCTTTTCATTATGCAGCTGCTGACTAATGTGACAAGCATAGGTCAAAATCTGGATTTTAATATAAAAGAAAACAAATTAGCTTATACCCTTAATATACTGTACTCCCTAATTAGGTATACACATCGGAAATTTTTTTATTTTTATTTTTATTGTAGGCTTATAAGAGTTCCTTTTTATTTTTGTTAAACTAAATTTGATTTTAAAAGATAGTTTAACTTTAAATTTAGTGACTTGCCTCATGTTTTAAACTAGCAATTGGAAATACTCCTAAAACTCCAAAGTTAGCTTTTGTTTTTTTCCTGCCAACTAATGGTTCTGATTTCTTACAAGTATATATAATTCTTTATACTAAAATATCTTTATATATTAACAATTCAGTGCATGTCTGTTTTTTCTCTTTGTTTGAACAATATATTTTGTCACAATGACCAAATGTTAGCAACAATAAAAAACACTACAGTTCTCCATGTTATTTATGGCCACAACAATCCATGAGAAGTTCTGAAAGGGGAAAGATGCTGAGCGGAAGGAGAGTGAGAGGAAAGTAGAAACTGAAGAGAGAGAGAGGTGTGAAAAAGTTATCTAAGAAATGGGAAGGAAGGAAGGGAGGGATGGAGGGAGGAAGGGAAAGAGGGAAGAGAATTGATGGAGAAGTAGGGTAAAGGAATATTAGCTTCTTTATGGCAGCTTGAGGACAGTGAAATCCAAAATCAGAGGAAGAGTAAAAAGTAAAAAAAAAGGGAGTAAAAAACAAAGAAAGATTTAATTGGGTTACTGACAGAAAGCAGATAATTTGGAAGAGAGAATATAAAGGATGGTAGTGAGAGGAGGAATGGATACCTAGTAATGGATGCAGGAAAATGGAAAAGGTAGACTGAAATAAAAAGACAAGTGGTTTAGGATGTTGTACATCTTTAGTTGGACTTTTTTTATTTTTATTTTTTATTTTTATTAGCATTTATTTGATGCTGCATTTACTCCCAGGCCTTAAGTTTTTGTTTCTTCAGTTTCTTCTGAGAGATCTTTTTGTTCTGTGCAACATCTTCTGGTTTGGAAAAATCTGCCCTTTTTCCATTAGGATCATCTCAGTGTGGCAGGGGGAGCTCATGTATGGGCTTACCCGCCCACAAGCTCTAAATTCTGTGCAGCATCTTTCTTGGGAGCTTCGTTCACTGGTTCTGCTCAGTGACCAGAGAGTCTGCATCTAAACCCTCAAGTTCAGTATCACTCTGCATTTTTAAGCCTGTGCAGCAAAAATTTTACACTCTTTTTGGGCCACTGACCCTCAATCCAGCCCCACTCTTAGGTCTGGGCAAACCTACCAACTCTGCCCTTGTAACAACGGAATAGCACATTGCTTCTGTACAATGACATCCTTCAGATACTTGGTCGCTTTTCTGATATGCATATCCATGATGGCCTGGCATTTCCACGATTGTTCTTAAATTGAACAAGATTTGAACCTCTTGATTTTCATGATATTTTAGGGTTCTCTGGGTCAAGTGAATGGTGAACCATTTTCAGAGGTCACCTCAGGATGCTTACGGGAAGAGTAGTTGGAAACTTTAATGACCCAAATAGAGAAGCTAATTTTTTTGTCCTCTAATGAGGTATTACATGTGTATTATAGTGAATTTTTTTTCCCTTGTGGACTATACAAATTGAAGCTATTTATATCTTCCTCTGTGCCTTAATAATTTTTAACTATAACATGGCAATTTCATTATCAATCCACCAATATTTGAATATCGTTATGGACATAGTTTATACTGGATGTTTATAAACATCTGACTCAGTTGTTAGGCCAGTTATAAGACTTAGCCAATCAATGCATTATAGATTGATAGAAATGCCTAGAGGAACATAAACACACATTTTGGTCATAATAACTTAAAACAAGAATGTTTAAATAGGAAAATACAGCATAAATTTTGAAGACTCCAGATTGCACATGTTTTAATCTGCCAAAGAACCTTTTCAGAAGTTTCAGGAATTTTTTCAGTTTTAGTAATTTTCTTAAGATGACCAGAATTGTCTCAAATATTTTTTATCAGAGCAAAGATGTTCTGTAAATTCTAATGATACAAAGTGAATAAGTGGTCAGAACAGTTAATGGTCAGTGTAGAACTTGATCATAGCTAATCAATACCTCGTCATTTGTTATGACAAATTACATAAGAGAATGGAGAAGCCACAAACTTTAGAAGCATTGGACCATGTGTAATTAAAGGATGAAGTATCCTTGCCATATTTTGTTTCTTTTTGTCATCAATATGCTCACTTACACTAAACTTTTAACCTAGGTTAGTGCCCTCCCCACACCTGTAGGGCTTGTTAAATATTGCTAGAGTGTACTAAGAATAATAAAACTGCATGTTCTGTTTGCCTTGCTAACTTTCTTGGGTCATTTATTTGGGGATAACAAGTAAGTTATCACTTACTTGTGCTTTGTAAAAAAGCAAAGTGATCTTTTTCTTGTATTTAGCAGGGAAGGAAATCGTGAGAGAAGTGGGCTGCTGTGTGGCTTTTGAGACTGTGTGCAGCTAGAATGGGGACCTAAGATAAGAAGTGTTTTTCTCCAACTCTTCCAAATACATATACAGGTGGCCCACAACTGAGCATTAACGCCTCAACAAAGCCTGAGATACTTTTAATAAGATTTCTACCCCTGAATATGAAATGTGGTGTTTTTTTTGGTCTTGTTTTTAGTATTGGCATAGATATTGAGTGTGTATTTTTTTATTGCTTTTTAACCAGAATTACTAGTTTGTCAGTGAGCCAGACAGCTTATATCTGTAGTACCTTCTGTTTTTAAAATCCTACTACCTGGGAAGCCAAACTGTAATCTGAAGGAGCAGTGACTGAGAACGTGAGGTCATTAGTTGTATGAGGTATTCAAACCAGTCCGAGGTGCTGATGTTCATCTGCTGCCAGGACCCGCTCATCTTGGGCCTTTTCTCTGGGAGAAAAATTAAGATCATAGCAAGCATGTTAAAAGGTGAACCTGCTTTTATTAAGAGAGATTGGAAAAAAAACCTCCCTTACCGTTTCCGTTAATAATATCTCCAATTTTAAAAGTTTTTTTTTTGTTTTTTTTTTTTCAGATTTTAGTTTAGATACATTCATATTTGATGGAAGGGTATAAACATTTTCCCTCACTTGTATGTTCCTTCTTCCCATCCTTTGTAAAAATTTTTTGGAAAAGAAATCAATGCCCATGGTGAAAAATTCAAATCCTACAAAGAAAAAAAATATCATCCAAAATAAAGCTCCCTTTCCTTTCATTTCCCTTCCCAGGAGGCAACTACTCTTGATAACTTATTATCTTATTATCTGTCTTTGTAAAGATATCCTAGTTTTCCTTTTTTTAAAACACGTATTTTACACATTTGTGTACCTTTGTTTTTTTCATTTGATATGTTTTAGAGATGGGAACAGATACTTTGTACGTTTAAGCTCTTTTTGTGGGCATTTGCCATTAAATTATATACAGTTGCTACTGGGGAATTCCATTTTACACAGATAATATTGATATATAGAAGATGATTTCATTTTAGTAATTTTTACTTTTTTTTTTAGCTTCCCCCCCTTTCCACATTTAAAAAAAATTCACAGAATTTCTAATGCCAACTGTATTTTCTATTATTCTACACTCACCAAGTATACTGCACGGGCTGTATGAGAGCCTTGGGACCCAGCTGGAGTAGTTAGGTCTCTGGGTCTGGCCCTGTGCTGAGCTGTCCCTAGAGATCTGGTAAGCCTCTGAATGTCAGTTCTCTTCTGGTCTTGTTCCTGTAGGTTCCATCTCCTCCTGGGCTTCCAGTGCCACTCAGGATCCTAAATTGGGAGGACTCTCCTTGTCTAGATCTACAGGCTGAGGGCATGATTGTCAGGGCATGTCCACAACGTAGCACCCTCAAGGCATTTTGTGCACCCCACCTAGTGATCCCATGTATTCATCAGCTCTATATTATAAGAGCACTGTACATTCTCCATTATTAGTTGATAGTCTCATATGACTTAAAAAATGGTGTGGTGATATGGGAGAAACTTCCATTGCACCCAATTACCAGAAACATTCTGTACAAATCTTATTTTTGAAAAGTGTAGTTTTTATTAATTTAAGACTATTACCCAAAGACCAGCACATTAGGCAGAGACAAAAATATGTATTTACTTAGTTTACAATTATTTTTTAAACCAGCTGACCCAAATAATTCTCAGTGTTTCTTATAAGTTATTTCTAACTTGACAACACTATTACAACACTATTCCTAACTTGACAACACTATTCCAAATATGCTAATGTAGATAGAGCCTGAACATTAGAAATAGATGATGAAGTTTTTTTCTTTTATAGTACTGTTTAAATTTGTACAATACCTTAGGTATCTATAGTAACAATATAAAATATCAGGGAAAATTCTGGGTCTACTTTTGTGAGGTCACTGGAAGGGAAGTGATTGGGGTTCCTAGTTATTTCAATGGCTAGCTGTCACTTTTTCATTTCACATAGTTTTGATATCACCAGAGGGAGCTCTTGATAGTGAAGTCCTTGAATGAGAGGGAGGGTTATGGCTAGTGAAGAGCAAAGAGCTTGTGTTTATCTGTGAGACATCCATCATTGCCCTATGTGTAATTTTTATCTCACTGGCTCTTCCCCCCACAAATATTTCCCTTCCATGTTTCATTTCAGATTTACTTCCCAATACATTGACCCTTTTCTCTGCTCAGTTTTCTTACATCCTGCTTTCATCATACTAACATTTGTTATTGTGTTTATGTTTCCTCATGTCCTTAAAATTTTTGAAACTTTTTCTGTTATAGTAACAAGTAGTCTTCCTTGGCATGATATTGATTAATGGAGCTAGTTTTCATTAATCAATAGAAATTGCTTTTTAAACCTAAATACTTCTATTTGGTTTGCTTTTGTAATGAAGCCATAAAAATTTCCTTCTAGTTGTCTGGCTTATCGAGAATATTTACAAACAGCAAAGAAGAGATACTGGCTTGTATTTAGCATCCAAGCTAATGTTGTTCATGTTGTCTTATTAGAACACCTGGAGAGTGCAAGTTCTAACTCAGGTATACCAGCTGCACAGAGAGGTGAGTTTGTCTAATTAAGCAAATAGTCACCAAAGGTGTGAAATTCTAGTGTGGTGGTGCATAAACATACAGACATTGAAGAAATGCACTGGACAATAGAATAGACACCAAAATGTGGCTTTATTATAGTTAGAGTATGCCTTAAAAATATTAATTAAACTAATATTTAACATTTTTAGCATTTTAATAGTTTCCCAGTTTCTAAAAATAAAATTTTAGCTCTTTAACATTTTTTTTTTTAGCTTCGTGGTAGTAAAAGTTATTCTTTTCAAAAGGAGAACTCAGACTCACATCTAACCCCCTGTATCTTATGTAATCATAAGCTTTGTTACCAAAATCATACTTGGAAACAAAATACTGATAAAAACAACCCTTTGGCTTTCCTGTTACTGATGGTAGAAAGAAGATATTTTAATAAAAAATAAGTCAACTATTGATTTTTTAAAAATATTTTTCAACATTTGATTCTCAGTTTTAGTTTTGATTTTAGTATAAAATCAAAGTAGGGAAGGCAGTTATTCACAAAGTTTGGATGGCAAATTAAAAGCTCTAAAATACAAAGTGCTAAAACATTGTGAAGTAAGAATGGGAAATAAAATTAGTGAAAACACAGTATATGGTCCTTTCACTTGATATTTCTGTTGAACCCCACTTCGTTTTCCCTAAGAGAACACACCAGAAATGCTCAGCCAGCTGAGAACTTGGTTTTGGACAAATCAGTGTCTAAAGCTTGACTCTTTACTGCCTCTCTTACCTGACTTGATAAGGACCATTCTTTTTCTAAATTACAGTTAAGTTACTTCATCGGAAGGAGTTATGACGAGTAAGAGACGTCATACATATTTTTTTTCTTTGTTTTTTCTTTTGTTTTCTGTCTGTGTTTCCAGCAACGTCAGTTGATTACAGTTCCTTTGCAGACAGATGCAGCAGCTGGATAGAGCTCATTAAACTGAAAGCTCAGACCATAAGGCGCGGATCAATTAAGACAAGTAGGCGGATGTTTCTACCACATTATGATCTGAGAAGCATATCCCTGATTTCCCAGCGGTGAAGGCTAGACCTTTCTACCCAGTAATAATATTGCCAATCAATCATGTATTGGAGTGTGAAAGCTGCGGACTCTAATGGTCATTTAGCAAAAGTTATTGCAGGGCCTTTAGATTTGTTAATTTTTAACTGTAGAATTGTGTTTCTAAATTTTTACTTTTTGTGAAGGTATTCTTAAAAGTATATAAATAGATAATATCATCTAATGGAAGGAAATGGTCAGCTCTTATTGAAGAGACACTCTCCCAGGACCCAAGGTACTATGTAGCATATGACATATGTCAGTTTACTAAGTGTGATATCCAGAAGGCTGAAAGAAGGAGGTATTTCTGGAGAGAAAGTAGTTAACTCTTATCTCACTGCTAGACTCAAGATCATTATATGTTCTTTATTTATACTGCATGTGTTTTGGTAGATTTTGAGGTAAATGTATTTGAGTGAAAGAATTTACAGTACATTAATAGGGAAGGAACTATGTTTTAGGGGAAAGATCATAGGATATAAAACCAGCCAGACCTGGTTTTGAATCCTAGAAGTGCCATTTTAATAGCTGTGTGACCTTGGGCAAGTTATTTAACTTCTCAGAACCTTGGTTTCCTCATGTGTAAAATGGGGCTAATGATACCAATGTTGCTGGATTGTTCTAAGGATTCGATATATATGTCTGGCTTATAATAGTTATTTGATAAGTGGTAGTTATTATTTTTGTTATTGTACAAACAGTCAACTTTTAAACAGCCAAGGTCATTTTTTAAGTTTTTAAAATTATGAGTTTAATCAAAATGGTTTGGAAAAGAAACCTATTGCAACTAGTTAACATAAGGTTTATCTACAAGTTGACAGTGATGAAGTCATCTGAAAAAGATGGAAAAAAACTGGGAAATATAACAACTTTCACACTCTCTTTGTAATAATTTGTTCCTACAGCAGATAATTTTTAATTGCTCTGCCGCTTTTTCTGTTTCTTCACTTTATAACGATCATTGTATGTGTAGCTACACTGCATCAACATTTTCTTTTGCAGGAATGCCATTTTTCTTCCAAAAGAATTCCATTCCAGCATTTCTTATGTTTTTCTTTCTCTCTCTTTTTTAATTGCATGCACTGCATGATAATTTCTTTTCTTTCATGACATGGCTTAGCCTCACAGACAGCTGAATGTTGTCACCACTTACTCCGAAACCTTTGGGAACACTTGAATTACTAGCATCTGATCTTGATGCTTTCTCTTCTTTCTTCAATTTTAGCTGTGACAGTTGAAAAAACAAGTCCAGTGGGTGAAGGAAATTTCCGGAATCGTTCTGCTCCACCTTGTGCAAATTCTACAGTAGGGGTTGTTAAGATGACTCCTCTTTCTTTCATTCCTGGAGCAAAAATAACAAAATATCTTGGGATAATTAACATGTTTTTCATTCGAGAAACCACGTCTCTACGCGAGGTAATTTTATAGATGTTATTTCATTATTTTTGTGAATTTTGTCTGATTGAAGATAGTAGTGACAAAAAGCAAACATGTTTCAAATCAAATTTGTTTCCCCAAAAATAACACATATACACATCATTTTTTTTCAATAACCTGTCTGAATTGGTTCCAGATTAGATTTACCAAATTTCATACAATAACTAGTATTATCATGAGTTGTGTTGAATTTAAGCCCATTTATTATTAAAATTTCTAGATCCTTATCATATGATAAATAAAACAAATTTGCCCATGTTTGATTAGAGGTTTAAAATAGCCCTGTAAGAAAAGCTTAGTTTTCTGAGTAGTTATTTCCCCAACATATTTAAATAGCAATTTTTAAGGGTTATATTCAGAAATAGCAGGGAACAATATTGTAGCTGTGTTATTTATGGGGATAGTTTATATAATTCCCTCTGAAAAAGAATGAGGCTACTTATTTTCTTTCACTCCATCAGTATATGAGAATACCATTTATGTAAATTCTTGCACTGCATATCTTTAAACTTTAATTTGTATTTTAAATAACCTTAGTTATAATATTTTACTTGATGTGATCAAAGTTAATCAGGCTATTACTGTTTTTCATTACACAGGAATTTCAACTCAATAAAAAATTATATTGTTGTCTTATGGAACAAGCTGCTGAGCAAATTAATATGAATAGAGAAACTTTTTAATGATTGAGATGTGAAGTGAAACTCAGTAAACTCTTCAAGTTCTACTTTAGCAGCAGTTGTATTTTTTTCAGTGTGTTCATTATAAAGATGACTTAGCTATGCTTTTTTCCCACTGTTTCACTAGCATTGTTTTTATACTTTGTTAGAAATAATAGCCTACATACTGTTTTTGAAAATCGTGCTACTATGCTGCACATAACACAGTGTCCAGCACAGTGTAAACATAAGACATTTTTTTGTGTAAATGAGTAAACAATTTCAGACAAATTAATTAGACACATGTTTCCTTTAAGATAAAGTAGTTTTTCAATCATATTCTAATTGTGTTGAGATGGAAAAGAAGCTATCTTAATTAAGATGTTCTCAGAAACCTTTACTATAGAATTAAAATAGGTGACACTTCTAAGTCCATTTAAGTTTGACAAAGAAAGTTGGGTGTGAGAAGCTGGCATATATTGGTGAATTAACTTTTTCTAATTGCTCTTAATAGCCTATGCCTATGGCACTGTTTTAAATCCATAAAGTTTTATTTCCTAAGTGCCTTCTCTATTAAGCAACCATACCCCAAAATGTTGCTTCACGGTAGATTTTTCCTTCAACAGAGATTTATAATATTAACTGTATGGCATAAATATACCAAATTTATTCATTGCTTGATGAATATTTTGCTTAGAGTCATTAAAATCTTTTCAAACTTACCCCTCTGTTACTCTGCCATCAGAATTTCTTAATTTAAAAGGTGGGAGGAAAACTAGGAGACAGGCTGAAACAGCTCAATTCCTTAATTACAAAAAGAGATATTTTTACAAAATTATACACAACTTGTTCAGAAAGAGGTGACCTAGTCAAATGTTTTTCTAACAGTGCATTTAGTTTTGCACTTAACTTCCAGTGTAAAGTTGGAAATTTCTTCCTAGACTGTAAATAACCTCTAGTAAAATTTGTGAAAAACTTAGATTGAAAAGCATTTTAAGCAATCTGCTATCCTTTGTTTTCTATATTGTTTGTTTTTGAACAATGAAAAAGGTCTTCAAAGTACTGGATTTCATTCCTAGCAATACTTAGTATGGAATACTTAGTATACACACCTGTTGAACTAGGTGTTAGCGTATAGTAAGGAACAAAACCGATGCAGTCGCTGACCTAGGAAGTTTACAGTCCAGTGGAACTGGAGCATGGTGGACATTAAACAAATAATTATATAACCAGTATGTAACTACTAGTGATGTTAAGTAAACTAAAGAAATACAACAGAGGCTATCAGAGAATATGCTGGGGGAACTCGCTTTAGATTAGACTGTCCAGGAAGGTATCTCTGAGGAAGTTCCATGTAAGCCAGGACCTGAAGAATTGAATAAGAGTTATCCTGGTGGAAAGATGGGTGAGGTGCCCTCAGGAACAGTATGTGCAAAAACCCTGAGGCAGGAAAAGTGCTTGACACCTTTGAGAAACGGATAAAGGGCAAGTGTGACTGGAATATGGTTCAGAATGGGAAATATGCATAGCAGGGAGGTTTTATTGTTTCTGTTTACCATCAATTTATTCGAATAATGATGGGAATGGTTTGATAGAGGGAGCTGTTGAAGATGGAGGAACAATTTGAATTCTTGCTCTGCCATTCGCTCACTGGCTATGGGATCAGTCACAGCTAGTCACGGGCATATTACAAATTCTTTGAGCTTCGATTTCATCATCTGTACAATAGGGGTGGTCATCTCTGTCATAGAATGTCTACTGAAGGTTGGTTGGTTTGTTCATGCATTCAATAAATGCCCATTATGAAGGATATTAAAATTATGCATTCCACTAAGATCATTTAAGATGTCTTAATATATATTCTTTGACATTTTATATTCATTCCTGTGTACATGTATAGAGTTTGAGTTTCCTGTGCATTATTATGTAGGAAGGAGGAGTCAGTGGTTTTCTCCATGCTTTTATTGCTGAAGTGTTCGCAATGGTGAGAGCTCATGTTGCTGCACTAGGAGGGAATGCTGTTGTCTCCTACATAATGAAGCAGTGTGTCTTCATGGAGAATCCAAATAAGAACCAGGTGAGATGTAGTTAAACTTCTCTGACAGGGGATCCTGCGAATTTCCCCCATGGCCTTCCCGCCTGCCACCCTCCCCCACTAAAGAGATTTGCTCTTTCTGGAGCTTTTTGATTCTCGATGTTTAGGACATGTTCTAATGAATATATTGATAACCATTGTCATACATAGGTCAGATGCTATTTTCAGATCCCAGGTGCTAGTTATTATTCCTACATACTTCTGGAAGTTTTACTCCTAATTTACTGCTCTTTCCACCATCTTGGTGGGTCTTTGGAATACAGTGCTGGCTTACTGAGGAGTTAAAAATGCCCTCTGGGTTTAGATGCCGTTCTGGTGGAAAGTACACCATGGTTGGGTCGCCCTGTTTTTTGTTGTGGTTTTTTTTTTTTTTTTTTAATGAGTAGCATAATTATGTTAATGGGGCAAAAGAATGTTGGTTAGGTTAAATTTTAGAATAAATTTATCAGTTTTGTTAAGATAATTCACTTAAAATTGTTAAAGATTCCTTTAAAAATTAGATAACTGTATTAATGGGTTTCTTGATTTGCCTTTCCTGTGAACTGCCTTCTTATCTTTTGCTCATTTTTCTATTGGGTTGTCTATCTTTTCTTTGATGATTTATAAGCCTATGCTTGTGTAACCATAGAATAGTGCCCCTAATGTAGCAGAAGAATATGAGCGTATTGTTGAATTTGTGACTGAACATGTCCTGTTGTTCTTATAGGCACAGTGTCTTATAAATGTAAGTGGTGACGTGGTGGTTTTTGTTCGTGAATCTGAATTGGAAGTGGTATCAACTCAGCAACCTACTGCCAACTGCCAGTCATCATGCTCTGGAGGAGAAGTTACAACCTGAAGTAGCTTAGAAAGAAAGAGCTCAACTAAATGAAATTCATCTGTCTCCCCTGTTTTGCCATTAATCATCTTACTAGACTTTTTAAAAATTCAACTTGATTTGAGATAATTAAGGAAGATTGATATGAGTAGATTAATTTGTCTAGAATCTCTTGGACGCATGAGAATTTTCTAGTCTTGACAATTTGTTTCCCAAGCCTAGATAGACAGGCCCCTTGGAATCTTAACCCTTCAGAAAGTTAGGATAAATTTCTCAAAGAACTGTGGCAAAGATGGAAGATATTTGTAATTTATGTTGATTTTATTAAAATAGTAATTTACAAAATGAAATGGAAAGATCATCAGGAAACTAGGATAGCTTCCCCAATGTAACTTAGAAAAGGGAAGCAACACATTCACAAGTTGTTAATGAGTAAATAGTCTGATTTGAGGGATGTGTTGGGGGAAATGGAGAAAAGTTTTCAGAAAACAGGGGGTTTCTTAATGTGTTTAATTTTGGTGAGGAATTTGATCACAACTGAAAGAGAACCGTGCTTCAGCCATCTTTCAATAAGAAGTTAAAATTCTGCAGCTTGGATCCATACTATGTCTTAGGTACTATAAAAGAAGACATAACTTATCAATGCCAGTGTCCTTTCATTGAAAATTTTAACAATATCTCTAAGGAGGGAGGAAAAAATTCTATATAACTTCATAACTGGCTAAATTTCAGTTGGTGCTTAATTTGTCTATAAGAGGCTTGGCTTCAACAGGGAAGAAAAGGTCAGTGAATTTTACTGAAGTAGTTAAAATACTATTGATTTTTAAATACTAGTTAAAATACTAGTAGGAACATAAAATTATTTCCTAATAAAATTATGATGTACTCCTACCAAATAAACAGAATTTTAGTAATATCTTAGGGACTTTTGATGGTGAGTTAGACTATATTTGGCATAGAATTTGGAAATGTAACTTGAATGTAAATATGCTGCAAAATGTTGAATGTATACGTAGAAACACTTTTTCTGTCCATGCCAAATACCTATTATGAATGAACCTAAAAAAGTACATCCCTCCTTTGCACAATAATATTTCTTTATAAACTCATGATTTTGCTCTTCCGGGATAACAAACTGCCCTAAATATTAGAAGTCATTTTCTTGTTATCACAGGTGTCAATATTTTTCTGTATTTTGTTTATAATTTTATTTTTTAAATAAAAGTTTATAAAGATAAACAGGAATATTCCTAAATCTCTTCTTTGCTTCCTTGATGTGGTACTGTCAGTAGTCTGAAATCACTTTGTATTTGATCATCTCCATTCATTCCTCCAGTCAACAAACATCTGTTGTGCATCTACTGTATGCAAAGCCCTATTCTTAATTTTGGGGGAAAAAAATATATATATGTAATTGTGGCACTTTGTGTCTTTGGCAGGTAGGTATTTATTCAGTAACTCTCGAATGCCTCCTGGATCACAGGGCATAGTTTTAGGCAGTGAACAAAACACACCTAAGTTCCTGCTCTTGTGGAGCTTATGTTCATGGGTTACACAAGTAACTGATTTGTAAAAGTGTACTATAGCACTATAAAAATTGCTACTGTTTGTTGAATGCTTACTATGTGCCAGATAGTCTAACATATATTTTTGTATTAACCCCTTTAATCTTTTCAGAAACGCTATGAGGTAGATATTATTGTTAAGTCCCATTTTATAGTTGAGGCAGCTGAGCAGAATTTTTGTGATTCGCCCAAAGACACAATAAATAGTTGAGCCAAGATTCAAGCACAGGCACTCAATGTGGCTCTGATGTCTGCATTACTGAGAAAATGAGTGTTGCTTGCGATGAAGGTAGCTCGGTAGCTTCCCAAAGAAAAGAATAGTTAAGCTCAGTCTGGAAAGATAGGCAGTTCACTAGAATTGTTCATAGTTCTGTTCATCCATTCATCCAACCAACAGCTATTTTGTGATTGCCTAGTATGTTTCAGAGTCCTTTCTAGGCAGGGGAATAATAATACAACTCTCACTAATTGAGTACCTATTATTTGTAATATCTTGTGCCTATACATTACTACTAATTTTTAAAACATAAAACTAGCTGGATGGCATTATCTCCGTTTTGCTATGAATAATTGTATAGTCAACAGAGGCCCAGGCTGATTTCTAGGAAATCTGGGGTTTCCTTAACCAGGCAGGCTTGCTGTCTGTCTGCTCAAATGAGCTGTTTGCTCATACGGGCTGCCTTTGACGCACAATCAGCTCACGCCCAGACTGGCTCCTTCCAGAACAGCTAATGTTAGTTACCCTATGCCCCAAGAGGCGCTGCTGTTCCCTATATGTGGATTCCCTCAGAAATATCATTTTAAACAGATGTGCTCGGACTTACTGTTTTGGAATCCTGAGGCCACTTATAGTGTCTACAGCATGCCTTGTATTATTCATTCTTCATTGCTGCTCCAAAGCGAAAGGACACAGTTTAACCAATACTTTGCTAGACTGACTTCTACTTGCATCTCCTACTCGCCATACTCCATTACCATCTGGCTTCCATCTCTTGATCTGCCCCTGAATTGAAACATGCCAAGGATACAAGGATTGGATTGCAGTATTGGATAGCTGACAAGCTTTTTTATGTGTGTACATACATTTTTTCATAAAGGCATAAATGAGATCATACAATTTTTAAAGTTTTATTTTTTTGCCTTTTTTGCCTTTTTCTCCTTTCCTATCACATGTTAATAACTTAGTATGTATCCTTGCATATTAAAAATCTGCTAATGAGATATAATTTACATTCAGTAAAATTAATCTATTTTAAGTGTATGGTTCAAGGAGTTTTGACAGATAGATTCAGTCAGTAACCAAGATAAAGAACATTTCCATCCCCTCCCCACCCACACACACACACACGAGAGTTATGTCCTTTTGTAGTCAGTCCACATCCCCTTCCATGTAAATGGGATCTTGTGCTTGGTAACTTTCACTTAGTATAATGTTTTCTAGGTGCATCCACATATGGACAACATTTTTGGCTATAGTGAATAAAGCTATTTTTTATTTGAGAGTGCTCTTTTCTGTGAAAATATAATTTCTGTTCTGTGGGGTTGACTTTCTTGTTGATAATCTGCCATGTGTGTGCCAGAATTTCCTCTTATTTTGTTCGTCCATGTAGTTTATGGTAACTTTTATCATATTCAAATTTTTAATTTTATTATGGACAATATGACTATCTTTTCTTTCTTAGATACTCAGTTAAGTTGTTCTCCCCTGGATTTTTTGGCTATTTTGAAGGTTCATCAAATTTAACTTGTTTGAATTACTTTCATCTTGGTGGCTCCCCATCAAATTTCTTACTCTTCATTATTTCTTATTATTAAATTCTGTCACCACTTATCCAGTTTTAGCTTGAGTCAGATACTTGAGGGAAATCCAAAGCCTGTACTGTTTCCAACACATCATCCAGTCTCACCGAACAAGATACATAAAAATGTGGAAGCATGAAAACGTATGTTGTATGAAAGCAACAAATTTATTCACACTTTTGTAGTTCCCCCCACTCCCACCCCCTGCCGCCCCTCAGGGTTGGGTCTTTCACAGAGTACTTTGAGAATCTGATCTAAGCTTTGGATCTTTTCCCCAGAAAAATAAGCATACACATGAAATTTTGCACACAGGCGGTTTATTGAAACCCCTTCATTGACCCCAGGTTAAATCTAGTATAGGATGAATAGAGGGGAATAAGGAACCAGACCAAAGAATATGTTAGGAATGATTGGGTAAATGCTATCTTAAAAAATTGATGGTTTTAGGGCCTTGTGGGAGGGGCTCTGGTGCAGGTCCAGGTAACCTGCGTGTGGCAGGGTGGAAACTATATCATAGGAGTTACAAACAGATCTGTGGTTGTTCACTGCCTGTGCTAAAGTTGGAGACATGTGGGAGAGACCCCGCTAATGTTCTGAAGACAGCTGCTGCCAATTATAGGCCTGGGGGAGCTCTGCAAAAAGCCAGGACACTCCGAGGCCTGCTGCCACTTGCTTTCTCCCTTAAGTTTCAGCTACTGATAAAGCCTCGTGTAGAGCAGGATTTGGGTGAGGCAGGGTCTCAGGGAGTCACTAGACTGGAAAGAGTTGTCAGCACGTTAATGTAGACTCTGGTTTGGTGTCAGTGCTGAGCCTGGAGATACTCAGTAGAAGTCTCAGAGCACCTGGGGCCTGTGGACTCCCATAGTTTTCCAAGAAAGTGCAATGTGGATGAGGATGGCTACTGGAGGAGAAAGTACTTCCGGCAGCGGCGGCGGGGGTAGGGGGGGGTCTTGTGTAGGGTGGGGGCTTGTGTAGGGTGGGTGAGTCAGCAGAGCTCACCAGACCAATCAGATTCAGATTTGGCCTGTGGGGGCGGGCTCAACACAGGAAAAATGGTGTTGGCCTGCTGGCTGCATGGGAAAGGTAGCACAGGCAGCAAAAATGGCGACTGTCCTCCAGCCCTTGCTCTGAAGCCACACACCACAGTCTGCCCTCGTATGTCTCGGACAACTCCCAAGTCACTGTCCCTCCATTGGAGCCCAAGGTGAGTGCCCGTGAGTGAGTTGGTGCATGGGCCCTTTAAGACGATGTCTGGGTTTCCTGTAGCCTTCTGTCCCACCTGGCTGGTTGGAATCCCCTTTTTCACAGCCACATGTGGGGGCTCTTCCTGGCACTAGTATTCCAGGCTTGGGAGGCCAGTGTGGGACTGGGGCCCCCCTCCCCTCCTCCGGGGAAAATCTCTGCAGCTGAGATATCTCCCCTGATTCTCAACTGCCACACAGAGGTTTGGGGCCAGCCGTTTTCACGTCTCCACCCCTCCTATGGTAAGTCTTGACATGTCTTTTTCTTTATAGTTACAGAACTTCTGTTCAGCCAGACTTCAGATGGTTCTCCAGGTGATTGTTCTATAATTTAGTTGTAATTTTAATGTGTTCATGGAAGGAAGCATGCACAGTGTTTATATACTCTTTATATACTCTGCCATCTTGGATCTGTCAAGACGTTTTTTAGATTAGGTTTTTAAATGTCAAAAAAATCCGGTATAGCGGGGGTAGGCAGAATAATAGCCCCACTTATGCCCCCCAAAATATCCAGAGCTTAATCCCCAGAACCTGTGAATATATTACCTTTCATAACAAAAGGGACTTTGCAGATGTGATAAAAGTTAAAGACCTTGAGATGGGAAGTTATCTGTGGTTATCTGTGAGGGTCCTAGAATCTAATTACGTGAATCCTTAAAAGTGGAAGGGTGAGGGTAGAAGCATAGGTCAGAGATTCTTTGAGAGTTGGACTCAAGCTGCCATTGTTGGCTTTGAAGAAGGAAGATGGGAGCTCAAAGGTGAGGAATGTAGGTGGCCTCTAGGTGCTAGATATGGCTGGCACCCTGCTGACAGCCAGCAAGGAAACAGGGTTCTCGGTTCTACAACCACAAGGAACTGAATTTTGCCAGCAACTCAAATGGACAAGAAAATGGATTCTCCCCTAGAGCCTCTAGAAAGGAACAGAGCCCTGCCTAGAGCTTAATTTTAGCCTTGTGAGACTGTTATCTAACCTCTGACCTATGGAAGTATAAGGTAATAAAGCTGTTTAAGCCATTAAATTTGTGGTAATTTGTGGTGGTAGGAATAGAAAACTAATACAAATTCTTATAAACTCTCTATATATGTAAAGTTACCATATAGTTATGCTATTTATGATAACATCTAATATTAAATCACAAATTCGGGGTACAAGTACAGTCATATCTCTTACTTTTCCAATTAATTTTTTTTGAATACCCACTTGACTAATTATCACAAATCTAGAATCTCATGCCTTTGAGGTCATCTCCACTTAGAATTGTCCAAGAACTCTAGGGGCTCAATGCAGTCCCCCAAAAAAGTTCAGCTTCCACACCCAAGCTGTGACAGTACAGTAACTTCTTTGGTACACTGTTGCATTTGCTTCTCATTGCCACATGACGTCGCTGTTGGAATGGGTTCCACACAGTAGCACAGAAGATGCATGTCTTCTTCCGTTGATGACGCCAAACTGACCAAGGCTTCTTTCTACACAGGTTTCCAGGTTCTTCCGCAAGTGATCTTATTTCTAACTCTGTGCTGGCTCCACCCAAGGCAGCCTGATAAGTTTCAGGTCCTAGTGCTCAACCCAACTGTCAATTGAGTTGTGACCACCCCCCCCAAAAAAAAAATTCTCATTTTTTCCATATAATTTTAGAATGGCGTGTTAATTTATATATATATATATAATTTTTATACGTAAACATCCTGCTTTTTAAAATTGAGGTTGTGTGAAATCTATAGTTCCGTTTAGGGAGCATTCACAGCTTAATGTGGAGTCTCCATGAACATGCTATTTCTGTCTTTTCTCATCAGTATTCTGTAGTTTTCAGTACATAAATCTTGAACTTTTTTGTTTTTTTGGAGGGGGTCTTTATACTTATACTTAAGTACTTCATGTATTTTTGGTCCTATTATAAATGAGTACTGTTTTAATTTCCAGTAGTTATTCCTTCTTAGTGTATACAAATATAATTGATTTTTTACACTGATCTTGTATCCTGCAGCTACATATCTATTCTAGTAACATTTTTTTTGTGTCTGATTTTGGGGAGCTTTTATGTAGACAGTCATTGTTAAGACAATGCATAGGGACAATTTTATTTCTTTTGCTTCCCAATCTGAATGACTTTTATGTATTTTCTTGTTCATTACTAAATTGGCAGTATTAATAATTACCTTAGTAAATAATTAAGTATAATGTAGAGTGGTAGGAGTGGATATCTTAGCTTTGTTCAGATCTCAGGGGGAAGGCATTCAGTCTTTCACTATTAGGTGTGATGTTACCTGGGTTTTTCCAAGAAGCTCTTTGAATTTTGTCAAATGCTTATTTTCCATCTATTGAGACAGTCATATGAATTTTCTTCTTTAGTGTGTTGATATGGTGACTTGCACTTACTGATTTTCAAATGTTAAACCAAACATTCCTTCCTCTTTTATTTTCTAGAAGAGTTTATCTATAATTGATACAATTTATTCCATAAATGTGTGATAGAATTTGCCAGTAAAGCCGTCTAAGCCTTGAGTTTCCTTTGTTGGAATGTCTTTATAAATTGATTTTATTAATAGATATGGGGCTCTTCAGGTTATCTTTCTCTTCTTGTGTGAGTGTTGGTAGTTTGTCTCTAAGGAATTTGTCCATTTTTTCTAAATTGTCAAATGTATTGGTAGAAAGTTATTAATGCTATTTCTATATTATCTTTTAATTACCTGCGGGACCTATAGTTATAGATTTGCTTTTCACTCCTGAGATTGGTAATTTGTGGCACCTCATTTTTTTTTTTTTCTTGATCAGTTTGGCTAGGAGTTCATCTCATTTATTGATCTTTTCAAAGAACCAGCTTTTAATTTCATTGATTTTTCTCTGTTTTCAATTTTATTTGATTCTGCTCTTATCTTTGTATTTCCTTCCTTATACTGGCTTAGGGTTTAATTTGCTCTTATTTTTCTAGTTCTTTAAGGTGGAAACTTAGATCATTGATTTGAAGCCTTTCTTCTTTTCTAATATAAGCATTTAATATGATACATTTCCCTCTGTGCAGTTTCTTTTAGTAGGATCCCCAAATTTTGATAGGTGTTTTCTATTTTCATTAACCTCAAAGTATTTTATAATTTTTTTCTTTTACCTTCCTCTTTATTTAATGGGTTATTTAAAAGAATGTTGTATACTTTTCAAATATTTAGGGATTTTCCAGATATATCTTTTGTGGTGGTAACAATTATGTTCTAGTCTCTTAGCAACTTTGCAGTTTATCACACAGTATTGTTGACTATAATTTCTATGCTGTTCATTAGATCTCCAGAACTTATTTATTCATTGTTTGCAAATTTATATCCTTAAACAGCATCTCCTCAATTCCTTCACTCCCCAGCCCCTGGTAACCAGCATTCTACTCTCTGTTTTTACAAATCTGGCTTTTTATATTATTTATTTATTTAATTGATATCATTGACATGTAACATCATATAAATTTAAGTATACAGCCTGTTGGTTTGACACATTTGTGTATTACAGAATGATTGCCACCGTAGCATTAGCTAATATCTCTGTCACATCATATAATTATCATTTCTTTTTTATGGTAGGAATAATTAAGTTCTAGTTTCTTAGCAAGTTTGATGTTTGTAATACAAGATCGTTGTTTACAATCACTATACTGTGCAAGTCTGATATTTTTAGATTCTACATATAAGTGAAGTTATACAGTATTTGTCTTTCTCTGTCTGACATCTCTCTTAGTATAATGCCCTCAAGATCTTTCTGATTTTATTTTATCTCCACTATTGACAAAACTTATGCTGCTTCTTTAAACAGTTTTAGTGGTTGCTCTAGGCTTTTCAATATATACTTTTAATTTATCATGGTCTACCTACAAATAGTATTATAGTACTTATTGCTTCAATAGTAATAAATTATTTTTATAATTATTTTGTGGCTGGAGAATATTCTCAATGATTGCAAACAATATTATTATTATTATTATTATTATTATTATTATTATGTTTCATTCTTCTTTCAGGCTTTATCAGCTTCCTGGGGTGGATGCTTAGCTTGTTTAATGTCAGTCTTTCTTAGTTTCTAATAACTGTAACTAAAGTTATAAATTCCCCTGCAATTGCTCTTTTATCACGCTATAAATTTTATGTAGTGTTTTTATTTCTTTTAAATCTGAATATTTATAATTACCATTGTGATTTCTTCATTAATCTATAAGTTATTGAGAAATGTACTTTTAGTCTCCAAATGTATGGGTTTTTTTTTTTCTTTGTTGTTTTCTAATGAAGTTGCCCTGATAAAATAATGTGACCTAAATGACAAGTTCTTTGGAAACTGTTGAATTCCCTGGTTGCTTTTCTGCTCAATTTGTGTAACTGTTTCATATACACTTTAAAAGAAAATTTGTTGTTTATTTGTTGCATGCAAGGTTTTATATATATATATATATATATATATATATATATATATATATGTGTGTGTGTGTATATATATATACACATATGTGTATATATACACACATATATATATACACATATATAGATACACATATATATATACACATATATAGATACACATATATGTATACATAGATACATATTTATATCTATAGATATCTATATATCTGTGTAATCTCTATGTATATCTGTATTATCTATCATCTATCATCACATAGCTATAAAAATCAAGCTTGTTAATTGCATTGTTAATCTTCTATATCCTTACCAATATTTTTGTTCCTATATCTATCATCTATCTATCTATCTATCCATCTATCTATCTATAGATATATCTATCTATCTGTATAATCTATCATCACATATCTATAAAAATCAAGCTTGTTAGTTACATTGTTAAATCTTCTATATCCTTACCAATATTTTTGTTCCTCTGATCTATCAATTTCTAAGAGAGGTGAATGTGCTATGTTGATTACACTGATAGCCCTAACTAATGGCCTTTGTGTAACCATGCATGTAGCAATGTGACTTTGCAGCTTCTCCCATCAAAAGGTGGAATTTATTTCCCCACGTCTTGAATTTGGGCTGCCTTTCTGCCTTGGGTTGGCCCCTGGAATGTAGCAGAAGTAATGATGTGCCTACTCTGAGCCAAGGTCACAGACGTATTGTGTGCTGCTGCTTTCTCTCTGGAAGCTCTACCATACCACGCAAACAACCCCTGGCTAGTCTGCTAGAAGATGACAAACTTTGTGAAACAAAGGTAAGTCATCTTAACTGTGCTCATCCTGCAGTTGAATTAGTTAACTGATGAATAGATTCATGAATAATCATTAAAGACAATTCATTTAAGCCAGAGAGTTTGAGGGCATTTTTTATGGAGCAATGAACATTAACATAGCAATTTTCCTCAGGTTAATTTATTCCTGGTGTATTTCCCCCCAACTCATTATATTTAAATTCTCTGTGGATTTTTGTTCTGATCGTATCTTTTATACGTGACCCACCATTTTTTTTTGCTTCTTTTTGTTTTCTTTCTCTGCTGTTTGTTGAATTGATCAAGTCGCCCTATCTTTTTTTTCTTTACCTGTTTGAAAATTAAGATTTCAAAAAACTAATATGTAATACCTTTCTTTTCCCCATGTGTGTTCTGAAGCAATTGAGAGACAGACAATAGAGTAAGGCAGATGGAGATTACATGCCACCTTTATTACTAATAAAGGTTTTGGAGAATGTAACTTTAAGTCTGTTATTCCTGAATTAGACAGATTTACCTGGTTCCTAACATTGTTGAGTAACCACAAGACTCCTTCCTCAGGGAGGAACAGAGTAGAAAATATGTTCTCTGCTGATAAGGAGATCCCAAGACAGGAAGATTAGAAGGGGCTGAACTAAGGGTTCAGTAATGATGGGTGAGTTAGGTCATCGAGGATATGACAACCAGTTGACTTGAGAACTAGACGAGGGCAATCAGAGGTTCCTCACCCCTCCCTGTCCTAGGAATACATGCTCTGCCCACTGTTCCCAAAGTGGGAGCTTTTCCAAGGCTGTGGCCTGAGAGAGTAAGGTGTTGTTGAGACCATCTGGTCTGTCTACATGACTGAACCCAGTTAAGGCCTTATAGAATATTTTAAGCGTCTGACAGGTGGGTGCGGAGATCTAGTCTTATGGCTGCGCACAATAACCTTAGTATATAAGTTCCCTTGCTTATTAAACCTGCCACCTGCCAATCTGGAGAGGCATCAGGAGTGGTCTCTTTCTTTGGTCTCTCATTGCTTTCCCTGTACAGGGGCCAGTTTGCAAACCAACAAGTTGCTTCTCCTAAACTATAGAGAAATGCAGATTCTCCTCTATTTACGCTGGGATTACATCCTGATAAACCCATCGTGAATTGAAAATATCATTAAGTCAAAAATGCATGTAATATACCTAGCCTACTGAACACCATAGCTTAGCCTAGCCAGTTTCTACTGAATGCGTATCACTTTCACACCATTGTAGAGTTGAAAATTTGTAAGTTGAACCATCAAAAGTTGGGGATAGCCTGTGATTTTGTCCCTACAAGAGAAGAGTGAAAATAATGACCTGAGTACCCAGTATTACTTTAATAAAAATCACTCCTAAAAACATGAGGAGTGAAGGTATAAGTATTCCCTGAAAATAAGTCATATATTCCACATCAATTCTTTTAGTGATTAACTCATGATTTTTAATATATTAGTTTCCTTTGGTTGCTGTGACAATTACCACAAACTTGGTAGTTTCAAACAACACTCATTTATTCTTTTACAGTTCTGGAGGCCAGAGCCTGACAGCAATATCACTAGGCTGAGATCACGGTGACAGCAGGCTGTGCTCCTTCCAGGTGCTCTCAGGCGTCGTTGGGTTGCAACCTCTTCTGGAGCTTCCCAGGTGTAATCTGAAACAGGCCCCCATAAGCAGAGGGCAGGGAGAGACTGAAGAAAGAGGCAGGCCACTCCAGGGTGGTAGGTTGGAAGTTTAATAAAGAAGGGAATTTACTAACAAAGCTCATATTGGGAATCTGCAAACGAGTAGATCTCTGCGCCCACTTGCCAAATCTTAAGTTTATACAGAGGTCGTAACTGGGGTCCGTCGCACACTTTAGGAGGCTTTAACTGGGATCAGTCATATACCACATCCAGATAGTCTCAACATCACATTTCTACCTCAAGGCTATATCACTGGAGCAGTTTCTGGGGATGGGGGAGGCAAGCGGAGCAGAGTGTACATTTCAAAGCACAGGGGAGGGGTGAGGAGGCTCCAATTGCCTCAGTCCAGATTGTGGGTCAAACCAACCATCATGTCTTCTTGATGACCTTCCCTAACAGGCATGAATTTGTTTCCTTTTCCTTTCCAGCTTCTAGAGCTACATTCTTTGCATTTCTTGGCTCCTGCTCCCTTCCTCCATTTTCAAAGCCAGAAATTAACATTATGCTTCACTCATCGCATTTCCTTGTGTCTCAGCTGTCTTCAAATCTCTTATTAGGACACTTGTGATTACAGTTAGGACCCACCTGGGTAATCCAGGATAATCTCCCCATCTCAAAATCATTAATCACATCTGCAAGGTCCCTTTGCCATATAAAATAATATTCACGGGTTCTGGAGATTAGGGCATAGCTATCTCTGGGGGCCATTATTCAGATTTCCACATATGTATTCTTAATATCTTATATCTCTAACAAGTCTAAACTTAGAGTATCTCTCTTCTTGTCCCAAATAAGCAAAGAGTTAATACTGTTGTCTATGATTTTCAATTCTAACCTTTTCTAAATTTGCACAAATTGTGGTTGCTTTTATATTGTAAACATGTCTTTAGATTAGCTATGTGCTTAACTGATGTCTGCTTATTACATCTGACAAACCATTCCTTCTGATTTAATTTTCTTTCTTGCATCTCAAGTATATTTATTAGAAGTTAGTTTACCAGATTCTGTGTTATCTAAAATTGTTTTTATTCAAACTTCACTTTCAGTGTAGTTTAGATGATTGTGTAATTGTAGGTTTACAATATTTCTTCCTCAGATCTGTGCCACAGTTCCGAGCAGAGCACCAGACACTGAGGGATGAGTGAATGAATGAGCTTTATAAATATTAGAAGGACAGAGCAGTGAAAATAATCCTGGACTAAGGGTCAGAAGAACTAGCCTTAAATGCCAGATCTTTTACTTATTAGATTTTGGCTTTGGTAAAACCATTTAGCATAATCTCATTTCAAAATGCAAATAATACCTAGATCACATCTTTGTGAGTTTCAAGATAAAAATGAAATAATTAATTTGAAAATTCTTTGTTAATTGTGAAATTATATAATTTCTGAGTGATGAATTAATTATTGTAAAATAATTAATAGCAATTGAAAAACATTTCCAAAGTATTGATTGCAATCTACATCCACTTAATTGAGTTTGATAACATGTCTTGCAAATGATTCAGAATTTTTTATAAGGCTTGTGTTTCAATGCTAAACAATAATATTATTTTATGTTTCACAGATGTAACTCTTACCTGTAGAATTTAATTAGATCAATTAGTAAAAAAGTATACTGCCACAGCAAAACAAAACAAAACAAAAGCATATTGTATATTTGAAGATTCTCCTCCAATATATCAATATAGTTGTTTGTTTTTTGTTTTTTGTGTGTGATGGTTTTTGAAGTAACTTTAAGAATAAGTGGTTAACTGGAAAATTTGATATTCCTAGCAATAATGTTTTGTTTTGTTTTGTTCCAATTCAATTGGTGCTTTCTTTTATTAACTTTATTGTCCTTTAAAATTGGGATTAGTGTTTGTCTGCATTTGGAGAAGGTCACATTTGCCCAAAGATGGATGGATGACTGGGTAAGGCAGCCACTTGCACTGAGAATGCCAACAAGAGACTGGGCTCTATAGGCTGTGTCCAAACCTTGGCTCTGCAGTGTCTTGTCTGTTACCCTGGGCATATTTTCCCTCCCAACCAGCCAAGCCTCAGTTTCCTTGTGTGAAGTGGGGATAGTACTACAGTGCAAAGCTGTGTTGAGGATTAAGATAGCTGCAGTATGTAAGGAAAGCACCTTGCACACCATGTGGGCCAAGGAAGGGTCAATTATCCATGACACGCATCCCTCTTCCCTCTTCCTTTCACTTCAGAGATAGCCTCTCCCAATCATATTCACTCTTTTTTTGTTGTTTATTTTGTTTTTTATATTCCATATATAAGTGAAATTACATTGCATTTGTCTTTCTCTGTCTCGCATACTCCACTCAGCACTATACGCTCCAGGTCCATCCATGCCACCGTGGATGGCAAGAACCCATTCCCTTCCATGGCTGAGCAATATTCCATTGTATGTATGTACCACCTCCTCTTTATCCATTCATGCACTGATGGACATCCAAGCTAGTGCAATGAACATATGGATGCACTTGTCCCCTCGAAGTAGTATTTTGGGTTTCTTTGAATAAATACCCAGAAGTGAGATTACTGGGTCCTTCTTTGTCTCTTGTTATAGCCTTTGTTTTAAAGTCTATTTTGTCTGGTATAAGTATTGCTACCTCAACGTTTTTTTGTTTCCATTTTCATGAAATATATTTGTTCCACCCATTTACTTTCAGTCCATGTGTGTCTTTTGATCTGAAGTGAGTCTCTGTAGGCAGCATATGTAAGGGTCTTGTTTTCTTCATTCAGCCTCCTATCTTTTGATTGAAGCATTTAATCCATTTATATTTAAAGTAATTGTTGATAGATATGTAGTTACTGCCATTTTATTATTCATATTTTTTATTTTTATTTTTTCCATCTTAAAGAAGTCCTTCTAAGATTCCTTGTAATACTGTTTTGGTGGTGATGAACTCCTTTAACTTCTTTTTATCTGGGAAGCTCTTTATCTTCTTATCTGGGAAGCTCTTAAGCTTTGCTAGGTAGAGTAATCTTGATTGTAGTTCCTTGCTTTTCATCACTTTGAATATTTCCTGCCAAATCCTTCTGGCCTTCAAAGTTTTTGTGGAGAAATCAGCTGACAATCTTATGGGAGCTCCCTTGTATGTACCTAACATTTTTTTTCTTGCAGCTTTTAACATTCCTTTGTCTTTAATTTTTGGCATTTTAATTGTGATATGTCTTGGTGTGGGCCTCTTTGGGTTCATCTTTTTTGGGACTGTTTGCACTTGGGCTTGTATGTCTATTTCCTTCACCAAGTTAGTGAAGTTTTCAGTTACTATTTATTTAAATAGATTTTCAATTCCTTGCACTCTCTCTTCTTCTGGTAGGCCTATGATACAAATATTGGTCCTGTTGTTATTGTCCCAGAGTTCCCTTAAACTGTCCTCATTTTTTTTGGATTCTTTTTTCTTTTTACTCTTCTGTTTGAGTGTTTTCTCCTACCTTGTCTTCTAAGTGTCTGATTCACATCTCTGCTTCATCTAATCTACTATTGATTCCCTCTAATGTATTCTTCCTTTAAATTATTGTATTCTTTATTTCTGACTGGTTCTTTTTATGTTTTCTATCTTCATTTTTATGTTTCCTCTCTCTTTGTTGAAGTCTTCCCTGAGATTATCAAGCATCCTTATAACAAATGTTTGGAACTCTGCATCTGGTAGATTGCTTGTCTCCATTTTGTTTAGTTCTTTTTCTGGAGCTTTGTTCTGTTCTTTCATTTGGGACATGTTTCTTTATCTCCCCATTTTAGTTGCCTCCCTGTGTTTGTTTCTATGTATTAGGTAGGGTTGCTATGCCTCCCAGTCTTAGTAGAGTGGCCTGTAGATTAGGTGTCCTGCGGGACCCAGTGGTACAATGTCCATGATCACTAGAGCTGGGTGCTCCAGGTATATCCCTTGTGTGGGTTTGTGTGTGCCCTCCTGTTGTAGTTGAGCCTTGGTTGCTGTTTGCACATCAATGGGAAGGATTGCCTCTCGGAGTGATTGGTTGTGAGGACTGGTGGTGACTACAGTGGAGGAGCTGTGGTGCAAGGGCTGACCCTACCGAGCACGGTTTGCTTTAGTAGGGCTCTGGTGCCTGCCCAGTCTGCCCTTTGGGTATGTTGTTTTTGGAGGTGGCTGGGTGATACTCCGGCTTGGTTCAAAGCTGGCCACCAGACGTGCCAGTTGTGGGGCCACCTGGGAGGGGACCTCCTGGAGGCCAAGTTTAGTTGTAGCCTATGCCCTGCCTGGGGCCACCTGGTAGGAGCCATACAGCAATCTGCAGATGCCCTACCCACACTGGGATTCGAGGTGCCTCAAGAAGCCAATCTGGGAATTGAGGCTGGCTGTTGCTACCATGTTTCCCTGAAAATAAGACCGGGTCTTATATTAAGTTTTGCTCCAAAAGACGCATTAGGGCTTATGTTCAGGGACGTCCTCCTGAAAAATCATGCTAGGGCTTATTTTCTGGTTAGGTCTTATTTTCAGGGAAAAACAGTAGTACCGGGCTCAGGGCTGCTCAGCCAGAGGTATGGGATACACCAAAGTCAGATGCTGTTTGATTGGTTTTTGTGAACCTTTGAGAGATTTTAGAAAGTCTGCAACATGCAGCAAGAATGGTTGTTTGTAGGGAAAAGCCACTGGAAGCAGCTTGGGTGTGTCTGAAAGTTCAGTAGAGCTGGGTCTCAGGGAATCACTAGGGTGGAGCAGATGAATGGTGATAACCAGTTTGATGGAGACTCAGATATGGCATCTGCATGCGTTTGCATATGTCTGCGTGCAGGGCGGGGGAGAAGGACTCAACAAAGTAACAGTGACTTCCACCAGCTCCTCCCTCTGGGAGCAAGCTGCCTCTCCTTCCCTCCCCCTGAAGCTAGACAATTCAATTCCTCCTCGTATGGCCCTGGCACCTTTCAAGAGTTACTCCAGCACTGGAGCTCAGAGTGAATGTGTCCATCAGTGAGCAAGTCTGTGCATAAGCTTTTTAAGAGGAGCTCCTCGGACTGCAGCAGCCCTCTGTCTTATTCCACTGGTTTTTACAGCCAGAAATTATGGGAACTTCTCTCCCTGGCACTGGAACCCTGGGCTTGGGTGCTTAGTGTGGGGCTGGGACCCCTCACTCCTCTGGGGGTCCCATAGGAGATATCCCTCCCAATTTTTAATGGTCACTTGTGGGAGTGGGACTAGCCTGTTTTGCATCTATATCCCCCTACCAGTCTTGAGGTGGCTTCTTCTGTATGTCCATAGTTGGAGGGCTTTGGTTCAGCTAGACTTCAGGTGATTCTCAATGATGGTTGTTCTGTAGTTTAGTTGTAATTGATGTGGTCCTGAGAGGAGGGAGCACAGCATTTACCTACCCCTCCATCTTGACTGGAAATCCCCCAGTAATATTTTCTTGAAAGGATATTATTTATTTGAGATTGTTTAAAGGAATTGATTAGATCTGTAGAGAACATGACAGGTGGAATTTAGAATGAATAATGACCCAGAATCTACAATGGTTAGAAAAGTTTTTCTCCTTTTGCATTACAGTTAGTCACACACAACATTTTATCTTCACAGATAAGATATTCAAAGAAACTACTACAAATCAGGTTGAGGGAACATGAGGGCTTCTTTTTGGCATAAAAATGAAGATAACACTTCCATAGTCTACAAGACACAAACATACACATATATGTTTTAATAACAGTTATCTAGTTAAATTATTCTTGGATGGTATTTGCTAGGGTTATTTAGAGAAGCCGGTCTATTTACAGATGTCATTCCTATCTCTCACTCTCTGAAATTAAAAAAAAAAAAAAATTGTGTTTTTTGCCTGGCCCCACGCAGTTATGTTTGATGGGCCTTCTCAGAATTTAAATTGATCAGTCTCTTAATCCTCTATTTTGAAATAAAGTACTCAGCCATTATTGGTTCCTAGTATATATATTAGAAATACTTATTGGTCTGTAAGGTTTTCCACCACACATTGGCACAAACATCTCATTTACCAAAGTGGTTATAATAGTGGAAATAAAAGCTGAAGCATCAATCCACAATGGGTGGAAGGAGGTGGAAAGCAGCTGGGTTCAGTGGACTGATTGCTATTTGTCCTCTTGGGCATTTTCCAGAAAGGCCTTTCATATTTCTTCTTATGCTCCAGAAGCATGAAGCTTAGGGATTGCCACTTAATGGTCCCAACTAGAAACCAATTTTCTTTGATACTCTGTGTGATGGACATAGGTACCACTTTATCCCTTATATTTTAGGTCTTAAACTATTAATAACCTGTTCACAGTTGCTTTTATATTACTGCAGCTGATCTGGGTATATTAAGAAGAGTTCTACTACCACCAGCACAGTAATTGGTACATGATAAGGGCGCAGTAAGTATTTATGACATGTAAAATCAATGAAAGCTTTTATTTCTTCTTTTAAAACAATCGAAATGCTATTGTTTAGGGTCCAAGATAAGCTTTTAAGCATAAAGCTGTTTAAGCTAAGAAGCAGTTAATTCTCTTAGTGCTTATGTGTGTTTAATACCTTATAACCATTTTAGTGTCGTGCTGAGTTTGATCTATCTCAGGAGTTACCTTGTATGTCTTTTTTATTAACATTTTATTATTCTTTGATCCCCATGTTTTAGGATGTTTTAAAATTTTATCACTTCTTTTGTGGGCTTGTTTTTGAAACCTCAACCTGGTATTTTAAAACTAAGGTCACTGGCCAAGAACCTGTTAGTTAATTCTTTTATAAACATCCTGGTTTGAAATACCTGCTATCTAAACAGCAATCAATCAGGAAAAGAATAAAAAGCCAGTTAAGTCAATGATTCCTTTACCCAAACTCAAAATTGATATCTTCAGTTCTATTATTGATTTTGTCTAATTATTTAAAGCTTTGGCAACAGTGGTGATGAGTAAGAACGTTGTTGTCTTTTTTCCTTTCTCCTCCCCTTCCTTCCTTCTTTCTTTTTTTTCTGCATTTCACAGGGATTTTCAAGATTTATTCTCCCAATGTCACTTAGTGCATCAAAATTTGGGTGTGTATTTTTGTATAAAATAGCACCCATCTAAGATATATTTCCACATAAAATGACCAGATTCACTTTGAAATAAAAATTATGCCACCAGAATGAAATAAAGAACTGTAAATAGGCTTCGGCACAATAACCATACCCTCAGCCTGGTGAGGTATGTTGACAAGAGCTGCTATTCAGGAGACTCTTCTAGTCCTGGCTCTTCCCCCATCTAGTGTTATTACTCCTTCAGCTTAAAGTCACCTCCATGAAGCTTGATAATCTAAAGACATCCCTCAGTCACTCTCACGTTACCTAATTCTAATTCTCTACACAGCACTTCTCACTCACTACTTGATATTTTCTTTCTTTATTTTGATCATCCTCCTAGAATTTAAGCTTCAGAGACAATATCCATTTTTTCCATTGCTGAATATCCAGCATTTAGAAGAGAGCCAGGCAGGTATGATACCCCATTGAATCTAAGCTGACACCAATTGTAGGCTACATAATCCTTTTATGTATGTATGAATTTTTTTAAATGCCACCATTTAAGCAATGGGGTCATGTCTTCCTGTCACTTTAGACTTTTTATTTTAATTCATAGAAGAGCTCTTTTAGGTTCCTTTAGAAAGCACATAGATTTATCATATATCTTATGTGCACTCTGAAGATGAGAATATCGGCAAAATATATTGGGTAAGCAATTCCCAAAACAACTTTTCATTCAGAGTCCAACTCTTCAACATCAATTTTCAGTGAAAAGTTGCCAGTATACACAATGTCCCACACAATATCATTGTCTCTGCCATCAAGGGCGTTGGTGAAGCAGTATTTCCTAGAAGATTGCTCCATTATTGACTTTGAGATTTTTTTCTCAGATGGTGACATTCACTCTGCAAATTTTGATGTGCATGGGCCGTCAATGCCTGGCAGACAGCAACTCTAAGACTCACTCTGATTTCAGAGATGAAAAAATGTGAAGAATTGTACACCTTAAAAATCACAAAAAATGGGGTTGCAGGTACTCAATAGGTAAATAATTTTTGAATGCCTGAATAAATAACTGTTGTCAACTCTCTGTCCTTGGGCAAGCCAGTTTATTCCTTGAGATTTATTTTCCTCATTTAGAAAATTAAGGTGTTAGATTATAAGCCCTCTAAGATCCTTTTTTACTGTAGGTGTTTTATAAGTGGCTGAAGTTGTGTAAATGTAAGGCAGTATTATTTCAGTGAGTTATTAAAAAAACAAACTCTCTAACTTAGTCTTCAAGGGTTCCAAGTCAAATAGTAAGAATCCCACCTAGCTGTTCTTTCAGATAATTGATGAGAGGTACAAGAGCTCAGCTCAGAAGATTTAAGTTATGTGAAATGTGGGGATTTTGCCATATTTAGCTGGCCCCTTTCTCCCTTTCTCTGGTTATAGCTGGTTAGTATACAGCACACAGAGCACTGCCATCAGAGAGAAAAAAAATAAAAACTAATCAATGACAGGATTTACAAACATGAAAGAATGTATGCTTAGCCTTTATATGACTCAGTCCCCAGGATGTAGGGAAAGGATGACCTGGACTCTTTGCCAAAGTTAGGAAATATTTCGAGGCACCAGGCAGAGACCAGGTCCCTGTTTGCAGCCATGGTAGACTCTCTAGCTAACATGGGAATATGTTGCCTGGTTGCAGGTGACCCCATGGGCAGAAGTTAAAAATATCTTGGTTGTCAAATAAGATCTGTCTATACACAGCCCCCAGGGTCCTGTATCTCCAGATGTGGCTGAATTGCCACTTTGTAAATGCAGAATTGCTTTTTTACAAGCATGAAGTCAGTGCTTACAAACTCCGGGAGTAACTCCATGATCCACCCAATAACCCACCTATATACCCAACTTCCAGCTAAAATTAGCTATAAGCCCTGCCCAAGACGGCTACCTATCCCAATTAATCTCTATGGTCTGTAACTTGCCACACAGCTCACTGTGTTTCAAGAGGTCCTATTTTGGATACAGTGACCTCCTGCACATTGGTGAAAGAACTGAGATAGAATAAGGAAATTGGGATTGGTTTCTACTTTGCTTCTTCTATTGCTGAAAGTATCTGACTCTATTGTAATTAATTGCTTCCTGCCTATTTCTTTCCTTCGGTTATGAGATATTCCCCCAGAGAACTGGGGAGGAACAATGGAGTACATTATTAACTGAAATCAGCACATTCCTTTTTTTTTAAACCACGCTGAAACAGATAATTTATCATAGTTTGATGCCTCAGGAAACATTCCATTTTGGTTACATGACACAGAGAAAAGCTGTCTTAAACTTCCCTCACAGACTCCTCATATACTTGGCATGATGCTAATATTTCACACTGGTGTGGAATCCTCTTCCCAGCATAATTTGAATTTCTACTTCTAGGTCAGAACCAAAGAAAATAGAGAAAGAAGTCCATTTCAATATTTAAAGACCAGAGTATCCTGCCAGTTATAAATGTATTACATTTACCAAAAATTGCTAAGTACACTGCCAATTTTTTGTTAATATTATAATCAAAGGTACTTAGTTATTGCTATTTCTGCAGCCACTGAAAATGCCATGTAATTATATACAGAATATATTTTCTCCTTTGAAACAGCAAAGCCCCAAAGGTTCAGATTAATGGCCATGGTCTTCCAGATATATTATTCATTATAAATTAGCTTTCTAGAATTCTACATTATGGAAAACCAATTACCTGTCACATTTTAAACCACATGTATGCTAATTTATATTAGGAGGATTTGGAACAATCTTTCACTCCTAGTCAACTGGCAGTTTTAGTAATAAAGACACTGAACCTTTTTTTTTTTTTTTTTTTTTTTTGGTAAAGCTTAAAAAATAAGAAAAATAACAAATTAGGAAAATTTGACTAACAAAGAATTTAATACAGTTCATTTTTAGATGCATGATAAGCAAATAAAATGGAAGATGAGTAAGAGATTTGTGTGCTGGCTTATCTGTTAAGATGTAAGTCTTTATTGCATAGGATTCTGTATAGATGCCAGGACTGAAATGGAAGTGATAAGAGATGTGTCTCTCTATTGAGGATATGAAAGACACCACTCACCAGTTGTACGCAACACCTTAGAGAGGATTAGATGGGCTGCTTTGCTAGGTGCCCTACTTCCCATATATGGAAGTTTCCCAAAGGATAATATATGGAATTATATGCTTGGAAGGGGCTTTTAGGTCACCCAGACCAGCCTTCTGTCCATTAAGTTTATCCTTTGCTATGGGTTTTAGGGAAAGATGGTCAAAATTAATCTCAAGTATAAGTGTTCAAAAACCCTGAGAATTCCTGAAATATTATCATATACAGAACAAACATAGAGAAAAGTTAAACAACAGCAGCAAACCAGGTGCAATGGTAATAGTGACATCTAGAACACAAACCTGCCCCAATCAATCTCTCCATCGACTCCATCACCCTGTGTTGAAGTCTTATTATATTTAGAATGCAATTAAGGCCTTCAAAGATTCTACATGAATTGTCCCCCAACACCCTCTCTGACCTCAGCTCCTACAAATGTCCCACTTTTTCTGCTTCAACTACCAGGAGGTCCTTCACATAATAAGTATTTATACAACTCTAAAAAAAATGGAAAAGTTTTATATATCTGCATATATATATATATATATATATATATATATATATATGTTTCTGGGCACAGATATATATGCTATTATTTAAGTAGTGATGCTTTATAGTTTCTGAAGTACCTTTACTTTTTTCCCTTTGATTTCTATCTTGTTTCCAAAACCTTTCTATCAGTTTCCATTCATTTTCTAAAACTCCCATATCCTTGATATTAGATTAGTAGGACATTAGCAGTTGGTAGAAGTAATTGATAAAATAAATGAGTCAATCATTGTGGCTTGTTGGTGGCATTGAAACAATAAATTAGTACAAAAATAGATGGGAAGAAGTGTGTCTATTGTTGTCAGAACATACATGAAAAAGTCAGTGACTCCAGTTAGACTGAAAGCGAGAATATTAGCACAGTTCTTCTGAAAGCAGGTAAAAAAAAAAAAGCACAGATGCAGAATGGAGTGACTCAGCTAGCCAAACTTCAATTATTAGAAGGTAAAGAAGCTACATTTAGGGGAAACCTTGTGAATCATTGACAACATCCTTGCACCAGAGCAAAACTTCATGCATCTTTAGAATGGAGTCTGTGGTGTCTTTAAGCTTCACTTGTAAGAAGGTGGTGATAGCATGTTCTGTCATGGCACCACTTAATGAGAGTCAAAACCCAAGTTGGTGTGCCCTCAACAGGAAGAATAATTAACAGGTGTGTTCAGGTTCTGTTTATGCTTCTGCCACGAATGGAAGTCATTTTCCAGGTTGAATGAAAACAACCTTACCTGTCTCATCCTCACTCTAAATTCAGCAAACAGCATGAGCTAGGTATTGACCACACTGGCTGTGCTCACTTGCTCAGCGCTGAGCTTTCCCCTCCCTCACTGGTGATATGACAAAACATCAACAGAAAGTACTTATGGGTATTGTACAAAGCTCTGAGTTTGAGGTGTGAAATTAAATGGTTTGGTTTAAAAGCCAGACCACTGTTTGAAGCACGTTGAATGAAGGGACTATAAGCAAACAGGAGGGTGATACACCCTTCTCCCGCCCCTGACAAGTTTTTATCAGTAAGCATTTAAAAGAGGTATTAGCCCAGCTCATGATGGGACTCACCTGCCATGACCTAGTGTGCAGCAGATTCTATTTTCCAAAATTGACACTGCAATATTTTCAATTCCGCATGCTCTCCAGAATCTTGCCTTTCTCCACCAAGAGGTGTAGTTGTTTGCCCTTTCAAATTGGACTTAGATTCCAAGAAATAAAGAAAGTAGAGGAGATATTGCCCAACTTCTGGGAATACATCATATAAAAGTGATATTGTCAGTACTATCATCTATCTATCTATGTATCTATCTGTCTATCATCATCTATCTATATCTCTCTCTCCTCAGCCTTGGAAACAAGCCATCATGTTTTGAAGGTCGCATGGCCCATGTGAAGAAATGCCAAAAAGAAGCCATCAACCCCAAACAGCTGGGATTACTCCCAGACATGTGAGAGAGTGACATTTTGGTTGATTGCAGCCCTCTCTTTGTTATGCAGCAACTGATATCTAATACAGATGTCTTGCTCTTTGCTCATTAACTTTCATTGTGGAGGCTTGCCATAGCCAAATTCTACATGATTCATACTGGGCTTCTGCATGTATCATACACTCCACTTATAATGTGCTTCTCTTCTTCTACGCAAATGCATGTTCTTCATTTTTATTCCCTAATGTAACTCAAAATTTCTCCTGTAGGGACTAATGCTATTCTCTTTACTCTACATATCCCTGTTACCAATGAACTGCTTTATACTGTATTTATTTTCATTCGTGTGTTTTGCTTTTCTTTCTCTTTGCTTTTTTCCATGGGGCCAAGTTCTGAATATTAAGTTAGACCTATAATGACTGGGATTTACGGAAGGGGCAGTGTGGGGTGGTGGGTTCAGATCATTGGTTCAAGGCCCAGACCATCCAGGTCAGGATAGTGCCTCTACCACTTACCAGTGGTATGCCTTTCAATAATCTACTTAATGTCTATATCCGAGTCCTAGCAGAGAAACACGGCCCCTAGGATATATAACTCTATCCATATCGATGTTTATATCTATCTACATCTACATCTATCTCTATCTCTATCTCTATATCATCTATATCTATATCTATATCATCATTTGTATCTATATCATCATCTGTATCTATATCCAGCTACTATACTATATCTAGCTACAAGGTCTAACTATTAAGTTCATGAACTTGTTGCAATGATGTTCATAACCTTTTTTGATATCAGAGGGATTATTCATTATGAGTTTGTACCAACTGGACAAACAGTTAACCAAGTTTACTATTTGGAAGTGCTGAAAAGGCTGCATGAAAACGTTAGACAAAAACAACCTGAACTTTTCGCCAACAATTCATGGCTCTTGCATCACAACAATGCACCAGCTCACATGGCACTGTCTATGAGGGAGTTTTTAGCCAGTAAACAAATAACTGTACTGGAACACCCTCCCTACTCACCTGATCTGGCCCCCAATGACTTCTTTCTTTACCCGAAGATCAAAGAAATATTGAAAAGAAGACATTTTGATGACATTCAGGACATCAAGGGTAATACAATGACAGCTCTGATGGTTGTTCCAGAAAAAGAGTTTCAAAATTGCTTTGAAGGGTGGACTAGGCTCTGGCATCGGTGCATAGCTTCCCAAGGGGAGTACTTCGAAGGTGACCATAGTGATATTCAGCAGTGAGGTGTATAGCACTTTTCCTAGGATCAATTTGTGGACTTAATTGTCTGACCTTGTGTATCTATATCTATATCATCATCTGTATCTATAATCACCATCTATATCTAATCTATATCTATCTACAGAGAGAAAGAGAGATTTATTTCAAGGAATTACACAATTGTGGTCTGGCTGAGCAAATCCAAAATCTGTTTTCCTGTTATACCGGCTGACGAGATCTCAGCTCTGGTTCACTCTAACCACCTACCTTTTTCTAGCAAATTGATGCTGGAGCAATTTCAGCAGGATAGTGAACAATTCAGAAGAAGCCTCATTCTGTCTCTGTCATAAGAAAGGAAATCCCTTCTCTTTGCTCAGGCTAGTCCTTGTACCTATATTTTAAGTCATACCCATGCAGTTTCCTCCTAAAATTCTTCCAAGTTCTTCATCTTTTATTTTCAAGCTTTCCTCTCTACTTGTTCTTAATCTCAACATATAAACTTGCCTGCAATCTTCCCTATGCCAGTCTTTAGATACTGGGCCTTCCTTTTTCAAATAAACTTCTTGGGAAAACATTTAGTACATCTTGCTTTCTTTACATCCTCCCTTGCCATTTACTCTTCCATCCACTGAACTAAGACTTCTTCCTCAACTTTCCCACTGAAACTGCACTTACAAATTTGAAGATTTAAACCACTAATCCAAGAGACAGCAGAAATGCATCTTTAGTGATCTTGTTCAAATCCAGGCAGCTCTGGACACTGTTTACAACTCTGTTCTGCTTGAACCCTTCTCTTCTCTTGGTTTCCATGGCACTGCTTTCTTATAACACATATCTACTTTAATATGCATTGTAATTGCTCGGTCTCCATTTTGCTCCAATTAGCAGGGCTTCATGCATTTCTCTCCTATCCTCCAATAACATGTATGCGAACCTGAAGGCTTACTAGTCCAAAAAGGCCAGTCATGTGTCCAAGTGCCAGGTGAAGAAGGGACTGAAGACTCTGATCCATCCCTGGGGAGACTTCTTTTTCATCTGCTATGACTTCTGTCACTGCCACTCAGCATTACTGTGGCAAACCTGTGAGCTGAGGGGACTTCAAGTCTCTTCCTTGAGTAACAACAACAAAAAATGCTGACCAAGTGCAATAAGTGGTTCACCTAGAGAGAAAAGAAGCTGGGAATTTTAAATGGCCAGACTTAAAAAGTCCTGCCTAACTGGGCATCATCATATTTCAGGCGTAAGTTACTTTTTAATTACATGTAAGTATAAATATTTCTCAAAATATAGCCACTTCATAGTTTAGACATATAACATACATATTATGTTATATTTTGGGATGTGGTCAAACTAATTCAATTAGTGTTAATTCCCTTGGTTATTATTTGTTGACTCTGATTTTGGGCAGTTCCTGGCTTATGCAGTGTTATTAGTGTTAAATTTGTGGGCTGTAACTTTAGGGTATAAATTTTATAATCCACCATCTGCTATGAAAATATATGAGATAGGTTTTAGGGATGTCAAACTATCAAGTGTAGAGCAGAGAAAGCTAAGCAGCTGTATAATAATTGCCTCAACTAGCTGATGGGTAGCTATCTCTAAAGAAAATGCAATCAATGAAAGGGCAGGTGAATGCCTTGAGGTGAACAGAGTGAGTCAGTTGTTTTCCTGAAGACTGAACAAGAAGAACTACACTTAAATCATAATAGAAGGTACCACACTAGCCTCTTCTTTGTTGTCCTTCATTTCTATCTGAACAAACAACTGCAGAAATAGCTGACATTTATGTCATGCTTCTTATAGACACTGAACACTCTAAATGCTTTATTAACTTTTTAATCCCCACACAATTTTATAAGGGAGGAATTTTACTCTCCTCATTTCTTATTTCGTGTGCTCTGTGGAACACAGGGAAATGAATTATTTTTCCCAAAGTCACACAGCTAATAGTGGCAAAACTATCATTTTAATTTAAACTCTCCAAGTTCATCATTGCAATAAAGGCTGGACAAAGCTCTCTGGCTCCATTTCTCCAATGTGAGTGACCAGAGCTGCTTCTATTTTTATTGTAATATTCTTTTATGTTGCTTTCTCTTTTGCCACAAGAAAAGGACAAAAAAGGCAAAGGATGGATACTATTGAACAAACCAGTGCTTCTCCCCTGGGATACCTACTCTATACCCCAAAGACAACAAAAATAAGAAGTTACTGATGCAACTTCAGGGGCATGAATGAGGTGAGGAAAGAAGGGGACGTGGCTGGCATAGGAGCTGGGAGAGGGACATGCAAGAGGGTTGGAGGGTTTCGAGGGCATCTGCAGTTCTCCTGAATCAGTGGCATTTTGGGTATCAATAATTTTTTTAAAAGAAAGATGCACATTGGCTTCTATTCTACTTTAGATCATTGGAAGCTGCTAAAACAGAAATTACTCAGAGAATGCTCAATAGACGTGGGTAAAAAATCTTCTGGTGGCCTTTTATTGGCCACATATAAAATAAGGCCCTGCTGATACTCGTTGGGGAGGCTGAGGTGCTTTGATATTTGTGTTGTTGAGGTTATAAAAATAAAGAAGTGGAAAAATTGTATAAGTGAGTCAAGAAGAGCACTTTCTAGTTATTGAATATATTTTAATTCTTAACAGCACAACTTTTTTTTTTTTTTTTTTGAGTGACACAATTTTTCTTCCTTAAGTCCAAAGGATTTTTTTTTGGCTTTTTACTCTTTTGGACTGAGATTCCATAGGACTATATAGATCTTGTAAAATATAAATTAAAAAGGAATCTATTTTCATATTTCAATAAGTCTCAGCAGCCTCTGAATACTTCCTGTGACAAGAAACTTACTACTTTACAAGGCAGCTTATTCTATTTTTAAAAATACAACTCAAAGTATCAGAAAATGTTTTCATGATATGTAAATATAAAATATTCCTCAATGTTTGTGGCTAAGTAAACATCTATCTGACAGAGGTGTAGTTAGGATGTTGAGAAGGCCTTCTTTATTTTCTAGAAAAATAGAAAATATTCTACCTTCTTTCTTATTATTTTCCTCATTTTTAACTACCAGTTTAAAGGACTCCTCACCTCTTCCATCTTTCCCTACGGTTTGGCCCTATGGTTGCCCAAACGCTTCTGTTCCTCCCCCATGCTTACCTGAAACTGAGACCTGAATCTAGGGACACACTTTAATGCAATCATGTACCCAGTGGCACTGCCACATCAAGCTCTGGCTTAGAGCAATTCTTCCTGTAGAATGTTTAGAATAGCAAACATCTACGGTTATATTTCCTAATTTTCTATTTGAGACACATTTGTGTGTTTTTTTTAATTGAAGTAACGTTGGTTATTAACATTATGTAAGATTCAGGTGTACAAAAACAAACTCATAAATACAGACAACAGATTGGTTGGTTACCAGAGGGGAAAGGGGGTAGGGAGCAGGTGAAATGGGTAAAGGGGTTCAAACATATGGAGGCAGCATTTAATTTTTCTGAGCAGACTTCTAACATAAAGAGCAGGCTTGTTTCAGAAATCCCATTAAGAAATAGTAAACCAGAAAACTTGACCTTTTAATTGTAATACTGATACAAACAAGTTAAAATTGTAATAAGACAAGGGATCTCTCTCTTTTTTAAAAACATGAAATAGCCACATTATGGTTCCCAGTGTAGCTCTAAGACAATAGACACTACTTAACACTCATCTGGGAAAAAGGCCCAGAGAACTAATTAGTGGAAGTTGATTGTTTAATATTGCATTTGAAAGTCATCCAAGATGTTAGAATTGTCCTGGAGAGGAAAGTTATGATATCCCCAAATACCACAAGATAATATTTGTTACGAGTGGTACTGGAAGAATATATGTGGAAAGGAAACCAATATTGTTAGCAGTTTTCCTTCAAGAGTGAGAGTGTAACAGATATGCCTTTGAAAGAGTAAAGTGATGTATTTATCTTCCCTTTAAATCATAATGTTCTGGGACTTTCCACCTAATGAGCTGGTGGGTTTCAGTTTTTCATTGGAAGGGCAGAATATGCTATTTATTGCACAGATACATTTAGGGCTCTTAAAGATTGAAGCTCTGGAATTTATATTATACTAGGGATCACAAAAAGTGGGAGAATACAGGCCGTGATATAAAAAGGCTGCTGTTTGTGCAGGAATGAATAGATCTCTAGGGGTAAGTGGAGAAGAGGAAAGAAAGAGGATGTGGTTAGATCTATGACTTATTCCTCCCTGCTTCAGGTCAAGCATTAGAAACAACCAGAAAAGTTTCTGGTATATGAGAGAAAGAGGGACTTTCTCCTCATTTCCTTGAGAACAGGCTGGGATTTCAGGTCCCTTCAGAGAAGGAGTACAACAAACAAGGTGTATCCCAGATGACAGGTTAGAATGATTGAGAGGGACTCTCCATAGGAGAGGAAGAGTCAGCTCCTCGTCTATCCAAGAAGGCCAAGTTCAGTCATCATGGAGGGACCAGCACAAGGAACTGATCGGGAAAGAGAAAACACTACAGGTTTCCCTTCCTGTGGGTTTCAGTAGTAGATACCAGAAAAAGCTACTTTGTCCAGGCAGGACGAGAAACAGCCTCACAGAGGTCAGGGAGGGCTGGGAGCACAGTGCAGGACCCACCCTCAGAACCCCGACCCCAGGACCCTTTTCTCCTCACCTCCACACTCAGATACCCTTTGATAGCGGCGATAATCTGAATTGACTGAGCAATTACCGGAAATAAAATTAAACCCAAATAGACTTTTAAAAAAAGAAGGGAGCCTAAGTAACCTTTAATCGGCAAGTTTAATAGACAAGTTTAATTCTCCTTTTGCTGCAAGACTTTACAGAAGAAGAACTTCAGATGGAGATGAGAAGGCCTTCTTTATTTTTTAGAAAAATAGACAATGTTCTACCTTCTTATTATTTTCCTCATCTGACAGTATTGTAGAAATGCTGATTACTCCACAGAAAAACAAAACTCTAGATGTATTTATTAATTTTATTTGGTCCGGGCACTAGATTTCATTGAGTAAATTCTAGTTCCAAAAATAATTTCATATTTTATATGATCACATCTGCTTGATGGACTGTGGTAAGGACATCACTATATCCTCTCCAAACCCTGTTTTTGTTTTCTCTGGGGCACTGTTAAATTACATCACAGCCTCCCCAGCAGTTGGTCTCATATGACTGTATTCTACTCAGTGGAATGTGGATGGAGGGATATATGCAACTCCCAGGCCTGGCCTCTAGAACCCCCTATGCAGTCCATGTTCGTCCTTCCCTCCCTCATCAGCTACAGTCTGAAGATCTAGGTGAGAGACTTTGGCTAGGAGAGCCACTGGATGGAATATACCTTGGTCCCTGAATGATCGTGCGGAACAGAGCCCTAACCTTCCACCTTCACCTGTCAAGAACTGTGAAGGGTCCAAGATTTTTTTTTTCAAATTTTTTATTGGGGAATATTGGGGAAAAGTGTGTTTTTCCAGGGCCCATTAGCTCCAAGTCATTGTCCTTCAGTCTAGTTGTGGAGGGTGCAGCTCAGCTCCAAGTCCGGTTGCTGTTTTCAATCTTGGTTGCAGGGGGCGCAACCCACCATCCACGGCAACGTTGTTAAGAGCTCACGCTCTAACCAACTGAGCCATCCCGCCACCCCTCTGGCAGCTCAGCAGCAGCTCAGTGGCAACTCTTTATCTTCAATGTAGTTGTGGAGGGTGCAGCTCACTGGCCCATGTGGGAATTAAACCAGCAACCCTGTTGCTCAGAGCTCATGCTCTAACCAACTGAACCAACCAGCCACCCAAGGGTCCAGAATTTTATCGTACTCACAAGATAGCAAGTTAATCTTTTACTGTTTCACAGATCCCAGCAGAAGGCACAAAACTCCTGAGCCAGAGACGAGGACTTTATTACTCATGCAAAAGCAATAGCCAGAGCTTCATATTTGTTTGTGTCTATTCTCTCTTTGTCTCCCAAGTTCTATTCAGTCAATATAGGACACATGAGAAATGTGCATATATGCAGTGGCTATATTACAGGAGAGGAACACTGACATTGGGGAATTTACACTTTTATAGAAAGCAGAAGCAAGCCTGCACTTTGCCCATGGGGAAGATATTACCTCAACTTTCAAGGTTGCTGACAATAAATATAACACTGAGAATGGCCCTAGTAAAGAATGGTCGGGGTCTTGACGAGACTAGCTAAAACTTGCAATGATGCTTAGTGTCCTGTAAGACTGGGCAGCAAATAAACCTCTAATGGGTTAAGCCACTGAGATATTGGGGTGCTCTAGCAGTTAGCCTATCCTACCTGAAACATGGACTCACCTGGGATGAGCCGTCCTTACTTATCCCAGAAATCTAGCGGTAATTCCTCCGTTTCTTCTGCCTTCATTCTTATGCTTCATTTTCTCATCTACTGCTGATAAGCATCCAGGGGCTAGATTTTCAGACTAAAGAAAGTGTCCATTTTTCCCTAAGGTAACTTTTTTCCCCCTTAAAAACTATGACTAAGATTCAAGTATCAAAGTTCAAATTTGATTAGATTTAGTGTTAATTTTTTTAAATTTAGACATCTATGTTTGAAAATTTTGATTAGTAGCAATACTGATAAATTGCAAAGATTTTCAAGGGCTTCCAATTCATGAGCCATTGCCAAACATAATAAGTACTATTACTTTTCTTATACTGGTAGTAATAGTATTTCTACTACAGTCATGTACTGCTTACCTATGGGGATTTGTTCTGAGAAATGTATCATTATGCAATTTTGTCATTGTGCAAACATCATAGAGTGCACTTGCACAAACCTAGATGGTAGAGCCTATGATTGTAATTGTATGTGCTGTACTTTTACACAGCTGACTGTGCAGTAGGTTTGTTTACACCAGCATCACCACAAACGTATGAGTAATTGTGTAAGCCCTGACAGGGGCTTTTCTTTTTGTAATGCAAGTGTCTGATTTAAGCTTCTATTGCCCAGGCATCTACTTCAAAGAGGCATCCATTTCCACAGGCATCCTCTTCAAACCAGAGGCTATCTCGAATAAACATATTACCATCCACAGGACTAGGTAAAGGGCTAGGCCGCCTCCTCCCTCTGGGGCTCCTTTGTCTTAGATCTTGGTTGATTTCTATAACTGACAATTTGGGCTATTCCCCCCCCCACCCTCCTGGAGCTTTAAATTCTTATGCTCTTATGTTTTAAATTCACCAATAAAGAGTGAATCCGCAAGACCCGTGGTCCCCACCCTTGATCCCAGCACCTTCCACAAACCCCCTCCATCAATGACCTTGCTGGATGCCTCCCAGCGCCCTGTACGCTCCAGGGCCTATAAGTAATAAACTCTTTTTTTTCTTCAAAGTTTCCTGATGGCTATAGCTGAAGGGTGTCTTGCAATCATAATAAGAACCACAAGGGTCAGTCCAATTGTAACATTGGTTTAGAATAGGGAGAAGTCCGTGGGAAGCTAACTGGGCCCAGGTGAGTGCTCCCAGGCATTTCTAGACAATAAGATTACTATTGATAGGCTAAGACTGGCACAAAATAGTAATGCCTTGTGCTGACTTTGCAAAATAGCTGTCACTAGGTGATAGGAATTTTTCAGCTCCATTATAAGCTTATGAGACCACATCGTATCTGTGGTCTCTCAGTGACTGAAATGTCATTATGCAGTGTGTGACTGTAGTACTATTATTATTAACTAACAGTTATTTCTTTTACTCACAATGAAACAGTCAAGTGCTAAAAATATTGTAATGAAACGTGTTATGGAAAAGAACTAACGATATGAGTTTTTGCAATATCCAGGAAAAGCTAGTAAGATTATTAGAATACATTTCCTCTCCATGAGCTACTATGGTGAGTTCTTTCAATGTTTAATGCTGAACTAGGAAAAGTCAAAAGAAGACACAATTTTCTGTGGAAAATGGTGAGTTGTTACTAGGTCCTACATGGTATAATAGTACTTTATCTCATATCAAAAGTCAAACAATAAGTTATATTTCTTAAAATAGTATTTAACATTTTCCATCACTGATACGAGTTACAAGTGTCTTCTCTGTTCATAATGATTGGCTCTCTTTCATTTTAAAATGATTCCATTGACCTGTCTGCAGAACCAGTCGTTTGAGTACCTTTACAACAATAGAGACAGATTCATACATACCCACTGCCCCCTCCCCTTTGTCCTATTTAAGGGCAAATTGCACAATGTAGCCTGAAAACAAAGAAAATTGGTCTACTAGGGGATTAAACACACAACTTTGATCTCATTACTGGAACATTAATACCATTTTTTCAAAAGAGCAAGTCTGTCACAGATTCCATGAGCCTGCCACGTGACAAGTCTGTTCTTAATCAATTTTCTGTTTTCACAGGGTTCCATGCTTGCTGCACTATATGACTAAACCATACTGAGTTATATTTCTGTTCAAATATAGAGGCATAATATATCTTTTTCTCTGAGAATTGGTTATTCTGGGATTTTACGTTTTATAAAAATAGGAGTTAGCTATCTGAATTTCTTGATGACTTAACTTATGACTATTCAACCAACTTCAATGACTGATATCTGCTGTGGCAAAACTAGTGACTGTATGTATGATATATGGATAGATGCTATTTCCTGAAGTGATTTGTTGATGTTTGTTTCCCCAGCAGATTTATGTCGTCTAGTAAGTCTTCCACCACCATCTGGTATAACTAATGACTTGTGAAACTTGCCTCTTGTGGCACAAAATCCATCTCATGGCAGACAATGCAGATGGACATTCTATGAGATAAGCCAAAATTTTAAACACAAAGGCTTTTTCAGCCAGCTTAGAACAAATATATGAAGAGCCCTTGCAACCTGAGCTTTGTTCTTCTTCCCCATTCATTGTCCCAGAACAGAGGGCAGCAGCTAGAACTTGACTATGACTGAAACTAAAGCTTCAGTTAGCAACAGTGTGAGCCTAGCCCAAACCTATATCATTATCCAGAGGTTGACTTCAGACTTTGGTATTTGCCAGTACCTCTGTTTTCTTGTTCTTTATTCACAGCTCTTTCCTTTACTCAGTACTCTGTTCTACATTATATCTCTTCCCTGACTTGATAAATCACCATTTTCTTCTTTCCACGTCTTTCCCCCTCCCACAAATAATACATGCTTATGATAAAAACATTCAAACATTAGAAGAGTATTATAAAGCAAAAGTCTGATATCATGCAAAATAAGTAAACATTGCTAATAGGTTCTTTTGTTTCCATGGATAAATTTTCTATGCGTATTACAGTATAAATAATACAAATATATCTTTGTTTTATAAAGAAATCATACTATACAAGCTATTTTGGATTTCTTTCCTACTTAAAATATGTTTCAACATCACTTCAAATCAGTACATATAATTTCACCCCATTTTTTTATACAATAAGGAATATTTATTATGTTATGAACAAGAAATCCTGAGATAAGAAAGCTCCAGGGCTCTACTCAGCTATTAATATCATTGGCAAGATGGCTTTCTCCTCCTGGTTACAAAATGGCTGTAGTAGTAGCAGGAATCGTATTCTGACATACCAAAGCAGAGTATTAGAAGCAATGTCTTTTCTTCTTTTCTTAAGAATGAAGAAACTTTTCCCAGAAGACCCCTGGAAAGTTTCCCCTCACATGTCATTGGCCAGAGCACACCAAATGCTCACATCTAACCTAATTACTGGCAAAGAGAGTGGAGACAGTGATTGTCTAAGACCAACTAGGATGTAGCCCAGGAATGACATGCAATGGAGCATTCCTTCAGTCACAAAGAAGGAGGTGAACATAATTGGAGTTCTACTAATAAGGAAGAATGGGGAAATGGTGGTTGTTTAAGCAACTATGTCAGTTATAATCTCTTTACTCTTCATTTTTCAAAACTGTGCCAGGTATTCTTAGACATTTATTCTTTCATCTAAATTTGAGAATCTGTCATATTCTCTCAAAGTCCACTTGAATTTTGATTGGGACCACAAAGAATTTCTAGATTATTTTTCTTTCTGTATGTGGGAAAAAAATATCTTTACAATCTTATGTTTGTCAGCCACAAACATGGTTATCTCTCCATTTATTAAGTTCCTCTTTTAAGTCTTTAATAGAGCTTAAAATTGTTCTTCGTGAAATTCTATATGTTCTTTGTTAGATTAGTTTCTAGATATTTTACAGTTTTACTGCTATTGTCCAGGGTATCATATTTCCTAATACACTTTCTAGTTGGTTGTTTCTGCTGTAGAGGAATGTTGTTGATTTTTTACTTGTTGTTCTTGTGTTAAGCAAATTTAATAAACTTCCTTATTCTAATAAGCTTCTCTACGCCAATATTGGTTACTTTGTCTCTTTCCTTCCAATTCTCATGCCTATTATTCCTTTTTCTTGTCTCATTATGTTGGACAGGACTTCTAATACTATTTTAAAGAATAGATAATGGATATTGTCTTAGTCACAATTTTAAACAGAATATGTCTGAAGTTCATCATTAAGTCAAATGATTGCTGTGGTCTTGCTATTAAATTAAGATAGCTTCTATTAAATTCAGGAATTTCTTTTCTTAGTTTTCTAAGAGAAGCACACTATTTTTTTGAATGACTGCATAGTATTGCTTTGCAAAAATACATCATAATTTACTTAAGTAATCTCTTATTGTGAAAGATTTTAGTTATTTTTCAGCATTTTATTTTTTTCTATTTCAAAAAATGCTACTGTAAAAGTCTCTGTAATATTTCTTTCCACATTTTAGTAAGTATATGTGTAGGGAAACTGTTAGAAGCATAATTGCCGAGTAGAAGGATGTGTTTCTTTAAATTTTTGATACATGTTATCAAAGAGAGAAAGGGCTTAGTATTTATTCATCTTGTTCTGTACACTATTTCAAGCTAACTAAAGAGCCTTAGGTAATGAGAAGAAGTTAGTTTTACAGAAGAATTCAGATGAAAATATAAGCAGGGTGGTAGCATTTTATAAATGCATCACTGCAACTTCTAAAGTAATAATTGATTTAAACAGTGATCATAAAGGGATGTCAAAATCATCAAGAGAAAAGTGGATGATTATAACAGAAGGATTATACAGCCACTTTCTGATATTACTTGTTAGTCTTAATATCAACATAGCTAAACAACCAGACTTTATGAAGCACACAGCACAACATGTGAAGTATTCTTTCAAGAAAGCTTGAACCTGGATCTAAGCAAGGTTATAGATCTAACTTCCAGTTTAATGAAAGGAGGGGAGAAGGGAAAAAGTTAAAAAGCTCCAGGGGAAAGCAATCATACAAATTCAGAATAGGGACATTCACAAATCAATGACATGAATATAAAACAGAGAGGTAACAGTTCTAAACTAACAGAGGCTTAAGAAATGTAACAATCAAATGCCACGTGTGGATCTTTGGTTCCTGATTCAAATAAGTCTATAATAGATATATTCAAATCAATTGAGGAAATATTATTACAAACACGGTATTAGGTGATACTAAAGAATTATTAATAATTTTGTTGCAAAAGAAAATAATGTTGTAGCTATGTAAGAAAATGTCCCCCCCCCTTTTTTGGTGAAATTTATGGAAGTACTTATGATTTTAAATAAAAGAATACCAGAGAATTTCTCAAAAATATTATAGCATCCCCTTCCCCATAAAACAAAACAAATAAAGAAGAAAAAAAGAGTAGTTGAAACAGATATAGCAAAATGTTGATGATTGTTTAATCTGAGAAATATGCAGATCAGTTATACTATTCTCTGTACTTTTGTGAATGCTTGACAACTTTCACTTTAAAAATTTTTTTAAGTATTGCAAATTAGTTAAAGTCCCAAAGGATTTAAAATATGAGACCAAATTATTTTGCTTTTGTGAATTATAATTCCAAAAAATATATATTAAGCCCTAATCTAATTTTTGCGATCTTTGAAAGTCCAAATAAATTATAGTCCAAATTACTTAAATTAACATTCCCCCCCACCCATTCTAATTTGCCAATCTCTTTTCTGCTCAGTCTCAACCAGATGATTCTCACTTCAATACTTAGGTAGATTTAGGGTTTCTTTGATACAGTGATTCTTAACCTGCTGTCCAGGCTCCTCCTCCAGTTTCTAATTTCATTTGTTTGGGATGAGCTAGGTTGTCCTCAAACTTTAGTGTGTCTTAGAATCCCCTGGAAGGCTTAGGAAAATACAGATTGCTGGACCCTACCTACCCCCAGTTTGCATGTCTAACAAGTTCCCAGGTGATGTTGATATTCTAATATTAAAACAGCCTTGAATCCCTGGGACAATACCCACTTGGTCATAATGTATTATCCTTTTAACATGTTATAGTACTCTATTTGCTAATATTTTGTTGAAAATTTTTATGTATGTATTCATGAAACGTAGTTTGTTTTACAGTTTTTATTTCTTGTAATGTCTATGTGTGGTTTTGCTTTTAGGGTAATGTTGGCCTCATAAAATAAAATTATTCTATTTTATCCACATTTTTTCATATTATGGGCATAGAGAAATCCATAGTGTTCTCTTCTTGCCTTTTCAATGTTGCCATGATCTGTAGTAATATCCCTTCTTTCCTTCTGGATTTTAGCAATGTTTGTCTTCTCTCTCTCTCTTTTTTTTCTTGATCAAACTACTAAGAAGTATATCAGTTTTATTAATCTATTCAATAATTGGCTTTCGGTTTTATTTATTTTCTCTATTTTTAAAAATTCCAATGCCATTGACTTCTGCTCCTATTTTTGGTATTACCTTCCTTCTACTTGCTTTGGTTTTAATTTGCTCTCCTTTTTCTAGTTTCTTAAGGTGGAATCTTAAATGATTGATTTGAGACCTTTCTTCTTTCCTAATGCAACCTTTTAATTACATATAAATTATACATAATTTCCCCTAATAACTAATTTAGATCCCTGCTACAAATTTTGCGATATTGCATTTTCATTTTTATTCAATTTAAATGACAAACTTTCCCACAGCTTCCTGTTTGATCCATGTGGTATTAATAAGCAAGTTGTTTACTTTCCAGTTATTTGGGGATTTTCCACATATCTTTTTATTACAGACTTACACTTTAATTCTGTTAAGGTCAGAGAGCATACTTTGTATAATATAACTTCTTCCAAGTATATAAGGTTTTTCTTAGAGCCAAATATATGTTTTGTCTTGGTGAATGTTGATGTAAACTTGAAACAAATGTGTAGTCTACCTTTGTTGGTAGAATATTCTATATGGTGTAAGTATCTATATATATCAAGTAGGTCAAATTGGTCAGTGGTGCTCAAATCTTATATATCCTTGCAGTTTGACTATCTTTTTGTTTTATAAATTACTAAAAGAGGACTTTTGAAGTCTCCAAGTATAATTGTGAATTTATTTATTTTTTCTTCAGGTTCTATCAGTATTTGATTAATGTATTTTCAAGCTCTGTTGTTAGGTGCAAACAAATTTAGGATTGATATATATTTTTGGAGAACTGACCTTTTATCATTATGTAATGGACCTCTTTATCCATACTGATCTTCTTCATTGTGAATATACTTTGTCCTATATTAATATAACTCTAGTTTTCTGCTGCTGATAATTTCATGGTATATATTTTTCCATTCTTTCCTTTTAACATATCTATATTATTATAGTTAAAGTTAATTTCTTGTAGACAGCAGATAGGCCTCATTCTTTTATCCAATCGGAAATTCTGTCTTTTAATTGGTGTGCTTAGATTACTTACATTTGATATAAATATTATTATGCTTGGGGTTCAACTTATCATTTTATTATTTGTTTCTCTGTTTCTCATTTTCTGCCTTCTTTTGGGTTGTTTGATTTTTTAAAAATATTCCATTCATTCATATTATTATTGGTTTATTTGATATATATCGTGTGTGTGTGCGTGCACGCTTTAGATTACAATATACCTACCTAATCTTTCACAATCTACTTAGAGTTAATATTTTGCCACTTCAAAGTATAGAAACCTTTTTTTATCCTCTTCATCTTATGTTATAGCTGTCATATGTTTTAAATATAAATAACTAAAACCCACATCAGAAAATGTTATAATTTTTGCTTTAAAGAATTTAGGAGGAAAAAATAAATTTTAAAATATTTATCTAGATACATAGCCATTTATGTTGCTCTTCCTTTATTCCTGAAGTTCCAAATATTTCTCTCGTATCACCTTTAGCCAAAACAATCTCTTTTTACCGTTTTTTTTAGAACAAGTCTGCTGGCAACAAACTCTTAGTTTTCCTTTATTTCAGAGTATATTTATTTTGCTATTATTCCTGAAGGATATTTTTACTGGAAATAGAATTGTGTGTTGACAGTTCTTTTCTTTCAGTATTTTAAAGATGTTGTTTCACTATCTTCTGGACTTCCTAGTTTCTAGGAATAAAAATCCATTCATTCAAATTGTTGTTCCCCTATATGCAATGTGTCATTTTGTTTTCTATGGCTCCTTTCAAAGCTTTTCTTAATGTTTGGTTTTCAGCAATTTATTATGATGTGTTTGAGCTTATTTTTCTTTGAGTTTACTTGGATGTTGTTTGCTGAGCTACTTAAATGCATAGATTCAGGCCTTTCTTCAAATTTTGGAAGGTGTAGGCTATGCGTGTTGTCAGATTGCACATTATTGCTAGGCGGGAGGAAGAAAAATTACTTCAGCACAGGCAATCACTTTGCTGAAAGAGTCTTGTCAGATCCACTCTATTTATTCTAGCAGAGAAATAGAAACTATAATAACAAACCAAGCACATTTTTTTTTTAGACCTAAAACATATAATATTGGGAATAAAAATATCAGTGGATTGCCTCAATAGCATGATGGAGATGAAAGAGGGAAAATTGTATCTGAAGATAGTTTAAGGGAAATTATTCAATCTGAAGAACAGAGGGATCAAACAGATAGAAAATAAATTAACAGCCATGAGGACTTGTGAGGCAAAATTACATGGTCTAACATTTATATCATCGGCATCGCAGAGGAAGAGGAGAAACAACTGGTAAGGAAAACATATCTAAAGAAATCACACTGAAAACTTTCCCAAAGAATTCTGAGATCCAAAATACCTTTATGTCCTGGGTAATGTCAGATTCATTCCACAAGGAAGGAGCAGCTCAGAAGAGCTCAGTGTTAAAATAGCAACGGTGGCCGTGACTCTGGGGATGTGTATTGTATCCTAATTCTATTGCCACCCTGCCCTTAGGACCAACAGCAGGAGCCCTCAAACTTGGCAGCTTTAGTGCATAATGGTTTGAATCATTGGTTTCTCCCTTTGTTAAAGTGAAGTGAAGTTCTTGGTTTACCGATAGAAATTCCACGCTTGAGAATGAGATGCAGTCTAGAGGTTTGCTCCAATGGATGGTGGTTCATAAAACCTTGGCTGCAGAAGCAAACATAAGTTTGAACAATGGTCAAAATTGAGGGCAGTGTGTCCATAGTACAGCAAGAACCTTAACTTGCCAAGGTCTTGATATATAGTCAGACAGTGCTTTGTGAAGAATGCAATTATGGAAATCCCTGTAGGAATTCCAAGGACGAATTGAAGTGGACTACATAGATGGCAAGCTGAAAAGCCCAGTTGGTGGCTCAGAAAGGGACTAGAATATACAGGCTGTCCTAGTCCAGCCCTTGGAAATATCTATCCAGGTACGTGAATCAAACAGCATGAAGGTGTTATAAGATGTTGGGTGGAAAAATGACAAATTCCTTTGCCTCCTGCTGAAGCTGCTAATGAGATAAAAGCCTACACAAAATATCAAGAAGAGTCTCCTGCAGATGACTTTAGGAAGAGTCTCTGAGATTAAGAGCCAGCATTTTGCTGACAAGTAGATACACAGGGCTCTCACTAGCAGTCCTAGCTGGCTTCAGATGGGTCCTGCCTGGAGTAGACATGTAGTTTACTTTAGTCTATGCTTACCCAGTGCCTAAGGAATGGCTGAAAATGCCATCTAAGGTATGGAGCACCAGATTGTGCATTAATCGATCTGCCAGACAAGATTTCATTGGACCAAGGTATGCATTCAACTGCTGGCAATGTACAAAACTGGAATAAAAAGAGTAATAATGTATGGACAGGTAGATATACCTAACCACATGCATAGTAAAAGTTTGGTTGAAAACTGAGATAAGCAATTAAAACATCTATTAATGAATCTGGGAGACTATAAGGCAGGAAAAGATGGCTGACTCACTTGAGTGAATGTGTGTTGTATCTTATTATATGGGTAATAAAAGGGAAACACCTTTGGACAGGTTTCTGGAATGCAGAGTTGAGAAAAGAGGAGTAGGGTTTGATGTAGTCAAAACAATTCTGTATTCAGTCTCACAAAAGTTTTCTTTGTTTTCCTGTTTCCAGATGTCCTGGGTCTGGAACTGCCCTTTTATGTCTGAAAGAGGGAGATAGTATTCAGGACACTATTTTACTATTATTTTTTAAATTAAATTTATTGGAGGTAACATTGGTTAATCATATTATATGATTTTCCAGGTGTATAAGATTATAATTTGGTACCTGTGTACTCTATTTCATGCTCACCAACCAAAGTCTGTTTCCTTCTGTTATCATGTATTTGGCCCCCTTTATCAACTTTACCCTCTTTCTCCCCCTTTCCCTTCTGGTAACCACCATTATGTTGTCTGTATCCATGAGTTTGTTTTGTTAGTTCATTTGTTTACTTTTTGTTTTATATTCCACATATGAGTGAGCAGGACACTATTTTAATTCCTCTGACTTTGACTGAGTGTACTTTTAAGGGAACAGTAGCTGGAAAGCATGTCAGGTGTCTAAACTAGGCTGGAAGCGCTGTCATACTGCCTAGTGATAGAAATAGTCTCATCATCCTTAACTTTTCTAACTTTAGTCCTATCACCTGGGTAGGGACAGAAGAGGAAAATCTGGCAAAACTATGCCTGCTGCCTGCCCTGTGGTAGGGCAGAGACTCCCTCCCAGGAAGGCTGAAATGAAGTCATAAATGAAAACAAGTGAAAATTGTGGGAGATAGAGAGGGCGTATATAACTGGGTAATGATGCTAGAAAAGGGCACCATCACTTTTTTCTTGAGAGAACATCTTAGAGCAAGAGATCATACTTTTAGCTATTTCAGATGTGGTATTGAGTCATGGCCAATGCTAGGCAAAGCCCCCAGGTTTGTTTTTCCCTGAGAAGGAGAACTGGATTGATGCCATCCTACAAGATTCATTTGAAGAATGTACTTGGGAAACTAAGATAAAAGATATTAATCAGCATCCCATGATGACTCACTTGAATAAAAGCAAGTTGCAATTGCAATTTGAGTTATGTTATATTGTTTGTGTTTATTATATCAAGTCCCATGATCTATCTTCTGGGGACTCAGATCTACAAACTGGGGACCCAGGAAAGCCAGTGGTATAATTCCAGTCCAAGTCTGAAGGCTTGAGAATCAGGGCATCAATGATATAAATTCCAGTTCAAGGGCAGAAGAAGACCAAATTTTCAGCTCTGGCAGATAAACAGGAGGAAAAAAGGGGCATATTTCTCCTTCCTCTGCTTTTTGTTCTACTCAGGCCCACAATAGATTGCATGATGCCCACCCACACTGGAGAGGGCCATTTACTATACTGAATCCACTGATTCAAATGCTAATCTCATCCAGAAACACCCTCAAAGACACACCCACAAATACTGTTTGATCTGGGCACCCTGTGGCTGCAGTCTAGTTGACAAACAATTATCCATTATACAACCAAAGAAATTATTAAGTTGGTGCAAAAGTAATTGCGGTCTAAAAGGTTAAAAATAACTGTAAAAACTGCAGTCACTTTTGCACCAATCTAATATTTCTTTGTTTCTCATTCTTTCTATGTTTACCAATCTTTTTTTTTTTTTTTATGTTTACCAATCTGATTCTAACTCGAGGTGTTATGCACTCATATATAATTGTAGATTCGATAACTGGAGAGACGTTCAAGATGATCAAGCATAATTTTCTGATTTTAGAAGAGAGAAACATGTGGCCCAGAAAGATTAGGTGACATTGTAATTCATTGTGAGTAGAATTTGGTATAGTGTACATATTGACATTTACAAAAAAATGAATATAATATGCAGTTAGGAGGTAAAGTTTGTGGCTGGTGGAGATGAATTTGAAAAGAGACATGGGAGGATGTGAGTGTTGAGAATAACTCATAGGTTTCTGGCTACATAATTTAAGGTACTATTCTTAAAGACAGCAAACACTAGAAGAAGAGAAAGTTGGGTCTCAGGACCTGAATTTTGTTTCGGACATGTGGAATTGAGGTGCCTTGAGACATCCAGGTAAAAACATCACCTAGGCAGGGATCTATTTGTATCTGGACATTTCATGCCCACTGGATCTCATAAAATATATTATTTTACAAATTACCCAATGACTTCACTTGAACTTGGCCTTCTGAAAAAAACCATCCTAGGCTATTGAAACAGGATTCAACTCAAATTTGCTTCTGGATAGTTTAACTGATAGGAGCAAACGTATTTGGGTGTGGAAGAGGAGGGAATTTCTTTGCTTTAAATTGAGACTGTGACCTTGGGAATACAGACTTGTCTTGACAAACGTTTTCATCATGTTCCTTAGATACTTTGAATAACATAAAAGTCTATTTTATGATAAACTAGCAGGAATTATGGGTAAGCATATTTACTGAATACAGCATTATATTCTTATTAACACAAAAGACTGATGGGTGCTGAAAAGTATGAAGACTATAAGCCCTGTGTGAACTGGGACTGTCTGTTTGTTCATCGCTGTATTTTTATACCTATCATAGTGATTTGTCTTTAAAAGATGGCCTTTTATTTATATTTGGTTGGTGGCTGCTCTTAAATAGTGTAAAATCTAACTGAAAAAGCAAATCATGTAAATCCAATATGCGGATAAGAAAACAAAGTGAAACTTCAGAACTGTAGTTCTAGATGCACTGCTAACATAGTTTTATAGATATTGACCTCAAATTAAAAGAGGAGAGATCATCGTGGCCTGAAATGTGGGAAAAAAAGAAATACTCATGAAAAGGATGGGGTGTGAAGCTAGATGGGATCTATAGTACAGGCAAAGGAAGTGAGACAGAATTTCAAATGAAGGGGCTTACATAAATGAAGCAAGCAAAAGAAAGGTAGGGACGTGAGTAGGTGGCTTGGTTGGAGGCAATTGTTTGTATGGGGATATAAGATTGAGAATAAGGATTGGTGAAATTGTGGTGCATCCTGCTTGCTAAGGTATGGATTTTAGCCACATATATGTGGGTAACTGGGCATCCTTGTTTAAGTGCAGGATGATGCGATTAAAAGGGTTTCTTAGTAAGATAAATATGCCAGTGGAACACAAGACGGATGAGTGAAAGAATTGTAGGCAAGGAGTAGGTTAGGAGACTAAAGAAAATGAGAAGCAGAATTGAAACAGTAGCAAAAAGGGAAGCTTGAATTCTAAAGACACACAAAGGATTGACAGAATTTAGCACCGATTAGTTGGACTAAATTCACTAGTGCTTCATTCTTTCAATCCTAACCGAGGAACCTAGGATTTTCTTAATTTAAAGTAAATATGAATATTTACTTACATAAAGTTAATCAATAATATATTCTTTTTTAGTGTAAAAAGATGAACACACTTTTATTAAGCAAGCTCTGAATGTATAGGAAGAATAATACCCCAAGCCCCTTCAATTCTATTGCTTAGGGTTACTCCATAAGGGAACTACCCATTTGTAAAAGGTTTTTCTTAAGATATTTTTAGACAAACCTTGAAAAAGAATAAAATAATATAAAGTGTTTAACCTCTACATGCCTCAAATTGCTCCTTTAAAAACTGGGATAACAACACGCTGTACCCCAGAGGGCTGCTATGAGGGTTAAATGAGTTAAAAAATGTGAAGTGCCACACTTAGTGTCTCAGGAAGTGATAGCTCCCTTCCTCCCACTCTTCCTCCTTAGACATAATGTATCTGTAGTAGCCTTTTCTGAAATCACAGCACTGTTGCTGTACATCAAAATGGCCATTTCCTCCCAAACACACTTTGCTAAAACTATATAGTCTCAAAAGGATTAACTATCCATTCACAAAATTTTGATATTCCAACGAAGCCATGACTAGATTCCTTGGATCACCTCAAAAATACCTACCACATGGATAGAAATATATTCTGTTTTTACACCGTGGATCATTTATTCCTCTGCTCAATATTTTATTCTCTTACCTTCTAGGCACCATACTCTCTGGATTTTCATTCTACCTCTTGCGTCAACACTTTTCTAACTATTTTACATATGAATTTTCTTTTATCTGGCCCCCTGTGTGCTGGGTCCTCAGAGCTTAGTCCAGAGCACTGTTCTCCTCCTACTATGTTTTCCTCCACTAAACAATTTCATCTATGTCACCATCTACAGGTCCCTGATTTCCAAATATATATGTACCCAGACCTCTCTGAGTTCTAGATACAAATAGATCCCTGCTTAGGTGATATTTTTACCTGGATGTCTCAAGGCACCTCAATTCTGCGTATCCGAAACAAAACTCAGGTCCTGAGACCCAACTTGCTCTTATTCTAGTGTTTGCTGTCTTTAAGAATAGTACCTTTAATTATGTAGCCAGAAACCTATGAGTTACTCTCAACACTCACATCCCCTCATGGCTGTTTTCAAATTTGTCTCCACCTGCCACAAATTTGACCTCCTAACAGTTTCTCTAATCAACTCTCCTTTCTTAATCTCAGCTTCGAGACTCAATGATCTCCATGAATATTCTTTGACTCCCCTCTGATTTGTTTTCTTTTTAAAATTTGTTTCACATTTTACAAAATGAGAAAGAAATCATATTAAGAAGTCCGGTAATAGCTTAAAAGAGTAAATAAATAAAGAACACAAATAAACAAACTGATAAATCTACCTGCTCCATCCCTTATTCCCTACTCCACAGAGGCAATTACTTTTGGCTCTTTCTGCTGCTTCTTTAGGTAGTTACTTTATAATTCTAAATAATATGCTTGTTTCCTTTTCTTCAACTTAAAAAAAAAATGTTATCTATTGAATTCTTTCTGGGGAAGGTGAAGATTTTATCTTATACCGCCCTTCCCCATTTTACCTTGCCCTTATTTAATATCACTGTATCAAATTTTTTGGTTAAATCAGTATTGTTATACTATTAAGATTATGGATTAAATGTATGAAAGTATGTCTTTTCTTTCAAAACTTTTTGTTTTATCTGGAGTTAGTTATTGCCTCATTTTTACGTTGGTTTAGTTTTCCCTGTGCCTATTAGTATTTGGTGCCTAACTAGCTCACACAAGTGTCTCTTCTCAACACATTCAAATATACCAATAGGTCTCTCTAGTTTCACTTTCCTTCTGGGAGAACTCCTTTCTCAGATGCTCTGTCTTCCTGTTTCAATATAGATTGGTTGCTCTTTTTCCTCCTTTTCTCCAGCCCTCTCTGGTTTCAATTGAGCATTTTATATGACTCCATTTTATCTCCTCTCTTAGCATATCAATTATACTTTTTTTCTAAAAAGTCTTTAGTGAATACCCCAGAGATTGCAATATACATTTTCAGTCAGTCTATGTCCACCTTCAAGTAATGCTATATGTCTTTATGTGTAATGCAAGTATCTTATAACAGAGTAAAGCGAGTGCATTTATTCAGATAAACTATATTGTTTCTCATTCTTCAACACTATTTGCTTTGGTGGAAAAGGCATGTTTTTATGCTTTTTTGCAATCCCCATTCCAAGCCATTCTGACAAGAAGATCTTGAGATGGAAGAATGGATGACACTTCTGAAATTTTTTATCTCAAGTCATTGACAATTCTATTTAATCTTTTAATGAGAGACTTCTATGTGACTATTAATATTTGTCTTCACACCCATTAGCATCCAAGCTAGCTTGTAAATTGTGTGTGTCCTATTTCCTCTGATCATCTTTCCAGATCTTATTCTTTCTCAACTTTTCAATGAAAGGTGCTTCTTTTCCTCTTCTCCATGGTTTCTATTCTGTGGTGGTTCTGTCTCTGACACAGGCTTTCACTACAACTCTGATGTCACAAAAGTTCTGTCCATCAATTTACTTACGGTATAAAGTAGCTTTGCACATCATATGTACTAGTTCAGTAAATAAATATTTACAGAGTTTTAAAAGTTGTTTAGTCCCTGAGAAAACACTGTATGTATCTGCAGATGCAGAAACATAAAAGAATATACCTAGATTATCTACTAAAAGTCATATAACCCACATTGCTAAATATCGGGTGAAATATTTTATTTAAAACAAACCATGGGAGTTTATACATTTTCTTTCTTTCTTTTTTTTTTCCTAGTAGATTTTTTTTAAATTTACTGGGGTGACAATTGTTAGTAAAATTACATAGATTTCAGGTGTACAATTCTGTATTACATCATCTATAAATCCCATTGTGTGTTCACCACCCAGAGTCAGTTCTCCTTCCATCACCATATATTTGATCCCCCTTACCCTCATCTCCCATCCTTCACCCCTCTTACCCTCTGGTAACTATACTTTTTCTTAAACAGCACTGCTTTAGGAACAGCCTGAATAAGTCTGAGGCCCTCAAATTTATCAAGCAAACAATCAAGCAACAATTATTTGTTGAATATGTGTGTGCTCAAACCTTAGTTGGTACTTGGAGGCATATGAAGAAAATGTAGAATATTGTTCCTACTCTTCCCTCAGACGTGATCATGTCATATGGAGTCCTCATTTGGATCAAAAGCACAGGCTTGTCATTTGATATGAGACCAAATACTCTTACTGCCCAGTTGCTGAGACAAGTTACCTATTAAAAAAGCTATTAGGTTGGTGCAAAAGTAATTTTGGTTTTTGCAAATATTTTTAACTTTTTAAACTGCAATTACTTTTGCATCAATTTAATAGTAACACAATTTAGTGTTTAATCATTTGTCAGAGACAGCAAATACGATAGAACTTCAGAGCAGGAGGTCAAAGGGAACAGGAGCAGAAAGCACAAACATTTATTGAGTTCCTACCCCATGAAACCTATGTTTTAGTTGGTCTGGGAACACATGGAGGGAGAAATGCCTAGCCATTTGGGTTGGCCTTGGATGATGCACTGGATTTATGCGGAGGGAGAAAAAAGACATGCTGTGGAAAAAAGAAGGTGTGCCACAAAACACAGTGATAAAAGTGATGCCTGTGTGACTTGGAAAGGGAAGGACCTGATTGGATTCAGTGTTCATACTAAGGAAAAGCAGGGAATGAGGTTGGACTGTAGGGTGAGGCAAGATTTGACAATGGTTAAAATAATTTCAGTTTTCAGAAGAAGGAAAAACAGCACATTGCATCATAGAAGGCTCTTGACTTAAAGCATGACTTTGATACATTTTTATGAGGTTAAATTGGGCAACATTTACATAGCTCCATCATAACTGCAATAGGTCTAATTTTTGGTTGTTGGCTTATTTATTTGTTATTTACTCCGCAAGTATCCCTTGGACTTGGGAAAGAAAAGAAAAATTAGAGTGGTTTGTGTTTTATTTAAATGATAGGAACAAAGAAGGCAGATGATTTATCCACAGCCCTGGCTGCTATAGGAAAGCTTTCCTGCTTCCATCTTCCCCTCTTTCCAGAACAGAAGAGGGTGGATTAGTTACTTTGCAGGGCTTCAGGTGATCTTCATTTCAAAGAATCTTTACTAGGTTCCACTGTGGTAAGATGTAAGTTTGGAATTTCAGGGTTTCCCCTGTCTACTACTGATTTACCTAAGTAGGAGAGATTTCTGGAGCATGCTTGTGGGTGGGGGGCAGTGTGTTGTGGGGAGGGGAAAATTCTCCCCTTCCTTTCTTAGTCCTTAAGGCTAGTCCAATAACTAAAATGACATAAGGTAGATTAACAGGAGAAAACAAAATTTAATACACGGGAATTCACATAAGCATGAAAATTCCAGACTGTAAGACAAAATGAGGTATAAATGCCATTCTGGACTAAGCACAAGGAGGTAGGAGTCTGGGACTTGAAAGGAAAGTAAGGCACTTCACAGAGAGATGAAAAGTGTTGCTGTGTAGTAAGCAAATGTTTACTGGGACATCTAGATGCAATGGGACACAAAGGCTCCTCCCTGCCTGCCACACCTAGTTCAGATTAAACTACAGTTATCGCTGATAGTTTCTTCCTGGAGCCTGGAATAGGCCTTTCATCTTAAATTCTTTTAGCAGTTAGAGGGAGGGTCAAAGGTTCTTCCTAAGCCTCCTGGGCCTGAAAAATAACCAACTTAAAATAATCAATACCCCAAAGAGTCATATTTGAGGGTTGCAAACTTTGCTGCCCTTCAGGGCCATTTTTCTAAGAGAGCATAGTAATGTTGGAAGAATGAGACTACCACGGTTGTTTATTTGTTTGGTAAGTAACTTTCTATCAACTTCCCAAGTTCCACTTCTTAGTGGAGAAAGATGCTGGAGAATGATACTAGACCATATAGCATTTCGATTGCGCTGGACACTGTAGCATGGTCGGCTGAGCAAATGGAGCTACCGCCTTAGCTTTGGTTTCGTGAAGACTAAGCCAACCCGATCTGTAGGCTGCCGCGTTTCTTCTTTGTCCTTGCCCACTTTATGCTAGACGAGATGCTTAAGCAAATAGAACAGGCAACCACTAGGAGGTACCCAAGCTTGCATCAGCCGCCAAGGCAAGAATAAATGGCTAACAGTGGGTCCCTGGACTCCGCGGGTCCAGGCGGATGGTGCTTTTCCAAGGTCGGGATTGCAATGAACTAGTCGGTGGAGCAAGAAGAGGTATAGGAACAACAGCCTTTTAATCTAAAATGCGGAGGAGGCGAACGCGCCTCCAACGCACTGTCACGTCCTGAGGTTTGCGTGCCTGGACACCAGCTGCCAGCACATCTGGATGCATCAGCGTCTTTCCCCGCAGGGCGGAGGCGAGGCGGAGGACCCCGGGTGCGCGCACCTCCTCGTGCGCGCGTGTGCGGGTCGTGATCGTCGGTGTGTGTGTGCCCGCGCGCGCGTGCGCGCGCTCACACACACACACACACACACACACGGTGGCGGCTGGAGCCGCGGCTCCGGGACCTGGTAATGGGGGTGGGGGCCCAGGAAGGGATAAATCTCCGTTGGCCTCCTAGCCTCTCACTGCGGGTTAATAACCAACCATTTACTGAGGGACCAGGGTGACGGCGGCCGGGTGATAGTTCCTGCACGCAGGCTTCGTGTTGAAGGGCCAGGTTATCAGCCAGTCTCTGCCACACTCAGGGATATATATGTTTTGCGGGGGGGGAGAGCTTATTTTTTATTGTTTACCTCTATCTCCAGAGAACAAGGGCGGGAGAGAGAGGCCCGCACGCTCCAGCTGAGCGTCGCGGATCTGAACGGGTTGAAGGAGGCAATTTTGCGGGTGGGGGAGTGAGGGGGACCTTGAATTCCACCAATCCCCGGGCGTTTGTCTGCGAAGTCCGGGGAGCAGCGGAAGGCTGCAGCGCGCTGCTGAATTAACTGATGAGAGCGAGTTCTTTTCTTCTCCCGGAGGGGTGGGGAGCGAGGGTCCTGGCTGGCGAGGCGGAGAAGCCCGGCGCAGGATAGCGGTCCCGGGCCACCGTGGAAATTTCCAAGGACTTGGCGCGGCGCGGAGAGCGCGTCTGGGGAGGGTGCCTGGCTGCGCAGCGGCGCGGGAGGCGGGGAGAGGCGGCGAAGGGCGCAGGAGCATCTCTCAGAAGGGGACGCCGCGGACTGAGTGTCTGGGAGGGAGCCGAGCCTCTCCCCGGACCCACGCGGAGGGCGACCGTGATGCTGCAGAACTGGCGAGAGCGACTCACCGCCGCCGCTCTCCTCGCTCACAGAGACTTCAGTGCCCGCCTTCTGCAGGGGAAGCGACCATGGCCCATAGCTCGTGACTTGCCCCCAGCTACTTCCTCTTGAAAAAGTTGCATTAAAAAAAAAAATCCTTGCTCTGACCTTTGGGGCTGTGGGGTCTGAAGAAGCGTGAGTGCGAGTGAAAGCAAGAAAGAGAAAGGTGTGTGTGCATGGGGGGCCGGCAGTGGGGACGCCCTCCGCTGCCACTTCGCTTAGAGTTGTGTTGAGGCTCTGGCCCGTGCCCCCCGGGACCTCGGGGCTGAGATGAACCCCTGCGGGAGGGCCCGACGACACACCTCTAGAGGGGCCATGGCCATCCTGGCGTGGAAGTTCCCACGGACCCGGCTGCCAGTTGGAGCCAGTGCCCTCTGTGTCGTGGTTCTCTGTTGGCTCTACATCTTCCCGGTCTATCGGCTGCCCAACGAGAAGGAGATCGTGCAGGGGGTGCTACAACAGGGCACAGCGTGGAGGAGGAACCAGACGGCGGCCAGACTCTTCAGGTATTCCTGTTCTCGCGGCTTCTCCCCACTCGTGTCCTTTCTTCCCACTGCGCCGAGGACAGGGTCACCAGTGAGGACCGCCTCGCAGAGGCATCTTTCGTGCAGTCTTTCTTGTCCTACTCCCCTTCCTGTCCATTCCCAAACAGCAGACAGTAGTCAGGGGTCCTTTCCCACCCCTTACCTCAAAAGATGTGCAGACACCTGTTTCGTCAATGTAAAAAGCCTGCACACGTGTTTCTGCCCTGGCCTGATTTGTATTCAACGGTTTACTGATTCCCGGTGGGAAGGGGAACCCAGGCAACTTTGTCCCTTGCACTTAATGAGAATTTATCTCTGGGCTCAGCAGACTTTTGAAGATACAGGACACTAGAAGCCGGTAAGCGGCATCTTAATGAGGTTAGGTGAGTGGTTGGTAACATAAATCACTAATGAGGGAGTATGGGCAAGTCTTGGGCAGTGGAAACATGAGCACGCAGCCAGCATCTGCTGCTTTGTGCAATGTGCCCTTAACAAACACAGGACACTTCTGGATGCCCTATAAGAGCTGGGTACTGAGTGATTTTTATGTTGAAGCCTCAACAGCTTTCTAATAACAGATATTAATCCCATTTTACCAACCACAAAACTGAGTCTTCAGAAAGATGAGGTACTTCCCCAAGGTCATGTATCTTTGAAGTGTCACAGCTGGAATCTTCATCACAAAAGCTCTAAAGCTCCCAGATCTTTCTCTTAGCTTAGACTGGATCCCTTCCAAAGGATGGGAGATGTGATTTAGGAAGGGTCTTGATATCAGAAAACAAAAAACTAAAACCAGGTTGGATACCAGAACTCTGAGTATCACTCAGACATTGTAGTTTCCCTTCCTTTCTGGGAATTTCAGTTTAAGTGTCCAAAAATAAGTTCTTGGCAGCAGGGGTTGTGTGTGGATTGGAGGAAAGGCAGAGCTGCTTTCCCTTCCTTTCCGCTTCCCTGGGCAGGTTGGGTGACACACCTGTGCTTCCACCTCTGCCAGGCGTCCCTTTCACCTTCAGTCCCTGGGGCTGATGATGCTGTAGTTGGTGCCTCCTGTGATTGGAGTGGTCTGGGTGGGGGTGCTTTCCTTTGCTCTGCATAGGATCTTCCCAAGTATTATATGGGCAGGTGAGAGGCAATTTAAATGTTCCTCATTACTGTTAGTTACAAATGATCAGAAATATCTATAAATTAAAAAAAGCTTTTAAAACATGTGGTTTCCCTCCCCATCTCAGGCCTGCTCCTGAAAAGAAGGTCTAAGAAATAATAGTCAATTCTTTCAGGAAAAGGTATCTGAATTCTTCTCTAAACTGGGAGGGAAGCCTTTCCTTTTTTTCTCTCTTTTTTTAGAATTCTCCTCTCGTTGAGTTTAAAATAACCCCACTCCCCTTAAAAGTATATAAGGACTAATCTCTCACCTCCACAACATTGATTGTTGGACTCAAAAGCATCCCAAAGGCATAGCATGCGTCCAGCAATTCTTTTCTCTGAAGACAGAAAGCACATTCACTTCAAGTAATATAAGGAAATGAGTTAAGAACTTCCCATTGGTTTGCAGTGAAAGTCCATTTCTGTTTTGTATAGGAGGAGGAATAATGAAGCTCTGTTAGAAAATAAATTTCTTTTGAAGGATGTAATCAAGTGGAAAATGCTCCATATTCTGAGAAACACAGACTGATAGTTGTGGAGACACATTTGCCCTTTGCTGTCTGTAGCCTGGGGTAATCTTCAGTGTGTTTGGCTGTCATTTGGTCTAGTCTCTACGTGCAGAGAATTACTTATTAAAATGCACATACTACAAAAACTGCCTAAACACATATCCCTCAAAGTTAGTGTCTATAACACTGTGTAGGAGGCATTGTTGCTTACTGAAAAGAGTTTGGGTTTCAGAGTAGAACCCTGAGTTTTCAGACTGTGCCATGACTGGATAAACAGTAGAGTATCTTTGGCAAGTTACTCTATCTCTTTAAGTCTTAGTTTCCTAATTTATAAATGGGGTAATAACACCAACCTTTCAGGGTTGGTATAAGGTTTAAATAATAAAAAAGAAACTGATGCTAAGTGTGTGGCACATTTACCTAGTCCATGGTGTTACTATAATTGTTATAATTTTCTGCATATGTTACAACTTAAATAAGGACATCCTGCCAGCCCATACGAATTTGGAACATTTTACCTGCCAAATTTGTAGAGAAAATTTATTGGTCTATAGTCTGCCTCCTTCTCTTATACCCCTCGCACTTAAGCTAATGAACAGGGACGAGGGGTTTAAAAAGGTAAAAGTATTATAGTTTGTTAAGTAAAAAAAAAAATTTCAACTCTTCATGTTTAATAAAATCCATTTTTTACCATCTGAATTGTTAGTATGTAGGTAGTAGTGTATGTTTGTTAAATAATAGTAGAAAGTTCAGCCAGAAGCCTTTATTATGTTCAGGAGATCCAAGTTTGGCAAACAGGTATCTGCATTTTCCAGTTTGAAATATATTCTACACAAATATATGTACATAAATGTACACTATGCACTTACTTGTAGGGATATATTCACATTTATTCATAAACCATGGAATAATGTCATGGACATATATATATATTCATATGTACATATAAATGTGATCAATCGACTAATATGTGACTACTGCTGTATACTAGGTATGACTTAGGCCCTGCGGGAAAGCAGTGAACAGGATGGACAGATTGCTTCCTCTCAGACAGTTTACCTCCTGCTAGGGGGCGACTGACAAAAACAAACGAGTAGACAAATATGATTTAAAGTACTGTTAAGTGCTATGAGGATGAAAGAAAGTGTTTCACTATGTTTGTAAGCACCAGAATTTTAGAATACATTTTGCCCTTTGTATTTCCATTTTACTTTTGTAAAATTTTGTGGTTTTCTTCTAGCTCAGAACTTGTTAAGTATTGACCTCTCAGAGGGGAACCTTCACAAATCCAATAGGAGAGGGCAGCAAAAAAGTAACAATGCTGCAAAACTTTTGAACTAACTAGGAAGCTCTCCTAACATCCTCCTGACGGTAGAAAGATACAGAAATCAATTGACCCTAGCATAGAAACAAGAAAGTTACTATGCGACTCTTGTTGCTTCTGATTCAATAGTCAAATACTATGGGGAAATGCAAAGTAAAAGTAGCATTTGTCTCTTCCATGAGGTCCTTACCCATTTCAGTTGCTTCTCAGAAATAAACTTCAGCTCAGGATCTATGTGCAAGGCTTGATTCTTGGTACCTGACACGGTAACAACAGCAACAACAACAAGAAAACTAACAAACTATTTGGTGCTTATTATTTGCACGATACTATGCTAAGTGCTTTAAATATATTGTCTCTTTTACTTCTCCTAAGAACCTTGTATAAATGAGTGCATTATTATCCACATTTATAAAGATCAGCATACCCTGGTCCCTATCATCAAGGGGTTTTCTGTAATCCCATGGGACAGGTATATATGTCTATAATTAACCAACTGGAAATAGGGCCATCAAAGAGAGGCAACATTGCAGAGTGAAAAGCTATGGATTTGGGGACTCAGAACATGGCTGGAATTCTGGCTGTGTCCCTTTCTTGTTGTGTGATTATTGGTAAGCTCAACTCAGAGCTTCAGGTTCTCCATTTGTAAGATGGGGTTTATAATTATTTCTTAAAAGTTTGTAGTGAAACTGACATGATAGCATACAGAAAGCACCTACAATGGTGCTCGCCACATACCTCTGTTTAGTACATGGTCGTTGTAACTGTAAATAAGCAAAATGCTGGGGAAGTTTGCAGAACGTGGCATTTCATTTTGTCAGAAGGAGGGAAATCAGAGAAGAGGTCATTTTTGTACTAAGCCTTGAAGGATGGTAAGATGGAGTAGCAGTACTGGGAGGTGAGGCAGGAGGATGCTCCAGGCAGACACAACAGCAAAGGCCAAAGCAGGGAAATTTGGAAGTGCCTGGTGTGCTCCCTGTGTGGAAAGTTAGTAAGTGGCCCACGGACAACATAGTAGAAAGGTAGACTGGGAGGTAGGTGGAAGCCAGCTCACAGTCTTAAGATGGGCTTAAAGTGTAGCTCAGGAGACATGAACAAACATCAAGTATCCAAGGGCACTGGCCATGGGCTAGCTAGCCATTAGCAGAGATGGCACATCACGGCTACTGGTGGATTTGGGGATAGGGGACAACACACCAAAATGCTTTGAAAATCCTGTCTATTCACTGGGTGGTAATCATCACTCTAAGCAGCTATGTTCCTTTTTCCTTTCTCAAATTCTGAATGAAACACTATTCTAAGCAGTTCTATCTTTATGTCCCTATTTTTAAATCTAGGGATACAAGAAGTTTCAGGTATTTCCACAGCTGTGCCGTTGGCTGCAAAAGGGCGCTGGAGGTGGTAGAGAGGTTGGGACAGGTGCAGCTGTCTGTAGATATGAGATGTAAGTTTCATGTTTGTTAGGTTGGGGGATTTGTAGAATTCACTTTACAATCAGATAAGGAAAAAGATGGTTCAGTAAGTTGTAGTGCTTGAGAAAATAAGCTTCAATTACGTTGCGGATTTATAAATGTGAGAAAAGTTGATTAGCAATAACCACAATTGCAAAATTAAATTATTAACATTTATTGGACACAAAAAAATGTACCAGGCCTGGTTCTTAGTTCTTATGTTTGTTAACATTTTTCCCACAGCTACTTATTAAAGTAGATATTTGTATGTTATTTCTTTTTCAGATAAGGAAATAAATGCTCAGAGAAATCTTTTAACAAAATGATGGGGTTGGCTTTTCAACCCAGAGCTATTTGATTAAAAGCTTTGTGCTTCTTCCCTGATAATCTTGGATACATGAAGCATTGCTGTATATGTCTCTTAGGATCTGGCCACGATTACTTCTCTAGCATTATCTTTCATCAGTTTTCCTTTTTATGCTTTAGTTATATTGGTAAGGGTTAGAGTTCCTGAAATAAGTCAGGCTGTGCTGGTTTTGCTTGTATCGTTCCCTCTACTTAGAATGCTTTCCTTCGAGTCCTCACCTCTTGCTCCTCACCTGGCCAAGTCTTACTCGTCTCTTGACTGTGCAGTCTAGTGGTTAAGAGCAAAGATTCCAAAGTTAGCTATGTTCAAATCCTGATCCCACCATTTGCTGTATTCTTCAGCAGGTCAGCCTGCATTGCCCGTGTTTCTCATCTGTAACGTGTGTCATCTGGTAGGATTGTTGTGAGCATTAGAATAGATGTGTGGAAAATGCTTAGAACTGTTTCTGGAATATAATTCGTGCTTAATCCATGTTAGCTCTTCTCAAGGCAGTTTCCCTTACTCCTTCATTGCTCCCCATGCTGTGTTAGATACTTCTCCTTTCTGCTTTTAAAAAAACACCGTGTGGATGTTCTTGCATTTCTTTCATTTATCCAAAATAGCTACCACTATGTGTCTACCACTATTACTGTGGAAGATACTGGAACTATAACAGTGAACTTACATTCTTGAAATTTATAGGCTAAGGAGGGGAGGCATAATGAATAGAAAACTACACAAGTACAAATATCTGCTAGTGATGCATGCATTTTTCATGACGTATTAACAGTAGTAGGTGGTTGCCTTTTCTGCTGATTCATTCATATTTGCATTCCCAGAGCTGAGCACAGTTCCTGGCACACTAATTTTTGAATTACTGCATGAATGAATGTTTTAGAAAGGTGTGGGACCAGATAGCCAGGCAACAAAGACTTAATGAGGTCCAGCACTCAGCCATGTGAGGATCAAAGGAGTAAATGACAGCCTCTCTATTCTCAGAGAGTTCTTACTCTAGAGCAGTTTCCTGGTCTTAGCACTACTAACATTTTGGGCTGGATAGTTCTTCATTGTGAAGGGTTGTCCCTTATGTTGTAGAATGTTTAGCAGCATCCATGGCCTCTGTCCACTAAATGAGACAAACACATATGTCTCCAGACTTAGCAACATGTCTCCTGGGGGGCAAAATCGCCCTGGTTGAGAACCACTGCTTTAGACAAACAAAACTAATCCAGTTGATAAGATTTTAAAAACTCACCAAATATCATGCAATTAAGAGACAAATTTGGAAACTACAAACTATAAATGCTTTGACTACTGGAAGAAGAGTGAATGAATTGTACTTTGATGGATGGCCAGGTCTTAGTTAGAGAAAGGTAAGGAGAGGGGATGCTTTGTGGGAGATTGACTATAACCAGCTGCCTCTATTGAAAGCTTGTGTGAGAGCTGGCTAGGGTTCTCATCAGTGTTCCCCTTAACTCTGGCAAGAGGAGTCCGAGCTCTGTGCCCTACTTTCTGGGGACCTCACTGGTCCTCTGGTCTCAGTCCTTCTTAACAAGGCAGGGCATCAATGAGGCTTTTGTAGACCCTGGAATTCTCTGCCCAAACGACCCATGCCCACTTCTATAGCCTGCCTACCTGTGTGGAGGCGTTTTCCCCACCTCTCATCCTGAGGGTGACTTTGCCCCACTGCTGTGTGCACTCCTAGGCTCGAGGGATGGCCAAAGAACAGGTCTTGGCGGGAGGGGAAGGCTGTGGAAGGAACTTGGATATGGGACTGTGCGGTTCACATGTACACTTGGGGGGCTCTCGCTGTGTTGTCATGTCTAGTAGCACCAAACTTCCTGGAGTCTGAGGAGCCCAAATTTGAATCTGGCATTCTAGGTTGTTATGCAGGTATATTTGTCCAGGGAAAAGGACAGGAGGATGGAATATATTTTTTATGTTTGTTGATTTGATGATAACTTTTAAATATTTAGAAACATTTGTACTTTTGTCCTCTGCTTTGCAGATGGGGTGGTTTTTTGCATCTTGGAAGCCTAATTGTCTTCATTTTGGAGAGGAGGGTTTAGGAAACTAGTTGGATCGATTGAATAAGTATATATGTTAGTGGAGAGTATGGCCAGTTTGTCTTTTGACAAAGTTGTAAATCATCTTGGAAGTGATGCTGACTATGTATGTTATGACAGAGTTGATAGACTTCTATCAACAATACTTTTTAGCTTTTCATTCTATTTTGGCTCTACTGAGAGCTGTGCGGCCTTGAGCGAGCTGCTTAATCTCTGTTTATCTGTTTTGTCATCTGAAAAATGGTATAATATGCTGACCCACTTCATAGGGTTATGATGATAATTAAGTGAGATAATTAGTGTAGAATCCATAGCCATTCTCACCTGACTGGGTGAGATGACAGAATGCTTGTTCCTACCTAGAAAGAGTCTGGACTTTGGGGCCCCAGAGAATCAGGTTGTTATCTTGGTTTTGTTATTTATTAACTTTGTAACCTTGAAAAATTTACTTGGCCTTTCTGGGCAGTACTTACCTTGAGAGGATTAGGTACTGAATAATCGCTAATTATTAAGCCATAATGATGAGAAAAGTTGCTTCCTGGGACACATCCTATGCCTATTACTTGTATTTTCAGTAATAGAATATAAAACAATGAAATGTGACCTTATGACACACCCTCTTTTTTTATAGTTTTAGTAATAAGGATGCTATAAAGCCATCAGCAGAATTTTAGGGAAGATAACAGAGCCTGGCCATAAATTACCTATTAATTAATTCATTCATTCATCCATATTTACTAACTGCCTGTATGTACCAGGCAGATGCTGAGATACAGTGAGGAAAGTAAGACATGGTTCCTGATTTTATAAAATTTATAGACTAGTCTAATGTTATTAATTAAGTCAGTAAGAAATTGAGTAATGTAGTGTTTCAAGGGCTGTAGCTTATCTGTTTCAGATAATTATGCTGAGTTTCAAAGCTATTGATTTTTTTCCCTTTCTGTTCGACTATCTGCTAGCTATAGCATTGTGTGAGAGGGAAGCAGCCAAGACCACAAGAGCTGTGTCACTCCTTTAATTAGGTGCCAGAAGGAGGCTGAAATGAATTCAGAGCTACACATTCTCCATTATTCAGGGCTTAAGTAACAGAGTATACTATCAGAGATTTCCAAGTGAGTGTAATGAGAAAGAACATTTTGAACAAAGTGCTTGCTTCAGTTATCAATACAACCAATATATATGTGACTTTATGTTCCTTATGTTATTATAAAAAATTAGAGTGCTTATTATTTGTCTGATTTTGGAAGTAGTAGGTACTGTAGAAAAATTTTAAATGTAGTAGAAAGGAGGAAAAACCCACTCATAATTTCATCTCTCAGAAATATTCATTGTAAACACTGTTTCTTTTGTGCATATTTGTCTGCATATGTATGTATTACTAAATTGTTTTATATCCTCTTTAATTCACTCAATGTTTAACATTTTCTCATAAAATTAAGTAATTTTTAACTTTCAAGCTTGTGATAAAATAGCTTTATGATTTTTATTTTGGAAAAAATTATTTACAGTGAGTTAAAAAATAGTGCCATATTGGAACAAACAACTTTCTTCAAAAAGATCCTTAAAAAGATATCGAAATTTGCATGTTAGAATTTTTCTTTAAAAATTTCTCCACATATATTTGGTAAATACTGAACACCGGAAATCACAAAGTCTCTTTAAAGAGTTCTACTTTCACAAAGTTGGCATTTAAATGATAAGAGCAATGCTATTTTCATTTGTAAAAATGACTGACATTTAATCACCTAGAAATAAACATTGCTAATATTTTGGTGCATATTCTTCCAGACCATTCCATGCCTCTGGGTGCATGTGGGTAAAACAAAAATATAATGAATTTGACAGTACATTGTGAATATTTTTCTGGTAACAGTATATGTAGATTTACATCATCCCTGTTCAATTGCTGTAAGATTTTCCTTTGTTAGGATAGCTAATAATTTATTTTACTAATCCATTGTTATTGGATATTTGTATTGTTGCAATTTCTCACTGCTATAAATAATGATGTGATGAACATGTTTGTGTATACATGTTAAATATTTATCTGTTTATCTTAGTATATATTTCTAAAAGTAGTTTCTTGCCAGCTTTTTTTTTCCTATCGTCAATTCTTTAAACTGGTTTCTTTGGCTGTTCATAAAAAAATCTTTCTTTTGGGCTAAGGGCAGATTTGAGGTTTGTGAGTGAGTAGTGATTACTGCATACATAGCAGACATACAATAATTGTTAACATTGAGTGATAAAATCCCTCTTAGCAAATTGTCAAGAAGCCAAAGCAGCTAAGACAGATTTCCATACAACTGGATAGTACAGTGGCAGACTCTCCCCTGACTGAGCATTGTGGAGACCTCGCTATGAGGCTTTGACTTAGTGCCCTGAGCAGTGACTTTATCTGTCACGGTTTTCCTCTCCATCAATAGTACAGTGTTTCATCTACGGTTAGAAGGCAGTGTCTTTGTGGGACCCTTTGCGTCATTGTTGTAGGACTTTAGCAATTAAATAAAACTGCAATTTAAAAAGAAAAATGAGCTTTTCCTTCATGATAAGGTAGAAAATTCAAGGAAAAAGAAAACTATCTTAAATAAAACAATGGTATTTTCTGACTCCATTACTTTAAGAGTTGTTTTCCTATTTACTATAATTAATAGCTGTGGGCTTGCATCTGGAGCAGATCATACCCACCTGAGTGGAGGGTGAGGGCGTGGTAAAAAGGCACAGAAATCCCGTGATGGTATTTTGTTGGGTTAGGTTTTTGGAGCTTGAGTGTTGATGGTTGTGCTGACGTTGGGCTATGTCATCTCTACCCCAAGTCCTTCACTTCCTGTGCATTTGTTTTAGATCCCTCATCACAGTTGTACTAAGTGCCTATTACACATTCATGATAGGAATAAAAAAAATTAGATTGCCTGAAAGGACTGTCTACAGCTGTCTGAACACCTCTCAGGGCTAATTTCATTTGTTGCCTAATATTAAGATTCCATGCAATGTTCACTACTATATTCATTTATGCACTCCTCCATTCAGTCTTTTGTTATAATCTGTTCAGTGTCATAATCCATTCCTCTGAAATAGCTCTTCAGTGCCTTCTAGGTACCAGGCATATAGGTGCTGAGAATAAAGTGGTTAGCCAGCAGGACGTGGCCTTCCCTCATAGGACATACAAAAGCACATAGCACACATTATTTACAGGAGCAGCTTTGGTGTCCAAAAAGTCTCTCAACCCCTTTTTATGGAGGGAAAACAAGCCAAAGTTTAAGTTCACTCTCAGAATTCAGCTGTGTATTTCTGGATTTGGGACAGCCCAGAGAGTCCCTAAATGCCTCCTGTGGTCCATTCAGTGTTTGGCCTACATCGTGACTGTGAGGCCAGAAGCCTTGGTGCAGTTTAGTGGTATTATATCTGTTGGCTCTGGTTAACCTATGCAACATGTGAACTGTGAGAGAGGAAAAGCCCTTTAAAACACTGCTAAAAGATACATGAGTCCATGGGGGAAGCAAAGCTTAATTACCAGGAGAATAAAAGAGACCAAGAGGCAGGCAGGCTTGGATGGGGATTGCTGACTTTGTAAGCAGCACACCCCCACCCAACTAGCCCCCCTGCCATAATATAGGGGAGAGAAGGAGGGGTTGTTCATCAGGAAGGGGAATGGTGGGAAACAGGACAAAGACACTGAGGGCTGGGCAGTCTCACTTTCTGGTAAAAACACGAAGTCATTTTATTTTTCCCTAGTCACTGCTTCAATTATGTGTTGTCAAATCTACCTCTTGACCCCCATCCCTGCTTCACCTTGATGACTCTAATGGGTCTCTGACCAGCTTGGCCAGATTTTGTCCATTTGCATCCGCCTTGATTATTGGGACAATCTTATTCTGGTATTTAGCTCAGTGTTCTTGATTTTAAAGCTCAATGAAAACTCTTGGGTCTACCAGTTCTGCTTCCTTCAGTACCGCTTGAACCTCCAGCAGCTCTGAGTGGAAGTGAGAAGGGCATTCTCTGATGCAGAGCCCCACTCCCCTCTTTCAGGCACCGCTTCTTCCCCGTTGGGCAGGGAATACATGAATATTCACAGTCCTTTATCTCCGTGATTGCAGCTTCTCAGGTGAACCCTGACAGGCTGCCCACATGCTGTAAGGGCATATTGTCCTGGTTCCTTTGCCTGCTGGGTAGCCTGCTAGGGTGCAGTACTAGTAAACATGCCATCCTTGCCACTCCAAAGGGATTTTTCACTGCCTACCCTTCTCTTCACCATCTCTTTCCATTTCTGTTTTCCTTTCTAGATAGCGCAGGGCCAGTGCAGCAAATGAGCCAAGGAAACAAACAAAAAAAATGTCTGTTTCTCTTTATTGCAGACCCTCACAGTCTTTACAAGTGATTATTTTGGAACTCCCCGACTCTGTCTTCCCTCTGTATCTGCGGGGAGGAAAAACACTTATCTCCAGTCTCCACAGGGGTGGACAGACAATAGCTTCACCCCCAAAACATGGCACTCCCAAGGCTGATCACTCCTCTCAGTCCTTCCCCAGTATGAATCACCTGTGTGGTGGCTGGACTGGTTTTCTGGTCTTGTACTAGTTAGAACACCTGTAGAGAGGTGATTGGTGCTGACTTCTGGCAGCTTTCTGAACTTAAAAGATGGGGCACTTGGCCCATGTTAGTCTCTGTTTTGTCCATGACCATAATTCCAAGATAGAAGGGAAAAAAAAAACCCTCACATTTTGTTATACCTTTCCCCTGGATAAGTTTTGGGCCCTTACAAAACTCCATCATTGTTCACTGTTTCTTGAAAGGATCCCTGTGGGCCCCAGAAATAGCAAAATGCTCAACTGGGTCAGTTCATCTTGAACAGATGATTCAAGGTTTCACATTGCAAAAAGGTATCCAAGCACCCACCCCCTATTTTGGAGGCTTAACCATTAATGTCTCCAACTGTCACCTCCCCCTTTAGAGTCACTCTTCTGCAGATTCTTTCTCATTTCCTTTTTTTCCCCCCAGTTCAGGAAACTTGGGGGCCACCCAACAGGTATTGGCTAAGCAGAGTCTAGCTGGGGGATGATATCTCTCTGGCCAGGTACCCCTAGTCCTGAGTGTCTTGGGTGTTCCCTCTTTTTCAGGGGAGGGAAGAATCTCTACTTCTCAACAGGGTCCTCTCTCTCCCAGTTTTTCTTTTTTGTTGACTAGGATTGGGACTGGTCTTGGTAGTGGGGCTGGATGGCTAATCAGACCTCCTACCTCAAGCCCTGCTGTGGGTCTCGCTACATATCCAGTGGTTCTCTCAACTTAGAATGTGGAGTATTTAGCAGCTATTTCTCCAGCTTTGGGCTTAATTCCAGCATTAGATTCCACTGAATATCCTGTAACAAATGGAGGGAACCTATAAAGAAGCCAGAAGATTGCTCTTGGTGTATCAGATTTCAAGGCTTATAATTTATAAGCAGTCCAAAACATCCTCTTTGGACTTTTAAAATAGAGATGCAATATGGCAAATTAAATTCATATTTCATTAGCATTTACTGAGCACCAGTTATGTGCAAGCACTATGCTAGATGCTTTCATGCACAATATATCCGTCTAACCCTATACTTTAAAATCAGCTGTTTTTCAGACAATGATGATGATATTTTTAGTAATTTAGTTGTTATTTATTTTGTGTCTGCCACATGCCAAGCACTGTTTTAGGCACTTTACATGGTGTTATCATTTAACATTCACAAATACTCTATGAGGGAGATATCATTATACTTTTTTTTTACATAGAAACAGGCTATAATTATTTGCCTAAGGCCATTTAGATTGTAAGTGGTTCTGAGAGCTATATTTAATGAATGCTTACTATGTGTCAGACCCTCTTTTAAATAATTTATGTATGTTCACATTATCATAGCAGCCCTATAAGATAGTCCTTCCCCCACTACCGCCAAACAACACAGATTTATTGTTTTACGTTTCTGTAGGCTAGGAGTCTAACATGGGTCTCAGTGGGTTAAAGTCAGTGTCAGCAGGCTGCATTTCTTTTCAGAAGCTCTAGAGGAGGATCCATTCCCTTCCACAGAGGGGTTGTTGGCAGAATTCACTTCCTTGTGGTTGTATGGAGAATGTTGTCATTTCCTTGCTGGCTGCCAACTGAAGGCTGTCCTCGACTTCTAGAAGCCACCCTCCTTCCTGGCCCATGTTTCCCTTCTTCCTACTTAAACGTTCCCAAGGGCAGGTCGGGTCTTGTTTTTTTCCTTTTTTTCCAGACTTTATTTTTGAGAGCAGTTTTAGGTTCCCAGCAAAACAGAGAGGAAAGTAGAGATTTCCTACATAGTCTCTGCTCCCACACGTGCATACCCTCCCCCATTACCAATATTCCCCATCAGAGTTGTACATTTGTTATAATGGATGAACCTACACTGACATGTTATAGTCTCCCAAAGTCCATAATTTTACCTTAGAGTTCGCTCTTGGTGTTGTACATCCTATGGATTTGAACAAACGTGTAATGACATGGAGCCATCATTATACGTAGTATCATACAGAGTAGTTTCACTGCCCTAAGAATCCTCTGCTCTCTGCCTATTCATCACTCCCCTCTCCCCTAACCCCTAAAAACCCCTGATCTTTTTAGTCTCTCCATAGTTTTGCCTTTTCCAGAATGTCATTTGGCTGGAATCATCCAGTAGGCAGCTTTTTCAAATTGGCACTTTTCACTTAATAATATGCATGTAAGTTTCCTCCATGACTTTTCATGGCTTGATAACTCATTTCTTTTTAACACTGAGTAATATTCCGTTGTATGTATGTACCAGTTTCTTTACCCATTCACCTACTGAAGGACATCGTGGTTGCTTCCAAGTTTTGTCAATCATAAACAAAGTTGCTGTAAACATTTGTGTGAACATAAGTGTTCAGCTCCTTTGGGGAAATACCAAGGAGTGTGATTGTTGGATTGTATGGTAAAAGTATGTTTACTTTTGTAAGAAACCACCACACAGTCTTGCAAAGTGGCTGTATGATTTTGCATTCCCACCAGCAATGAATGAGAGTTCCTGTTGCTCCACATTCTCGCTAGTATTTGGTATTGTTGGTGTTCTGGATTTTGGCCATGCTAGTAGGTGTGTGGTGGTATCTCACTGTCATTTTAATTTGCATTTTCCTGATGACATACGATGTGCAGCATCTTTTCATATGCTTATTTGCCATCTGGTGAGGTGTCTGTAAGGTCTTTGGCTTATTTTTTTCAATGAGATTTGATTGACATATAATATTATATTACTTTCAGGTGTATAACAAACACAATGATTCAATATTTGTATCAACTGAAATGATCACCACAGTAAGTCTAAGCAACCACCATCATCACACATGGTTATAAAGTTAGTTTTCTTGTGATGAGAACTTTAAAAATCTACTCTCAGCGACTTTCAAATATACAGTGCAGTATTATTAACTATAACTACAGTCATCATGCCGCATGTTATATCCCCAGGACTTATTTATTTTAATACTGGATGTTTGTACTTTTTCTACCTCCTACACCCACGTCACACCCCTCTCCTGCCTCTGGCAGCTACCAATCTGTTCTCTGTATCTATGAGTTCACTTTTTTTCTTTTGCCCATATTAAATTAGGTTTCTTTTTTTTCCTTTTTAAATTTTAAGAGTTCTTTACATATTTCAGAGAACAGTCCTTTATCAGCTGTGCCTTTACAGGCTTGTCTTCTCATTCTCTTGACAATGTCTTTTACAGAGCAGATGTTTTTAATTTTAATGGAGCCCAGCTGATCAATTATTTCTTTCATGGATTGTGCCTTTGGTGTTATAGCTAAACATGCACTGCCATACCTAAGGTCATCTAGGTTTTCTCCTTATGTTATCTTCTAGAAGTTTTATAGTTTTGCATTTTACATTTAAGTCTATAATCCATTTGGGTTAATTTTGTGAATGATGTAAAATCTGTATCTAAGTTCATTTCTTTTGTGTGTGGATGTCCAGTTATCTCAGCACCATTTGTTGAAAAGACTAATATAGTTATATTTTATTGATGGAGAATCTGAAATGAAAAGAGCTTAAGAACCTTGCTTGGGATTATGCAGTTAGTAAACGGTCTCTCTGGCTCTGAGGCTCATGGGATCTAGGGCTCTTGGCTCCTTACTATGCTGAATCGATCCTTTGCAGTAAGACCCATATTGACATTCAGGGCTTCAAGTTACAGCCTGATACTTCCTTATAGTGCAGTGTTTTAACTCAAAGGAAATAACGTCAAATGATAAAATTTCAGTCTGTGAATGTGAATTAACACTTGCAGTATTCCACTATTGTTAATATCCAAGGCTTTTTTTACCACCCACTCCTCAAGGATTCTGCAAAAAAAAGCCGTGAACTGCAGTCATGGGGACGGTGTCTCCTTTCTCTCTCTGCCTGACGTCTCTGATTGATCCCAGTGGGTTACTTTTAGGGTTTCTGTTTTATTTTTTTTTTCTCTTCTACTTAGCTGTCACAGCTCACTTGCTTAATTCCCTTTTATATCTGTGAGATGGATGCCAAGAAATTATACCAACTATGCTATGGTCAGAAGAACTAAAACCTGTACAACTGTAAGAAACAGAAGTGGAGTAGCCAACTGTGTGGAGACTATTTCTGTGTCATCTGAACAGAGAAGTTATTCTTTCTCTTCTCTCCAGTACTGACATCCCCAGGGGTTTTTCTTTTGGGGTCAGTCACTGTCTCTGAAATGGAATCCATGTGATAATATTTTGAGTTATTCTGAAAGATAATCTAGAGGTCTAATGTACAATTTATGTTTTTTGAAAATTCTTTATTAAGATAATGCATTTCTATTGTAAATGATAAGTTTTATACAAGTGTATATTAAGCAAACATAGATCTCCTTAATCTCGTTTCTTAGAGGTAAACAATGTGAATGTTTTAATGTGTATCCTTTCAGACATTCTACTTTTCAGAGTATAATTTATTATCCAAGCTGGGATACTTAAGGTAAAATACTATCATTATTCCAGGACAATAGGCATAAACTAGGACTATTTCAAACAAACCAGGATGTGTAGTCCCCCTACTATATGTGAGTTTTTCTATCTACATTTATAGAAACATCTAGATATACTCCATATGGGTATTTTCTATATATAGTGATGTCCCTTAAGATGGCTCCCAATGGTCCCCACCTCCTGATATTCATGTGCCATCCCCTTCCTTTGAGTGTAGGCTGGATTTAGTGATTCACTTCTAGAATAGAATAGAATACTGCAGAAGTGAGGGTATCTCACTTCTGAGATTAAGTTATAAAGACCATGGCTTCCATTTTAGGTGCTCTTCTTTCTCTTTTTGGATCACTTGCTCTGAGAGACAGCAGCTATCATGTTGTGAGGACCCTCAGGGAATTTATGGAACTGAGATAAGGGACATGTGGTAAGAAACTAAGGTGTCTAGTCAATGGTCAGTAGGGAACCGAGGTCACCAGCAACCAAGGAGGTGAACTGGCAAGTGGATCCTCCAGCTTTAGAAGACTGCAGCCTCAGGCGACAGCTTGCCTGCAACTTCATGAGAGACCCTGAGCCAGAACCTTCCATCTAAGGCACACCTGACCCTATGTGAGAAAATAAGTCTTTGTTGTTTGAAGCTGCTGAATAATGTGTTATATAGTAATAAATAACAGATTTATTAAGTAATAATCAAATCATGTTACAAAACTGTTTTTAACAACATCCTTCTTTTCCTACCCACAACTTATCTGTCAGTAATACCTCATTTAGTATGTGTACTACAAAGCAATTCTATCTCATTAAAAAAAGAGGGAGAGAATATGAAGTTCCATTTTAGGGTTGAACATAGTGTCTTCCTTCCTTCCTCCCTTCCTTCCTTCCTTCCTTCCTTCCTTCCTTCCTTCCTTCCTTCCTTCCTTCCTTCCTTCCTTCCTTTTAAACCAAAAAGGTTTAACAAACATCCTGGAAACATATTGTTCTTCTGCAATTATCTCTACAGGATAGCTTCCTAAAGAGAAAATTTCAGGGTCACGAAGCAACACGTTTAATTTTAAATTGATATTTATGAATTGTCTTCCATTGTGACCAAAGAGCCTGTTGGCCTTTCCAATACTGAATATTATTAACTTTAAAATGTTTTGATAATATATGGTGATGGAAAGAGAACTGACTCTAGGTGGTGAATACACAATGTGAGATATAGATAATGTATTACAGAATTGTGCACCTGAAATCTATGTAACTTTACTAACAATTGTCACCCCAATAAACTTTAATTTAAAAAAATGTTTTGCTAGTATATAGGTAAGAAATTATACTTTTAATGATTTAGTGAGACTGAGCTTTATTTCTTTATTTCTGAAGATTTCCTCTCCTGTGAAGGACATTTCCATGTCTTTGCTACTTACTTCTTGAGTTGTTCATCTCTTTTGTGATACCCAAAGTGTCCTGTGTTTGTTAACAGAATCTGTTAACAGATTCTCTTTTGGTCATATCTGTGGCAAATATTTTCTTCCAATTTGTCTTTTGCTTTGCTTATGTTTATTTTTATTTTTTAATTTTTCTGTAAAGACTTTAATAAAATAATCAGGCAATCAACTTCATCAGTTTTTTCTTTTATGGCTTTTGAACCATTCTGTCCTGATTCCTACAGTCCAAGATATTTTCATCTGATATTTTATGATTTAACTTTTTGCATTTAAATTTTAAATTGATTTGTCATTTATTTTAGTATAATTAGGTAGAGATCATATATTTTCCCTATATGTTCTTTTTACAAGATTTTTTAAAAAATATAGCTAACATGCAATATTATATTAGTTTCAGGGGTCCACCATACTTAGTCAACAATTATACACCTAAAGAAGTGATCACCATGATAAATCCAGCAACCATCTGACACCATACAATGCTATCACAATATTATTGACTATATTCCCTATGCTATACATTATGTCCCCATGACTTGTTTGTTTTATTCTGGAAATTAGACCTCTTATTCTCCTTCACCTTTTCCCGCCTTTTCAAATGTTTCAATTACAATTGACATTCAATATTATTTTATATTAATTTCAGGTTTACAGCATAGTGGTTAGACATTTATGTAATTTAAGAAGCGATCCCCCTGACTAGTACCCACCTGGCAGAATACATAGTTATTACCATATCATTAACTATATTCCTGTGCTTTACTTTACGTCCCTATAACTATTTTGTAACTACCAATTTGTACTTCTTAATCCCTTCATCTTTTTCACCCTCCCCCCAACCACTTCCCATCTACCACCCCAACAAATCTAGTACCCACCTGACACCATACATAGCTATTGCAATATTATTGACTATAATCCTTATGCTATACCCTACATCCCCATAACTACTTTGTAACAACCAATTTGTACTTCTTAATCCCTTCCCCTTTTTCACCCACACCCCCAAAACCCCTCCCATGTGGCAGCCATCAAAGTGTTTTATGTATCTATGAGTTTGTTTCTGTTTTGTTTGTTTATTTGGTTCTTTACATTTCACATATAAGTGAAACCTCATTGCATCTTTCTTTCTCTGTCTGACACTGCACTCAGCATAATACCCTCCAGGTCTGTCCATGCCACCACAGATGGCAAGAACCCATCCCCTTCCCTGGCCGAGCAATATTCCATTGTATATACGTACCACCTCCTCTTTATCCATTCATACATCGACAGACACCCAGGCTGCTTCCACATCTTGGCCATTGTAAACAATGCTGCAATGAACAGAAGGATGCACTGGTCTCCTCGAAGTAGCATTTTGGGTTTCTTTGGATAAATACCAAGAAGTGGGATTACTGGGTCCTTCTTTGTCTCTTGTTACAGCCTTTCTTTTGAAATCTGTTTTGTTTGGTGTAAGTATTGCTACTTCAACTTCTTTTTTGTTTCCATTTTCATGAAATATCTCGTTCCTTTACTTTTAGTCTGTGTGTGTTTTGATCTGGAGAGTCTCTTTTAGGCAGCATACGTAAAGGTTTTGTTTTCTTATCCATTCAACCCTCCTATTTCTTTTGATTGGAGCATTTAATCCATTTACACTGAAAATAATTCTTGGTTTGTAGCCATTGCCATGTTATTATTTATAATTTTGATCTTTTTTTATTTTCTTCATTTTAAAGAAGTCCCTCTAAGTTTCCATGTGATACTGGTTTGGTTGTGATTAACTCCTTTAGTATTTTTTTTTTTTTCTGGGAAGCTCTTTATCTGTCCTTGGATTCTAAATGATAGCCTTGCTGGGTAGAGTACCCTTGTTTATAGGTCTTTGCTTTTCATCACATTGAATATTTTGTGCCAATCCCTTCTGATTGCAAAGTTTCTGTTGAGAAATCAGCTGACAATCTTATCGGAGCTCCCTTATAAGTTATTAGTTGCCTTTCTCTTGCTGCTTTAAGGATTTTCTCTTTGTCTTTAACATTTTCCATTTTAATTATAATGTATCTTGGTGTGGGCCTATTTGGGTTCTTCTTGTTTGGGACTCTCTGAACTTCCTGGGCTTGTGTGTCTCTTTCCTTTGCCAGGTCAGGGAAGTTTCCAGTCATTATTTCTTCAAACAATTTCTCAATCCCTTACTTTCTCTCCTCTCCTTCTGGTACCCCATGATGTGAATGTTGTTATGCTTGACATTGTCCCAGAGGTCTCTTAAATTTCCCTCATTTAAAAAAAAAAATTCTTATTTGTTTTTGCTGTTGATTGGGTTTTTTCTGCTGCCTCTTCTTCTAAATCACTGCTTAGATCCTCTGCTTCATCTAGTGTACTGGTGATTATTCCTTTTAGTGCATTCTTCATTTCAATTATTGTATTCTTCACTTCTGACTGGTTCTTTTTTATGGTTTCTATGTCCTTTTTTATGCTTGCTATCTCTTTGTTGAAGTTCTTACTAAGTTCCTTTAGCATCCTTATAACCATTGTTTTCAACTGTTTATCTGGTAGGTTGCTTGCCTCCATTTCATTTAATTCTTTTTCTGGAGTTTTCTCCTGTTCTTTTATTTGGGATGTATTTGTTTCCTCATTTTGGCTGATTCTCTGTGTTTGTCTCTATGTACTAGGTAAATCTGCTATGTCTCCCAGTCTTGGCCAAGTGGACTTACATTGTAGGTACCCTGGTACATTCTCCCTTGTTACCTGTTCTGGGTGTTCCAGGAGTGTCCCTTTTGTGGGTTGTGTGTGCTATCCTGTTATAGTTGAGCCTTGATTGTTATTGGCACATCAGTGGTTGGGATTGACCCTCAGGCTGATTGGCTGTGGGGTTTGGCCATGTCCACAACTTACAGGCTGTTATGCAGTGGGCTTTCTCCACTGAGTAGGATTTGCCTTAATGAGCTCTGGTGCTTGTTGAGACTGCCTATTGGGTATGCCGCTTGTGGGGCTAATTGGGTGGTGCTCTGCTGTGGTCTGAAGCCAACCTCCAAGTATGTTGATTCTTCTTTTTTTTAGTATTTACTTCTTGTGTTTTGTGTTCTTTAATGGGCATGCTTTTAATGTTTCTTCAGTGAATTTAATGCTGGATTTCTTTATTCTTCCTCTCTTTCCCATGTCCCCCTCTTCAGTTGAATCTTACCCCTCAGCAGTTTCTTGTTCTGTGACCTTGGGCAAGTTACTGACATAAAAAGAAAGTGGAGCTTAGAGAGGTAGTGAGGGGCTGAGTTAGAATGCAAACTTAGGAGTCTGTGACTTCAGGGCCCGCACTCTATGCGTTCTCTCTCATAGGCTCAAAAATGATTTGGAAGCTTACTTGCTTCCAGTCTCTCTCTTTTCCTCTATCTGTATCTCTGTCTCTACCCCCATCCCTCCTTCCCTCTCTCTCCCTCCCTGTCCCTCTCCCCTTCTTTTTATTTACTTTCTCCTTCCCACTGTCCCCTCTCCTTCTCCCCTCCTCCTCCTCTCTCTTCTTCCCTCCTCCTTTTCTCTCCCCTTCCTTCCCTCACTCCTTTGCTACCTCTCTCCCTGCTACCCTCCCTTAATCCCTCTCTCTTTTTCTCTTCCACTCATCCTCCCCCCCACCCCGCTTATTGTTTATGGATCCTCTAAATCTGGTTACCAAACCTCATCCCAGAATGCATTGTGTTTAAATCATTGTGGTGGAAATCTGCAATTGATATACCAGGCATCCAGATATACCATTACAGTGACTGGAAACAAGTGTGATGGACTTCTGACTTTAAGAATGATGGACTTCATCATATAGCATTGCTATCTGTGAGTGGATTGTGTGTGTGTGTGTGTGTGTGTGTGTGTGTGTGTGTGAGGGTGTTTCCCTGAATTTGTTTGTTTGCCTTAACCAGTTTCTTCTTTTCCAGTTATTCCAAGTCTTTAATTCCTTCACTATCTCAAGGACTCTTGCTGCATAGTTTCCTGTTACCCTTCACTACCCTAAGGTCTTCAGTTTGACAGGAAACACAGCTCACTGTGAGAGCCTTAAATCAAATGAATCTGGTTTCTGGAAATATCATTATTCTAGGAGGGAGCACTGGAGGGTGGGTAGGAAAATAGTTTGGATTTTTGTAGGGAAATGGAAAGCAAGAGGCAAAATAGAAGTCCTGTTCAGCAGAAAAGAAACAGGGATAGGTTATAAAAATCAGTGTGTGTTAATTTTGCTGTATTTTCTCTACATGAATCCTACTTCAGAGAAAAATTGATTGCTCTAAACCAAGTCTTTTGTTAGTAAAGCACAGGTTTGTCATAGGTGGTTGAGATGGGGATGGGAAAGGAGTAGGAAAAATGACAAAAAATAGAAACTTCTTACTTGCAAGTGATAGAATTTACAACTCTGCTTAGCACATCTTTTTTTCTTTTTTCCAACAAATCATTTTTGAGCTCCTACTGTGATGGTGACTTTGAGGAGAGATAGGAATAAAGTGTAAGGCATAGTCTCTGACCTCCAGGTGTTTGTAGACAATGGTTCAGACCACTAAGCACTGGTACCTAAGAGTAGAGAATGCTGAACTTATTCTTGAAGGATGAGTGGAATTTGAAGTGGCAGAGAAATAGTAAGAACCTGAGAAAGAGCATGAGAAATGGTTTTGGGTTTCAAGTTAGTCTGGAATCGTTGCTTTGAACAGAACAAGTGAGTGTGAGAAATGAAAAGAAAATCTTGGGCAGTTAGGATACGGTTTAATAGGAGTTTGAAACAGAAAATGAAAATTCATTTCATTTTTTTTTTAAGTTCTTAGTTATGGAAGTAACTCAGAGTATGATTAAGAGCATGAAACTTGTAGTTTTGTGGGGGCAGATTGGCAGAGGTTAAGGACATGAGTTAAAAAACAGTCATGTGAAGATCCCTATGTAGAGTGCAGATGAAGGGAATATCATGGTATCAGTAGATCTAAGAGACTCAGTAGAAAACCTTCCAGATGAAAACAAAGATTATTTAGTAGAGTTAATGGAACAGAGGGAACATGCACAATAAATAAGGTTTGAGCCTCAAGTGTCGCTATTCAAAACTGGACTGACAGGCAAATTGCCATTATTTATGACCTCTTGTGTTGAGTCATAGAATCTGGGCTGGAATTGAGGCTTCTTTTGCCAGTTGAGCCAGTTATTATTTCATTATTTTTCTTTGATATTTTTCCAGTTTTTAGATGGGATTTTTCATGCGTTCTCATAGCTCTTTTGTCAGTGATATGTTGAATTGTCTTCAAGTGATTCTCCAGTAGATGCTCCTGTGAGTGAAAAGGCAAAGTTATCACCATGATGGCATCAATAGAGAAGGAGGTTAAAACTCTGTTAGGAGATCTATGGGCCGGCTTCCTTCTTTTTCTTTGATAATATAGGATAAGTGTATTTGAGAGCTCTTTTATGACTGACAGTGTACAGTGAGTACTAGTACTTGTGAGCATGGAGGAGGGAAGACGAGAGTGTAAGACCAGACCAGTTCCACTTTAGCTGCTTTGTGAATCCTTCTGTTCTGGCCCAGTGTGCAGTGGATGTTGGTGCACCAGGTTGAGCAAGTGAGGGTCTGGATAGATGGGAGAGGCAGACTCCTTGACATACTTTTCCCCTTCCTTTATCCCTCCTCACATAAACCAGTCCAATGCTTTAATGACCACAAAGCTTTTGATTATTCCACGTGCACCCTTTGCCCTGCAACACACCCAAACATAGACACTCATAAGTAGAGCAAGTACAACCAAAATATTTTTTCAATATACAGACATTTTTAAAAAAATGAAAATCTCTAAATTTGCATTATGAGCAAATACCAAGGTGTAAATAGAGCATATTTGCTGGTGCCAGGTATTTTACCAATGATTAGCCAGCCCATATGGCCTGGGACAGCTTCCTGCTGACAACACATGCCTTGGCTCCAGGCATATTCCAGATATAAAAGTACCTGTGTGAGAAGTTACAGCAATTACCATAAAATTGGTAAATCGAGCATATGCATAAATTTATGAATATTAGTATAATTAAGCGGACATTCCAAAGATTCTATTTTGTTGTTGAATATCAGGGGTATCTGGCTTAGTTCTCTAGGTTCACTGAAATAGGGTGACATTTGTGGACAAGTGGTTACCCCAGCCCTTTGGCACAGGCTGGAATCTTCTTGCTTCTTCACATTTTCAGCTCCCTTGAACATTATCCTGTTTTCTATCCCTGCTGATTTTTGTGTGGAAATAGCTCTTCCAACATTTGTTCTGTGCTTTTTCTGTTTTCTTTGTTGATAAAAAAGTGTGTTTATATGGTGGCTTTAATGCACTGAGTTTTCTTGTCCTCCTATTTTACCTATTTTTATTTTATGTTGAAAATGAAATCAATAATAATAATAATAATAATAGCTACCTTTGAGAGATGTGACAGGTTTGATGCAAAGCACAATCTTATTTAGTGCCTTTACTAACCTATGAGGTAAGTACCTTTTCATTCTTGTTTTCCATTTGAGAAAATGAGGCTGAGTGACTTTATGAGACATACCCAAGGTCTCATATATAGAGAGATATGGAGGCAGAACTCAAATTCAGGATAGTTTGTTTCCAAGGCCTACTAACTATGAACTATTACTATACCAGCATATTTATGGATGATTCATATTTGACCTGTAAACAATACAGGTATGTCTCAAAGTTGTTCAAAAATTATAGCATAAAATATTGTCAGTGTAAATATTCATCTGTACATACCAGTTAGTCCAATAATGCACAAGAAACTAAACTTTTCTGCTAAGTTAATAAAAAATACATGGTTTACTTGGTTTAGCAAAGTATTTTGAATTTGCCCATATTGACTACTTTAATGCCTTTTAGGAATTCAAGTATCAAATTATTAATTTTTAAAAAAATTTCTGTGATGCTCCTACTGGGTTGGCATAACAAATACAAACATAGTCTGCCTTTTGGTTAATCCAGCAATGACCGGAGTAATTTACATTTACAAACAAGAGCAGTAGCAATGAAAAATCATGGCCAATTCCCCACAACACTGATGATGTACTGATGAAGCATGTCTTTTTTAACAATTGTGGGAATTTTAAAACTGCATGTGTCAGGCACAAAAGAAGCATTGTTATAGAGCCAAGTGTTGCAGGGCAACCAGGCTTCTTTGTAGAATGTTGAATGAGAATCCTTGGTAAACTCTAAACATGTGGAATTCTAGTATTGGAATACTAATTTTTAATAACACTTAAAACTTGTAGACTGTTAGTAGGTGGTCCTTTGTTACAAAGAAAGACTAAAATTTCTGGAGAGACATTTGACTCTTAGAACTCGAGAAGTGTCTTACTGTTTTCATCACTTTGTGTCCTGTCACTAGGATCTGTTGGTCCAGTATCCTGGCTAAAAGTGATCCAGGGCAAAAACAGCAGGAGGCAAGAGTTTAAAAACTAGTTAGTTTATATGCTTATTTAGAGGACGGGGAGGATCATATTAATATTAACCCTTTACCTTTAGAGTATACACTAGAATTTATGGAGTATTTCACCAGCTCCTCTTGATTTTGATTTAAGCATCCATAAGTCTGGCAGGTGGGGTGGTTACCAGCATCGGCATTTTACAAACAAGCACCAGAGAAAGAAAGTGACTGGCTCAATATCAAACTTGCTAATTCCTCACCCCTTTGAATGTCCCTCCCCTCCTTTTTGCCTATGGGATAAAATCTAAATTTCTTAACCAGCCATATAAAGCCCTTCACAGTCTGGGCCCTGCTAACTTTCTGAATTTAATCTCCTTTGCAAACTATTACATGTTTATTTACCAGGTATATTCGACCTTCTATCCATGCCAAGTACTGTGTTTCCTTGAAAATAAGACCTAACTGGAAAATAAGCCCTAGCATGATTTTTCAGGATGACATCCCCTGAACATAAGCCCTAATGCATCTTTTGGAGCACAACTTAATATAAGACCCGGTCTTCTTTTCGGGGAAACACGGTACTTGTGGCTTTGTTAATCGTGCTCAGGGTCTCCCAATTTTAGGATTTAGTGGGTTAGAAAATTACCAAATAAATAAGTGGACAGTGTTGGTAATTTTATATTTTGGCAAGTAAGGAAATTATAAAATACAACCATTTTATTAAAGACTTTACATGTTAACATCAAAATACAGAAAGGACATTACTTCAGAAGAAAGGCTGCTGATGAAAATAAAATATGAAAGCCTGACTCATTGTTTGCATTTTCCTCGTTTTGCCAGAGACTGGAAAAAAATTTTTCTGCACTGGCGCTGGCCTGTGGTGTTTAGGAAATTTGTGCCTTTGGACACACTGTTTTCTCTGTCAGGAATTCCCTACTTTTCTCATGGCTCTAGCCTTTGGCCTGTCTGACTAAATCCTTAGTCCTTCAATTCTCAACTTACACATTGAGCTTAGAACATCTTTTCCCATCTCCCTCCACCTGCTCTCTCCCACCCTACCCATCCCTCCAGTTATCTCTTCTTGGTGGTGTTCTGTGCATCCTCTTGATGCACCGATAACTGTCCTGGGGCTGTTTATTTGCTGCTCTCTCAGCACAAGACCATGAGACTCTAGAAAATAGAGACTGCATCTTAGTCACCTTCATTTTCAACGTTTAGCACACAGTCTTTTGCACATACTCAGTGATTATTACATATTTAATAGATGAATGAATGAGTGAATACCTGGGTATTCTTCATGCCCTTTATTTGTGTCTTGTATGTCTTCTGTGACCTGTAGTTTCAAGAAGAGAGGATTTATTCAAACAAACACACTCAACGAATTGAATTAATTTATGAGTTTTGACCTCATCGGTTCTCTTTTTCTTTGTCAAGGAAAACAAATTAGGTTCTCTGTTATCAGAGTGTCTGGGAACAGTCTGCAGCTGCTGTCTGAAATATTTCCATGGACTATAATGCTTCTCTCGATTCTTCTGGTCAGCTTGTGTTTTTCTTTTAGTCTGTTCACTTTTGGTTTACCATGTTGATTTTCACATTTTTATTTATTTTTATGGCAAAAGGAATGTTAAGACATGCTATGAAGGACATATGGAGAATATTCAGCATTTTTGTAGTCTGATCTTTCTAAATCCACAGATTTAAGATGCTTTGCTTTTTTATTGCTGTTCCTTTAAAAAATATGCATGTTTTCTTTTGCCCTTTAAAAAGTTTTGTCTAAACATCTCATCCAGAAAGGATAGCCACAGCTTCTCTTAAGATTCAGTGGTGATATAAGCACTCTTATCTGGGGACATGATCTCTTGGCAATATTAGTTACTGGATCAAGCATTTTCCCAGCTCATAAGGTGGCTATGACGTGTGTTATTTCACTGACTCTTGCTCAGACACAGGGGGCACACTTCTTTGCCTATCTCACAGACATGCTTCTTGTAGACAGAGAATTGCCGAGAGCTTTACACTAAGGTCGTACAGCCATGAAAAGCCCAGGCAGGCTTCAGTCTGGGCTTGAGTCTATGTCTTATAAGAAACATTAGTTTCTCTCCCTGAAACTCTTTCTTCCTTTGCCTTTCATAGCATTCCCTTTTGTTATGAAAGTAACCTGTTTTTTATAGAGTCAGAATAATAACCACAAGGACTGATGAGCACTACCTAAATATTAGATACTTTATACACCAGATTTACAATTCTTTCATTTGTTATCAACTAATTTTGTTCCCATTTTATAAATGAGAAAGCTGAAAACCTGTGTGTTAAGTGGTTGGGCCAAAGTCAAGCAGCAGTTAGTTTTGGAGTCAAAGCCATGTCATCCCAAAGCCTCTCTTCTTTCCATTACACCGTGCTGCCTTCCTCATCAGGCAACCTGAATTATAGCTATGGGGTTTTGTGCTACTACTTATCTCCGATAAAGAGAAATAAACTACCTGGCTCACAGGATTGTGTTGAGAACTAAACAGGGTATTACATATATATATATACACACACACACATATATATGTATATATATATGTAATATATACATGTATATACATATGTGTGTGTGTATATATATTATATATATATATATATATATATATATATATATATATATATATATATATATATATATATATGAAAGAACCTGGCATAGTGTCTTATGCGTTCTAAGGACTATTTTTCTAAATTCTGTCCTTTTCCTCTGTGTCCTCCTTTCTTCACTGACCCTATACACCCCCATCCCCCAACTTTAGACATCTCCTGATGGTCCATCCTAGGCCTGTTCCGTTTTGTACCTTTTTAGGAGACATGAGTAGTTCTCTTGGGTTGAGTATAAGGAACGTGGCTTTCATTATTATTAGAATGAAAAATGCTGAGAACCGAAGTATGAGCCTTGGTACATAACTACGTTTAGGTGATGGGAGGAAGAAGGGCTGTTTTGTCTGGAAAGAGAGGACAGATACATAGAGAGGACATGGTTGGGTAGGTTGATACACTGCCACGGACATAGTGGGCAGAGGAGCTTGTAAGAAAGAAAGAGTTGCTCAACAATGTCAAATGACAGAGTGGTCATGATGAGTAAGAAATGATGAAAGGCTATTTGACTTCATTTGGTCATTTGGATGTATTTGAAGACCTTGGATAGGGCAGTTTCAGTAAAAGCAATGGGCTGGAGGCACACGATTGATGAAGAAATAGAGGCAATAGTGTTTTGTGAAGTTTGGTTCGTAAAGGTCCTCAGAGAGTTTTAGCATATCTTAAGGAGTTGGCATATTTGAGGGAATTTTTCTTTAGCTTAGGACAAATCTAAGTATTTTTATGGATAGAAATTAAGGATTTAGTTAAGAGGAAGACTTTGAGGATGCTGGAGAGCAGGGATAACTGATTGATAAATCTGTATCAGTTTTGACGAAAGCCTGAATGTAACATCAAGATCACAGGGAGAAAAATATTAATCATATTTTTCTATATGTGGTTATATTATCGTTTAACTTTTAATTTCTTCTTTATCCTTTTTCATATTTTCCAGATTTTCCATAACAAGCATCTATTACTTTTAATTTTTAATAGCTCTTATAAGTTATTCATATTTAAAACGACAAAGACATATAATTACACAGCACTAAAAAGCTACAGAAACATATAAGATGAAAAATATAAGTCTCTCTATACCCTGGTACCCCATTTCTGTTTCTTTGAAGCAATCACCGTCAATTTTTTTTTTCCAGTTTACACACTTTTTTAAAAGATTGAAATATAGTTGGCATACAATATTACATTTTCAGTGTACTTTTGTAGTGATGTGGCATTTAAATACCGTGTTAAGTCTAGTAACCATCTCTCATGATGCAAAGTTAATACATTATTATGGAATATATTTTCTGTGTTGTACTTTACATTCCCATGACATTTATTTTATTACTGGAAGTTTGTACCTCTTAATCCCCTTCCACCTTTTTCGCCCACCCTCCCAGCCCCTCTCCTGTGGCAACAATCAGTTTGTTCTCTGTGTCTATAAGTTTGTCTGTTCATTTATTTTATTTTTTAGATTCCACATGTAAGCAAAATCATATAGTATTTGCCTTTCTCTGTCTGACTTATTTCACTTGGCACGATGTCCCAAAGTTCCATCCATGTTGTTGCAAATGGCAATTTTCATTCTTTTTTTATGGCTGAGTAATATTCCATTGTATATATGTACCACCTTTTCTTTATCCAGTCATCTATTGATGGGCACTTACGTTACTTCCATATCTTGGCTATTGTAAATAGTGCTGAAGTGCACTAGGGGTGCATATATCTTTTTGAATTAGTGTTTTCATCTTCTTTGTATAAATACCCAGAAGTAGAATTGCTGAGTTGTATGGTAATTCTATTGTTAATTTTTTGAGGAACCTTCATACTGTTTTCCATAGCAGCTACATCAATTTACATTCCCACCAACAGTGCACGAAAGTTTCTTTTTCTCCACATCCTTGCCAACTGTTGTTATTTGTTGTCTTTTTGATGATACCATTCAGATAGGTGTGCAGTGATAGCTCATTGGAGTTTTCCTTTGCATTTCCCTAATGTTTAGTGATGTTGAATATCTTTTTATATGTCTATTGGCCACATGTGTGTCTGGAAAAAGGTCTATTCAGGTCCTCTGCACATTTTTTTTTTAATAAGGTTGTTTGTTTTTATGATGGTGAGTTGCATGAGTTCTTTATGTATTTTGGACATTAACCCCTTATCAGATATATCATTTACAAATATCTTCTCCTTTTCAGTGGCTTGCTTTTAATGCTTTAAAATCAGAAAACATTGTTGAAAAATCACAGATAAAGAGTTAAACTTGAAAGGGATAACACTACCTGGCTTCTGGTTTTCTGACACCTCTTAAAAGACTAATACTATCATAAGAAAGGAATATAAACAGGAATAAACTTCTAAGAATGAAGAGAATGGAAGAGGAGACAATAGCCGACAAAAAGACATCAACAATATTTAGGAGATGAAAAGCAGATGACCCAGTGCTATCCAACTAGGAGAATACAGAAATCGAAAACTTGAGTGTTTGCAGCAGGGAAAGCCCTTAAGAAGGAAACTAGTTCATGTTGCAGAATTCCTGAAAAACTCAGCAACTAGCGATGAGTGCTAATAAGACTAAAAAAATGGATCTTAAACATTTTCAAAGATGAAAACTGATTATAATCAAATGATTAGATATAAGAATAATGCCAGAGTTCTCAATAGAAACACTGGAAGTTAGAAAATAATGGACAATGCCATCAAAATCTTATAATTATTTCTATACTAGAATTTTGTGCCCAGCCAAACTAGGTATTTTCAGCACTTAAAGACTCAAACATATATATATATATATATATATATGTGTGTGTGTGTGTGTGTGTATACATATATACATACATATATACACACACATATATATACATATATATGTATATATATATATTTATTTATACTTTGCTTGCACCCGTTCTCAAGAAGGAAATAGAGTACATGCTACACCAGAATGAAGAAATACCAAGAAAGACAAAAAATGGATAAAGGAAACTGGGAAATAAGATACAGAAAAGACGTGAAGGCCGTTTCGAAGATGACAGGTGTTTATTGAGACTAGCAAGAAAGCAGCCCAAATTAGAGCAGGGGAACACGAGGTTCTATAAGAGATGTCCCCAAGAAAAAAAGAATTGAACTGATTGATTTCTTGAGGTATTTGACTAAATTGTGAAAATGTTACAGTTCTTTAAAGAATTAAAAGGGGAATTATTGAAAAAAATTCATGGTAAATTAAGGACATGAAAAAGTTAGGCAATAACAAACTCCTGGAAGAGCAAATTTTAAAAAGGCTGTAAGAAAGGAAATACAGTGATAGTACACTGTCTGACTCAGCTATTAAGTAATAGAGACTTATAATACTATGAAAATATTTGCTTTAATTAAAACTTTTTAATGCAATTCTGTAGGGAATGTGGGGTCAAGAAAAGTCTGTTCATGTCTGTTTGGGGTAGGATTAGAAAGTGGTTCTTAACCTTCTTTAGTAGTAAGTAATAAGATAGTACAAAAAATAGTAAAAAGAAATAGCACTAATTGAATGATGATGAGAAATATGAAAACCATTGCCTTTTTGTTCTGGGGGTGATGAATATCAAAAGGAACTCTTGCTTTTGTTGCCTTATAGTAGTTTAAACTCTGTAACTATTTTGCTTTGCTAAAAATAAAAAGCAAAAAAAATCTAAGATGTTGTAACATGTTTTTGAAGCAAGAAGGACCCCATTAGTATTTACCTTTAATTCAGCAAATACTTCTAAAAATTTATCCCAGGAAAACAATCATGGATGTGTTCACAAATCTAAGCATGAAAATTTTACGACAGAATAGTTTGTACCATCAATAAATTGGAAACAGACTAAATTCCTATTTCAAGAGGGCAAGCACTGAACATGTCTTGTTTACTGGTGTATGTTCACTCTCCAGAATTGTATTTGACACATACTAGGTACTCAATAAATATTTGTTGATACTTTCTGACTAAGGGAATAATTGAATTAATGCATAGGAAAAATGTACATATAACAATCTATTAATAGTGGTTATCTGTGTAGAGGGATTATTGTGATACTTATTTTTGCTTATTTTTTTATCATTTGTATTTTAGAAAATTTCTAAAATTAGCATTTTAAAATTATAAATTTCTAAAATTAAAAATAGTACATTGACATTTAAAAAGCAACCATTAATAACATAGAGTACAACATAGGGAATATAATCAATCAAATTATAACAGTTATATTCAATGTCAGAGGGGTAGTAGACGGGGGAGTTATCACTTTGTGAAGGGTGTAAATGTTTATTACATTGTTTTGTACACCTGAAACTGAAAAAAAAAAAAGTAGAGGGATAGCAGTCCATGGAATTGAGGCTGAGATAGTCTTAAAACCGTACTGTATTTAATTCTGAACTTCCTGATGACTCAGACCAAAGGAACACTTCATGGGTCAAAATAATTTTCATTGTTTGATAAGTAGAAGCATACATTTCTATGTAATTACAAAATATTTTTCCTCACACTAAATTCAAAGAAGAAATTATGTAGGTAAACAAGACTATGGATACATAATAAATGTTACCTTCATTCTTATAGAAAATTGACTGCTATTCTTGATGTAGCTGTTTCTTATACTGACCCTTAATAAAAACGTGACTTTGTAGTGTAATGTGATGGAGGCATTTCTGGTTAGTTAATTCAGAAACTTTTCAACTTTGACATAGGTTACAGTTCCAAAGGTTGTTTTTAATCCAAAATGACCAAAAATAATTTTTAACCTTGCGTTACCCAATACATTTCCACCAAGTAGAGTGTCAGTCTGTCCTTTGAAAGCATGTTCTTCTGCTTTTAGTTTTATAGCCAATTAGGTACATTTTCTCCAAACGGTTAGATTTAATAAGCATTGAAAGATTTCTTTTTAATTTTTAAAAAATTATTTTTCAATTACCATTGATATACAATATTATATTAATCTCAGGTGTGTAAAGCACCATAGTGATTATATTTTTATATACCTCACAATGTGATAACCCCAATAAGTCTATTACCCATCTGACACTGTACATAGTTATTACAATATTATTGACTATATGAATATTCCCTATGTTGTACTTTAAATCCCCATGACTTTTGTTTTTCAACTATAGTTGATATTCAATATTATTTTATATTAGTTTCTGGTGTACAGCATAGTGGTTAGACAATTCTTTAATTTATGAAGTGATCCCCCCGATAAGTCTAGTATCCACCTGACACTATTCATAGTTTTTATAATATTATTGACTATATTCCCCATACTGTACTTTACATCCAAGTGACTATTTTGTAGCTACCGATTTGTACTTCTTAATCCCTTCACCTTTCTCACCTAGTCCTCCAAGCCCTCTCCCATCTAGTATTTATTTTCTGTATCTATGAGTATATTTCTGTTATGTTTGTTTGCTTATTTTGTTCTTTATATTTCATATATAAGGGAGATTGCATGGTATTTGTCTTTCTTCGTCTGACTTATTTCACTTAGCCTACTGCTCTCTAAGTCCATCTGTGTTGTCACAAATGGTAAGATTTCATTCTTTTTTATAACTGAGTGATACTCCATTGTATATGTGTACTATATCTTCTTTATCCAATCGTCTAGTGATGGACATTTTGGTTGGCTATTGTAAATAGAGCCATAGTGAACATAGGGGTGCACATATCTTTTCAAATTTGTGGAGTCATGTGGGGATGGCCTTGCTGTGAATCAAGGCTGGCTGTCACCTGTACTGGACCTGGGGCAGCTTAGCAAAAGGCCCAGGGTACCACTAGGCCTTAGCTACCTGCTGGCTACTCATCAGGCTCAGCCTCTGAAAGAACCTCCTTAGGTATGCTGGCTGCGCTGCATAGCCTGGTGCTAACAGTGCCCCGGTGATGCTGCCCAAGTTGGGCAGGGTGGGGTCCCAAGGAATCACCAGGTTGGGGTGGGCAGTGTTCACAATGTTAATGCAGATCCAGTTTTTGAACCAGTGCTGCATCTGTTACCACTGTGCACAACATCCAGAGAATACCGTGGCCAGCTGCTGCTCACCTCAGGCCCACAAATCCACAAGAACTGCTCAAGAAAGGCTACATGCAAGCTAGGGCTGACTGCCCACTTCCAAAAGTTTTCTAGGTGCCTCGGGACATCCACTGCTGGAAAAGCCTCTTGCAGCTTGCGGGGCAGGCTGGCCACCCAGGAGCTGAGAGTACCCCCAGCAATGCCCCACAGCTGGACAGGGTGGGGTCCCAGGGAGTCACCAGAGTAGGGCACATGCAAAGTTCACTAGGCCAGTGTGGTCTCAAATTTGGCCGTGTGGTGGAGGTCTCAACACAGGAAAGATGGCACCCACCTATAAGCTACACAAGAGGCAGTCTCCACACAGGGATAATGGTGGCTGTCCCTCTAGCCCTCATTCTGCAGCCACATAATTCAGTCTTTCCCTGTATGTCTCTGGTGCCTCTCAAGTTGTCACCTCTTCACCAGAGCCTAGGGTTAGTGCTTGCAAGTGGGTCTGTGTATGGGCCCTTTAATAGGATGTCTGGGTTTTCAGTTGCCTTCTGTCTCACTGGGCTGGACAAAATCCTTGCTGATTTTAACAACCAGATGTTGTGAAGACTTCTCTTCCCAGCACAGGACCACTGGTCTGGGGAGCTTGGTATGGGGTTGGGACCCCTCCCTCTCCAGGGGGGACCTCTGCCACCGAGGTGTCCCTTCCAATACTCAAACACTACCTATGGGTCTGGGGTCAGCCTATTTCGCATCTCTGCTCCTCCTACCAGTCTTGGCATGGCCTCTTCTTTATATCATTTGTTATAGGGGTTTTGCTCATATGGTCTTCAGATGGTTCTCAAGGTTGATTGTTTTATAATTTAGTTATAATTTTAATGTGGTCATGGGAGGTGGGAGGCACAGCATTTACCTATTCCATCATCTTGAAAAATTGCTGCATTGAAGGATTTTGAAATAGCTACCAGTTTCCTTGGTCCCAGATATTGTGAGGGATTCCTCCTTAACAGGTAATTTAATAAATATTTGCCCCGTTCCTTCTAATGGACAGATTCATTGACCTTAACATCAGGAAGCACCCACGGCTTGCTACACATTTTCATCAGTGGTTCTTCTGACACCTTCTCCTTTAAACTTTTTCATAATGTTCTACCATTACCCTGAATTATCATTGGGTTAGTAGACGTTTGACAATTATGATTTTTCTTTAGCAATATACTCATTTTTATACTTCTCCCAGTTTTATGCAGTCTTGTTGATCTGTAAGCATTGAATACATCATAGTAGGTTTGTCTGGTCTCTAGTTTTCAGCCTCTTATCCTTTATTGACAAACTAAAAAATTGCTCATTTTATCTATCATTTTCCTTCTCTTTTGCTAATTGTTGTTTCTTTATTCACTCTGTCAAATGACTCATTCTCTCTACATTTGTAATATCCTTTATTTTCCCAGTGCTTTCAGTTTTGAAAAAATATTTCTACTTTTGTTTCCATTTCCAAGCCTACACTTCTCCTTAACTGTTGCTGTCAGCTCTCTCAATACTGCTGCACTTTTTAAATCATGATTGGGATCGATGATATTCACAAACCAATCACTATTAAGGGCAAATGTAGCAAACATAGCAACAAGGTGAGGGATGATGGATGGATGAGATACAATGTCTGTGTGATTGTTTTCATAATATGTTGGTGGTAAGCTAAGTTGACGTGTTTGACCTGAAGAACAGCTCTGTTCACATCTGTGAATGTTTATAGGGTGGACATTTAAAAATAGTTACTGTATTTAATGCAAACATCTGACTTGCTTGTGATTTGACTTGATATAGAGAAAGAATATAAAGAAGAATATATAGGAGAAAATCAGCTAACACATCTCTTTGTCTCTCCCAAATACCCATTCCTTTAACCACACATTTAATGGGAGCTAGTTTACAGTCAATTAAAGGTTGTTGACAAGTTGAAATGCTGATATTCTGTGCTGAGTAAAGAGAAACCCATATGTTTTAGACAAGCAGGTGGCATAGTAAATATTCTGTTAAGAAAATTGAGAATCCCTGGCTTGTGTTGTTACACAGAATTTCATCCTGTGGAAATGGGTCATAACGCAAAGCCAAAATTTTTCTCAGAAAATAATTTTGAATCTATTCAAATACTGGAACAGTTACAGAAATACCAAAACTAAATAAATCATAAGTCATGAAAGAGACAATTATGATCTGGAAAAATCTTAGAACAAATGCTCCAGTCCTGCATCTACCTTAGTAGGAGTGGAACTGAGGTGAATTCAGGGAACTTGATTCCTGGACTTCACCTTCTGACATTGACCACTCCCCTGCTCATCTTCATGTTCGTTGGTTCAATTCCCTAGTTTAGAAAAGTCTGTATAATTTGAAAATTTTGTAATACAGTTTCTATAACTTTTGTCTCCTCCTTTTAATTTGTTTTGCCTTCCACTAACTTCTGTTCATCGTTAACAGAAATAATCTCAGACCTAAGTGTTATTAGAACAAGAAAAGAAAAGATGTTTCTGAATGGAATTCTTAGATTTAATACATAATGTCTGACCTCCTAGTGCTATTCAGGAGCACCACTGATCATGGTTATGTAAAGAAATCCTACCGCATCTCACCCTGCTATGTAAATTTGTGCATTAGAGAAACAGCTCACTTGTAAATCAATGTAAGTTGTAATTTGGGTACCTGCCACTTGGGCACATATTTAAAATTTAATGGAGTATGGGGAGGAGGGTTATGTGTCAACTGGTGCTTCTGATCCAGACCTCGTGTTCAGAACCTCAGTTGTCACATATGACTGCCCAACTATTTCTCTGAGTGGTACACCTGTATCCTCCCTGTGCTCTAAAAGTAAATACCCTGCACTCCTCTAAACCTGTGTTTTAGTTTCAGACCACTGAAAACATACTAGCCAAGGATGGGGACTTGAGAGAGGTTAAGGAGCTTATATCAGGGCACACACTAGTAAATGAGAGAGCTAGGTTTCAAACCCAGGCAGTCTGGCTCCAGGATCCATGCTGATAATCAGGATGCTACGTTGCCCCAAGTTTTTCCTTGGCCGGCTACGTGGGTTACAGGGTACTAGTTGACCATCACTCAGTAAGGTTCATCAACTTGGCCTTTCCTTCTTTCCTTTCAACAAATATTTACAGATAGCTGCTTTACATTTTTCCTTTTTTTCTGATTCTGGTTGCCTGCCAAAATTCTCAATCTTTTATTTCCTCAAATATAGTAAGCATAATTATTTTAAAGTCTTTATCTGAAAACTTCATTATCTTTGCTTCTGTTTTTGTGCCTATTACCGATTGTTCCTCTTAGTTTGGAATCATATTTTCTTTTCTATTCCTTATGTCTGGGTAGTTTTAATTATGTGCCAGACATTGTATCTGCATGTTGAGAAGATAGCTGAGGACTAGGATGATGTTACGTTCTTCCAGGCATCTAGGGTCATAATTGAATAATCTCAATCTAGTCAGAGATTAAGAACATTCAAAGTGGGGCTTAAATTCCTTCGAGGGCTGGTGTATTTCTGGTATACTTTTATTCTTAAGTTATTTGTACGAACCAAAAAGCTAAGGTATTTAATCAGGACAACATCTCCTTGACAGTCTTTGAATTCCAGTTTTCATCCTCTCAGTTCCACAAGTCTGTTGGAAATTTGGCTCAGCTTTTCAGCCTTTTAGCTGCCTCTTCTAGAACATCAGATGCCTTTTAGAACAGAGTGGTCCCAAATGTGGGACTCTCCTCTCTGAGTTTCTTTCTTCTCTTGGCTCTTGACCTTACATTTTTTTCACTCCTTGTTAATTCAGATGCTCTCAAACTGATTTTGTTTTTGTCCAGATTTTCTAATGGGTTTTGATTGGATAGTTTGTCCAAATTACCTCGACCACTTTTAACAGGAACACCTTTGAGTAAACCATATTCTAGGTGAGGAACCAGATAGTTCCTGCCACCAGAGGCAGCCTATGAGGGAGGTAGACATGGAAACAGGCAAGGCTCAAAATGGCATAGAGTAATAGGACCACTGAGTGCATTGGTTAAGACCATGGTCCCTGGAGTTAGATCAGGGTTTAAATCTGAGCTATACCAGCATGAGGCCTTTGTTAAGTTACTTAAATTAAACTTATGATGGAGAGGAAGGGCTAGGTCATGGAGGGGTCTGGATGTCAGGATCCACAGTTGGCACTGGAGACCCAGGGGATTTTTTTTTCAGTTTTATTGAGAAATTATATATATATCACTGTATAAGTTTAAGGTATACAGCATGATGGTTTGATTTTGTGAAATTATTCATGATATTGTGAAATTATTACCCCAATAGGTTCAGCTAAAATCCATCTTCTGTAGATATGCTAAAAGAAAAGAAAGAAAAAAGTAAAAAAAAAAAAATTGCCTTGTGATGAAAACTCATTGGATTTACTCTTAACTTTTATATCTATCCTACAGCAATGTTAGCTATAGTCATCATGGTATACATCACATCCCTAGTATTTATTTATCTTATAACTGGAAGTTTGTATCTTTTGACTATTTCCTCCAATTCCCCCTCCCTTCTCCTCCTTCCTATGATAACTACAAGTTTGATCTCTTTTTCTATGAGTTTTTAAATTCCACATATAAGTGAGATCATACAGTATTTGTCTTTCTCTGTCTGTCTTAATTCACTCAGCATAATGCCTTCAGTGTCCAACCATGTTGTTGTAAATGGTAGTATTTCCTCGTATTGTATCTATCTGTCTATCTATCTATCTATCATCTATCTATCTATCTATCTATCTATCTATCTATCTATCTATCTATCTATCTATCTATCTTACAAGTTCTTTATCCATTGAATGACACTTAGGTTTTTTTCTATGTCTTGGCTATGGTAAATAATGCTGCTATGAATATGCGAGAACAGATATCTTCTTTCTTTTCCAGCTATCTTTTCAATTTAGTGTTTTCATCTTCTTTGGATATATTCCCAGGAGAGAAGTTGCTGTATCATATGGTAGTTCTATTTTTAATTATTTGAGGAACCTCCATACTGTTTTCTGTAGTAACTGTACCAATTTAAAATCCCACCAACAGTGCATAAGGCTTCCTTTTCTCCAAACCCATGCCAGCATTTGTTATCTCTTGTCTTTTTGATGAAAGCCATTTTAACAGGTGTGTGGTGATATCTCATTGTGGTTTTAATTTGCATTTCCCTAATGACTAGTGAGTTCAGCATCTTTTTATGTATCTGTTGGCCTTTTGTATCTCTTCTTTGGAGAAATATCTGTTCAGGTCCTTTGCCCATTTTTTAATTGGGTTATTTGTTTTTTTGCTATTGAGTTGTATAAGTTCTTTATATAATTTGGATATTAACCCCCATCAGATATATGGTTTTGCAAATATTTTTTTTTCTCATTCTACAGGTTGTCTTTTCATTTTGTTGATGGTTTCTTTTGCTGTGCAGCTTTTAGTTTGATGTAGGCCCACTTATTTATTTTTGTTTTTGTTTCATGTGCTTTAGGTGTCATATCCAAAAAATCATTACTAAGACCTATGTGAAGGAGGTCTTGTTTTCTTCTAGGAGTCTCATAGTTTCAGATCTGACATTTAAGCCTGTAATCTATTCTGAGTTAATTTTTATGAGTAGTATGAAATATGGATTCAATTTCATTCTTTTACATGTGAATATGCAATTATCCCAGCACCATTTATTGAAAAGACTGTCTTTTTTCCATTGAGATTCATGGCTCCCTTGTCAAATATTACTTGACTGTATATGCTTAGATTTATTTCTGGGCTCTCGATTCTGTTCCATTGATCTATTTGTATTTTTTTATGGCAGTGTCATACTGTTTGGATGACTGTAAGTTTATAGTATAGCTTGAAATCAGGAAGCGTGATGTTTCCTGCTTTGTTCTTCTTTCTCAGGATATTTCTTTGGCTATTTTGTGTGTGTGTGTGTGTGTGTGTGTGTGTGATTCCACATAAATTTTAGGAGTGTTTTTTGTTGTTGTTGTTGTTTTTTTTTTCTGTGTCTGTAAAATATGCCATAGGAATATTGATAGGTATTGCATTGAATCTGTCAACCTAAAAAAAACCAAAAAAACAAAAAAACAAGAACCAGTTCAAAGCTATTTATTTGGGATCAAAGATTACAATTCAGGGTACACAGATTTAATGAAAACCCAAATAGTGTCCTGAGTGCAGGAGAGAGAGTTAGGGTTTTTACAAAAATGAACAAGGAAGATGAGATAACTTATTTACGAGGAAAGTTTATTGGTGCTGACAAGCAAAGGCTACATTGGTACTTCATCAATTTGTCAGGCAAAATGGTCACTAGGCAAAGTTTACTTTTATCATTCCTTTCAAACAAGATATTTTTGTTCTTCCTGACTTCTTGGAATGTTGGTAGTTTGGCCCAGTTCAAAGGTTCAGAAAACAGGACTTGCAAGGCAGTTCCTCTGAAATGGCTGCTTGGGCTCCATTTTAAAATAGCTCCACTTTTGTCAACTTTCACAAACCTTGATTTTGGTAGTATTGCCTTTTTAACAATGTTAATTATTTTGACCCATAAACATGGGATACCTTTCCATTTATTTGCGTCTTCTTTGATTTCTTTCAACAATATCTTGCAGTTTTTAGAGTAGAGATCTTTCACCTCCCTAGTTAATTTACTTCTAACTATTTTGTTGTCAATGTTATTGTAAATGGGATTGATTTATTTTTCATTAACTTTGTTGTTAGTGTATAGAAATGCTACTGATTTTTGTATGTTAATTTTGTATTCTGCAACTTTACTAAATTCACTGACTAGCCCTAACAGTTTTTTGGTTGTGTTTTTACAATTTTATGTATATAAATATATAAATGTATAAATTTATATACTCATATCACCTACAAATAGAGATAGTTTCACTTTTCCCCTTCTAATTCTGTTACCTTTTATTTATTTTTCTTGCTTGATTGCTCTAGGTAGTACTTCTAGTACTATGTTAAATAAGAGTGGTCAAAGTGGCCACCCTTATCTTGTTCCTGATCTTAGAGGAAAAGCTTTTAATTTTTCAGCATTGAGGATGATGTTAGCTGTGGGCTTGTCACATATGGCTTTTATATGTTATGTTCCTTCTATGCCTGATTTGTTAAGAGTTATTTATCTTAAATGGATGTTGAATTTTGTCAGATGCTTTATCTGTGTCTATTGAGATGGTCATAGGATTCTTTTCTTTCATTTTACTAACATGGTATATTACATTGATTGACTTTCATATGTTGAACCATCCTTATATTCCAGGAATAAATTCCACTTGACCATGGTGGATGATCTTTTTAATGTGCTGTTGAATTTGATTATTGAGAATTTTTGCATCTATATTCATCAGGGATTTTGGCCTGTGCTTTTCTAGTAGTGTCTTTTTCTGATTTTGGCATCAGGGTAATACTGGCCTCATAAGATGAATTTGGGAGTATGCCTTCCTCTTCGATGTTTGGAAGTGTTTGAGAATGATTGGTATTTATTCTTCTTTAAATGTTTGGTAAATTCCCCAGTGAAGCCCTCTGGTCCTGGGCTTTTCTTGATTGGGAGATTTTTGATTGCTGATTTAATCTACTTCATAGTAATTGGTCTATTTTGATTTTTCTTTCTTTCTGATTCAGTTTTGGTAAATTGTATGCTTCTAAGAATTTTTCCATTTCTTCTAAATTGTCCAGTTTGTTGGCATATAGTTGTTCATAGTAATCTCTTGTGATTCTTTGAATTTCTGTGGTATTTGTTTTAATGTCTCCTTTCTGAGTTATATTTTGTTGATTTGGGTCCTTTTTCTTTTTTCTTTGTTTACTCTCGCTAGGGGTTTGTCAACTTTGTTTATCTTGTCAAAGAACAAAATCTTAGTTTGGTTGATCTTTTCTATTGTTTTTCTGTTCTCTAGTTTATTAATTTCTCCTCATGATTTCTAGTTTCATGCCATTGTGGTCAGAGAAGATAATGATTTCTGTCTTCTTGAATTTGCTAAGACTTGTTTTGTGCCTAACACTGAATCAATTTATTTCTCTCATAACACTTATTGAACTTCTACTATGTTCGCCACCTGCACATTCTCGGTGAATTCTCAAAAATAATCTCTGAAGCCAGTTCTTAAGCCCAGTAACATTCTCCAGTTAGGAAGTTAGTATGTGGCAGAGCCGGGATTTCAACGGAGGCACTCCACATTACCATCCCCTTTCAGCTCTGAGCTTCTGTACCACGGATAGCTAAACATGTCTGAGCAAGCATATCTGTGTGAGGTTGCCATTCAGAAGTGGTTGTGTCAGCAGTTTGTTTTATTGGTCCTTCTAAAGGTGGGACTGGGGAATAGCTCTTCTATGCAGGATAGCTCAGTGAACAAAAGGAATTGTTTTCTGACAGGCTTTTAGTCAGAGGATAATATAAAAACTGGCCTGTAGAATAGTAACAGGGCTTCCATTTGAGGGGTGAATAGAGAAGCAGCCTGCCCAGAAAGGTGAGGTAACCCAGGAGACCCTGGTGTTCCAGACACTAAGGGAGTGAGGAGACCTTTGCAAAGGTCATGTTGCTTAACTGTGTTGAACACTACTGAGGGTTCAGACAAAATGACAAGTTAAAAGGCCCATGAGATTTACAAGTTAGAAGGCAGGTTGCTCTGCCAAGTGTCTGAAATCGCATCACTCATCTCATTTTGTTTCTATTTAAAAGGGTTTCCCCGGGGTTGGTCTTTAATCTTAACCTCAATTTTGGAAGTGTACCTTCCTTTGGGCCACGGTGTGCATTCCCTACTCCATACAGCTCATGTAAAGTCCCTTATCAATGAGTTTAGCTACCTGCTTGTCAAATCACCATAAAGATGCATTTCTACTACAGATGCATAGCTCAACAGTCTCCAAAGTATTCATCCCAGTCTTTTTTGGACCTGGATATTTAAATCGACCAGTAAGACCGCAATTATGATTATTTTTTATCTGTGGACATATTTCAACTGCATCTGGTAGCTGATGCATTTTTTTAAACTTTTTTTTTTTATTATGAAAAATTCCAGTCATCAATCCTGATGGCTGGAAGAGTGAATTAATAGTAATGTCATCACCCTGGAGATACAGATGCTTTTAAGAGCTGGCACTGAGGTAAGGCTGCACGTCTCTGTGGGAATGACAAGTGAATGAGTCTGCTGCTCACTTAACCTGCTGTTCTTTTCTCTCTCTATTTTCTCTCCTAGGAAACAAATGGAAGACTGCTGTGACCCTGCCCATCTCTTTGCTATGACTAAAATGAATTCCCCCATGGGGAAGAGCATGTGGTATGATGGGGAGTTTTTATACTCATTCACCATTGACAATTCAACTTATTCTCTCTTCCCCCAGGTTAGTATAGAGTTTGTTGCCTTTCAATAGAGTTTATTACTTGTCTTGATTTCATAGGAAAGATATAATTGCATATGCCTAACTAATCACATCTACTTCTTTTCATCTTCTTTCTTCTCTTCTTAATTTTAAATGTCTTTCTTTATAGTTGTCGTTTTCTGTGAAGGAATCACAGAATGTTTTGATGCAAGGGCACAAGTAGGGTGCTATAGAGTAATGGTTTTCTTAGCTCTTCTGATTTGCACCATATGAGCCTGAAAGAAGCAAGCAGAGAAGGGAGCAAGGACAGGGGATTGTGGGTTTCTAGTGTTAGCGGGTGGCTGTCGAATGATCTTGGAGATTGTGGTGCCGGCATATGTCTTTGGGCTGATGTTGCTCTCAGGGAATGGGGACCACATTGTCAGATCTTGCTTCTTAGAGCTCTTGAACCATCACCTGTGGTTAGGTTACTGTTAGAATAAGATTTGCTTAATGTTTTCTTCTTGAACCTTCACCCTGTGGTTAGGTTACTGCTAGAACAAGCTTTGCTTAATGTTTTTCTTCTTTGTTTCTTGAACATCGAAATAAAAATTTTTACTAAATTATATCTATGCAGCAAGTGGGGCAAAAAGGAAATCTTTTTTTCTAGGGAGCCCTAGTTGGAAAGGGGTGTGAATATTAGGTGAAATTGCCATTAGGGAGAAATGGGGAGATGAATCCTGCCTACCCCTGCCCCCCAAGTCTTCTAGTCACTCTTGGTTTGGCCATATGGTTGTGCAGAAAGAGAATTCATGTCAGAGCTGGAAAACAGGACTGAACCTTTCATGTATCTGTTTTAACAGCAAAGAGTCTTTAAAGGAGGGATCCTATAAAGTTGTGGCACAGACTCTCCCAGATCCAAAGTCACACTCTCTGTAAAATAGCCCCATTTGCTAGCTTATCCTTAGGTGTTTTAGTCTAATTTAATGGTTTTACAGTGTAATGATATGTTATTTTTATTTTTTGATAGGAAATAGAAGGTTTAATCATTGCCTGCTATTTCTCTCTCTTGTGCTTTCTCTCTTCTTCATTTGCCATGGGGAGCCTTTCTCGTGTTAAAGGAAATAATTAAGACTCTTGAAATGTGGGATTGAGTTTTGTCTACATCTCTTATTCAGTAAAAGCCTTGCTAAGTCACCTAACTCTTCTGAGACTCAGCTTTCTCATCTGTACAGTGGAGAGAGCAGCATCTGTCCTGCTACCTCTCCGAGTTGTGATTGGAATTAAGGTAGATAATGCATGTCCACGTACTTTGTAAACTACAAAGCATCCTGTAAACGTTGTGTTAGTATTGTCCTGCTTCATATTTGCCTCATCAGATGGAGGAATGAAACAATCTAATTATATTAGTCAGGGTTTAAGGCAAGGAACAGAAATATTCCTAGGTATATTTAGCAGAAAGATATTTCATATCAGGAATTAGGCACTTAAAAAATCATTAGGGGAATTGAAAAGTGGGAGTCAAGAGGTGGTTCCTGGAATTACTTAATTCAAGAACCTATTGCCATAATTCTGGTTTAGGGATTAGAAAGCCCAGCTGCCATTGCCATTAGCGTGGCCACAACTGTCTCCAACGGAAACAAGCCTTGGGAGATGGGTTCCAACTGACCACCTCCTCCCAAATCTCCCTTGAGTGCATCTAATGGGTAAGATTAATTTACATCTGGAACAATAGTTGCTAAAAAGTCCAGGAGAGGCAGTTTCTAAGTCAAGGTTCAGCAGGGAGCTACAAAAAGGATGGACTAGAGGGTGAACAAGCCAGTCCACAGTATCCTCTTTGTAAAAACCTGGTATCAATTTGCTATGAAATGAAGAAGAGATAAGGAAGCTATCGCCTTTAACAGATCATCAAATAGAAACATTTAAAAAGGAATCCAAAATCAGCTTTTTATACATGAGGGCTTTCAGTCATACCAACTGACTAAGTTTGTGCTAGAAAACAGATTTGAAGAAAAGAGATGATTAAAGAAATACAAACTAGCTTTCCATCTTAACTGCCAGTTGTACAGTAGGAAAGCAGGAAACAGTTCCTCTTTAAAGTGCATGCACAGAATTTTGTGTGTCTTTGTGCTAGTTGCAAGACCAAGAGGAATAATAAAGAAAAAAATTGCTTTTTTTAAGGAAGCAGAGCTCATTACATCGCTGTGTGCATGCAGTCAAATGGCTGAACCAATTTAAATAGATTTTTTAAAAAGTTACATTGTATTTTTCTGCTGAGATTCTGAAATGACTAATTAATTTATAGAAATCTTGGAAAATCAGTTTGCATCAACAAAAAGGATGGTGTGTATCCCCGTACCCTCACCCCATTATTATTTCTTAGTGAAATATTTCTGGTTTGTTATCGGGAAGCTGAGTTGCCAATTCATTGATATGCTTCATGTTCCATGTGGGAAGAAAGTGGTGTGTGCTGATTAGGCAGAAATGCAGGTGAGTGGGCTAGGCTCAATGTTGTCAGATGCACAAAGCATCCCTCCTTTCTCCGAGTTTCAGCAAAATAAAGCCAAATCACTCATTCTCTAACTCAGGTGTATCATTTTCTATAACACTTTTAATATATGATTTTAAATATATTGTTACACTTTCCCCCTAAATGCTCAATATATGTTAACCATCATTATTATTGTTTTTATTCCTTTGCCAACTTTTATCCACTATTTTTGTTGTTGTTGTTGTTGCCAAGATATAATGAAAGATGCTCTGTGTGTTGTGGAAAGTTCGCAAGTCCTGAATCAGGGCTGAAGGTTCCAGGAAGGTCCTGCTGAAATACTGTGCACTTTGAGATGCCACACGGAATCTCCTTAATTACAATGAGTAGTTCTTATTTGGAACTCTCACGACTTCCCGAAGCTTTATCATCAAATTTATTCAATTCTGCCTCATATGCAGTTATCCATGTAACTGTGTATCTGTATATTATAGTTTTCTTAAAGACCTTATCTGCTGATCTCAATACCATATTGTGAGCTTTTGAGGAACAAGAGCTGTTTTTCATTTTTGTGCCTAGGGCAGTGCTTCCCACTCAGTATAGATGTTCATTTCCAATTGCTCATGTTTGCCAAGGGCTTCCTATCTTTGTCCCACCTGGGCTGGACGACTGCAATGCCCTTGCCTGAGCTACAGGGACTGTGCAGCTGTTTCCAAATGTCTTTATAAATGTATTTTGGGGAAATATTTGTTGAATATTATTAGGCACGAAGGGCCAAATTTTAACCCTCACATAGGTTTTCTGAATATTCAATGTGTGTGTGTTTGGAGAGGACAGTGTGATGGTAAATGTTTTCACTTTGAGAAACCCCCCATCCCTGGCTTAGCATCAACTCCTTCCTGACTTGCCAAGGCTGTCCCTTTCAAGCCTGCATCCTACCATGTTTGTAGATATTACCGAATAAATGCTATTTTGGCCTAAAACTATTCATGCTATGCTTAGAAAAAACATAAATTTCCTTGGAAATGAGTGGGGAATTAGTAGGAATTTTAGAAACCACAACTGTGCTTATGTAATCTGGAAAGCATTTCCTTTTGGTGTAATAACAACACGGTTGGCTCATCATTCTCTCGCATTGTGCTAAATAGTCATGTGATATCACAAACTAGACTAGTCATTTCACTTCAGACTAGCCACTCAAAGCCACATGTAAAGAATCATGAAACATCATTAATGCACCCAGAGGGACACTCATTTCCAGCTCCTCTGGTCACCATAAACTATCTGACATGTTCCACTCGGCCTGGACCCACAGTGCTTTGGCCTGTGAAAAACCTAGCAGGATATTTTGAAGTAGTTTTGTCAAAATGCCTTTGTTTTAATGAAAATACACATTTTTTCCCTTCTTAGTATGTGCTTAATAGAATCCTCTGAGCTCCTGGATATCCCTGAGTCTCACAGCTACTGTTCTTTTCTCCTAGCAAAATTTGAATCATACAATAAAATCTACAGCATTTTGAAGGTTGTTTTTTTACTTACCGATATTACTGTAATCATTTTTCTTAACATATGTCTTTTCAACTATAAAGAAACTGAGAGGAATAATGTTTGGTGGGCATAGATATTTGCTAAGTGTGTGTTAGTAGGTTCATATTGGCAAGCTGACATTTGGCTACTTTATAACAGAAGCCTGACATGGACTTAACCAAAAATGGGCTTATTTATCTCAAGCAATAATGAATTAGGAGGTGGGTAGTTCAGGATTTGATGACAGCTACAGTGCCATCAAGCTCCCAGGCTATTGTCTTCCTGCTTGAACATCCTTAGCTGATGACCAAGGAATCTTCCAGTGTTGGTCCAGGATCCCAGTAAGAAGAGAAGAGGAAATATGGAAAGACTCCAGCTGGTATGTCATTGGTTAGGACTGAATCACATGGGCATGTCTAGCTGCAAGAGAGGCTGGGACTTCAGTATTTCAAGTCTAGGCAAATGCACTACATATGCTGACTGTGCTGTCTGCCTCAGTTTCTTTACATGTTATCTCTATCTTAACAAGAACTCTGTGTGGTTATCATTATTGTCTTCATTTCATGGATGAAACTGAGACTGAGAAGGATTAAATGACTTATTCAAGGTTCTAGAGCTGGCAAGTAGAGGGCTGGAATGTGAACCCTGGCCTGTCTGATTTCAAAAGTTTTATTGTTTAATATTATTGTTTTTAAAGACATGGGTTCTAGTGGATCTGTTGTTTATTTTTATCACTCAGTTACCTTGGACCCATTTTAAGGTTTTTCACCTCCCTTATATGAATACTCTTGGAAGAAATGGAGAAACTTTTTTTGTAGCTATTTGAGAGAGAAAGAAAGAGTATAGATATGCAGGCTATAGGATCCGATACAACACTGTAGTTTCCTTGGACCTTAAGCTCCCTAGTGACCCATATGGAAAGGAGAAATAAGGCCAGTTACATCATTTTGATTTCTATAATAGAGAAATCTAGGTTCTCAAAGGGAAGCAAAATTATTCTTTGCACATTGCTTCTTTCATATAGAAATCCAGAACATGGTTCCACTACCATTAAATAATTCAGGCCATTTACTCTATTATGCATGGCCAAATGCCAACATTAGAGAAATATATAAGTGATGGAGTCTTAAGATCTAGCTTTTAGACGTGGTCTTTCTATGATAACACGTATGATCCCAGACAAGTCATGTAACTGTTTTCAGCCTGAATTTTATAATTTTCAATTCAAGACTAATAATACCTGGTCTTCAGATTTCAGTGTTATTATGAAAAACAAAGTTACAATGAGATTATGGGTGTAAAAGTACTTTGTAATGAATGCACGATATAAATATAAAATCATGTTACTGTTATTATCTGCTTAAGATTAATGGCACATAAGCATTTTCTTGGCATTTTGGTAATAACAGGAACCAATGTGTGTGGGGGGGAACTACTAGAAAAGGGGTGAAATCAATTTTCCAGGCCAGTTAATGGTGAGAAAAGATAAATCTCTTGAGTCTGGGACTTAGGGAAATATAAAGCAATAATGGATACAAACTCTGCCAATTGTACGTTTATATCATTATAGTTGGAAAATATGATAAACTCAAAGTTCACGGTGAGGTAAATTATTAATTTACAGTGAATTAAGATTGTGTATCTAAACAATGCATTAATATCCACTATTCTTCAAATTGCTATGTAACTGAGAAGATGAGGAAAGTGGATGATCATAGAATTTCCAAATATCTGTTATCTCCGTATAAAAGGAGAGCAATGATTAGATGTAAGGTAGTATTATGCAATGGAGTTAACCCACAGAGTAGCTGAAGGTAAATTGTAAGGTCCCTTGTCTTTCAAACTTAGAAAATAATTACAAATCAAGACCTTTCTCTAATTAAAATTCACAGGTTAACTGTGGTTGAGAACAAAATGAAAATTAAATGTAAGCAATGGTTTATTGTACCATGGTGTAGACCTTTCTAAAATATTTGACAATATAAAATTTAGTACAAAGGTTGATTATGGCTCAGGCTTGTAGCTTCCTGGGAACAAGGGAAAAGGATGCATGACATAAATTACCCCTGAACCAAATCTCATCTAGTAGGTCTGATGGAGTGATAACTTTTTTTCAGGAGGTGTTAATGTTCCATATAACACATCTTAGGTTTGGTGACATGACAGGGTATTTTCCTGCAGAAAAAGCTGGTATATCTTTACTTTATTTCCTGTCGGTTTCTTCATCTTGGTCTTTCTTACTGGCAAGGGTCCAGGTGTAGAAAGGAATTTCAATCTTATTTTGATATAGGTTTGAGCATTTTTTTGTATACCAGGAGGCCTCTATTTCATTTCTGCAGTGCTCATTGATATGCTCATTTACACTCCTTACCTCCATTAGAGATCTCTTAAATGCATAAAGATACATTTGATTAATTTATAGAAAGGTATATCAACACTGAATTTTCTCTGGCTTAATTTGATCAGGGAATAAAAAGATACAAATGAGAACAGAGAATGTTTCTGTCTGTTCAAATCATTTCATTCCCTTTTGCTCATAGACTTGTAACCTTTAGCACAATAGTCTTCTCATCCCTCATGGCCTGACCAGAAGTAACCTGCTATCTGCAGGGTTGAGAAGTTCTGGGTAGACCTTCTCAAGAGGATGGGGAAGGGGTAGTGTGGGGATGGGACAGGGGAGTGAACTTAGCTGTGGGGGCTAACAGGAAGTCTAGCCAGTAGCCAGAGAGGTATTTCAATTCTCATCATAAGTAAGTCTTAACAGTAACCAGAAGATAATAAGGAGTAACATGATGTGTCAATGGTGTGTAGAACTCAGAGATGAGGAATGGGGGAGGATGGCGCTATATCCAGAGATCCAGTTTGAACAACAATTGACTTCAAATTCCCAGCCACTAGGCTAGAGGTTTTAGCAACTGGCAGCTTTCAGGACGTACTGGCCAGAAGAAGGCATGGCCCCATCCTTTCAGAGGCTTGGGAACTGATCATTTTATCAAGTCTGGGACTCAAGGGAACAACGAGGGGGGTTCCCCAGCATTGGAGTCAAAATTAGGGAGTGTTTCTGAGAACAAGGCTGAAGCACAGTTCTGGAACTGGAGATGAGCTGGGAACCAGGAATCTGAGAGGGCAGCCTAGGGCTGTGTGTTGAAAATAAGACAGAAGCCAACTTACCAGAATCACACCTCAAAACCAGGGCCCGAGGTAACTTGATGGTGGTTTCCACAGCTTTGGGTGAACACTCTCCAAATCATTCCCCTGAAGCCAGGAGTCACCCACATTTCTCAGGGCTCAGGCTAGATCTGCAGATGTCCTAGATGTGGGTTCAGGATGTATATAGAAGTTGAGAAATAGGTCTGATGAAGCAGATGTCTTAGACAAAAACATTAGATTTTTGCCCCCCTAGCTGTGTGGAGAGTGACAATATGGAGGAAGTAGAACCTAAGTGAAGGAAAGAATCTGGGCAAATTGCTAATTAAGACAATATTCGTATATTAGCAGCTTGTCAGAAAAATAGATGAGACGATATGTGTGGTGGAGAAATTTAGGATAGATGGGGTGTGGGTCAAGATGTGCTTGGCTGTAATGAAAACAGAAGTGCTTTTTGAGGATAACCAACATTTTATACTCTGAAAACTATAATGCATAGGATTTTTCTTGCTAAATTTTATTTTTCCTGTCTACTCAGACTCAGAGTCTTAACTCTTTTCTAAGGAAAAAAAAAAGTGCTGAGAAAAAGACAATTGCAAATTAGATTCATCCAATAGTCTCTTTATTTGAGGTGGTCAGCTATTACTAAAGCACCGGTTAACAGCTCCTTATAAAACATATATCATCTGATTATTTTGCTTAAAATTTTCTCTTCTTAGGGTTCAGTCTAACCTGACTTTATATACATTTTGGGTCTAACTTATTATGATGATGATAGCATATTCACTAAGTGTTGTTAATTCTGGAGCCATAACTTAGGAATTTCCTTTTTTTTTTCTTGTTATAGCCTGACAGACTTTGTAACAAACCAGGTCGATAAGAACTGAAGTAACTACTGTTTGCAGGTGCTTCCAGAAGCCTGAGGTGGGGATTGTCAGAGAATGTTTTTCAAACCCAAAGGCCAGTGATACTTCTGAACTCAGGGAAAAATACAGTACTTCTATTTGAGCCATAAAATTTAGTTAAATCAAAATAAAATTGAAACCAAATAAAATCAGAGTTGAAATTAAATTTCAAATGAGGATTTGATACGTCAGAAATTCCCTTTCATAGTCCTTGAAGTTGTCAACCAAATGAATATGTCTTGCTGCCAGCAAAACTATGCTTGCCTAAAGTTTTGATGGTTCTATATAAAGCAAGTATTCAACCGTTCATTAATCAAGTATTTATTGAGCAACTACTGCTGTGTGCTAGGGACTGTGCTGATTCCTAGGGGAATAATGGTGAGTGAAAACAGATGCGGTCCCTTTTCCCATTTATCCTATTGGGTACTGTCTTCAATGTCCTGTGGGTTCTTACTTTCCACATGTTTAAAAATAAACTCCCCTCTCCCTTTCCTGCTTCTTTTCTCTATTCCCTTATTGAATAGTGATACCATAACCCACTCAATCACTAGAATTGAACTGGACACCTGGATCTTACGTTTGAATCCATCCTTCATACTAACTACTCTCTAAATCCATTACCTCTTTTATTTTTAAGGTTTATTATCTGTTGTCTGGACTAATTCAAGCACTTCCTAAAAAGTTTCACTATTTGAAATTGCCTCCCTGCAACAGCCTCCACTCTGCTGCCGATGCTGTCCTGATGAAAATCTGTTTATGTAAATTCTCTTAAGTCACTCCTCACTGCCCCCCATGCAAACAGGAGAAATGGCCAAATAGGACACTCACTGAGCCTGCTGGAGCAGTGTTTCCTGGAGAAAACGCATGAAGAAGGACAAGTAGCAGCTAGTAGATGCGCTGTAGCTTTTTCACGATGAGAAATGTTGAAATTTAAGCTGTTGTAGACTCCAGGAACGGGACCCTGACACTGGGTCGGGCTTTTTAATTAGGGATATAGCGACTCCTCCTCTGCTATGGCTCAAAGGCTGTGATTTTATAGTATTAAGATAAGGCAGAGCCTTGGCTTCAGCCTGGTTTATTAGCTCCGTGTTTGCAATGAGTGGAAAGCCCTCCATTGCCATGATCGGCAGCTAGAGGTTATGCCTTGTAGATACAGGTGAATGACACAGCTAGTCAAAAAAATGATTTAGCACATCAGCTCATGGTGGGGCAAGAGCTGGGCTTCTTCCCTGGCATAATGGGCGTTCCGGGGTCCCAGCCGTGCTATTCGCCTCTGACACTGGACTAATGCTGGCTTCCATGGAACTGCACTGAGGCTTCTTCCTTTTCTAGACTACAGGGGATCCGCCTTCGATGATTTCACCTTCCTGGTTACCACCTATAGAGTAAAGTTCAGACTTCTTAGGGTGGCACACAAGGCCTTCAAGATCTGAACTCTAGGAGAATATACAATAATATAAGCTTATTCATTGCCATCTACCTCATTCCCTCTGCTCCTCTTTATTTGATACTCTGTAATTACCAACTGACTTGCATTTCCGCAAACGAATTGTGTGTTTTTCATGTCCTCGTTACATTTGCTCATGCTATTCCCCTGCCCAGAATGCCCTTCCTTTTCTAGTCTGATGAATTCTTGTTTATCTTTTGAGATCCAGCTAAAGCATCTTCATTTCTGTCAAACCTTTCCAGTTCCCTCTCTCACATTGCCCTGCCATGTTGATTAAAAATCCACCCCTCCCCCAATTTCTGTATCTCTCTATTACTGTATTATTGAAAAACAATTATTTGTCCACCTGTTGTTGTTTTTTTCCTTCTTTTCTTTGTTCACCAGGCTGTGAGTCCCTTGAAGGCAGTTGCACCTGGATAGGGCCTGGCACATAGCACATAGCAGGCGGTAAATGAAAATGTACTGAATGAACAGTAGAATGGAGGGCTCTGCTTCCAACCACAAGGCAGCAACCTAATTCTTTTGCAAGGAGGGGCCGCCTATGCTAGAATGACCCTGGATTGGTCCCATGAAGGCCATAGCAGTGGGAGAAGGAAAGGGTCTGGGTGTTAACAAGAATGCGTGGAGTGTGGGATGGTGTGTTGACAATCACCTGTTAGTGCTCAGAAATTCATCCTAATTTTGAGGTGACAAGATCATACAGTTTTAATGTTGAGCTACAGTCCTGGTGCCTGACAGTCGTTGTGAATTGGTTTGGGTTTGTTTTGATATTCTTGCTCACTTTAAAAACCTACATTGTTCTTAAGAAATGGTTATTGGCTAGAGCTGAGGGACATTTTCATGTTTGTGGAGGTCATTTCTTTTTCTTCTCATATCGATTTCTTGTTCTTCACCATTGCCTCTACCATCTTATTTCAGACGACAATGACCTTTTGCCTAGAATTCTACAATAGCATTGGCCTCTTCTTGTATCTAATTTGGCCTCTAGGCCACTTCCACATGGCACCTGAGTTATTGTTTTAAAATGCAAATCAGATTATGCCATCACTTGTACTGTAAAACCCTCTATTAGCTTCCTGATGATTTCAGGATAAAACAGACATCTAAGGGCCCATAAGGCTCTGGTTGGTCTGGTCCCTGCACAGGGTTCCAGCATGAATGTCCACAGTGACCCCTCTCATCCTTTACAAAAATTTTGCCTTCCAGCCTTTTTGCAGCTCCTGAGGAATACTATGCTTTCTCTTTCTGTAGAGCTTTTCAACACGATGTTCCTTTTCCTGGCAGACTTGTCTCCTCTTAGTTCACTTATGTTAGTCCTTTAGATCCTGTTTGAATATCATTTCCTCACAGGGCCTCCTCACAACACCAGGTACTTCTGACTTGCAAATTTGTATTCAGTTGTTTAAATATTTAATTCAAGGTTCCTTCTCACTAGCTGGGAAGCTCTCCAGGGACAGTGTTTAATTTGTGGGGATAGGGAGCTGTGGTATCTCAGTTATTAGTAGCATAATGCCGAGGGCATAATAAAGATTCAGTAAATTTTAGTGGAATGAATGAATGGAACTGCTTGTTTTTGCTATATAAAATCACCTACTATAATTCTAGTAGACCCCACAGCCGATGTTTTGGTGTAAATAAAGATACTAGGACTTCATTATCAGAGAGTGTAGGGGGAAATCTATACTTTGGAAGCAGTCCACTTGAGACACCTCAGAATAACTGGGTCAGACTGCAGCTTTTAAGAGGACTGTGGAGATGGTCAAAAAGGGTTCTAATGAGGCCCCTTTGTTACTGCAGCTGTGTTTTGCCCTTGTGTGGTTATTTGTCAATACAGAGTCTCAGGTGTTGCAATGAAATCAATTTTACAAGACATCATGATGGAGAAAGTATTGCTCTTTCTGGAGATTTGAAATCACTGTCAGAGATATCAATTTGCCCATTCTCTTCCCTCTGCCCATCTAGAACTAAATGACAGAAACAGTGATAGAGTCAAAAGGTGGTGGTGACTCATGGGTCTCCTCCCTGCCATGAGCTGACATCCCAACACCAGGCTCCTCTCACTGAGGCCATGAGGCCCTCTTTTCTTCAGTCTTCTAACCATAAGACATTCCTGCACCAATTTTCCCACAAAATGAATGTGTGGGATTTGTATTTTGAAATTATAGCTATTATAATACCACCATCTTTCAAACTGACATACGTCTTGTTTGCTGGGTTTCAAGTTATCTTGGTTCAGCTGCTGGAGAAAAACATTTTCTAGTCTTTGTAGCACTTTGGAACTAATATGTTTAGGAAACAAACTAATCGATGTAGCTCCCAAGCAACGTTTTGCCAGAGACGGTAATAATTTTTTGACCCTTTTGGAACTCTAACCAGGGAAAAGATTTCAGCCAGATTATAGATGTTAGACTAGTGTGTAGTGTAGGCAGTTAGAACAGTCATCCTTTTACTTGAAAACTTAGTGACTTTTCTGGAAGTGAAAGACATAAATTAAGTCCTCTAAGACTTCTTTTTCAGATTGTAATCATGGTGCATGGAAATGACCTTGGAACAGAGGAAGCAAAATGCTCTGCAATGTTCAGAAGACAGACTATAACAGGTCAAAAATTAAAAGTAAATGACAGTCATCAAATTTTGAAGGCATTTTATAATTCCATTGTTGACCTTTTGCATTATGAACAAATAGAGCAAGAAAGGATGTCAGAGATGAAGATTTAGGTTTAGGGGAATAACCTAGTTAGTGGGAAGGATTCATAAAATGTGGGGTGGATGAAGTGAGCAGGGCTAGGAAACCTTAAGGGAGAAAGGCACACTATTATTATATTAATAAAAATAGTGGCAATAAAATGTCATAGATAATGCTATGTCTTTACAAAGAGAATGCCTGAGGGAAACATAAAATTTGTGTTTTAGGTTGTGTTAGAAAAACAAAATTCAACGGAGGAAATTTGAACATCTACTTGGCTTTTTAAGCAATTTATGAATCAGGCAGCATCCCGTCTCACAAGAAGAAGGATTTGTACAAAATGGAAGGTTTTTATAGGAAGAAGGGTGTGGCAGGGGAGTTATTGGCAAAAGAAAAGAAAGGATTATTTTAGACCAGGACCTCTGTTGGTGGGAAGGGACTAGCAGTGGTTTTATCATGCAGATTACTTTACTAATCAGGAAATTTTGGATTGACAGAGGTCACGTTCTTGGGATAGGTTGAAAACTGCAGTTAAGTCTTGGTTTGCTGTCATGGGGGCAAAGGACTCCATTTTGGGCTTGCTATTTCTTTTTTAACGGTGGGAATCTTGGTGTGTAGAAATCTCCTTGCTTGTTTCCCGATGGTTGAGCGATGCTGTAAGCAGAACAGTGGAAGGGTGTGGAGCCTACAGTACAAAAAGGGCAGGTGTGGGAAAGGGCACTGCAAAAACGACAGAAAACAGGACAGAGATCAGAGCTATGTGGTTATTGGCACTTCTATACTTTAAGGTTATTAATAGCTAATATTGACCGAGTGATTTCTGAGTACCAGGCTTGCATTTTTAATAATTACCACCTTATTGAACTCTCTTAATACCCTGTTGAGGTAGTTCCTTAGATGTCTCCCTGTTTGATAGAAGAGAAAGCTGAGGCTGAGAGAGGTTCAAGAACTCTGTTAGTAAGAGGCAGAATCTCTGACTTTGTGGTTTGTGTGCTTAATCATTATACTTTCCACGACTTGGGAGTCATTTCCACAATCTGGGCATTTAGAAGATGACTGATGCATAATTTAGGTATAGTACGTGTAGAAATACAAAGTCTATATATGTTATTGTTCTCTCGTCTGCAAAATTATCTTCACTTAAGGTGTGCTTGAGAAGTGTTGAGGCTAAGCCCAGACTTTCTATTGCCAGTACTTATTTGGGGCCTAGCATTATGTTTAGTACACTTGAAAGGAAATCTTTCTAGCCTTGAAAACCAGCCTGTCAATGCACATTTTTTTCTCACTGAGTCAATTAAGGGATATGGGAGCCAAATGGTCCATCAAAGCCACTGCTAACAAAATAATGAAAGCTTCATTTACTTGAGAATCCTATTGGTAAGTGCAAAAAAGAAAAGGAAATCTTTTTATCAATGGGAAATGCAGACATCATGGAACTATATCCTACAGCCTGTGAAATGCTGCCACAATTTCAAGAAAGACTGGGTGGCAATGAAGAGTGGATGCAAGTGAATATGGCCAAATAAATAGAAAAAAAAAAAGATATATTTTAATGAAATTTCAAAGATGTTTCAATTTGCTATTTATGACTCTATGGTAATCACATATATAAATAAAGCAATGAATAAAATTGCCTACAACTTCTACAAAATTTCTTAATTGAAATAGTTCTATTTAGAAGAAAAATTATATTGAACACATTTTTACTTTAATTCAGTGTTTTGATTTTAAATTAGAAACAGTAGACAAGTTCAGGGCCGGCCTGGTGGCTCAGATGTTAGAGCTCCATGCTCCTAACTCCAAAGGCTGCCGGTTCGGTTCCCACATGGGCCAGTGGGCTCTCAACCACAAGGTTGCCAGTTCAATGCCTCGAGTCCCGCAAGGGATGGTGGGCAGCGCCCCCTGCAACTAAGATTGAACACGTCACCTTGAGCTGAGCTGCCACTGAGCTTATGTTTTTGTAATTTGATTAGATTTTGTGAATACACTCTAGAACTATAGTTTGCAGAGAACTTACTATGTGCAAGGCTTTTTGCTAAATGTTTTCCATGCATTACCTGATAATTCTAACATACACGACTGGTATTATTTTCTCCATTGTACATGTAGAAACTGAGGCGGGAGATGTTAAGTGACCTGCTCAGATCTCCCAGCTAGAAACTGGTTCCAAGCTGAGTCAGGGTTCAAACTCAAGCCTGATGAAGCCAAACTCTGTGAACTGAACCACTTACGCTGCACTGCCTCTCTTCTTGGATTAAGTAATACACCCTTGAGTGATTACAACACAGTAGAGTGTCTCTCCCCTGGTATGTCTGAAATAGTTGTAATGAGGAGATTCCCATTGTGTTTTCCTTATGGAAATGGATGAATACTTGCTCAGTTGCTAACATTTATTGATATGACCCAGGTTGTTTCCAGGTAACCAGATGAGGAGGTTGAGACACAGGTGTTCTCAGACTCACTGGTGCCAGTGAATGTGGTAGAAATTTTCTGGTGAGTCATTTCGCAATGTATATCAAAAGCTGTAAATATGTGCTGATGATCTGACTCAGCAATTCCACATCTAGGGATTTCTCTTAAGGAAATAATTGGACAAGTGCTCATGGTTATATGTATCTGGTCAGTAACGGCATGAGGAATTCTGCGTGGGATGGGTCAGGGTCGGCAATGTTGAAAGGCAGTCTTGAAGAAGCTTCACAGTGCTTTACATAAAATTAAACTGCATTGTCCATAGCAAAAGAGAAAATAGAGGGCTGATCTGTACTTCCCCATCCGCCTTCCTGGATTTGTCACAATCCAAAGACATTTATAGCTGTGTTGTTTACCATAGTGAAAAATTGGGAACCACCTAAAATATTCACATTAAGGAGTTGGTGAAATTTTGAACCACCTATTCAGTCAAATAGTATGCTGGTATTAAAATAATGTTGGAAAGATGTCTGTGCATCTTGTTCAATAGACACGCATGTTGCAAAAGTATGGATAAGGTGATCCCGTTTTGGTGAGAAAACAATGTGTTTAGAATAAGAGGCATCAGCCACAGAGGCTGAGAAATCACTGTTTCTTAATGTTTCTTAATGTTATTTTGAATGTTACTTAATGTTATTTTGGACTGAAATTCTGGAGACTTTTCACTGCTCTTTGTCTCTTAGAATTCTGAATTTTTCACAAACTGCCTTATGAAAGGATCTATTATGTCATTTGAGCTTGGCAAGGAGAAGAGGGTCTTTCCCAATCTTTGGCTAAAAATTCCCTAAAACATGTATTTTCCTACATTTTTCTGAACAATTTCAGATTTACACTCATCTCTAACCTCCCACTCTTTGAGTAAATATAAGTCTGCCAGGGCCCTACCTGGGTTCTGGCGTAAGAAGTACGGACTAGTTACCAGCAAGCCAAAACTGGCCCTCAAATGTATTTTGTTTGGCTTTTATTGTTTTTTAAAAAAATCATTTGAACTTTATTTTCCAATATTAAAAACTAGGAGATTTCACATAAAAATCTGGATTTTTAGTATCACCTGGAAAAAAAAAAATCAGAATACCTGGCAGCACTGGGTCCCATGCTCATCAACAGGGTCTGAGCAGTTCCTGATCTTTTTGGTTTGGGCACTCCTATTGTATTCCTTCCACTAGTTTATACTCTCTGTTTGGCTTCTGTAGTATTTGATTTTGTGACTCCTGTGTTCTAGATTCTAGCTCAGCTATGTATCCTTAGCCTTTATACAAGTGGTCTGAAAAAATTAATAGATTTGCTTTATTTGCTTATATTCCTAGCATTTCTGGGCCAATCCATCAATCCATCAATCAATGAAAACAGCTATATACTCACTGTGCTCATAATACATAATATCTGAGGACAGTAAGAGTTACAAGACATGGTTTATACCCTCGAGCGGCTTATTCTCCATTTGTGGAGGATGGGTATAGACACAAAACAGTGGCTAGCAAATGGTACCAAATGCTAAGTGTCCAGAGTCTCTGGTGAGAGGGAGTGACTGTCAGTGCTCTAGGTTGTTTTGTAGCAGTGGGCAGCATTGTGGATACCAAACCCAGAAGATGAAATTGGTCAGGGAACATTTTGGGGCAGGAAGACGTTAGGTTGTATTAGAGTGGGCGGGGTCTGGTGGGTCACAGACTTTCCTGCGCACACAAGTTATGTAGGGAACTTCAGCCTTCCAAGCCTTACCCAAATATTCCGTGTCAAGGGGACTGAAGTGGAACCAAGAATATGAATCTTTAATATGAATTTCAAGGTGATTTTGATATACATGGGCCATACTGTGGAAAAAGGGGAGAAGGTGGTCCAAGCAGGTAGGAAATAAGTACAGGTAGGAGAGTGAGTGGGGAAGTTAGAGGCTATATAATCTAGCTGATTGGAGGCTTGTCTGGGGGAGTGCTGGGAGATGGGTAAGGGAGCAATGCTGGGAAGAAAGGAATGCTCTGGAAACTTCTTTTCCTTTCTCTCACAAGAAAGGATGAAAATACTTTTATAAAGTTTTGGGGGTGGGTGGGGAGTAGTAGGAGCCAGTTATTCTCAAAGAGAATATTCTCTACTTCTTCATTTTAAAATGGAATAGTTTTATGTGAGGCAATACTTCCTTTGTATCATTTTTTAAAATTTAATAATTAAGTTAATAGTTAATTAGCAGGCATTTGATCCTGGTTTTGCCAGTTCAGATGCTTAATCAGTAAATTGGATTAACAGTTTAACAATTTGCTGTGTTACTAATTACACACTATTTATAGCTGAAAACAAAATAGATATGTTAATTCACACCACATTTTAGTGGAACAAACATTGAGCTGAGGGTCAGGGGTTTTCCCCAGCACCTCATATAGTGACTGGGGTATGGTTGGTTGGCACTCAATAAATACTTGCCAAATGGCCTTAACTGTTGTGTGCTTTATGTTCATAGCTCTTTATTTCTGAAAAAAATGGGGTTTGATTAGATGCGTGGTTTTCTGCACCATCAAGTTCCTTGGGGTGCCTAAATGTCACCTTCAGAACCAAGAGACAGACCAAGAGAAGTCAGGGAGGAACAACCAGCTCTAACTCAAACAGCATCCTCTCTTTTATTTTTTCTATTTGAAAACAGAAAACTTGCATTGCGAAACAAACAAAATAACAACATCAACAATAATAACTTTGAAAGTCTCTCAAGTATTGAAGAAATGATTCGATTCACTTCCACATATACAGGGTGTGATCAAAAAATATGATGAATGTTTAAATAAAAAAATTTATTACAGTAAAACATACATTGCCATTCATCCCACTCAAAATACTTCCCCTCTCTTTGAACACACTTATCCCATTGTTCTTGCCACTTTCTGAGGCAGTTCTGGAACTCCTCTTTCGTGAGTGTCTTTATTTCACCCTTCATCATGACAATGCTCTGTGTTACACATCGCTTCTGGTATAGTGATTTCTGTCAAATAAAAACATTATGGTGTGTCCTCATCCACCTTACTCACCGGATCTGGCACCGTGCAACTTCTGTCGCTTCCCCAAAGTCAAAATGATTCAGGATATCGAGGCAGCCACGACAGCTCAACTAAAGACACTCATCTTTATTTGATAAGAACAACTAGTATATAAGGATAAAGGATGGATGATGGGCAAGAACCAGAAGCTGACTAATAGTTTTATACCATTTCAAAAATATTTATTATGAGGATGGAAGAGGAAAAGAACAGAAGAGCCTCTGTAGAGGTAGGTGTTAGGATAATATTGCGAGATGAGTAAAAATGACTCTAAGATTTCTAGGTTGTGTTGCTGAGAAAATGTCAGTCCACTGAAAATAAAAATAGCAGTTACTGTTACTAACCAGTGTCCCCCCAACAAATTTAATAAAGATTAAAGAAAAAAGTAAAAATAATAGTTATTGGTTACTTATCTTGTGCCAAACAGAACTCACTTAATCCTCACAACAACCGTGTGAGGTGGGTACCATTGTTACAAATGAGAAGGCTAAGTCACTGAGGTTAAATAACTTGCCACTGGTCATAGAGGAAACATTAAGTCAGGACTCAGATGCAGGCAGGCAGGCAGGCAGGCAGGCTCCAGGGCAATGCTTATCAACAGGAAGATGTGCTGTCTCTATCTGCAGAAAAAGAACCCTTCCATAGTTCTTTCACCTCAGCAGCTGAAAATGCAAATTCTAGCCATGGCATGAGGCTTTCTCCCTGCTGCTGCTGTGGCCATTTTCTGCTCCCCTACTAAGGCTCACTGGCTACTACCTTTGAATGTTGTACATGTTCTTCATATTTTTTTTTTTTCCACCATGAAAAAAATACCCCACAGTTTTGAGGACTCTTGAAATATGGCTACCCTCTGGCCTAAAGTATAGGCACAACATCCCGTGCTGTTTTGGCATTTGAGCATCAGAAACTGCATCAGTAACAAATTTCAGTTAACCAGGAATTGATTATAAAATGTTTAATCAATCTTAATAGTCACATGAACTGACGTTATATTTGGCTTCCAGAGGTTCTATGTAGAATAACAGATTATATGTTAAAAATACATAGTACTCCTTGAAATGCTCAAGTGTTATTTTTTTTATAATGGATTAAATAAAAATGTTAATAGGGAAACAGTACCCATATATAAATATTCACATTATTCAATTTCCAAAGTTGCATCCTGTGCACAAAGAATATTAATATTGCCTTTATCTTTTTTAAATCCCAATTTTATTAGTGGAATGGGGAATACAAATCTGAGAAGCAACTTTCTGAACATTTGTTTTCATGGAATTGAAGAGCAGCGAAACTTCTGAATGGTAGGGATGTGCAAATATTCTATAATTAGTGCTTGTAACTACACATCCCCAGGCAAAGTTTTGGGTGATGTTTTTTGAAGGGTTCAACAGTTAAATATCTGTAATGAGAAGCATTTGTCTCCGAAGTAAATTACCAGATATTTTCATCATAAAAATGCTAATACATGCAAAGTAAAAAAAAAAAAAAGCTGCTGAAATTTTAATTTGGATTTCCAAGGGGCTAGTTAAGTGACTGAAGGAAGCAAATGCATATTCACTTATTTACTGGAAAGGACCAAAGCTGCTTTTGATTCAGCTGCTCTTGTCATTATTTTGCCTGTTTAGCTGGGTGCTATGCTTACTTGGAATTCACTTGTGGGAAGTTGCCATCCTTAGTTGAAATAAAAAGGGGGAACAGAGATAAAGAGATGTTCATCTGAAGAATATTGTTAGAGGGTTAGGGGCCTCATTGGTGCACTGGTTAGAATGTAAGTAGGTTCTTGATCAGGGCAGTACAATTAAATATGTCAAGGAGTGCATAATTAGATGGGAGGCTGAATGGTGTAATTGCATTCATAAGAGGGGGCTATAATTAGATGTGAGGCAGGCTGTATATTTATATGCCTAGGTTGAGGATATAATTAACATATGGGTAAGAAATTAAATTATGTGTGTGGGTGGAGCATAATTATGTGTGGGAGTCCACGCAGATATGTGGGTGAGGGTACATAGAAATGAATGGGTCCCACTGCAGTCAGATGTGTGAGTTCATGTTCTTATGGACAAAAACTTGAGAGAGTTTCATGAATAAGGGCAAGCATATGTTTTGACATTGTGATTCAAAGCAGCTGGCACATAGTGACAGCTTTTCAGGCCATGCTGAAGGGTTGCAAATCAAAATCTCTGCTTTTCCAGTAAGACTTGAGACCCACATCTAACACTGATGTTGATTCCTCTTCTGAATAATGGCACTTGCTGGTGCTCTAAATACAGAAGAGGTCAGTAATTGTGCTCGCTTTAAAACACCACTTCTTGTCAAGAAAGACTAACTTCTCCTTCCTATCAGAGAGGAGAGTTTGGAGGGAGTAGTGGGGCAAAATAAACAAACAAAAGAATTTTTCTTTAGATTGTAAAGTGTGAAAATAAAAGTGCCGACTCTTCTAAGTTAAGAGTACCAGCATAAAGTTCCATGTGTAACGAAATCAGCAAAATGAGCTTGAAACCTCACCTTTTTTTTTTCTTTAGCTATGAAACAATGTTTATTCAGAAATATTTATGGCATTTCTCCTCCCTCACCCCTACCTCCCAAGTATAAAAGAGCCAAAGCAAGAAAAGTAAGATACGGATCCAACCAGAACAGGGAGTTACACTAGAGGGAAACTAGAGGGAGAAGAGTGCAGAGCACAGTAGGTGCTAAAGTTATTCAGTGCATCTGAGCAATTGATATTGAAACAGTGAAGTATGGTGAGAGCTATAATAATGGATATATCCTGTATTAGATTTAAAGCATGGAGTCTTTTGTTGTCATCTTCAAAACCAAGAGAACATTTAAAAATACAAGATCGTTGCTTAGATAATTTCTTGAAATTAAATATCTTTAACTGGCCACTAGTCTGCTTAATCTGATTTAGTCTATTATTCAATTCTCACAGAGCTGTGTGCCTCAAAGCCTCCTCCCATCTGTCAGGACTTAGATTGTTTTTAGCAGAGGTCCACTATAGATAGGATCCTAATGGGCTGCTTCTGGAATTCCAAACTTTTCGACTTCATTGTGCGCTCAAGAAGCCTAGATTTAAGATTAGTTATTTTTCATAACCTGGGTATAGGGACATTATAGCCTGCTTCCGGATCTCTGCTCTTGCTCTGTAATGATTCAATAGAACATTTTTTCTTCTTCGATTCCAATTTTACATCAGTGCATGATGCTAGTTTTTGACATTGGAGACATGCCTCAAAGCTAGCCTCTTTCAAAGACTATTGTAACTTAATTTGTAATCACAGGTGCTTTTACTAAAATGTTGTATATTCCTGTGAAAATAGTTACCACAGCATCGTTTAATCCAGTTCTCTATCTATTAAATGGCTTATATGTTTCTTTTTCTCTATGCACCTCCTACCCACTCCCAAGGCAAACTCAAAATCAGTCTAACACAGTGATTGATGGTGGTGAACTCAGTTGCTTTTAGAGCTAGTGTAATTTTCAGTCAAGGCTTCTAATTAAGTCTATGGAATGGAAGATAAGTGGGCATGATTGTGCTGGTGGTTGAGGTCACTGGCTCTTAATGCTTGTTGTCTTGTATGGATTGCATGTCTTCACGAAGAGGAGGAAGAAGTGAGGTATCTGACTTTGGAAAGTACTCTGGTAATAATACTTCATTCACTTAATTGTAAAAACCTTTCTGGGATGCTCAGGGGCTATTTACATACGGCACAAAAAAAGGGGTTTAAATTCTTCAGATTTTAATAATATTCTTCCAGAAGTCACATTGTCAACCAGGAATACTTTTGCAGTTAGCATTAGTAGTTTGTTTCCACACAAAAAGGTCTTCTAGCCTGTAACATGTCTTTTTACCCTCATTTAAGCCATAAAACATCAAAGACCCTAATTTTTGTTCGTCTTTTCTTCTAACCTTCTTAAGATTATCTAACAGAAAAGAAATCTCAACTACTTTTCTTAAACACCTAAAAACTTCTGATCTCAGAGAGATATTCCCTAACCCTAAAGCACTCTGTCTTTTCCTGTCATGTTTGTTAAATTCTATTTTTCCTGTTAGAATGTGAGCTCCACAAGTGGGGTACATGTCTGTTTTGTTCTTCAGCACATTTCTCTTATCCATATCAGCTCCCGGTCCATTATAGGTGCTCCACAAATAGTTGTTGAATGAAAAGGGAAGTTAGGCATTAGAATTATTTAAGAAGAGGCACAGGAAACACAGGCTATGGGTGATGATAAGGATAAAGGGTATCTCAAAAGCAAGATTCTGAATGGCTTTATGAATCGACTCATATTTTAGGTAGTGATGGGGTACATGTTTGTTCTTTAAGTTTGGAAATTAAATTATAGATCCATTATGACATTAAGGAAATGCCACTTTACGTTAGGCATTGCTAAAAGTAGATGTTCAACATAAAAGTGCTGATTAAATAATTTATTGAGCAAATTGTTGGTCATCTGACCTATGCTTTGTTTAGATACAGAAAGTTGAGCAAAAAGATATGATACCTGTAATGATTCATACAAAAATATACATTTAAAAACTCATTAATTGACAGAAGTAGTAGATATACCCTCAAGGGGCCAATGATGAAAAATATTTTGTTCAAAATCTATATAAATTTTCAAAATTAAAAGTATCTCACACAAAGATAAATGACACAGTGGTCTCGCAGTATAGTAATAATTTTTCCCTATAAAATTTAATTTCATAGTGTATAATAATGTGCTAATTTACATTGATATGGGACTTTAGAGTTTCTTGATGATGATCAGTACCTCATCTTATTTTAATTCTTATAATTGTACTGGGAGATGGATGGGATAGTTATTGCTGTGCTTGACTTCCAGTGAAGCACTGAAAGTTTAAGGTTCCTGGCAAACCAGTATCTGAATCTAGATGGTTAATATAATATGGTCATTAAGTAGATGGCCATTAGCAGATGGGCACAGTGATAAATAAAAACATTTGGACAAAGATCCATAAAATGAATTTGTGATCAAGCAATATTTTGAGCCCATAGCTATAGTCAATCTGCCTAATTCATCATTTTATTTAGAGTCGTGTTTTTTCAGGTTAACAGGAGGAGTGTTATAGTTTACTATATTCTCAGCGCCAAGAGATATTTACTTGCATGGATGCGTAAAGATACATTTGAAAAGAAAGGATGCAGTGTCTTATTAAAAATACTCCTTGCTACAATCGTAATATTCATGTGGAAATGGATGATCAAAAGTTCTTTCTATGTAGTATCACATCAAAATGAGAACACCTTGGTCATACATTATTCTGGTAAACATTGACCATTGCCAAGTTGAGATATTCTGTGTTCTAAAGTGGAATAATGATATTATCTCAATTGATTAAAAAGAATCCCACAGTGTTTTCCTAATTACATTTTTCCTCTCTGTAAATCTTTAGTGAGCTCTTATTGTTCACTGATATATTACCAATGCCCAGAAGAGTGCACTCAGGCTCTCAAGAAATATTTATTGAAATGAAATTGCTTGTGTGAGGGCTAGCAGTTGACCAAATGAAGAAGTAACAAGCAAATATTTCTAGGAAAAAAGTCAGATATGGCTTTTTCCCCCTCATTGGGCTTTTGTTGGAGGGCTTTAAAAACTTTTTTGTAGTACATGGATATAATAGTTAAATGTTATAATAATAAAATTATTCCAATTGTTTAAGATAGAGTTAGATAAGTCACTATTTTACCATGTTGCTCCCAAACCCATGGAATCTAGGTATTTCATGGCTTGCATAAGTCAGTAAACTCAGCTGGAAGGAGGAAAGGGATGAAAGAGGGGCAGGAAGATGAATGGATGACATACCAGTGGCTCGGCTAGATGCCTTACATATATCATCTCATATAATCTCGTAAAATCCTATGCAATTTTATCCGTCCTTTAAAGACAGGAAATGGAACGCCAAGGGGGCCTGACAGCCTGCCCCAGAATCCCACAACCTGGAAGTTAGGAGGCAGTGTTTTTACCCAGGTTTATGTTGCTTCTGTTGCTGCCACTTTCCAGATCTGCTTATTCTGGGCCCAGATCTTTACCTGGAAACCTGGGATGCCAGTCAGTCTGGTTCAAGAACCTCTCTAACAACAATGCTGGGGTTTTAAGTTGGCTTTTACAAAGCAAATTAAATATTAGTTGAAGATGAGTCAGCCCACACTTTTTATATAAACTACAGTATGTTCAAATAGATATGCAAATATACATGTATAACTCACTGAATGAGATCAGTCTTCTGTCTTCACTGTGGAAGCAAATTTGTTCCTGTTAAGGTTACCAGTGACCTCAGTGTTGCTACGGTAAATCCGCTGGCAATTTGCAGCTGTTTTCTTAATCTATTAATAGCATTTAATATAATATTTTTTCACTTCCTTCTTCAGACACATTTTTTTACTTGCTTCCAGGACACCACACTTCGCTGTGTTTTCTCCCATTCCATTGGCTACTCTTTCTTAGTTTCCTTTAGTGATTTCTCCTCAGACTCCTGAGGAGTGCCCCAGAATTTAGGCCTTAGATCTCTTCTCTTTTCTGTCTACATTCATTCACCAGCTAGTCTCCTAACTTTAAATACCTACTGTATGAAGATCACTCCTAACTTTCTGTCTCCAGGAAAGATCAGTTCCCTAAGGGTATCCTCATATATTCAATTGCCTACTTGAGACATTGCTGCTTAAATGTCTAATGGGCATCTAACAGTTGACAAACCATTCCCCTGAAACCTACTCCTCTTCGTTTTTTTTTTTTTAATTAAAATTTATTGGGGTGACAGTGGTTAGTAAAATTACATAGGTTTCAAGTGTACAATTCTGTATTACATCATCTATGTATCACATAGTGTGCTCACCAACCAGAGTCAGTTCTCCTTCCATCACCATATATTTGACTCCATTTACCCTCATCTACCACTCCCTTCTCCCCTCTTACTCTCTGGTAACCACTAAACTATTGTCTGTGTCTATGAGTTTGGGTTTCTTTCTTTGTCTTGTTCCTTCTTTGTTGCTTTCAGTTTTATATCCTACATATCAGTGAAATCATATGGTTCTCAACTTTTTTCTGTCTGACTTATTTCGCTTAGCATTATAATCTCAAGATCCATTACACTGAAACCTACTCCCCTTGTAATCTTCCATATCCCAATAAGTAGAAAGTCCATCTTTACCATTGTGCAAGCCAAAAACCTTGGCATGCTTCTTGATTTCTCTCATTTCCTCTTACTCTATTTCTATTGCATCAGCAAATCTGGTCAGTTCTTCTTCCAAAATATCTCCAGAATCTGCTTACTTCTGACCACCCTCACTGCTATCACCCTAGTCCAAACCACCAAAGTCTCTAGTCTTGTCACAGGAAACTCCTAACTGGTGTGTTTCTTCCTGGCCATTACATCATGCAGCTTATTCACACAGCAGCAGAGTGATCGTTCTCAAGTATGACACGTTGTCACTCCTTTCTTTGCTCACCATTCACTGACTTGGTTCTCAGCTTAGAATAAAACTCAAAGCCTTTACCATACCCCACAAGGCCCTACAGAATTTGTTCCCCAACCTCTCCCCGCCGCCAGTTATTTCTCTGGTCTCCCCTCTTGCTTCTCTCCCTATTGCTTATTCATCTCCAGACACAATGGGATCTTTGCTCCTCCTTTCAAATGCCAGGAATGTTCCCTCCTCAGGGTCTGCATCAGTAGTTCTCACCAAGATCTGTAAGGCTCACTACCTCATTCCTTCAGTTTTTGCTTACATGTCCCCTTTGAGTTTTTCCCTCACCACCCTATTTAAATTGCAATTCCTCCTCAGAAGCATTTCCTGATCCTCTAATGACAATGATTTCTTTCTCTCTACCACCCATGACACCACCTGACACATACTCATTTATCTCAATTTATCATCTATTTCCCTACTGGAATGTAAGTGCTGTGGGAACAGGGATTATTACTTAACTCCCAGTCACCTAGGACAATGCTTGGAACATAGTAGGCACTTAATAAATGCATGTGCAATAAATGAACAGCTAATTTGAGCATAAATACCTAAATTGACATCGAACAAATTATGGATCTAACTAATGTGTGTCTAGTGTTGATTTCAAACCCTCCTCTCAGGAGTGACTGAGAAAAATGCCCCATATCATTCTGGATCACCCTGGATGTGTTAGAGTGCTGGCCTCTGCCCGTCCCTCCTCTGTATGTCCTGCTCTGGACTTCACTGGACTGGTCTCTGTTGTGGTCATGCAGGGAATTCTTAACTCTGTTGGTAAATGCTTAGATTTCACATTTAGGTACTATATCTTTATCAACTATATTTCCGTAGCTCTGGTTGTTCCTTTTACTTACTAGAAATCAAGGAAGTGAAATTTTCTTCTTATGCCACAGTAAGTGCCTACCTCAGTTACTAATGACCAAAACGATTCCTGTAACTTTTTCTCTGGTTTGATTATTTTATGCCTGTGTAAGACCCTCATAGTATACATTCATGTATTTATTCTATTTATTCTTTTGGGATAATCCATATCATTTACTTCAGATTCATCCAGGATGGCCTACTTAATATCGTATAGTTATTTTATGTACCAGTTATATGTAGTAAGGTCTTTGCCCAAAGAACTCCAACCGTTGTGCATTGTTTCAGCAGGCAGGAAATTCTGTACCTGGTGGTTCTTGCTGATCCAGCTAAAAGAGGCCGAATGACGCATTTCGCTTTCAGGGGCCATTGCTGGGTTTTGATATTCCCTGTACTATAAATAGCACTTCAGGGAACACTGAGGTACAGTGAACATTTTTTTTTTTTTTGCAGTTCAGCTCAATGTTTGCAGAAAGAAAGTCACATGCTGTCTGGTTCAGCACAAGTCACTTGCCCCTCAGTGCCTCCTAAGTTCTAGACAGACCCACTCAGAGTGTTCAGTTGCTCATAAACACAGCATTTGCTCTTAGCATACTTTTGTGCCTTTGTTGATGCTGCTTTCTATGCCTGGCAATATCCTGCTTGTCCTTTAAGATTCAGCTCGAGTGAGAAAGCTTTCCTTGAGTCAGCTTGGCAGAAATGCCTTGTTGCTCTTCTGCAGGATTCTCCACAGCATTTGGAACATACCTGTTCTACAGCAATTTTAGCATTACATTAGAGTTGGTTACATAAGTATATATGTTCGCACCCTCCTCATGTCCCACATTGTGAATGCTGAGGCCCGTGACTTCTGTATCCTTTTATCTCTCCCTAACAATTAGCATAGAAAACCCTCAGCAACATTTGTTGAGTGAATGGCTGATTGTATGAATGAATGAAATTCCGTTCAAATAGGGGAACAGGATAGGATTCCTTTGCGTTTGTTCCCAGCTTAATGCCTTTAAAAATAATTCTATGTGTAGCTTGGATTTGTCTATTTTTCTTAGCAGACACCCTCTACTATGTGCATGGCCAGTTTCACACTTTAAAAAAAAAAAAAAGAAATGTTATATTTAAATATACTTCAGGGAGTTAAAAAGTTTTTTCTTTAATTTCAAAGGAACAATCTAGTTTTTTTCCTTATAGACCGCTTTCATCTCTCTTTCTACATGCTCTCTTTGCTCTGCCCAGTCTTCAAATTCTTCCAAAGGGTCTGCTGTAAACAATGATTTTGTGAGCAGTTGTGTGTTCTCTGCAGTGAAAACCCGCCTTGTTTTCTGTTGCTAGGCAACCCCATTCCAGCTGCCCTTGAAGAAATGTGCGGTGGTGGGAAATGGTGGGATTCTGAAGAAGAGTGGCTGTGGCCGTCAAATAGATGAAGCAAATTTTGTCATGCGGTAAGAGACAGCACTCACAACGTGGCATCGGCCTTTTCTCCTTTTACCCACCCCTCTCACAGCCCTGGGGCCTTTCAAAACTAGTCACTTGTAATTAATCCATTGTAGCTGCTTTTTAGCTTCCCGTGAAGTTCATACACAAGTGGGGTCGGGAGAGGGCCAGGGGGGCAAGGGAACGTACCCCAAGAAAGTACAAAGCCGAGAAAGGCTCAGAGGTTGTGGGCAGACCTCACGAGTGGAAGCACACAGATTTTACCTTAGGTTACATATTTGGGTGATTAAAACTTTAAAAATTGTTCTGAAGACTGACTGTCTATGAATAAACATTTTAGTTTATTCATTTCATTCCACGCCCTTTTATTTATTTTTTACAAAAACATTTGTGAGTAGCAAGTGGGATTGGAAGAGAGATTTGATCTGTGCCTGACTAGGAAAACTGGAAGGGAGGAGGGGAATAAATTTTGAGCAAGGAAGAAGCTTGGAAAGAGGACTGAGCAGAGTGATGATGTGTGCGTCACTTCCAGTGAAAACAAGAGGCTTCTGCAGTGGCATGTAAAGGAACTGCTAAGACTCTCTCTAGTCAAGGGTAGAGACCATCAAGCTGTAGTGGCACCAATTTGTACTATTTGGTGATTTTAACCAGAAATGAGGACAGCAAGTGATTGGATTGACCAGGTTTCAGATTGTCTGGGTGAAAGGGAAGAAGGATGGAAGTGACAATATGGAAGGTCCTGGTTAGGGAGCGTGTGAAGTTAGAGACTTTGAAGTCTAAGCTGGACAGGAAATGGGCCTGAAAGGCATGAAGGAGACCGGAAGGGAGCCTAATGGAGCCAAATGATAGTCAGAGCCTGGAGGGAGTGGGTGGAAAGGATGAGGGAGAAGTGGAATAATAAGAGCTAAAGTCAAAGAATGGCCTGCTGGAGTATATGATTTTAGAGCTTAGCTTCTCAGGAGATGCTCAGACATGTTGTAGAAAAGAAGACATTTGTTACTGAGGTAATGAAGGGAATTTGAGGCTGGACTGTAGAGACAGTCTTTCAGTTGGGCTCTAAAGTCTCACCGAAGTGGGAATGACTATCAACCAGATGACAGAAGTCTCCAGGGCCAAAAAGCAGCACAGAAGATGGAAAGCTGAGCAAAGGAGAGAGGGGAATTTGTTTTCTGTGTTCATTTTTAAGGATCATAGGTAATGGTCTAAATGGCAAAAGGTAGCCAAGAAACACTGAACCACCTCTGAGCTCTGAGCTAAGTGGAATAGGGGAGAGTAAAGACTATTTCAAGGGGAAGCCATGTACATGGGGGAGGGCCTGGTTCCCTCTCAGAGAATGAGACTTGGGCTTATTGAAAGCCTGCAGCAGGATGAGGAGGTCTTTCTAGATCCATCTTTCCTCCAATAATATGCCATGCCTTAGTTTTTCTAGTGTAAGGCTGCTTTTTCCTCTCTTCTGCAATTATTATTATTTTTCTGGCAGTATATACAAACAGTAAAAAAATGGAGAAGATAAAAATATAGTTCTCTTCATTCAAATCAACATAACTCTGTGTATTGAGCACCTTCACTGTATTGAGCGTTAGCTGGGTCTTGAAATGGTATATTGAACAATTCTGTCATGGGCTTAGAACCTGCAGGTGTGCTACTGCTATGATGGGGCTAATTCAGAGACAGAAAGTGGAGGGAGGCAGGACTTTCTGAGGAAAAGCGGGTGTCTGGGCTCTGGGTGCAGGAACAAGACTTCAATGTAGGAAAGACACCAAGCGTTGTTGCCACAGTGTCGACCCATGGGGGTGGTGTGAGGTGGGGCTGGAGACATATTTGAGCTATAGGAGTGGATACAATCACCTAAAGAGCATAGATAGAAAAGACAAGCAGAGACCCAGTGCCAAATTCAGGCACTCATTTCAATACGTTCAATGTGTTGGAATTAAATAGAGTCTAAGAAGCCAGCAAAGAAAACAGAGATATAGGAGGACAGGTCTTTGCCACAAACTAGCTCTGTGATCTGCAGTGAGTCATTTTGCTTTTGCTGGAGCTCAACTTTATAATCTATGTGAGGAGGTGGGAGTGGACAATTCCTCAAGCCTTTCTGCTGTAGAAACCCTGATCCTGTCTGTGATTATATGAATGCTGTATGATTATAACACAGTTCATGTAATCTAGTTTAAAATTTCAAATTGTTCTCTATTATAGATTTATTTGCTCTTTCCAAAAACTATGTAAGGAAGAAGGAATGGATAATATTATTCTCACAGATTCAGGGAAGTTAAGTGACTTCAAGAGGTCTTAATGCGATGTAGACGGAGGCAGTACAATGAATGTGTTCTTCCTGAGTGCGTTTGTGTGTGTCTCTACATTTAGAAAGATGGATATTTTAAACGTAACATGTGGAAGATGAGGACTAAGTATTATAGGGGTTAATCTATCTAGTGGGACCATATTGATCATAAATAAGACTAAGTTTGCATTGTATGCAATCTGGAGTTGATATATTCAAGGTCAGAATTAATGAGCTCTTGTGATTAGAGTGCCCAGCATTATATTAAGCATGATGTTCATAGAAGGATGAGGGCAGCAAGGATTGAAAAGAATTTTCAAAGAAGGTAGCATCACAACTAGAGCTATGTGTGCATGTGCCTTTGATTTAATTTCAAAAAGAGTGCTATTGTCATAACACATTTGAATTTTGTTTAAAAAAAACAACCCTATTTATGGTTTACAATGTAGAAGTAATTAAATGTTGATAAATTGTTTTTAAATTATTTTATTTGACCATTTATGGATCTATTTATAAATGGCTGCTTAATACACATTTTTTTGGGCACCCTTACAAAATTGAGATAGAAGCTCGCTTATATTCAAGATTAAACATTTAGTGAGTACATATGATTAGAAAATACATGGTATGTTTGGTTCTAAACTATAGGGTGCATGGACAGGTATAGTGAAGGAGGAGATCCAAAAATGGCCTTACCAGTACACAGTGACATACCAGATTATAGTTCAAAATGTCTTCCAGGCCTGGGGTAAAACAATGCCATAATTTTCTTTGTTTATACATTTTCAAATACATCTTTTAATACTAAAAGTCAAATTTCCATTTTCAAAGTAAACATTAGTTCTATAACCAAAAACAACACTTTAAATATAATATTGAATAAAATTTATCTGGAAGGTCTATAAAACAGAGATAAGAATGATTGCATCTTGGAGAGGAATTGGTTGATTCAGGGACATAAGTGAGGGCAATGTAATTTTGTTGCCTTTGAATTATGTTCAAATCATGGTTTACAAACTTATGTATACATAAAATTTGAAAAGTAATTTTGTGACTTTTTTTTCTATTTAAAGATTCTTCTCCATTAAGCCTATTCCCCACCCACTTCCACTCCCCAAGTCAAAGAAAATGTTATTAAGAAAATTGTACGGAAGAGAAAATACATTTACAGTATTTACTGAAAAAATTCACTGTGGACCTGCACAATTCATTTCTCATCAGTTCTGTGATCACATCTTTTAGGATCATGAGCATAGTTACTAAGATGCTTTAGCCATTAATATGTGTTAATTGTGCCAATAATCAATAACGCAGTTTGAAATACTTTTACACAATTATGCCTTATTAGGAATAATTTGACTCTATTGAATGTGCCTTTTATATAAATCTATGTAATTGTCAATTTAGGAGTTGAGGAGCTAAAATTGTAGTGTACTTTTTCTAAGAAAAGAGCTACAGGGAAGTGTCACAGACATTTGTACTTAAAAAGAAAGTTTACCTAGAAGAACTTAAAGCAAATATTCACACCAAAATATAATTTCATTATTTTCCAGGAATGCATTTGTAAAATATTATCTTTATTGTTTTAAGCATTTCCCTCTGCTGTTGGATTTGGCAATCAATACCCGTTAGTTTCTCTTGAGCTTTCACTCTGTGGTAGGTGGTAGGAAGGAACCTAGACATCTGAACCCTGGAACTACCTACAAGGAACACACAGGAAAACAAACTATTTACTCATGAAAGACAGCTTGTTTCACTTAATAGTGACAGAGCAGGTTGACAGCAGTCCCTAGCAATATTCAGAGTTTACAGTATTAATATAAACTGGTTGCTTCTCAAATGTTACAAAGGATCATCAAGATCAAAGCTTTTTTGAGAGACAAATGTCCAAATTTTATCCTGTTTTATCCTGGAAGTCATCTTTAACCTTGCAAACAACAGTCAAATCATGAGACCACTGCCAGATAAACCTTGTTGTTAATTCATAAGCTCACTCCTTCACAAGGGTCCTCAGAAACCACATGGGATGTGGTGTAACCACTAGACTGGAGACGGCTCCAGAGTAGGCTCTGCCACTTAGCTTCTGGGCTCCCCACAGTGCCCACTGTGTTCTTAGTGGACACGCAGCAAAAGTCACTAGGTAGCTGACTAATCTGTGGGTAGCTTCTAGAACAGCCAGTATCTTATTACCAAAGAACACATGAAAGGAAGATTCCAAATCAACTGAGACAGGTTTCTGCCTAGGATGTCCTTGATGTGGTAGGAGTTACAGGGTAAATACAAGGCATCAGGGAACTTGAGCAGATGAGCAGAGTTGGTACCCACACAATTGCATGTCCTGGGGAAAATTTATTCGTTGGGGAACTAGCAGAGATGTTAATGTTTGTAAGATCTCTTTACCTACAAGTAATCGATGCTTTAGTTTGTTGAAGTAATAAAAAGTTAAAGATGCCCTGATGTGGTAGGAGTCAAGTTAGACATATGGGTGGAGAGGAGAAGTTAAGACCCAGGACTCAGTAATAAAAAGAAAAAAAGAAAGAAAGAAAGAAAAAAAAACCTAATGGAAAATGTAGACTCGTTTGGGGTTGTCATAAATAATAGATGCATATTTATTATATTTATATGCTATATCTGATATGTGATATTTTTGAGTTTTTACGGTGTGTGAGACATCAAGGTAAGGATTGTTTATACATTTCTTCCTTTAATCTTTACAACAACCTAATTAAGAGAGGAAAAGTCACTATTCTCATTTTGTGTAGTGGGGAAGCTGAGGCCAGGAAGATAAATTAACTTGTCTAATGTCCCACTGGCAGAAAGCCATAGGGTTTAGATTTGCAGTTGCCATATTTTCCATTGTACACTTTCATAAGACTCTGTGGCCAAGGAAAGCATCCGGGGCGGGGGGGTGGTGGTGGTCGTGGTGGTGGCGGCGGTAGTGGTGGTGGTGGTGGTGGTATGTGTGTGTGTGTGTGTGTGTGTGTGTGAGAGAGAGAGAGAGAGAGAGAGAGAGAGAGACCTATTTCCATCACCAAGAAAACATCACCTATACTCTTTCCCTTGGCTGAACCAGGATGGTGGAGAAGCATTGCAGTTTTTTACAGGATATATCATTATGACTTCACCAGTAGTCAACCCATACATAGGTCATGCACCCAAAAGAAGAACATATATTGATTTAGGTGGCAGAGTTTGCACTGAAAGTACTATTACCATTTAGAATTTGGGAAAAGAAAGAAAAACACAAACAAATACAATTCCCCCCTGTCTCTTCAGGTTTATGAGTATGCACAGAACACTGTAGGTCTTGTGTCCTTGAGTGTACCACACCCTCCTAAGCTCAAATTTCAAGTATAATATTCCCTGTCTTACCACCTGGAAAATATTTTGAATGGATTAAATTCATTCTAGTCGTGTCTCTTTCCTTTCAACTTACCTTTCTAGCTGACACTTTCTTCTAAAACAGGACTAGTTTTTATGACAGCGTTTTTTCTTTTTTTTCCTATAGAAGACAATCAATTTATAGAAAACAATTCATGTCACTTAACTACTTGGTGACTCACATCTTTTTTTTTTTTTTTTTTGACTTAAAAAAAAACTAGTTTCAGGTGTACAAAGCAATGTAATAGTTAGTCATTTACATCCCACCCAAAGTGATGCCAATCTACTACCCCTCTGACATCTATATCTGTTACAATACCATCGACAGTCTTCCTTATGTTGTGCTTCACATACTACATATACATGTGGTCTGACAATTAAGTTTGCGAACTCATCCTAGAAAAAGTGCTACATACCTCATTGCTGAATATCACTACAGTCATATTCAAAGTACTCCCCATGGAAGCTATGCACTGACGCCAGTGCCTAGTCCACCTTTCAAAGCAATTTTGGAACTCTTTCTGGAATGGCCATTAGAGCTGTAGTTGTATTCCTCTTAATGTCCTGAATGTCATCAAAATGTCTTACTTTCAATATTTCCTTTATCTTGTGGTAAAGAAAGAAGTCATTGGGGGCCAGATCAGGTGAGTAGGGAGGGCGTTCCAATACAGTGATTTGTTTACTGGCTGAAAATTCCCTCACAGACAGTGCCGTGTGAGCTGGTGCATTGTCGTGATGCAAGAGCCATGAATTGGCGAAAAGTTCAGGTCGCCTAACTTTTTCACTCAGCCTTTTCAGCACTTCCAAGTAGTAAACTTGGTTAACTGTTTGTCCAGTTGGTACAAATTTGTAATGAATAATCCCTCTGATATCAAAAAAGGTTGGCAACAGCATTGCAACAAGTTCGTGAACTTAATTGTCAGACCGTGTGTGTGTGTGTGTGTGTGTGTGTGTGTGTGTGTGTGTGTGAGAGAGAGAATGAGTGTGTGTGTGTGTGTATTTAACTATAGTTGACATTCAATATTATTCTACTTCAGCTTCAGGTGTATAGTGCATTGGTCAGGCACCTACACAGTCTATGAAGTGATCCCCTGATAAGTCTAGTGCCCATCTGGCACCCTACATAATCTTTACAACATTATTGATTATATTCCCCATACTGTAATTCATAGCCCCATGACTACATTGTGACTACTAATTTGCACTTTCTAATCCTTTCACCTTTTGCCCTACCTCCATCCACCTCCCATCTAGCAACCATCAGTTTTGTTCCCTCTATATCTCTGCGTCTATATCTGTTACATTTGCTTGTTTTGAAGATGCTGATAGTCATCTAATATCTATTAAAAGGGAGAGTAATGGAAACAGTAATTTGTGATTTGAGCTAGATTTAGTAAAATTCCCATTTGTCATGATAACTGACTTGATTTAAAAGTAGGTAAATCATTCTAAAACGTTTGTTCTTGTTTCTCTAGATGCAATCTTCCTCCCTTGTCAAGTGAATACACTAAAGATGTTGGATCCAAAAGTCATCTAGTGACTGCTAACCCCAGCATAATTCGGCAAAGGTAAGAGTTTATGACTTCTGTTGGTAAGTAACTGAAGAGGAAGGATGTTGAAGTTTTTAGCATTTTAAAGGCAGTTAGCGTGACTCAGTTTGGGAAACAAAAAAGTAAGCCATCTGGACAGGCAGGAAGGGGGAAGATGGGAATTGTAAATAAACTAGGCAGGATCATGGGAATCCAAACACTATTTTATACTTCTTTTTGGATTCTGTTTCTTCCTTTAGAGAAGGTAGAAATAATATGAGGATCCATTGTTTGGCTCAAAGAAGCAATACAATATCCTGCTTACTCATTACTACCATTTTGTAGTTTGTTGGCTTCAGTCCCAACTCCTTGATTGGCATTGATTGGTAAATTGAATTAATGTCAGTTTTATTAAGAATAAAAACAAGAAATGACCAATCTACTGCATTTGCATGCCTGAAAATAACAATATTGCCAGAATATACAGGAAAATATCATATGATATTATATTACATTATATTCACTCAAAATTGTGAAAGCAGATGGAAAATTCTTGCTCTAGTGTTGATTCCAGAAATCTTGGCAGCTGCCATGGAAGCTTCTGGGGTCAGGCTCTAGATGAAGGCCATCAGTAGGCTATCAGCTGTTTTTTCAAGGACTGTTCATTGTGGAGAATGACTCAATCTCTGGGAAAGGAAGAGTCAAACATCACCTTTAGACTCTCCTGTGTAGGTAACAATTAAGAGTGAAATATCCAGACATTCTGGGCTCTGGCATTTATCATCTAAGGAAGTCCTATTCAAGTAAATAGCACTCATATGTCACTTTATAAACAATGCGACACTACTTGTTTTGGTTCCTAAGTAAGTATTCTCATAAAATAGATGTCTAGAAACACAAACCGTTTTTAATTTTGACAGATATTGTGAAATTACACTTCCAAAATGTACCATTTACTTTGTCTTCAGTGATGGAAAAGACTACTTATTTCCTAATACTGGAAACGACGTTACCTACTACTTATCTTTTAAATTTTGTTGGGTGAAAAATGGTATACTATTTATTTGCTTAATATGTGTTTGTTTGTTTTTTCTGAATACAAAGAGGGCTGAGTGGGTATTGGCTATTAGTATTTCTTTTTCTGTGAATTGCCTATTTGTATTTTTTTGTTTATTTTGTGCTTTTTTCCTTTTTTTTTTTTTAAATACTTACCTGTTGATTTATAGGAAGCCTTTGTATTATAGATATTAAGTACTTGTTTGCTATATATGTAACAAATGTTTCATTTTAGTCTGTTACATATTTTTTAACTTATGTCCTATTAGAATTTAACATTTTTTATGCAATGAAATTGTTAGTCTTTTCCTTTATGGCTTCTTTAAAAAAAATATTTCTTTGGATGATCTTCCTTATTCATATCCCCTCCAATGAGAAAACATTATACTGTATTTTTCTAGTACATTCATAATTTAATTTTCATATCAAAAAAATTTAGTCTGAATTTTTTAGTCTAAAAAATTTAGTGAATATATTTATTTTTATAACAATAATTTTATTGTTTTTCAACAAAAAAATACGTTCATTATAAGAATTTAAAACAAAATGGTACAAAGAAGCTAAAAAAAAAAAAAAGAATCACCCCAAACCTCACCATTGCAAATAACCATAATTAACATTAGGTAAACTTTTTCCACATATTTCATATATTCTTCAGAACTTTGACACTGTTGTTTCATTATCTTCTTACACCCAGTGTTGTCAATTAGAAGTCTATTTTGTTCGAGGTAAACCTTTCTGTCCCATCTTCATTTAAAGCTTTTACAATTTTTTTGTTTCATTTAAATTCAGATAGTTTACCAACATATATCTTAGAGTGGGTCTTTTTAAATTAATGTTGTTTAGCACATTAATGAGAGATTCTTTTAGTTGGAAGACCTGAGGGTTTAGTGCTTAAGCGTCTCTACTCTAAAGCAAGATGATTTGGGTTTTATTTCCTATTTGCTCACTAACCAGTTGTGTGAGGTTGACTAAGTTATTTAACACTTTCTCCTTCAGTTTTCTCATCTGTAAAGCTGGGATAATAATACTTATGTAATAGGTTTATTGTAGGGAATTACACTACATATGTGTCTATATGGATATATGTGCATATATGTGTGTGTATATATCACTATATATTTTAATTATATATAATGCTTAGAACAGTGTCTGTATATTGTAAGCACTATATAAGCATTAACTGTCATTAATATTATTTTTTAATCTCTGTAAACATTCTCTCTCTTATGTGTGTTACATTCCATTGAGTTGGCTCCAACTTCTGGAGACTCTATGACTGAGAAATATCCACAATGTCCTGTCCTCAACAGCCCTGCTCAGCTCCTGTACATTCAGCCTATGGCTTCTGTTATGAATCCAATCCATCTCATATTTGGTCTTCCTCTTTTCGTGCTCCCTTCTATTTTTCCCAGCATTATTGTCTTTTCCAATGAACCCTGCCAAAGTTGGACAGATTAGACAGCCTCTCTCTTATATATCTGATTATTTCCTCTTCTCCATTGTATTTGTTCTCTCTCTCTGGTTCTCCTATTATGTAGATATTAGGATTTCTAGATCTATTATCTATGACTTCTAACTTTTTTCATGTACCATATAGTCTTATGTATGTGTGTACATATTGTGTCCCAAGAATAACTCCTTTCAGCTCACTAAATCATATTTCATTTGTGTGCACTCTTCTTTATAGTCTGCCATTTCCGTTTTTAAAAATCATCTTTTTATTTTTTGTAAGTCTAATTATTTCATTTTCAAAGCAACACATTCTTTTTCATGGATGTGATGTCTTTTTAAATTTCATCAAGACTTAATGGATTTAAAAGTTTTGTGTTTTTTTCTATATTCCAGATTATTTCCTTTATTTTTTGAATTTAATGCTGCATATATGATTTGACTTTTTCAAATTTTGAATTTTAGTTTTCTGTTTATTTATGTATGATGACTGGTATTAGTGAGTATAGGTATATTACTTTCATAATAAACAATTAGTTTTTAAAATGTCACGGAAAACCAAAAATGCGAAATTTGTGAGTAAATTAAATGAATGACCAGAGATTAGCTTGATACTTAATATTTAGTGTGGTTTGTTTATGTAGCTGATGTAGAATGAGAAAACAAAACTGCACTGTCTTATAGTTATTGACTCTCACTCAATTCTTGTATATATGTATGTATGCATGTATGTATGTATTTTTCAGGGGGTCAGATTAGGAAGATGGCAGAAAATCACCAATGATGATGATATTTCTTTAATTCAATTAAGTGGGTTGGGATTCTGGGAATCCTAAAAATGTACAGTTTTTATATTTGGGATGAGTTTATCTCAGGTTCAAGAGAATGAACAAAGGGGAAACAGAACTTACAGAAATATCTTTTTTTGATTATTTAATAAAAAAGTCTTATTTTTAAATAATTACAGATTCACAAGAAGTTGCCAAAAAAGTATGGGAAGTTCCTATGTACTCTTAATCTTGTTTCCCCCAATGGTAATATCTTGCATAACCATAGTATAATACATTAACTATTATTTTGAGTTGGGAATAAAATAACTTTTCAGAAGGAATAAATGTTATTGTGAGGGAAACGAGACACTCAAGGGCAAAGGATTCTGTTTTCCTGTCTGAATATGTGGAGTAGCTGGTAAGATTTTAAAAGGAAGTTGTAAAAGAATATTTAAAGCAAGAGTTACAGTAAGATGAGATATAGAGAGACTGACATGGTGTTTTTGAGAAAAATTATAAAAACTACAGGAGAAAGGAAAGGGTAAAAAATTAAATAACTATTTATGAGGCAAAGTAAACCTGTTGGTTAACAGTTAAGTTTAATGTAAAGAATTAATACAAGGAAAGCAAGAATCATTATGATTAATATTGGTCAATATTTAGTCAACATTTCTATATGCCAAGTTATATGCTGTTTATGTGCATTGCCTCACTTAGTTCTTGAAACAATCCTAATAGGTAGAAAGTATTTTAATTTGTGTATTTACAGAAAAAGAAGACGTGATGTTGTAAGTTTAGCCACCTGCTCATACTCATAGTTGCTGGTAATTATTCTGGGACTTTACCAAGACACGTCTCAATCCAAAGCTCCTGCTCTTAACCAGTAGTCATCACACCACCGGATCTTTCCAGGTGATCCTTGCATTGCACAAGGAGACAATTGAGTTTTCACAAGTGATAAATTATTTTGGAAAAGTGAGTGAAAGTTTTTCCACTTAAAAATGTATTCAGTGTAACAAGATTTTGGGGTACAATCAAATGTATATAACCATTCCATTTTGTGAAATAAGGAAAAAATATACCATTTACAATAGCATTAAATAATATGGTATATAACAATTAAACAAAAAAGCAAGCCCTCTATAGAAAAATTATGGAATTTTATTGAGACATTTCAGACAACCTGACTAAATTTACTGATATATCATGTCCATAACTGAAAGACTTAGTAAAGGCATCAGTTCTACCCAAATTGATTTATAGATAAATTGAAATCCAAATAACAACTCCAATAGTGAAATATGTGTATAACTTGACAAGTTGATTCTAAAATTTATGTGAAAATGCAAAGAGCCAAGAATATCAAAGAAGCTCCTGAAGAAAAATATGGTTGGAAGAGTTGCCCGACCAGATATTAAGACTTATAAAGCTGTTATAATTAAAGCAATGTGTTACTGGTGCAGGAATAAACAAACTGACCAATTAAACAGAATAACGTCCCTCAATCAGATCCAAATACATATATATATATCTATATATAGATATATATATATCCTTAATATATGACAGAGGTAATATTGTAGATTAGTGATAAAAGGACAAACTTTTAAAAATGATATTGAGAGCGTTAAGTGCTTATATGGGAAAAAATGAAGGTACATCTCTACCTCATACCTTATACTAAACATAATTTCCAGGTGGTTAAAATCTACATTTGAAAAGCAAAATAAGAAAACATATAGAAAGCAACATAGGCCTTGTGATTTCTTTAATAAATAGCACTAATTATAAGGGGAAAGACTGATAAGTTTGATTTATTAAAATTAGGAACTTTTATTCACAAAAAGACATGGTAAAAGTAGAGCAAATACAACCACGTTGTAGAAGAGGACAACTGACAAAGGACTTATATTCAGAATATATGAATGATTCTTTCATATTTAACTTAGAAAGAAATTAATTAATGTGAAAAATAGAAATCCCAATAGGGAAATAAGTCAGAGTTGAAGCAGACTTCAAAGCACAAGTCCAAATACCCAATAAATAAATGAATATATGCTCTATCTCATTAGTAATCAGAAAAATGCAAATACAAATCTTAATGAGATATCATTACATATCCATAATGTTGGCAGAAATTATTCCAACTGTTCGTGAGGATGCAGAGCAACAGAAAGTATTATGGATGCTGGTTGGAGTGAATATAGCTATTAATACAACCACTTTGGAATGCATTTTGACATTATCTAGTAGAGGTATACATACCCCAGGCCTTGGCAGTTCTATTCCTAGGACTATACCCTAGAGAAAAACAGGAATGAGAAATGTCTAATTGTTTATAGTAGCTAAAAACTAAAATAGTTGATTGTGCATCAGTAGGAGGTTGAATAAATTGGAATTATGTTCACATAATCGAATGCTTTACAGCAATGAACTATAACTACTCACAATAAAATGGATGAAGTTCGCAAACCTAATGTTGAGAAAAAGAAGTGAATTATAAAAAATACAGTAGAATTCCATATAAAGGTAAAAATAAAACTAATTACCAGTATGGTTTGACACATACATAGCAAGTAAAACTATGAAGAACAGTAACTGGTTCTTCTCAGGGGAGGGTGTTGGATTCAGGAAGTTTTTATTTGCACCTTGTATTCTTCTCTTAAAGCTTTGCAAACCCAAGATGTTGGCTGTGTCTTGCATTTTCATGTGACTAAAAATTAAATTCATTGGGCAAAGCTATGCGGTGGAAATGCTAAGTACTGCTGATTTTCATAGCTGTCCTTACAAAGCTTTGATTCTTATAAAAAATATTCCATTGAGAATTATAAGCAGTATGAGTTGTCACTATAAATTTCTCTTAGAAAATATCAGTATCAAGATAAAACAAGTGTGTGAAAAATATATATGAACCTCACATGTTATTATGGTAGCAAAAGTAAGGTTAGAGAACATAATCTTTATTGATGTATTTACAGAAATTGCTACAGCCTTTGTTAGGATAGCTTGTTTAAATGCATTCTTTTAAAAAAAATACCTTTATTGAGTTATAACTGATATACAAAAAAAACTGCACATGTTTTATGTATACAATTTGATGAGTTCGGGCACATGCATACATCTATGATATTGGTACCACAATTAATACATCCCTCCCTCCAAGTTTCCTTGTTTTTGTGTCTGTATGATAAGAACACTTAACATGAGATCTGCCCTCTTAATAAATTGTTGTTCAGTGGGTATAAAGTACATTCCTCTTGACAAAACCTACAGCAAAAAGATTAGTTGGGATGTGTGGGACACAGGTCTGCAGTCACATTCATCCTCTGCTTGCGTTTTTATAGGCTAGGAGAAGAGAGGTTATTCTAATATGGCAGCAGAGTCTGTTGGATACTCAATTGCCATATCCTCTTCCTTTCTTTGCTGGGTTTTGTAGGTGGATCCGTTTGTGGGGTTACCCTTTATCAACATACCGGCTCTAACCTATTGGTTCTCAAACATTTTTGTTCAAATACCCTTTAAAAGAATATTTTAGATCCATCATTATTTCCTTGATCATTTTAAAATTATCCATTTTTTTGACATGAAGCTAAATTGTTGCCAAGTATGTATTTTTGGTACATTATATATTGTGCATGTGCTTTGAATATATAGTGTCAAAATTTCAAAAGTACAAATTTAGCTCTTCTGGTGTTACATGTCCTCATAGCAAAGTCAGTGTTCTTTGTCAAATTAATTCATTGAGTTGACTTTCTGTCCAGAAAAGGCTACCTTTTAATTCCAGTAAGTGTTAAAATGTAACCCCATACAATTATCTCACTTCTGAATTCTAATTATTAAATAAATAAGGTGTGGGAATTGCCAAGAGTTTGCCCTCTGAATAAAATAAGGTACAGCCTTTTTCTATTTCTTGTAAAGATCTTTTTGCTTTTTCTCAGGGGACAGTCCCTCAGGAGCTGTGTATCTTGGAAATGTTTCTTCTCTTAGTGGACTGGTGGTTTTTACACTCTGGGGAAATGCATCATTGTAATATTTGGGATAATAAGAGGTTTATCCCTTTCTTCTGTAAAGAGGAAAAGGCAAAATTATAAAAGTAGAGTTTGGAAAAGAGTTGTTTAGACTGTCAGATTAGTCTCAAGCAATTATGTTTTAGAAAAGTGTATATGTAGAAGATGAAGATTTGGAAATTCATGGGGGAAGAGGGAGCTGAAAATGGGAACGTCACAAGAACAAAGTTGCAGAGGCACTCATTCAGCAAGTAATTTTTTTTTCTCTCTCTCTTTTTTAAAGTACATAAATATTATTGGTACACAATCTTATATTGGTTATATTAGTTTCAGGACTGACTCATAGAAACAGAGACCAAAAGGATGATTAGAGAAGGGAGAGGGTGGGCGGATGGGTGTAGAGGGGAGAGGAGAGTAGCAGTAGTATTGTGATCAATTTTCACAGGGACAGATGACTCCTCGAATTAGTGGGGTGGTTACATTGTAAGATATAAACACGTCAATCAGCAAATACTTTTTGAAATCTGCTCTGGGATAGTGGATACAAAGTTAAGTGAGACACAACTCATACCCTGAAATTGCTCATAGTCAGCAGACATTCCCATGGTTTTAGGGTCTGTGGAAGGGCTTTAGGGGTTCCCTGAACACTTTCTGAAATGTATACAGAATTTTCATGGATGTACATGTATGTATTTTTAATCAGATTGTGCCATTACTCACAAAAGGTTTAAAATCCACTGAGTCATATGGTAGCATGATGTAAAAGTTGACATTAGAGTACTCAAAGCATGTTTCTCAATTTTGCAGTAAAGCTGAAAATGCAATTAGCCATTTGGCCCATAATAGGAGTTCATTATACATCTGAGCAAACGATTGTTAAAAGATAAAAACTGAAACTTAATTGGTTGTCCTATTATGACATGAAGAATTCATTTTTAAATGTTGAGGCTCCAACTTGGGAATGATTGTTATTTGCAGCCACTAAAAGAGCAGCAGGATTCTGAACGTGTGTGTTTCATGTAAGCATATTAGAGACAATAGTATAAGTGTGAGCTGCTTGCTGTCAAGAATCTTTTTTCTGTGCTCGCAAGACCCCAGCAAGTTGTTTGGCATACAGACCATGCACAGTATATGTGAATGGAATGAATGAATAAGTAAATAAATATATTTAGAAGTCTCCTCCAAATTGAGTTTCTGGTTTAAATTAACTTATAAAAGGAAATTAAATGTCTTTTTTTGGTGTCAGTCACAATGCTTTTATGATCTAAGCTGAGGAGGTGAATGTTTTAGTAACAGATATTTCAAAGAAGTATTAGTAGGATGTGTAGCTGAGAAAACTTGGTTACCCCCCCCCCCCTTTTTTTAAAGTTGACATGAATTAGGAACCAAAAATGCTTAGAACAAATAGAGTATAAATCGTGGTGGAGTTAATCTTTTAAAATTTGTACGTGTGTAACTTTTACTTCACTGGGGGGACTTGATATGATGCTCTGACACTATATTGATATCAAGTAGAGTGTGGATAGTCTTTCCCATACAAATGGAAGAGACTTTATCCAATGGTTATTGCCTCTAGTTTTACTAAAGGCAATTGGGAGTTTGGAGATATTAGTAGGGAGAACAATTGTTTATTTTATTTGTATACTTTAAAAAAAATAATTTGAGTGTTGAGGAAAATAACTTTGGTCCACAGATTATAGAAGTTTCTTTTTAAAATTCTATATGACTCACGTCTCAGCTTATGTTTCTAAAACTTCCATATCTATTTTGCGGGTTGACTCTTTTCCTTCTCCAAACTCAGAACAGCTTATCAGTGTTTGCATCAAGGCTTGGCAGTCATTGATAACTATTCTAACATCTGTCATTGTATAAGGGAATTGGAAAGCAGATGCTAAAACTGGAACTAGAGAGAGCAAGTAGAAGATAGAGATGTGTCTAAAGGGTGTAGATCTGTACAGAGTTTGTGTCTGAGCTGTAGTATTACGTAGTGGTGAAGAACAGTTTTTGGCTTTAAACAGATTTGTGTTCAAATCCCAGCGCTAGTGCCCGTAAGTGCTTCTACTTACTAGCTATGTGACATTAGTTACTTAACCTCCCACCTATCAATTGAGAATAAAATTATTTACCTTGATAGTTATTGAAAGATATAAATGAAATAATGTAGCTCTGTCCAGTAAAAGCTACTCTGGGTGATATGTAGAATAGCTACCCAGGAGGACTCTCCTTTTGGAATACATTTTGTTCTTGGAGAAATCATATTTTTAAATGCATTAATGGGCTGATTAAATTTAGGGAATCTTTAAGGGTACCTACATACTTATTCCCCAAACAAACAGAAACACACACACACACACACACACACACACACACACACACACACACATCATGGACCTAAAACCATACCAAGCACTGAAACTAAAATTCAGATATCAAAGCTGAGAACAGGAGACCAAGCCCTGGACTTGCTGTGTTAATGTGTGCCCCATATTAAACCCTGATAAGGACCTAATTTGGTCACAGGTCATTAGCAGCCCTGGCTTCCAATAGAAGCAAATACAAATTTTGCCTAGAGGAAAGCTCTCAAAATTTTCATATATCGCTTTCAAACAAATGTAAGCTCATAAGCAAACACTGAAATTTACACAAACCATCAATATTGAGAGTCCTCAGACACAAAAAACAAAAATTACAGATATAAATGCCTGAAAATATATTGGAATTGTTAGATGCAGTATATGACTAAGTGTGAAGTCTTTATAGAACAAAATAAGTAAGAACAAGTCAATAAGAGAATATAAAAATTAACGAGGTAGCCTTGAAAAAGAGCCAAATAGTACTTTCAGAAATGAAAAATATAATTGTTGAAATAAACACACACCATTTTAGACATAACTGAAGAGAGAATTGGTGAACTGGAAGATAGAGTAAATAATTTTCCACATACGAGGATATAGAAAATATGAAGACAAGACAAAGAAACATAGCGGACAGAATGAGAAGGACTACGTTAAAGTGGAATTATGGAATTGTAAAATAGAGGTAAAGGCTGAGACTTTTTCAGATTTAAAAAGTAATGTAATCCATAAATATAGGAAACACAAAGTATCAAACATAACAAATTAATTTTGTGAAAATGCAAACGTAGACCATTTTAGTAAAACTGAACTAAAGGTAAAAGCATCCAGAGAAAAAATACACATCAGTTGCAAAAGAATGATAATTAGACTAAAAGCAGACTTCTTCCAACAGTAAAATTGGAAGTCAGAAAGCAGTGGAAAGATATTTTCAAAGTGTTGAGAGAAGAAATGTGTACTTAGAAAATTGTGTACTCAGAACACAGAAATGTGTACTCAGGAAATTATTTTTCAAAATAAAAAACATTTTTTGAAAAACAGAGATTATTTACTACAATAGATCTTCATTGAAAAAAAATTGTAAAGAATGTATCTCAGGAAAAAAGAATGTTACTGCAGGAGGAAAATCTGAGATTCAAGGAAATCAGTAAGCTTATAGATAAATCTAAACAAACCTCATCTGAATAAAACAATAATTATGTTTATCTTTACGTATGATTTGTAGTGTCAAAATAAAAGGCACAACTGAAATACTGAAAATAACATCCCATAAATTGGGAAGGGGAAATTGGAGTTGAAGTGTTGTAAAGCTCTTGTTTCAGTTATTTATTGCTCAATAACAAATCACTCTTTGTGGCTTAACAACAATAATAATTTTAATATCTTTCACAGTTTCTGTGGGTCAGGAATTCAGGAAAGACTAAGCTGAGCAGATCTGACCCATGCCCTCTCTCCCGGTGGCTGGAGTTGGAACAACACGGGGTTGGAACAGCTGGAGCTGGCCACCATCTTTCTTTCTCTATGTAGTCTCAGGGCTCTCCATGTTGTCTCTCCTTATGGACTAGTTTGGGCTCCCTTACAACATGACAGCCTCAGGAAAGTTGGACTGTTTACATGGTAGCTGACTTCCCCTGAAACTAGTGTCCAAAGAGAACAAAGTGGAAGTGCGTGGCATTTTCATAATCTCACACTGGAAGTGACTTAGCTTCAGCTCCATCAGGCTCTATTGCTCCAAGCAATCACAAAGGCCCACCCAGGTTCAAGGAGGGAAGATCTACCTCTTGTTAGGAAGAGTATCAAGTCACATTGTTAGAAGAGTGTGGTAGAAGATGATGTTGTGGTCATCTTTGGAAAACATAATCTGCCACAGCCTGCCCTTAGGCTAAGCAATTCATATTCCTCACACATTCAAAATAAATTTAGCCCCTCCCTGAAAACCCCCAAGACTTATTCCATGATAGTATTAACTTAAAGTCCCAGGATCTCCATATAGTTGAGAGAAGGAAGAACAATACCGTGTTTCCCCCAATATGAGACCTCGCTGGACTATCAGTTCTAATGCATCTTTTGGAGCAAAAATTAATATAAGACCGTGAATATAATATAATATAATATAATATAATATAATATAATATAATATAATATAATACCAGGTCTTATATAATTTTTGCTCCAAAAGACACATTAGAGTTGATGGTGTGTCTAGGTCCTATTTTCAGGTAACATGGTAACAGCGGCAAAAACCCAGAAAAGAATAACCTAAAAACAGAAATACTGCAGAGGAGATCCAAAAAGCTAAAGTTGATTCTTTGAAAAGTTGTAAATGAAAATTATTTAAAAACAGACTTTTTATTATGTTTCTACAAATCCTTCTTAAAAACAAAGGGAAAAAACCCTAGTGTACACAAATATACATATCACATTATGGATAATTTAAAAACAATGACACTCTTTATATAAAAATACATTAACAGTCTGTAATTTATGTCTGTATTGATGGACTATGCAATGATATATTGGAAAAATGTTCATGAATAATTTTAATAAATGGTAAAATGCACATTCTAATAAGTGAAAAAATAAGTATATAAAAGTGTGTACTTCAACTATATAAAATATGCATAGAAAATTTCTAAGGAAAAAAAAATTTCCAAATTTGTTGCAAAATTTTATAATAGGATAAATTATTTAAAAAACAAGCCTTGTTGTTTTACATTTTTTTCCTAATAATAACTCATTTTGACAATACAGCAGCCCTGTGAGTTAGAGTGGCAGGAATTATGAATGCAATTTTGTCTGTGTGTGTTCCTGCTCCTCCAGATCTCAGTGAGATTAGCTTGGACCCCACATCTTATGTACTGAATTCAGAAAGTCAAAACTTCTCTGCATCTTTCTAGTAACATTGTCCTGGGAACAGTAGAAGTGATCCTGTCACCAAGAACCCAACTCCTGATACAGAGTAGTTATTACTTCAATGCCCATTTATTTCCTTCCTTTTTCTTCTCCCCTGTGACCTTCTAGTCCTCAACATTAAATAGCGGATCAGACCAAATGGTTCTCTAAAGACGTAATTATTTATATTGGAATAGACTAAATTCTCACGGCATGTTCATGCAAGTCCATTGCGAGTGGGTTGCACCGCAGTGAGAAAACATTAGGGGGTGGACTCAGCAAGGATTAAGATTCTTTCCAGGTTAGGATTCTTTACACAGAATCCTAACATTTATATTGACCACCAGACCAATAATTTGTACCCGCTTTCCCTGAATCATCCCTCCTCAGACTTCTTTGTAATGTTTACTTCAGTTGTATATTTTTCCTGATTAGTAGAATGTCAGTGAGTTTCAGTTTTAAGTGGAAGGAAAAATGTGTGGAAGTATTTCTGGAAACCAGTAGGACAGTATTTGCTGTGCGATCTAAGATGAGTTACTTCACTACTCCCTGCATGTAACATGATAAGGAAAAATTTGTTAACAGTGGCCACCAGAATTCTGTTTAGAGAGTGTATTGTCTGTATATGGAATTATTTCTTGCTAACTTCTGGGGGTCAGGGAGAGATGCAAGGGCCTGATGTTTCAAAGTTGGATCTGAGTAACAGAAGAGTATAGAACTGTTGGGATGAGACAAAAACAGGAGATAAAAAGAGGAGGGTAGAGAAGGGAGAGGCAGTGAAGAACCAGGAGAGGAATCTTTGGGAACTTTAGGCAGGTTGGTTAGAAAAGCACTGAAATGTCTAAAATCAATTGTAAATTGTTTTTCAGAAACTGTGTCCTGAGATTATTTCTCCTTGACCTTCCTCTCACCATTTCTTACTCTTCAAATTTCTAATATTCTCTGCATTTTCTGTATATGATATTTGTTGAATTTATGTGTGTGTGTGTGTGTGTGTGTGTGTGTGTGTGTGTGTGTAAAGGGTGAAGGGACTTTTTCATCTGGGATCAACATGGTTTGTGTTCTGAATAAAACAGCACTTAGGGGGCTAAGAGGGCCTTGAAAATGGAACTCTCCAAAGATGGTTGACATTGAGTTCCTGGGAAGTGCTACATTTGTACTGACTGCATGCCCCTTTTGAAATGTAGACAACAGCCTCTTGACTCACAAAGATATTTTGTTACAGCCAAAGCATTTGTGACCCAGCTTAACTGTGGGAGAAAACCTTGAAAGTAAAGTCGGAAACTGGCTAATTATCTCACCAAACTCCTTCTGTGCTAAGAGCTTCTTTGGGCAAGATGGTAGGGGTCCATTTGTGAACTCTTCCATTTCATGGAGTTCATTATGTATTCAGTGATTTCAAATTGTTCAGCAATTAATGAACTTTCCTAATTATCCTCATAAAAAGGATAAGATAGTAATAAATAGTATTATGTACATGAATATTTCTATAGTCTCCATGAAAATTACATTATTGTTAAATAATTTTACTGGAGAATATGAACCAAGTGGAGTAAATATAGTTTTAGGAATTTTTAATTGTAATTGTATTTGAATATATGTGGGTTAAAATAATCAGTTATATATTCTTATTGAAAATGTTTGCTTTCCAACTTGAATTATAAGAAAATATCTCTGTAAGTTTCTATTACTAAATTGCTTAATTTGTTTCATAGAAAGATTTTTTAAATCAGAGCTTTAGTATTTGATTGGATCTATAAATCATGATATGCATTTTAAGTTTCCACTATTAGCTTTCATCTGGATCTCTGTATGACACAAACCTGCATACATGACCACACCAACACAACAACAATCAGAGTAGTGATGTAAATTATTGACAAGGGAAGAATATAAACTTGTGGGACAGATAGCATACTTGATAAATACAATTGCAAATACGCGTGAAGGGAAAGGCAGAGGAAGGGATGCTCACAAGACAAAAATATGCATTTTATTGAATATGAGATGTACAGTTTTTCATATGTTAACATCCATGAGACTGAGCTGCCTTTTATAGCCTCTGTTGACCAGGTCGAAGCTGAGGCATAATTGGCACTGCCAGAGCAAAGATGACCTTGGCCATGGCTGCTCCTGTACTGTTATCTCAACTGAGGTTTGTGCATCATTGGTACTGCACATATTGAGTTTGGCATTTAAAATATCTCTGAAAAGATAGAAGAGCTGTTGTGTATAATGAAAGACATGGAAGCAGAGCAATGGGGTGCCAATTTGATTTATAAGCAAATTATTTTCCAGAGACATGATGGACGCAATTCTCTATTTTTCTTGTAAGGCAGCAAAATTAAAAAGGAACTAAATACCCACAAGTAGATGAAGCTGTATTAGAAGTATTTAATAAAATGTGTGTAAAATGATTGTCTCTGTATCCCATGCCAAACAATGCAAGTGAAAGCAGGAAAAATCTCTCAGTTCCTTCGAATGGATGACAGAAATGTCAAAGCAAGAAGTGAGTGCAGGACTCTCTGTAGTGCTATTGTAAAAACATTGAGTCATAGTTCTATTGGCAGCATTCTTTTTCTTCTGTATTAGTAGATTTAATACCTGCCAATAACTCGGAAATAACAATGAATAGCTAGATAAGAAAAGAATGAATGTTTGGAGGAAGAGTGACACGTAAAAGAAAGAAAACACGAAGCATTACATAACCTTTTAGGTACTGACACGTGGGGAGATAAGTAATGCAGGTATTAGCATTATCCTGATTTTCAGTGAAAACGTTTGTGGCAGACAAGAAACGTGATTTCCTTGGATCAGATATTAACTGGCAGAATTAGTTTGAACCTAGGTCTTTGTACTTCCCCCTCCTCCCTCCCTTCCCTTCTCATCTCAAGTAGTTACAGAGATACCACCTAGGGGTTTATGGTTGGTATCACAGCTTAGCGGGGTCTCACTGGAAGAGAAAACTCAAAGAGGCCAAGAATGAATGAGTTTACCAGTTAGAAGGGAAAGGGAGCATTTATTGATTTAGAGAAAACTGGGTGAAACTCCTGTGGAGGCAAAAACGAGTGATTTATATTACTATATAATCACTCTGTAATACTATATTACAAAGATTCTGTCAGTAACGGGCGAAATGAAAGAGTAAAAGAATACATACTCAGTAAATGTTAAAAACACCGAGGAAGCCACAAGATTACTACTTAAACATCATGAGCCAACCTGGAAAAAGACCACAGGACACTACTACGTAATACATGAAACCTTTCTATTAAGTATAATTCACATTATCTTCTATGTTCACTCATTTTTTTGGGAGCTGTTTAAAACAGAAGCATCCTGTCACAAAATAATTGCTTGTCTTAGTAGCCTTAAACTAACCCATAACCATTTTCCATTTGGGTAAAAGATAATTGCTCGTTTCTTGGATAAATTGTGATGAACCCCTTATCAGGTTCTTTGCTTTTATTATCACCTGCCTTTTTATAATCAATTCTCCCAGCCAAATTGTCTTCTGATATTTTAACCATGAGGCCTTCATCTTTAAATTCTTCAAATTATTTTCCTTCAAATGAGGCCAAGTTATCACCCTCAGTTTCAAACCACTTCTCCAATGTGCTTTATAGCAATTCCCTCCTCCTCCAGACCACTCCTGCTATTTCTCTACTGATGCTGACCTCCACCCTTATTAGTGACCACATAGGCTTATGAGCCACTCCCTCTGCTTGATCTCCAGGCATATCCAACTCCCATCTTAGCTAATCTAATTGGATATCTATTATGAATATCAAACCTAAAATAATTAGTAAGGGGCTCCTGATCTCCCCCGGCACCCACCCCCAAACCTGTTTTCTGCCATTTTCCCCATCTTAGAAAACAGGACTCCATTTTTGCAGTTTCTCAGTTCAAAAATCTTGGACGTCTCCTTGGCTTACCTCTTTTCCTCACACCTGACATTTGACTAAATACACTGCCAAATTACGATGAACCTACTTTCAAACATTGTAACTATTTTTCATCTCCTCCATGGCTTCCACCCTGGTCCAAAAAACCATCATCTCTCTCCTTGAATTATGCAGTCGTCTCCCAACAATTATTGTGCTTCCACCCTTACCGCTTGTGCCACTTAGCAGGTTATTGTCTCTTGGCTACAAACTTACTTTCTTATAGTCTGTTTTGTGATGTTGGAACGAGGACTCTACAAATCACTTTTTTCCTTTGCCAGCTGGTTTCCTGTGAGGCTTTTCAATAGCGGGTACTAGACAGAGACTAGAGGCTGGCGGAGAAAGAAGGGCCTTCCAGTTTCCTGTGGGTTTCTTGTCTCCTTGTGGTTTCTATGTGCATTACCCTAGCAACAGTTCCTTCCCATAGCAATAACTAAATCCAATTGGCAGTTTATTCCAATACTTTTAAACCAGTCAACACTCAGATAAGAGATTTTTATTCTTGCCTTTTAATAATTTGGCATTTGTAAAACCATAGCCACCCAGTTTAAGCGGTAAAGCCTGTTGCATTAGCACAAAGTAGAAGAATTAGTCTGTACTTGGCCATCCCAAACTCTTATGCTTTCTTATTCTCTTTTCAGGCATTTTCTTCCCAGATGGGCTGGTTTTTCTGCTTTGATTTTTGTTTCAGCCTATAACAATTATCTGTGATGACCTTTAGCGCAGGAGAAAAAATGGTTTATATTAATTAATTTAATCATTTGTTTGCCTCTTAAGCTGTCTTGGGGTGAAGGTGTTGGTGACAGAGGGTGACGCTGGAAGAGGTGAATATGAAGTCAGGATCTGCAGCAGGGCATGAGTCTTTGCAAAAGCCTAAACAGTAGTATAATACAATTATATATTTAAATACTTATATTTGGAAAATTTCAGAAATTTCCATATTATTTTCACAATTCAAATTATGGGAAGTCAAGCTCAGCAACATTTTTTATTTTTTAATTGTTTGGAATTTTGGGGAGATTTGGGATCCTTCGGAGAGGCCACGCCTACCTTGGTGAGTACATCAGAATCTAGAGAGGCAGTGACCCAAGAAATTGTAATGTTTATTCAAGAAGAATTTGGTTTAAAAGAGCCTAAGAAACTGTTTTACGTTGTCACTTTCCCCATTTTGGTAGCCTTTCTCCTGTGCCCAGTGACATACTGTTCCTTGGTTACAAGAGTCCTGTCCCCCAGTCAGGGCCTTATGATTCAAATCTTCTCAATGCCCAGTCAGTCCCTATTCTTTTTCCTTAAGATTATGTATAGCAAGTCATATGATATACAGATCTTTGCTGAAATATTAATGGTTGATAATGGATTAATGTTTCGCTTCTGTTAGTGTTTTTCCTGGAACCATTTAGAGTAAACTAAGTGCTTTAGCAAATTAGAATAATTTTCTAGCCAAAGGAATTGCAGAAACCTTGACTGTCTTGGAGGTGGGACTGGGAGGTATTTTAGGTGAAGAATTAGAAAGGAGTTATTCCTTGGCTGCGCCTGCTGCCCCAGGGTTAATGATGGCTTTTGGAGAAAGAATGGGAAACAGACTGCTTTTCCGTACAAAGCTCAATAGAGGACAGGATTCAGTCTACTACTGTCCTCTAAGACCAGAAGCTCTTAGAAGGTTGTCTCCACCTTGGGTTACACCTCACTCCAACAAAGGTGTGAAACAGAAAGGCTGCACTTTCCCACTGTTTGCTAGATAATAACCTGTGCCTGATATCACTGAAAAACCCAGAAGGCAGAGGTTTCATAACACAAATTCTCATTAGATGAAAACATTTTCTGGTTAGAAGTATCTGTGTTATTGTGCAAGCGCTTTCAGTTCCCAGTTCTTCTTATTAAATTAATGTTCACAAATAGAGATTTCAAGCCCTGGAAGACTTAGCCTAGTGGTTACTAGTGTTTCTATTACTGGATGACCTCAGCAGTACTTACTGCTGTTGTTTCATGCTTCCCTGACATTCTTTACCTCTTGAGTCCCAACGCACCTCTTTTTCCTGTTTCTTACTAGCTTCCTTTGCTGGTTGTTTGTTTTTTTTCACCTACCCCCCTAACATTGCTGTTCTCCAGGGTTGCCTCTCAGCTGTGTTTTCTCTCTCACTATATTTGCCTTCTTGGGGGAAAACATGGCTTTACCCTCAGCCATAAGCACCACTAGCGCAGATTATCCCAGGCCTGGATTCTGCACCGCGCTTCAGACAGCTATAGGTCTACTGGCTGTCTCCAGTTAGAAGCCCCACAGGCACCACACATTCCGTGTGTCCCCAAAGAGAATTAATTCTCATCCTCATCAAACCTTCCTGGGCCCTGTGTTCTCCATCACAGTTCTGAGT